>NC_072734.1:155595750-157018299 GCF_026930045.1 Uloborus diversus | reverse complement strand
CTATCTATGGTGAAAAAATGGTTGAAATCCGTCCAGTAGTTTTGACGTTTACCCCGGACATCCGGACAGAGCTTAGACCTTTATGTATAAAGATAAGGATGCAACTCCTAAGAAAGCAATAAATGTCATGCTTGCTCCAGAGAGGCCTTGAGTCAAATTTTACATTTTGATTACTTTTAACATTCCTGTTGTTAGGCAACGAATTTTCCCAACAATGGATTTTATATTTAATCATTCAATGGGGAAATTACATGAAATTTGCTGTTTTCCACCATAACTTTTGAAATCTAAGTTTTCAAGGAACAAATTATAGCCTAAGTTGTTCCCCGATTATGTAGCTATCTATGGTGAAAAAATGGTTGAAATCCGTCCAGTAGTTTTGACGTTTACCCCGGACATCCGGACAGAGCTTAGACCTTTATGTATAAAGATAAGGATGCAACTCCTAAGAAAGCAATAAATGTCATGCTTGCTCCAGAGAGGCCTTGAGTCAAATTTTACATTTTGATTACTTTTAACATTCCTGTTGTTAGGCAACGAATTTTCCCAACAATGGATTTTATATTTAATCATTCAATGGGGAAATTACATGAAATTTGCTGTTTTCCACCATAACTTTTGAAATCTAAGTTTTCAAGGAACAAATTATAGCCTAAGTTGTTCCCCGATTATGTAGCTATCTATGGTGAAAAAATCGTTGAAATCCGTCCAGTAGTTTTGACGTTTACCCCGGACATCCGGACAGAGCTTAGACCTTTATGTATAAAGATAAGGATGCAACTCCTAAGAAAGCAATAAATGTCATGCTTGCTCCAGAGAGGCCTTGAGTCAAATTTTACATTTTGATTACTTTTAACATTCCTGTTGTTAGGCAACGAATTTTCCCAACAATGGATTTTATATTTAATCATTCAATGGGGAAATTACATGAAATTTGCTGTTTTCCACCATAACTTTTGAAAACTAAGGTTTTAAGGAACAAATTATAGCCTAAGTTGTTCCCCGATTATCTAGCTCTCCATGGTGAAAAAATGGTTAAAATCCCTCCAGTTGTTTTGACGTTTACCCCGGACATCCGGACAGAGAGTAGACCTTTATGTATAACTAGTGGCACCCGCACGGCTTCGCCCGTAATAGAAAAATTAAAGGTCTTTTGGTTCGTTTGTATATTTACAAATAATGTATGGTGAATTTTCTCGCCAATTGGCTTGTACCGACGTTACGGTTCCACGCTATGATAATTTCGTATCTCGCCAATTGGCTTGTGCCCATGTTACGGTTCCACGTTATGATGATTTCGTAATTTATGATAGTTTTTTTCTTAAAATTGGAATAAAAAAAGAACCACATCGAATTTTCGAAAAATCGCTTCGAGGTGCACACCCCCATGCTACATACTAATTTTGTGCCAAATTTCATGAAAATCGGCCGAACGGTTTAGGCGCTATGCGCGTCACAGACATCCTGCAGATATCCTACAGACATCCTACAGACATCCTCCGGACAGAGAGACTTTCTGCTTTATTATTAGTAAAGAAGATAAGGATGCAACCCCTAATAAATGTCGTGCTTGCTCCAGAGAGGCCTTGATTCAAAATTTACATTATGATTACTTTTAATATCGCTGTTGTTGGGCAACGAATTTTCCTAACAATGGATTTTATATTTAATCATTCAATGGGGAAATTACATGAAATTTGCTGTTTTCCACCATAACTTTTGAAAACTAAGTTTTTAAGGGACAAATTATAGCCTAAGTTGTTCCCAGATTATCTAGCTATCCATGGTGAAAAAATGGTTAAAATCCCTCCAGTAGTTTTGACGTTTACCCCGGACATCCGGACAGAGATTAGACCTTTATGTATAAAGATAAGGATGCAACTCCTAAGAAAGCAATAAATGTCATGCTTGCTCCAGAGAGGCCTTGATTCAAATTTTACATTGTGATTACTTTTAACATTCCTGTTGTTAGGCAACGAATTTACCCAACAATGGATTTTATATTTAATCATTCAATGGGGAAATTACATGAAATTTGCTGTTTTCCACCATAACTTTTGAAATCTAAGTTTTTAAGGAACAAATTATAGCCTAAGTTGTTCCCCGATTATGTAGCTATCTATGGTGAAAAAATGGTTGAAATCCGTCCAGCAGTTTTGACGTTTACCCCGGACATCCGGACAGAGCTTAGACCTTTATGTATAAAGACTAGCAAAAATACCCGGCGTTGCCTGGGTCAGTAATAATTATTAGAAAAAATCGTTACTTGCTTTTGTTTTCTGTTTTAAGTAAAAGAATTTAAAACACATCTTTTTGACGTGATTAAAAATAGAGTTTCTTCCTTACCCATAAAACTAAAATAGCAATAAGTATAAAAACAAAGTAGTATTGATTTAGAAACGAAAGCACTATATTTAAGCATATACAAATTTAAAAAACATGAAATTAATCTTCTCATGTTTAAAAAGATTAATCTGTTGATACTTTTTTTTTTAACATGGAGTCTAAAACCTTCTCTGTATGGCTAATGAAGTACGAAGTGATTAAAAAAAAGTAGCTGCGCTCGTAATCCCCTTATACTTGCTTTAGTTATTTCGGGAAATTTCAATCATTGTGGCTCTTGGTGCGATTTTACCGAATTTGCGAAAGTCGTTTCGAGGTACCTTCGATGATGCTCCCCCATTCTTTCCTTACTTTGTAAAACGATATGATATTAATTTTCGTTACAGAGATATCGTCGCCAGATGCTGAGATATTTTTGGTCACCATAAAATGGCGCTAAACAGTTTCATCCGAAATGTTACCAAAATAAGTAATAAAATTTGGTGATTGTTTGAAATTGTGCAAAAAGGAAAATTAATGGAAGTTTTTGTGCTGTTTATGGATTTGCCTAATTTAGTTGCTGGATTATTTAACACAGTAAAAAAAGTCTTTTGAAAATTCTTTGATTGGCGATATTTTGTTTACATGGTGAAAGCTGAGAAACATTATGACGTAGTCTTCGGCTTCAAAAACAGCAACGTTGAAAAAACTGCCAAATGCATCAGCTACGGAAATCTTTCTGCAAAAATTTTGGCGATCTGCTGGTTGTTTGGATAATGAGTAAGTGTTCAATTAGCATAAATAATAATAAAAACCATTAATTACTTTAAAGTTCCGTTTAAATGGAAAATCATCAGCCAAATCATGTATTATTTGCCAATCTTGTGCAAAAATCTTACTTCAAGATTTGACTTGAGAAAAGCCTTGAACAATCACGAAAAGCAAAGAAAGTCAACAATACAACAATTGTCGCTATCGACAGGGAGTTGAGATGATACACTAAATACTGTATTGAGTTGAGGAAAGCCTTCGAACATGGATCTAAAAAGCTCATAACTCGTTTTTTATTCTACTTAGAAATTTCGAACAGGTGCCATCTTCAGCAGAAAAATCAGAGCTTTCGATGGACATATAATGTAAATATGTGCAAGTATTTATTCATCCCAATATTAGAGAATTTATACAAAAATTGTGTTTTATTGACCCCCTAAGGGGGTTTTGCCCCCCATAACGGGACGAAAACTACCCTATGTGTTATTCTGATGCATAAGCTATATTATTGTAAAGTTTCATCAAAATCCGTTCAGTAGTTTTTGCGTGAAAGAGTAACAAACATCCATACATCCATCCATACATCCATACATCCATCCATACAGACAAACTTTCGCATATATAATATTAGTAAGATTATCACATTTATTTGTTCTCTTTTTTTTTGTAGCTAAAATTTTGGAAATTATTTGTGAGCAACTAACTGGATTTGTGAGCAACACTTTTTTCCAGATTTTGGAGGGGGCCCGGACCCCCTCAGCCCCTTCCTTATATAGCACAGGCCAACTCGGCCTGGGACTGGGCCTCATCTTCCCAAGGAGCCCAAAATTACTAAAAGAAATCTGCATAGTATGACAACAATATGAAAAATACATGTATTTAAAAAATAAAAATAATAAATAACGACATGTTAATTGGGAAAAATGCTTCCTTAAAGGAGAATTTTTATTCATTCTGCCAGGAGCGAATTTACCATGTCACAATTATGAGGGGCGCCGAAGATGATTCATAAATCATAAATGCATGCACATGTTGAATGATTTATATAATTTAGTGATAGACAACGAGGCCCCTAAAAGGCATTCAGATGGGCTCCAAACCTGTGAATCAAACACTGCATTCCGCTGAAGAGTCTTTAGGGGGCCACCAAATTGTTCAGGGCGGAGGGCCTCACTTTTAGTTAGTCGGGCCCTGCTCTTGCGGCAAAAAAAAAAAAAAAAAAAAAAATGTTCGAACTTCACCTACGGTCAATTGCCCATGCGTGGGACAGTGCCCGAACTTGGGACATTTTGCAGCATTATATATGACAATATCCATTGAAATTTCAAACAATTTCATGTATATCTCAATTTTGCTTCACGCACTACACTTCATACTTCATTACACTTCACACTACACGTGGTTTAACGGATTGTGCCCTGTTTTTTGATCCAGATTAGGAGCTGGGTCACCCCTGATCCAGCGCCTTCACGGGTATTGAGTTGCAATGGGAAATTGGAGGACTTCGTGGCCACGAACCTACTTAACGTGCCCTAGTCACCATTAGCGAACAAGGAGGATCTTCGACCGGCTGGCATGGAACCCAGGACCCTCCAGCTACGTGTCCGACGCCTTACCGATCAGGCCACTCCGCGCGTACTAGCATCTACAATCAAAGAAGCGAGATGATTTAGCAATTTATTAGGTAATAATGTGGTTGTAACCTGTACGGGTTTACAGAAACACGGTTTACAGCTGCCGTATAATAGGAACACGGGTTGAGCTGGTTTTGAAATGAAACGGATTTTGGCAACGGTTTTCGATTTGATTGAAAGGGGTTCGTTGCAAATCGGTTTGAGGCGTTGTGCTATAATATCAAATCGACTAAGTATAGAAAAATCCTGAAAATTCACAAATTGAGTTGAATTTGATACCAAACGTCTCAATTGACCTACTTATTTAGTTTTTAACGACGGGAATTCATTAGGCAGCTTCAGAGTTGAACTTTTTTTGCACAAAGTTGGTTTAAAGAATACAGCTCTGCTATAGCAAAAGCCCCCCCCCCCCCCGTCCATGAACTATCCGAAATTAATCCTATTTAGATTTAAACAATGAAAATCTATTAATCCCGCTAAAGGTTGAACTTCTTCGGACATAAATTTGGAAAGAATTATAATTCTATTATTGTGCGGCTCTGAAAAGTTGAGCTCCGACTCTGACAAAGTTTACCTCTGTTTCAGAAAATTGGGAGGAGTAATTAGCGCTAAGTTCAGTTGAGAAACTTTCTTAGTAGTTTTTCAAAAATGTTCCAACGAAAATCCAAGCCAATAACACGTCTATTTTTCACTAAACTCCCCTAAATCAGGTAAACATAGTCAAAGTCACAGCTCAACTAGCCAAAGCAGCACTATACGTTAAATGCTTTTCTCCTAAAAGTGACCTATTTAGATTTAAGCGACATGAATTTATTAAGCAGTTTGAGGAATTAACTTTTCCTGATGAACATGTGTGTGAGAATTTAAGTTTTTTTCCCCTAAGCTCTGAGAAATCGATCTACATATTAAGAACCAAGCGACGAAAATTCACCAGACATACCGAGAGTGAAAACTATTTCTCTTGTACAAAATGAACGTAAAAATTAATTTTAGTAGATATTTTTTTCTTCTGAATTTTGTTTGAAATTAAGTAATTTTTTTTCTTCTAAACGACAAGAATTCATTAATCAGACTCTACACTAAATGGAATAGAGCAATGCCTCTCAACCTGCGGTCCGCGAGCAATTTTCATGTGGTCCGCGAACAGCTAGTGAAAATTTATTTTGGACTGGGGAGGGGGGGGGGAGCGGCTATTGATGCACATGCTCATCCTTGAATTATTTCGCCCGCATTGTGACTGGGGTATATCGTACTGGGGGGATTATTATTTTTTTTTTAATGCTTGGGTGTCGACAAAAAGCACGAAATCGGTCAGGAATAGGGCTTCTGATAGGGATAAACGTTGCAAATCAATTTCATGAGCAATGAAAGAAGAAATTTCAAAAATGTACTTCTGAAAATAATTAATGACTTGAAAAGACAACTGAAATCGTTTACATTTTATTCATAGTGTTTGAACACAATGTGGACGGACACTAATTGTCAACGGTATGGGATGCAGAGGGGGAAGGGGGGTCATGACCCCGTGCCCCTTCTTTTGTATCCGCCACTGATTGTGTAACATTTTAGCTCCGTTCCGTAAGATTTTCTAGCGGTGAGTTACACTCACACTAAAATTTCTGCTTGCTGTTTTTGACTTTGATTTGTACTTGATCATCTTAAGGAGATAAATTCTCAATTGGAAAACGTTACAGACTTTTGGACCCAGAGGTGGCGATTGGAATTAAAAGTGGGAAGGGGGGGGGTGCAAAAAATTAAAAAAAAAAAAAAGGAAGCGGAGTACAAAGTTTTGCTAGGGTTAGTTTTAAGAATTTTGAAGCAGATTAGTAGAAATTCATGTAAATTTAACAACTTAACTCACATTTTTCTTAAGATTTTGATGAATTTTGTATACAATAACTTTCCCCGAAGAGACATTTAGACATGAATTAGACTTATATTATTTACCCCGAAGTGTTTTGAGGTGACACAAAAACTTGATAATAATTTTATTAAACAAGTGTGGCTTGTTTAAGTAAAACAATTATTTACTAATATCTAAACAATGAATAATAAACTAATAGCTACTGCTTTTGCTAAATAATATTTTATAAACAGATATACAAAGTAAAACAAATAATTATGTTCTGAAAATTTTGACATTTCTGCTTTTTTTATAATTTCTAGTGTTGGTTTCTAAATTGAAAAAAAAAAGATCGATTAAAAAAAGGGGGGGGGGCGCTTGTCCTCCTTGCCCCTTCCCTGAATCGCCGTCACTGTTTGACTCGGATTGCTTGATAAAAGTCCAATACTCAGTGAAAAAGCACGAAATCTCCTCCTTCCTTCTTAACACACTTATCTTTGTAAGACAGAATTCTAATCATTGCCATCAAAAATAATCAAAACTGTCTATAAAGTTGTGAACGCTTCAATTCGACTGGCATTGATCATCAGGGCTGCTGAGAAGGGCCTCCACCCCTAAAACTTGCCGAATGTATGCCACTTCGATTCCGAGTGGAAGCCCCAGTTTGACTAGGTTGACATGACCTCTCGTCGGCCCTGATTGTCACGTGTTTGGAGCCAAATTCATTTTAAGTTTGTGACTACATGTGGCTGCAGTTAGTTTCAACACAAACTAATTCAGTTTTATTTTGTAATTTCAACCTATCATAAATTATTATGAACTTTTTATATTATTTGTTTAGCTAACAGCACAGTTTGTTTGACTTTAATCTGTGTGGATTTAAATGTTTAAGTTAATATTGAATTATAAACCTTTTTATAGCTTTTTTTTTTATTTAAGGAAAACTTTTGGTTGCCTCTCGTTTCACCTAATATAATTGTTGTGAAAATATATGGTCCCCTTAGGATTCGGGAGAATACCAAGTGGTCCTACTTCAGAAGTGAAAAGATTGAAAACGTCTCTGGAGTAGAGTACCTTTTTTTTTTTTACAGTTTTCGAAGGACTTAGTGAAGCATAGAAAGGAAAAGATGTGTAATCGAGATTTGCAAAATCAATTTTGTTTTTGATAATTCAATCATAATATTCCACATTTATGACAAATAAACATTTCTAAAATTATTAAGGTCAGGATCAGTATATTACTATATTGTATTTTTGATGAAAATACTAGAAATGTTGAAAAGGAGTTTTCTTGAACGACATCTCCTTCGTCTAGCTTCTTTCCACCACATAGAAACTTGTACGAGGGATGAATTTTTAATAATGATAGTGGTATTTATTTGCATCTAATTCAGAAGTGACATATGCCACATACTTTTACCGTTCTTTCAGTATAGTCGTCGGAATTGCGTACAACTCGTTTCCAAAGATGTGAAGTCGCCCGACACCTGTACCAGCTTCTGTTCTGTTGATAGCTGCGGCAGTATTAGACCGCTCTATTCGATCTATCTCTGAAACGGTTCTAAAAGAAACGCCGGGAACACACAAGGGGACTCTAGAAGTTTTGCCGCCCCCTCTTTTAAATATATATATTAAAAAATCATCGAGCATACTGTCACGTATTGCAGCAAATTTGAGCTGCAAAGAAAAAAAACTAAGAAACAAATTTGAGTTTTTCATTTTTTTTTGCCTCCTTACATTTTGTCATAATGTCATTTGCCGCCCCCAAAATCTAGCGCCCTAGTCGGTGGCACAGGTAATCTACACCAGAAGCCGGGCCTGACCTGAGAACAGGAATTCAGCTCCATGCCTCCTCTACACATATTTGAAATCACCCCCCCCCCCTCCCCGAAAAGAAAAAGCAAAATTTCCTTCGATAAAAAAACCGAACTAAAGCTCCTAAAAAGTGTTCACAAAATTAAAACTGTCAAGCTTATGAAGAAACGATGTTTTATATTATTTAGTTTAGTATGTTTTTTGTGGCTAAATTACTGTTCTAGTGTAGGCTATTAAGCGATTTCCATCAGACCAATTTAAATAATATTGCGATGTGCACACTGATTTAGGTGTAAATCAATTAAAATATGATGATTATTATTTTTTCATAGCACTACAGTTTCATGAAACTCGTTCTATTTTAATTCTTTGAAGTTTTAAAACACTTCCTCATAATAACGTAGATGAATTACAGTAAAACGATAAATATAACATGACTTAGACCGTTGCTTAGACCTATAAGGGGAAAATATGATGATATGAAAGGGGGAACTAAACTGTAACTGAGATTTGTCTTGACAGTTTTAGCCAGCACGTTTTCCAGCAGAATAAAATAACCAACTTCTTTGATATGTTTCATGTATTCGTCATCTTTCGCCAGTGAATGAATAAATTTTTTTTTTAAATATCCAAAGTTATTGAGGGGGCTATGGGCGCCCATACAGGGGGGGGGGGAATAGGGGTGCAATCCTCCCTTAGAAATTTGAACTTCCTTTCTTTTAGTACTTTTCTTTGCAAAGGGTAAAAACGTTTCGTCTCCAGCCATTAATGAATAAGTCACTGAAAATATCAAATTTTAATAACTCTAATCCAGCGGTTCCCAACCTTTTTAGTTGTGCGGCCCACCAGTTTTGTATAAAACACCATTGAGGCCCACAAACTGCTATATATTATTTGCACAGTCAAAATTCCCTTTCTGCGAGGGGGGGGGGGTATCTGTTCATATAAATGTCCTCAAGTGTAAAAGTCATCAAAGTTAAAACTGCGTAGGATTTTTGATGCTGTTTTTCTCTTACGAAGGAGTTGATATCTGGATTGAAAATGGATAGTTTTAATCTCAAATAACTTGCTGCATTCAATGTATTTCTACATTTTTTTTTAAAACTGCAATGAAAAGTCTCATTCAAATAGGTAAGTTGTCGAAAAGCCCCTCAAAAAGTCTCAATTCACTGGCAATTTCTTTAAAGGGGTTTCTGATTCATTATATTTCATCTCTCTAACTATATGGGAAAGTTCCTAAGAAATGTGAGAAATCTCATCTTAAAGTTTCTTATCGGCTTTGAGCCAAAAAGAGCTCATGAGTGAGAGTGACGGCACATCTAGTAAGTGAATTTTCGTAAAAAACGGAAATTACGACCCCAAGATTTATTTTGATGTTTCAGATTCTGGACCAGTGTCCACGGCCCAGTAACACGCCGTTCGCGGCCCCCTTGTGGGCCGCGGCCCATGCGTTGGGAACCGCTGCTCTAATCTATACTGAAATCAATTTCCATGGGGAAAATATCTGAACCCCTCTTACAATTTTGAATATGGGCGCTCATGGAGATATCCCCTGAATATTTCTTTGTTCATTTTCTAAGAGACGACGGTACCTTATCCTGAAGGGAAATACTAAAGTTCTTCTTAAAAATAGATACTTCGTTTAAAAGGAAAACGTGACTAAAGGACGCTACTAAAGGCAGCAGTTCATAATTGTCAAAAGTATGGGCACTTGACGGTATTTATGGTTTTTGGCTTTGCTACAGCATTTATTTTGTATTCTTGCCACATTACCAAATTTTAATTTGTCTTGCATCAATGAAAGCGGTTTACGGCATATAAACATTAAAGATTTTTCAACAAGTAATTGAGCGAAAGTATAGAAAATCATAGTTACTCAAAAACTGGGCATAGGAGAAATTACCTGCCCTATTAGCTAAGTTTTAAATGATCCTTGTGATATCTACTTTGACTGCCTGTGAAGCTTATCCACTTTTTTTTTAAGATCTTTGCGTGAATAGGAAATATTTCAACACACTAGCAGAGAAAAATGGGCCAAGGAAAAAAAATAAAGACACCTAAAAAGAATTAAAAATGTGTATAACCGAAGGAAACGTCGGCGTCGTATAAACGAAGTTCATTATTAGATTAGTTAGCAGGAGAATTAGGTTTGAAAAGACATTTAAATGTAAACGACGAATGATTGAGATAAAGATAGGCTTGAGAGAAGTCCCGGTTTGACCGGGACAGTCCCGGATTTCACACAAAACTCCGGTGTCCCGGCCGGTTTACTTCATGTTCCGGAAAATGATAAATTTGATAAAATATGACCAAAACAGTCTAAAAATAAGAAACTGAAGGATTATTTAGGATAGTCAATGTGTTATTTGTAACATAACATAAAAATTAATAAAATATTAGCTTGTGAAGATTTTTACAAGATTAAAAACGAAAAAAGTTCTGGGCAAATGAAAATACAAGAAAATATATTTCATTTTTTTTTCCTCATTTATAATTTCTACTTACTTAAGAAATAAAATGTTTAAATTTATTTGCTTGTTTCATGGTTTTGGTTCACCTCTGGTTTCGGTTCATAGCTAGTAACCATTTATTCATAGCATTGAGAAGAAACTGCTCACTAAAATAGTAATCTAAAAGCCAAGCAAGAAAGTGCACCCTTCTGAATACCTGCGACACTGGGGGGAGGGGGGGGGGGTCCCACTTCTGATGTCCCGGATGAACATTAAACATTTCAGAAATCTCGCAAGCATCGACAAAAGGGCTTTATTTTATGCGCTTTAGTCTGAGGTTTCGGTAAATATCTGCTTTATAAATTAGTGTCCTTTTTGCTTCAATTTTACCCTTAAACGCATCGTATTGACATTTAGCAACATACCCAATTTAATCTTTTTAAATACTTCATTGAAACCCATGTAGTTGCAAATAACCACGAAAATACATACTGAATATGCTATTAAATCAATTTCAAACTTGTAAGTGCACCAATCTGATGGAAAGAAAGATTTCATTTTCCGGCATTCGTAAATGTTGGACTTTTTTTTTTTTTAAATAGTTTAGTGCACTTGAAAATGCCTACTTTTAATTTTATTACGATTCAAGTTTTGCTACTACTCATTACATAGTAAGGCATTTTTACAATTTATATCATTGTTTTGTTGCATTTGATGGTAAATTAATGATGGATGTTGTTTTTTGAGTTTAAAGTCCGATTTTGCCAAGCTTTTGTTTAAACATAAACCATCCCTAAACGAAACTACGATTTTTTAAAGTATTTTCTTCATGATTCGAACCAGAAGTTAAAAGCCAAGAACATATTTTAAGGTTCTTTTTAATGCATTTAAGAACTGCGCCTTCATTTCATTTTAGAGCTGCGCGTGTGGCCTACTCCTAATGAATTAAATAAAGTTTTACGGTAAGGAGGGCGGCAAGTTGTTTTCGAAACATATTTAGCAAATTAACCGAAAACAAACATCTGTTAACCAGTAATAAATTAAGATGTTTCTTTATCTTAGAAATTAAATTTTTAGCACGAAACTATTTCAAAAATAAACTTCCTGTTTTATTGAGTTAAACGTTGATTGAAGTGCGTAATAAAAATGACTATTTTCTGCCAGAATAAAGCTGTTGTGCAGTAATTTAAAGAAGTCATTTGAGGTAGTGAAGAGTAAAGGGTTGCGGATATTTTCAAGTTTTGAGTAAAACGCGTTTAAAGTTACGGTCCTAGGTAGGCTTTCATTGAAAAGTTTTTCTAAATCATGCTGCATAACAGAACCTGCCAGGGCTACTAGTACCACCTCTTGCCCCAAAACAGGAGAGTTTCACCTACCATTTGTACTAGTTATCTCCAAATTTTTAATTTTACCACTTGCATCCCTTTGCTTTTCACTGCCTCATTTATTCAGCCGTGTGTAAAGTAGGGATGTGTCGTTCATGAACGAACGGGTCAAAGAGTACGAATCCTTAAAATGAACGACCGTTCTTTTGAACGGCGCGGAAATCTGTTTGGAACGTTGTACTCGTATCGACTTAGAATTGCAGTTTTGGTTCATTTCACGTCAAATCGCCTAATGCCATGTGCCGTCATGTCTCCTGTTTTGTCCATTATTATTTTTTTTTTTTACAAATATCTATTTATATTCGCCCAAATTATTATTATTATTTTATTTTTGAATGAAAATCACGCATAAGGGAATTTTTTTTTCAAAAATTCGATTTTTGATCATTTTCGGAGTCCCCGTATTGACATGAATTTAGAAAAATAACACTATTTTCTTTATTTTCATCCAATTATGCTGAATTTGGCATAAATTTCAAGCAAATATTTTTCTCTTTCAGTGTAAGTAACAGAAATTATTCTGTGGTTGGTTGTTGCCACTCGTTATCTATACTCAGTTTTATGCTTTTTCAATTGAGAGATTAAATAATTTATATCTCCGAAGTACCAACTATGATCTGCATCAAATTTTTTGTAGCATATTTAAATCATTCTCTTGCTAAGTAGAAAAAAAAAAGGGTGTTTTTTGTTGTTTTGAAATAAAAAAAAAGTTTGTTTTGCAGAAAATACAAGTTTTCTATTACTTTAAAGCACTTTTAAGCTTAAAAAATCCCAAAAACTTTTCAGAACAATTAATATTGCACTGTCAAAGGCAGGGGTACCCCCCCCCTAAGGACAAGGGCGCACCCCCTAATTGTCATGAATGCACCCTCCAAAAGCAAGAGCGACCCCCTCCAACAGTGAAAAATACAAAACTACCCCCTAAAAATTTCAATAGCGCAGTCTGCGCCAATACCCCTAGTGGGCAACCCTGTCAAAGGATAAAAATAGATTTGTATCAATAGTTAAACACTGAAAAGTTGTTCACTTTGGAAAAGAATTGTGCAAAAAGCTCCGTTTCAGACTTCAAAAAAAAAAAAAAAAACTTTTGATTTAAGATTACTAAATATTAAGAACAATAATTTGAAGAATAGTGTAAAAATATTTCTAATGGCATTTTTTTTTTCGAAATAAAAGATTAAAAAAAAAATTGTTTGGATTACGCTTGGAAATTATTGATAGAAATTCTGATTTTCTCATCTTTTGATATGAGAAAATCAGAATTTTAAACAAGTTTAAATGAGATTTTAAAATATACTTCAATCTGCAAAAATAATCTTCAGAGAAATCTAGAGTTGTGCTGCATAAGTGTGGAGGATGATTGTCAGGTGTTTCGTAATCCAATCAAGTTCATGTTATAAACACTTTTCAATAGTAATTTACTTTTTTTTTCGTCTTTTAATGTAGAAAAATATGCAAAATAATACTATTAGAAATACTTATTTACACTATTCTTTATTCTTATAGGTATTCCTAATATTTAGTATACTTTCAATCAAAAGTTTTTTTTTCTTTTTGTCAAGTCTGGACGGAGGTTTTTGTACAATTCTTTCCCAAAGTTAACAAATTTTTAATGATTAACTAAGGATACAAATCAATTTTTATCCTTTGACATTCCAGTATCAATTGTTCTGCAAAAGTTTTGGGCTTTTTTAAGCTGAAACCGGCTTAAGTAAAAAAACTTGCATTTTCTGCGAAAGAAATTTTATTTTTTATTTCAAAAAAAAAAAAAAAAAAAAAAGAAATACCCTTCTAATTTTTTCAACATAGCAAGAGAATGATTTAAATATGCTACAAAAAAAATTTGATACAGTTGATAGTTGTTGCTCCAGAGATATGATTTATATAATCTCCGAATTGAAAAAACCCCCATAAAAACTGATTTTAGATAAGAAGTGGAATCTCCCAACTATTCACAGAATATTTAATGTTGTTTACACTGAAAGAGAAAAGTACTAGCTTGAAATTGATACCAAATTCAGCTTAATTAATGGAAAAACAAGAAAATTGGAGAAATCTTCTAATTTCATGCCTAAGCGGCGACTCCGAAAAATGATCAAAAACCGATTTTTTGAAAAAATCTCCAAATCGTAATTTCCATTCAAAAATGTATTTATAAGATAAAGCTCAAATTATTTTTTATCTACTTGTATAAAAAATAACGGACAAAATCGAGACATGACGGCACGGCCATTTAAATTAGGCGATTTGACGTGGAATGATCTATTTTTTCTTTTCTCTGCGCAGTACAATATATTCATTCAAAACTTTACTTTCTGCTTTATTCGTTTTTTTTTTGCAAGGTCACTTGTAATTTTCCCATTCCCCCTATTAGAAATGTTTTGTGTAACTTGTTTAAGCTACAAACAAAAAGTTCTGCAACTTTTTTAAATGAACGAAATCGTTAAAATGAACGGATCAAAAGAATGAACGGTCCTCTGATGAACGGATCACTAAAAAGAACGACATTGCCCACCTCTAGTTTAAAGTTATGAAATTTTCCAATGAAAATTTTTTTTTCGAATTAAATTGCCTTGCTCCAGAGTTTAATGAGCCATTTTATAAAATGGCGTGCGTTTTACTCCATCGATATAATTTACAACTTAAAACTCGTTGTAGTGAGATGAATCGCCATTATCATGAAATTTGTCTATTTCCCGAGAAATAACAGTTCGTATCTCAAGTAGATTAATCGCTTACTGTGTACCAAAAATTTCATATGTATTCACAGACAATCTAAGCCGTACAGATAATAAAAAGAAAAATCTTGATTAGGGCAGTTTTTAAATAAATAAACATCAATTTAAAAGGATCTTCATGTTTTACAAATATAAGGGATTAAAAATAAATTTTGAAAATTATTTATCAGCTTGGAATATTTTCCATTAAAAACGCAGCATTGAAAAAGCACAAATAGCAACAGTAATTGTTAGCAAGTTTCGGAGCAACAAAGAACCACTTTTCGCTAAGAAATTAGCTTGCAGAGGGAAAGACATACGACAAAAGTAAGACATTCCATCCGTTAGGTCATTTCCTTACATTGGAAAAAAGAGTTCCCCGCATTAAATTTCACTTTCCGCAGTGGGCACACATTTAACTAACATTTTCATTGTTCACTTCAAGTGAAGAAGGCTTTGAGATTACCTATTGAAGTTTACTTTTTAAAAGAAAAGTTGCAAGCAATGGAAAGCATTCGATGCTATTTTTCATTACTGTATTGTGTAGAGGTAGATAAATTTTTCACAACTTTTTTTTTTGTTTTAATATTTAAAATAATATGCAACGCTTACCAGGGCCCGACTGAAGTTTTTGAAGACAATGGGCACAAAATTCATTTGGTGCCCCCCTACCTGAATTATTTCATATGTAGAAGCATCTTGACACTTGCGTATTAACACATCTGAATTAAATTTGGTGGTACCTCATATTACAAAAATAGAAGTGATATAGATAATATTACGATAACTAAACATGATCATATAGGCTGTCGACAAAATTTGCCCGTTGGAAAAAGTCAATATGTTATAGCAAAATTATCTATAGTATACCTTTAAAAAATGTTGTAAATATAGAACAAACTTTGAGTGGTTTTAGGATTTGCGAAAGAGAAAATGTTTACAAGGATTATTTTTTTTAGATTTAATATTTACATTTAGCCATAGTTGCGATATGGAATCAGTCCAAAATCAAAATTTCACCTACAGATTTGGTGTGCTCAGGGCCCGTGCCCTTTGTGCCCATGCCTTTATGTAGCCCTGACGTTGACTGCATACGTTAAAACCGAGTGCGCGTGACTTTAAAAACGTTTATACCAGCGAACATATTTTAAGCGACTCAAACAAAACAGCTGATACGACGTTTAGACCAGGTTACATGGATTTTTTTTTCTTCTAAAAATTGTGCATGCATTAAAAATAAAGTGTTCAAGTTATTAAAATCGGAAAAACGCTAAACTGCTGAAATCGCAAAATATGCACACTAAACCACTATTTTCTCAGTAGAATTCTGCCGTGAGAAGTTAAAGGATAGTATACAGCAACTTTCCAGTTTTCGTCACCTATTTTACTTCAGCTTTAGTGTACAAGCTTGCTTATTTGGTTTCCGCTAAAAATAAAGCATGTATAAAGTAAAACTCCAACATTTCCGCATTGTTAGAACAGGAATTCAAATCTCGTTTCTTCAAATATCTCAACTCATTTCTGCAAATACTGCCTTTTGCCTCCCCACGGTAGAACTCATGCAAAAAAAAAAATATATATATATATATATATGTTAACAGTTATACTCGTAAAAATAATTTCATCGTTAAAAAATGAACTATTGATGCGTGTGAGGTGGGCAAATTTCTTCACCGTTCAATCTTATGTTGTAAGCTATTTACCTTTTTTTTTAAGCAAAGCTGCATGAAATTAAGTTTTATTAGGCATAGTACACTCAACATTTTTAAATATAAAATATATTTGAAATTTTCCCTTTCTACAAGAGACAGATGTTTTAAACTGAAAAGAAATGAATAAGATATTGACAAAACACTGCAAATACAACTAATTATTTTTATTCATTGTGAGTTGAAATTTACATTAACTGCATTACAACTGTTTTCAATTCGAGTTTAAATTTTCAATCTATCAAACATAATCTTCAAAATCTCAAAACATATTTCTCATTTTAGATATTTTAACAAATTTTGTTGCGAATAATCAAATTACACCGACTGTCGATGCTATGCGACACTAAGTCCATTGTCGAATTAAGTCTTTCACGTAACTAAAAAACGGTATTGAAGTTTTTCTACATGTATCATCACAGCCGATAAAAGTCAGTTAATAGATGAAAATCTTTGTCCATATTTTTCCACACTAAGCAAAGATTTCGACTTGAATCAGCATCGCAACTGGCAATGCAGTCCACTGTCCGGTAATCCAAAGATTTTTCAAAAAAGAATATCATCGACCTGGATACCTATTTATATAAAAAACTTTACTTTTGAATACTATAAACTACAGTTATAGTTGAAACCAAAAGTTGTTCTACATAAAAAGATAAACATGATGCAAATAAAAGGGCCGGCCCATAAAAATCCTGATGAATTCTACTCATTTTGTACTTATCGACAGTTGAAAGAAATGCTTATTTGCATCCACTTTAATAAAAGTACTTTTTATGAGCATCGACTTCTATGGCATAATTTTAATAATTTCCAATGAAGTGTCAACTTACCTTAAAAAATAACAAACTTCTTTCAAAACTAGAAAGCAAAAACACGATACGAACAATTCCTGAACTCTTAATATTTTTCACTTTACAAAAAGGTTTGCGATAATACTATTGAATGCAATCATTATCAGAATTTAAAACAATTGCTCCAGATGCGTTAAATAGAAAACTACATAAAATCAATAGAAGGATAAACATAAAAGGAAAAATATTGACATTGGAGTATAAGAATAAAAAACCACAGAGGATCAAAATAACATTTATATTTTAAAAATACTGGATTATACCAATTTGAAACTTATTTTACTAATTTGAACCACCATACATCTGCAAGCAGTACCTTGCAACAAGCGCTAAGAGTTGTTTTATTTAAAACTTGAAGCATGATATAATCGTCATGTTTCCTACAAACTGCACATGTAATACAAACGTCTACATTACGAAAAAAAAAGCCATGAACATACATGTTTAATTCGCTTTCCAATGGCATCTAATTATTTCGAGAAATATATTTCATAACCACGAAAAACTGAGCATACCCGTTTTCCGCAATATACATATTCTTAAATTACGAAATCGTTCAAAAGAGTAAGGGATCGTCAAACACTATATTTTCCACAAACTTCCTGTGCTCCTTATGCAACTTTATCATTCACAGATTTTTTAAAATACAAACATTTGAGACTTGATACGAACAAATAATTCCAAACCAATTGTAAGGAATCAACCAGCGTCGTGTTCAATTTTATTGTTCCCTTGATTTTACTGATCTGTAAACAAATTGTACATTAACTAATTGAGACACTTGAAAACCTAGAACCATCTGGTCAGATTACACAAACCAAAACATCAAAGCATTTTGTGGATCCACAGCTTTGATGTAACACTTCAAAAGCGCACTATGAACGGTAAAATACCAAACCATTAAAACTAGATTTCACTGCAATTAATACGTAACGATTCTGTACAAAGCATGTTCTTTCAGTCAAAGGAAAGAACGAAGTCGGTCAAGTAGCCGTAGTCAAATTAGGGAGGGGGGGGGGGGGTGTACTGAATGCGGCCTTGACGTCTTTCAAGAATTGACAAAAAACCAAAGCATTGCAAACCTTGTTTAGGCAAGTTTCAACCACAAATACGATGTCAGACATGCCATACAAAAATGAAGTACAGTTTTACAATATAAACCATCACCAAAATAAATTGTGGGCCCACAGTTTATGCATATTACTATAAATTGTTAAATACAATCATTGAACGCCAGTAGCTCTAACTTCAGCATTGCGTGCTGTTGAAAACCATTTTAAAACCACACACATATGCATTGTATATGTTTCATGAGACAAGACTATTGCAGTGACTTTGAACAATTAATGAAGTATGTAGTTAAATGCATCTCAATGTTGCCAATTTATTGCTGTGATTTATTACATGTCATTAACAATTTATTATTTAACTATTTGTTATTAGTACATGATATGTGCTGCGACATTTTTTAGTTTTAGGAGCGAGCACGAGTCAATACCGAATCTCCGGCCACTCTGAGTTAATAGGATCTTGGTCGCCGTAGGACTTCACACTGCTCAAAAGAGAATGATTTCTGAAATCTTACTGTTCAGCTCCGACAAGTTGAGCTATGGCTTTGAACAAGTCCATTTCTTTCAAGGGAGAGCAATCCGTAAGAAGAGGCGTGGTTGGGCTACCACTGCAACTCTTTTATAGGCGATAAAATCCTGTACCACTTGCTAATAGTTAGGTATAGTAATATTGTTTCCAAATGGGCAATACACTGCCAACTAAATCCGCAAGTTAAGCCATTTTTTCTCACCCCTATTTCAAGTAATGGAATCGGTCGGACAGCAGAGCTGAACTTGCGAGAGGTGGACAGCACGAGAGCTGAATTGCATTTCTACTTCAGCAAGGAGAAAATTAGAAAATCTTTCGTGTATGACCGAAGTAAAAGCCGACGCAAAGCAACGGATCAAACCAGGATCTTCCAGTTCCACTAACCTACCTCATTGTTGGTCAACCGTCTGGTAAAGCGGAATTAAACATATTTTAATGCAGTAAACCTTTTTTTTCCCCTGCAGTTTCTTTACTCAAACATTTTCTTTCTCATCATTTAACATTATTTCTAGAACTGAAGTATTTAGATTTTTTTGTTTGAAATTACATTGTACTTTCTGAATTGATGTTTTACTCAAAGATTAATGCATACCAGAAGAATCTCGCTCATTTCTTAGCTTGTTTTTACATGCAAATGACTTGAAAATGTCTTTAATTGCACAAATCAAAGTCGACAAAAGATGTGTCTTGTTCCCAAACGTCGTAACATTACAGTTCGTAATGTTGGCAAAACATTGCTTGCTCATGTCTATTAGTTGAAAGCTATAAATAGACTTCGTGGTACAAAACAAAACCCGTTCACAAAGTTTTTAATTTTCAGCATTTTTGTTACGCATTATGTTCTTGTAAATATGCATGAAAAATAGCTACAGGCTTCGAAATTTTGGAGGCTCAGGACAGAGGCCAAGAAGGACCATTAAGTAATCATGCACGCAACTAGGCCGTAATTTACGCATTGGCCAGCTGCACCCAGTCCAATAGCCCAAGGTCTAAGTCTATTTTTTTTTTTTCAAATTTTCCTTATACCTGTAATTTATTAGATTTTAAAATATAAATATTAATAAAAACAAAATATTTGTTAAACTATTTTTTGGTCTTCTTTTCCTAAACTTCTCTATTATTTTCGGTTAAAATTAAACATTCAGTATAATTGCAAAACAAAATTTATGATACATAAAAATTATATTGCAGTTCGTACAAACAGTAAATTCTGCATTTAGGGAAGAAAAAAAAAAGAGCATTTTTAGTTGCATTCGTACTGCGAATGAGAGAGGGGAAATGCTGCACAAACTCTAGGCCCCAGGTCCCACTATGGCTTCATCGGACGCGATTACAATAAGGGAAAACCAGGGACTGATTTACGGCAGGGCATTCGGGGCCCGGGCCACCAAAGGAAAGGGGGCACCAAATTTCTGTCTTTTTTAGGGACCAGTGTTAAGTGCCTCTAGTTAAAGGAAGCAAAATTGTCATTTGACAATTTTTTTTTATTAAATGAAAGCATATTAGCCAATTGTTGCGGAGAACGATCATTTTCACTATTGAAGAGTCCTTTTAATTAAGTGTCCTTTGCGTACTCTCATTTCTGATGGTAAATTATCTTTATTAGCTCTGTTATCAATAGAAGTAAGTTTGACCTAAAACTTGATTATGAGGACATTATACATGAATTTACTACAAGAAAACAAAGGAGAAAATATATAAAGAATCATTGATGCACAGAGAAAGCACATTATGATTTACCTTTACCATTTGTATCATAGTTTTTCCATCTGCGACTGTAAAAAAATTTCTAACATGAAAACCATAAAATTATTTTAGATTTATATTAAATATTTTTTTTTGCAAAACATCTCAACTTTTTTCGTATGAAATCGATATTTTAAAGTTTTCTTTCCACCAAAATAGTATTCAACACTTACCTTCATATCTTTTGTGTGTTGGGGGGGGGGGGGGCACCACATCTGTCAGTGCCCGGGGCACCCAGGTGTGTAAATCGGTCCCTGGGAAAAACAATGTTACCATTGAGCTGTTGCTTTCATGGATTGGATGCAGTTGAGGGGACGTGATCACCCAATCTTCCGAGCTCCAGTACAAATCAATGCTTCTAGGAGTGCTGGATCGCCGTTTGGTTTCTGTTCTGTCTCACAAAAAAAGCAGGTAGGACCCTCTGGGATGTCACGGTATAAGGAACTATAACATCAAAAGAATTATGCGAAGCAAATTCATGGGAATACGAAGATGTTTTCAGTATTACTAAAGGATAATAGGAATTAACGTGATACCAGTTTCGAGCTTTTATGGAGTTTGGAATTGATTGAAAAACATCATGAGGTCCTAATCTTTCAAAATGAATCATTGAATAAAGTCATCAGAAACTTGAAACCTTCAAAAAGAATCGTTTCAAAGCAAGTACTTGTTACGTTTGAAAAATAACAAAATATACTTGTCTCGAAACTGTAACAAATAGAACAAACTTTAAAGAAACCTTTTCGGTTCGTTGTGACGTTCAATAAGACTCCAAGCTGTTTCCTTGAATTTCGTTCATAGCTAGGTACTTTCTTGAGAAAAAATGCAGCAGAAATAATCGTTCGGATAAGATTTATACCTGTAAAGGAATCACTAAAGACTTTTTTAATAAAAGTTTTAAAACTATGTTTAGAATTTAGTAAGAATACTTATGCATTGACACAATTTTACTTATCCAGTGAATTCATGTTAACCAGCTGCACGCATCTGAAAAGCTGAAACAGGACAAATTAAGAGCATTTTAATCTAAAAATGCATTAAATAATGCGTTAAGATATGGATTTAATAATAAATTTACTAATTAGGTAATTGCATTTAAAAAATATGTACTTCACCAGAAGCTGTAATATACAATCCAACAAACTTGAAAAACATCGTTTTGCAGTTTCCTTGAGTTGGGTAAGCACCGAAGAACTTTGAAGTAAAAACTGTAGTTCGAAAATCGTCCTGATGGGATTGTTATCTGAAAATAAAATATTTAAGACAGTTTTTAAATGTTCAAACAGAAATATTAAAAATTAAGAAATATCTAAACATTGATACCATATTACTTATCAGACCCATCCATGCTACTCTTAAGATCCAACTTCTGAAGACTAGTTAGCACCAGAACAGTTCGTCAACTCTTATCTGTTCGTAAGCTACAGTTAGTACTGCAAGTGTCTAAAGTACTTTTGGTACGAAACAATTTCAAATAAAAGAAACAACTGAATCATAAACAAATTAAATCAAGAGTGACAGTTGAATACAGTAAACAGAATCTTGATAGCCAGTCCGGCAATCAACTGAAGACTATTCGTTTTTAACCATTCAAGTTAAAATAGTGAGAATGATTTCGCCACCCAGTACTAGTAGCAGATTGTACCAAATAACAACTAAAAGACAGAATTTGAAGCCGAAGCAAGAGCTGGTACCGAATTTGTGACTTAAACTTTTGCTTAAAACTGAATAAATTGATCAAAGAATAACAGGTTCGATTCAGTTGATGCTTATGCGACTTGGTTAATCGAACAATATTAAATGACAAATTTTGTCAAACAGCAGCTCCCTAGAAAGTGTTCAGTATCTAACATTGGACACTGTGTGGGGTTTAAATATTTCCGCCAGATCAAGATCGTAAGAGCAGAAACCAATGGCATTCAAATTCGTCACAATTTATGACCAAGACAAGAGGATAAAACAAGGAGATATAAATTGGCAACTAGCTTGTAAGAATAAGTGTTAACGAATTGTGAAAATTGAAAATGTTAATGCCTCAGAATGGCAAAATGTGCTGGCCAAAAAGAACACGATGAAATGCAAGCTATTTAGTTTTACCGAGAAAAATATTTGAATTCAGTGATTTAAAAAGCAAGTTTCCATTTTATACTGCAGTTCATGTTGAATAGTTATTGTCATTTGTCAGCGACTGAAAAAGAGGCTAAGTAAGGCTCTTGCACAAATTCGACACCCAAAAGGTTATATAGTAAATTCTAGTTTTAAACGAGGGCTTTCTTCGTACCTTGGCTTTTTCTACTGAAAAAATGCCAAAAGTGTTGTCATTTTTCTTCAGGAAAAATGAAAAAAGTAAAATTTTAGTATGAAATTCGATGAAACACTTCTGTACCATCAAACAAAAACCTACCACATCCAAATGTTTTTCCATAATTAGAAGTCTGAAAATGTTTAACTGCAGTAAAGTGATGGCGATCTTTTAATTTCCGAAAAGAATTTTCGATCCCACAGATTTTGCGTACCTGTGACTGGTGGTTATTTAGTGGTTTGCATGTTCTCTAATCTAACCTAATCTAATCCTAATCATCTAATCGAAACAGCGCATGCCTTTCCACTTTGCCGCTCGGCAAAATTGCGAAAAACTTAAAAGAAATCTGATACAAAGCGATATACTAAAGCACTTTGCTAAAAAAGTCATTTTCTATCAATTTCGGCAATGTTTTTCTGTTGCATAACAAATTCTGTACCTAAATTCGGCAAAAACTTACTAAGACATAATTACTTATTAATTCGCGGAATTGGCAGAGCGCTGCAAAGACTAATTATGGACGATTGCATAAAACTATGGCAACTTAATTCTTGCACATTTCTTTTTATCAGACCTATTGAAAGCTGGCTAGGTTATTTTATGTAATTTCAGTTAGTTCTTCAAACTGCCAATAACATTTATTCGCAAGATTCTAAATTTAATTTTGTACTAGCCTGAGGTTGAAACTAAAACGGATTTGACAAATTCAATGACTTTAATGAACTTCAAAGTAGCCGCTCAAAGACGTTAAAAAAGTTTTGAAAAGTAGTTAGTAGTACTGGAGTAAGACGACGGCGTCGTACTCCTTGAATTCCAGGAAAGGACCTTATAGTCCCAAACTATACACCAATCACTACGTGTGGCTTAACCAGTTAGATTCGGCTTTAAAGACAGCTGTTTTTTGGATCCAGACCAGAAGTCTAACAATCCCTGGTCTAGCTCCCCCAGAAGTATTATTTTGAAATGAGAACTTTGAGTTTGTAACCACGACAGATTTTACGTGCACCAGTCACCATTAACGTACACGAAGGATTTTCGACCAACAGGCCTCGAACCCGCGACTCTCCAGTTGCGAGTGCAACGTTTTGCCGATCAGGCACCTCAACCACCTTTCGGTCCCAGATTTAACGTGCCAGTTCACCGCATAGACACGGGGTTATTCAGTGGTTTGCATGTGTTCGAACCTTTTCTCTCGTTTGAAGGCGCATGCTTTCCCACTTTGCCACCCAGCAAAATAGAGATAAAAATCGTAAAAGGAAATTCCGTTATAAAAGTTAAAGTTCTTCGCTTAAAGAAAAAGGGGGCTGGGAGGCATCTTCCACTTCGGAAATTTCCTGCAGTTTACGTAGCGTGTTCTGCGCAGAAATTTGCTAACAAGTTTTTGAAAAAAAAGGTTACGGGATTAACTATCCATGGGTGTGTTACTGCAAAAGCAAAGTAAAATTGGATGTTTGCATTACACAAAAACCAATTTAGTTATTAAAAAAATTTTGCATTGATTTTCTCCATGCTTATTAAAAGTTACATTACTCTTTAATAACTGACGGGAAGTTTCACAGTAGTACTTTGGCTATACATATTTGTTTAAATTTCGTTCATTTCTATACATTTTGTTTAAACTTATCGTTCTACTTCTTAATTTTAGCTCTGGACTAACCTGAGTTCCAAATTAAAGTCAAGGTTGAATAATTTGATTCCCTGGGGTTTCAAATTAGTGGACAAGAAAAATCTCAATATTATCATAATATACTTTCTTAATCCTAAGGTTCTATGCTAAGAGGAGGTAAATTAAGGAGATAAAAAGGTGAGCGAATTATGTATCGGTTATTTAAAAAAAAACTCGAGAGTTCCAAGATGTTAACCAGACATCTCTAGAAACCTGAAAAAGAAAAAATATCGTTATTTGAAATAACACACACCAGGAACACTTAAATACATTTTTTTACACACAAAAGAGCAAAAAAGTATGAAAATCGTTGAAAGTATAAAACCATAAGTTAATCAGAAAAACGCTCCAAACAAATAGCACGTAAGTGCTTAACCAAGATTCAGAGTGCCTAGAAAAGAAAAAAAATACACAAAAGAATGAGTAAAAAAACGCAAATAAAAAATGAAAATTTTTAAAACTAAAGCGCAACCAAAGAATGCTTGGCACCCGCACCAAGACTTAAAATCCCAAAGCAAATACAAAAAATCTCGAGGATGTTTGAAGCATAAACTCAATCACTTTCAAATCTATGCCGCAAACGAGCACACATTTAGACTGCCATAATCTGCAGTAGAAATACTTGCTCTTTGGGAACTCTTAACCCCAGGGGTGCCCGCGCGAGGGGTGCGGTAATGGCGCAATTTAACTTTTCAGGAGGGTTGTTTTAAGGGGTGCGTCGTCTTTCCTAACGGTGTTGTTCTTCGAGGGGGGATGGATATCCCTACTGATCCGAAAACCTAAACACCATGTGAAAAATCTCTAACTTTCTTCATCTGTAGAACCTGTAGAGTCACTGGATCACCTTATATCTACTTCACATTTTAAACCGTTACTCTGTTTCTTCAACCAAAAACATTAAAGGCCAAAATTTAATGAAATCTTTTTGTGCAGCAATTTTGAATTACCTTCGCGGTTGGTTCCGGCCATCCAGTGACTAGAGGGGTGAAATTGTGAGCTTTAGTGGATGTTGATTCTATCTTCGTTTCCTCAATTCAAAATATCACAATCGATGACAGTCTTAACTTGCTTAATTGCTATATTAATCATAAAAATAATGAAAAAGAAGGATAATTGTGGGATTAAACCGTAGAAGAAATTGCTTCATTGCATGGCCATATTCAGCAGTCGAGTTGAACTTCTGTCACACACTCGAACCGTCGATCAAAGCCTTCTGATTGGTCGCAGAAGGCTTCAACTGACGGTTTGGACGTCCGACTGAGGTTCAACTAGGCTCGTGAATATGGCAGTTACAGCAATCTAACCGCGTTAATTCGCTGAATCCCACAAATACCTTTGAAACCGCCTGTTTATTCCTTTAGCCACGGGACCTCCTCCCTGAAAATTGAAGTCCTATACCCAAAGGGGTGACGATAACCTAACTACGTCCCTACATCGCCATTTGTCCCCTTGGAGTGGCGGACTTCATTAAATTACCTTCTGTTTGCCGCACATCGTGGCTATTTCCCTGCCAGCTGCTTCTGCTCTGAAAATAGACATTCACAAATGCAACTGTTTGACTACTGTAACTATTTTTAATCAATTATCTTATTAATCTTTACAAAGTTTTCATTTTTAATTCATATCCTCCAACAGCACTTTCTATGTAATAAAAGAGCAAAATCTAACTTTTGAAGGTATAATGTTATATAACAGACTCCGACAATTTTAAGAGCCTCCGACTCCTTTGCTTCAAGAGAAGTCCGATTCCGACTCTTGAAATGCACTGGCAGAGTTACTGATTTGGAGGGAATATTACCGACTCCGACTCTTAGAACTATAACTCAACGATTCCAAACCCCGACTCCTCAAAACCAGTCCGACCCCGACTCTTGGAACTCTAAACCTCGGATTCCCGATTCCTTTACCACCAGGTTCAGTCCACCTCTTGACTCCATGATTTAAACACCTAATACCAGAACATTATTCCGAATTACGTCCAATTCATATCATTTTTACTTTTGCCTAGTTTTATATACTCAATTTTAATCCCTTTTTCTAGTGCCCAAATCTTACACATTAGTCAAAATTTATATGCAGTAATACAATATATTCATACATGAAAATGCATGAATTCAGCACCAAAAATATACAGAAAAATTTTGAAATGCATTATTAGCAATGTAAGCAACGAAAAGGAACGAACATCCACCTGAACTCACGCTACATTATATTATGCAATATATACGCAATCAAAAACAAATTATATTTACAAACTATTCATAACTCACAAGCACAAACTAAGAAATACAATCATAAAAATCATCAGCAATTTACATAATGTGTAACATGCAATGAAATTCAAATAAAATAATAAAGGAATAACTACCCTAACGGCAGAAAATCTAGCGTATCATTAAGGACAGTATGGTAATCAATATATTTAATATTTTCGGTCCTTCTATAATGATACTCAAGACTTCTGCAATAAAGGCTGTTGATTCCGAAACCTCCCCCCACCCCATATGATTGGACTTTAAAGTTTAACAATTTACTTTGCAGCAGCCTTTCTCTACTTTTAAACCTAATAAGTTAAAGAATAAAGGGTTAAATTATTGCAAAAAGAGTGAAACTTCTAGTAATCATTTCACTTATCTAATTTTTGAAAAAATCTAGATAAAACTGAAATTACTCACGGCTACCTGACCAGTTGTGGTGTAGCAAGTTCCAAGAGATTGTCTTTACTATCCAAGAACTTGTCTTTCACAATTTTCAACATTACTTCCACACACTTACGTCTGTATTATGTACTTTAACCGCCCGCGCACTAACCAATTTTTGACACCCGTAATTTTTGAGTTCACTATCGAGTTTGCAACTTGAAAAGAAAATTATAGCATGTTAAGTCTTCTGAACTCGTAATTTCAAAATTCGTTAGTAAGGCATAGTTTTTACGCCTTTCAATTGACTGAAGCGAAACTGCGGATAAATGGAAAATACGTATGATCGAAACATTGTTAAATCACTTTGATTTTTACAATTTTAACCCTAGTAAAGCAAACATAAGGGGGAAACTAGTTCAGACTGGTCAAAAATTCCACTTTTTTAATGTCATAAAATGTTAGCAAAAATATTCAAGAATATGTTGACAAACTTTCGGTGAGCAATTCCGATTCTATGAGCACTTAAAGTGACTGGAGATACGAAAACACGTTCACAGCATTTTTTTTTTTCAAACGCGTTTTGACTTTTTTTTCAACATGTTGGCATTCTAGCTCAAAGAGTTAACATATAGTTCTGAAAATTTGTGAATATTCTTTATTCAATTATACTCTATCACATGAACCTAACTCTGATGATACTATTAATAAAAATATGTTTTTTAATTCAAGGAATGGAAAAATGGTAGAAAAACATAACATTGTAAATCCGACACCTCAAAAACCGTGCAATTTAACTTTTTTGATCCCGATTAGGTTCATGTTCTTAGGAAATATGTTGTTTACAAGAAAGAAAAATTGTAATGATTACAGACAAAAATTGTGGCTAGGGTGATGCCTATCACTAACATGCTCTGATGGTGACTGCACATGGACAGCAGCTTCTAACTCCACTAATTCTAGTGGAAATTACTTCAAAAATAAGGTGTACTTCAAAAAAATGAATAAAATTAGTTTATTAAGTTTAAAAAAATTATTTCTTTCCTGTTAAAAAACTCCAGAAAAATTAAAATTTTAGCCTCCTAAATTGGTTTTCCCTCTTAAGCAAATAATGACAGTTGTTCATAAAGTTACTTTTATGCAACTAACACAAATTAGCCTGACTTGTTACAAACAACGGACATTGATTGAATTTAAGTAAAATTTGGTAATTCATTGCTATATTTAAATTTTAAATACATATTACACCCCTAGCATATCTCCATTTATTAATTTAACTGTATCACTAATATGCGTAAATATACATACAGACGATGAAACTTCATTTCCAAAGCCAATTTCCAAATTGCCGTGCGATATTTTTTTTCCCATTCGTTATCTGTTTCAAAACTGCGAGACTTAAAAATTATTTATACCCATTATATGCTGTAATATGTAAAATCTGCATCATATATTTTGATGAAATTTGACAGTATAAATTATTTGCTGTCGTGAATACACATGATTTTGAACTAGGAGGCTTGACCCCGTTTTACATCCTTGAAAAATCATGTAAAGAGATTCAATAATTTAAATAAATTTCCAGACAAACTAAAGAATAACGTCTCCTTCGAAATTTTCCCCTGGTCTGAAAAAAAAATAACCGAAAGTATTCTTCAAAAAGCGAGTTAGAACCTTCTCGTTTCCCCCACATTCAAAATATTTTTCTTTTTAAAAGAACGTTTTTAAGTTAATTATGACCAAGCTTACTCAAAATTATTTAGAATTGATAATTCGCAACTCCAACGAACTATAGGGGGCACTGCAGTCACTGTCTAATGGCCGACTTAAAAACTAAAACAAACGCATGTGGTAACGAAGAAAATGCTAAAAGTGTTGTGATTTTTGTTATGTATGATTTTTTCGTTTTATTCATTTGAAAAGATTTTTCGAAGTCTTTTGGTTATTCTGACAAATATAGAAAGAGATTAGAAACCAAAAAGTATTACGAAAGTAAACAATTAATGCAGAATACACAGTAAGTTGTTCTGAAGCAGCCATTTTCACGATGTTGAATTCGGAATTCATAAATTTTTGATTCGCTTCGAACGGCATTTTCATTTTGTACCGTTTTTTCTATACATTAGTACATATTAAGTTCAGTTTCGCGACATTTCCGGCATTTGTTGACATTTTTGTCACATAGTGCACATACGTGGCAGACTGTCAAGAGTAACGTTTAACACTAGATAATTTATTTCTATGACTATATGATTGGATATCTAAAGAAATCATGCATTTAATTCATTCGTCATGGAAATGATTTACCTGATATGTGAAATCTTGTCAAGATACATTATTCTTTCACACAATTTTAAAACCATAACCTTATAAACAGATTTTTGGCGAACTTTTATTTTTTATTGTTCAAATTCTTAACGTTCTTTCTGGATTTTTCAATCTGTTCTGCGATAAATATTTTCAAGAAAATTTATTTGCATACTTTCTATTTCAGTAGGATACTGTAGTAACAAAGGTTATTTAAATCATTTATGTGGAATTAGGTTAAGGAAAAGTGTCCAGTCAATGTTGTTAAGTTCGTTTTTTTTTCTTCATCGAATTGAAAAACTGATATTTATTCAAATTCACTCAGAACAAAATAAATAAAATGTGTACTCCCAGTTTATATATGGTGGTAGTTTTCTTTTCAGTTGATTGACCATTATTTCTTTTTACTTATCGAATTCTGTAATCTTACTATCATTTTATTCCACTCATGATAAAAATTAAAAATGGTTTAACTAAAAACGCGAAATCTCGCCAAGGCTACTTTGCTCGCACAATTCCAAAACTATAACCCTAAACAAATTTGGCGAAACCTTTCAGCTGAGAATAAAAGGAATAAAGTAAATTCTTTCTCGTTTAAACATTTTTCATTTTGTTCTACGATAATAAATTCAAGAAAATATTTTGCATACTGCCCATTCCAACTAAATGCTGCTGTAAAATATGATTAGTTAAATTAATTTAAGATTAAAAAAAACTCATATTCATACAAATTCATACAAAATAATAAAAAATTTTACCTGGTATAACGTTATCCAATTTTGTTAATCCAGAGTTTTCTTGTTTACGCTTCCACCATTTAATACTTTTTTGAAAGAAATAAGGAAAACTAACATTATTTTGAGAAGCTCGAGAATACTACTAAGGGACGAATTAATTTCTGTTGTTGAAGGCGTTCTTAGACATGTTGAATGCGTTACTCAGAACAAACTGACCGCGTTTACGTCAACAGATACACGTGGAGCGCAACGTGGCAGTGTTTTAGTTGCATTCGCAGTTTTATAAATCACCGCAAGGTAGCGTATTCGAGCACTGGAGTTCCGAATACCCATGCTAAATTTGGCAGACGATAAATAAGAAATGCAGCAGCAGAATAGTTACATTTATTTTTCTTTTTTATATTTTTGTCGTTATTGTGCAGACGAACTTTTTATAAGCAATTTGTCAGTCATCCATTTTTTAATTTCAATGTAACTCGAATAAGTACGTTGAAGTTTGATTATATTTTAGGAAAAATAAGTGTTAATATTTTTTGAATACTTTGTTGTGTATTTTCTGAAAACAACTGAATTCTGCTAGCATGACCATTACTAGCTTTTAGTACGCACATAACTAAGAGAGTGTGATCATTCCTAGTCGAACCAAATTTATGCCATTTTTTTTTCTTTTCAAACCTTGTTTTAAAATTAAGAAAACTGACGTTGGTTAAACGAAAATATAGTCAAAAGAGTTGCGGAGGAAAGAGGTTGTACTGCATTATCAAAATTCTACCCCCTAAAGAACTGTAGGATTAAGATATTCTGGATTTTCAAGTGCGAATTTAAAACAGTAATTCAAGCTACATAGATTTGGAAATAAAAATATATTTTCATGTAAAAATTAATATTTTCATGCACAAATATCAATTTTAAGGATTGCAACCAAAATACTTACAAGACAAGTAAAGGAAAAGAATATTTTGAAAAATACTCACCACACACACACTTCACACGTAATACAGCCTTGCGACTGTACGAGTCGAAGGCAAACTGGCAGCGCGGGATTGACCTTTCGTTTAAATATCCAGTATTCTACGAGGACTTGGGTTGGTTTTCAAAATTTCTCATTTTATTAAAAAAGGAAAACAAATAACGATAAATATTTTATTTCATTTTAGAAAACTTATCTATGTTTTTGTAAAGGGTTTAAATCTATAATTATCATTCGGCCATAGGATAAAAATTTGCATATTTCATTTTCAACTGTATTTAAACGTTTTGGATTTCACTTAAGTTTGGGTTTATGACTGAAATTCCATTAGATTATAGGTTAAAATTGTTTTTATCAAGATTTTTTATTCTTAATTTTCTCATTATGAATAAGAAATGATTTTTTGTGAGACCCCGATTTTACGTTTCTCAAGGGACTGGGTTAAAAAATAAAATACATGGAAAACGTAAAATATGGGAAATACATAACAGCAAAACTGATGGGACCTGATAAAAAAACGTTAAATGCGGGAAAAAGTAAATTTGGGGGACATAAAATCGGGGTTTTACTGTATATGGTTTTTTTTAAATATAATTACAGACATTTTACTGTTTATTATACGGCACATATTACACAAGTTAGAATAAAATATACATCACGAAGGGAAGGAAACGAACACCAGGGCGAAGGCGGAAATAAAACCGGCCACCTGCTTTAATATTCGCAGGAAGCTGTCGGAGCTAAACTTCTAAACCGCTGGACCACGGAGGGCTTTGAGAAAAAAAATGAGCTCTCCCCACTTCAGCCCTCTTCTCTAAAATTTTCTTAAAAAATACGGAAGAACTCTGAAAACATTGTGTAGAATGAACTTGAATTTATGGTATTTTGTACCTCAGGGAAAGCATCCCTGAACCTTTTCCCCTAACATTACCAAAGATAGTCTAACATGCATTTTTAAGACAACAATTTCGAAATATTCTCGGGGGAAAACCTCCCGTGCCCCTTCTTTTTGAGTGAATAATATGCTTTCAATTAGGTTCATATTTCTAATACTTAAATCTAGTAGTGACTCCCCGACTCCATCTTAACCCAGAAGTTAAATCCTCTCTTATTTGAGTTGCTTTTGAAAAAATTCAAATGTCACCAATATCATACACCAATCTAATTTTTTTGAGCTCAATACAGTCCTCCCCCCCCCTTTCCCTCTCCGGTTATCTAAACTAGTGCTTTTCAACCTTTTTTTACTTTGTTTTACAAAAAAGGAAGTATTGTATTCGCAAAAAAATTTTCACTCAAAAATCGGCCTTAATTTCCATGCTGCTCGCCCCCGAATGAATACTGATTTTTTTTCAACCCGACCACACGTGGATACATGCCTAAGAACGTATAGACACCTGAAGAATCCATTTTGACGATCGCCGAGTTAATTACAACGAGTTTTCTCGTGACGTCCGTATGTTCGTGCGTTATGTGCGTATGTGTGTATATGTGCGTATGTATCTCGCATAACTCAAGAACAGTATGTCCTAGAAAGTTGAAATTTGGTACATAGACTCCAAGTGGGGACTAGATGTGCACCTTCTCTTTTGGTTGCATTCGGATGTTTCAAAGCGGGTCTTTTACACCTTTTTGAGGTAAAATCATTGTTAATTTCAATGTAAACTCAAGCGGTGCTATGATTTGGCAAACACTTAACAATATATCGCCAAGCTTTTCGTCGCCAAGTTTTGTAGCCAACTTGGCGACGAATTTGGCGGGTTATTATTTTTTTAAAAATCTGATTTCAATTTGGCTATATTTAGTGTGTTAACCATTGAATCATATTAAAACTGCCAATATTGGGAAAATTTATCTGTATAAAACGTTTTCTCTGCTTCGGTTCGCAACAGACTTGGAATGAAAGTATTTAAAGTGTTTTTTCTCTCACTCCGAGGCAATATTATCTTGAAATTGAAGAAAAGGAAGTCATGTGATGCACACATCAGTTCGTTACTTTACGGCACACTTGGTAGTTGGCTCAATCCTTGCGGCACACTAAACTAAATTTCATATGTCAATATGAACAATGCTTTCATCATTCCCTAGTCAAGACACGAAAGAGAAAAACACAGCGTTTCCATAAGGATATAACAATTAATCTTTTATATGTTGAAATATTTTTTTAATGTTTCAGTTTCTTTAGAAATTGGATTGAAGTTCTTCATGAATTTTAGTGCTTATTACTGCCAGAAAGTCCGAAACTTTCACTAAACATGACTGAGACACTTGCGCTTGTCTTGAGGCACATTGGCATTTTCTATTCAGCTGTATGTTGGGAATAACTACACAAAGTTTTTAAATCGAGAATCTAGGCATGATATTTGTTCTTTAATAGTGTCAATGCTAAGAATGTCATGTCATCTTTAAAATGGAAACAGTAACAGGTCATGAAAAAGAGATATTTAGGTAGTTTACTAACTTCCAATATGCGCCCAAAGGCACTTCGCTAAACCCTAGTATTAGGGATAGGGTTTCCAATCCCGCGCCAATTTCGGATTTCGAGATAGTAAAGAGCCAATCCCGCGGAGTTCTTCTAAAAGTTAAATTTTTACTTTCTTCTATATCTAATATATAGAAGAAAGTAGTATTGGATTCGTGCAAATTTTCGAATTTCGAATTTTTACGGATTCGAGCGTTTTGAAGTGTGCTGAGTACATTTCTACTCTTTTTGGAAAGTGTCTGTCAGTCTGTGTGTGTGTATGTGTGTGTGTGTGTGTGTATGTGTGTGTGTGTGTGTGTCACTTCTGTGTGTGTGTGTGTGTCACTTCTGTATGTGACCAGTTTTTTGTGGCCGCTCTACAGCAAAAACTACCGCATGAAATCGAACGAAATTTGGTACACTTATGTGCCCCCATGCGAACTTGTGCCCATTGGTTTTTCGCGCGAATTACTCCAAAGGGGGTGGAGCAACAGGACGTTTTTTGGGTTACGCGTACTTGCTATTCCTCAGGAAGTAACTGGCGGAATCAAACAAAATTTGGTCCATATGTTGCCATTAACAAGAACAGGTGCTGATTCAATTTTGGTGTCAATAACTCAAACGGTGGTTGAGCTACAGAACGTTTTTTGTCGTCAATTGTGACTGCTGTATCTCAAGAAATAATGAACGGAATGAAAGAAAAATTTATCGGCAAGTAGCCCTTAGTGGGTATAAGAGCTGATTTTATTTTGGTTTCAGCAGATAAAAAGGGGGTAGAGCAATTTTTTTACATTGTTAGTGCCCTATCTCAAAAAGTAGTGCTACGTTTTGGTTGAAATTTGGAATATATGTGAATCCATATGTAAACAGGCTTTGGTTCATTAGTCTATGTCATAGACTAATAATAAGAATAGACCGAGCTATGGCAACCCTTTTGCTGCTCATAAACCAAACCATGTGACTGGTGGATATCCTAGCAACAGCAGGCGTTGATCGTAGCAGACGATCAACGCCCGCGAGAAATAAAATAAATATAGAATTGATGGAACACGGAAGAATGATCTTTTATGGAGTCCGATTTGTAAATTTGTTGTTCTAAGTTGTAAATATTAGTTATCAAATGAGTTTTTCGTTTAGATAGTACTGTGCATTTTCTTTAGTCAATTTCAATAACTCTCTACGCAATTAAAGATGCAAGCGCCCAAAAGGAATCGGCAAATGGTAAGATTTTTACCTACAATTTCAATTTAAGATACCGATTAGTACATTTTTGCGTTAACGCAAAACGTTTACGCCATTACGTTCACGCCAACGCTGACGTAGCAGTTCCAAATGAAATAAAAGTTACTGAAAACTGTGATCAAAAACTAATTACTAATGTCAAAATAATGCATAACTAAAAGAAAAACAGTTCAATCTCTGCACCTGGGGGAAAAAAATATATAATGAAAACACATTACGTCTTAAAATACATGTCGAGTGCCAAACTATAGATAACGTTGCCATCTAGCAACCATGCTGCCAAAATGTTCGCCAAGCCTCCCACCAGTCACATGATGTATCCATGAACCAGTTTTTTCATCAGCAAGTCTGGGAATGCTCGGTCTACTCTTATTATTACTTTCTTCTATATCTAATATATAGAAGAAAGTATTGGATTCGTGCAAATTTTCGAGTTTCGAATTTTGACGGATTCGAACGTTTTGAGGTGTGCTGAGTCCATTTCGACTATTTTTGGAAAATGTCTGTCTGTCTGTGTGTATGTGTGTGTGTGTATGTGTGTGTGTATGTGTGTGTGTATGTGTGTCACGTCTGTGTGTGACCAGTTTTTTGTGGCCGCTCTACAGCAAAAACTACCGCATGAAATCGAACGAAACTTGGTACACATATGTGCCCCTATGTGAACTTGTGTCCATTGGTTTTTGGCACGAATTCCTCCAAGGGGGGTGGAGCAATGGGACATTTTTTGAGTTACGCGTGATTGCTATTCCTCAGGAAGTAACTGGCGGAATCAAACAAAATTTGGTCCATATGTTGCCATTAACAGGAACAGGTGCTGATTTAATTTTGGTGTCAATAACTCAAACGGGGGTTGAGCTATAGAACGTTTTTTGTCGTCAATTGTGACTGCTGTATCTCAAGAAATAATGAACGGAATGAAAGAAAAATTTATCGGCAAGTAGCCCTTAGTGGGTATAAGAGCTGATTTTATTTTGGTGTCAACAGCTAAAAAGGGGGTAGCGCAATCGCCCGTTCTTTTTTTCCCTATCTCAAGAAGTAATGCTACGTTCTGGTTAAAATTTGGAATATATGTGAATCCATATGTAAACAGGCTTTGGTTCAATTTTGGCGCCAATCGCGCCAAGAGGTGCTGATTTATTTTTATTATCATTATTTTTTAGCGAATAAAAATAGTTTTATTAATGCAACAATAAGAAAGATAAATCGTAATAGATTGTCGTCTGCGTATTTCTCGTGATTTGAATTGTATGGAAACATAGACTAATAATAAGAATAGACCATAGACTAATAATAAGAGTAGACCGAGCTTTCTCATTCTTGCTGATAAAGAAAATTGGTTCATAGATGTATCATGTGACTAGTGGAAGGGCTTGGCGAAGACTTTGGCAGCATGGTTGCTAGATGGCAGCATTATCTATAGTTTGGCACTCGACATGTATTTTAAGACAATGTGTTTTCATTAAAAAAAACTTCCAGGTGCAGAGATTGAACTGTTTTTCTTTTAGTTATGCATTATTTTGACATTAGTAATAGTTTTTGATCAGTTTTCGGTAACTTTTATTGAGCAATCACGATTGCTTATTGTTCTCATTTGACTGTTTTGATGTCCTATCTTTTTATTTTCCCACCGCCACCCTCCGCACCCTGTCACCGTCGACCGGCTCCTCCCGATGCTGCTCCTATAGCGAAAGCTGTCTCCAGGTTGCATCCATGTCCTACACACGCGCGCATACATACGCAGCTACACACACACACGCCCGCACACACACATACACACACATACACACAACTATCCACACATTCATGCCCGCACACTGACACAAACACATATACGTGAAATACACCGCCAGCTCAGTCATTTCCAGCCGAGGACTGCAGTTTCGTGCTTATTAGCACTCATCAGCCCGGCACAAACACATATGCCTACACACACACATACACATACCCCCCCCACACACACATACACACATTCATATACACAACTACCCACACACTTATGCCAGCACACAGACAAACACACATGCCTACTCACACATACACATACCCCTACACACAAACACACATACCCCCCACACACAAACACACACGCCTACATACACACACTTGTGATTGCGAAAAACATAATTTGAATTCAAGATGTCAAAATTCAAATTAATTTTTTTCATTTGGAGCTGTCAGCGTTGGCGTGAACGAAATGATGTAAACGTTTTGCGTTAACGCAAAAATGTACTAATCGGTATCTTAAATTGAAACTGTAGGTAAAAATCTTACCGTTTGCTGATTCTTCTTGGTCGCTTGCATCTTTTATTGCTTAGAGAGTTATTGAAATTGACTAAAGACAATGCACAATGCTATCTAAACGAAAAACTCACTATATTAACAAAATATTTACAACTTAGAATAACAAATTTACAAATCGGGCTCCATAAAAGATCATTCTTCCGTGTTCCATCAATTATATTTATTTTATTTCGCGCTGGCGTTGATCGTCTGCTACGATTAACGCCCGCTGTTGCTAGGATATCCACCAGTCACATGGTTTGGTTTATGAGCAGCAAAAGGGTTGCCATAGCTCGGTCTACTCTTATTATTAGTCTATGGAATAGACCGAGCTATGGCAACCCTTTATTGCTCATGAACCAAGCCATGTGACTAGTGGATATCCTAGCAACAGCGGGCGTTGATCGTAGCAGACGATCAACGCCCGCGAGAAATAAAATAAATAAAATTGATGGAACGCGGAATAATGATCTTTTATGGAGTCCGATTTGTAAATTTGTTATTCTAAGTTGTAAATATTTGGTTAATATAGTGAGTTTTTCGTTTAATAGTATTGTGCATTTTCTTTAGTCAATTTCAGTAATTCTCTAAGCAATTAAAGATGCAAGCGCCGAAATAGAATCGGCAAACGGTAAGATTTTGACCTACAATTTCAATTTAAGATTCTGATTAGTACATTTTTGCGTTAACGCAAAGCGTTTACTCCATTACGTTCACGCCAACGCTGACGTAGCAGTTCCAAATGAAATAAAAGTTACTAAAAACTGGGATCAAAAACTAATTACTAATGTCAAAATAATTCATAACTAAAAGAAAAACAGTTCAATCTCTGCACCTGGAAAAAAAATTATAATGAAAACACATTACTTAAAATACATGTCGAGTGCCAAACTATAAATAATGTTGCCATCTAGCAACCATGCTGCCAAAGTTTTCGCCAAGCCTTCCACCAGTCACATGATGTATCCATGACCCAATTTTTTCATCAGCAAGTCCAGGAAAGCTCGGTCTACTCTTATTATTAGTCTATGTATGGAAATGATCGGAAATATTTATTTCTATTTCTATTCAAGAGTCACAACTGACTACAACTGTATTTATGTCGAGGTCTGCATACTAGTGCCTTGCCTCCATTATTTTATATACCGATAGATGGCAGCACCATCACCGGATCGAACAGTTAATGAGAATTTAGAACTAGTCCAAGAGCTAATAGCTACCTGGTACTAGCACCCCCAGAGGTATCGTTTCACTTGGAGGACATTGAGACCACGAGCATATTTAACGTCGCCCAGTCCCCTTTAATGACGACGGTGGGTCTTCGACCAGCGGGGATCGAACCCGAGCCCCTCCGGCCCCGAGTCCAATGCCCTACCGATCAGGCTACCACGGCCCCGATCGGAAATATTATCTCAATGATTTAAAATTTTTAACTGTTGCCATTTTATGTTTGTTAACAAATAAAATATTTGTAATTAATTCAAGCAAGGCTTTTAAAATAACTTTCAATTTTCGCTCTTTGCTTTGCTTTTGCAATAATTCAGACATTGGGATGGTCGTCAAGTTTTTGCATGTGTAATTTCGTTTTTGTTGGGAATATTGCTTCCTCGTCAAGCATGGGGAGGGATCAGAAAAAAAAATAAAAATATAGAAGAAAGTTTCGTGATGGCCACAACATACTAGTTAGTCTATGGTGTATGTTTGAAATTTTTAACTGTTGCCATCTTATATTTGTTAACAAATAAAACATTTGTAATTAATTCAAGCAAGGCTTTTAAAATAACTTTCAATTTTCGCTCTTTGCTTTGCTTTTGCAATAATTCAGACATTGGGATGGTCGTCAAGTTTTTGCATGCGTAATTTTGTTTTTGTTGGGAATATTGCTTAATCGTCTAGCATGGGGATTGATCAGAAAAAAAAGAAAAATATAGAAGAAAGTTTCGTGATGGCCACAACATACTAGTTATCAGTATAATAGTTGTGCTTTTTAGGAAGAACTGATTACTTTTGTTGCATGAATTAATCGTCATTTTTACTTCCGTACACCTATTGTAGTTCATAACTAAGTCACATCTCAAATAGCGACTATCGTTTGGTACGCAAAGGTGCACTTCAAAAAAGTCCAATGCGTTTTAAGAAAGCATCGCTCGTATGGGATGGGAAAAGATTTTGGCGCAACAAATAATGGGCTTGATGAAAACGCGTGATGCGGCTACATTGCAGTTGGTTTTTACTGAGATTAAATAATTGTGGACATTTAGCAAAATATCCCCATAAACTTCACCATCTTCTAAAATAGTTTTTTGTTTTCTTTTGGGGATCATGTTAGGGGTTTTTGCTCATTAAGTTCCAATTTCGAACGAAAACGATGTCTGTTTAATTTGTGAATTACTCTATCCAATTTAACTTGCCTTGTTGCTTCACTAACGTTGATCATTGATTGCATCAGTGCATTTATTTCGTTACAGGAGGGGTGAACGTTGATTGGGTCATAGTCGCAATAAAAGTTTTCGAATAATTTCGCCATTTCTTATGCATGACATCTTAACTGTGTTCTTTAGAGAATTGGTATCAAGTGTGTAAATAATACCAATAGTACTTCATTTTAATATTTTTTGAAAATATATTACAAATGAATGAATTGTGACCTCTTTGTTAGTCCAATGGTAGCTTTATTCTTCATCTCGTACAAATAAGATGCAATACTCAAAAAAAAAAAAAAAAAAAAGTGTTCAAGCACACACGCGCATTTGTATTGCTTATACTATGCATGATATAAAGATTATTTTCTTAAACATCAGATCTTATAAATTGGAAACGGTTGTATAACTCTTGTATGATGCAGTAGATAAATTACAAGCGTGAGGTTTTTCACACCAGATTGCAGAATTCCTAATCAAGATCAGAATAGGTTTAGTTATTTTATTTTCTGCTTTTGGTAAGATGATTTGATTGGATATAATGCAGAGGTGCCCCAAAAGCAAGGGCGCATCCCCGCCCTAAATACTGCGAAGACTCCCTCCAAATCGAGAGCTCCCCCCCCAAGAGAAGCTAAATATCCTTACCCCCTTCCTAAAAATTTCAATGGATCAGTCTGCGTCATGACCACCGGAAGTGGGCACCCCTGTTAATGGCACAAGAGTTTTACACTTGCAAAGTTGCCAACTGCTCTGCATCTTGCGGAGTTGCTCTTAAAAAATCACGGACCTCCGCAACTCCGCAAAAAAGTTATTTTGCTCCGAATTTCCCGGCCTAGCCATTTCAAGCATGACAGTGTTTAAATCTGTTTTTTTTTAAAGACAATTTTAGATAAGTGGTTTTAGTTTGTTTAGTGAATTTTATGCAAAATACCGAGCTGCTCCTCAAAAATTCATAATGCACCTCAAAATCACCACAGATGCTCCTCAAATTGTTTCACCAAGGTTGGCACTTATTCAAATAAGAGCCTTCATGCTGTAGAATTAATTACTTTCGCATCTTAGTTCAATAATATTCTTAAAAATAACTCAAATTTTTTTCAAGATATGCTCTAAGGTACACACCTGTTTTACCCCGTATTTCAACAGTGCCAGTTTTGTTTTTTCACTGTAACACAAAAATATATTTCCGAGCATAAAACTTGCTATTGCTTTATATTTAGCATACTATATGTTTATTGATTATGACTTCGTGTTTGAGTTTGATGAGTAAAGATTGCTATTGATAAGAGACCATTTCTAGAAACTTGATTCAACAACCTTTCCAAGTACATTTAAATTTATGACAAAGCATTCTAACTAAATAATATTGTTGCCATAGTTACCCCAGGACAAACCAAGATAACAAACGTTCTGCTGAAAGTGATGGTCGTTAGCCTTTCTTATATCGATCAAAAGTGCACGCTTTATAACCGTAAATATATCCAAGACATCCGCTGTAGTAATGACTTTTCTGATATCACGCTTTTTAGGTGATAAGTTGGGCTTGTCGACAGTTTTATTTCTGTTTTTGTGTGATTTTTTAAAAAACTTTTTCCAACTTTTTATTATACTGGAATCTAGAGTTTTAGAGACATATAAAATTGCTTTTATGGAAGGAAACAATGAGAATGTGTTTATTAGAGTAGTGGTGCCCAACATACTGCCCGCTGGCCACATCCGGCCAGCGATGCAGATCTGTGTGGCCCGTTGTTTTGTTTGATGTTATAATGTGAAAAGCACGATTGATGATAATGTTACAAATTTGGGGTAGAATATTCTGAAATCGGTTTCTGAAAAACAGATGCATTTGGAGGTAAAACTAAATAACTTTAAGGAGAACAAGCTACAAAATATATCACAAAAAATATTAATCTCATACTTATTCCCATATTTCTCCTCTTTCCAAATTAAATTTTCTTAATAAAATAACTTTTGTAGACTTTTTTTTTTATTAATGTCGCATTTTTAACGCTAAATATTTCGTAGACTTTCTTAATTTCTCTTATCAGAAGCACCGCAGTTGAATTCGAAGCCCCAAATGAAGGTGATTGTCGAGACAATGACTACGGTTTGTGATCAGACAGAGAAATATGACTGACTTATAAATTAAGCAGTTTTAACAAAGATGAAAATACATATCAGTATTCGCTTTAAAAAATAAATGAATAAATAAAAAATATTTAAAAAAAAAAAAACCCTATCCGAAATAAAATAGTGATGTACGTGTGGGTACGCCCCTGCATGTTATTCTGCCGGTACCCTTATTTGCATATGGAACCTTTTACATTTAATTTAGAGTGGGTGTTGTTCATGGATGACTGTTATAAAGATTGGAAATCGTAGTATTATTTTAAGAAGTCGTAACTTAAAGGGGTTTTTTTCCAATGAAGCTGACGGTACAGACATTATCCTTACGCCCAGTGGCGGATACAAGGGGAGGGTCATGGGGGTCATGACCCCCCTAAAAAGTATCCGTCTACCTTGTGCTTATCCGCTTTATGCGTAAAGTGTAGACGATTACAGTATTTTATCGATTCATTAATTATTTCTGAAGGATTCCTTATGAAATTAATTTGCGACGTTTATCCCCAGTTAGGTGTCTTATTCCTGGTCGATTTTGTGCTCCTAAAACCATAGGTTCGTTCATGAGGGAGGGGGGGGGGGGTCATTCTTCAGCATCTCCCCAAATGGTTTTTTGTATCCTCCCCTCCTTACGCCACACAGAGACTAAAACAAGAAAAAAAAAATACAAGCAAACAATGAAAGAAAAGAAACCACCAACACAAAACAAAACAATTCAAACAACAAGAACAAAATAAGAATCAAGTGTTCAAATTGTTCAAAAAGTCTCTGGCCTCGCAAGTAACGGGAGAAAATACAGGTCTGTGATAGGGCGGAACAGATGGGGAGGTGATCGACATCCATCGGTGCACGTAACTTAAAGTCACTCAAAAGAAATTTTAGAAAACAAATCCTCGCATGCTTAATAGCCAATTCACTGATCGAGTAACGCTTTGACGTCATCAACAATGAAACTGGAGCCATAGCATGCGTGACGGCATTATTTCATTGTTGAATCACCAAAAAATCAGTAAGTTATTCATAATTTGATAATATTTTTAGTAATGTTTGGCAAACAGGGAAATGCTTTTTTTTTTTTTCTGACAAGGCTGAACTGGATCTGATAACAACTGTTTTACTGGCAAGACTCATTTTAGGAGAATAAAAAACTGAAAAAGTGGTCAACAATGAATGCTATCGACTGAAGTTTAGGGTTAGGTTAAAATTCCAACTATCAAAAAATATCACGGAACAGGCAATTGCTTCGTTGAAATGTAGAAGAAATTTTCACCCGTCATACTATGATTTGTCATTTTCTCGTAAACAAAATAAAATAAAATTAAAAAAAATATCCTCGAAAAAAGAGGGAGTCTGGTTACAGCCTTGCATTCATGCAAGCATTATGATCACTCTTTTTTGTCTCTAAGCAGGAAAAAAAGAATATATTCCCAAGATTCTTACAAAACTGCCTTAATTACCATTGAACCTATATGTTACAGAAATTGCTAATGCATTTAGTCATTGTAATAAGGGGAAAATATTTACATGTGGCCAAAAAATGTTATGCTTAAATTGCGTTCCATGAGATTAATTAAAACAACGATTTAGTATTTTTAAAGGAAAAACAGGTAGTTTCGTGTCTTAGGAGGCATTGATAAATAGCGCAAAACTAGTTTATCGCTTTAATTTAAACGCTTTTATCATCTTTAAAAAATTATTTTTCAAACATGGACGCTAGGTATGCGTTCTAATGATGAAGGTAATCGTTTCGAATGATGATCTTTTCGTGATGGAACGAAAGTCATGCAATCACCATTCTTGCACGTTTTATGAAACTGAGAAAGACGGAAATACTAATATTTGAAGAAAACGCATTGTTAAGGAAACTATAAATGCGTAATACTGAGTTACGTGCATAGGTACACCCAAACCTGTTTTTATGCGGTGGATAGGGACCGCATAAAAAAAGTCGCTTAAAAAAATTGTTCGAAACTTCACGAATAGCTTTAAAAAGTTGTTTTTGCAACACAGTTATTTATTTATTTATTTATTTTTATGCGGTGGATAGGAACCGCATAAAAAAAGTCTCACATGGAAAATAACCCAAAAACTTACAAAATTGTAATTTTTAAACGAAATCAAAATAAACCAAGTGATAATTTTTGTCGAGTAGTCGGACAAAATTTCCCGAATAAGGAAATGTTTGGGAGCTCACAGTGACTTCCCGTCGGGGTGACTATGTCGTCACTTGAAGATACTACCTCGCACTCGTTTTGAAATAATTTCGTCTATAGAATCCCAATCAGGGCGGTCATTCCAAGCTCGTCAGCTTGCGAGATCGAGATTTTCGCTCACGTGATCGGTTGTGTCGTAGAAATGTCGCAAAGTAGCATTTTAATCTACTCGAACTTAGCTTGCGGCTAGGTTCGAGTAGATTAGAATACTACTTTGTGACATTTCTACGTCACCACCGATCACGTGAGCGAGAATCTCGATTTCGCAAGGTGACGAGCTTGGAATGACCACCCTGGTTGAAATTTTAATGTACCGCACAAAAACAATTCGCACAAAAAAAAAAAAAAAAAAATCACATTAAAAAAAAAGTCTGCATAAAAACAGGTTTCGGTGTACAATGATATTTTTTGGTTCAGGAACAGGATTTTTACGGAATAAAGGAAGAATATTGAATTATGCATTTATGAACATAAATAAATAAGCAAAAGAGACTCATAGATGGTTACGTAAATTACGCGGGAGGTCCCCAGCAGGCTCGTCATGTAGAGGGGTCAGAAGGGTACAATTCCTTCATGCTGGTACGCCTCTGCATGTTATTCTTGCATATGCAACATTTACATGAAACATAGAGTGGATATTGCTCATGGATGACTGTCATGAAGATTTTAAATCGTAGTACTCTTTTAAAAAGTCGTAACTGAAAGTTACTCAGAAGAAATTTTAGAAAACAAATACTCATATAGATTAACTTTAAGAAACTATTGTGTTTTCATAAAAGTGGGCATGGTTTTGTTGTTGTTTGATATAAATTGCATTGAATAATTTACCCTTTGACCCTCTCTGAAAAAACTCGAAATGACGAGTTTAGTTCTCAGACACTTTTTAGAAATCTTCACTGTCCGAGGGTAGTCAAAGTAGAGTAACTACGCTCACTTAAGGGAACTAAGGTTAACACACCAGGGTCAGGGCTTCAGTAGTGCCACTTCAAGGTTTAAAACGCACTAGTAGTGGACATAGTGAAGTATATTTTTAAACTGTGGATCTACAATATTAATTACCTCATTTGAACTCATTGAGCATATTATAGCCCAAATCTTCCTTTATCGTCCTATTTTCTAAAATTTCCAGAATTTCAACTTGTTCAATTTTTAATCCATATTTTCCCAAACCTCAAATTTGAGCCAGTAGTGACCACTACAAAATCTGAAAATTTCAGTAGTGGCCATCTGACATTCTCACATCTAAAGAATTTACATTACGTACTTCAAATTCAAATAACTGTTGAATAAAATTGATTCAATATGATAGCTACATTAAGTAACAATGCAGTTAAAATCATATTATTATTGTTCATCTCTTTCTTCAAAGTATATAAATAACCTTGAAGTGGCCACTACTGTAGCACTGGCCGCTACTGGTGTGTTTACCTTAGTCAAATTTGCCAAAATAAATAAATAAATTTAAAAAAATCAATTTTTTTCAGCGAAGTACAATTTGAAAGCTTGAGGAACAGTTTGCAATCATGAAAGTCTTATGAACTATTTTCATCGTTTATTGATTTTGACCATTGCATTGAGCGGTAATGTCCCACATGGTGTTGTTATTGCGCTCAAAGTTTAGACACAACATTCAAATTCGACAACAGTCACATATGAGGCAGTGATAAGCAAAGGGATGTAAGTGGACATCTTCAAGTTTTGAATAAAACGACTTTAAAGATAACATTCTAGGTAGGCTAACAATGACTTTTTTTCCCCTAAATCTTGCTGTACAGCAGCACCTACCAGGGCTACCAGTACTATATCTTGCCCAAGACAGACGAGTGGTTCACCTACTATTTTTACTGGTTATCTCCAAATTTTTCATTTTGCCACTTACATCCCTTTGCTTCTCACTGTCTCATATGTAATTGTGGAGGGCTGTTTACACCTTTACATTTCCACGTGTGACCACTGACACCAGTACATGAGGCTTTTTGTGACTACCTTCCCCATCACATTGCAACCACATATTTAATACAGCGAAATTACATTTCGTCATCTATTCCGAAATCCCAGCAAAAACAGCACATGTTTGACTACATATCCTATTCGATTGGAGGCAAATCATCTGGATTACCATCATCGTCTTTACACAGCTGAGACTCATCAATGGGAATTGGCTGCAACCTCTGAATTGGTGGGATATACTCACCAGCTTACGGAAGCGCTATTACCCTTCATCGCCCTGTTGAACTTGAATGCATACTGCATAGTAATTTGATTAATAAAGCACTATAAAATTAAATAAAAACGGGACCCTTGTGACCGCCACCCTTACCAAAGAAAAAAACAGAAAAAGGAAAAATTTAAAGCTGCTTAATGGAAAACAATTAACTCTATTTAAACTGCTACAACAATTAATACCAAAAGAGTAAATTTTACCTAATCTTTACGTTTTCGCTTATATTCGAAGTTCTTTTCACACTTTTTCTTTCATCCTTTCTTTCGTACTTTTCTTTTCTGCGTCAATGTCTTCGCCCCCCCCCCCAACTCCCGGAATCCTAGTTTCCGACTTGGCTGACATGGTCTCTCTTCGGGCCTGTATACACTTACCTGCAAGTTAGAATGTTGTAGAATTTTATAACAAAACACCAACAAACTAAGTTCGTGAGGTTACAAAAACATCTTCCTTCCAGGGGCACTCCGAACTTAATTTTTATTTTGGGGGGAGGGGGGGGGGGCGGATATTCTCAATTTGCTGAATGGGACTCCTAATTTTGCCGAATGACGATAGTTTTGTCGAATAGAACTACAACTTTTGCCAAATGATGATAATTTTGCAGAATCGTCAGACTGAATTTGCCGAATAAGTCAATTTTTGGATGGTCACAGTCACCTCCCGTGACCTGCCACCGGGGCACTTCAGCTTCCTTCTGACCGAGCTTTAATTTTCCTAAGATATCGTGCAAGCTTAAAGTTTCGTCGCTGTACCATGTTCGGTGTCTTCTTAGTTTCGTAATTCCTATTTGTGCAAAATATTGTTCCCATTTCCACGACTTTTTGTATCTTGGAAAAACTGCACCCTTGTTACAGCATTCTCCTTTTCTCCACCTTTTACTTGTAAAAATCATCAATTTAGACATTGATTAAAAATTAAGATTACTCTACTCTTTAAAAGCATTAAAACATTTTTTCCCCTTTTGTTTACAATTGAGGCAGTGAGAAGAAAAGGGATGTAAGTGTCAAAATTAAAAATTTGGAGCTAATCAGTGCAAATGGTAGATGAGCCACTCCTCTGTCTTGGGACAAGAGATAGTACTAGCAACCTTGGTAGGTGCTGCTGTATAGCATGATTAAGAAAAAAAAAAATTCAATGAAAGTCTACCTAGGATGTTATCTTTAAATGAGCTTTACTCAAAACTTGAAAATGTCCACTTTCATCACTTTGCTTCTCCCTGCATCAATTGACAGTAAGCTAAAGATTTTTTTTTTTTTTTAAGTTTTCCACTTTCCTCAAACTTTCTGAAAGTTTAAAAGTTTGACCGATTTTCAACGGCAGCGTAGCTGGAGACGGACAGATTCTGGGGTAAAGGAGTCAGAGTCGGCCATTTTCCCTCAAATTCCGCAACTGTGCCAGTGTTTGCGGAATCGGAGTCGGACTGATTTTAGTGTTAAGGAGACGCAGGTGAGAGTCGAAGGTTTAAAATTCCAAGAGTCAGAGTCAGTCATTTTCCTTCAAAGTTCGCAATTCTGCTAGCGCTTCCGGAGTCGGAGTCGGACTGATTTTAGAGTAAAGGAGTCGGAAGTGAGAGTCGAAGGTTTAAAATTCCAAGGGTCAGAGTCAGTCATTTTGTTTCAAAGTTCGCAATTCTGCTAACGCTTGCGGAGTCCGAGTCGGACGGATTTTGGGGGTAATGGAGTCGGATTCGAAGGCTCTATAGCTGTCGGACCTTTTAACATTTTGTTTTTGGAAGTTCGCTGAAAAGTTGACAAAAGGAAAGCTGTTCAATGATTAAACTTCGACTAGAACGCGTCCAACAACAGTTTTTAGTTTATGTCGTTTTTATCTGTCGTTCAAAATTATCGTCCTTGTCTGAAAAATTAATGAATGCCGTAAAAAGAACCAAAGTCCACTGTAAATAAAACATGCCTGCATTGTAATTTAATACGCTTAGTGAAAGTAAAAACATGATAATTCATTAAAACCATTGTAAGGACTTATAAAAGCAATAGGGACATTTTTGGGAGGTCACCAGTGACCCTGCTAAACATGTCAATTTCCATTCCTCCTCTATTTTCAGAGGCACACACTAGTGCTCTAGGTAATCCTGCGTTTAAATATATATGTGCACATAACACTTTTATTACGAAGCAACATGCGTAACCCTTTAATGATCAAGTGACACCGATGATGAAACGTTGCGCGACTTTTCATCAAGTAAAAATGAGGTAGAAATGGGTCAGAGAAATTTGAGCCCCTGAGTTCTGCTCGTTGATTGAATGAGTCATGAGATAATGAAGTACATATCTGTTTCATTGAGTAATTGTCTTTTTCTACTCACGTGAGTAACTAGGGTACGAGAAGATAGTGGAGAACGGAAGTTAGATCAGGCTAGCTATAGCAGCTAGGCAGTTAACTATAATGTTTCATTTTAAAATAAAGGTATTTTATGAGAATCAATTGTTTTTTGATCTTTTCCTACTTCCAGATCTTTAAGTTTCTCAAATACTGTTTAAAATGAAAATAATAGTGCACGATAAATACAGTAAAATTTTCCAATAAGGGGTACTAAAGGAGTGGACATTTTGTCCCTTGATAGATGTGTCCCTGATGATTTGATGCATACAAGGTCTTGCAAGGTCTATTATGTTTATTATAAAACTCAGTATAGTTTTATAATAAACATAAACTATTAACTAAATACTGAAAATATTTCATTACTAAAAAAATGTCAATATTATTCACATTTAAATTTTTTTAAATTAAAATTGAATCAAAATTTTGCTGCAGCAAAATTTGCAACTTGCAGAAATTATTTTAAAGTAATTCGTTACATGGATTTGTTTGATGTCAAGTAATTTGGAATTCAATACAATGCAAATTACAATTTGCAGCTCACCCTTCAAATTTTGACTATGCAAATCTTGTTTTGTATCTGTCGGCGCTGAGCACACATATGAGAATGAAAACCAAGCTTGTAGATTTCAGCAAGAATTTTAGACTGTACTTGCTTCATTGTTCATGCTAATGTCAGACTGTCAACTGTTAATTTGTAGACAAAAATAGAACCCCGAATTTTAGCAAGTTCAATACTTCTTATTCATATTCACAGTAAGATACCACCTATAGCCAGGGCTAAGGCAGAAGTACGTGAAATACACCGCCAGCTCAGTCATTTCCAGCCGAGGACTGCAGTTTCGTGCTTATTAGCACTCATCAGCCCGGCATAGGAAAGTGACTGAGCTGGAGATGGAAAACCTCTTAAGGAAGCCAAGAGTGCGAAACAAACTGGTAGCTAATGCAGAATTAGCAGCCCAGCCGAGTGACCGAAGCAATGGTTCCGTTCAACTCGAAGATTGAACGCAAGGCAAGGTATATTCAGTAAATTACCACGCATTGTATGTTTGTATACACATATTTGTATTTCACGTATTTCTGCTTTAGTAAGGTAACTTACTGAATATAACTGCCTTGCCTTCAAAATTCGAGTTGAACCGAACCATTGCTGCGGTCACTCGTCTGGTCAGTGCTAATTCTGTATTAGCTACCAGTTTGTTTGGCACTCTTGGCTTCCTTAAGAGGTTTTCCATCTCCAGCTCAGTCACTTTCCTATGCCGGGCTGATGAGTGCTAATAAGCACGAAACTGCAGTCCTCGGCTGGAAATGACTGAGCTGGCGGTGTATTTCACGTACTTCTTATTCATCTTTCATCTATTATTTTTTTGCAATGTTTCTCAGAAACTGGCCCTTTATCCCAGTTTCCATTTATTTGAGGCAATTACATGGAGGTCCTTATTCAAAGGGACAGAAAAAATGTCCCTTAGACAGAGGTGTCTCTACGAACTATAAAATATATCAAGACTGTTAAGGGGGTCACAGTACCTTTCAAACATTTTTTTTAAATTTAAATAAATTATATATTTCTTTGAAACCATAAAATGCATACTTATTTCTTAAACAATAATTTATTTTCAAAATTTAAAAATACTGCCTACTTTTTTTAAAAATTCAAAAAATTGAGGAAAATTTGAATTTTTTAAAATCCCTAAGGCTTTTTTATTTTTGCACTAATAAAAAAAAAGTTTTTTGCTAAACGATCACTATAACCGTCTCTAAAAATCTGTACATTCATTAGCTTATGAGTTTATTAGAAAATTTTCTGTGATTAATTATGTAAAACATCAATGTTTTTTTTAAATTGGTTTTTAAAGGTTTAACATGCTTTAAACATTTGAGTAATTTATAAAATGCTTATCCAATGCACAGTTTTGTCAGATATGTTATCCTAATTGCAAAAAGTATTACTTTAAAGCTGTATCTTTAATAGAAAAAAATCCTTAGGGATTCTAATGACATGAAAGCACAAAAAAAAACCATCATCGAGAAAAAGCAATTTAAAGTTTTTTTTTTTGCATAAGAACACATAGCGAGCATGTCCTAAATCCACTCATAACTTTTTAAATATTTGAACCAAAGCAATGAAACTTTTTCCCTGTGTTCAGAATAGTTTTTAGTTTTGAAATAAGCAATAAAATTTTTTTTGATCGTTTCATCATTTTTGAAGTACTGTAACCCCTTAAAAAACATTGTAAAACAGGACTCGACTCCCATGTCAACACTAAGGCCCTTGCATTAATTGGAAAAAATTTGAATTGTATCTTTTTTTTTGCGAAACAAAATTAATTGATTGCCTACGTTGATAGTGAAATTTTTCATTTGTTTGAAACAACTTCATTATTTAAATTTTATTTACATTCTTGTTTCTTTTCTGGTGACACAGTTCAAACTTAAATACATATAAAAGTCAGTACATACGCAGGAAGCAGTTTAGTTTCTTTTTCTTTTTATACTTTAAAATGGAATCAGGGAAGTGAACAACTCAACATCTGTAGGGGCAATATAGTAACAACCTAGTAATTCGTAACATAAACCAAGTTTGATTGCCATAATGGGGTTGCTTCCATCAGTCAAAAGTACTACATTTAGTCACTGAAATTGATAAAATGAGCGGGGGGGGGGGAGGGGGGGGGGAGCACATGGAGCGAACAAACTCTTTTGAAATCGAAACGTTTAATTTTTAATTATTTTTTTTTAGATCCGATTTTTCAAATAAGGCTTGATCTTTATCACGTCATAAGTGATGAACTTTGGCACGCTACTCCACTGGTGAGCTGAATGCTTACGCTGCTGTCTACCGCGTTTTCACGGTATGATAATTCAGAAGCGAATTAAATATTGCGCTCTACGCTTGCTATCAACCATATCGTTGCCAGTACATTTGAGTACAGAAGCGAATTAAATATTGTGCCCTCCACTAATGGCATCAGTGAATGGCATTTCATCACTTGTGATATCATGCGCAGAAGCGGAAAAAAAATAAATCTACGCACCATTTAAAATATTTTTTAAAAATATTAAACTTCGTCAAATTATTTAAAAAATGGTCAAATCCTATGTTTTTAAGCATGCTCTTTAAAAAAAAAATATGTATAAAATTTCGGAAACGACCCCATTATTCGCACAGAATTAGCAGAATAGAAGTTTTCCTGTCCCTAATGAATTTCGGTGAGAAAATATCCATAATCAATGAATAAGTTTTCCCGAGCGTGAAGTTTCGTAAGAAAGCTTGGTCTTCACCCAATCGTTACTCCAAGCTCGAAACAAGTCTTGTAATATCACTTAGCAACAAGCTATGTTACTTTTCAGCTCCTGAACAGCAGAAAAGAAACAATCTAATCCGTGAACAAGTTTACGGTTGAATCGACAAAATCCTTTTTTTTTTGTTTAAAACAAAGACAGTTTCTAGCAAGTTGCGTTTTCTGTTTTTTAACAGTCACTGGTACCCTTCCTCCGGCTAAACTAGAAATGGCAGGTACGGAGGGTATCAGGGGTAAAATAAAAATAATGATTATATAAAAAAAAAAAAATGCAAATCTAATGATGGCGTATTTAGACATTAATGATTTAGATTAATATCTGTTCCATTATTTCATTTTTGACATACAGAATCCCAATCGAAATAAATTATGAATTTCAGACAATTTTAGATATTATACTCAAGTTTGATCTAAGCTTCTCAAAAGCTCTTTTATATGAATAACTTTTATGTGTGATTTCCTCAAACTAAGGCAAGGAAGAAATTTTAAACTTCTTTCTGATGTAATCGTTCGATGCATTTCAATACCCTTTTCGCTTATTCGAATTGAATTTAAAAGAAATATAAAAGAAAATATTTGAATGCCATTGATCTCCAGATCTGCTATGGATCTTAGTCAAGTTTTGGTTTTATACAGAAGAATGCCTCTGAATGAAAAACGTTAGTTGTCCCATTTAGGGAAGAATTGGGACAAAAGCTGTTATGCTCCTAGATAAAGAACGAAGGGAGATAGATGGCATAAGACTGATTGCCAATGAAATATCTAAGATACATATCGATTCTTAATAATTAGCGTCGCCAGACGTAACGGAATGACTAACGACCCTGTGCCTTTTCGTGGTCAAAGTGACTTGGGTAGGGCTTTTTACCATGGGGGACAAGTAGGATTTCATTTCAATGTACAATGTTAGGGATCTCTTTCTTTCTTTTTCTCTTGCTTTTATTCTTAAAGCTTATCGAATGCATTTTTTAAATAATGCATGAAAATTCTCAGGGCATCAAGTTCAGATAACAGCTTCCATGTCAATCATAAAAAGATAATTATTTTTAGAAATGCCCAAGATCGCAAACAATATTTTCTCCTGGGGGCAATAAATCTTTGCATCAGATATTGAATTCGTAAATTTTCAGTACAGTCAAGTGCCCATACTTGGGATAGATTTGAACTTTTACCTTTTGTTACCATATGATTTCAATTTGAACGAGTTATTCTACATCAATTTCAAAGAAGAACCATTGTGATGGGGGAACTTTGTGCTATGCCTCAGAAAATGATTCAGATGTGTAGATATATCCCTTAAAATATCAAAAATGAAACAAGAGAAAAAAAAAATGTTGTAACAAGTTAGGAATCCTCCTCCATAGCTTGGAATACTTAACATTTTTTTCTCCATGTATGCACTAAATAACACCTTGAAACAACTATTATCATAACATACAAGTTTATTTTACAGTTAAATAAATGGAAGAAAAAAACGTTACATAGAAATAATACGGTCTTGTTTTCTTTCACAAGTTTTAGAATGTACACCCTTGTGCAAATTAATTGAAACAAACTTGAAAAATCGAGAAAACTACAAAAAATGGTATTTTGTTTAAATTTATATAAAATCAGAAGTTTTTAGTGCATAATATAATGTATTGAACTTTTTACTAACATTTGGACACGATTTGGCGGGGAATCCACCATTTTTTTACAATCATTTATGTTTTGGTCATTGGCCCAAACATGAATTAGAGCAGTTTTTGGCTTCTCCATAATTAAACAGTTCGTATGTAATAGACGATTCTAGCCTGTATACCAAAGATTTTCAATTGCCTTGATGTCAGAAAAGTTCCAAGACCATTCCAATGTCTCAATTTGGTTCTCAGACATGAATTTCGTGACCATTTTGGAAGAATGCAAACGATCTAAATCCGGCTGGAAAATCCTCGTTCCATTTGTGCATAGTTTTTTCAGCTCTGGTAAAACCCTTTTTTCCAGAATGGTAATATATTGCTCATAACACATCATACCCTAAACAGGCTGCAAGGAACCAACCCCATCGTAACCGAAACAACCCCAAAACATATTCTTTTGGGGGTATTTTAGAAATTGGTTCATGTTCTTTCGGCTGGAGATCTCGACACTTGTTGAGTTTTTTGGCCTAGGGCAGTGAAATTGCTTTCGTCGCTAAATAGAACTTTCCTTCAATATTCAGCAGTTCAGTTCTTTTATTACTTCCTTTTACAAAACGAGCTGATGTGTGCATCACATGACTTCCTTTTACTCCAATTTAATGTCATTTCCCCATTATTCGCTATTTTAATGTGATTCAATATTTATTCTCTAAATATCACCAACAATGGCCAAATTGAAACCAAAAAAAAAAAAAAACTCCGCCAAATTTGTCGCCAAGTTGGCGACAAAACTTGGCGACCAAAAGACTGGCGATATATCGCCAAGTGTCCGACAAATTATAACGCCACTTGAGTTTACATCGAAATTAACAATGATTTCCCCCCAAAAAGGTGCAAAAGACCCCCTTAGGAACATCCGAAAGCAACCAAAAGGGGAGGTGCACAACTAGACCCCACTACGAGTCTATGTACCAAATTTCAACTTTCTAGGACATACCATTTTTGAGTTATGCGAGATACATACGCACATACATACGCACATACATACAGACGTCACGAGAAAAGTCGTTGTAATTACCTCGGTGATGGTCAAAATGGATATTTCGCGTGTCTATACATTCTTAGGCACTTTTCCGCATGTGGTCGAATCGAAAAAAAAACTCAACATTCATTTGGGGGTGAGCAAAATGGAAATTAAGGGCGATTTTTGAGTGAAAATTTTTTCGCGAATACAATACTTCCTTTTTTGTAAAAGGAAGTAAAAAAGAAAGTATTGTATTCGCGAAAAAAATTTCACTCAAAATTCGGCCTTAATTTCCATTTTGCTCACCCCCGAATTAATGTTGAATTTTTTTTTTAAACTCGTGCACTCGCGGATAAGAGCCTAAGAACGTATAAATACTCGAAATATCCATTTTGACATTCCCCGAGTTAATTACAACGACTTTTCTCGTGACGTCTGTATGTACGTATGTATGTATGTGCATATCTGCGGATGTGCGTATGTATGTCGCATAACTCAATAACGGTAAGTCCTAGAAAGTTGAAATTTAGTACGCAGACTTCTAGTAGGGTCTAGTTGTGCACCTCCCCTTTTGGTTGCATTCGGGTGTTTCTAAAGGGATCTTTTGACCCTTTTTGGGGGGGAAATCACTGTTAATTTCGATGTATACTCAAGTGGTGTTATAATTTGGTGGACACTTGGCGATATATCGCCAGTCTTTTAGTCGCCAAGTTTTTCGCCAACGTGGCGACAAATTTGGCTATTTTTTTTTAAAATCTGGTTTCAATTTGGCCACTGGTGGTGATATTTAGAGAGTAAACTATTGAATCACATTAAAATTGCCAATAATGGGAAAATGACATTAAAATTGGAGTGAAAGGAAGTTATGTGATATGCGCACATCAGTCGTTTTAACTCCCACAAGTAGTGCGTTTTCTTCATTCGTTGGGTCAGAAGCTGTTTCTTCATCGGCCGATAGGCTGCAAAAAGGCTCCTCCGAACAGTAGATGGGTTAATATTTATTCCACTCTCTTTTGAATCTCTATTAAATGCTGCGCCAGTCTTTCGAGGGTCTTTTTTACTATAAATAAATAGAAAAAAGTCATTTATTGGTGTTATTTCGATTTTCGGCCACATTTCCCTCTCCGCTTTGGAAATATGGATACTGTTTCCTTATTTTGTTTTATAATTCGTCTCACAGTTGCAGTACTAAGGCCAACTATCTTTGAAATCTCTCTATAGGCGTTCGAAAAGAGCAACAATCTTTGTACGCTTTCGCGGTGTCACATCCATCGCAGACGATGGTGAAATCTCTACTGACGTGATCATAGCTGCAGCTTTCTTCTTCAGAAATTCCTGCACATGTGCTCTCAAAACTCCCCTGATTGGAGCAATTTGATGTCAGGTAAAAAATTTAATCATCCCATAAATATTTTTACAAATTTTAGTTTGATTGGTGAAAAATACTTGGAATGATTTTAAAATTAATGGAAAAAATATTTTGTTTCAATTAATTTGCATAAGGGTGTATAACTTGCGCCTGAAATTATTGATTGTCTCTCAAGTCTTTCATTCTTTTGAATGTAGTCCGCGTTCGTCTCTACATTTCAAAGAATATACGTATTAGTTAGCCCAACTAATTCCTCATGCAGCTGATTCTTTTGTTCTATGCTCCTCATCCTTTTGCATTCACTTCTATTGCTTCATTATGCCGGAAATTCACATCAAATAAATTGGTCTCCTCTTTTCTTTGAGACTTATTTTCATTAGTTATCAGTAGAACTAAAGTTTGAAGTAGTTGGAAAAGACTATTTTGTTTGTTGGCAGATTCCGATTTTTCACCAATGACAAATTTCCTATTCCGTAACGGCATGACACATTTATTTTCGTCCGAATACTTATCATTTCTAAAAAACATTTAACAAGAAATTTCTTTCGTACAGTTATACAATTGTTTTTACTAACTTTTCTTCGTTGACACTTTTTTCTACCTTTGTACCCAAATTCGAAGCTCTGGCAGCAGAATTGTTTTAGTAGACTGAGAAGCAGATTAAAAATCAAGTAATAGTCTGCCAGATAAACCGAGAATAGATTAATCGTAAAATCTAAATCAGCACCGATAAATGATTAAAAATAAGATGTCAATACAAGTACATACAACTTGTGGATTATATCCGAGAAAATATGGTACAAGTCTTCATTACTATAAAATTCAATATTTTTTTTTCTTTAAAAATTTTAGCTTTTTTCTCCCTCGACTGAGAAATAGTTGCAGATTTTCTCAAGACTCTGCGACGCATGTCGCAGTGTAGCGTCGTGCTGTTGCTGCTACCGGACTTGGGGCAGTGTCCCAAGTATGGAGCGTATTTGCAATTTCACTGTTAAACGGAATTTGTCAAGTGGAAATAAATGTGCACAAATAAGGCACAAGTATATTGTGACAAAACTTCAAACTGATGCTACTCAGTTAACGTAGGTAATCAAAGTTATATTCATGCTTAAAAATCTGATATTTTGTCAGAACTTTCAAACTAATCGAACTTACCAATAAAGCTGAAACATGAAAGTTTAATATTTATCAACTCAAAAGATAACTTTTCATTTATCCCATAACACCATTTATTTACAGGTGGAATACTGACAGGTGTACTGTACAAGCACTCAAAAAAAAAAAAAAGTCAAAATGTCCCAAGTTAGGGTACTATCCCAGGTATGGGCATTTGGCTGTACCGAAACGCCAGTTGAGTCAAGATCAATTTAATGTGAAAGAGAAAATTACTTTTTCAGAAAAGCGATACTGGAACGGCTTTCCGATGTGTTCCAGCACCAAATCACGCCTGCGTTGCATGCATTTGTAATAACGGATTTGCAGTATTGCTGAAAGCAAAGAGACCCCCCACGGGGTACAGCCCAAGAATATGACGGACGTATGTAATTTTCTCACCGTCAATATTCTAATAAATCCCACGTGTTGATGAACATGAAAGCACGCAACAAATGGCGAGAACCATGGAAACAAAATTCAGCGCCATCTATTCTAGTTTCATAATCAATACTTAGACAAAAAGAAAGTGTCCCCGATCATTGTTAGTTCTTAAACTTTCTGTTGCTCGATGAAGGCTTTTTTCGGAACAATCCCGAGGAATTCAAAGCAATTAGAGAAGAAATTATTCTATTCTGGAAGATATTTTTAGACTTGCAGTTATTTTTACATTGGAAGTGCTGTTCCATCACGCATCAACCTGGGTTCGTGCAGTTCAGTTGCGAGCAAAACACAAGACTTTACAGCAATGACTATAAAATTCTACATGACGTCTGTTAGTGGTCCATGTAGAGCAGTATTAATGACGGGAAAATATCTTGGAATTGATCTGAAAAGAGAAGGAATGGATTTGATGGCGGGTGACCAGTTAAAGCCGGAATTTGTTAAGGTATGTTAAAAATCCTTTTGAAAAAGTGAGAAATTTTCAACTACGATTATGATTTTCATAGATAGAGTACTACTCTTAATTACATAATTAATCTGTAAGAAATATTCATAAGTTTTGATTACTGGTTGAGAAAGTAATAGATTGCTGGTAAAACTCCATTTTGAAACTCATAAGTATTGGGGGAACAGAGTGTACTGCCGGTTTTTTTTTCAAGCAAATAAATTATTTAAAGTTTTTGTTTTTAATCAACGCTGTAATTACCCTCGTTATCAACAATATTTTGCAGTGTAGTACCCAAATGTTCAATTGCCGCATAGATAGAAATTCATCGGTTTTTGAGCAAAACATCTGGAGGTTATGGGGAAATTTTTCACGTTTTTTCGCCGCAAATAGATCAGAATAAAGAGAAATCAGATGGTGCAATGTCAGGTTAGTATGGTAGGTGAAGCAGCCCACCAACAGCTGATGAGCTTTTTAAGGGTTCGCCTTGAGCAGTGTGGTCTTACATTATCAGGATCACTTCTTTTCTGCTGATAATAGTGAAAATATTCTCGCCACAGGTTGTACCATCTGATTTTCCTTTCTTCCGATTGCTAAAACTCTTTCTATGAGACAAAAACAAGAAAATTTAATTTGTATCCCAGATGCCATTTCCCTATATTTTGCTCCAAAAATTATTGATTGATAATTGATTATTATCTATCCGAGATTGAAAATTTGCATACTAGATGGCAAAAGGTTGTCATTTGTGATGTCATCGGCAGAAGCCGTTAACAATGAAAGCGTTCCAATTTAAGTAATTTTAAAAAAATATTAAACGTAAACAAATTTATCAAAAAATTGTCAGATCCTATGTTTTTAAGCATGCTCTTTCAGAAAAAAATGCTTTTAAAATTTTGGAAACGACCCATGGCATTTGAAAATGCAATAATTGACGAAACCATGCATTGCAGTAAAAACTTACATATAAAGGGTGAATCAGTACAGCGTTTACAGACTTTCATGGCAGATAGAATACACCTAGACGATGAGAAATCACATAGCAAAGCATGGTCGGAAATGCTTTTCTGACGCTATAGCGCTGTAGTGACGACACAAAGCAAAAGAAAGACAGGGCATGAATTAGAGGAGAAAACATGTTTATTATTTTTAATACAGTAAAAATGCTGGTAAGTTTTTGTCTGGTGTCCACGATGGAGTCGTTACTTAAACCGAAGCATCAGATGACGGGGCACGCGCACACGCGATTTTTGTTGCCGCGCTCGCTTCAACGTTCGATCTTCAATGTGCCGGAGATTTGAGGCATGCATCACGGCCTGGGATCGTAATTTCGAACACTTACTTCGATGACGATCATTGGCTCATTTGTGTTCTTTTTTCAGAGTTTTTTTGCTGTACTAAGGATAATAAACATGTTTTTTTTCTTTTATTCGTGTCTTGTCTTTTTGGTGATTTGTGTCGTCACTACCGCGTCAAGAAAGCGTTTCCGATCATGCATTGCTATGTGTTTTCCCATCGTCTAGGTGTACTCTATCTCCCTGAAAGTCTGTAAGCGCTGTACTGATGCACCCTTTACATTTGAAATAACTTAGGGGAGGGGGGAAAAGAGTGTAAGCTGCAAATTTAATTCTATATTTCTTAGTTATTGAAATAATTTTATTTATCATATCAAAGATTTTTCAATGGAAAAATCGCTTTGTTTACTTGTAAATTGCCGTGAGAAGGTAAAGCGTAGGAACTGCATTTTTTTTCTTGCCTTTTAGTCATACATTGTACTTTGGCTCTATTGTACAATCTCAACTACTTGGTTTCGCTGAAAATAAAGCACGGAAGAAAAAAACGTAAGTTCCAACATCGTTAGATCAAAAACGCGTTTCTTCAAGCGTCACAAAAACTCATTTCTGCATCAGATACTGCGCTTAATCTTCCCACTGCAGTAAATACATACTTTGGTTGCGTGAAACTTTTTTACTGTAATGTTTCGTAAACGTTAAAAATTGTAGAATTTTTTAGATTTCTAAATATTTGTCTTAGGAAGCAAATATTAAATTGTCTTACTTTATGTGTTACACTAGTCCTTGTTGCATTTTTTAGTTGTAATAGTAGCTCAGCTCTTTACATTTAGCTGTAATTTGAAAAAAAAAGCAAGAAAAAAAAAAAAAAAACAGATATTGCAATCGAGATTTTCACAAAGTGTTAATTTGAAGGAAGAATCGCACGCCGTCCGCCATTTTTGGTCGTGATTGTTTTCTGCGCATTAAACCCAAAAAAATGCAATTTTTCGCTAAAACGTAAATAGTCTGTTAAAAGTGCTTGGAATTTTATTAAAGAATTAAATAAAAAGCATCCTCAAGAGAAAAATTAAGGAAATGCATATGAACTTCGAAAAGCGCAATGAAAATTCGTTACCTGGAATAAAAATGCAAATTATTTACGTTTTTCGTATCAAAGGTGGCCGAAGAAGGAAAGTACTTTGGGAGGGCATAAAATACCTCATAAAAACAATTCAATTAATTAAGTAAAAAATACAGTGAATAAGCAATTCAGTACAGTTGAACTCTTTTATAACGAGCCCTGATTTTACGAGAACTTAGATTTAGCGAGGAAATTGGACTGATTTAGTTGGTACTATGTTGAATCTATGAGAGCATAACTCGCTTTTAACGAGCACACCTCGCTTCAAGCGAGCAATATTTTTGTGATTCATACAATTTCCATCGACTCATACCTCAACTTATCCTTTCTTGGAGAAATTCCTTTCGCATTCTGGAGTCAACCTCAAGTAATAGATGAGTCATAAATTCTGAGTACAGGTAATGACGGCCAATTAAAAAAAAAAAAAAAAAAATTCTAGAGAAGCATTTGAAAATTATATATTTCTTGATGCCAACGTTATTGCTTCCCAGGATACTGGTCCTCAAATTCAAGATAATGCAGATGGAGAACTGGTTCCATAAAAACTGGCAGATGGTTCACGGGCTGTACGTCGGGCACCACTGAGAAAAAGTAATGGGTAATAAAAGTGAAAAATAAAATATATTTAAAAATTCTCTATTTTAAAGTCGCAATTTTTCGCTTTTTTTTTATACATTTATTTTTACGAAATTTGAAATTTGCGTTTTTTCAAAATCCTTAGTAGATGGAAAAAAATGAAGGGCATTTCCAAAAATTTTTCATTAAAGGAGGGGGGGGGGCAGATCTTCTCGTTTAGACCAAGTAAGAACAACTATATACATCAGGATCAAATAGCATCAATATTTTTGAATTTATGTTATATTTTTTTCTTTTCTGTCTAATTTCTGACACAGCTTTTACTAAAATTCCAAAACGCTGATTCAGTCAAAGGAAGGCATTAAACACATTTTTTAAAAAAATCGAGAAACCCCGAAATACGTGTCTGCAATCAATTTATAGATTTAGATTTCATCTATGTTGTTTACTAAGGTTATAGTTAGAGAATATAGTATCAAAAATGCTGGTTCATCCAAACACATTAAAAAAAAAAAAAAAAAAAAAAAAAAAAATCAACATAGTTGGAGTTTAGTTTCCAAAGTGATGAATCAGCCAAAAAAAGGCATCAGAACACAAGTTTTTAAAAATCAACGCAGTTGGAGAATAGTTTCCAAAATGCCGAATCAGCCTAAAGAAGGCATTAGACAGGGGTGCCCACCTAGAGGGGGTCATGGCGCTGACTGCGCCATTGAAATTTTTAGGAGGAGGGGGTGTTTTGAGGGATATTTTTCATATTGGGGGGGGGGGGACTATTGCTTTTTTTATAGGGGGTCGCCACGATATTGGAGGGGGATGCGCCCTTGCCCTTAGGGGGGGGGAGCACCCTTGCATTAGGACATATTTTTTTTCAATCAAAACAGTTGGAGCATAGTTTCAAATCCATTAAAAGCTAATTGGCTTTTATATTACTGGATGTCTTTACATGTAGAAGCTCATACCTTTGAATTGAAAGAGGGGTTCCTTGAAACCCCGAAACACGTGTATTCTCTAATCTGCTTCTTTGTGCTAAACAACGTGGGATCTCTCCTGTTATTCCTAGACTAGGTATTTATTTATTGCTTAAGTTGGAGTTTAGTTTCCAAAATGTTGATTCAGCCGAAAGATTGCAAAAGAACACAATTTTTAAAAATCAACACAGTAGGAGAAAAGTTTCCAAAACTTTGCAAAGAGCAGGAAAAGGTTCTTTGATCACTTTTTGTTCTATTTCGGCTAAAGTTACGCAACCACCAAAGCGAAACAAAACTAACGGAACCTGTTACGAGCGCCACCGTCTGTTCGTAACCCCAATTACAACCGGGGGAAAAAGAAGCCTTGGAACATTCATTCATTCCCCTTATCAGAGTGACGTGGCTGTTGTGGACTCTTACACCTCTCTCCAAGACCGTGGCCTTGTTTGCGCCCTGCTCCAATCACATTCTAGAATCTACTGATACCGGGCCGTATAAATTAATCGGGGTTATCGAGAGAAAGCACCCTGGGTTCGTGCAGTTCAGTTGTCGACAAGACTCAAGAATCGGCAGACATGACCATCGACGTGTACATCGCTCCCGCCAGCGGCCCGTGCCGGTCAGTACTGATGACCGGCAAGTACCTTGGATTAGACTTGAACGTGAAGCAAGTCAACCTAATGGCTGGCGATCAGTTGAAGCCGGAGTACTTGAAAGTGAGTACAGTGGAAAAGCATAAAACTTCTCTTTTATTCTCTCCCTGTACCCGGACGGATTAGCCCGCCGGCTCATCGGCCCGCCTAAGTGCCCTCAAGCCTCACACCTTTTTTCTTTTTTTTGTGCAACATTCCCCCCCCCCTTCACAAACCTGTGCGATTTCGCTCCCCCCTCCTTTTCTTTAATCTCATAATACTGAGTCCTATTGTTTTTTCCCCCACTTGATTTTTATTTAATGTTTTGCTTTTTTTTTTTTTGCACCCTTTGGAGGCCAAGGTTGGCGCCCTCTCGAGGGACCCAGTCCGCCCTTGCGTGTACCTATTCTATGCTAAATAAGCTCTGTTCAATAGTTTAAAAAAGAAAATGAAAGGAGGGGGAGAGAGCATATTATTCATATTTTTTTTTTCAATAACAAATGACCTGAATTGCATAATTAGTAATTATGAACTGAAGTATAAAGCATGAAGCATCCATCTCTCCGTTCCTATTTTAGCTTAGAAGTTCCCCGAGATAGATTCAGAGGCACCCCAATGCGAGGTCACGGGAGGTCACTGTGACCTCCCAAAAAGTCCTTATTCGGGTTAAAAGTTCTTTTGTCTGACAATTCGGTAAAAATACATTATTCGGTAAAAATTGAAGTTATATTTGGCAAGATTGTCATTATTCGTCGAATTTTGGAGCTCTATTTGGCAAAATTTGGAGTTCCATTCCACAAATTGAGAATTTCCGCCCTCCCAATAGGTTCTGGGCGCCACTGCGCACGATAGGTAAAAAGAAATGAAGACAAAAAGTAGATCATTCATATTTTCTTTAATCATAACTATGAACCCAGCTGAAATATAAAGCGTTTAGCATCCATCTCTCTGTACCCCTTCCTTGCTAAAAAGCTCCACACTATAGTTAAAAATAACATTTTCTTTAATGATATGAACGTAATTGAATTATATTTCAAGAAAATAAAAGAATGAATCAGACTCCCAAATTGAAAAAAGTAACTATATTTCATTTGCCTTCATTTTCTTGGTGCAGAAAGGGGGGGGGGGGGGTTCAGTCATTTTTACATTAAAAAGAACATCACTTCAGTGTAAAATGCATTTAATTTCTTCTACTGTCAGCAAAATTTATTTGTGAAAATAGCCACTTTTCTCTCAACAAGTTCATGTAAAAAAACTCGGTTCAGAAAATATCATATTTAATAACTAAGCAGAATTTCAATTTATGAAAAACTTATAAAAGTGCAAAATGAATTTTGATACGGTTCTGATACACTTTTTTGAGGTTTTAGGTTATTATTTATTAATGCGATTATAGGATTAAGATGTGCATGTTCTTTTCGCAGAGAAAAAGGGAGATTTGCCAGTTGGAGAAAATATTATTGAAAATTATAAGCATAAAAATGCTTGCGCCATATGAAAAGTTCACCATTTTAAAAGTAATAAATGATAACGACGTTAATAAAACACAAAATATCCTCGTCTCTCTCCGGCACCCTGGGTGCCACGGCGTTTACTATGGGAACCTCTGTACTAGGTGGTTTAAGCAAGAAAATTATTTTTACCAGATATTAGTCCAATATAAATTTAAGAAAGAAGTAATGTCCATTGTACATATTGCATCTGTGAGAAAATCTGTATCGTTAATTTAATTTACTTGTTTCTATGAATGTGCTTAGCTGTTTTTTGTTATGTTATAAGGAAGCTTTGTACCCTGGCCGCCTCTTTCTCTTTGCTCGTTTGCAATTTTCTTTTTTCGAGAAGTAATCTTTCTGGTTTTGAATTTCCATGTTCGTTCAGGAATTCGCGCCAGTGACCTGTCTTACTGAAAGACCCGTGATTTGGGAGGAAGGGGGGGGGGACACGGAGCAGTTGACTTGCCCGCCTGGCTTTGAGAAATTACATAACGTCGCCTCAAAGCAACCACAAGACATCTAATCCCAGAACCAACTGTAAGATATTTTACTGTTGCTCTGCGCAACGATATATGCGGTAGTTTTTTTTTTCCACCTTTTCCTTTCTCCTTCCTTGCCTTTTGTCCTTCCCCTCTCCCGAAAAAAAAAATGAAATGACCTACGTTTTCAGAAGGGGGGGGGGGGGGGGGGTCCCAATCTCGGAGGCCCAGCTCGGAGTCGGAGTAGTATAAATTTTTCAAGTTTTATGTTAAGAAGGGGGTCTGTAGACTAAACTGACAGGGGCCCCGCCTTGGCTCTCGGCGGCCCCGTGAGCAGCGAGCACTGCTATTAGGTTTTTGCAAATTTGGAAAATTAGAATGTTTTATTTTCGTTGAAAAATTTCGTTCGAAAGAAGATGGAAAGATTACTTGTTAAATAAAATTTAGAATTTTTAATGCAGGTAATAATGCAGGTAATATTTAAATTAAATTTTCATATCCCAAAAATATGTGGGGGAAAAAAAACAGTAATTTGTTAAGTTTTCTCCGAAGCAGTACGAAAAAACTGAAGTTATCTTTTAGCACTCTCCCCACAATGTGTAGGTACTCAATGAACATTCTATTTAAAAAAAAAAAAAAACCTTACAGTTTTCTAAATGCATTTATTTCTTTAAAGCCATGGGGTTACAATGCCCCCCTCCCTTCCCCCAAAGTAACAAATAAGAGACCTGCCGTTTACCCTCATTTGAATTTATGCGACGGTAACGATTTATGCCATTCATACATTGCATGTAACGTCTTCCAGCTCGAATTAAATGTTAAAAGAAAATTAAATTCAAAACAAGATAAAATTGAGAGGAACGCCCCCATACACGCGCCACACGCGCCAAGCGCCAAGCCAAGCGATATCACGAGATTCAAGAATCAAGGCCAACCTTGGAAAAGCGCACGACCTTGTAATCGTCATCCCGGGGAAAGCTTCCTGGCTTTCGTCTGCGCGAATCGAAGCCAGAACCTCATCAAATACTACAACTTTAATTTCCGCCAAAAATTAGTGCCACTTCCCTTTATAAGTCCGCTCATTTTCGCTCTCAGCTCAGTCAAGAACGTTCGCAGTCGTCGCTCGCTAAAATCTCAATTTCGTTCGAAAAGATGCCGATCGATTTGTATTTGTTACCTGCTAGCGGCCCATGCAGGGCTATTCTAATGACGGCCAACCATTTGGGCATCGAAGTGAATAAGAAAAATGTGGACTTATTTGCACAGGAGCAGTTAAAACCTGAATTTGTAGCGGTAAGGCAATTTTTGTATTAAGTTCCGAAATTTGTCATAAATAACTTTGAGAATTGTATTTATTTTTTCTCCTCTCGAAAATTTTTATAATTTGGAGGTGAAATATTTGAGTAACTGTTTGTAAAAGATTAAGTCAACGTCGAGAACAGATTTCGTGAAGAATACCTTTGATAACTCCAATAATGAGATGCAGCGGGGATTTTTTTTTTCGAGGTGGGAAAATACTCCTTGATACTTTTTAAGAGGAGAGGGGGAGGGATATATAAATACAGGGAAGGAACGTAAAAGTGTTCAATTCCATGAACATAGGTTATCTTCCGAGAATGAAATGGATAATAGGATTTATATTTTTAAAGATTTTTAGCAGTTGCAAGTTTCTTCATTTTGAAAAAGGAAAAAAAAAAAAAAACTCAAATGGAAAAAGTTTAAATTACTTTAAGCAGTGAAGTGACCGCCCTTAAGCCAAAGCTAAAACACGCAATATACTGACAGCCCAGTTATACCATACGGAGACTGAAGATTCGTTCTTGTTATGGACTCATGAGCCTGAAATAAACGATAACCGAGCTGGTGGCATGTCATCTTTTTGAATTTGAGAGGGCCGTCAAAATGGTAGCTAAGGTCAATTTAGCACACTAATTACTTTTTTTTTCTACCGTGCAAAGTTTTTACTTAAAACGCGTGAAAATAAGTTAGACTGAATTGTTGAGGCTTTTTCTTTTTTTTCCGTCCATCGCTTGAAATGTTCTTGTTAAGGCATTAAAAGAATATCTGGGTACAGAGTAAAATGGCGGCGAAATTTTCTGCATTTTTTTACGGCATTAAAAAAAGTGTCCCGCAAAAACCTGGTTTTTGTAGGTTTTGTTACTTCCAGATGTCCCTTTTTCACAATATAACACTTTGCATATTTTTTTTTCTAGCAAATTTGAACAAATTTCTATTATGTGTAAGGACTTAATATTTGTATAGACTTGTTCCTTTATTGTAAAATGAATCCCTTTATGTAAAAGGGGGCTCGAGTCGACAGAGTAAGTTGACTTGCGCCCATTTGACAAAACAGATTCGATTTTCTTAATTCGTCCTTCTGGCTCTGAGGTGCAGAAGTCACATTATGGTAATTTTACAGGAGATAGGAAAAACTTTTTTTTTCTGGTGCATGTTAAGTCTGGGGTGCGCACTCTTTTAACCCTGGTAAAACAATGAAAAGGATTTTTTTATTAAATTATGTTAACATGGCTCGATGTGGAATAGAATTCTACATACAATGCACTAATAAATTTAACAATGCCGATTTAGGTTTAATATATTAGTTTATCCTCAGACTATTTTTTGCGACTTAATTTGCGTTGCAGACTGTTGAAAAAATCCGATAGTAGGGACTTTTTTTAGATGGAAGGATTAATTTTCCATGCAATGAGCATAATTGTTGGATTTCAATAATTTCCTTTAAACAAATACAATACAATGCAACATAGTGAATCATTTAAGTTAAATGTTAAATGCATTATTTGGGCAGTATTTTCTTTCTAATTAAAATTTTTTCGTCAATTAGCGGATTCGCAAAGTTTACTGAAGCTAAGCGTATGTATTTTATACTGTCAACTTATTCAACTGAAGACTTATTAAAGAAGAACCCAACATTATGTGGTAAATTAGAATATAGCGTGATGTTTTTGGAAAAAAAAATTAAATTTTGTGTTTTATACATAACAGAATCCTTGACCGGCGCTTGAAAAATATACTTTTTAAACCTTAGCACGGATGCTTTATTGAGTGCTCCTAAACATTCCTATTCTCAGTTAAAAGAAAAGTAACATGTAGTTTGAAGAAAAAGCAAATCTCAACCGCAACATGAAATTTGTAGAAACATAAATGTCCAAAGGAATGTTTGAGCATGTTTGATATTTTTTTTCGTGCATTATCTTTGCCTCATTCTAACTTCTGATAAAGAGTAAAAAGCGCAATTTTCTGCGAAAATTAATGGTACTTGAACATATAATATCATCAAGGCTTTTAAGTAAAAAAAATGTCCTTGATGTAAAAGTGGCGCACTGTCCGTTCAAGTAGTAGAAACTCGATAACCTTAACCGCAGAGAAGCATCTTTCGAAATCCCCGTAATGTATCCTGTTTTATTATTTGTCATTAAAGTTTTTTCTGATATTCATAAAAAGCTATACAATAAATTTACTATTTTTAAAAAAATGTACAAATTCTATCAAAACGTGGCGTTATTTCAAAATAGATTATATACTTCAGTCAGGGGTCGCTCAAGCTTTTCCTATTCACGGCACTCTTTGAAGAATTTTATTTCATAGCACCTAGTTTGGCTGGACATCCAGGATGTCCTGAGGACATAAAAGGGTAAAAACTTTTAAATCAGGAATTGTCAACCGCCTCGGGTGGCATTGGGCCACCGCCACCACAGGTGGCGAACTAGGGTAGGCGAGGGAAGCCAGCAGGGGACGGAGTCCCCTCCAGCCGGAGGCATTTCGCGGTACCTCTCGCCTCTAAATACGGTACTCCAGGCCACGGCACCGACATCGGGAACTCCTGCTTTAAGTGTTATTATAATTAATAGAATATGAATTTATGTTTGCTTATCCGTTATGCAGTCGTGGATTTTAGATTTAAAATAGTGACGGGAAGACATTCCAAAGCTTTTTGTGTTTCAGTTTATTTTTCAATCTGATCTGAAAACATCAAGAATTACTTTCATCAATAAATAAATCACTTCCATTGCGCCAAAGTGGTGCTCCCCACCCCTCATTTTTGCAAACAGACATTTTTGCAGTAATCCCCCCTCCCCCTTTTAACGCAACAATGATTTTAAACTAATTTCATTTTTCTGTTATCAATTATACCGGAACTAGAAAGTCGCCCGTCATGGTATGATGGGTGAAACTGTGCTTCTAAATTTGAACGCAGTCATTGTCTGTTTGGTGATACTTTGGTAGTTTTAAGTTTTAACCCTAACTCCAGTGGATTAACCCTTAACTCCAGGATGTAGCGTTAATTGTTGACCATTTTTACATTACTTCATTCACTTGAAATGAGTCTTACCAGTAAAGCAGTTAAGTCACCGGATCGAGTTCAGCTTTTCAGAAAGCTATTCTCTGCATGTCAAACATTACAAAAACATATTTGCAACCCCAATAAACTATAGGGGGTGCTGCAGCCACTGTCTAATGGCGGATGAAAAACGTATAATAAACAGATGCCGAACTTGATTTGAAGCTTAATGAATTACAGTAATTTTCATTCTTTATTTTCTATTCCCCTGAAATTACATTACACCGCAAACTGTCCGAAGCCTGACATTTTTCCCAAAGAAAACACGAGGGAACGGGATGTTTTACCTTTTTCTTTAGTGTTGTTAATCACCGCTAGGTAGCGTATTCAAGCTCTGGAGTTGCAAATTATCATGCAGCGGCGCGAGTTTCATTGTTGAAACATGCGGGTTACTCTATCATTTGCTATTATTTATGAGGATGTATGATTTATCTAATATAATTTCCCAACTATCTTCAGCAGCTAATTTCTTTTACATTGAAAAAGAGATTCTTTTGTAACTTCGATTCACATGTTTATTTCACCTTCACTCCATCAGTTTCTATACTTAACCTTACAAAAAAAAGTAACATGCAAGATTTTTCTAGTTTTATTTTTATAATGGCTTGTAACCAATAATTTGCATTAAGGAAGTTTGAACATTTCCTAGTTATTGTTGTGTTATATTCCTTTATGTAATTCTAAGCAAAGTTTCCTTGTATGGCTAAAACGAGTTTTAACAACTGATTTTCAACTAAAATATTTCAAAGTAACAAACTAATTTATTTCTAACGTATCGAGTTAAATGAAAGATTTTTGTTTTGAATTTTTCAGATGCATAATAATTCTATTACCAGAATGCACTCATCTTGAAGTATGAATTCTGTATATTCGGGGGAAAAACTAGTTACATTGTTTTTTGTTCATGATCATAGCCCGTAGAGCTCTATTGTTCTCTTGTAAAGCCTAAATTGCAGTCACGATAAACGGAAGGCAGAAGTCGTGTTAAGTGATAGGTATGACATCACCATTTTTGCAACTTCCTGCAGCCATGAGGAAGGGGGTTTTCCCGTTCCCACGGAATTCAAAACTCCCTTAAGCAGTAGTTTATTGTTTCGGTTTTATTCGGGATGTTGAGTGCAGAGTTACAAGACAGTATTCAAATTTCCTTTCAAAAGAATAATAACGTTGCATGATACGTATATAAAGAAGAAAACGTAATCAATTTTGCATCAAAATATCGCACCCCGGCAAGGAAAGAGACAAAAAAAAAAAAAAAAAAAAAACGGAGAAAATAACTGTTTTACGCAAAAGGTAGTTTTAAGTGATTTAGCCTCGAACATTGCAATTGAATTCGCGTAAAAAGTTTTACTGGTTAGTTTTTCTTTACTAAATGAATAATGCACTATAATTAAAGTTCAAAAACTTTTCTTCTAAATTATGAAAATTTAATGATGTCACTATTTATATCGTTTTTACACCAATGGTATCGTTTTTACACAATCGTTTTACCACGAACCGGTTTTTTAGCTATTTTCGTGCGAGTTTCACGGCAAGGGAGAACAATAAATTTAGATTTAAAATCAATAGTACGTTTTTCAAAGATTTAGAGTTTTCACTTTCCTTGCCTGGGTGCGAAATGCACGTTTTGTGCTTTTCGTTTGTGTTATTTTTGTATGCAAGATACTTCCTTCTAATAAATGATTCTGAGTAACTTTGACTTTCGCATATCACGCACAGTTTTTGAGACAAAAATATTAATTTCTTCCGAATCTTTGCCAGGGTGCAATTTAACGAAACGCTAAAAGTCTTTTTCAGTTGAGAATTTCAACATTTTTTTAATTACGCCCACCATCGTTCTTTCAAACATAAGGCGTCTTGCTGTCCAGTATAACAATGAAGTGGCTTCAAAGGGTGTTAGGGCCTGGAAGTCATCACAATTATGAATATCATGAAAAGAGGAGCAACTATAAAGATGCTCCCCTGTCATTGGAGAAGTCCCCTCACAGAGCACACAGAGAGGAGAGTCTGCCATGTTGATTTTATGTAAATGGGCCTGTAGATAGTCATGTAGTCCAGTAATGGTTCGGAAAGAGGCAACTCCCAGGGCTCTTGGAAGGAAAGGAGCGTACGCTGTTCATCATCCAGAAGGCAAAACCCATGGCTTTCCGTCAGCTTTGTTCCTCAGGGCAGAGACTGTAGCATGTTGGGTTTTGCTTGCGGGAATTTCAACATGAACATTCTGGTAAATTTAGTTCGTAATTTCCCTACTAAAACTTTCAAGATTTTCCCGATATACTACAAAAACAAAGGAGTAATATTTCAGTCACTCATACAATTAATAGGTCCAGATATCTTTAATCCAAAATCGGTAATTTTTTTTTTCAGAAATATCCTTTACCTAGAAAGTTTCAGTTCGATAAATACCGGGCGACTAAAAACGGACTATCCAGGGGGTCTATTTTGGGGTGTTATACCCCTTTTTAAAACTCGCATTTTCCCCTTTTGGCCGTACAAAAGAACTTAAAGTATCTTATGCTCCGATTTTTTTCTGTAAGAGTCATTGACTAAAAAGAATACTTTGGCGCAGATCCGGATCATTAAATTTTGGTCCACCCCCTCAACAAATCCAAAGGCCAGCAGTGTATATTTGTAACGTTATAAAAGTGTATATTTGTAACGTATATCGTGCTAGTTTTTTAAATTTTTTAAAAAAAGTTCTTGATCCGTTCCTCTTTTAAGGACGTGGCCCCCACCGCAATGCGAGATTTGCGGTTACGCAGATCCGGGGTTGCTTTGGTGACTAGTTCTTTCAGAACAAGAGAAGAAAATCCATTGCGAATTTCATTTATCTTAAATTCAAAGCACAGTTTTACAAGTAAAAAAAATTTACACTCGGCAAAATTTAAGATTTTTTTTGGTAATCAAAAAATAAAATTCCATGAATATAAGCTAATTAGGTTTAAGTTGCACACTTTTTGTCTCAATGACTAAATCGATCACTTTTACTCGAATTGATATTTCAGTTTTCCAAAACTTGAGTAGGAGCTTAATGTATGTTATCGAGTTCATTCGACTTTGCTGGTGTAAACAACACAAACAGGAATCACTGCAAGTAGTTTCGCAATGAAAACTGTCGTTACGCAAAGATAATCTTCAGAGTTACTTTCAGAATGGCGAACTTTTGTGCAGGAAGCTTGCCCTCTTTTTGGGAGGTTAATCCAGTGAAATGGGCAGTGACCAATTTTTTGAAAAAAGCAGAGCTTTGACATGCTTGCTAATGACCATTTGCGTATTTCGTTGAATCAAGTTTTTTCTCTTGCTATGTTGAAATGGAGTTTCGAGTTGAATGTGCTACATATTCAGTTGCAAAATGTTTTATCCCCGATTTTTTATATTTAAATTTGTGCTTCTACAAGTTTTTTTTAACTTTTATTTCGGTTTTACTATTTTGCGCATTTTGTGAATCGTCTGTGTAAATTTGACTGTATCTGTCTGTCGAATGGTAGTTCAGATTTGCTCTTCGGTTGGTGAAGTCATCACCATCCCACGAGTCTAACCCAGGGCTGTGGAGTCGGAGTCGGTAGAAAATATGCCGACTCCGACTCCGGTCTATTTTTTTTCTTTAATTTTCGCTGACTCTCCTGGCATTTTTTGAAAAACTGACTACCAGTTGATTCGATTACATGTATAAAAGCCTACTAATAAGAAAACAACTGTCATTAATAACCAGTTGGCTTGATTGTTCATCGAATTTTCTGTAATAGCCACCTACGCTGTTCCCTAGTTTGCTTGTTTTTCAACATTCTTGAAATAATAGCAACTGTGAGCACGGTTTTCTTACCTAACATTTTATATTTTTTTAATCACTTTAAAACAACAATAATAAAAATTTTTAAAATCACTTTAAAACAACAATAATATTTTTTTTACTTCGACCTCAGTTATAAAATTGTAAAAGGAATGTACCCCTTGAGCAAGTTGGAGCCCGTAGTTCGAGAGGTATCTTACGGTGTTCTGTAATTCAACTTAGTGTTGGCGTGCAAAGGCGCAAATCTAAAAGACATGATAAAATATATCTGTCTTTTCAATTTAAGGACAACATCTACAAGCTTAATTCTCAACAAAAGTATGAAATAGAACAAATATCTTGGTTACAACACTCAAATAATTGCAGTTAATCTTAAAATCTTCATTTCAGGATTAATTCTAAAGCAGCCAGTAAAATTAAAATTAAAAATTGAGGGAATAATTATAGGAAAAAGAAAAGCTATTTGTACAAAGCTGTATATTGCCGCATTTTCTGTAAAATTTTCTCCAAGCGTACATGTACCCCATATTTTCCCTCAATACAAGTATAGTGCCTCATTTTCGTTGAAATTTTATAGATGAAATATAATTTCAAATTTATTGGGGATTTTTTTTTTCAGAATTAAAGTATGTGTATTGTTTTATAAACTCTGAAATATACTTGAGGTGTCACCCACCAGATGGATCTCGGCCGGAGCGGACCGCCCTCGCTCTAGAAAGGTTTTTTGACTTAGCAAAAAAAGCGTTTTTGAAAATCACACGATTTGATCAACATCTATTCGTTAAACATTAATGGGGAGCAAGTTAAACCTTTTCAATTTTTTTTTAACAATAGGATGATTATGTGATTTCAATTTTAAAATCGTAATTATTGGAACAATTTGATTTTCAAATTCAGTTTCTGACGTTGTATGCTTCTTAATTTTACAAAAAAAATACAGCGCTTAAATTTCATAAGAAACAAATTAATATTTCAATCTCTGTATAGAGGTTTTCCTCCCTTCTCATGAGGGGGATAGGGGTTGAATTGAAAAATAAATAAATAAAAAAAGTCGGAGTCGGGTGTTTCGAAACCCCGGGGTCGGAGTCGGCTATTTTCCTTCCGACTCCGCAGCCCTGGTCTAACCACCATAGTCAAATGGTCTTAAGTTCAAACGAGAACTTGAGTTTAAGGGGTCTAAGGACCCTTAGCCTTCAAAATGTTCAATTTTCTGGAATAAATATGTTGTGCTTAATTTAATTCTGAACAATTTGATACCTTATTACCATACGCAAAAACCTTCAAGTTATCGAAAAAATGCTTATAGTTTACCCATACAGATTTGTTAACAGAAGCTGTTTAAGCCTCTTTCTCATGTTGCGTTTTCTCGGGTTTCTCGTTTTGCATGCATGATGTTCCAGAAAGTTTCAAATATATTTCAGTAAAACTTTTTTTGTGCATGTTTGTCTGGTTTATTTCTAAGATCTGAAACTAAATTTATTTTTTGAAATTTTATAAGTTAATATCAAATTTTCCAAAATTTTGGGTGATAATATTTTTTTAATATTAACTTCTATTTTTAGTTGAAATTTAGGTTCAGATCATAAAAATAAGTCAGACAAACATGCATGAAAATGTTACGGAAATACATAAACTTCTTAAGATATCACGCACGCAAAACGAGAAACCGACACCTGAAAAAAAGAGGCTTAAACAGCTGCTGTAAACATAAATCTCTATGGGGGGGAAAAGTTTACTCATTCTCACGATAACTTGAAAAGTTTTCTGCATATGGTAATAAAGTATCAAATTGTTCAGAATTACATTATGCATAACATTTTTTCCAGAAAGTTGAAAATTTTGAAGGTTAAGGGTCCTTAGACCCCTTAAACAAGCAGTTCGTCCAGAGCTAAACTAGCATACTTTTCCTACTACTCACAGATTTTCTAGCATCAGCTAAATCTTTCTCACTGTGACACTCGAGTGCCCCGAACTTAAAATTTTCGGGATGGCAGAAATTCTCAATTTCTGAATAGAACTCCAAATTTTACCGAATGGAGATAATTTTGCCGAATGGAACTTCAAATGCTGCCGTAAAAACATTGCTCAAATTTGAGAAAAAAGTTCCTCGAGCTTCGACTTAACTAAATCATTTAAGTCTCTTGGCTTTGTCAATGTTAGGACTTGGGAGAAAATGTTTATTCAGAGATTTTTATTTCTTCAGTACTGAAAGATTATTTTTATGTTATCACAAAAGGATTTGAATTTTTCCCATTGGCTCCTTTGTTTGACAGCGAAAAGCGAAAGTTATTTCAGTCATTTACTTCACCACGGTAAACTGTTGGGTTAAAATAAGTTCTGTAGGCATTTTGCATTAAAAGTTGTTCAGTTTAACGACTCTCTGAGCAACACATAGTTAATAGGGTAATGGCACAAGGTAATGGAGAAAACACTTTATTTGTTACAGATATTTGAGAGGAAATGATTGGTGGCTTAGTTTCTGGAAGATTCTGGTAATTATTTTTAGCTTCTATAAAACAGACTAGGATAGTGTCGAGGACACGTGGTTTTTTTCTGCGACAAGCCTGTGCTGGCAGAAAAACAACTTTTACAGAATTCATATGCGTGCTTCATATTGATGGAGGCAAAACGGGTTAGATGTTACCAGACATTCGGACCGTACTCCCCCCCTCTCCGTCCGGATTAGAAAAATGTCCGGATTCCAAGTGTACAATACTCGTGCAGTATCTCTGATCACAATCTATTTCATGGGTGTTAGTCAAATACATTATCGCCGTAAACGAGTGAACTCCTCGTCGATCTTAGATTTTAATAATATAAGTACTGAATAATTAGTTAGTTGTGAAAGTTTCTTTTTCATATACTGAACGAAACTTTTATTAAATGATAAACTTTAGAACAATTATTAGCTTCAGGCATTAGCCCTTTACTGGTGAAGCGATTTTTTTTTTTCCTTTTTTTGCAACTTATATGGGGTGTTAGGTTTACATATTTCTGGTACTCTTCAAAATTAAGCGAATTAAAGCAGCATTTCCAGTGGTTTTCCTCTCTTTATAAATACAAGTGAAGCAATACAGTATGTGACACATATCAAGTCTTGCTTAAATATTACAAAACGTTTGACTACAAAAATCTAATTCTTCTGGGGGTGTAAGACCACTTCACCATTTAAGGGTTAAAGTAGGTAATTTTAACTAGTAAAAGGTTGTATCGGCTAAATTCTCATTTTATCTCTTTTCAGATGAACCCTCAACATACTGTTCCTACTATCGACGACAATGGGTTTTATCTATGGGAAAGGTAAATATACGCTTCTTCCTCATAACTGTAAAGTTTCCAAACTATGCATTCAAATGAATAACATCAGCGTTATTAAAGCAAAAGCAGATTACCGAAAAAGTAAAGTCCATACATTTGTTTCAAAGTACAGGGAACCACTTTTGCAAAAAAAAGTTTAGAGCTTCTGTACACTAATCTGAGAACCACATGAATAGTGCACAAAGGGAAGAAAGTTTGAATATTTAACAATCGAGAGATAATTTTAAGACATTTTCGACGCAAAAATTATTAGCTCTCGTCCCCCCTTTACCGAGATGTAAGGTCTTAGTCAGTAGAAATTTTAAGGAAAGTGCTAAATTTAAAGACTTGACGAGAAATTGACCACGCAATTTCAATCTGCATCCATCTACAAATAGAGTAAAGGAAGTCGTCGGCACCATGCTGAGCTAACTAATGAGTTTCATTTCAAAACGGATTATATCCATTTTTTGAAAAAAAAAAATTAATTTTTTTAAATCTTGTGTAGTTGTGTGTGTATGCGTGTGTGTAGGATATGGACACAACCTGGAGACTGTTTTCGCTAGGGGAGCAGCATCATGAGGCCGGTCGACGGTGGTGCTGCAGAGGGAGGCGGGGGGAAAATAAAATCATAGGAACATCAAAACCGTCAAGTGAGAACAATAAGCAATATGATTGCTCAAAAAATCAGTTTTCAGAATCTCTAATATAAGCCCTATCGATCCATGATTTTCTTCTCGAAGTGATGTATATCTAATGTTAAAAAATGAGTAAACATTGGTTTTAATACCTAAACGGTGTATATCAATCCCCTTATTTCTCGTCACGTCTTTTACAGCAAAGTGAAACGTATCCCTTTATTTACTCGTACCCACTCATTCACTTTCATATCAAAAGGGCACGTATCCAAACTTGAATTTGCCACTTCTAACTCGAAAGTAGTTCGCAAATTGAGTGGAGGGAAGCACTGGCTGAGCATTTCCAATCAAGCGTGATACCCGTTCGTATCGAGTTCTCAGCACCTTGCCCCTTGTGCAAGTCTATAATCAGTTAGGCAAGCGCGAACTAAAATGGATTACTAAATTAATTTTAATTAATTAATACTACTATTAAATTGTGATTCATTTTGATAAAAATTGTAATCTCTTAGTACCTACAACGTTGTCTGAATCGGCTTGGGTGGTTTCATTGTTTATAATTAATTGGATCGAAGTTTTTTTAAATGTTCAGTGAAAAGAATAAAGTAGGAAGGAATGAAGTAGAGTGTTAAAAAAAACTGAAATTAAAAAATGTTGACTATTTTGTTTTAATTTTAAAGTTTATTTCTGAAGAAAATGCTTTTTTTTTGCAAAAGGGTCCACTGTTTTACACCAAAAGGGAATACGTATGTCCAAAATAAAATTGGCAATTTAGGTCTGATAAAATTGAGGAAAAATTCCTAGACTTATGCCAATAGTCACTTGTTATTCTACCAAAATTTCATCATTGTGAGAAATTGCATCAGTGTTCGTAAAGGTTTTTTTTTTCGTTTCGCCAAAAAAACTGGATTTTTCGTTTTGAAAGTAAACTCTTCGAATGTGAAATTTTCACTTTTCAGGAGAGCCAAGAGATTTTTTTTTCAACCTGATGCGTTTAGTTATTTTCAATGCATTAATTTTTATGGATAACTTTAAGTTCAAAGATATCGTTTGAAGTAGTTATAACAAGTACGTAGTCCTTTTTGGGTACTACAGCTAACCCCATCGAATTGAAAGAACGCGATTTTTCTCATTGGTTAGTCTGGCACGGTACCGACGATAACTTCCATTACTCACTGAAACTCGCGAAATTTGGCGACTTTTCTTAAAATTTCAACACTTTGAGACCTCATACTTCGATAACGGGGATATGAGGGCAAATAATTTCTGCGACCAGAAACATGTTTTACAATGCTCTTTCAATTGAATTCTTAAAAAAAAAATACAATATCTAGTGGTTTCGTGGTAAGCAGTCGCAATAAAGTGACTAGTAATTCAGAGTTACTAAAGGTCTCAATTTCAGTATTTCTAACTGCCCCACTCATAGGTTTTATAATATTTAATGATATAAAGCGCCATTGAAATTCCTAAAGCATTACATAGGTGTCCATAATTCGGAAATAGCTATTGAATCCATTTAAAATGAATTAACATAGTTCAAAGCCATCCTGCCATTTAGGGTAGCATTGCGTCGCGTCAAAATAAGTCTTAATACAAATAGGTGCAACTTTAAAAGATAATTAAAATTTTGAAATGTTTAAAATCTCTTCTATTGGCTTTCCATGTCACAAGATTTCTGTTTATATTGCGTAGAATATTAAATGTAGAAAGGGAAATTTCGGCGACTTCAAAAATACTTCCAAACTGCCTTCAGAAATATTGATTGCAATTAGTTGTATATTCAATATTGTCAACGCTTTTGAAGTGAATCTTTTTATGCGAGGGCTTTGAAATTCTAATCCGCAGCCTTTTTGTGTGATGGAAGTGACGTAGTTGTTTTTTAATTGTTGCCAAAACCAGGAAATAATAGTGATTACCAAGTTTTGTTTGAAAAAAAATTGACAAATTTCACCTCTGAACTTAAAGCATATCTTTGAATTTTGGGTATTTTAAACTTTTCAAATAATACAGGTTTCCGAAAATTTCTTTGGTTCAAGTCACCAGTTCAAATGTCTAAACGCATCCCCCCTCCCCCGTTATCAATAGTCAAAACTTTGACCTTTTAGAGTTTAGTAGTCAAAGAAATAGAATAAATATTGTTGAGAAATGAAACAACAAAAGAAAATCATTGTACTTTCAAAGTTGTCTTAACATGTCGATTTCTTTCTCTTCTAGCCGAGCGATCCAGACGTACCTCGCAAACAAATATGCTCCAGATAATGAAATTTACCCGAAGGATCCCCAAAAGAGAGCAGTTGTTGATCGAATGCTCTACTTTGATATCGGAACTCTGTACAAAGCTGAAGCTGACTATTTGGTAAAAAATAAAATATTTTCCAAGTCCATTAGTTACAGTGAAGATCTTGAGTTTTGATTAATACGTATCTGAAATTTTACGTATCTTTAATACGTATCTTTTTAGGCTGAGTGTAAATTTGTCAGTAGGAATTAAAATCTAAACTTATGTATAACATCGCTCTGTTTTTATCTTTTCTGAAGTAGATGTTCGAAACTTTTTTGTTTTTTGCTTGGTGCATCCCGTTCCGATTTTTCTGTTTTCACGGACCTCCTAAAAGCTCTAGGCTGGAAATTTTGTATAATATCCACTGGCTACCAGAGTCACAGAAGAAAAAAAAAGTAGCCACTTCTCCAATTTTGGTAGCAATTTTTAAAAATGTGTACATACCAAGAGCAAAAAGTAAATCGCCTATTCGCTATTAGTAATATTTACAATAAATTAAGGGATTGATACTCTACAGAAACATATAAAACTTCAATTGATATACTTCTAATATAAAGATATAAGCGTACAAAAAAGATAGTTCACAAATTTTTTAAACATTTTACAAATGAATTGGGAAAATGAAAGTACATGCTAAAACTCATACAGACCTTGGTTTATGTATTTTGAAATTTCAGTAGCCAGACATGATTATTTTTCAGGGGGTTAGGAACTGTAAGAGGTCGTAAACGCAAAAACGAACTATTCACCAATTAAAAAAATCAATCGCAAAACCAGACCCTTTTAAATAGAAAAGCATGATTTTTCTAAATTAAATTTAAATATTTAATTTAAAATGAAAGAAATAAAAATACGTTATGTCCCTAGGTGGGGTCAGCTGATGCGCCGAGTGACACGGAAAACATTAGGGATTGATAATATGATTGGAAGCACGTTGTCATAGCGAGATATTATTTTAGCAAAAAAAACCCACAGTTGCTCCTTTTGGCATCTGGAATTTTTCTGTAGCCACTCGGTGAAATGGTTGCCCGTTACCGACAGGTGATCGCTAATCTAGGGCTTAGGACCAGTTCTAAAATTTAGCAAGTATAACGAACAAAGTGACCCAGACGAATAAAAAAACCCAATTTAATTAAAATTAAATATCCCGACTTAGTCTGTCGTCATTTCATTCTGCAGTAAATGAAGTTGCATGTGGTGGTACAAATGGGTGTAAAAGAGCCATACCGAAAGATTTTTTCCCCAAGAGGAGCTAAAGATAATTTTATTTTCTCTAACTTTAAAATAAAATATTAACTAATTTTGACGAAGTTATGTTTTTCTTACACTTTTTCATTAATATTCTAATGCCACTCTGCTCGTTTCACTCACGAACTTCCTCATGGCTGCCTCCCCGAGTACCGCGACTCGCCGACCTAGACAGAGTACCTCGGGGGCTCCGCCCCTCATCACCTGTGCCCAGGCCAAAGTTTGCCGAAATTCATCTAATTGTAAAATATCGCCGTAATAACCTCCCTCCGAAATGTCATTTTCTTTTTATTTAATTTTAAATTAGATTGCTATAGCAGGTCCTGATTGTAAAAAGCAATGTTGGGCGAAAATGTAAAACAGTCTGAAGTCTACATTGAAGATTCTCGATAGGAGAAAAAAATAATAGTTGAGTAGTTTTTGTAAAAAAAAGTAGTATAACAAAAACATTTGAAGAAAAAATTAAAGACAAATTAACAAAGATGATAAAATCTTTTTCTATTAAACTTTCTGTTTAAAATTAAAAGAAAAAAAAAACCTTTTTGCTTAATTTTATTTTTCAATTCAAAACATAATTTGGTTGAGCGTTAGGGTTGAAACTAAACCAAATCGATCCTTAAAAAAAAATTGTCTATGGTAAGTTATTGTCGACTATGAAATCATCAGTGTATTGCAATTGAATTCTAAAATAACCTAGTGGATATCTTCTACAATAAAACTAGATATTCAGTCATATAGCGCAAAAATTGGTTGCAAAACTTTGTAACTAAGATTTCTGATCTTCAGCTACTTTTCCATATTAAATTGTATTTTCGAAAATATAGTTGCTTTGAACCAGTTGTCGATTTCTTTTCAAACTTCTTCGGTCGGAAGAGAAATGGGGAACTGTTACCAATTTTTACCTAGTTTTTCTTAATATTTCTATTTTTGAAAAGAAAAAAAAATGCATGCTACATTTTCACGTTTTTTCTTTTTTTAGTACCCTCAGTTGTTCAAGGGTGAAGCCGCCGACCCTGAGAAATTAGAGAACTTTAAGAAAGCTCTTGGTTTCTTGGAAGAGTTCTTGAGTAAAACTACATACGCTGCTGGAAACCACCTTACTCTGGCTGACTTTTCGTTGATTGCAAGCATTTCCTTTGCCGAGGTAATTTAAATTACATGTTGAAAAACATAAGCACTTTCTTCGCAGCAGGCGCCCGGATAGTATAGTTGTTTATGTTGCTACTTTCGTCATTTTTATTCAGGTATAGGAAGCTTACTTTAAACTTCTGAATTATTTCAAGTAAATAAAAGTAAACTGGGTGAATTCCAATTTCATTCAACTTATAATTATTTGGCACGTTTGAATCGACGCTGATTTTGATTCTCATAACTGAATTCTAAACTTTTTCTGCCTATAGGTTGCTTTTGTTGCATCATTTAGAAAAAGGCAAAGATGTTTTCTTATTAAGTAACATGTATGTATACCTCACATGAAAAATAGTTCGATTCAGTGCTTAATTCCAAAATTGGGGAGGGAGTCGGGCTTTACGCTTTTAGGAAAATATTTCCTGCTCTTTCGCATCTTCAAATTCTGTTTGCATTGACTGAGTTATGCGTAGATCTGAGCTATTAGATTCCGTCTGGATCGTATCAAACGGATCGGCAAATTTTCTGAAAAGATTCTTTATTTGATTTTGCACTTATAAGATTTCTTAAATCGTAGAAAAGATTTTCGCAAAAATTAAAACCAAATCTGAAACTAGGAAAAATCGAACGGAAAGTTATATTAAGAGTTTAAGATTTTTAAATTAAACTGTGCTTTTTATTTAAATACACTTGTGTAATCTCAAATGTTTCAGAACTAAATTTTGCTTCTAAAATTTTTCAGCTTGCCGACTTCGACTTCAGTGAATACCCTAAAATAACTGCATGGATACAAAAGTTGAAGAAGGAGGTTCCAGACTATCACGAAATAAATGAAGTACCAATCCAACAGTTCAAAGAAATGTTGAAATCAAGAAAATAATCACTTCACTATTTTACATTATTTTTTACATTGATTATACAAACTGCACATTTTTCTGTTAATCTGAGGTTTACTGTTTGCCCGTTTATAAAATAAATACTAACTGAAGAGATTTCTTTCTTCACACTGTTTTCAACCTCTTTTATATGTAGGGGAATGTGGGGCAAATTAAGATGGTTAAGATCATTTACTTTTTTAATATGAACAGATTGGAATTCATTCTGAAATTCATGGGTCATCAAGAAGTAACAATATATTTTTATAGAACTTGCACTGAAAAATTATTTTTGGCAGTGACTTTACCTCCAAAAAAGGTCAAATTTTCATTTTTTCCCCCATGTGTAGAGTGAAAAATGGAAATTTTTTTCAGATGAAATATTTTTATTTGATTATAAAAGTATTTTTGATAAAATGAATGAGTAAATAAAAGGATGAATAAATAAAAAGAAAAGGAAAAATGAAATAAAAATTAAATTCATTAATATGAGAGATAAATGAGTGAATTAAAGTGTGAATGAATAAATAAGGAAATATTAAATGATAGAATGCAAATGAAATAAGTAATAAATAAATGCGTAGGCGATTTGATAAAGCATTGAATAAGTAAACGAAATGAGCTATTTTATTTTGCCCATCCACTTTGCTGTACAAATTATTTGAAACACAAATAAGCCTAATATTAAACCGAATATTACGATTTCAACTAATACTAAAAACATTAACAAGAAATTTATCATTTATTAACAAATAATTTTTGACTTACAACAAAATATTACAATATGAGTAGCAATTTTTGAAAATTTCTTTTATCATATTAGAAAGTCGCCCCTCAAGGTATGATGGGTGAAAATGGCTTCTACATACATTTGAACGAAGCCATTGCCTGAGGTCAGAAGTGTAGTCGAGGGGTGGGGGGCACGAGCACAAAAATCAAGATGAGCATCATCTTTTTTTCTAATTGTATTGCCTTAAAAATAATTTTAGAAGGTCTTCCCTAATGTTAGGGTGGAAAAGCGGTTTGGGATCGTTTCCCCGGCTATTTTTCGAGATTGAAACTTTAACAGAATTGTTATATTTTTTTCTCTAATTACATTAAGGAGTCCTTCCCGAAATGTTTTCAAAGTAGTAGTTTAAAAACATTTCTAGACCATCTTCGAAAATGTTCAATGGGGGAAAGATCCGGGGGCTCACTCCCAGAAAATTTATCGAAAATAAACAATCTAAATTATGCAATTGTGGGCCGTCTTTAATATTGTCATGAGGACCGACGATTTTTTAAAATTGGAAATTCAGAAACAATTTTATTCGACTTTCCAAGATATTAGGAAGAGTTTTCAGAAGCTTTTACCCCTGTAATTATTCAAAATTCAAGCCCTTGAGGTGAACCCTAGGCCAAGACATTTTTTGAAGCCCCCATGCAAACCTTACACATTCAGTCATTGGCTAAAACAATTTTAGCTATTTGGGAGCCCCTAAAAAGGAGGGGTCCTATGCCACGGCCTAGCCCAGTTGGCCTGTCTAGTAATCGGGCCCTGATACTGGCAAAAAAGTATAAGGAAATATATAGGAAGTTTGTTTTAATTCGTGAGTTTTATGGATGAAAACAAAGCCGCTTTATTTTTAAATACTAAATTTGTTTTCAGTTCGAAATTTCGTTCATCAGTTTAGTATTAAGAAATATTATGTGAAACTGAAGCTGCAAGAGTCATATTTATATATCTGTTATATTAGTTTAAAATTCAAAGAATTGATAATTTAATTTTTGTAACATACAACTTAATTTTGCGTCAGTATAATAAAAGTTTTCCCCCCTTTTTTGCCAATAAAGTACAACTACTGTGATTAATTAGTGGATAATTAATTATTTATTCTATTCTGATAATCATAATATCCATTCCTTCAATATAAATATATTTCCATGCTTTCGGGGACGAGGGTAAAAAATATTTATCAAAAAGATCGAAAATTAGTATAGAACATCTTTGCACTTCTAAATGTATTAATGTCAAAATTATTTCCTTATCAAGTAAAAATTGTAAAAATTAAAAAAAAAAAAAAAAAAAAGAAAAACATTGTACAGTCAGAAATATGTTATCTCCAAGAATCTAGGAATATTTATTAAGGAGTTACTAAGAAACATATTTCATCATAGCAGACATAATAGGAAAACAGGCGATGTTTAGCCCATCCATGGCCAACTACTAACCGTGTCGCTACTTAAAACCTACGATCAAAGGCTTTGAGATTACTCTGGCGGCAGGTGCGGACACAGAAAAATCTTTTGGAGGGGGCCCGGGAAAATTGAATATCCCCCCATAGACTGTTTTATCACAAAGTTTTCATGACCTTTTTTTTAAAGATCCCTTTAGACCAGAGCTTCTTAAATTGTGTTCAGCGGAACCCCAGGGTTCCACGAAGCTCTGTCAGGGGTTCCATGAGACTTGCATGTTTTCATTTCACATTTTTTAAATTTGTCACTTAAAAAATCGATAAAAACGCTTTCCCAAAATTAAAATAAATTTACTTTAACTTTCGTATGTTAACCTGAGTCCCATTAGGGTTAGCCACTATGGGAATAATTTTATTTGTCGCCTGAAATTGAGCCTTTAAGATTCAATTTCGAAAATCTTCCAATATAAAGCACCACTTTCTCACTTTTAAACACTTCAATTTCGAAAAAATTCTGTAAGAAGCTACTGACCCCCTAATATCACCTAAGATAGTTTAAAACGTACTTCAATGTTGAAAAACTTATGGAAGGACATCCCAAATTCCCTTTCCTGCATCATTACAAACACTGCCTAAAATTACGATTTTTGACGTAAATTTCAAATATTCTTCTATTAATACTAGCCACTCTACCAGTATCTATGGTAGTAGTTGAAGGCACAATTCTAGCATTTACAAGTGAGGAACAATTTAAGTCAACATAACATACAGTGACATCTAAGTCTGATTTATAAATAAATTTAAAAAATATTGTAAAAAAAGAGACTTTTGAGTTTTAAAAACTTTTTCTTAGTAAATTTTAGTGAATTATTATCACTATTTTAGGTAAAACACATCAGTACTATTTCTTTTTCTAAATAAGAAAATATTTTAATCATATAACTCATGCATCAATTCTGAGGATATTTATCCCTTTTAAGAATTAAGAATCCCTTTTAAGAACCGCCCCCCCCCCTTACTCAGAATCACAAATAGGCATAGGCGGCTCGTACGAGGGGGCAAGGAGGATTCAGGGCCATAACCAGAAAATACTTTCGGGGAGGGTTTAAAAACTTTCATGCGGAGTTTTGCGCTATTTGTGCTAATGTTCCAGTCGTCGGGTTTTCTATTATGAAAGCGTTTTATGCAAATATACATATGAAAGAAATTTGAGTTTTGGAACAAATGTTTTTGGAAATTTTAAAACATAAACGAACATTTAAATGTCAAACCGAACTTTTCAGGGGGGGGGGGTGAACCCTAAGACCCCCCCCCCCCCTTGTATACGGCCCTGTGGCAATTACCCTCTCACTTTCAACAGTAAAGGGATTTTGCCTCTCCACTTTTCTAAGTTCAAAACTAAGGATTGAATGAAAAATGATAGTGATGTTCTATTCACGTGTTTCGAAGAAAGAACTGACTTCATAAGTGCTTGTTTTATGCCTTTTTCGTGTTATTATTTTGTAAAAACAAAAAAGAACTTTGATTTTGTAAGAGGGAATCTTTTTTCTGTGGTCATATGGTTCCGCTTTTTGAGTACGTTTCTCGAATTTTTAGAAAAAGGTCAATTCATTAATAATGACGTAAAAATTTGATTGCCTAATCTTTGAAGAAAAATTTTTAGCTTTAAGGGTGTGTCGCCCACCAAATCTGCCCCCCCCCCCCCCTGCACTTTCTTTGACCCCCCCCCCCGCCACTTTTTTGGGGCACCAGCCGCTTTTGCAAATAGAAGTGTTTTGATGTTTTATAATAATAAATAATAATTAGCAGTTAGCAATAATTACCATGATTTATAATGAAATCTACTTAATTATCAATTTAACGACAAATAGTTAACGTGATAGTCTCTTTCAGATAAGAACCTGGGCGCCCTCTCAAACATAACTTTGGCTATGCCACTGCAAACTATGAACAAAAAACTAAGGGGTTCCACGAAAAAAATGAGCATTTAAAAGGATTCCACTGATCAAAGAAATTAAGAAACGCTGCTTTAGGCCAATGAATCTACTTTAAATACATAAATGAGGCAGTGAGAAGCAAAGGGATGTAAGTGGACATTTTCAAGTTTTGTTGTGTAAAACGCGATTAAAGGGAAGCTCCCAGATAGGCTTTCATTGAGATTTTTTTCTTAATCATGCTGTGTATAAGCAACTACCGGGGCTACTGGTACCATCTCTTGCCCCAAGGCAGAAGAGAGGTTCACCTACCATGTGTACAGGTTATCTCCAAATTTTCAATTTTGCCACTTGCATCCCTTTGCTTCTCACTGCCTCAAATATTATGCACAAAAAAAAAAAATAAATAAATAAATAACTTTGAATGTGGAGGCAAAATATCTTTAATGTTTCAAGCCAATTAAATACTAAACCCAACATAAAGTCACCGAGATGCAGATGCTATACAATAAACGGTTTTAATTAGAAACATTGTCGTAATTATTTTAACACGTGGGTAAGGTTCTTTAAAAATAAAACAAATACCTCATTTGAGTTTTTATAAATTAATTAATTTTATGCCTACAAAATATTATATAATTTAGAGAAAAACATAACTTCATAACATTTATGTTTTAATGAAGAATTTAGAAACTATTTTTGTGTGAGTTTCAAAGCAGTTGTTGATTTGTTTTTAAAGCCATGTTGGAGTTGAGATAACATATTGATGCCACATGCCGTTTCCATTAGTATCATGGTTTTACTAAAAAACTACCATATGATTTGTGCTGAGAAAGAAATTTATTTTATTGCAAATAATTTCCTGGATCGAAATGACTCTTTTAGGAACTAAGTATTTAAAAAATGCTATAGAGAAGTCAACTAATTAATAATAAATAAAAAATGTTAAATTAATTCATCCTTTAGGGGAGGGAGCACGGGCTTCCTGACCCCCCTAAAACTCGCTACTGTTTGGCGGGGCCCCTTTAAATCCTTGCGACCCATCCGGCCCCGAGGCGGGCCCTATGCCAAGACAGTTTTGGAGGCCCCCATGCAGTTAAATCTTACACATTTAGTCATTGGCAAAAACAATTTTAGCCATTTGAGGGCTGTTCAGTATTTAGACCTTGATCCTGTTAGAGATGGACAGTCGGAAAAAAACCGGAAAATTTCCGAAAAAAAAACGAAAAAAAAAAACGTTTTTTTTTCCCGAAAGAGTAAATTTCCACTTCGGAAAAATTGAAAAAAAAGAAAAAAAAAAGAATTTTTTCAACTTTTCAGATTTTAATTGAAATTTTGAGCAAAAAGTGATTAGAAATTTCTCACGCCTAAATTCTGATGCAATTTCCTGCCCCCCCCCCCCTGTTTTATGTAAAATACTGTCTAACATTAATGCAAGTTGTTGTATGACAATATAATTTGCATATAGATCAAAAAATGTTTAATAATACTTTTTGCAAAAAAGCTTAAACCAATAACCTTAGTGAAGAATTTATTTTCCTTCTTATAAAACAAAACAGCATAATTTTAATCACAAAACTATGTTTCTGCTGACTGTTTGAACCAAATGTACAGGGTGCGGCAAAAAAAAAAAAAAAAAAAAAAAAAAAACGGACAAGCAATTTTCCAAGAAACTCTATTAAAAACAAATAAATTAACAAAACACAAAAAATAATAATATGAGAAGACCTTTAGCAATCAATAAATTTAATTGGTTTCAAACTAGCAGCCTTTGCAGTAATACAGAGATGCAACTGCTTATTGAAATTTTCATTCAAGGGCAGCAAGTCCTTTAATCTATCCTATTCCCTATAAAGCAGTTAGTTTAGAGAGTTCAATTTTATGTGTGTTTAGGGTAGACCTTTGACTCCAAAATAGGACATACAGTGTAATAAATGGGATTAAGGTCGAGCGAGTAGAACGTCCGCTCTAAAGATGATATCATGTCAAAAACAATGCGCCTTGCACCACTCTTGTCTTTTTGGTCATATGAATCGGTGTTTAGTTAAAGGAAAATGTCCAGTCTAAAATGCTGAAGTGCTCTTAGGCCCACAGAAGTACAATAACTTCTAAAATGTCCTTTGGGTCATTTTTTGGTTCATTTTACGGCCCTCATCCACAAAAAAAAAAAAAAAAAAAAAAAAAAAAAAAAAAAAAAAAAAAAAAAAAAAAAAAAAACTAGAGATTTTATGTCGCTTGTGCTGATTCCATCTCAGACCAAGCCCGACTTCAGATTTTGGCGATATCTATTACTTTCTAAGGTGCTTGGAGTGTCTATAGACCAAATCCTATTGTTCTAGGGGATGTGAGCCGGTTGAACGTTAAATCAATGAAAGGTTCCAGCGTGGACTTGCAGCCCGTCTCAAACGTTTCTGGCATCTTTGGAGTCATACGAATGCCTGAACTTTTTGGAACTCGTAAAACTTCTGTTTGAGTTGTTTTTCCCTTAGTCGCACTTATCGGTTACAAATTCCCATCTTACGACTTTTATCGTGAAAACACAAGGATTTCATTGAACTCACTTTTGGATGACCTGACGATTAACTGAAATGTTCACTATTCGTTTTCGTACACATTCCCGACTATCATTTCCAAGCCACTTGAAACGACATGCCATTTCAAATACTAAATTAGATAAAAATGGAACAACGTTTAAAAGCACAAAAAGGATAAAAAGTTTTTAAAAACGCAGACATGTTTCGGAGGCAATAGTCTCCTTCCTCAGTACGAAATGAACAAATGGATGAATCAAGGTCAGGGGAGAGTTTAAATGCGTAACAGGAAAAACATTGACCATTCAACTATCAGCGAGTGCTGAGGCAAAATATGACGAATTCTAACATGTAAGATTGAATAAGATTGGAGAAAAATGCGGAACAGCAAAAGACTCATTGCAAAGATTATTTAAGTTTTTATGAATGTAAAAGGATTCCAGAAAATCTAATTCACCTACTGTTGTAGGTCTGCAAATGATCTTGGCCTTCGAAAAGACAAAATTGTGCCCTGTGTCCCAACAATGTTTAGCACTTGAAGATTTGTTCAGTTCCTGTTTTTTAACGTGGTTTCATGTTCTTTCAAACGAAATTTAAGTGAACGCCTTGTCTGTCCCACGTAACCAATATTACATTGACAAGGAATGTGATATATGCCCCACTGATGAAGTGGTTGGATTGGGTCCTTCAGTTTGGAAAAAGAAAGTTTATTTATGGGTCTGTAAATTAAGCGAAAGTCAAACTTACCGAGAATTCTAGAAATACGAATTGATCTTGATTCATCCATTTGTTCATTTCGCACTGAGAAAGGAGGCTATTGTCTCCGAAACATGTCTGCGTTTTTGAAAACTTTTTATCCTTTTTGTGCTTTTAAACGTTGTTCCATTTTTATCTAATTTACCTTGCACAAAGCTATCGCTTTTCAATCATTTCAAATACTGTTTGTCAAGGGACAACAAGCAAACGAACTGTCGTTCTACTAGGTTTAACAACTTAAAATAGCAAGTATTTTGCTTAAAATTGTAAGAAAACCGAAAAACAAAATACATAAACAAGATTAATATATTGTAAATTATTTTGTAATAAAGTGAGAAACAAAAATAAATTAGGCTCAAGCTGAGATACTGTATTTTAAAGTGTGTCTCTTCCAGGGCCGATCCTAGGGTGTCGGCCGCCCGCGTGCAAGGACCTAATGTGCCGCCCCTCAAGAGTAATTTGCATATTTTGATTAATCTTTAACATCCATATAAATCTTTCTTCAAATTTCTATACCAAGTTCTAATTAAAAAAAAACAGAAGAATGATGAACTTATAAGAAGGAAGAAAAGTTTTATAGTAAGAAACTCCTTAGGTAAATTTATATCTTTGAAGAAAGTAATAGATGCCAAAATTTACCAATCGTAAAAACGAATTTTGTAGTCTGTCTTCGGTGACATCAGAGGAAGGACGGAGGAGGGGGGATTGCTCCGAGAAGATTATCGAAATTGGCGTATGAAAAATAGTTTTAGTTCATCTTTGGTTGCATTCGGTTGCAAGGACAAAAAAGTCGGGTATATTCAAGGTGCATGGAGAGATTTTTAAAATTGACGTCAAATATCGCAGTTTTAGGAATTTTTTCGAGACTTCAGAGGAAAGTAATGTTGGAGCTCTTTCCTAAAATTCTTTCAAAATTGAAATCAACTTGAAGCTATTTTTGGTGAGCGTAGCTTTGGAAGGATCGCGCTCTTCGCGAAAATTTTCGTAAACTGAAGTTTTAAACACGCAATTTAGGATTACCTTTGTTGACGTTGTTAGAGGGAGGGAGATTCAATCGTCTCCCATTGAAAGTTTTCGAAACTGAAGTTTAAAATGTAAATTTAGGCTGTCTTTGCTTACTGTAGGTGACCTGGCGGCCTTCCTCCGGGTATTCCTCGGCTCTATAGTTTCAAAAACCCAGTTTTGGTTATATTTGAAAACGATAGGGGTAACGTGAAAATGTTCTGAACCGAAATATTTTTCGGAACTAAAATCCATTATGGGCTATTTCTGGGAAGGAAGGGTTTTGGAGCTCCAAAGCGGATATTTCTAAAAACGCAATTATATATTATCTTTGATGACGTTAAAGAAACTGGGAAACTTCGGTGGATCTTTCGGATATTTTTCTATAAAAAAATTTTTAATATCTAAAAAATATAACAATTGACTTTTGTCCACCTCACCTCGACCATTAATGGGTATGCAATAGCGCCGTAAAAAGTTACATAAGCCAGGCAGTTCTAATCCAGAATTTCTTAGAAATTGAAGTCCCAAATTCATATTTTAGGCATTGTTTGAGAACGATGAGACTAAGAGCGGGCGGGGGTTCAGTGTGCCCTCACGAACTGTTTTTTGAAACTGAAATCAATTTCAAGCTAGTTTAGGCAGGAAGGGTTCTATGGCTCCACGGAACCGGCTAAAAACGAAATTTTGAGGTGTATAGTGATAGGGTTGGAGAAAAGGGGGATCCGGGGTCCTTCTCCGAAAGTTCTTGAAACTGATGTTTGAAAAACGCAATTTTAGTTTGTCTTTCAATACGTTAAGTGAGAGGGGGTGGGATTAGAGGCCACTCTAAAGACATTAATTGAGACTGCCTTTGGTAGAAATGTTTAGGAATGAATTTCGGGCCCTCCATCGCAAAAATTTCGAAAAAGAAATCCGAAAAATGTCATTAAGCAATTTTTGATGACATTGGAAAAGCTGTCCTCTGAAAACGCGTTTTGAATTTTAGAGTCAGCATTTTTAGGCTATGTTTGATTGAGTTAAGGTGGAAGGGGTGAATCAGAGACTTAATAGGGTCCTTAAGATCGGTGGTTCAACCAGCGAAATTTTCCGAAATTTAAGTCCTAGAAACGCATTTTTAAGCCTTCTTTACTCTCGTCAAGGAGGTCATGGCATCCTTTTGGATCTTCGTTTTGGAGTTACATTTAAGCTTGCTTCCCCGTGAAAGAGCCCTGTCCTCCTACCTGATCAGAAAGCGGGCAGTTCATCCGGGATCTTAATTAGAAAAAATTGCCGTAAAGGGGTAAAATTACAAAATTTTAGTTCGTCATTCAAATATGCTTGACTCCCAGGGGAGTCGCAATTTCCCACTTTCTCTCCACGCATCCATGATTGTTGAACACAGAATTTGTTTTTTGAAATGCTTGCGAGAGTATTTAATCAGTATAGCTTCTTTTTTTATAAATAAAATGTGTCTTCATTGTTTAGGTCAATTAAAAGTTTGGGGGGTAAACATTTGTGGCCGCCCTCGGTGCTCCTTTTAGAAGGCACCCTTTCATGTTTCAGGAGGGGGGGGGGCATTTCCCTCATTTCTCCTCCCCTGTATCCATGCCTGATTAACGGTTCTCTCACAAATTTTGCAACCAAATGAAGCATGTGTGTAAAGAGTAGATATTAATAGACAATAAACCAACAAAATGTTCCCTAACATTCTATTTTTCTTAAACTATGCTATGCTTTCTGGAAATCGACACTTAAGTACTTTGATAATTGAACATTTAAAATTCAGCATATTTATTCGACTTACTGTAAGTTATCTTGTGAGAAATTCTTGAGGAGTTTTGCTTGATTATAAGAACTATATGATGCGGCCCGCGGCCGCCCCTTGCTTTGGCCGCCCTTGTGCGGTGTGCACCCTGCACACCTGCTAGGATCGGCCCTGGTCTCTTCCATATATTTGATTCAGATGTCTTTTTTTTTAAAGAATTTTTTAAAACAATAGTCCTTGATCAAATGACCCTAAAACATTTTATTTATTAAGTAAAATGCGAAACAGAAGAACAACTTGGTTATAATAACTTAAATTTGTTCAAAAGGGCTGGTATGACTACTTTTGCTGCTGTGCTTAGCACGGCCGTATGAATAAACTGAAACTCCAGTTTAAGTTTTGGTTCAGCTTAAGAAACTCCAATTTAGTTTTGATTTGGTTTGAGATTGGATTGGAAAAAATCAAAACTCAATAGCTTTCATTTTCAGACAGTAAAGTTACGTTGTATTATTTTTCTTTCAAAAAAAAAAAAAAAAAAACAATCGTGCTTGAAAGTCGAAAATTTCAATTTTTAAAGGCAAACTAAAATAGAAAACGTAATTCTTATGATTAGACACACATTATCCAATATTATTGGTTGAATGACGACTTGACTTATTTCTGGTGTTTGATCATGAAAGCTCTCAGTTAAAAAACAAAAAATTTTTTTTGTTCCAATTAATCTTACCTTTATGTGTATTTCTGTCAAGCAGATGTGTGGATAGCATATATTTCTTAATGCTTAACCCTATATATGTTCCAAGAAACACAGAGGTATTAAGAAACCTTAATTTTATTTATAAAAAAATCAAATTTTCCATTTTTTCTAATTTTTCCTGAAAAAAAAACGGTAAAAAACCGGTTTTTTTCCACCATTTCGAAATTTCCGGAAATTTAACATCTCTAATACTGGTAAAAAGTAAAAAGGAAGTAGATAGAAAAAGTTACAAACTAAATCAAAGAACTGAAAAATCATTTTTCGCCAAAAAAAAAAAAAATTGGGGGGCCCTCGGTGATCGCCGACCTGGTCAATCCGGGCCTGTTTTACAATGATGTCATCTGGAAAAACTGCTCCTGGGGCGGATACTGACAGTTGTCTGCTTGCAGTAAAGAAGGCAGGCCCGGATCCAGGCCCGACGAGAGGCCATGTCAACCTAGTCTGAAACTAGGGACCCGGGCCTTGGGGGGGGGGGGCGGCGTCACTGGACGCAAAAATAAGAAAGAAAGAAAAGAAAAAAAGAAAAAAAAGAAAGGAAGAAAGAAAAAAGGGTTGAGAGAGAAAAATTCCGAATAAGAGAAAACAGAAAACGTAAAGGTTAAGTAAAATTTACACTTTTGGTATTTATTGTTGTGGCACTTAAGATAGAGTTAATTCTTTTCTAGTGAGCAGTTTTGACTCCCCCTCCCCTTTCTTTCCTCTTTTCATTTTTTTCTTCTTTCCCCCCTTTTCTTTTCTTTTTTCTTCTTCTGTTTTTCTTTTTTAGGGGGGGAGGGGCCCGGCAACATAACTGCGGGCCCGCCTTGACTCTCTGCGGCCCTGCCCGGATCTGCGTACCCGAAAACCCTGCAGATTGGGGGGACCCGCAACCTTATTAAAGGACCCAACGACCCAAGAAATTAAAAAAAAAAAACAAAAAAAAAACTAGCACTATAAGACTTGTTAACGTTTCATATGTAATACTACTTTATGGGGAGGGTGCTCCAGCTAAAGCCCTGGATCCGTCTCTTAAGTGGCGACACACTTTGATCCATGCACTACGCGCCGCTTTCGACTGCGATTGGAGGCGGGTAGTCACGTGGGTTCAGTCCGCCATTTTGTGTCGTTGCCTGTGTGATTTCACTGTGCGGAATACTAGATATTTTCTCTTTGCTATTCGTATTTTTCATCAAACGCTATCTTTAATGAGAAGATGCCTTTGTTGTAGTGCATTAAGATGTTCTAACAGTTCAAAATTACTATATCGAAGTACATTGAAAGATTATTTATGTATTTTAAATGTTTTCATCAATACTGCTGCGCAATTTCAGATACTTTATGAAACTCTTGTTGAAATTGTAATATTTTTTACTTTTCATGAAATTGTCTGATGGTTTGTTAATTTTCATGGGATAATAAGGACATTCACTAAAATCATCATAAATAGTTCCTTCAAATATTGTAACGCTCAACTATGTAACCGCACCTAATAAATTGCTAGCAGTAGTAAAATATTTGCCCTGTTTTCAAAACTGATTTTTCTGAGTTTAAGATAACAAAAACGCCAAAATTTAAATATACTAGTTATTTTATTTATTTTTAATGTAAATTTTCTATTGTTTAGTTAGTTTCGAAATGTCTCAATAACTGTAGCAAAATTATTTTAAGAACACGTCGTTTTGCTTTTAATTGTGTCATAGCCATGAGTTTCAGTGTGTTGCCAAGTTAACTATTTATTTATTTTGCGCGTAAAAATTAAGATATTAAAAGTATGAAATTATTCATTAAAAAAATTAAGCTTCTTTGAGATTACAGTAACATGTAACTCAAGCCAAGTTATATAATTACGTGAAGATTTATTTTATTTATTTTATTTATTTATTTATTTATTTATTTATTTTTTATTTTTATTTTTTTTTTTGCCCAGAAAAAATCTGTTTTCGTTTGATTTTTATTTTGATGTGAAAACTTTTTTAATAAAAAAAATATATATATATATGATTTATCCCAGTATCCATTAATTTACAAATTCATTATTACTATTTATAACAGTTCGTCACAGATGTAATCTGCACTCTTTTATTTGAATTCCTATTGGTATCAAATATTTCAATTATTTTTTTTTAAATATTGATTTAAAACTGGTTACATTTTATTATCAGTTGTTTGAATTTTTAAGAATTTGTAGTATCCTTAAAAATTAGGTTTAAATGAAAGGCATTTTTTAATGTAAAATCGTCATGAGAAACAAGAAAGTGTTGGTAAAAAAAAAAGAAAGAAAGAAAGAAAACTACACACATTAGTAATATAAATGATACTGCTTTGCATGAATAAGTTCAAACTGTTTCCCACAAATAATTTATGACATAATTAATTTAGCTCACTACTGTTCTACTCAGTAGTGGATTTAAGGGGGGTGGGAGGAGGCCCGTGCCCCCCAAAAGGATGAATTTATTTAAATATTTTATTCACAATTTTTTAATTGACTTCTCCATAGCGTTTTTTTATATAGTAAATTAAACAGAACACAAAACACACATAGAGCATATTTTGAATAATAGCATTTTTGTTTGCTAAAGAAGTCATACTGGAGTCCTAGAATGGCAGAATACATATATACATTTAACTCGCTGGTTTTGAATTCAAGGGAACGTAATATCGCGATTCGTTCATTAATTTTTCTTTGAGGGAATCAATAACTAACATTCTTCAAAAAATGTGCAGGCGTGCCTAAAAGAATTATTTTGATCCAGGAAGCTATTTGCGAAATAATAGCTTTTTCTTATTCAGCTTATAAAAAATGCAAAATGAAAGAAATCATATCGTAGTTTCTTGAGAAAACCATGATATTAATGGAGGCCGTATGTAATATGAATATGTTATCTCAACTGTATCATGGCTTCAAGAACAATCAGCAACTGCTTCGAAATCCACACAGAAATTGTCCTGAATTTTTCAGTAAAACTTATATGTTTAATAGCTATGATTTTCTCAATCAAATAATATTTTATAAGATAAATCCATAAGCTCATTATTTTTGCATTGAAAAAGGCGTTCCCTGTAACGCCGAAACACGTGTCTGCTGTTATTTACAAATTTGTGCTTCTTCTAACGTTGTTTTGTCTTATCTTACTTTAATATTTTATAGTTAAAATACTATAAAATAATATTATAACCTCAAATGAGGTATGGGTATTTTTTTTTATTGAATAACCTTGCCCTCGTGTTATAATCATTACGGGGTCATTCCATAGAAATGTCAACCTCAACCTCAGAAATTTTTTTTCCCCAAAGCCTTAATTGTGACCTATCATTTCATTCAGCATACTTTCTAGTACATAAATCCAATAATAGTTTGCAAAAATTTCATTCGGTATTTTTCATCTGGCTTTAAACGTGCGAGGTTGTAGAAAAGGCTTAGCATGTGCAAAAAACATGCGTCTACGTTTTCTTGTGTAATGTAAAATTTTTTGCAAATTTTTAAAAGAACTAAATTTATTCTAAATGATTAGATGTTGACCGAATAAAATTGACTGGTTTTTTTGCATACATTATAAGATAAGTACTTTAATTAGTTTGGTTATTTCACTGAAAATATTTACGTTACGTTAGTCACGAAAATGTACTATTTTCTGTTTAAAAACTAAACCAGATGATTGAACCAAACAGCACTTTTTATTTTCTTACATCTGTATCATATCATCTTAAAAAGTGCAAAATATTTATTTCAGTATCAGTAGATATAAAATAAATAGTGTGACTAACGTAACATTTGAGCTGTGACTAACGTAACATTTTAAAAATGACTGCTAATATTTAAACTTATTTAATTTAATGTACATTTTCATGTACAATTTTGAATATACATGCATTCTATATTGATTAAAAACATATAAAGGGTGAAAAATACCAGTAAAATTTTATTGTATAGACCTTCTGTTTACTTTAAAAAATACTTTTTAACCGACTTCAAAAAGAAGGCGGTTATCAGTTCATACCGTATGTATGTTTTTTTTTTTGTTTGTCCACTCACAGTGTCTCACCTAGTGAACCGATTTTGATGATTCTTTTTTTAATGCATGGGGGATGGCTCAACTTAGGTCCCATTACTTTGTTTGACCATATTTGTTCTTTAGAAAAAAAGTTATGGTCAAAAAACCATAAATTTCATGCAATTTCCCTATTAAATGATTAAATATGAAACCTATTGTTATAAAAGTTTGGTGCCATATAACAGTAACATTAATAGTAATTGTAATGATAATTTCGAATAAAGGCTTCTCTGAAGCAAGCATCAAGTTTCTTTAGGGTCATTGCTCCATAGTGGGGGTGAACCTAACCTGGAAGCGAGGTGATGCAGTAATCAGGATCTGCTTAGCCTTCACGATACTACCAGGTTAGGTTGCCTCAACTGTACAGGATTGCATCACAAACAACTTGTATGCTGTGAATTGCAAATTAGTTAGAGAAAACTTAATATTTAAATGATTGTTATTAAATTAACACACAAATGAATTCCAGAGAGGAACAAAGATAAGTTTTTAATGCCAATCGCTTAAAGGTTAACGAGTGTTTATAGTTTTTTTTTTTTTTTAGTATGGAGCATTTTTATGAAAAAATAAGGTGAAGTTTCGTGATGGTAACTGCTTACTGTTTCTGAAATACCTACATTTACACTAAAAAGAATGAAATAAAAAAAATTTGAAAAAAAAATAGAACCGACTTCAAAATTGCTCTAAAAAGTGAAAAATAATTTTATTCTTTAAACACCATCGATAATGCTTTTAAACTTAATTTTTGAAGTTGGCGCAAAAACGATAGATAAAATCATTCACAGCCATAACTCAACTACAACTATAAATTTAACCAGGCCCAGTTTCTTCACTATCACATACATTATGCATTGATGACAGCATATTTGAATAAGATATAAATGTTTCGTTCGTAACTTTGGATGCTTTTCTGAAAAAAATATGAACGAAGCCTGGTTACACTGGATTTTACGTTTTGTTTTTGCGCCAACTTCAAAAATTAAGTTTAAATGCATTATCGATGGTGTTTAAAGAATAAAATTATTTTTCACTTTTTAGAGCAATTTTGAAGTCGATTCTATTTTTTTTTTCAAAATTTTTTTTTAAAAGGTCTTTGTAAAGATACTTCCAATTTAAAGAATTATTAAAAAAGAAAAAAGGTGAGTAAAGCAAATTGAGTACCCTGCTGAATTAGCATTCAACACAAGAATCCAAGCTTAAGAATTAAGTTAATAGAAGTACAGTCTTAACAAAGAAGAACGTCTCTATTTTTTAGAAAATACATGTCCACCTATTATTAAAATGAAGTAATGGCTGCTCGTTGGAAAACATTTGAAGATGTTACATGATACAGTGACAATAAGAACTGCTGCCATATATTTCAGAAAATGCAAGAATGATCATTTAGAAATTGAAACATTTGCGGTGATATCTGGAATTAAAATGCATTCTGCAAAAACGTTCGAATATTTTTTTTTTCAATATTACATTTTAATTCAAAAGCATGCACAACACGATTCGTTCGATGAATCAGTAAACCTTAAAAAATAATGTGCCATTGAAAAGTACTGCGGAGTTTCTTATGACGATAACTAGTATATCGGCAGAATACTAGAATTCGGTGAAACTGTCAATTTGCATAAAGTTAATTTTTTTAAAGAGAGATATTTAGGATTTAATTAGCCCAATAATGATGTTATTCAGTTTGTAAAAGCATTTTTTTTATTTGTTTATTTTTTTCGCACATTCAAATTGAGTTAAATGAACTGAATCCTTCCATTCAATTTCTTACACTATTATAGAAAAAAAAGTAAAGAAAGAACCATAATGCAACACAAAGAAGGTTCCTAAAAAGTGTAAAAGTAATATAAGAGCAAGAAATCAATTATAAAAAGTATTTTATGTGCATTCATTGTTTGTTATTCGATGGTTACGTTAGTCACGTTACGTTAGTCACACACAGTTTTTCGTAAAAGTACCATTAAGGGTCAAAAAAGATTCATTTGTAACAAATCTGTAGTACATTTTTAAAAATAGATTGTTTACCTCTTACAAATATATCGGCCAATTTTAAATGCCTGCGTAAGTTTCAGAAAAATTTGCCTCGTAACATAAGCATTGTTTCTCAGGGTTGCAAAAATGTTACGTTAGTCACAATGCCTTTTTTGGTGAAAAAACACCTGCCAGCGCTTATTTTGCTTCAAATTCTTGGTGGAAATGAAAAATAGTCACCTTGTACATTTTAAATCTGCATATTAAACCAAAATACATTCATTTTTACTGCCGGTGTAAGTAGAAAGAGTTTGAATATCAGCTGCGAATGTTACGTTAGTCACTATGGAATGACCCTACGGCATTGTTCCTAAAATTAAAACCGCTAATTGTATAGCATTTCGGTAACATTATTATGGTTTATTATTTAAATGGCTTGAAACGTTAAGGATGTTTTACGTCCACATTCAAAGTATATTGGTACATAATATGTACGTTCTTAGAAGTGGATCATTAGCTTAAGGGATCCTAAAAAAATTTAAAAAAAGACATTTTAAAATAAAGTAATGAAAACTTTGTTATGAAACACCGTATGTGGCAGGGAGAAGGAGGAGGTGCTATTCAATTTCCCGGGTCCCCTCCGAGAGATTTTTCTGTTTCCCCCCCTGGTTCTACTACACCAAATTTCTAATAATAAAACGCATATTTAAAACACTTCAAGTAATTTGTAACTCAGAAGGTCTATATGGGGGAAAAAAAGAAATTACTCTTAAAAATAGTCGAAAATTTCTTTAAAACACCTTTTTACTAATATTCGGTTTAATAATAAAAAAAATATTTTACTAAGGTAAAATTCAACATTTTTGTATGTATATTATCAGTTACATAAGTTACGATCAAAAATCTGCAAACATTCGTTGATAAAAAGATACTTTTCAATGAGCGAAACTCTGCATTTTTCTACTGTTGAGATAGGGAGAAAGTTGCGGAACGACACAAAATGGCGGACACTGGAGCGTGTCGCCACTTAAGAGACGGATCCATTGAACTATAAGAAAGGTGGAATGACTGCTGAGGGAGAAAACGCGGTCCGAAAAGGCTCTCATTCCTCCTCACCGTTTGACAGGGGTCGAGACGGCAAGACAATTGGTTAGGGGAATCTGCTTTGTTCAAAATACCGAGGAGTTTTTTTATATGAAACACAACTGTACAATATTTAAAATAATATCCCTCTTAGGTTCGCAAAAAAAAAAAAAAAAAATGAATCCTGATTTCATAACAAAGTATTTGTTTAGTGAACCGATTTACGCCGTTTTTTCTTTTCGAATCATTATTTAAACACCGTAAAAAAAACAAAGAAGAGGGAGGAACATTAATAAAGTTTTCATTTTTATGTTTTAAGAAGATATTTAAGTACATAATTATAAAATAAGTTTGTAAAAAAAAAGACTGAAATTCAGAATCCTTGAAAGAAAGAATCTACAGAAAATATTACTGAAAGAGTTTTGTAAAACTGATTAAATGATTACAACGCAAGTTATTTACAGTGTCAAAATGTTTTCATTCTGTTTGGCTTGACAAATAAACTTAAAATAATTTCGTGTTTTAACAAAAATGAAATATTTTATTTCTTTTTAGTAAGTCATTTTAAAAATGTTTCAATATAGTTCAAAAAGGAATATTAAAATAGTTTATACAAAGCACTCCTAATTTTAATCAAAAAAGGTGCGATCTTTTTCTAAAATTTTTCAATACATTTAGAATGGGTAAATGATGTTTTATGCATTTTATGCCCTGTTGTCAGAAATTTTTTTAAATGTGTAACACACTCTGTAATTGTGAAATTGAACTTTTACACTTTAACAACAAGTGAAAAAAATAATGAATCGTGGTATTCACAATAGAAATTTTTTAAATCCATCTATCACAGTGTATCACCGAGGACAAAATTAGCGAATTTATGTTTCCACAAAATTAATTTTTCATATACAAGATAGAAATTACAAAAAATTATTCGACATTCAAAAGATATCACTTAAAATTTCACAACATTTTTTTTTATTAAACTTTACACTAAATCGGGACTCTGTAGAGTGAATATATATCAGAGAAATCAGAATGACCATACATTAGGGATGCGCCGATTAATCGGCCAATTCGCCGACTATTTATAATGGTCAAGTACTGCCAATTAAAAGGCGGAAAAAATATTCTTCAAAATGATTTTTTTAAAACATACCTTCAACAAGAAACTATAATGAAATCATTGGTTAACAAAAAAATAAATAAATAAATAAATAAATAAATAAAATAAATAAATGAATAAATATATAAAATAAAATAAAATAAATGTAATTTTCTGCATACAGTACGACGTTACTATAACATGTAAACATGTAGAATGAAATTTTTCAAAACAAATAATTTACAAATTTCGTAAAAATGAATGAAATGTTAAAGGATCATGTTCTAAGTTTGTTACGATAGGTCTCACCCCAGCTTTTGATGATACATTTTTTTTTTTTTGCAGTTTTTTTTATTCCTTCTAACTTTACATATGATTACATCACACATTTTACAACTTACTCTTTGCATTAATTTGATTAAACAAAACATTATTAATTATTAAATATCGTTTGATTAAAAATTGTATACATATTTATATACAATGATATACAATAATGCAACATTTTTCATGCGTCTATAATTTTCTTCATCTTTCATAGTAAGGGAATGTGGGGCAAAGTGAAATAGTTAAGATGCCTGAACTGTTTTTATAATGAATATATTGAATATTTGTTCTCAAAATTAAGGTTTATAAAGAAAGAACAATATACTGTCAGCCCCACTTAATCGGGTAACGGATAAACGAATACCCCGCTTATACGAATAAAACCTCCCGGAACAGAATATTTCCCCATAGACGCAATGTAACAGATCCCCCGCTTTATCGAATAATTTCCCCGGATAATCGAATAATATTAATCAGCTTGTGCAAATATTTTTGCTGGGAAAATTTTTGAATCAATCAGAAAAAGTTGAGTAAGAACAATATAATACGCGATAAATATTACTTTATATATAAAATATAAAGTAATATTTATCGCGGACAACGGGCGAAAAAAACATTTATATTCTATCAAAACGTTTCCACTCTTCTATCAAAATTCGTTTGATTTTGTCATTACAAAATAATAATAATAATAATAATAATAATAATAATGCAGTAGATAATGAAGTTAAATGACACAAATAAATGTACACATATTAGACGATGATAAATTGATAAATATCAAATATAAGATACGGTAAACGAGGAGGGGGAAAAAGGAGCCAGAAAAGTGTTTCCAAAAGACCTTGAGCAAGCATCAAGCAGTACCCTATTATGGAATTTTTCAAAAAATAATGTACTGAAAAAAGGAGCTAAAGCAAAGATTTCATAACTCATGTTGTAAGTTACTTTTTATAATTTTCATTCTTACTCGTCTAATCATTAAACTTTGTTTTTTATTTAGCTTATTTCAAAAACTCGATTGCGATAATATTAATTATTTCTTTTCTATGGCTATTGATTTATTATTATTACACTTTAAGACAAATGTTGTCAATTTATAAAGGTAAAGAAAATGTCCCCGCTTAATCAAATATTTTTACGAACAGGTGATATTCGATTAAGCGGGGCCGACAGTATTTTATAAAAAAACTTCCATTGAAACTTTATTTTGTTATTTTTGGCTTAATTATAAACTAATTCGGATGAAATCAGCAAACGTTTTGAATGGCTCCTATACGAGAGACGCTATGTTTTGCCGTCTAGACTGCTGTCACCTTTCAAGTACCCTCAAGAACCTGTTTCAAAACTGGACCACGTCTTTAACAAAAGGGGGAATCGGCAGCAGTCATTCCACCTTACTTATAGTTCAATGGACGGATCGAGGGCTTTAGCTCCAGCAGGTAAATAAATATAAAAACGTCTTTAGAAGAGAGAAAACCACTGGAGAAAACACATTACTTTTTTTCTTTGCGCACGCTGAAGAATGACCTTGCTGCTTCGATACTTTGAGCGCTTTAGGCACTCCTCTCCATTACATCTACATGCTTTATGTAAACAGAATGATGATAACTCCATTGTTCGGTTCTTCTTATCACACAGCAGCTGCAGTCCCGCGTTTTTCTAAACCCATTCAGCCGGAAAAGGTCCTTGACTGTGGCAGAAGTGTTCATTAGCAGCAAAAGTTTTTTAAACGTGAAACTATGGGCATTGAGTTGTACTACGATCCTGCCAGCCCTCCTTGCATGGCAGTATTGTTGACGGCAGCCCATTTGGGAATAAAACTTAACAAGAAATACATCGATTTGATGAAGGAGGAACAATTAAAACCAGAATTTGTTTCGGTAAGTTGTTGTCATGTTTTTTAAAAATTCAATTTTGTCGGCTCGGTTATGAGCCTTGCTCACCATACTTAAAAAAAAATTGAATGTAAAACGCAATATACATTCTTCCTAATTAGTACTCTCCCCACTCAGAAATAATTCTGTTTTCCCCGTGATAGTCGCACTAAATTCAGTAAAATGTTTGGCTATAATTACAGCAATATGGAATGGGTCAATTTTTGTTTACCATATAATTCATAAATGCTAGATTTCACTCTTTATATTTAATTCTTTAGGGTTCTTTAGGAATGTTTAATAATGGATACTATAGTCAGGCACGTAGCTAGAACTTTGTTAAGGGGGGGGTCCAAGGTTTCACGAACTTCAAAAGAGGAGGCATGCTAAAGCAAAATTAGTAGCTCATATTTACGTTAAAAAATAAATCCAATCAAAACTAATTATTAAAATATGATAATTAACTAAAATTAATTAAATAATTGAAATTGATAGAGCATTTATTAAAAAATTATTTAACAAAAATTTTACATTAAGTGGCAAAAAAATTACTCAGTTTATAAAATTAACATTAAACTAAAAGTTTTCCCATACTAAGTTTTCATACATGGATAGAAAAATTTCATCACATAAGCTTCCTCTGTTCTGATGCTTTGAAAATGAGTGATATAATTCCTATTAATAAAAAGTTCACAATAAAAGAAAATCGGAAAACGAAAACTGTTCTGTGGATTACTTGGAAAACGCAGGTAATAGTTAAATAAAATATTAATGCTTTGTAATATATTTCAACAAAAGATGTACAAGTCATTTTATTTGAAAAAAATAAAGAAATCTATATCTATTGAGTCGAATGTATAACTATGAATGCAATATAACGTAATTCCGCCACCCTGTCCGATTTGAACAAGATTTCTGGCAAAATTCAACCAACCTCTCGACGAAAATATTAGCAAGGTTTCATTTAAAAAGCTTGAACTAGTTCTTTATTTCAAATAATCAGTAATCCAAGTTTCAGCACAGAGGTATTTATTTGTTATTTAGTTCTTTATTTATCTACTTTATAACATTCTTTTGATTATACGAAATTGAATGAAGTCTCTAATTTTGTCCGTTTTCTAATTAACATTTCTAACCATCATTTAAAAACTTGAACAAACTATTAACTCTTTGATGGATGGAGACTTCCTTTGTTGCAATCATTAAAAAAAAAAAAAAAATGCGTATTGCCGTTTTTTTTTAATCGTTGTTATTATTTTTTTGCAAAACGAATTAGTAAACTAAGCTATCTTAGGATCCGTTATGGTATTTTTTTTTCTTTCTAATGGGGCTTCGTTAGAGGCTTTAGCCTTTTCGGACCTAGTGCGAACCACCGATATGGCATCTAGTCTTTCAAATGCTACCGTTAAGGCGCGAATGTGACTGCACAGGAAATTTCGATGCCGAGTTTCCACCAGATGGAGACACTTGAGCTCTCTTCGGTGCGAAACTGCACTAGGGGTTTAATTTTGTCAAGCCAAACGAATACCTGAGAGATCTTTTACCTGTCGAGTAGTGGAATGTATGGTGAATGAAATTAAGCATCTATGTATTTTTATTTTAACAACATTTTGGAAAAAATGCAAATGATTGCTTTTTATAAATGTTTTTTATAAGGTCATGAATGATTTAAACATTATTGGCGATTTTCCTCTGATGTTTTCAATTTGATGTTTCATTTAAAAGATCAAGAGGAGGCATCGCACCCACTTATCTCACCACCAAACACGAGTTCAGTTTATTCTGCCAATACAAAAAAAAAACTTCTGTACAAATCAGTCTTTTTCAAATTAAAAATATAATTGTAAACAACTACAGGGAAAATGGCAATATACTCTATTACGAATTATCGTGTCAATATTTGATTATAACTTGGTTACTTTACTGTCTTTATTAGCAGTAAGCAAGTGTTCGGCTCGAAAATTCCATGATTTGGAATCAAACGTCAAATTTTGATCATTAAGGTAATCTTCGTTCCGTTTGCGATTGCGATAATACAGTAGCATTAAATTAGATACATTTTCAACAATATGTAATATGCATAAAGCTAGCCAATTTTTGAAATCAAAACTTATAGGTTTCTTATAGCATCAGTTTGTAAATTTTTTGCTCAACAGTCATCTGATGTTCAAAAGCCTAAAGACAATCTTTTGTAAAAAAATCTTAGAATGATTGTGGTTAAAAATCCAGTAATGATTTAAATCTACCTTCCAAAATTCATCTAACAATAATAACACTTCTGATTCTTTCATTTTCAAATTGGTATAACTTCCATTCTAGGAGCGATTTTGTAATCATCATGTATTCTCGAAAGCATATCATATTTTATAACGTAGGTATTGACTTTTTTTTTCTTTCTTTTATGTGATGTTAGTAAAAGATATTCTATTGCAAGAAATAGCAAATAATTTTAACTTGAGGAAATTAAGAGTTTTAAAAAAAAATCTAATATAGACGTGAAAAACACAAGAAAATGTACCTCGCATTGACCTTTTTTTTAATTATATGCGTAGTAAATAGCAGAAACTTTCACCTAGTAATTTTATAGTTAAATGCACATGTCCGTTTTTTGTTACGTTTAATGCTACCTTCGCAATTTACTAATGATGGATGCACAAACGCTTATTAAATAATTCCTCAGTAAAAAGGCGGTAAATACTAATCAGAAAATGTATTCCAATGAAACAAATACAAATATGCTTTTCTTGAAAAACGGAACAACATCGAAGAAAGATTTTTTTCTTCAGTTAAAAATGACTAGCTGCTCTTCTCTTTGGACCATAGACTCACATTTCAGTAAGATTTAAAAGTACGAATTTCTAATAATTACTTTTAAATTACATGTGTTAATATGGCCGAACTTGCAATTTCATAAACTGATTACAGTAAAATATTCAAGTAATTTTCAATTGCATTCTCCGCTTCATAAAATTTTGATACAGCGAAAAGTAATTTCGTTGCATCAACTTCAAATTTATTTATTCACTTATGTTCAAAAAAAAAAAAAAAAAAAAACGAACTTTTCAGGATTAAAATTTAAAAGTTGTAAGCTTCCGAGGAGATAAGTAATCTATTATTGTTAAAAATAAACTAAAAGTTTAAATAAAATTATTAATCAAAATATAAAATGAATCTGAAATAAATCATACCAAAAATATGAAGTTCAAAAATAAATTAATAATTAATATTTATTTTTTGTCATCCTCAATCACACGAAATGTGTAGAATTTTTTTTTTCGTTGCTGTCGGAACTTAGTTTTTAAATGGGAAAACATATTAACACATAAATTGCTCGTATTGTTAAGAAAACTTTAAAAGGAAACACTACAACTTACCTAGTTTATGTACACTTAATTTTCTTCTGATTACAATTTTGTTCAAGATATGTTTCCTATAAGCGCGTGGTAGAAAAAAACTATGTGTTAAAATAGAAAATAATAGGAATTTCAATTACTAATTCACCAGGGATGCACCTCACTCTGGCTGTCCTTCGTGCAGCATGTGTCTAGGAAATCAAGTCCAAACGGGAAAAGAGTCAAAACGAAAAGAAGAAAGAAAGAAAACCACCCCAATGAGGCTGGGGAATGTTTGTTTTCAATTACTTTGCCGATGGCAATTTGGTGGGCTGAGGAAGAGGGGCCGAATTTCAAGGTCACAACCCGGTTGGGTTGAATTGGAAATTCGTCGTTTTCGGACGGATTCTTCGCGACACAGGAAGAGACCGGCGGCAACTCGGAACCCGCAGTTATTTCACGAGGTTCTCGTGTTCTGAATTGACCCGGACGCGGGAAAATTGTCGATAAATGGGAATATTTAAGGGGAAAATACCGGGTTTCATAAAATTTCTCTCTTTGGAAAATTTTTGTTGTCGTGAGGTGCAATAACTGAGAAAAAGCAGACAGTGGTCTTTCGGGAAGGGGGGGGGTCCGGACCCCATGGACCCCCCCCCTTGGCTACGTCCTTGCTATAGTGCCATTCCATGCCAACTGAAACCACCGTGTATGGTTTTATAAACTTAAAGCATTACCAATTGTATTTAACATAATTTTGAAGGAAATTTATTGAAGTTTCTGGATTATAAATAATTGCTTTTGAGAGGTATGCATTGATTATATGTTTGAAATTTATAATGAATCGGAGAAACTTCTGATTTTGATTTCTCACAAAAAAATGGACCAACCCATATGTTTTAGCAGCCTCTTTAATTGAAACCTTATTACAAAGAAAAGTTTTTGCTGCTGTTTCAAGAACAGAAGCCTTTTCTTAATTTTAGTTCATTTAAACCCTCCTCAGATTTATTAAGTACAATTAAATTGGCTTTTTCTGTACTGTACACAGGTGGGGCAGTGTCCCAACCTGCCCCACTTCAGTTGTTATTATATATCAACTTTCTAAAAGTTGAGCTAGCAGTATAATACACCTTTTTTAACCTTTAAATTATTATGAAAGGAGGAAAGGACATGCTTTAATTCCCACATGCTTTGATTTAAATTACTTCGTTTCCTATGTGAACATTTTAATAATGAAACCACTTGTTACTTTAACTCTGAACTTTTGAAAACAGAGAAAATTAGATAAGTGCGTATCTGTTAAAGTGAGAAATTCCTAAATACACTGAAGAGTAGATTCTGCTGTCATCTTTGATGTCCTAAGAAAGCTAGTTTCTATTTGCAAAATTAAAGCTTAAAATTTATGGTATGCAGGGTTGGGGCTATGTCCCAAGGTGCCCCATCCTCCCCTATCCTTGAAAATGATGCAGCATATGTTCACATATAACGTAGCATATAACATAATATTCCAACTTAAAGCAACAGAAGAGTTATTTTTGAATATGATATTTTGTTGTAATCAGCAAAAATGCCACCTCTGTTACATTTCATGTCCCTTTTGTTGCACTTTATTTTTGACATTTTAATAAAATGATGTTTTGATTATAGATGATAATATTACTTCAAAATATTTTGATTAAAAAAAAAAACATTCTTTTAAAGGCCCCAATTTACAGACTTTTACATAAGTTATAGTACTTGTCAATTAGTGTTAACTTTTTCCCGCCTCCTGTGTTACACATACATTTGATAAAGTTATGGAGGTTAAATCAGAATGTAATTTCAGTTTTAGGTCAATTTCTTAAGCATTGCTCCTTAAAAGACAGATTTGTCTGTGTTTTTTTTTGTCTTATAAAGTTTTATGTATTTTTTTAAAAGCAAAATGTTTTTCTGATGTCCCGTCTGTCATGCTTGGAACGCACCAGTTCAATGTATTCATAAACATTATCTCAGTTATTTATTAATCAAAACTTTAACCTTGCTTAGTTTTTGAAAATTATTTTCTTATATTTTTCTTTGCAAAGAGCAATATTGTAAGACCAAATATATTCAGATATTTCTTTTTAAATGAGTTTTTTTTTGCATTCTTTAGTGTATTACTGGCAAAAAAGTTACTGAAACCATTAATGGCCCAGTATCAAATTTACCAGCCAGTTTTATTTTACTGCATTAAAATCACTAATGGATTTTCCCATTTTTCTGTTCTGTTTGTTGTTATTAAAATGATGGTTCAGTAAAAGCATTTTTTTTTCTCAGATAAACCCTATGCATGTTGTGCCCACTCTGCATGATGATGGATTTTATTTGTGGGAAAGGTAAGTTGACTTATTTTTTCAAAGCCTGTCTTCACCACAATTGTTTTGCAGTGATGGATTTATCGGTTTGGGGGCTCATTTGCATTTTTGGGGTCCCCCTTGTCTGTCTCAAAATTATGTAAAATATATACAGTAAAATTCCTCTAATGTGGATACTAACGGGCAGATTTTTTTGTGCACAATAAAGGGGTGTCCTCAGGTAAGGGGTTTAATGTTATTTGCATTGAAATAGGGGAATTAAAAATTGTCTGCATAAGAGGGGTGTCCGTTAGGAGGGGTTTTACTGTATATATATTTTTAACCCTCTTTCAGGGCCTTGGCCCCTTGCAATGGGGGGGGGGGCGTTCCTTCGTTTCCTTCAGTCAAAAATAGTACTTTTTGTCACTGAAATTGATAAAATGAGCAAAAAAAAAAAACATGGACTCAGAAAATACTTTCATTTTACCAACAGTTATTTTTTAATTAATTTTTTTAAATGTCCAATTCTTCAAACAAGGCGTGGTTTTTATGACATCACAAATGATACATTTTGGCGCATCTTTCTACAGCGTTTCCACATTATGATAATCAAGAAGCAAATTACAATTGCGCTCTATGCTTGCTATCAACCATATCGTTGCCAGTACACTTGAGTAAAGATGCGAATTAAATATTTTGGACCGTGAATGGCAACACTGAATGGCATTTCATCCTTTGTGATGTCATCTGCAGAAGCATTAAATGATAAAAGAGCACCGATTTAAGTAATTTTTTGAAAATATTAAACTTAAAGAAATTATTTTAAAAATGGTCGGATTCTGTGTTTTTAAGCATGCTCTTTCGGAAAAAAAATACTTTTAAAATTTTGGAACGACCCCATTGCAGCAGTTCCAACTTGGTTAATCCATCACTGGTTTTGCACCTATACTCCTATCTTTTATTAAGTATTGAAGCCAACACCAATTCAAACAAAAATTAGAATTGAACAGGGGAGCAGGAAATTTTTATTGCTATTTCCCCCAATCCATACAAAAATTTCCCCCAAATTTTACAATATGTTATAGGCTTTCCATGAAAATTATTTCTGTGTGTTCTATATAAGTATATACAAAATTTTGGACTATACAAATTGCATCTTTAAAAAATTAGAGATATGATCTTTTAGCTCATCTGGGACTAGAAATTTAAAAATAAATTAATTTCACATAGGTTTTAATCAAAATCTTATATATATCTAGTACTTATTTATAAACAAGTAAATTATTATCCAACAAATATTTGAGGTACAATAGAAGGAATGATGATGCAAAAAGAAAGTGCATTCAAAAGATATGAGAAAAAATATGAAAAATTAAAAAAGAAAAGGAAAATGTTAATCAAGAAAAATATTTTAGAATTGTATTGGTAAATACAAAATTAGTGATGTTCAAGTGATGGAATTACATTGCAAACCAAAACGAAGAAGTTTTACATAAACGTATGCAGTCAGATTTCAAAATGCGTAAAATAGGGACAGGAGCGTAAAAAAAGCAGTCATAATGTATACATGTAATCCTTAAAGGTTGGCTAATATACAAGCAGCTTTTTATTGTCTTTAAAATTTTTCAGTTGTGAAGAATTTATTGTGAAAATTACACAATATTTTTCCAGACTACTCAAAATATCTCTCGATCCTTGATCGCTAGATCAGATATATTCTGCACTTGAGGAATTGAAATGGAAAATATTTTTCTCTTTGATTCATGCATCCATTCTTCCTTCTTGTAGTCGAGCTATTTTGACTTACCTTGTGAATAAGTATGCACCTGGCTGTTCCATCTACACAAATGATCCCAAGGAGAAAGCGAACATAGAGCGAATGCTTTACTTCGATATTGGAACTCTTTATAAATCACTAGCTGATTATGTGGTATGTTCAACTTGAATTACTATTTTACATCATTTTTAATTACGAAATATGTGTTTTATGTATTACTAAAGTATTTATAAACAAATAGCTTCCTTCGTGTTTTGAATCTTAGATAAAATAGGAGTTTTTTTGTTTTTTAAATAAGCTATTTTTTTGCTTTTTATTCCATGATACATGCCAGTTGCATGCTACTGTAGTTTTGTTAGTAGTTAAATTCTTAATTGCCTCTAAAAAGTAAGTTTTTGTATGATTATTTTATGGCTTAAAAGCTATTATTTTCTATTTGCCATATTTTATCTGTCCTAAAATCTGCACAAACTCTGATCCCTAACAATACACTCTGCACACATTTACACTGCTATATCTCTAATTCCAATGAGACAGGTTTTTCAGTTAATGCAAATGGACTTTTAATGACCTTTTAAAGGAAAGGCGCTATTTCTTTTTACATAAGTCCATGAGCAATGAGTGTGTGTTCCGTTTATTATTCTAGGTCAGTGAGTAACATTACATCCTCAATAGTAAAAGTAACATTGTTTATTGATACTTTTCAGAGAAGAAAGCCTGCATCATATTTCAAAGTACTTCTTTAAAAAATTTGAAAATGTTTTTATTGACAAGTCACAGGGGGAGTGCATTTGCAGCTCGGATAATAATGCACTATATGTTAGCGAGGGTTCGCTGATATATATCATGATAATATCACAATATATATCCGATATTTATTTTGAAAATATCATATTTTCGATATTTATTTCTTCAACTATGTACTATATTTTCAGTATAAAAATTTATATTAACGCAGTTATATTGTTCATTTATTTTTAAGAATAACCAAAAAGTTATGTCCTATATTTTTATGATGTATTAATACATCATTAATGTAACAAAGTAGTAAAATATTCCCTTTTTATTTTATATTCATGAAATTGTTCGTAACTTAACAGTTTTAATTCATATAAAAAGTGCCAAGTTAAATATTAAACGTTGAACAGAAAAAAAGAAAATGTCCTATGACTGTGAACCGACTAATACATTTTTTTTATATTTCTGAATCATACAATTGTGTAAAAGTAGCTAACAGTAGATAAATGAGTAAAACAATTAATGCTAAATTAACTTAAAATCCATAAAAATGCAAAATGAAATATTAGAAATAAATAATGAAAGAAACCTTAATTTTAAGTCCACATATTGAAAAATAATATAAGAAGATAAAGAGTGATTTGATGATGCATTTGAAATTTTGAAGACTTTATTTGTGCTGATTGAAAATATCGGTTATATATCAAAATATCCGATAAATATCAAAATATCGGATATATTCGAAAATATCATGATATTTTCGAACCCTGATGTTAGCACTCATACTGCTTAAATATCACTATGCAATATGAGTACAGAATTTGTTTAGAGCCTAATTTGAATGCACTTCTAATCTCATATTTTGCAGCAAAATTATTGCATAATTTTCTGAAGCTGAATAGAGTAATATCAATGGCCATGTCATCATCAGATTTTAAAATTATTCCTATTTATTCTTTAACTTTTAAAGCGACAAATTTTAGTTATAAAGTTTTTCATTGATTCCAGTAGATAAGAAATATCTAATATCTTATTATTGAATTCTTCTTGTTACATTTAGTATCCACAAGTCTTCGCAGGTGCTGCTGAAAGCCCTGAGAAAAAGGAGAGTTTCAAGAAAGCCTTGGAGTTGTTCGATCAGTTTTTGAGCAAAACAACTTATGCTGCTGCAAATCACATCACATTGGCAGATTTTTCAATCATTGCAGGTCTTTCTATGTCCAAAGTAATTATTTTTACTTTATTTGTTGTAAATAATGTTATTTTGTTACTGTTGATGTTGTTATTGTCATTATTAAAGTTAGGCTACTTCTCTTGGCACAATGAGTGAAATTTCAAAATGCTTAAGAAATGTGGAGAAGCTGAGTTGGAGCTGTCAGATTGTCTAATCCACCTGGAAAAGACTTCCAAAGTCTTTTTTTTTTTTTAACAGTCTTTTATAGTTATAGCTTTCAAACATTTTTCAATAAATTTTCATCTCTGATGCATACTAGATTTTATCCTTTATACTTGAGTATACATTGAAAATCTCCTAAGCTTCCATTTAGTAACATCAAAAGCTTAATAAAGAAAATCTTTAAAGACACTTTTCACGAAGAACTCAAAAATCGCAACAGCAATAAACCATGGTTTGAGCTGATTCTGAATGTCCCTAATTGGCCTCGGATGAAATCTGTCGCCATGTTTCGTTTATTATCTGGCCATGATTGCCTACGAAAACATCTCTGTCGTATCAACGTGGTTCCTGACCCTTTCTGCACTTTGTGTGATATCCACGAAGTAATGGACATGCCTCATTTGTCCAGATGCCCTGCTCTCCCTCGGACATCCACCTGGGAATGCTATTGGATTGCTCATTTTCATTTATAGTTTTGTTGTTATCCTTTTAATATTCAACTGTCTTTAAATGAGCCATTGGAAATAAAGAAAAAAAAAACATTGAAAATCTTTCCTCAATAGTTTGGTACCTTTTAAATTATTGAGGCAAAAATTATCGTTGTGTGTTTTGCCAGAGAATAGTGCCAATTTGCTAACTATAAAAGGTGGTGCTCAATTTTACTGTATTTTTGTGTAACCTTTACCCGACAGTACTAAAATAAAATAACTTTAAACCTCATGCTTTCCAGAGCTTCAAGGTTTGAACATGCTCCAGAGTGCCTATGCCCCTGGGCAGTTACAGGTTGGCTGGAGAAGAAATGGGTTAAAGTAGTCGGCTGCACCGTTAAAGAAGGTATCAAGCTTCAAATGTTAGAGAAACTGATTGGATCTTGGCCATCGTTCCCAATTTTCGGCTCCAATTAAAAAAAAAAAAAGCAACATGAACTTGAACTTAGATCATATAAATTTTCATGCAAGTAAAGCACAGTATATTGGTTCAAAGTTTACTCAATTTCTTATAGACAGGGGTGTTAGTGTTCCGAACATTTCGGGTTGCTGTTTCCTGAAATTTTGGGCTGAACTGAAAGGTCATTCAAAAAAAAAAAGGCCTTTTATAATGTTTTTTTTTTCAATGATTTGAATGATTTTTGTATGCACATTTAAAGAGTCTTTATTGGGGGGGGGGGGGAGTAGAGCTTCCTCATAGTTTCACACTGTCTTAAGAAAATTTTACTTGAGTCCACTTTCACGCCTGTATACAGTATTGCAAGCCAGAAATTAGGTTTTCCCTTGGTCCATGCTGGTGGTGGAATTCTGGTTGTCTGGATGAAAGACAGTTTCCCTAACCACTAAGCCCCGTGTTACTTGCATTTGAAGCTCCTGGGTAAGGACATTTGCAAGCAACCCACACTCCAATCTAATTTGTATACAGTAATTCTAACTGTATAGTTAGTTAATTCTGTATACAGTATTGCGAGCTAGAAATTAGGTTTTCCTTTGGTCCATGCTGGTGGTGGAATTCTGGTTGTCTGGATGAAAGACAGTTTCCCTAACCACTAAGCCCCGTGTTACTCGCATTTGAAGCTCCTGGGTAAGGACATCTGCAAGCAACCCCCACTCCAATCTAATTTTCTTTATTTGTTTCAATTTACCTAACCTACTTAATTCTTAACTCTGACAATATGACAGCATCTAATTTCTTATGTTGAAATATGTATTTGAAAATATATTAATAAAGAAAAAAAAAACTCTCATAAATGGAGCAGATGTACCCCAAAACTAATCAGATTCAGTTCTTATCTTAATTTTCATTTATGAATATCAAATGGAGTTCTATTTTGTATATTACTTTTTGGGCTATACCATCCGAGAAGAAATATTCATTACATACACAGAAGCAGGAAGAGAAATTTCCTCAAACGCTTAAATTGTGTTCTTAATGTGTTTTATGTTTCCAAATTCGAAAATTTTCTCATATGAGACAGTGAGTAGCAAAAGAATGTAAGTGGCTAAATTAAAAGTTGGAGATAACCAGTTCAAATGGTAGGTAAACCTTGAGGCAAGGGATAGTACTAGTAGCCCTGGTAGTTGCTGCTGTATAGCATGATTTATAAAAAAAAATTCAATGAAAGCCTACCTAGGATGTTATCTTTCAATGCGTTTTACTCAAAACTTGAAAATGTCCACTTACATCCCTTTGCTTCCCACTGTCTCATATTGATTCTTTTGCTTTCTTTTGCTGTGCAAGAAAGTAAAAATTTCACTCACCCAAACACAAATTTTTATTCAAACATGTTTTATACTTTGTTACTTTTTAAATTTTAGCTTCAAAATTAAATTTGCTAATTTTGTTCTTCCAGATGGTAGACTATGATTTATCTGTATACCCTAAGATTAGCTCATGGATGGAAAGACTGAAGAAGGAAATTCCCAATTACAGTGAATTAGTGGAGGAACCCATTCTGAAGTTGAAGGAAGAAATGAAATCGGCTAAATGAGATTATGGCAGTGAGAGGCAACTGAACTGTCGATTAAGAGCTTTCCAAAGAAAATCAAATCTTCTGTTTAATTCTTGTCCATCATCAAATTAACTGTACAAAATTCATTAATTGCTGTGCACATTTCTAAGAGTGCCGCAGAACTTCCTAATTCTGTTATTCGTCAGTGTGTTAATTGCTTTTTCTTCCAATAAAATCTTATGAGACGTGTTTTTATAAGAATCTATTACTCTGTGTTCTTCTTTTGCTAGTCCTTCATAGTAGATCGAATCCTATTTTTGGTTTCTTTCATCGTAGACGAAGTCACTCAAGCTAAGTACAAAAGTGATGACCAGCAACATTAGAGTGGTTCGAAAAACCTTTTTTTCAGCTAGAGTCCAGGACACCTCCTATTTTTTTAGACTTACTAATGTATTATGCTGTAAAAGTTTTAGCTTCTTACTCAAATTTTAAAGGGGTGCTGAATGACCCGTCAATTTAACATAAGCCATAGCATAGAAAATGTCACAAATTTAGAAACATTTAGTTTCCCCAGCTGTTTTTTTTTTTTTTTTGTAAATAATTGTTTTATTGCAATGTATATGCATATATTAGTCGTGTATATTATAATATGTAGCATTGTTTTTTCAGTTCAATGTATTTTTTTAACCCCCCTCCCCATACTTATAAAGTTTGGGGGAGGAGGTTGAGCACCCTCTTTCAGTTGAAATAGGAAGCTAAAATTCTTCCAGTATATTACTATTCACAAGTCTAAAAATATTGAGGTGTGTCCTGTTACCTAGAAGAAACTTTTTACATGTGTTATTGAACCCCCTTAACCCCCACCCCCGTCTCAGATAGAAACAAAAAAATGCCAATGCTGTTTGGCTTTTTTTTTTTTTTTTTTGAACCACCCTAAGCAACAGGTTCTGGGCCTGTCTAGATTTGTCCTAGTCAATCCCCAGAGAAGATCTATAACTCTCTTAAAGCTATCCACCTCCTTACTTGTCGCAGCTTCTTCCAGTAAGCTGCTCCAATTGCCTAAAGCCCCACTAAAGCAGCAATCTATCCTCATTTCTAGTTTCACCACAGGATTTGACTCTTCTTTACTTCAACATAATAATCCTATTAAGTTCAATATCATCATCCAAATCTGAATCCTTACCAGGCCCATCATTTGGGCGATCAGGGGAGGGGATCAATTGACACTCCCCTCCCAAATTTCAAAAACAATAATTATGCATTTTGATGTTTTTTCCAATAGAATACATTGAATACATAGCTTTCGTCAATGTCCGTGGAAAATATTGAAATGACAGGCCTGCTCCTTATTAACTTAGTAGCCCTCCTTTGAACCATCTAATAAAAAAATGCCTTTTTGAGATATGGAGATCAAAACTGAACTCCAAATGATGTCTAACCAATCTTCTGTGTACAGGCACAAAAGCCGCCTTAGAATTGTTAGAAATAGAGCCTTTGATAAACTCAATCACCTTATTGGCTTTGTTTATAGTTATGTTGCACGAACTAATCTAGAAGTTAAGACCCAAATCAATTTTTCTGCTTCACTATTACTGAGCCCTGTAAATAGTAACTTGTATACTTATTTCCATGACTTAAATGTAATACTTGGCATTTCCTAACATTAACTGCCATGCCCAACTTAGAAAAATATGATCTAAATTGTCTAAATCTTCCTGGAGCTGTTTCACTTGTTCTTCCTTTTCAACAATCTTCATAACTTTGACATCACCAGCACAGCTATTGATGTTAGAACAATACCAACTCACAATAGAAAATTAAAAATCCGTTTGTGCAGAAGGATTCACAGTGAAAAAAAGAGCAGTATAAAGCAAAGAAAGGGATGTAAGTGGACTTTTCAAAGTTTTGAGTAAAATGCAATCAAAGTTCGGAACTAAGGTTGGCCTACATTGAAAAGTTTTTATAAATCATACAGTGGACGCTGGTTAATTGAATCAGTGAATTGAATCAACTGCTTTTAAGAATCAAATTGTCTAAAACAGAATAAAAACCAGCTTTATTGAATTAGCCATTTTATGGAATCTGCCTCTTTAAGGGATCAAAGCTGTTTAGAACAAACGTGATTCATATAAGCTGAGGCCATTGTAGCAGCAGCTATTAGGGCTAACATTACCACCTCTTGCCCCAAAACCGATGAGAGTTTCTGCCATCATTTGTACTAATTACCTGAAAATTTAGTTTGTAGCACTTTTACCCCTTTGCATCTAGGTACCTCAAATATCTTTTTTTTTTCACGCCTTCACTGAAATTACTGATTTTGACCTTTTTAAAAAGAAAAATACGAGACATCCGTTTTTGTAGAAAATGTCGTTTATTGAATAGAAGCATGATAAAAAAATTGCTGGAATTGCTCAGTGTTAATCTTTACAAAAGAATACTTAAACTCGTTTTCTCGTAGTTATCTTTTAAAATCTCAGTTTTTTGGACGTAGGAGGACTTGTTTCCCAGATTTAATGAATTCTTTAAAATTCTGAATAGGCACATCATTTATTTCATGGTAATTTGGAATTTCATTTTTCAGTTTCTTCATCCATGCAGATATTCTTGGGAACTCGTCAAAATCAAACTCCACTAGCTAAATAAAAATAAAACACATGATTACATATTTCGTTGCTATTACTATTTTGCAATTTATACTGTTTTCAAAAACTAATAAGTAGAATAGAGTTTAGAAAAACCGAAGTGATCTGGACCACACCACCTTCGGTAAATCGAAAATTCCTTATTACTTAAAAGTGTTTTCCAATGAGTATTCCTTTTTTATCCAACTTATCGTTATTTTTTTAACTTGTTCAATAAACATCGCTGACGGAAAACGCAATATAAATAAATTTAATGAGACATAATGTGATAAACTTGAATTCTTTATCGCATTATCAATGACTCAGTCCTTTGCAGAAATGTATGTAGTTATATTTGGAGAATGGGAACCAAAACCAAAGTGGAACGATACTCATCTATTGAACTGTTGCACCAGAAAGAAATCGTTCGTAGATATTCCTGTATGAGAGTATATCATAGAGACGGACAAATACTTTCTTTCGAGTAGCCATCTTTTACCAACATCCAAGTTGAATTTCTACTACGCTTGTGCAATGGTAGGGGCTGTCCACAAAAGATGTCGCGCTTTGACGGAGAGAAGAAGGTTCGTAAAATTATCATAAGGGGTAAAAGATAATATGACATCATGTATTTTTTATACGAATGTGTTTATGAGAAGTAGGGTGACATGTGACAAAGAGGGGGGAGGGAAATGTTGTTAAAAAAGTGACATCATTTGGGGCAATGAGAAGCAAAGGGATGTAAGTGGAAAATTTCAAGTTTTGAGTAAAACGCTTTTAAAAATAATGTCTTTCATTGATTTTTTTTTCTAAATCATGCAGCACCTACCAGGGCTACTAGTACTATCTCTTGTCCCAAGATATAGGAGAGGTTCCTCTACTATTTGTTCTGGTTATCTCCAAATTTTTGATTTTGCCACTTACATCCCTTTGCTTCTCACTGCTTCATTTATGGACAGCCCCTTACCAGTCCCAGAAAATTAGATTAAAATGGATGCAGCTGTCGGAATGAAATCAGAGCCAATTTCGCATGAACTTCTAGAACCGACATCAATTGCAGAGGAACCTGTGCTAAATATTTTCTTTTCGGCGTATTGGATTGAAAATTAGTGTTTTATTGAGAGTGAGACTTGAAATAGACCGTTTTTTTTTTTTTTTTTTGTTTTTTTTTTTGGTTTTGTGAATACTCTAAAAGCTTTTATTTTCGAAAATGGAGCTAGCGGTGATTTCGCAACCTGGAAATTTCGTGAATTTCATATGAATAGAACTGAAAGTTGGTGATAAGTGCAAAGTTGAAATATTTCGTGATTACGACGAGCTCGCAGAAATAATTGTTTTTACAGTACATTATGTAATGGTATGGTTTTGTTAAAGTAAAAGTTGGATAGAGCGAGGAGGGGAAAAAAAAAAAAAACAGAAGAAAAAAAGTTAGATGAATCGTAACAAAAAAAGAAAAAAAAAAGATTGAGTTATGCTCTTTTCTCACAATTAAGAAAAAAAGTGTATCCAATGTAGGTTTGACATTTCTTATTTCATTTTCTGTGAAAGAACGTAGACGATCCACAACCATAGTATGACGCGAATTTATCGTTAAATATTTCAATACAGTGAAACCGGTGTAAGTTGACCACTCGCGGTGCACTAACAATTTATAGAGGTTGAATAATATGATATAGATCTAATTATGTGCCTGAAAATAGCGGTGAACTTATAACGGTGGTCATTTTTACAGGTTTTACTGTATCTTTCTTTTCCCAGACATTTTTTTGATTAACAGCACACAGAGTGTCATTTTAGATTCTAAACAGTTTGAATCTGAAAGAACCCAATTACAAATATTTATCACGACCATTATCTAGGAACGATTTTGGGAAATTAATCGAGAGTTCGAAGTTTTTTATAAAAACTGTTTGGACAGGAAATGGTACATACTTCAGTGAATGAAACATTAGCAATCAAAGCGAAGTCGGCCAGAGTAATATGGTCTGCCGCAGCGTATTTTCTTGTTCCCAGAATTTCATCAAAAATTCTCAGATATTTTTTATAATTTTCTAATCTCTCCGGTTTCGGAGGCTCTCCGTTTCGCCATTGTGGAGTCTGAAATGATTAGAAAGAGAAAAAATTACATCTGATAATTTTCATGTAAAAGTTCTAATAACACAGTGACTAAAAAAGAACCTTTATGTGAAATTCTTGTGATGGTCATAAAGCAAAAGTACTGTAATTTTATAATTGCTATTATTTTTCATTGTTTTTGGCAATCGGAAGGAAAACGCAAGATGGAGACAAAGCCCAGTAGCTCAATAGTAGCGCTTCGAGCTTCCACGCCAGAGGCCTGGGTTCAATTGCCGGGCTAGGCACGGTCGACGCAGCAGATCATTCCTTCATTAGCCGCGTTCACAACACATTTTTCTACCCCGTAAATCCCCACTCCGGCTCCGCAAAAAAAAAAAAAAAAAAAAAATAAATAAATAAATAAAATAAAAAAGATTGAAAAATTCCCCCTTTCAATGTAAAATGAGGTTTTCCATTGTACCAGAGAAAGCGGCTTTTACTCAGCATCCTTAGCGGCTATACCAAGCAAGTAGACGAACTTGTTTTGCGTAATGCATTCTGGGTAAAACTTCGCTTTTACTCCAGAAGGAAGCAGGAGGAGAAAAATTCCACATATACCCCGTAAATAACCGGAATACGGTGAAAAACAGGTTTTTTTTCCCGGGGTCGAAAGTGTCCATGGAAACGGCCCTATTGGGTCGATAAAATGAGTATCAAGCGTACTTGGGAACTAAACCCTGAGGGTTCCGCGGTCGTCTGACCACCTAACCGGAACATCTGCCTAGCGCCCCAGAGCCTTAGGTCAGGAAAACTGTGACGGGCACAGTAGGCCTTGCCTCATATGGGCTGTTGCGTCACTGGTGGCTCCTTCATGTGGTACGTTAAATAAAATTAATCAGTTGAAGCACTTCCGCATTAATAAATTGAATTCACCTCTCTCTATCGGAATTCCTTTTCTTGAATATATCTATCCAGGAAATATTTTGAGATAAGAGATTTTTACTCAACTTGACAAATCTTGTTAGTGTTCCACATTCCAATGAAAAATTATATTTTAACTAACTTTTCCAGAATGAATACTTGAAATATATTATAGCTGTCTATAAAGCATGACAAAAAAAAAGCAACTTTATACTTTGTACAACAGATATTTTATTTGAAATTGAATTCTTAGGCGTTTCTTTTTTTCCGGGTGGGAGTGAGATTTTCATTTAGTTCGAATTACTATGAGCTCTTTGATTAAATTCTTATTCATACGGGAAAGGGAACAGGGTTTTCATTCTTTTCTAACAGTAACGAGAAAAGAGTAGAGCCCCCTAGTATGGTAAATTTTAACAACATTTTAGTTCTCAGCAACCGATTATTTTGTTTTGAATTTGTTATGGATGACATACTTTAAAAATTACTATGCATAACTTATTATTTTAACTTCGTACTTTATTAACTTGCGTAAGTAATAAATATGAAACTTTAAATTTTTTATGAGTGATACACTATTTATTAAAATACGAGGCAGGTTGTATTTTTAATTCCTCAAAAACTTTAGAACAGGTAGGTATACTAGGTAAATAATTTGCAATTTTGTGCTTTAGAATATATTTTCTTTCAAGAATTTATGCAGTTTAACTTTCAATAAGTAATTACTTTAATTTTTTCTTGAAAGTGGTGTCCCTATTTATTTGCGATGCGTACAATAGTTCAAAAATACTCACCACATAGTCTCTCCGTGCATTAAACAAAGTGACATCAAAGTTCAGCATCATATCAATAACTGCTCTTTGTTGAGGATCCTCTGGGTAGATTGGATTATTCGGAGAGTACTTGTTCACGAGATATGCTTGAATTGCTCGGCTAAAATAACGAATAGTTTTTGTACAGTTTTGAACACATAGGCGGCTCGCGGCTCGTAGGGGGGGGGGCTGCCCCCCAAAAGTAAAGGAGCCTTGCCCCCCTACTTTGTAGAGTTAAAAGTTACCGATCGATTGAAAAATGATTTTTTACTCGTAGATTGATTTATTTCACGAAAATAAAACTAAACATTCCAAATAAATGGAAATTTTTTTTCATGCTATTTCATAAGAATGGAACTTTTAATTTGAAGGGGTTAGTCTACGGCAGAGGTTCCCAACCGGTGGTTCGCGAACCCCCAGGGGTTCGCGAGGTGCAGGAAGGGGGTTCGCGAAAATTTCGGAGCAATGGCGGATTTTTCCTAGTTTGGTAAAGAAATTATAAAATATTCAATTTGCACACATAGTTACTAAATTTTTTTTTAATTTGAAAACGCGCCGGACTCTTGCATTAAGCTCAAAAAAAAAAAAAAAAAAATCTTTCAGCGGTTTTATAATCTTGGTTAAAAAGAAATTTTCTCATTTTTTTTTTTTTCGATAGACAATAAAAAGAGATATCCTTCCTTCTTTATTGCGAGGCGCCATGCAGAAACGTTGTATTAAGCTGTGGCGGGGATCACGATGACCTTAAAAAGGCGCCATCGCGTGGAGTCAATCAAACAATATACATAATATACATATGTCGAAAAAGATAAAGAATTCTCAAACAATGCATCATAGGGGTATTATTTCTAATCTGGTTGAAATATAACTCGGGAATTTCCGTCGAATGCAGTCATCGAATAGCAGACATGACAGCAAAAGGCTCCAAACTTAAAATTTATTACTGGATTTTACCCATCTGTTCGTTTTCAAAAATATATAACATCAGCATGCTCATAGTTCTGGGGAAATAGTTGTTAACAGACGTATTTAGAGATACTTTAGAGATGCTTGAAAACAAGTGATTTTGTTTGCAATTGGTTTTGCTACGTAAACTTGCTACTCTGTGAAGTTATAATCGTGTTGGTAATTTTTATGATTTAATAACTTTCTGCTGTTATGGATCGATGGTTGAAAACTGGTAGTTTGGTTGAGCGACAAATGGACAAGCAGTCAATCGATAAACCCGCAACATCAGCAGTAACTTTCGAATCAACACAGGATATTGAAATAGATAGCTGTAATGAACTGCCGCCTCCCCCGACTAAACAGAAAAGTGAACTAGCGGAGAAAAAAGCGAAAATATGACAGTGACTATTTACAAATGGGCTTTTATTTTACTGGAGAAGAGTCTGAACCTAGACCGCTTTGTCTTCTCTGCAACGAAGTTCTAGCGAACAGCAGTTTGAAACCGTCACTTCTGAGAAGACACCTCGAAACAAAGCATCCGACACACAAGGACAAACCTATCGAATATTTTAAAAGAAAATTGGAATATAATAAAAAGTGTAGCGTCTCTACGTTCCTGTTAGAATCCAACGAAGATAGTAAAATGGCCCTTGAAGCTTCATATCGAGTCAGTTATAGAATTGCAAGATCTGGACAGCCACATACAATTGCAGAAAATTTAATTGGACCGTGTGCTAAAGATATTGCTAAGTGTATGCTGGGAGAAAAGTCAGCAAAAAAATTGACCTGGTTTCGCTATCAAACAACACAGTATCACGCAGAATTACTGATTTGGCAAGTAATGTGAAGAAAGAACTTGTGAATAGAATAAAAGAGAATAATTTTGCGATCCAGCTTGATGAGTCGACTGATGTAGCAAACGCTGCAATATTGTCTATGTTAGGTACATTTTTAACGATACAATTAAAGAAGATGTACTATTTGAAAAACCTTTGAAAACCAACACAACTGGAGAAGCAATTTTCGAACTGGTCAACAGTTATTTTGAAGAAAATGGAATAGATTGGTCTTTGTGTGTGGGTGTGTGCACGGATGGTGCAAAATCAATGACAGGAAAATTTGTTGGCTTTGTGGTGCGAGTAAAGAAGATCAACGAGAAAATTGAATGGAGTCATTGCTGCATTTATAGACAAGCATTAGCATGTAAGCGTATTCCCGCAGAATTATCCTCTACTTTGAATGATGCGGTAAAATTTGTAAATTTCATAAAATCACGTGTCACAAACTGCCGTCACGCAGCTTTGTGAGGAATTGAGAAGCCTTCATGTTACTTTACTTCTTCACACAGAAGTTAGATGGCTTTCCCGTGGCAAAATTTTTACACGCTTATTTGAATTAAAGTCAGAAATCCAAGCATTTTTTGTTGATCATCCATTTCACTTGTCCACTTGCATATTCGATCCTCTTTGGATGCAAAGGCTTGCATATTTAGCTGACATCTTTTCAAAATTAAATGAATTAAATCTATCCTTGCAAGGTGCAGTTGTTAATATTTTCGTTGTATATGATAAAATTGAAGCTATAGTAAAAAAATTGAATTTCTGGATCCAATGCCTGGAAATGGGTGAGTTTTCTTGTTTCACTTCTCTTAGTAGTTTTTTTATCAGAAAACTCAATGAAACTTGATGAAAGCGTTAAAAGAAATGTATGTGAACATCTGCAACATCTTGAACTAACTTTTGACGAGTATTTTCCTAATAGGCGTAACGTCCCTCTCTCAAACAACTGGATACGCAATCCTTTTGAAGGAAATCCATGCTTAGAGAACACCCTGACATTACCTGAAAAGGAAATGCTCATCGAGTTATCCTGTGATAAATTCATTGAAAACTACCTTTAAAGAGCTCTCGTTAATTGACTTCTGGCTCAGTGCTATAAGAAATGACTATACCGTTTTGTCCAAAAAAGCAATTCGAATTTTATTACCATTTTGTACAACATATCTGTGCGAGAAAGGATTTTCCTCCTATACTTATCTCAAAGATAAATACCGAAGCAGATTGAATGCAGAGCCTGATTTAAGACTCAAACTGTCAGACATTGAACCAAACTTTCAATTTCTTTGTTCCGTCAAACAGCCACAAATATCGCATTAAGGATTTTTTCCCCAATTTAAAGTATGCTTAAAAAAATAGTTGGTTTATAAAACTTCTTGTTTATAATTTTTCTTGTAAATGTAGTTTTAACTTTTTATTAATGTTTGCACTTAATGATATTTTACAATTATATTTTTGTTTATTGCAATCAAATGCTGCAAAAAATGGAAAGCAAACATGCTGTTTTTTTATTGTTTCTTACATGTTACTAATTTCAACATCAGGGGGTTCGCGAACTTTTTTGCCTGTTCCAAGGGGTTCGCAAAGAGAAAAAGGTTGGGAACCGTTGGTCTACGGTGATCACTGATCAGTCGCCCCGATTTTCTAGGCCATATTCCACATTTTTTTAAAGTCACCTAATCAGTATGAAAACACGATAACGATTATCATATGAAAACACGATAACGTATAGCTCAAATTTACGAAAATCGAGGGAAAAAATAAACTGTTGGGGTAGCGCCCCCTAAACCCCCTCCACCTCTTTTGACCCGCCCCTTTTTTGTGCACCAGCCACCTATGTTAGAACATTTTTAAGACGCTAAATTGAAAGCGAAACAAGGGGGGGGGGGGAGGATTATAGGTTAGGGAAATGTCGAAATAATAAATTATGTTCTTTCGTTTATTTAAAGAAAGAACAAAGTCCTTTATGAGTAGGAATCGAGCGCATTTTAAATTTTCGACGGAGTGCCCAAAATTGACCAGAATAGTAATACCGTGGGTGGAGCTTGTGTAGTACGTATTTCTGCCGCTAGGAGCTTATGGCAGAGCTTATTGCGGATTCGGTGCTGCCTGCGTTGTCAAACTGGTTTGCTCTGTTCATTTGCAGATTATTTTTGCTTGAGCTGTTCTGTTGTTTCTTTTTTGTGATGGCAAGTTAAAGAGAACGGTTGTGGAATTTTTTGGACGGTTATCAACGAATTTTAACTGAAGATTTGGAAATTAAGAGTTCCTGTCAAGGTTATCCCTTGAACTATACTTGAACTCTGATTGACAATCAAGCATCACGTCTAGTTGAAACATGTCATAAGCGGCTGCTCCATGCAATTCACTCACCTGACCTGGCTCCGAGCGACTTTTTCTTATTTCTACGATTGAAAAGAAGCATGAGATGACACCGTTTTGACAACATTGAAGGGATCAAGAAAAAAACGAAAGAAGAGCTGTCAGCAGTTTTTACAAATGACTTCAAAAATTGTTTCGAGTAATTGTTTCGATAATGAGTAAATAAATAAATGATTAAAAATTTAAGAATGTCACAAATAGGCTATAAATCCAAAAATTTAAAATAAAATATTTCACTTTTTTGTGACTATAGAGTGTACATAGTTTAATACGGTAAAATAACATAATCTGGAATTTGCATTTTCTTCGCTTTATTGAGGCTTCGTATATATATTGAGACATACAAATATAACATCAGTTTCAGAGAGAAGATATAACAATTAACTTATTAATCTTAATGTAACGTCTACACGCATTAAATATGTCAAACAAAGTAATATATTGCTATTGCGACGTATAATCTGATTCAGAAAAATAAAATCTAATAAAATATAAAACATTTTTTCCAATTTAAAGAGCTTATCTGTCAGTTTGGTTCGCGTTAAAAAGTACGAAATAAAATAAGTACATACACGATTTCTTGATTACAACACGCCAAAATTACAGTTAATTTTATTATCTTTGTGTTAAGGTTAATTCCAAAGTATCCTATACTATTAAATTAAAAAATTGAGAGAAGATTAAATATAGGCGGTATAGGAAAAGCTCTCTATTATGACAAAACTTTATAACCATATTTCGTCTCTCATATTTTTAATTTAAATTTTGGCTGCTTTAGAATGAACCAAAACCTGAAGATATTAAGATTAACTGCAAAGTTTTTAGTGCTGTAATCAAGAAATTATATACTTATTTAATTTCATATTTTTCGTGCAAATCAAGCTTCTAGATATAGTGTTTAGATTAAAAAACTTTCGCACTTAATTTTAAATTTTTTTCGATTTGAAATTTAAAACATATTTTGGAATGAAATGTGAAGAAAATGGCAACCTATTTACTTCCTACCTTGGCGAAAACAGAAAAATATCGTTTACGTCTTTGCCATGTTTGCTATTCATTTCACATTATCTGGAATCTTAATTTTTATTGACATGAATTTATAGTTATGAAAATTATTTTGCATTTAACAGAGCTTTAGGTGATATTTAATCGAGTTTGAGGATTATTTTACAATTTAGTGGATCTAATAGTGTTATTTACATCAACTCGTCGCTGGAGGCAAGTAGGGTGCATAGCCTCCCATGTACACCACCGAAGGCGGTGTGCACCAACCAGCTGCAGGTGGCTGGTGTGTATATAACGTGCACGAAATGTGTCTAGTAACCCAAAAAGTACGTGACATTTCTTACCTCTCTGATAAATAAAATCCATCATCATCTATTGTCGGAACGGTATGCAATGGGTTCATCTGAAATTTTGATTTAGAAAATAGGTTAGTCTGTGGATTTTTCGATGATGAAGATTGTTAAAGAAAAGATGAGTTTAAAAATGAAAACAATGATGTGTTAATGTTCAAGTTAAAAGTATTACAAGTAATAAGTAATTAGACGAATGATTATCTGACAGATTAAAAACTTCAATCACCTAATTGTAGAAAATATCATAAAGTCAAAACAAGTTTAAAATATTATCTCTGTAAAGATTAAAGAATTTGTGGAAATTAACATTTAGTGCACGCACATGCAGAGAAATCGGATACAGGTGTTTCGGTGATTTAGTGAAGTTTTTCTGCAGTGCAAGAAGGTGGAACTATAGGAAACTTTTAGACATCATGATAAGGTGTGAGAAAAATGCTCCAGATAACCGTTCGTGATAGTAAAAAACATTTAAAATACTAACGTCTCATAGTGTATCACGAACCGGTGTAGGAAAGCAGTGGCACAACTAAAAAATAGTTTTAGAGGAGGGGGGGGGGGCTGCACATCAGCAATTTTTTTTTATATCTGAGACGGCGGGGGGGGGGGGGGAGTGCACATTGACATTTTTTTAATATGAGACGGGGGGGAGGGAGGGGTGCGGGGGATCTTTATACAAAGATTGTCAAAAAAACAAATTATTTTTGTAAAGGGGGGATCTTTTTACAAAGATTGTCAGTAGAGCTTCGAGAATTCGGAGCTTGATGATCCGGACGATTTCATTAAAAATATTTTCAAAATTGAATTAAAAATGTTTTATTTTTCGCTTTGCCCTATGGAAAAAAAAAAGTGAAAAAAGTCCACTTTTTTTAAGGTACAAATTTACTGCCAAAAGAAAAAAAAATCAAAGCAAGTTCTTTTTCAAATACATTGTTCTTTCTGTGTACACTGTAATTTTCAAAGCAAATTTCCAACTCATTTATTTTGAAAAAGGTAAGTTTTACTTTGCCTTACTTTCCCCCTACCCGTACCAAAACAAGAGTATCGATAGGTCTTTTCAATTCGTATAGTGACTTTCGAACTTTTTCGAACATTGAAAAGCATACAAAGTCTAAATTGTACGATTGTGACAAAAGTTTTTTAGCCACCTTCTTTATTTGTAGGTAGAAGGCTTATAGTAGGAGAAGAAGTGCTGGGAGAATGAAATGTGAATGAAGTAAAGTGAAGAGAGGTTCTCGCATGAATAAGATGGAAAAAGTGTATGTGTTCGATGTTTGTTGTGTGTGGTAAATATTGATTTTGTCTTTTCTAAAAAGTTGTGTCTGTAATAATTGAATGTGCTTATTATTAACTGAACTTTGTGTTAACTTTCAATTTCACGATCACTTTTTCATCTACTGCGCAGTTGAAGGTTGCAAAAAAAGGTAAGCAATTATTCTTTTCAAATTTTTGATTTACTTTAAGTTTCAGCAACGCGTTAACTGAAAAGAGGAAACGATAAAATGCAACGTTAAAATACAAATCTGCACAAATTGCATTGCATAAATCGTGTTTCAGCCCTACAATTTAGCTAAAAAGTAAAAATGATACATCGTTTGAAGGAAATCTGCAAAAAAGTGCGTACATGTGATTCGATGTTACAATTTAGCTGAAAGTATAAACGATAAACCACTACGTTAAAAAGTATATCTACAAAAAATTGCATACATGTATTTCGACGTTATAATTTAGTTGACAAGTAAAAACGATAAACCACATCGTCTGAAGGAAATCTGTAAAAAATGCATATATGTGCTTCGGTGTTACAACTTAACTGAAAATAAGAACGATAAACCACAACTGTAAAAAGCTAATCTGAAAATTATGCGTACATGTGTTACAGCATTACAATTTACTGAAAAGTAAAAATGATAAACCACGTTATTTAAATGAAAACTTTAAGAAATTGCACACATGTGTTTTGGCGCTACAATTTATTTGAACAGTAAAAACGATAAACCACATCGTCTAAAGGAAATCTGTAAAAAATGCATACATGTGCTTCGGTGTTACAATTTAGCTGAAAGTAGGAGCGATAAACCACAACGTTAAAAAGCAAATCTGCAAAAAAATTGCACACTGCAGATTTCTTTTTAACGATGCGGTTTATCGTTTATACTTTTCAGCTAAATTGTATAATAACACTGACACACATATGTGCATACCCCCCCCCCGCACACACAGAATTTCGTGCAATGATGTGGTTTATCGTTCTTACTTTCAGCTAAATTGTAACGCCGAAACACACTTGGGTGCTCGTTCTCACTTTCAGCTAAAATTTAACTCCGAAACACATGTGTGTGGCACACATATGTGTTTCAGCGTTACAATTTAAGCTGAAAGTAAGAACGGTAAACATTGCACGGAAATCTGTGTGGGGGGGGGGGGGTGCACACATGTGTTTCAGTGTTATTATACAATTTAACTGAAAATTATAAAAGAAAAACCGCATCGTTAAAAATAAATCTTCAAAAAATTGCAAACATATGTTCTGGCGTTACGATTAGTAATTCCCTTTTTCAATGCAAAAAGTGAGCTTATGGATAGGTAGACATTTGACAAAAAAAAAAAAAATTCCAGTTTTTGCAAATTTCGTTCTTTTTGGACGTTTCCGTTTTTCATTTTTAACCTCTTCACAGTTGGTTGGTTGAATTGTACACTATATATAATATATATAAGCTTGTAATCAAGAAAAAACTCACCCGAAGAAATTCAGGTTTCATTTGATCTCCATTAAATAAATCCACTGAAATCTGGTTAACTTTAATTCCCAAGTGGTTCGCTGTCATTAATACTGTTCTACAGGGAGGGCTGGGGGGAATCTGGTAAACATCGATTGATGTCATAACGAATTAATCTCAGGAACCGAATATGACTCAAACTTCCCTCTTCAGTAGCAGATTTCTAAGTAAGAGAGTATAAAAGGAGTAATTTTTTTGTGACTGATAAAAACAGTTTGAAGTTCAAAGAATGCGTATCAGAAATTTTAAAGAATATTTTAATGTGTCGGAATAAGAAGGTTGATACGGGATTTCGATAAAGAGATAATGGTCTAGAATTTACAGAAGGTCATTTTTAATCTTTTAGATATCAGTTATCGAGTATTACCTTTCGTCAAACATTGTCAGATGATCTAACTAAGGATCTGACTCAGATCCTTAGTTCTCGCGCAACCGAGTTCACGAAATCTCTTTTTTTTTTTTACGCTTCTCGCACTTACGTTTTCCCCACATTTCATGTTTTTTTCATCAGCCCCCAGTTTTGCCTTATACGAATGATAATTAATATAACCCAGATAGAAACTTTGTTATTAATGTATTACCAGCGTTTTACATTTTCAATGGGAAGTAAAAAAACAGAAAAACAAAATGTTCTAAAATAAGCTATACGTTTCCTTTTGTGCTTTTTTAAAGCTAATCTACGCTGTTGAGAGTTATCTATGAAAATATTAATGCTACTGCTTAATTCGTAGCAGATCTTACAGACTTTTCGTTTACCAATGAACATGAACAGGAAGCGCAGTCCGGCACGGAGCAAAAAATTTCAGGGGCGCAAAATTACCTAATCAAAGAAAGAAAGTATCACAACTGAGTTTCTGTAAAAAATAAAATTTAGGAAGGGGGGAAAAAGAGGAAAAAAAATCAGTAAACAAAATCCTAAAAAAAAAAAGCTATCATACAATTCATACATGACTAAACAGTTTTCAAAGTTTCTCCACAAAGAGAAGGGGAGGAGGGGGGACAGCGTTAAAAAAAATAGAAAAACGCTTTATAAAGCGATAGTGGAAAACATCCATAAAAAATCCATGTGTAAAATTGCTCATTTGTATTCATAAAAAATGTTTCTACAACTTTTTTTTTTTTAAATGCAAAAATGAGTTACAGAAAGGCGCTTTTTATTCACAGATGAAGAGGGCTCACCGTGAAACCTCCCGATCATTTACTCTAAACTCAGTCGATGACTGAAAATTGTATGAATTAAAGCAGAGCTTCGCAACCGGTGTGCCGCGATATTTTCGTATAGTTATATAAAAAGAAAGAGTCTTGATGTATTTTATTTTAAAGTTGCGACCGAATTCCATTTGTATAGTTCTGTAACTTCTCAATTCACCCTGTCGATCATGTGCAATAAGACATACCCGATAAGGGGAGAGGCGGGATTTGCTGCCCCACACCTCTTTTAAACTTGTGATCCCATTACTTTCAGTTTTTGAAAACGGATTCTAATTTCCACAAAATAAACTAATTATACAGAATTTTTTCTAAATCTTTTGAAACGGGAGTATCGCCCCCTCCCCCAGGCAGGGATCGTACCCTCCCGCCCAGAATTTTAGCCCCAGCTTTAACTTTTGTTTCTCTCTTTTCCAGTTCCGATACTAATTTCATTTTATCGTAGTTTCTCAAAGCTCGGTTCTGAGACCTGCAAACTAGAAATTAAAACCATACACTGTTTCCTCCATCGTAAACCTCTCATGGCAAAGAACTTACCAGATGAGCTGAAGTCAGCTTTGGCTGAAGTCGTGAAAATCGTGAATTCCATAAAATCGAGGCCGCTTAATTCTCGCCTTTTCTCCGTATACTTGTGAAAAAGTGTGGAAGATCATCACTCCCTACTTCTTCATACAGAAATTCGCTGGCTTTCATGTGGTAAGGTATTATCGAGAATTTTCGAATTGAGAGAAGAGATACGAGTTTTTGATTTTAAAAAACGAAATGCAGTACGCCAGTTTGTTGCAAGACAAATATTGTCTGGCAAAACTAGCTTACATGGCTGACATTTTTGAACACCTTAACGAATTAAATCGGAAAATGCAAGGACAAGAACAGAATTTGGGTTACATGCATGGACAAGCTGTAAATGTGTTCGAATCAAAAATTCAGCGGTGGATAGAAGTAGATCATGTGGCTCATTGGACATGTTCAAACGAACCGTCAACATGGTTTGTAAAGGAAATGGCATGGAAGAAAAGCTGTTGAATGTGGTGGCAGAACATTTAGTCATATTTCAGGACAAGTTTAAGCACTATTTCAAGGATATTAACATGGAACAATATGACTGGATTCGCGTTCCATTCTCTTCATTTGCGGATGTATCAGTTAAAGACCTTTTTTTTTTTGAAGGCGCGAGAAGAATTTATATACCTCAAGAGCGACCGTACTTATAAACTTAAGTTGAGCGAAGTACTTCTGGACGAATTTTGGTTGCTGGTTAAAAATGAGTATCCCACCATCTCTTGTCTTGCTATTGATGTGCTGCTACCATTTTCAACTACATATCTTTGCAAACTCAGCTTCTCAACCCTCACACTTATAAAAACAGCAAGAGATCATCTATAAAGAACCTGATCAAGAACTTCATGTAGCTCTTTCCAGCATAGAGCCGAACATCAAACGGCTTTGCTCCTCAAGGCAGGCTCAAGTGTCTCAATAGTGTCAAACGGAAGTTAGGTGCTTGGTTTTAATTTCTTGTTTGCTTCTTTCTTGAGACATTTTTTGATAAATCGTTTAACTGCAGTGTGCACTTTAATGACACGTTTGACGACAGAAATGCTTTGAAACATATCAATTATAATTTTCTGTAAAGTCTGATATGGGTAGTTTTGTTGTTTATTTTCACCTTCAATACATTCCAAATATTTCTACTTTTTAAATAAATTTAAAAGCACCACGTTAGTTATAATTGTATTTTTCATATGAAAAAAGTCCCCCCCCCCCGTCTTTTTACCAGTGAATGTTAAAAACATTTCTATATTACCATTGCGAAATTAAGTTTAGTGTGCCCCGTTGATCTAGAAATTTCATAAGTGTGCCACAAAGTAAAAAAGGTTGAGAAGCACTGAATTAAAGGATGTTAGTTCTTTTGTAATTTTGACTAATTGCACTGATTTAAAAATCATTTTATAGACGGAGAATTGTCGGTAGGGCTCTCACAAAAAAAAAAAAGGTTGTAGGAGGTGGAGTAATTTTTTTCAGAGGAGGAGCCCCCCCCCCCCCCCCGCCCTCTCCAGGGCAATGTCATTCATCAGTGGCGTACATATTAAATTTTTACTTTAGAAGGGGCCAAGATGAAGGACTTAGGCAACTCCCCCACTTTTCTTTCGTAATGTAAATTTTTTAGAGGTGGAAGCAAGTGACATATCTTGAGTTTTTCTAAGGTGGGGCAAAAACTTGATACTGTCGTCCTATTTATGATTTTTTATTAAGTTTTCTCTCTCACTTTATTTATTTTAAAACGTAGAAAAGGGGAGAATTCATAAAACTAAGATAAGTTTAATACTGCGAAATTCTTTATGTGTAACAGTGCAACTTATCAATTTGAAGCAAAATAGATACACCTTTTTTAATCTATCTCTGGCTACGCCAGAGGAAAAAAGGGTGGAGGTAGAGGGCCTCTGAGGAAATCCCCTAAAATATTTTCGAAATTGAAGTTGTAAAAACACCTTTTTAGTCAATCGTTTAGGGTATAAAACGAAGGAGGAGATGTGTGTATGGAAGACGGGGGCTGCCTGGAAGAAATATTCAAAATTGAAGTAAAACATAGTAACTTTTCGTATATATAGAGAATAGGGGAAGTTCGGTTTCTCTTCGAAACGTTTTCAAAACTGAAGCTAATTTTAGGCTATCTTTGATGACGTCAGGGGATCGGGGTTCCTCTGAACCATTACTGAACTCTAACTGAAACTGTTCTAAATAAGCAATTTATTTATGTTATCTTTTGGGACGTTAAAGGAATTGGGATGACTCGAGACAACTCTCCCGAAATATTTCGACACTGAAGCGCAACTCAAGACATTTTTGTTAATGATAGGGGAAAGAGAGACGGTTCCCTCCTAAATGTGTTTTCAAAACTGAAGTCAATTTTAGACTATCTTTGGGATGGGAAGGAAAAGTTCGGGGATCCTCGCTTGAAGGGTTTCCGAAATTCAAAAGTACAATTTCAATTATCTTTAGAAGCATTAAGCAGTAAGGGGTGGTTAGGGATCTCCCTCAAAGATTTTCAAAATTGAAATCTTAAAGATGTGATTTCAGAATTCAGACTATCTTTGGTAGTAACACTAGGAATAGAGGGGTGGTTCCGGAGACTCTCATCCGGAATTGTTTCAAAATTGATTTCCTAACAACGCATTTCCTTAGACGTTTTTATGATATCAATTTCCCATTGTTACTCCAACGATTAATTATACCTTCCTTTTAATTTCTTGCGCGGGAGGAGAGCTACATGGCATAGCATTTTAAAGACTCTTATTTTCAGACAGACTAGAAAAAAGAGGAAATAAAAGAACGAGAGGGGAGCGTTATTCGCTGCCCAATAATGCTGACCTGTTGAAAGTTTTTGGTTCAAAGGTTTCTTTTTGAAAGAAGGAAGATTTTTGCCACAACATTGTTTGCTTTTTCTTATTCAAGTAACTTCGTTTTCCAAATACACGTTCTTTTCCTTTTCTTGAGTAAGGGGCGCAGACCCCTGACCCGTCTGGTTGCACCACTGCCTGGTGCCACATCTAACGTATTATTATCATTATTTATTTATTTTCTGGAGAAAACTTGGAAATTACTTGTGAGTAAACTTAAATCAAATAACAATAACTACCCTTATTTAAATTTTTAAAAAAGAATTTGAGAGGGCCCTGAGTTCCTCTCTATCTCTATGCGCCCTTGGAGTCATTCAAGAACGTCTAAACATTTTTTTATGTAATTTCAATTCCAAAAAAGTCTTAGGGAGGCACCCCTAGCCCCATCATACTGACATAAACAAAAATCGTCTAAAATTGAGTTTTTCGAGCTAAAGTTTCCTGAGAGGGGATCCCCAAATCTCATCCCTTTACCTAACGTTGTCAAAGATGGCCCACAAACGCTTTTTAGGCTTTCAATTTCGATTTTTTCCTGGACAGCCTTCGCAATAAAAATTTCGTTTTTCGGACTGAAATTTCGAATCGTCGAAAATTTTGCGTTCAGGACTTTAACTACGAAAAGTTCCAGGGAACAGTTTCCGAGCCCCTTTTCCTAGCATTATCAATGCTGGTCTAAAATTACATTTTTGAAACTTCAAATTTCAAAGAATTTCTGTGGGAAAGTACCTGAATCCATTTCTCAGACAATCATAAATAATATGGCATACAATCGCATTTGAATGCTTCAATTTCGAAACATTTCCGAAGAAATTTCCTAATCTCATCGCCCCTCAAAGATCGGCTAAAATTGCGTTTATGGAACGAATTAAAAAAATTCCCGTGAAAGATTTTCCGAACCCCTTATTTCTGTAAGAATGATTGCTCTTATGAGTGATATTTCTAGTTTTTTTTTTTTTTCTGCATATATTAAGCACTTCGCCTGATTTTTGTGCTTTATCAGAATTAGCTGTCTGAGGAATATTAACTTGGTAACGGCTTTAGCTGTTTCTGAATAGTTGAAATATTGACTTAAAAAATATTTAATTTTTTTTTTTGGAAAATCCTTTTAATCAACTTCTGTTAATCGTTTTTCGAAACGAAACATTTTCAGTCAAAATTATGATAAATATTTACATTTAGTTAGTCAGTTACCGCATGCCATTTTTTGCATGGTTGTTAAAAAACGTACAAATACTATCTCCATTTATTTGGGGGGGGGGGGGCAAAGTTCAATAGGGGCGCAGTTTTTCACCTTAGCACGGAGCGGTTCAAAAGCTAAATCCGACCCTGCCGGTCTTTCCATATTGCATTAAACAACTTTCAAATAGGGTGACTATTATCCTTCTCATAAAGATCAGGGATAAAATTTTCAAAGTACTTTAATCCTAGAAGATGCTGCATTTACTTTGAGCTCTATGACTAACAAGAAGTTTCATCCAGAACTAATCGAGCCTACCTTCTCGTTTTCCAATATCGACTTTCTAGTATCTGATCAATATTCTGAAAATTAGCTATAATCGCAAACTATTTCATAACACTTTAACCTAATTTCTAGAAATAAAATATGCCTTGTACATCTGAAAAAATAGATGCGTAAAAAATAAATAAACGAACAAATAAAGTAGTAGCACCTTTCAAACAAAGCAGCTAATATTTATTTTTTACATTATTTTGAAATAAAGGAGTCGGAGTTGAAGTAGAAGGTTTCAAATTTCCAAGAGTTGGAGTCCGTCATTTCCCTTCCTGTCTAAACTTTTGTCAAAGTTACTGAGTCAGAGTCGGAGTCCGGTTAATTTTTGAGTACAAGAGTCGGATGTGGAATCGACTGCCCATAAATTCTAGGAATCGGAGTTGGTCATCAAAAGATATTTCCAATAAAATTTGTTTTAAGTAAATCCGCCTTTCAGTTCAGAATCTATATTGCCTTTCAGTTTCGACGTAGGCGCTTATATTAAGGGTTTTGAACTGTTCAAAATTGAATGAAAAATTGTTCAAATTAAAAATATATTTTCTATACATGCTCTTCTTCAAAATCCTTTTCCTACAAAGATTGTTTGAAGCAAATTCGCTTCTAAGTGCGGGATTTATATTTGCCTTGAATTATCCTGTAGACGCTAATGTAAAGTTTTTTTGAACTGTTCAAAATTGAACGAAAAATTGTTAAAATCAAAAAATGAAATATGGGAATGAGGTGTCCTCGCCGAAATCTTTCGAACAAAACAGACTTATTTAAATCAGACTATTCACTCAAAGGTTATTGGGGGGGGGGGGGCAGACCAACAGATATTTCCTCCCTCATCTCAATACCCAACTTTCCAATTTTTAATTTTTCGATATTCATTTAATCATTTTATTTATTTCGACTTTTTTTTTTTTTTCTCGCGATATTTTTAAGATGCATTAAGCCATCTTTATTGCTTTTTTCTTCTTTCTCTCACTTTTACTGGGAACTTGTGTTAAATAACAATTCTACTCTTACGGACTATTATCTACCTAAACGCCCGGATTTGCTACTAAATATGTTGAAATGATTTATGTTTAAAAATGTTCTTTTTTAAAAATGTAGATATTATACATTTTAAAAGAAGCATCTTTACTACCTTTAGTTTTTTCTATTTAATTTTTACTTTCTACGAGTTTTTCGTATTTTACGATTTTAAAACCTCCATTCCCTTGCGAAACAAAAATACATTTTATGTGACAAAATAATTTACTGCGTTGCAGAACGTAAGTGAAATGTTTTTTATATTTTACAGTGAAACCCCGATTTTACGTGTCTCAAGGGGCTGGGTTGAAAAAACGTAAAATACTCGAAAATGTAAAACGCGGGTAATACATAGAAAGCAAAAATGAAATAGAAAAAAAACTTAAAAGTAGTACAGATGACTCTTTCAAAAGCCATAATATCTATATTTTACGAAAAGAGCGTTATTTTCCTCAAAAATAAAACTTCGCTGAGCGCACGATAGACTACCGCTTATAGTCGCTAACTCATTCAATTTGAAAATTTTTTTGCGAGATTTCATGATCTTAATTTTCTCTTGACCTTTGGTTTTGACTAAAATTATAGATGGAATAATGCGTAGCTACAAAGATTCGCTCCAAAGAATCGAAGATAACTCAGAACATTCTATATGTGTTAGAGAACGAATTGACTTCTGATAAGTGTAACTCCAGTCAAAGAGGTTCTGACAGGGTTGATTCGTAAAAAAATTCCCTCTGGAACGGTAAATAATAAATAATTAAGTCCTTAGTCGCGACCAATTTTATTTGAAAGGGGGATTTATTTTTCAGGAAAAGCATTCTTGGAACAGCGATCCGGTTCGTTCCGACACTAAATCACCCCTAATTCGGAACTATATATATTGATAGTCAAAGGTGCAATAACGGTGCCGCACTTGATAAACATGCATGCTGCTTGTCAAAGCTGCTTTCCTCGGCCCTAGTTTAACAAATAGCAGTGGCGTCACTACAGGGGGGGAGGCGGTTTGCCCCGGGTGTCAGTCGTATGGAGGGTGACACCCGAAGTGGAATTGCAAGTTTTTGAAAAATATGAAGCGAAAATGCATTTTTGCGACTACAAATTGAAAAATTTCCATGGGAAAACCACCGGACCCCCCCCCCCCCACTTCTACTTGTTTTATGTACATTAACCCACTTAAAATTTCATTATAACACAAATGAGGCAGTGAGAAGCAAATAAATGTAAGTGGGCATTTTCAAGTTTTGAGTAAAACGCGTATAAAGATAACGTCCTAGGTAGGCTTTCATTGATTTTTTTTTCTAAATCATGCTATACAGCAGCACCTACAAAGTCTACTAGTACAATCTCTTGCCCTGAGATAGAGGAGAGGTTCACCTAGCATTTGTACTGGTTGTCTCCAAATTTTTAATTTTGCCACTTACATCCCTTTGCTTCTCACTGCCTAAAATGTAGTTGTTTATGAAGATTGCATGAATTTCATGTTTTCATAAAATTTTGCATTTTTTTCTTTTGTGTTTGTAGGGGGGGGGGACACTCAAAATTATCGCCCCGGGGTGTCACCCATACTAGGTACGCCACTGCAAATAAAATCCTTTAATCCTTCGTCCATCGGATTCATTTCCACAGAGCCATATCTCCTTACTAAAAATAAAATGAACGATAAGAAATTAATAAATACCTTTTTATTGAAAAGTAAAATGTGTTTTTTGTAAATTTGTGCATTTAAAACATCTCTTTTTAACTTTTGAAATGAGCGATGCTCACTTACTAAGCAAACACAGCTTTCGGCCACTATAACCGAATACATTATCCATCCGATGTACTTCTGCAAATAGCTGAAGTGCAATTTAATGTCAAAGAGGTTTCAGAGCGATTTTTTTCCTTTACTAAAACACTCAAACTCAAGGTTGTCTCTTCCTTTGTCTTGAAACTGGTTTTTGTAAAACAATATAACGAGTTGTGAGACCGTGTATTAATAGTTCGCTTTCGTGCCATTGTGTGAGGAAACAATAAGGGAAGTAGGGTTTCGGTTCCGCATAAGAAGATGAGAGAAATTGGATGATGAGTCATTGCCACACACTTGTTGGAAAGTTGATCGCGTGAGTTTCTTCAAAGAATAGCTCAGCTGGTCCTATCCCTTTACACTGATGCATGACAGCAGTATTTGGAGAGGGAAATGTGTGAACTGAGGTGAGGATACTGTGGTATTGATGGATAGCATTATAATACAGTAAAACCTGTAAAGTTGACCACCCTTGTACGTTGACCTGTCTAAGTTGAGCGCTTTTTTCAGGCACGAAGTTAGCGCTTGTCATATAAATCAACCTTTATTTTTTTTTAAGTTGGACCACTAAAGTAGTGTACCGCAAGTGGTCAACTTACACAGGTTTCACTGTACATGCCATTTCTGTAGTGGCAATATCGTGGCACGGTCAGAATCGTCGCGTTTTGTGGAAGAGTATACGGAGCCGACAATAAAAATATTTGCATTTGGTTGGCAATTAAAAACTTTACATGCAAACTTCTCGTCATGATTTTATTGGCATGCTCCCGAGGAATTTGGCCGAACACCGATTATTTGGTCACATTCTAGGCCAAATATTCGGTATTCGGCCGATGTACTAGGGCGCATGCCAATAAAAGCATGACGAAATTTGCATGTTAAGTTTTTAATTGCCAATCAAATGTAAAGATTTTTTTTTTTTTTTTTTTGCCGGCACTGTATGTGGAAGTTATGTATGTGGAGCGTTTTGTGGAAGAGCCATGGGATCCTGTTCCAGACAGAAAAAAATTATGTTTAGTTGTCAAACTTTTGTATCTCAGGTACTGCACTGAAAACAGGAAAACCTGACCAACCCCCAGACTACTACAACGCTGAAATATGTGGTGCATCTGAGAGGGTTCATCCAGGAGTCTCCAAAACGTGACTACTGTGGAATGTTATGAGTCTTTGGTTGGTTATCTTTAACAGATTGAAGAATTGTATACGTGATTAACATGACTCTATTCTATAGTATTAGTTCCTGAGTACTCCTAAGCCTAATTCAATTTCTAAACCAGTAATTCTCAACCACTGTCTTCCACTACGTGTGAGTCTGAGTCACACAATACACAGGGGTGCCACAACGGGGGGAGGGGGGAGGGGCAGGGCGCAGACTGCGTCATTGAAATTTTAAAGGGAGGGGGAACTCTTTTGAGGGGTATTTTTTTACTTTTTTTGGGGGGGAGGGTCTTTGCAATATTTAGGGGTTGCGCCCTTGCTCTTAGGGTGGTGGCCACCCCTGCAATTCAATTCTTGAACTGAAAAGTGTATCCAGAATAATGACACAACACGAAGTTCAATATCGTTAGAACGTGATATGAACTCATCTAAGGGGCTGTCCATAAATGATACCACACTTGTTTTCAACAAAGTTGACCCTCTTCTCCCCTTTGCCCCACAGTATCACTCTTCACCTTATGTCACAAGTCACGCTACATTGCGTACGCTCGTAAACATAATGATTGTTGTGAAAAATGCTTAATATGTCACACTGCTTGTGACCTCTTCCCTCTCCTTTGTCACAAACTGAAAATTTTAGGATGCCCCTCCCCTCAAAACAGGATATCATTTGTGGACGGCATCTAAGAGCGGGAGAAAAGTTACAATTTTTTAATCAATTTGGCTTTAACATGACAGAGATCATTGTGGAGAAAAAAGGACAAATTTTGTATAGAAAATATTACTTCGAACACAATGTTTGGGATAAGTTTCTTTTTTTAATACGAATACTGTATTTATTTGCTGTACAAAACAAACATTAGTTATGATTTTCAAGTTGTAAAATAAGCTACGTAAAGTCTACTTAAATATTAAAAATAAAATTATATTTCTTAATATTCTCTTGTCTGTACCTTAAGAGGGAAAACTGTACACAAGTAATTCAAAGTTAAAGTGGACTTCAATTTTCATAAACAAATTTAGTTACTTAGTAAGAGATAATTTTTGGTAAGATGAAATGTTTTATAACACATTGCACGTAAATGAAGATGTTGTTTTCTCATAGTACTTAGGAAGATTGTTTCCTTGATGCCAAATGCTCCTTGAACTTCTGGACCGGTACCTCGTTTATTTCATGGTAGTTCTTAACCTCCTTTTTCAATTTTTGCATCCATGCGTTTATCCTTGGAAATACACTCAGATCGAAGTCAATCACCTGATTAAAAACCGTTAAAAGCAATTATAACCAATCATTGGCGAAAGCATCAAAAATACAATGAAAGAATAAAAACAACCAAATCAATAAAAGTATGTCAGTTTCGTATTATATGAGGAATATATTTTTTCATTATCTTTATGAAAAATAAAAGGCACTACGAAGGCTGTTCATGGAATCTATCGATTACTTCGAAAGTTACCTCTTTCTAATTCTAGTCGCTTGTATACACCCAAGTTTTTGATTACAACGTATGGCTTGACATGATTAACATGATTAACTTTCTTTGTCGTCTCTTCTCTGTTAAACGAAAATTAATTAATTTTTCAAAATATTATTTAAAAATGTTATTACATTAAGAACGTTTTCCTTTTACCGACTAATTCAAAAGTGTTATGTCTCTAAGCATTTTACTGTGTTCCAGTTTAAGTTCGTTGTCCCGCCAATAACTTCTCAACTGCAGGAGCTAAAATCATCAAAACGGGGTCTAGAAGAGTCAAGTTGCCGTGCGGTGCACAACAAAAGGGATGACAAAACTGGAAGTTAACATTTTAATCACAAAAACGGTACGAGGTATGCGGAAAAGGTCAAACAAAAAGTTATCCAGCATCATCGATTTTTTACAAGAAAGTATCTTGCGTACAAAAATAATACAAATGAAAAGTATAAAATGTACATCCCGTTAAAAAAGCTGACATTACTTAAAATTTAGGAAAAAAGTACTAGTTATTGATTTAAAATTAAATTTAATGCTTATTCTTGCCACAAAACTCGCACTTAGTTAGCATAAATAATTGGTGCGTGTTGGCCTAGAAAAACGATATAATCAATAGTGACACATCATGAAAATTTCATAATTTAGAAGAATGTTTTTCGAACTTTACATATGGGGAGGGGGGGGCATTAATTATTTAGACAACAAAATTAACCAGTGAACATCACAGTATAAAGTTTTTGCGCGTATTGTAATATTTCAAACTAAATCGCTTAAAACTAACTACTATTGCATAAAAACTTGATTTTCTCCAATGCTCTTTCTTTGAGTTTGGTAACTTTCCTTGCCGAGGTGCGACGTGTTTCATTGTGTTAAGCAAATCCGCACTTGTCAAAAGGCCAAAAGGGAGACGAATGATTTGTAATGCTGAAAATAGTGTATATGTCAGCACAAATACACATCTAGACGCGGTACTGCACTTCACGTTGCACATTGTACAACATGGCCAGGGCTTGATTTAGAAATTTTTGGACAGCAAGCCCAGCCCATCTGTAGAAGCACTCTTGAATTGCGACAATCGGAGGAAGTGCTGTGTAAGAGGCTGAATTGCTCATCTTTTTGTCATTGCGTAATTGCCCATTCCCCCCCCCCCCCAAGAGCAATGATATACCTCCAGAAAATTTCATTGCCGTAGTCTGCACCATAACCTACCTCCCCCCCTCCCTGTGGACATCCCCAGCATTTACACGGTCATAGATTGCAGTTCTCTGAGCGCGCGTGTAAACAAATGATCTTTAACCTTTGTTTCAGGTCACATGCACATCAGACTCAGACCATATACGCAATACATATGTGACAAATATTCCACATCTAGATTAACCGAACATTATATTATTGATAATTAATTTCTGATATAAAAGGTGCTTTTTCTCTCTTTGATAATGTCCTTGAATTCTTTACCCAGTCTTTTCCTATCCCAAACCAGTCTGCAATTACTTGCAAAAAGATAAAAAGCACTTTTTTAGGGTAGTACCGTGAATCGGCTAAAAAATAAGTTTTATCATGTTGTGCCAAGACTTTTAGAGGACCATTCAGGAAAGTTTATCCAGCAGCATGTACCCTGTCTCCCACAGTTTGAGTGTTGTTGACGTAAAGTAACTTCGTAAAAAAATTTCAAAAATTTTTAAATACTTAAATGATAAACAATTGAAAACATATTAAAAAATAAAAAAAATATGTATGTTGGTCTAGAATTTTTGGGGGCCCCTAATCCGGGCTTCACGTGCCTATACGTAAATAAGGCACTGAACATGGCAGTTAACACTTTGGCACAAGCAATCATGGTACAGTTTCAGAATTCCTGCAGTGTTGGTGGATGGGTCACATATTCTTTCTGTTTGATATATCCCTACAGAGAATTACAGAGGATTCAGGTCATGTGAACGTGGAGCCCGTTCTAAGCAGCCGTTATACCCAATGACCTTCTACTTTCATGCACTTGACCCCTACCATTTTTAGCATTAGTACACAAAAGATGTCTTCTCTTTATTAATTTGATAATGCTGAGCAAAATTTTTAGTTTGTTTTCCCTGTATCTTTTACCGTTTTTGAGATAAGAACGCTTGCTCCTAATTTTGTCGCGAGGTGGCACTGAAAGCGATATTTTTACGTAGTGCATAGCAACTTAACTATACTTAAACTCCAGTTTTTTGACTTTAGCGGTCACTCTCTATGTACTAGCTTTCGTATTGCAAAAGATTTTCAAATTCAGTTTCGTTTTTTTTTAAGTCAATCTTAATTGACTTGATAAGAAATTGTTAATAAATTTTATGGACCTACTCCAACGAGTCATTTTTCAGGTTTTCTGAAAACAATTAGTGTAATCTTTACAGTCGGTTTAAGAAGATGAAATTCAATTTCTACAGCAGTGCTTCTCAATAGCTATGTTACAGCACGTTATTGTACTGCGAAATTTTCGAAGTGCACCACCCCATCGAAAACTTACGGAGATCAACTTTAAATTAAAAAAAAAACTACATATAAATACACCAAACATTTTCTTGGAAAGCTTTTACGTATGATACTCTTAAATATCTATCATTTTGAGCAAAATGAAGGTACTCAAAACAATTTACCTTAAGTTGTTCAATGTTTGTGACCAATGAGAAATCTGCCAGGGTAAGATAATCTGCAGCAGCATAAGACGTTTTGCCCAAAAATTCTTCAAAGATCTGCAATTGTTTCTGCATGGCTTCCAGACTTTCTGGCTTTGGAGGTTCTCCCTTTCTTAATACTGAGATCTAATTGGAATTGGGATAAAAAAAACTTTATTTATATAAATTTTGTTTTAAATCATAGAGTTATGCAATCTTCATATTTATGCAATCTGTTAAGAAACTATATTGGAATCAATTCTCAGCAGCTGAACCAAGAAGGGATTCCACACCTTTGCCACAGCAGCAAATCAATAAACATTTCTCACCATCCGAGATTTTTTTTAAAGTGTTCATTACACTCAATTCATTCAATTCAGTAGCTTTTTTTTATATTTATTTTTAGCAGAATTCTGTGAAGCGGACCAACGTGTCCCGAGCAGGGGGTTCGTTGATCCGCATTACGAAAACAATTTTAATGCTAAATATTATTCAATATTGTATCTAACTTATTATCTTTTGTGTTCAGCATGAAAAAAAAAGTTTAAAAATTAATATAAGATATTAAATATAAATTGAGCAACGTCTACTTTTGCATCTTTTATAGAACCATCTACACATTTTAGAACCATCTACATTTTATTCAGTAAGTTACCGCCCTATAGCCAGGGCTAAGGCATGAAATACACTGCCAGCTCAGTCATTTCCAGCCGAGGATTGCAGTTTCGTGATTATTAGCACTCATCAGCCCGGCATAGGAGTGACTGAGCTGGAGGTGGAAAACCTCTTAAGGAAGCCAAGAGTGCCAAACATTCATATTTCATGTATTCAAGTATTTTATTCTCCTGTTCAAGTGAAAATTATGTTAATATTGGAAAAGTATCGGCTCTCAGGAAAGAAATTTCAACTGCTTAAAAAAAAAAAAAAAAAAAAAAAAAAAAAAAAAAAAAAAAAAAAGAAATACACACAAAATACAAAAGAAACACGCACATACACACACAAAAGGGTTTATCCAAAAATGACATGCAACAGACCGAATGCTTTTGAAGATAAAATACTTTTAGCCATTAAATTAGAAGAGGTGTATCACGCATTGTTAACAGTACCACCGATCTGCGTGAATTCAGAAAGAGTAGTTTCAACTGTATGAAAGTTGAGCACTAAAATGAGTTCCAGGCTTAGAGACAATTCAATAGATACATTATGTTTCTTACTAGTATTGATTTTTTATTATGACATTTGTTCCTTCATTTTGTATTTGTTCACAATACGTTTTCATAATAATACAATTTTTGTACAAAATTATGAAATGTGGCAACGAAACAATATGTTTGCAATCAATTTTTGAGAAATTTCAAATACCGGTATTTCGGTATAACGTTTTAAAAATTCCGAATACCGGTATTGAATTTTTGGTCCGGTATTGCAATCCCTAATTACAATACATAACTTAAATGTTTATGCATTAAAAAAAGTGTTATGTATTATAATAATAATTCTAATTCTTAAACATATTGCAAGTAAAGGCCCATATTTAAAAAATCTGGGAATAGAGTGCAAATGGCGCTTATGATAACGATGTTATTAACGAGAAAACGAGCGACAGTATGAGTTCGTGCTTAATAAATTATGTTGAAGTAATGACGTGAATTTCTTTGAGTCCTGAAATTTTTACATCTGCTTTTCTTGTCTGCAAACCATCTTAAATACTGAAACTTAAAATTAATTGTCTCTGCATTCTCTTGAGGTTAAATGCTTAAATTACAACTTTGTGAATTGAATAAAGTACTACTCGATCATTTTTATAAATTGGTGATTTTCATTCCAAATACGAACTACAAAATAATTTTTACCTAACACACTTCTCTCAAAATATGAATCGACACGAAAAATAATTTGATGTTGCCAGTTCGTCTGGAAATATTTATAAATACTAACCATGATGTCTTTTAAGATTGCAAACAAACTCGAGTCAAAGTAAAGCACTTTGTCGATAGCTGCTCTTTTCTGTGGATCCTGTGGGTAGAGTGCGTGGTTTGGGGCATATTTATTCACAAGGTAAGCTTGAATGGCACGACTAGAAGAAAATAATCACATAAATAAAAAGAATAGCAGCAGGAGAACATATTTCAATATTAAATATAGATGTTTTTGAAATAGTGGAAAGGAAACGGAATTTCAATGATGATCTGAATAGAGACAATCAGTTTAGAAGCTAAAGAAGTTCTACAGTGGTAATATTCAATCTGTGGCCCGTAGGTCACATGTGACCCGCTGAATCCTCAAAATATGATACGAAATCATTTGGAAGGAAAAGTATGCAAATAAATGAATAAATAAATAAATAAATAAATTTCTCAAAAATCACTTATTTACTCAGCCCGTCGCAAATGCGAAAATTTAAGCTTCGCTAAATATTTCAACTTTATATTTATAATTAACTTTCGGCTCCGTTAATATAAAATTCTTGAACTTTTCGGCAAGCGATATTATCGACATATTCATTTTCGCGAAAATTACGGCGTGCTAAAATAAATGTTCTTCTTTAACATTGAGTTTATGTAAAATGTACACAAAATTCATTCGCATCGAAACTTAATTCTCTAATTAAAAAATACAAAGATATTAAAACTCACTAACACTTTTTTCGAAAAAATCCAAATATCCGAATTTTTGATTATCTGAAGTGGATTTGATCCCAGTTAATTCGGATTACTTGGAGTTCTACTGTACTTCGCATTTGTAGACATGCTGGAGGGGAAAATATAAGATCACTAAACTTTAAAAAACAACTTTTTTTCAGTGTCATCTTCAAACGATGATGACGTCAGTACAACTGTTTGGCAACACACGAATCAGAATATCTTCTATATGTTACCGAATCTTCACTCATTAACAGTTTGGTTTTCAGAAATCGCCACAAGTGTATTCATGGAGTTTCTTTCCATTTACCCCAACTGACTTCACACCTGAAAACATTGTTTTTTTTTTTATAATTTTTTTTAATGAAATTATTATACTGTAAAGTGGCGTTTCCCAGAATGGGTGTCCCCGGTACTCCAGTGCAGTAATTTGTGGTGGCGCCCCCCCCCCCCGAAAAAAATAGCTTTGAATGTTTTATGTAAAGAAAAAGTTCATACAATTCTCAATAACAATTTTTTGTTTTTGTGGCGCAAAGAAAAATTTTCATTAAAAGGCAAGCATAAATTGCATAAGTTATGAGCACATTTTACGTAAAAATTTTCCCTGGATGTAACCGCCCCCTTTTCACAATATTGTGCTTCATTTTAGATAAAATTTGACAGTTTAAATACAATCTAAGGTGTGTTTTTTAAGATATCTTAAGAATTGAAGAATTTATATTTTTCATAAACTCTTAAATTCACTTTGTGTGTCACCCCTCGAAAATGCGTCACCCCGGGCACACCGGGTAACACCCTTCGAGGTACCAAATTTCATGAAAATTGGCCGAGTAATCTATGCACTATGCGCGTCACTTGGATACAGACATTCAGACTTTCAGCTTTATTAGTAAAGATAAAGAAAATATTTTTCAGTTTTGACGTTCAATGCAGAATTTAAACTATGTAAGTAAAAAAGAAGAAAATGAAAACTTACCTTTCGAACAAATAAAATCCATCATCATCTATAGTTGGAACTGTATGTTGAGGATTCATCTAAAACCACAATAAAAGACAACAATTTTTAAATATTCTTACCAAAACGTATTACACTTGTAGCTGAACAAATACATGCTGTGTACTTCATTGAAAATGTAAAAGATAACTATGGGCAAAGGAGTGAGAGATTTTCATCGTATTTTTTTTTCTAGAATACTTTTTAAATACTCTCCAGAAAGGTAGGTTTCTCCAACATACTCCCTGCATAAAAAAAAAAAAAAAATCATGAATTTAACTACATGTGATATTATATATGTTTTTGGCTTTCGAGCCATTCAACACAACTCCTCTAATGTAATGCCGTTTTGAGGAATTGGAGTTCAAAGCTATGAAGTTATAATTTTCTAAACAGATAAACGCTTTATAAAATAACGAGGAATAGCAAAAAGAACATTCAGAATGTTCTTTGTTTTTGTATTCAACAATTTCTATAAAAGTACTTCTCAGAAAAAAAGAAAAATTAAAATAATTAATAATATTGTTAATTTACAGGAAAAGAAGAACGGTGGGATTTCAAAAATTTGTATTTCAAGCCGGGAAGCCATACGATATTGTAATTATGAATAAATAAATAAATAAATAAAGAGACAGCGAACGAAACAGCATAGCGAAACATATTTCTGAACGTATAAATTATTTGCCCCCGTTATAGAAATATGAGATCAGAAAGTATACCGAAATTTTAAGAAAAATCGCAAAATTTAGAGAGTTTCTTTAAGTAATGGAAAACATCTTTCACAAGGGGAAGTCCGAGGGATCTTCTATTTCTCATCAAGTCTTTAGATTTGGCGCTTTTCTTAAATTTCGGCAAACTTTATGACCTTTTATCTCGTAAACGGAGCCACGAGGACAAATATTTTTTGTGCCAAAGAAGGTCTTAATATGCTCTTTCGATTGCTACCTATTTAAACTAATTTCATAATTACACTGTTCACGTGATAAGAGTTAATGGTACACAAAACGAAATATTTTTTTTACATACTTAAACTACTATAAAGGTGCTCAGTGTGCCCTCCTCCTGACTGCTGAACGATGTCAGTCTTGCAGTCAATCTTCTGCCATTCACATTGTATAGCATTTTTAGTAGTCACAGAAGCGATTGCTGCAATTATCCGATTTTTCAGTTCTCCAAGATAAGCAGGTAAGGGAGTACTAACGTATTCTACATTGGGTCGTTTACGTATCCCCAAAAGAAAAAATCATATGGCGTTAAGTCTGGTGACCAAGAATGTTAATCATTAAAGTGCTAAATCACCTCTTCCTTGACGTCCCATAGAAGTGCTGACTGAGAGGGGGTGCATTTAAAAAGTTGCGCTCTTTGAGATGCCAATGACGTAGCTAATTAAAACTTTAGAGCTTACTCGTTCATTCAAGTTCCACCAGAGAGATGTAGGCTCAATACAGTGAAATCCCATTACAACGAAATGCAATACAACGAAATATCCGTTTCAGCGAAATAAATTTTCAGTCCCAACTCACCTGCCATCAGATTGCCAAAATTCCATTATAACTAAACTTCCGCTTCAACGAATAAAACATGAGCTACCTTTAAGTTCGTTGTAACAGGATTTTGTTGCATTCCCAAATGTGTAGCCATATGAAACCCAACATTTTGAATCACCCTGTATTTCGGAAAAAAATTTCTCCCCCTCTTTGTTTTTATCGACACTCACAGTTTGTGTATTAAGTATGCAGTGAAATCTCATAACAGCGAATACGAGTACAAAGAAATACCCGTTTCAACGAAATGCATATTCAGACCCAATTAAATTTCCATTACATAACTTAAATTACATCACAACAAAATTCCCGTTACAACAAACAAAATTTGCGGTCCCCTAAGTTCGTTGTAAGGGGATTTCCCCAAATATTTTTTTGGCTTACTTACTTTTAAGAATTCCGGTTTTAAATGCTCTCCATTTAACAGATCCACATATTTCTCATTTAGTTTTACCCCAAGCTGTTGTGCAGTAAAAGTAACTGCTCGGCATGGTGGACTGGCCGGGATTTGATAAAAGTCGATCGTCATGACGTTAGCTAAAGAGCGAAATAAAACTGTAGTTGGCACTTTTGTTGAAAACTTTAAAGTGACACTTCAACGGAAATTATTCACTCTTACGCTTCAGACTGATAACAAAAGTACGTGAAATACACCGCCAGATTTACTGATAACAAAAGGTTGAAGTTTGAAGAGGGAGTATCACAGATCTTTTTGAAAAATCATTGTCTTAGTGATACCAAGATATCTGGAAATGATATGTGTGGCAGTAGATATGACAAAAGAGCCTAAAAAGGTTTTTGGAGATTGTTTGCTTTACGACTGACATCATATTGTTTTCTCCAACTAGAACTTTAAATGAAATAAAAGGCATATAGTTTTTAAATCTACTTAGGAGACAGCTCTTCTTCCTTTTTTACTTCCTTTTATAAAAAAGAAGTATTGTATTCGCGAAAAGATTTCCACGCAAAATTCGGCGTTAATTTCCATTTTGCTTACCTCCGAATGAATGTTGAGTTTTTTTTTTTTCAATCCGACCTCACGCAGATAAGTGCCTTAGAACGTATAGACACCCGAAATATCCATTTTGACATTCCTCGAGTTAATTACAACGACTATTCTCGTGACTTGCGTATGCATGTCGCATAACTGAAGAACGGTTTGTCCTAGAAAGTTGAAATTTGGTACGTAGACTTCTAGTGCTGTCTAGTTTTGCACCTCCCTTTTTGGTTACATTCGGATGTTCCAAAGGGGGTCTTTTACACCTTTTTGGGGGGAAATCAATGTTAATTTCAATACAAGCTCAAGTGTTGTTATAATCTATGCAAACACTTGGCAATATATCACCAAGCTTTTGGTCGCCAAGTTTTGTCGCCAATTTGGCGACAAATTTGGCGTTTTTTAAAAAATAAATCTTGTTTCAATTTGACCATTGTTGGTGATATTTAGAGAGTTAACTATTGAATCACATTTAAATTGTCAATAATGGGGAAATAACTTTTAATTGGTGTAAAAGGAAGTCATGTGATGCACACATCAGCTCGTTTTAAGTTACATTTCATAAATAAATGCATCTTCATTAAAAATACAAATCTGCCTAATCCAGTTATCTATCATTCTAATGAAAGGCCATTATGTCTGTCAATTGGCGGATAAAACATGATAAATTTCGCTGAAAATTTCCTACATTCTTTCATATGTTTCTTCCTGTTTGTATAAAAGACATTCGAAAATCCGATACGAAGAAAATCTCTTTCTATAGTTTTTTTACTCTCGTAAAATTTCAAACTATCTTATTATTTTCCCCCTTGATGGCATTGTTTGATCGAAATTTCATTCAGCTTCTGAGTGCTGAGTTGAAGGAATTATGTCTTTTAAAAGTCTTGTTAAATGAAATAGGAAAAAGAAAGAAATACTTGATCGAAAACAAGCGGGAGTACGTGACTTAACGTTTCTCAACCCTAACGCGCCGAAGGCGGCGAGGAACTGGGGCAGAGCCTTCTAGTCTATACTATTAAAACTTGTGCGAGCCTGTTTGTGTGTATGTAACTATATGCCTTCCGGAGAGGCAATGCTTACCAGGTCAATATCGGTTGGATACAGGGCATCGAGGGAAAGCGATTTCGCCCTTTCTCACCCCTCTATAAACATCATTCTTCCGTGGATAGGGCCCTGAAATCCAGCTCTGAGGATGTCCTGACACAGTAAAAAGCTTTAAACAATAAACTTTCATAATACCCACAGATCCTCCACAGGTGGCGAACGGGGGTCAGCAAGCTAAGCGAGCAGGGGCGGAACCTCCTAGTATAGTAAAAAAAATGAAGTGGCTCAAAGTTAAACGACGGGACTCTTTTAGTATTTTTCAACGGATAACTCTATGGCAAGACCCGTTATTATGGAATAAAATAGCCGTGCCTTCTAGCATATTCTCTTTAAAATCATGGTCGGCTCTAGTAGTTTTGCTGCTCCAAGAGCTTCAGAACAAATTTGAGCTTTTCGTTTTTTTTCTTTTTGCCAGTACATTTTTGCCATTATGAAATTTGCCGCTCTAGGCAGAAGCACGTGTCGCCGACCGCAGGGCTGAGCCTGCTTAAAATTAAAAACTTTTATGAAAAATTATTTTTAATCTTGCTAACTAAGTTATTTATTTATTTCCTCTAATTAGCTTCAAAATTCTATGACATAAAGAATATATGGACAATAGATATTTAGTGTTATAAAATCGATTTTGGTATTCGAGAATGTGAGTTGGTTAAGATCTTGAAGAAATTCTAGTTCAAATGAAATACTAATTTTTTATTTTATCTGAAAAACAAATCACAAAATGTTTTGTAAACAGCAAATGTACAATTTTGTTCTTAGAATTCTGTACCATACGTACTGAAAATTTAGATTTACACAAAGTTTCAGTTACTATGCTTTAACTCAGAATTTGAAACAGTTTCGATTAATACAAAGGTAACAAATTTAATAGTTTCTAAATTAGTGAAATTTAAATATTTAATTGAAATAATGTTTTACAACTCATTGTACGCAAAATGTTGTACTCTTGTAAGTATTTATGGAATATGCTTTTTGTTTTCAAAATATTCCTTGCATTTCTGGACTGGTACTTCATTTATTTCATGGAAATTTGGAATCTCTTTCTTCAGTTTCTGCATCCACACTGTTATTCTTGGATATCCACTCAAATCGAAGTTTATTACCTAAAAAAAAAAAATTGAAGCCATTATTATAAACGCACAAGTAAAAATCTAAACCAAACAAAAGTACCAAAAAAAAAAAAAAAAAAGGAAAAAACCTTAGAATACAAGGAACAAATATCTTTGTTAAAAACTAGAGAATGGGGCACAGCTTGCTTACTAACAAGGGTCGAATTAACTGTAGGTAAGATTTAAGATAAAGTGGAATCTTGAATTCGCAGGCTGAATCTATGGTTCCACTGATTCAAACTCCACTACTTCTTTTCTACTCCTACCCACTGATTCAAACTTCACTACTACTTTTCTACTCCTACTAAACTTATTCCTAGTTTATATTTTCTAGTTTTCTTTTCTATTTTAAGAACTAAACCTTTACCTGCATTGAACAACAACATATACTAAATAAGTTAATCGTTTTTGCGTTAATGTTTCTTGTATCTACAGACAATTTGAGTTACCTGACAAAAGCTACATTAATGCACGCGAACCGGCGAGTAAAAGTTAGTCCAATGTAAACATTATAGATACGTATATTCCTGAAAAAATCCATCTCTTTACTAGAACCACTAGATTCCATCTTTAAATAGACCGGAATAAAATTGGTAGACTTACCAAAAAAAAAAAAAAAAAAAATTCATTTTCCTTGATTGTGTGCTGAATTAAACTAAATCTTATTAAGCCTTTATAAAAGTTAAAATCAATTTTAATGTTATACTGTACAAACAACAAACGTCAAAGTTTCTAGGTTCTAAAAGTTGTCGCAAGTGATAAACACTTAACACCCAATGATCTTGAGTGATATGAAACGAGTGAAAATAATTTACCCGGACTTGTTCAATATGTGTAACCAATGAGAAATCAGCCAGAGTGATATGATCTGCAGCAGCATAAGAAGTCTTGCCCAAACTTTCTTCAAATATGTTCAATTGTTTCTTGAGGGCTTCAAGGTGTTCCTGACTTGGGGGTGTTCCCTTCTTCCACAATGGTACCTATTTTGAGATAAATCGGTGTTTTTGCTTCATAAAGGAACGCAACGTATCGATGCTAGCAGCAATAATAAAAGATAAACAATTGTAATAAAAGATAAATAAAATATATTTAAAGCATCAGAGAGTTATGCAATGTTTTGTAAACTAGTATTTTTGAGCAATCACGATTGCTTATTGCTTTCATTTCACCGTCCTTGATGTTGTGGTTCCTTTTTCAGCTTGGACCAGGGACACCAGTACCACCGGCCTCTGCAGGCGCGGCTGTCCTCCGGTCCTGAGCTATCCGCTTCCCCTGATCGTAGGCGTCCATGTTCTACACACACGCACGCTCACACACATACAAGCACACGACTTCACACACATACACTCACCCACGCCTACGTGCATACACACAGGTCTACGCATACACACAAGTCTTTACACACATACACGCCTACGTGCATACACACAAGTCTTTACACACATACACGCCTACGTGCATACACACAGGTCTACGCACACACATAAGCCTACACATGCACGCACGCCTGCCCTGCACGCACACACACACACACACACACACACAACTATACACACGTAACCGCCAAGGAGGAGGGGTAGGCTTGGGGGGACAGGAGCTGTTTCTAGAAACAATAGCTCCCAATGAGTAAGGCCCTGTCACAACTCGTGATTGCGAAAAACATAATTTGAATTCAAAATGTCAGAATTCAAGTTAATTTTTTTTATTTATTATTATTATTATTATTTATTTTTTTTGGTTATCTTTCATCAATGACACTCGTTTGCAAAGAAAATATCGAAATTCAGCCCGGTAACTCAAGTCAAGTAACTCTGAGTCAAGTAACTCAGTCAAGAAAATATCCTCTTTTGTGTTTTCCTAACAATTTCAACGACAGTTTTTGAGCTACATTTCGAAACTTCAGACGATGTTTAGCAGTAAGTTAACGCAAATTATCAAATTTCGGCGATTATGCTACATTTTTGTAAAATAATCGAAAAAAAAAAAAGCTGTTGCTTTAATCCCCCCCCCTTTTTTTCTTTTTGTAAAATTGCTTTAGACTGCAGATGTTTGGTTTTTAAATTTCTGAACCAGGGAACAAAAAATATTCGGAAAAGTTCGCAGCAAAATTTTTGAGTGGCCTGCATCACAGACATGAACTATTAAATACTAATTACATAATACAGTAAGCCCTCATTAATGCCGACCCTGTTAAACCGGACTTCACTTAATCCATACAGTTGTTTAAGATGTACATACTGTGAGAATAAAGGCAAGTTAGCGTCATGACGTTTTTTTTGTAGAAAGTGTTTTGTATTTTTGTAGTTTTCTTTTATGCAGTTTTATGTTTAGGTTGTTCTCATAAAAACAGTCTTTTAGAGCTTATTAAGTTCAAAAAATGATAGTGGATGGAATCAGAGTAAATCTTTTATTACCGATTATGAAAAATATTGGTCTTGTTAAACAAAATTATTTTTTGAATAGCAATATACCCTAAGCATCAAAACTCACTTAAGCGTCAAGAATTCATTAAAATTGGATTCTAGCAGTTAGACCTAACTGATATTTTTGAGACTCTTTTTGCTTACAAATGCTCTCAAATCAGGAAGCAACTCGTGATCATGCTGTTTTCATTCATTATTGTTTTTTCTTTTTCTGTAGATGTGAGGAACTGACGGATGCAAAAAACCCAACTCTAGTTTTATGCTTTTGCATAGATTCTAAGTAATAATTTCTAAAGACGCAATTATGTTGCAATATTTTTCTGGGTGTCCTGCTGTAAATTACTATTTTTTTCTGGAAAGAAATATATTTCGTTGCAATTCTGGAGAGGAAATTGACTGTTGTGAGGGAATGACACCAACCGCTGGGGACAAACTTAAAAATAACTACGTGAGCTAATTTTTGATGAAAATTTTATTTTAAATGCTTTTTTTTTACTTGGATTCTTTAATATTTTGAAATAAAAACCACAAAAATGTAAACTCATTGCTTATTTGCTTCAAAATATCTTTTGCTTACTTTTTATTGATAGTGGGGACAAGCGAGGGATTGACATTTGGGTACTTTAAACTTACATTAAATATATTTAAAATAAAATGTATAAATTTTACTTTTAATGATCTTGTTAAACTCTACCCTGAAAAGTATTTAACCCTCTAAAAATATGTGTGAGCCATAAAACAGTCGTAAATTATTACAGGGACATGAAAATGACCACTTCTGTGAGAATAACACATTTCATTCCCTTGAATCCGTACTATCATTAAATTTTATCAGCGAATCCCTTTTGAGTCCGGATCAACTTGGTTCTACTGTGCTTTTCTCTCAAAATATGTTCTGACATAATTGACAAGTTGATGTCAGCAACTTTTTCTGAAAGTCATGAGAAAAACTAACCATGATGTTTCTTTCAGCTGCAAATAAACCACAGTCTAAATAAAGCATCCTGTCGATTACTGCTCTTTCATGTGGGTCTTCAGGGTAAATAGGGTGGTTTGGGGCATATTTATTCACAAGATAAGCTGCAATAGCTCGGCTGCAATAGGAAAAAAACCTTCAGAAAACATATTAAAATGTCAAATAGAGATGTTTATAGTTAACATTTGGGAGAATTTTTGAATAACATGAGTACGTTGCTTTTTCAAAATGAAAATGTACTGTAATACTGTCTTCATATCAGTTGCGACAAGAGAGAAATGTTAGTATCGATACTGTTGCCTATAGTCTTGCTATGGTTTTTAAACAAACAATAATTTCAAATTGCAGCTTCGTCAAAAAACATCGGGCAATGAGCAATAATTCTCAGATAGGCACCGAACTAAGGGGCGATTGCCCTCCAAACCGGTCAGCTTTTTTTAACGTTTTTATTTGCGCCTTTTGAAGTTACTCTTATTTTATTATTTTTTGTTATAAATACTTGATTTTAATACCTCATGGTCTACTGTACTTTAGTTAAAGCTAGTATTTTATCCAGGGAGCGAGGTTAACCATAACAGTCCTTACAGTTATAACATATTAACATGTTAGGATTGGCAATGTGGCTACTTCTACACTTCCCAGCCATCAACTCCTACACTTCCAGTCCCATAACTGTTCACCTGGCTCTCTTCATTACAATTACATTCATTCAGGGCAAATAAGACCCACATTTTTTTTAACAACTCCACTTATATTTTAGAAGTGCTATTGCATTTATTGGTATAAAACTGGAAGAAAATGTCTAAAGTTTTGTATATAGTTATCCTAAATTAAGAAACATGAGTACGAAATACTTTCAAAGCAATCACTAACCTGGTTCAAAGCCATCCTGCCACTTAGAGTAAATTTGAGCAATATGAGAAGGTGGTGAGAGAAAAATTATTATTATAAAGGTATTACAACTTTGAGCCAGGGAAGTCAAATTTCTAATTGTTTTAAAGCTCTCCATTTTTTCGCATAACATCAAAAGTTTTCTATAGTTTGTTACATTGCGTAGAACGTTAAGTATAGGAGAAGAGATTTCAACAGCTTCCAAATTAGCACCCAAAGAGAAACTATAGAATTATTGTACAATAATAACAATAATTATAACAATAAGAATGAAATAATAATAATAATAAAGTATTAGTAATTGCAAGAATTTATGACTCACTATTTCAGGGACAAGTTACAACTCCAACTGTTTGAACGGGGTTTTCGTTGGCTATTGTTTACAGGCTATTTTTTTATTAATGAAGTTTTGCTGCCAAATTGCTGATAAAAAGGTTTTGTTAAGGTAAAACTTAATGCAGTAGTGCCCAACCTTTTTTTTTATCCGATGGCCGTGACTCGTATAAAAAAGTATCTCGTGGTTAAGAACGTATATAAAATTTTTCTTTCTAAATAACACGAAAAACCACGGGAAAGGAAGGAAACTTACAAGCTAAGAGTTTTTGTCATCTGCCATTATATGCTTATTTTATTAGTACCAAGTTTCTATCTGTTTTTAGTAGCCAATTTCTGACTTAGGCTCCAAATTTGCAATAATCTATATACCATTAATTTCTTTACGCGTCTCTGTGTGTATTTTTGTATGCCTGTAATCCTATCTGCTCCGGATTGTGAAAATCTACCAGGTCAATTCTGGTATTGTTGGATGCAGAACATCCAGGGGAAGCCATTCCGCAATGCCTCACCCTTCTAAACTTTAAGGGGCCGGACATCCAGTGGTAAACGCATTAAAATCATCAATTGTCACCCGCCGCAGATGGTATTGAGTTACCGCAGGTGACGTATGGGGTTGGAGAGCGAAGCGAGCAGGAGGTCGAAGACTCCTTGTTGATTTAGAATGTTCCAGAACCTAGTTCTTGGTTCGTAACGTTGAGTAAAACTGCGTGCCACATAGATCAACGTAACAACTACAAGCAAAATAAGGTTTTAGTTTTTTACTACCAAATATATAACACAAATTTGAAAGTACAAACATGCGTCTTTACCTTTCCCACAAATAGAATCCATCGTCATTTATAACTGGAACTGTGCATTGTGGATTTATCTAAAAATGACAATATAGAGTTAAACATTTTGGCTAGAACAAACTCGTTATACTTGGAAAATATGATAAGGTACACATTGGATAAATACAAAATTTACTTACGTTACATTAAACTTCTCTAGGGACGTAAAACGTGTTAGCAAAGTTAAGAACAAAAGAGTGCTTTAAATAATAAATAAGGGATTTTAATCGCATATTTTTCTCAGATCGACAAACATTCCCCATCTTAATACTCTACTTTGTTTTCTTTTTTCTTTCAGTATTTATGTACTTTTATTTGTTTTTCTCTTCTTTCTGTTTTTTACGATATTTTTACAATGAATTGAAGTCTTTTTTCATGCCTTGGATTGCTTTCTTTTACTTTTACGGACAAGAAACCTAAAAATTATTTCGAGGACAGGTTAATGCCTTTTAAAATTTTGTAGAAAGGCAACTTTCTGTTGCAGCTATCCTGTTCTAGAAAATACTCGATCAATCATTGCAATTTGGTTGCATAAGAAACAATATTTCTTCTACAGAACAAAGCGCAATGATTTGTTCCAAACATAAGCATGGTGTCAGCTATGCTACTAAAAATAATTGGCATTATCATTTGATCGGTTGCCAGAAGAAGAGAAATTGGCCAATAAAATTTGATAGTACGAACCACTTCATAACTATGTTTGGTTTTAGACTAAAATTCGTGTAAGTTTTTTTGTATAGCGAATATCTGATTTTTTTCATTGATTTCACTGGTAAATCCTCTTTAAAAAGAATACACGAGTTTGTATTTTGTGAAACGTAACATTTTCGACAAGCATACAAGGTTAAAAAGCACAATTTTACAAAAGTGTCCACAGTTTTGGCCACCAATGCTTAAAATATTTCAGTTTTTTGAAGTTAACTCATTTTTGAAAATTCTAGTATTAAATTAAAAAACGACATGTATTGCAACTGCATCAGTTAGTATGTGTTTACAGATCAAACGTTAGTTTTTTGCGCAAGAAAATTGCTTTTTTATTAAATTTCCAACATAAAACCATACAAATTTTGTGAGAGGATTGCTTGAAAACTTATTTGAGTTAAATATATTGTTTTGATACAGAATTATCAGTTATTGGTATGTCAAATTAACGTTAATCTGGGGTAGTCTGTTACGACTAAGACGACCTTTTGCTGTTTATAATTAATGATAATAAATATTTTGCAGAAAAATATTTTTTCTTCGCCTTACTCCCTCCAGCATATGCAGTGTACAATTTCAATTTGAATGAATCTTGAAAGTTTTTTTAAAACAGCAAGATCCCTTTCACTGCTGTGACTATTACTCAGTTTCGATGGAATTACCCTAAAGTGTCCTTAATTTATGTCACCATTGTATGAAAGATTTTGAATTTTTAAAGCTTTACTCACTTCTAAGAATTCCGGTTTTAAATGCTCTCCAGTAAACAGATCCATATATTTCTCGTTCAGTTTTATCCCCAGGTGTTGCGCTGTGAAAATCACCGTTCGGCAAGGTGGACTTTCCGGAAGTTGGTATAAGTCGATCGTCATGATGTTAGCAGTAAGAGCAGTTCCGGTCTCTTTGACTGCAAACCTCAGAGTGGAAGTTGAAGGAAACTGATATTCACTCACATGCTTCAAATTAATAACAACTCATACAAGGTTGAAGGACTCATTACCCCAAAACTTATTTCAACAGTCTGTCACGCAAATTAAAAAGTCCGAAAATAGACGGCAAGGTAAACCTGCATTTCATAACACTTATTACAAATCATCAACAAGGAATGCCTGAAAATGAAATGCTAAATTTAAAAATTGCATGTGCGGAGTAGGCTGAAAGGTTTTAAATTAAGATGGTAAATTGCAGTGCGGGTTTAATAACTTCTTATTTTACTCATGATAAATATATATATATATATATATATATATATATATGAATCACCCAAAAACTCTGTTAATTACTTTTGACGTTATAGATTTCTGGTTTATAATCGACGCTGAAATATATTCAGATGGATGGAATGCCGCATATTTTGACCTAAGTTACCTTTAGAATTTCTCAAATGTTTTTTAGCCAGATCATTAAGAATCATAAATTCTTTGAACCCCCGTAATCCGAACGTCCACGCATGCGAACGTCGTCGAGATAAAATACATGTAATGTAATAAAATAAATTTTGCGTTCTTAGCAAAAGCGTTAAAAGTAAACATCATTTCCTCATCGGACGCACTACACGAGCGACAGTACTGTACTGTGTCTGTTTATTGTCATAATTTTTCTGCTGAAATGTTTGGATGCTATTTTTACTAGTAATTAAACAGACACAATTTTACACTGAAAGGCATTTCTCTCTTTTCTGGAACACTTTTGATCCATTTAAATCACGTTCCAACTGATATTATGAACAAACAGGACAGGTGAAGAGAATAATACAGGGTGAGCATAAATAATGGAACCGATTTAAAAAAAAATGTACATATTTTTGAAACTACTGCACATATTACAATAAAGTGATGACTTTCAAGAGAAATTTACCATTTTTCCCCCAGTAAAAATCAATTACACAAGTGTGCAAAGTGTGAGCACATTGTACAAAACGTTCAATTTTAAATGTTTAGAGTATTTTAGAGTATCTTACCCTTCCCCGTTTCGCCGACACGACAATTTCCTGCCCTCTCTCTCTGAGAAATTTCCCAAAAACGGGAAAACTAATGGGGGTACTTTCCCGCTTTGCAGACACAATTTTTTCCGAAAATAAAAAATTAAATGAATAATTAAACATAGTTATGATTGGAAAGATATTTATTTACATATTTGATGATTTTACAGTCGTATACAATGTAAATGCGAAAACAAATAGTTAAAAACTTGCCATTAATTGTGTTTAGTTCCACGAGACGACGCGACACAGTATTTTGTAAATGTATAGTATTTTATAACTTCTTTTCAGAAGTTTAGTATTATTGTTTCTAAATCTGGAGACCCTGCAACCGCTTTCTTATTAAAGCACCGTAATACCAAAAAAAAGCAATTAAAGATGAATATAGTTAAATATTTCGTTGCTACTTGTCTTTCTCAAAATATGATGTTTTTATCAGTAAAAGAAAGAAAAAAATTAAAAAGTGAAAGACACACATAACTTTAAATGAAAGAAATATTTTTGGCCATTTGCTGACGCAAAATTTCATTTCTCCCTTTTTCCCTAGTTTCTTGTTGTTTCGCCGACAGGAAATCCCTAAATATTTCAAAAGGTAAGATTGAAATGAAAAAACAGGGGGGGGGGGAGGGGGAGGCATTTTGCTGGAGAAGTAAGGGAAATCGTTCCAAATCCAGCTGCACTTGCGGAAGTAGTGAGGTATATGCATTTCATGGCCGCGGCTGTTCTGCTTGCATGCTGCATTTTTGCATTTTAATGGGATTTTAATTCATTCTTACGTAATCGTTATGTTTGTATAGTGGGTGGATTATTTCGTTATGGTACTTTTAATGTTGATTAATTGATCGTTTTATTCATTTGGCCGAATTGTTTAACGGTTTAATGGAGCTTTTAGTATTTATTATCGGCATGTTTTGCAGCAATCAAGTATTTCCTATTGCTTTCTTGGCACCTTGAGTAACTACATTTTTTAAAACCATACTTGAAAAAAATGCGTATGTATAATCGTATTGATGTATTTCCTTCGTCTTTGATAACGGAGATATGAATTACAAATCACAAACGATGAGCTTTCTCTCAGTTTTATATTCAGAAAGCTGTTTTGAAGCCAATGAGTTTTGTCACGAATTACTTTCACGAAAATTTAATCATTGAGAAAAAAATATTTTTCCGTTAGTGGTATTAAATATTTTAATAACTGCTTTGTTCGTTTAGCAAAATATCGTGTTTCTTTTTTTCGTTTTTTCCTCTTTTTCCCCCCTATTTCTTCTCTCTCTCTCTCTTTTTTTTTTGGCAATTTCTTCCTAACTGGATGCCTTGTGCACTTTTCATTATTTCTGTATACTAGTTTGGAACTTCATTAAGTTTTGAAAGTTTACAGTAGCGGCAAGCCTAACCCATAGATCTTTAAGATCTATGGCCTAACCTGGCAGTGTCCTAATGCCTAAGATTAGGATTTGCGTAGCTTTCACAATGCTGCCCGGTTAGTTTTATTCCAACTACAGATATGGTAATTGTGAATAATTGTATTCTTTGAATCATACGAGGGCTATTTGAAAAACAAAACGTTTCCGTCTCACGTCACTAGGAGCGCGCTGATCAGATATAATGCCTTGTGCGTGCTCGGTATCTCAGTCGTCATCCAGCCATCACAACGGGTACACCTCCGCGCTGCCGGTTTTTGGATATTCTGCAATAGGGAAGTTGCAACCTATTAAATGTTCATATTTTGGCTATTGCATATTGTTAATTGACCCTCAAAACTAAAAAATTCACCATCGCCGAATTTTAAAACACCGTGGTTGATTTTTAATGAATTTTTAAAAATTCACGCGCAAAAGTGCGCTCTTCTGAAACGTCACGAGCCTACGTCACAGGGCGCGAATGGGCAGCCTTCCGCCGAAGATCCCTTGTTTTCGCTAGGGACATTTTGAGCGCGCTGATATTTTTATTTTTTAGAAATTCAATAATCCTTTTGAACACAATATGGAGGCCGGATTCGTTAAAGCACAATCTAAATAATCTTCCTCAAATAATATCAATGGTGATATTCGAATATTTCCGAGAGGATGAGAGGTTTAATTTTCCAGAAACGCGAGGAGTTTAATGCGAGGAAATAAGCCTTTTACGTTTCATCTTCGAAGTCGAATGCACGTTCTTCGGTTTCTCCCATGACATGGGAACCGGTTCGCTAGCGTTTCTCTCCTATCGGACGTCACTTCCTATGCCATCTGACGTCACAGGCGCTTGAACTTTAAAAATTAATTTAAAAAAAACTACTTATCGTATCGCAAAATTTTTTTCACCTATGATGTTCATACATGTTACTCTATCATATAAAAATAAAATTGAAAAATCGAAAACTTCCCTATTGAAATACCCGTGAGTAGTGAGGTGCGTAATTGATGAAAGTTCCGTTCGGAAATGGTGCATTCAGTTTCGAAATCGCCCATCTAGCGTTCACGGTGAAGGGAAGTTGGTGATGAGAGATTTCCCCCCATCCGCCCAAAAGTAGCGATCTTGCACCTAATGGTTTTCACTTGTTTCCAAGAATGAAAAATTTGCAGCAACACAGTACTTTGGTGACGAGGCGCTTCGGGTGCGCGTCACTGAATGGCTGCAATCACTGACGGAAGGACTCTACCGCGAAAAAAGTTCAAAGCTTGTTCACCGCTATGATAAGTGTCTGAATTTGTATGGTCATTGTGTAGAAAAATAGAATTTTAGTCTCTCTTTCAAATGTGTAAAAAAAAAAAAATCTTGTGCTTAGTTTTTTTTCCTTTCAAAAACGTTGTTTACTTTCTGAATAACCCTCGCATATAACTATAGAACGTCTTTGTGCTTAAGATATTTATTTTGATTTTTTCTCCTTTGTTTGCTTAAAAAGTTTTTTTTTTTAATGATGCCATTTTTAATAAATATGATTTGCTATTGTAGCTACTGCCTGTAGGCAGTGATGCATGATCCGATAAAACATAATTAGTATACTTAAGATTGGTGTCTTAAGTATATTAAGACACCAATAGAGATGTCTAAGAATAGTAACTCTCCCAAAACTCCTGGCTCCCCTAAATAGCAGGCCTTTCAATATGAATTGAAGGTTGCAATTTGCTGAAGGGATATAGTGAATGACGTGCGTTGCGTGCTTACTTTTGAAAGTATAAATAAGGTACAGGATGATCCAAAAATCAGTAGACTTTTTAAAACCTCATAATTATTGAACTATTTACAATGAATCGATGAGGTTTGCACATAAATGCTCTGAAACATGGGGGAGTTTAGTTTATAATGATAAAAATAAATACATTTTGTGTTAGTCACATTTTCGACTAAGGGCGCCCATATACAAAATTGTAAGGGAAGGGGGGGGGGGGGCTCAGATATTTCCCCCATAGAAATTTATTTCAGTGCAGATTAGAGTCATTAAAATTTGACATTTTTAATAAGTTTTCATTAACGGCTGGAGAAGAAATGTTTTTACATTTTTGCAAAGAAAAAAGCACTAAAAGCAAGGAAGTAAAAAAATCTAGGGGGGGGCTTGAGCTCCCTCTTGCCCCTCCCCCATATGGGCGCCCTTGGTTTCGACCACAAGTTAGTAATGTAGTCTAACTGAAATATATTATAATACAGTTCATTCGATCAATAATAGTGCTTCAATGAAACAGATATTCAATGTACAATATACCAGGCAATCCGGTTATCACATCTTGAGACTGCAGTTTCGTTCTTGTTAGAATTCCTCAGTCAGGAATAGGGAATAACTGAGCTGGAGGCAGATGCCATCTCATTGAAGCTGAGAATGCCAACAAACTGGTGATAAAGTGAATTTATTTCACCAGCGGCGTGTCCGCAGTATGGTGCAGTTCGACTCGTGAATTGAAGGCAAAATTTGGGTATTTAGTAGTAAGGGCGGTAACTTACTACTCTGCTAAATACCTTTTTTTGCCTTCAATTCACGAGTCGAACTGCACCATGCTGCGGACACGCCGCTGGTGAAATAAATTCACTTTATCACCAGTTTGTTGACACTCTCAGCTTCAGTGAGATGGCATCTGCCTCCAGCTCGGTTATTCCCTATTCCTGACTGGGGAATTCTAACAAGAACGAAACTGCAGTCTCAAGATGTGATAACCGGCAAAAAGGCAAAAAAAGGTATTTAGCAGAGTAGTAAGTTACCGCCCTTACTACTAAATACCCAAACTTTGCCTTCAACTCACGAGTCGAACTGCACCATGCGGCGGACACGCCGCTGGTGAGATAAATTCACTTTATCACCAGTTTGTTGGCATTCTCAGCTTCAATGAGATGGCATCTGCCTCCAGCTCGGTTATTCCCTATTCCTGACTGAGGAGTTCTAACAAGAACAAAACTGCAGTCTCAGGATGTGATAACCGGGCTGCCTGGTAAATTGCATGAAGTTCTGCCTTATCCCTTGTTTAGGGATGGTAACTTACTGCTAGATATTGAATGTAATTCCCCTTGTCGAGAATTACGGCCGTCTGACACTGAAAGCACCCTATTTTAGAGGTTATACATGACTCCTGATGTCTTATTTCTTCTTTAAACTGGCTTACAGAAATAGACCGATCTCTGTACAAACACGAATTTAAATAACCCCACAACATGAAGTCACAAGGTGTAAGATCTGGAAACCATGGGGACTATTCATGCAAAAAAAATCGTATAAGGACATTGCTGTCTCCAAATGTCGACCTCAGAAATAAGGCTCTCCGTTCTGCATATCGAGTATCTTTGAGCCACGCCAGAAACGGGAATGCAAAATAGATAATTTTCTTAAAAGTAGTTCAACTTTGAACCAGCAAAATAAAATCTATAATTGTTCTCAAACTCCTCCTGTATTTGACAACATTGCAAGCTTTCTATCGTTCATGATAGTGCCTAGCATATTAAAATGTAGGATACCCTCCATGCAATAATACCAGAATTACTGAATGTAACAATGTGTTGTGTACATCATTACCAACTCCCCCTCCCTGTAATTTAAGGAGTAAAAAAACTTATTTTATAACCTTACTAGGAGAGGGTAGCACTCTTATTTTACTTTTGAAATAAAATATACAAACAACTTTGAAGTGGTACGAAGTTAACCGACATTGCTTAAAACTGCCAAACTGACTGTATTCTTTTAATAGTTTTCCTGGGACAGTGCCGTAGAGTAATTCCTAAGCAACGCATGAAACGGTTGCGATTCAAATAAATCGATTCTGAAATCTCTATGAATTTTTGTGAAAAATTATATAAAATAAGGGTCAATCATCAAGTTATTTATTTCCTCCATTTAGTTTTTCTGGAACATACTGAATATGCATAGGCAGGATACATATAGTGTTTTAAAATTGATTTCACTATTCCGTAAATTGGGATGGTTTAATTCTGGAAGAGGTTCTAGTTGGAATAAAACCTTAATTATGACACTGAATCTGAAAAACAACTCACGCACACAAAAACACACGCACACAAACACACACACGCACGCAAAATAAAAATTAAAAAACAGCAAAAGAAGCAATTTGTTTATCAATATTTTTTGTGTATTGAAAGATTGGATAAGAATTTGATTTTTAATTGGAATAATGCTTTGCAGCACATTACACGTAAAAAAATAACAGTTGTACACTTGTAAGTACTTATGGAATGAGTTTCCTATTTTCGAAATATTCCTTGTATTTCTGGACTGGTATTTCATTTATTTCATGGAAATTTGGAATCTCTTTCTTCAGTTTCTGCATCCATGATGTTATTCTTGGATATCCATTCAAGTCGGTGCCAAGTGTCTAAATAAAAACCAAAGACCATTATTATCATTGCACAAGTTATGAATACATTAAATTAAAGTGGAAGGCTGTAAAAAGGAACATAAAGCCAAGCATAAGTAAGTATGATAGTTTATTAGCATGCTAGGAAGAAATATTTTTATTATCTTTTTTATAGAAACTAGACTAGAGGCTAGGCAGTCTCTTTTTTTCAATTAGGAGGCACTAGACACGCTGCTGAGAACATAGAAAGAGGTTAAATACTATTTGGATGTGTGTCGCGTCACAAACTTGGCACACAAAATAGAAACAAAATAGTGAAAAACTTGATGGTTTAGGGTTATATGTCAGGCTATATGTTATGTTAGGTTAATGTCATGCACATAAGCATGACATTAACCTAATTTTATGATATAATTTGAAAAACTTGCTTCAAAGGCTTGGAGTTCTTTTTATGGACACCCTGACTTGAACTTACTATGCAATCAAGAAAATTTCAGAACCCATGTTACACGATGAATTTTCCTTTAAACTCTGAGAAATAATTTTTCTGCCTCTCAGATTTTTCTCCGTGGTTCCTATGTTTTTAATTTTTGTCGGTCTCTATATCCCCTTTTCAAAACATTCCTTTTTCAAAAACACGTTTTTGATTAATTTTATGGATGAAAGGCGTTGATTCTTTAATAATTCTGCATTGCTTTTGCATATTCGAAGAGTTCAGTCTTCACCGATCCTTAAAAAAAAAAAAAAAAAAAAAAAAAAAAAAAAAAAAATTGCAGGAATTTCCATGCTAAAAGGAAGTTACATGCTAAAAAAACAAGAGTTAGTATGCATTTATGAACTTCACTAGCAGTTGTCGTCATAAATGGGCTCAAAGCACTAAAATCGATTTTTATAGATACTGCAGACATTCTACGCAAAAATTTAAGATCTAGTCTAAAGGGGGGGAGGGGACTAAATTCAACATCTATTATAGCTCTACAATAGCAATGACGCATATAAATATTTCGTTTTTTTTTTTTTTTTTTTTTTTTTTTTTTTACATCGACAGCATGTCACTTTTCTGAAAGGGCTTCCAAATCTGAAATGGGAATCTGAAATGTTCCAATCTCAGCTTCAGCACGGTCCCTACCCATTTTGAACTCGAATATCTCCGTCAATTTTGGTGTTCAATATTTCAAATCTTTTGTGTTGATATTATTTTTCAATGGAGATTATTTGCCTAGGTGTCGTGTAAGGGAGTTGGAGCCCACATAAAAAGTTAGATTTCGTATTTGTTCACTATTCAACTTATTTTGATAGTTTTTGCAATTGGAAGTATGCATCTGTAAGACAAACGGTTTCGAATATGGACGTTTTGCGGGTTAAACAAAGACACGATGCATACAAAAATCAAAATATTACTTTAAAGAGTTTTTGCTTGTGATAAACGCTTCGCGTGCAATAATTTCGAGCAAAAAAGAAGTATAAAGATCAAACTTACCTTAAGTTGTTCAATATTCGCAGCGAAGGAGAAATCAGCCAGAGTAATGTGATCTGCAGCAGCATAAGAAGTCTTGCCCAAACTTTCTTCAAAAAAACTCAGTTGTTTCTTGGCTTCAAGATTTTCCTGATTTGGTGGTGTTCCCTTTTTCCATAGTGGCAGCTAATTAGGATTTCAGGATAAATAAACCTTTTCATTAAAAATATAAGTGTAATTAAAAAACCCCATACACAACATAACAATTTTAGCATTCTATGTAAAGAAGTTTTCAAAAGATCAGAGAGATACGCATTGTTCATTAAGCTAGAATTGATTTAGTTATCAATCATTGATCCGGTGAAATTTGTTTGCAAAGAAAAAAACGTTAAATCTAGGCGGGATTATTCTGCAAAATAAAAATATTTTAAATTTCCTTTGGAATGACTCTGCGTTTCTCAGTAAAGCAAATATCCTTTCTGTTTTACCAATAGTTTCAACTACGGATTTTGAGCTACATAAAAGATAAAAACTAACAGATGCACTTCTTTCATGACGAACATAAACCTTAAAACACTGACGATAAATAAATATTCTTACAAAAATGAACCCACATAATTAACAATTTGACGTTTGCAATTTGTATGAAAATATTGAGAAATACTAACCATGATGTCTCTTATGACTGAAAATAAATTAGAGTCTAAATAAAGCATCCTGTCGATAACTGCTCTTTTCTGTGGGTCTTCAGGGTAAATAGGGTGGTTTGGGGAGTATTTGTTCACAAGATAAGTTGCAATAGCTCGGCTGAAATGAAGAAAAAAAATCACCTTCGGAAAATACACTACAATGTAAAGTGGAGATGCTTATTGTTACTATTTGGGGGAATGCTCGAATAAATACACCTGAATATGCTGCTTTTTTCAAATAAAAGTATTGTAGGGGAACATGGGGCAAAATAAAATAGCGGGGCTAAGTGAAATGGTGAAATATTTTCTCTGCTTTTTGCTCCACGTAACTGGTATTATTTTAATTACGTAGTATCATATGTAGTCTATTCCAGTTAGGAAAAAAAAATCGCCGAAGATTAAAGCATTTGGTAGTACAGACAATTTTGAAAAAATGATACTCATATTGATTTTGTTGTAAATAAAAATTTATTTTTGTTACTATAAAACGATAAAGTTATTGTTATTAATATTTTAAATATTAATTGAGACCTTCTAATATACAGTGCAGTATTGATTTAGTTAATATTAAGCTTATTTGTATTTTAAATAAATTCTAGAATTAGCCAAGTACATACGGGGCAGATTGGATGAAGGAAAGTGAAATAGTTTGTTTCATTTATTCAATCTTTCTTTTAATATCAATCACTTATGTTTTCTTTTTTTTTTATTTCCTTTACATTCCTTCATTTAGTAATTCACTTATTTATTCATTCACTTATTTTCGTATTCATTCATTCTTTTACTCGCTCATTTATTTTTTTTCATATATTAATTGATTTTTCATTTAATTATTCGTTTATTGTTTCATTATCTTTTCATTTATTCATTTATCCCTTTTTTATTGATTCTTTTGATCAAAAATGTGTTTTATAATCGAATAGAAAATAATTCATTAGAAACTAGTTTATTTTCCACTTTGCCCCATAAAAAAGGTAAAAGTTTTCCATTTTTCTTTTCTTTTTTCTGAAAAATTAAATTTACTGCCGAAAAAAAAAGTTTCAATGCAAGTTTTATTATAAAATGCAATGTTCTTTCCTTGTGTACTGTAATTTTCAAAACAAACGTCCGATTTGTTTATTTAAAAAAATTTTAGTCATCTTTACCATTTCACTTTGCCCACATTCCCCTACTGTAATGCTGTCTTTACAGTGGTTGCGACGGGAGAGAGATGTTGCTGTCGTCGCTGTTGCCTAGAGTCTTGTTACGGCTTTAAAAGCAGCAACTAATATTTGCCTGTTACATCTACATCACAGATCATCAAGTAATGAGCAAGTATTCAAGGTTTTCTGCACTACAGTACCAGCTAGAAGTTTATCTTTGGGGCAATGGGCAAGTTTTCTTCTACGGTGAAGAGCCCCCAGAAAATAAGTCAATTTCTAAAATGTTCCATCTTCATGGTTACGTTCGTTGCAGTTACGTTAATAACACCTCATATTTTGAATAAACATTAGTTTCTGTTACATTATAAGCAAACATCAGTGTTAATCTGAGTGAGAAAGCTTAGGAATAAAAATAACGCAACGTTCTGGTTTTTCAAAAATATCTAAGAGAAATTAAAAGCTGAATTTCATGCCAATATTCTATGTTGCAAATATGTTACGTTCGTTACAGTACAGTAATTTTGTTTCAAAATCCAAGTGATGGGATACATAGTGTGGTGTGCTTTTTTATATGAAGTATTACACAAAGAAATTGTATTCTTTCACTGAATTCAGCAGAACTACAAATAAATGGTCATTACAGGGTTAAAACTCTTGTCATGCAACGAAAATGTCTTTGAATGTTACGTTCTTCACGCTGGAATGACCCAACTATAGAAATATGGTATAATATTAATAGTAATTATAGATGATTGGTAGTGGTACGAATCTATGACTCACTGCGGGAATTTCAGCGGAAAATTACAACTCGAATTGCGTTAATAGAGTAATTATTGTCCACTATTTACTGGTATTTTTTTTGTTGGAAGTTTTTCTGCCAAATAACTGTTAAAAGGATTTTGTTTAGGCATACCTTAATGCATCTCCTAAATAATGCTGGATATATGTGCATTTCAAATAAACTGTAGATTTAGTTATTTATAACCTGCTTTTTAAGCTTAGTGAATAACGGAAATTTTTTTTAGTGTTTCAGGAGTTGCTGATTTGCATTCTTTTAAAATGAATTAGGTCTTATAATGTTTTATCTCTTTGGCTATTTTTTCAAACCATCCCAAAGTGGCGCATTCAAGCTCTAGAAATGCGAATAATATAAATGTTTTATGCGGACAGAACAATTGCTCTCAGTACGTCACATATAACCAAAAGTAGTTTAACCACAAGTAAAGTAATGTTTCTATTTTTACTTTCAAGCTTATACCATAAACTTGAAAGTATAAAAATGCATTCTTACCTTTCCGTCAAATAAAATCCATCGTCATTTATAAACGGTACCATATGTTGAGGATTTATCTAAAAAGGATAACAAAGAGGCAAAAACTCTCACTGGATTCATCACAGTTGTAACAGAACAATCCCGTTATATACAGAAAATATGATAAGGTTAACTAGAAACTAGATAGGATAACTTACTTCATTGTAAATTTCAATAGGAACGCAAGAATTTTCAAGTATAATCTATTTTTTATGCAATTCTTTTTATTTACTTTTAACTTTTTCCTGTTTTTTTCCGACATTTTAAAATTACATTAAGCTTTTTTTCATATCTTGTTCATTTTCTTTTCGGGAGAATGGACAAAAAATGGTTGTTAGGGCATATTTATTCCTGTAGAAATCTTGCAGGAAGACAACTTTCCCCCCAGATACTGTGTTCCAGAAAATACATTTAGGTAACCAAAAGAAAAAAAAAAGCTTTGGCAATTACCGAGTTTATATAGCGATCTAACGCCAAGTAAACGATAAATTTGATGCCAAAAATGAGATTCTAACTCCAATGTCAGTTTGACAGTATTGGTGATATTAGGTCTCATTTGTAACTAGTATGTTGTGGCCATCACGAAACTTTCTTCTATATTTTTCTTTTTTTTTCTGATCCCTCCCCATGCTTGACGAAGAAGCAATATTCCCAACAAAAACAAAATTACACATGCAAAAACTTGACGACCATCCCAATGTCTGAATTATTGCAAAAGCAAAGCAAAGAGCGAAAATTGAAAGTTATTTTAAAAGCCTTGCTTGAATTAATTACAAATATTTTATTTGTTAGCAAACATAAGATGGCAACAGTTAAAAATTTTAAATCATTGAGATAATATTTCCGATCATTTCCATACAATTAAAATCACGAGAAATACGCAGACGACAATCTATTACGATTTATCTTTCTTATTGTTGCATTAATAAAGCTATTTTTATTCGCAAAAAAAAAAAAAAAATCAACACCTCTTGGAGCGATTGGCGTCAAAATTGAACCAAAGCCTGTTTACGTATGGATTCACATATATTCCAAATTTCAACCAGAACGTAGCATTACTTCTTGAGATAGGGTACTCACAATGGAAAAAAAGAACGGGCGATTGCGCTACCCCCTTTTTAGCTGTTGACACCAAAATGAAATCAGCTCTTATACCCACTAAGGGCTACTTGCCGATAAATTTTTCTTTCATTCCGTTCATTATTTCTTGAGATACAGCAGTCACAATTGACGACAAAAAAACGTTTTATAGCTCAACCCCCGTTTGAGTTATTGACACCAAAATTGAATCAGCACCTGTTCCTGTTAATGGCAACATATGGACCAAATTTTGTTTGATTCCGCCAGTTACTTCCTGAGGAATAGCAAGCATGCGTAACTCAAAAAACGTCCCATTGCTCCACCCCCCTTGGAGGAATTCGCGCCAAAAACCAATGGGCACAAGTTCACATACGGGCACATATGTGTACCAAATTTCGTTCGATTTCATGCGGTAGTTTTTGCTGTAGAGCGGCCACAAAAAACTGGTCACACAGACGTGACACACATACATACACACACACACACAGACAGACAGACATTTTCCAAAAATAGTCGAAATGAACTCAGCACACCTCAAAACGTTCGAATCCGTCAAAATTCGAAATTCGAAAATTTGCACGAATCCAATACTTTCTTCTATATATTAGATATAGAAGAAAGTAAAAAGGTATTTCCTACAACGATTCGCAGTAAACTCGGGAGTACAAGTATTGAAATGTTTTCCAAGGCACTTTTATACTGTATTTTTCTTCCTTTTACACGTTCTATTTAGTCTTTTTTTTAAGAAACATAAAAACTTTTTTTATTTCGAAAGCGCCACGATCGTTTATTACTACTTTATAGGCGCAGAAAAAAAAGCAAAAATTCTGTAAAAGAAACTAAAAATTAATGAAAAAGTTTTAAATTAAGAGGTATTACAACTAAAACTTGACATAAGTGCACATCATTTGCATACCGAAGGGGATACAAAGGTACATATGCACACTCAACAACATAATCATTTTGCACTGTTGTAGAAAATGGCAATTGTTTTTAAAATCTGTGAAATACTGAAACGTAAAAGTGAAGGAATTGGATGGATAATAAAATTGAGTTTCAAAATATAAATTACAACCTTTACGAAAAGATACTTTAGGTATTTTCAATGAGAAATAGTTGATGCAAAATATTAAATTTTGTTTTATTAGATGCTTTTTCCTGCAATTATAAGTAAAAATTGATAGAATATTTTAGTCATGGAAATATGAGAAAACATAAGGGATGTATTAGCACCTGATAAATATATTGTAGAACTCTTTACCGTCTTAAAAGTCTGCTGTTGTTTTTCATCGTAACTAAATCTACATAATACGAAGTAGTTATGACTGAAATGCATATTTTAATCGTAACAGAGACGAATTTCAAATCTGTACCTCGCAGATGAAGCGTAATCTGTAAGCACATATTGTTGAATTTTGTCTTCAATATTAATTTCAGTACAGTCAAATTTGCTTTTTACGAGAGCAACGAGTCCGCAATATTTGCTCGCTATAACCGAGTGCTCGTAAAAAGCGAGTTCGTGAAAAAATCATAAAAAATCATCCTAGTTGTTTTTTTTTCTTCTTCTTAATCACTATGCAACCAAATAAGTTGGTTACTTTGCTTTGAACTGTCTAAATGTTTCTTTATTATGTCACCATTTTTCAGGAATACACACATACACACAGATATAATTTTTAAATATTTCTATACTCCACGAATTAAAAAAAAAAAGTTCTGACATCGCTTGTTCTCAGGATTTATGCTTTGTTACCAACTTTGGTTGACTTTGAAATGTTAAAAAAAATTTACCAATAAAGAATAAGTCAAGCAGAAAATTAGTATAAATTTGACGAATTACAAAAAATATAAGCGGGGTTTGATCGTTAAAAGCGAGTTATGCTCCCATAGACTTAACATTGTACCAAACAAGTATATTTCTGACTTCCTCGCTAAATCTGGGTCATCGTTACATCTGGGCTAATTATAAGCGAGTTCGACTGTATTAAAGAACCCACCTTAAAATTAAATATACGTGTTTGTATTTTTTGACACATAACATTTTCTATAAGCGTACAAATTTAAAAGCACAAAGTTCTAAAAATGTCCAGGTTTAAACCCTACTGCATAAAATATTTCGATTTTTAAAGGTTCTCTTACTTTCACGAATTCCGGCTTTAAATGTTCTCCAGTAAACAGATCCACATATTTATCGTTCAGTTTAATTCCTAGGTGTTGCGCTGTGAAAGTGATCATTCGGCAAGGTGGACTGGCTGGCATTTGATAAAAGTCGATCGTCATGATGTTAGCTGCAACAGAATTGTCACTTTGACTGCAAACCTCAGAGTGACATTTCAAAGTAGCTATTCATTCACTCGCCCTTAAATTGATAATGACTGGTTCAAGGTTAAAAGACGAGTAACAGAGAGCTTTTGATCAATTTACGTTTTGTGGAGACATCAAGGAGGATATCTGTGACGACAGTAAAGATGTGTAATAAGAGAAAGACTTTTTTTTTGTTTTTTGAGAACTCTATATTAAAAGAAGGGTTAAAGAATGGGTGTGATGCATCTTCAGAAATATCCATATTACCGCAATACCTTAAGCATACATAATTTCCTTTTTAATCTTAACTGTATCTGTGAATATTGCATGAATAATTATAAATAATACGGTGAACTTCGGTACCATAGATCTGTGATGCGACTCGTATGCAACATGCAATGCATTTAATATTTTTCCCTTTTTGTAATGTGAACATTTTTTTCGGACATGGGGCTCATAGGAGTGGGATTGATACTTGGGTTTCGCACTGAAAAATAAATGAAAAAATTCCGAAATGAAAAAAAAAAAAAATGAAAAAGTAAAAAGAATAGGCTTGAATGATTTAAAAATATTTTGGGAGGAATGTCACCAAGTGCCTCTTTATGCTTCAAATGTCTATGCTTTTGAAATCTTCACCTTTCTAGCTTCTCAGAAGAATGTTAACAGTTAATATAACTCAATTCCCTCACTGTAAAATAACTCAGAAACTTATTTTGATACAACGGAAATGTTTCTAGGGAAAAAAAGGGAATGCTTCGGTCAGCAGCACTTTTTTTATTTACTCAAAAAGTTTTTTCGTTTATCCAAAAAAGCAAAAAGTGAAAATGTTGACGCATGCGCAGCTCAACACGACGAGAAACAGGAAGTAGTGCCGCTCCAATGCCAGAGAGAATTTTCGTTCATTGCATGAATTCAGCGAGAGAAAGATAATATTTAAATCTTTTTATATTGTGCTAATTTATCGTTGTCAAATTACAGCTGAAGCTATATAAAATTTTTCCTTGTTTTGAAAGTGCGAAGCGTAACTAACTTCTTGACGCATGCGTGAGACAAAAGCAAACTAAAGCCTAAACCCGAACAACAGTACCGAATACACGTTAAGAAATCGAAGAATGTTCTTTATTGAGTCACATCATTTGTATAATTTACATCTTGTCTTTGAATTTCTTAACTAGATGGGTTAGTGTTATTGACAGAATGCTATTCTGTCATAAGGATGACTTTTCAGGAGTTAAATATCGACGAAAGAAATGAGTAAACATATTTTGAGTACAAGTGTGATTGGTTTTGCTTCTTCTAAGAATCTGAGTTGAAAAACATAATAAACACAAAATAAGTGTTATTGTGTATGCTGTTTTTATGCGTCAACCCATGTTTATCATTAGTAAGTTATTGAAATATATTTAATTGAACATTTAAACTTCAAAAATTATGAATTGAATGTTTTAATAGGCGAATTCTCAGATTTGACAACTCATCTTTAAGGTTAAGTGTTTTCATTCTCTTATAAACAGTGTAACCAGATTAAAAAAAAAAATAGCTTGAAAATATTGTGAAAAACTGAGAATTACGGCTCTTTAACATGCAACGTCATTTTCATAAAGTACTCCCGCTCCCTCGAGGAAATTGAAACCTTGTATTTATTTCGTAATGAGAAACCTATACTTGGGGCAAACCTAATCTGGCAACATTCTGAAGGCTATGCAAATACTAATCACAATATTACGTCGCTTCCAAGTTAGGTTTGCCCAAACTGTAGTGTTTCAGTAGTTTTTAAAGGCTGATATCTCTAAAAATACTTTCATTAGCATTACACTTCCCTCGGTTCAGATTACTTAAATTTGTATGAGTTTCTGCAGCAAATCGATGTATACAGGGTGTTTCTGAACTCTTGAGCAAAACTTTAAGGGGGGATAGTACACATCTGGACAAGCAATATAATGGCAAAAATAACTGTCTCAAACGTTTTCCGAAGGAGATAAGCGTCATTAAAGTTGAGGGTCGGAAATTTCAAATAATCATAAAAAACGGATAAAATATTCGATTCGTTTGCGGTTTTCGCTAAAATTATTCTTTTTATCAGTATTTTTTTTGAAGATAAATTTTGAAGATGTAGTTTAAAAAATGCCAATAGAGGGCGCTTTAAACATTACAATAACGAAGAAATATTTTTACCGCTATTTTTGAATCTCATTAAATGTTTGCTAATGCTTGGACTTAAACTTAAATTTTTAGCTCTAAATTTGAATTGCTGGGAGTGATTAAGTAGCGAAAACTTTTCTTCAAAGGTTGAAATGCACTTTGTCACAAAAACATGTATGCATCAAGAATCAATTGAGATGCAACCAACAAACTCGGCTGGAATGTAGTTTGGTAAGAGATGATTTAAATTTCGTCGCCAGTGACGAACGGGTAAGCGCGCTATGCGCATACAAGATGCGCAGATGGGTACGATTGAAAGTGTGAAAGTTATGTCAAAGGGCACTTCAAACGAAACTGTCGAGTTGTAAGAACGCTATTGTGACTTGGACGAACTTTTAGAGGTATACAGACTTTTTGAAGGAACGTACAGTAGATCTCAGAGGAGCAGGTTGGTTGTACGCGCGTATATGCCGTCACCTCGATCGGAGCGATATGGTAGTAGTTTAGTGTAGGTAAAAATAAATGATTCCCTCCATTGCGGTCGGTTAAGGTATTCTAGAAACGGAAATGAGAGCGAAGATCGCACATCATAAGAGTGGCCACTACCGTATCAACAAGGACGCTAACATTAGTTCTTGGCCGTTTAACACCTTCCAAGAAACTGCTGGTATCAAGAAAAACAATCCTGAGTAGAATGAAAGACGCTGGTATCTCGAACCGGTGTTTTTCATTGCGATATTGCGATGGATTGAATTTTCGTCGATTGGATTTTCGCTGCACTTTATTAGCTGGGCTGCGACATACAGGAGGCATGTTATCTTCATCGATGAATCCTGATTGAGTCCCAGTGGTCTTAGGTAGCCTATGTCACTCCATACCAGGCCGTGATTTGTCTTGTATCGCTGCTAGTGGAAGCTATATAATTGACGGCTTAGTAACCTTTATTGTGTCGTAACTTTTTAATAAAACAATTTTTTGTTCTGAATTTGTAATCATTTCCTTACTTTGTCATAGGCCGCTTCCATTTTTAGTTTCGTGAAGATCGCTCGTTTCCTTCTGGGTTAATGTATTTTTTTTGTGACAGAGTGTATTTCAATTTCTGAACACAGTTCAATTTGCGCAACTTAATCACGTCCGATTACTCTGATTTTGAGTTGAAAATTAAGTTTAAGTCCAAGCATTCGAAAAAATCTAATGATATTCAAAAATAGCGGTAAAAAATAGTTGTTCGTTGCTCCAAGGTCTAAAGCGTCCTCTATTGGCATGTTTTAAACTTCTTCTTCAAGATTTATTTTCAAGAAAATACTGATAAAAAGAATAATTTTAGTGAAAATCGCAATCGAATCGACCAATTTTTCTTTCTCTTTGTGATCATATTTGAAATTTTGGACCCTAAACTTTAATGGTGCCTACCTTCTTCGGAAGTCGTTGGGGCTCTTATTTTTGTCATTATATTGTTTGTCCTGATGTGTAATATCAACCCTTAAAGTTTTGCCTAAGTGTTCAGAAACAAATATGTCTCTCTCTCTCTCTCTCTCTCTCTCTATATATATATATATATATATATATATATATATATATATATATATATATATATATATATATATATATATACATTTGAAAAGTTAATGACCCTTTAACTTTTGCTAATAGCAAAATAAACTCGACGACTAGATAATAAAACATACATGTATAAAATATTTTTATGCGATTACTTATCTTTTGTTTTCTTTTTGACATGAAAATATTTTTCTCTGCAGAGTTTTATCTATGCAACTTATTTGAGTTGTAGTGTACCTGTGTTACTCCTTGATTGCATAAACTAAACAAAAATGCTCGTGGAAGGTATGTCCCATGCATCAATTATACATTCTCTATTACAAGAAACTTGATTTAAAGCAAAGTGAAATTACACCCTAAAATAAAACTTAAAATTGAAAACTTTTTTTGTAAATTCAAATTTCACCTAACTAAACTTCCAAATTCGAAGAACTAGACAATCTGAGGTTAAATGTTCTGAAAAATATGTTCGTAGTCATACACTGCTTGACAATTGCTAAGGAACAATTACGCTTTTTGGAATAGTTAAGAATAGACAATGGTTGAACTAAACAGAAATAAGTACATAGTTTGTAAGAAGGATGTGCCTTTATTATACGTACAAAATAGTACAGATATTACTGCATCAATGACGAAAAATCTTCCCAAAAAAAAATCCTACTTAGATGATTTTCAAACAACTACAAAAAAATTGATCTAGGTCAGAATGATGGAGACATGAGTACCTTGGTATGATGTGTGATTACCAGACACTAATGCACATTTTGCATCTGTTTTTCCATACTCCCCATTAAACTATCGAGGAGTGCTTGGGGGATATTTTCCCATTCCTTTCTCAAGGTGGATTTGAGTTCTTGTACTGATTGTCGCCCATAAAGAGAAAGTTTGGGCCTACAGCACCCCTAAAAAGACGAACATGATCCAGTACAACTTCTCTGCAATACCTTTGCGATGTAACGCTTCCTTGTTCAAAAATGTGAAGCGTTTTTCGGCGATTGTGCATGATGCCTGCCCACACCATCACGCCTGGACCATACCAATCACGTTCACAAACAAATTTTTGTGCATAACGTCTCTCCACAGTAGTTGGTTACCAGAATCACCTGTCACACTGAAACGAGATTCGTCGGAGAACATCACTGTAGACCAATTTGGACGTTTCCAACCAGGACCATAAATTTTGTGTATTACATGATGAAAGGATGGGAATTCGTTTGAGCAAAAATGAAAAAAAAAAAAAAAAATCAAAATTTTTCCGTTTGAGGGCATTTTAATGAAATACATTATTTCCCGATCACTAAAGTCCGATGCATGTATCTTCTTGCCTTGGAGGAACTTGAAACATATTGTAAATAGTGATAATCCTAGAACCTTACGTGATCAGAAATGCAGCATAACACGACAGGTTCTCAGCACTTCTAGCAGCGTACTGCGGTCAATTGTAAAACATGCTATCTTACGATTCCAGACGAAAATCATAGCAGTCCTATTAAATATTTTTCGATGCAAGATTTGTTTAAAAAACATTTGTAAATGTATAATAAATGTGTAACTCATAAAAGTAAGCCCTCTGGTGACAAAATTTTGAACAATTTTTATTTCATCACGTAAATTCTCCTCCTTTCATTATGATCTACGCAAAATTTCGTTTATTTCTGAGCAACAGTTTCGCCATCAGGCAACTTTAAAGTAGGGTCTTTGAATCATGAACACCCTGCATATTCATTAATTCATTTGATTATTTCGACAACCACTCAGTTTCTTCAATTGCGTCTCCACAAACAAAGAGACATTTCTTAAATTCTAATAAAAAGAAAAAAAAAACATGCATTTCCCATCACTTTCGAATAAACTGAAGGCATACTAATATTTAGTTTTTAGCCTACTTTCCCAGTAAAAGTCAGAAAAAGAAGAAAAAAGCATGAAAGAAGGCTTAATGCATCTTAAAAATATCGTGAAAAACAAAAAAAAGTCAAAAATAAATAAAATAATTAAATGAATATTGAAAAATTAAAAATTGGAAAGTAGGGTATTGAGATGGGGAAAAATGTCTGTCGGTCTGTCTGTCGGTCTGTCTGTCGGTCTGTCTGTCTGTCGGTCTGTCTGTCGGTCTGTCTGTCGGTCTGTCTGTCTGTCCCCCCCTAATAACTTTTGAATGAATAGTCCGATTCGAACAAACTTTTTTTTGTTCGAAAGATCTCGGCGAGGACACCTCATTCCCATATTTCACTTTTTGATTTGAACTATTTTTTGTTCAATTTTGAACAGTTCAAAAAAACTTAACATTAGCGCCTACGGGGAAATTCAAAGCAATTCCGAACTGTGAGGCGAATTTGCTTCAAACAAACTTTGTAGGAAAAAGCTTTTGATAAAAAACTTGTATATAAGATATCTTTTTGATTTGAACAATTTTCCGTTCAATTTTGAACAGTTCAAATCCCTTAACATTAGCGCCTACGGGGAAACTGAAAGTCAATGTAGATTCCGTACTTGAAGGCGGATTTACTTCAAACAAACTTTGTTGGAAATAGCTCTTGACGACCAACTCCCGACTCCGACTCCGAGAATTTAGGGGGACCTGACACTGACTCTGACTCCTGTTCCCGACAATTAATCGGACTCCGACTCCCCGACTTCGACTCTGACTTCGTAGCTTTGGCAAACATTTATACACGGAGGACAAATGACTGACTCCGATTCTTGGATATTTGACTCCGACTCTTTTATCCCAAAATGAGATTGACTCCGACTCCGACTCCGCTGCTGTGGTTTTAACTGTGAAATAATTATTGTTGATATGATTTGTTTTTATTTTCACGCTAAAGTTTTAATTTAGGTATTTAGTTTTCGGTGAATAAACTCAAAAAATATGCGCAGACGATTTTTTTTTTTTTTTTGACAATGAAAATTATTTCTTTAAGTTGACATTTTATTGTTTTTTTTTTATTTTGGTAAGTGCATTAATTCGTTTAAAAAATTATTTTCGGCAACAGGGGAAAAAGAAACGATTTTTTTAATGTGATGTATTTATTTTAATGAACTTATTATTATTTTTTCGTTTTGAAAGCTGTTAAAAAATTTTTTTAATGGAAAGAAGTGTATTAGCTGCTTTGTTTAAAAGGTGCTGCTATTTTATTTGTTCGTTTTTTTGAAGAAAAGTAAGGAATATTTTATTCCTAGAAATCAGCTTAAAATATTAAAAAAAATATGTTTGAAAAAATTTGCGATTTTAGCTATTTTTGAGAATATTGATCAGGTACTAGAAAGTAGTATGGGTATACGGGAAAGTAGGCTCGTCTAGTTCTAGACGGAACTTCTTGTTGTAATTTAAGCTAAAACTCATACATTTTCTTACCTATTTTTATAGGAGTTTATGATAATCCGAAATTTTTGTAATCTGAACAAGTAGTATAATTTCGATTTAACGATTTTCAAAGGACTGGAAAAAGCTATCGTTAAATCAAGGATATCGTTAAATGAAGTATCATAGACATTCAATGCAGCCAAATCCGGACCAGCGAAAAGTCTCACCAAAGTGAGGAAATCGTTAAATCGGGTATCGTTACATCGAATAGTTTTATTTAGCAGTCACGCAGGGATATTTTTATCCGTAATTTCTCCATTTTAAGCTACCCCACCCATATTTTAAAGGGATTCATTTCATTAGTTGTTATAAAATGGAAGACAGATTCCCTAACTTTAGAAAAGTTATCAAAAAGTGATATTATCCTGTCATTTAGTGTATGTTTGAGTCACGCCTGAAATGAGATGCAAAATCAATGATTTTAATAAAAGTAATGCAGCTTTAAAGTAGCAAAATAAAGTTTATAAATTTCTACAAACACATCCTTTGTATTTCACAACATCACAAGTTTTCTGGCGCTTTTTAAATGCAATAGAATATCAAAATGTAGGAAGAATGATTAGATCAGCTGTATAGATATGGCTTCCAAAAAGTAACGTTAGAAGTATTGATTAAAGCAATGAGCTGTGCACAATATTGCTCCCCCCCCCCCCCTTTTTTTTGTAACATAAAAGTAAAGAGAAGGAAACGTATTTCATAACCCTGACGGTACAGGGCTTTTTTTTTTTTTTTTTTGAAGTCAAAGGTTGCCCTAACAGACTGTATTCTTTAAATATTTTCCAGGGACAACACTGCGGTGGGAATCATTAGTATGAAATGAAACGGATGCGACTTTAACCATATTCTGTTTGAATCTTTAAGAATTTTTGTGAAAATTTCTTTAAAATCGGGTCTATCATCAAGTTATTCGTTTTGATTTAGTTTCGCAATTCTGTTCTATACTGAATACGTATCAGCAGGAGATATGCAGTGTTTTATAAAATCGATTTTCTTATTCAATAAAGTGTGATAGTGTAGTTTTGGAAAAACTTCCAGTTTAAATAAAACTTTAATTATAACACTAAATCTGCAAAATAACTCAAAAAGAAAAAAAAAACAGCAAAATGAAAATTTTATTTCTTAAATATTCCATTCAATACATACTGAAAACTTAGTTACACTGAAATTACTATAATACAGTAACTAGTTAGAACATATCATGTTCCAACTCAGTTTTTTAAGTTTCAATTTATAAAAACATACTTTAAGAATTTTTATGAGCTCTTGAATAGATGAGATTTCGATTTTTAATGTAAATAATGCTTGGCAGCATACTGTACGTAAAAAAACGTTCCGCTTCTGTAAATATTCATGGAGTTGATTCCCTATTTTTAAAATATTCTATGACTTTCTGGACTGGTACTTCATTTATTTCATGGAAATTTGGAATCTCTTTCTTCAGTTTCTGCATCCATGCTGTTATTCTCGGATATCCACTCAAATCGATATCAATTATCTGTATAAAAATCAAAAACCATTAGTAACATCGCAGAAGGGAATAAATTAAATTAAAATAGAAGTTTATAAAAAGAAAAAATAAATCAAGTAAAAGTATGACAATGTCTTAATAGGCTAGGAAAAATATTTTTATTAGCTGTTTTAGAAACTAGAAGTTAGGCAGCCTCTAGTTTCTAAAATAGGTGCGACGGGGCATATATTGGAACAAAATGGTAAAAATCTTGGTCACTTCACCTTCAAATACACCTATTCATAACATTAACCTAGTTTAATTTGAAAAATTCGGCGCAAAACTTCGGAGTTCTTGCATGGAAGGCCTGTACTTAAGCTACTAACTTGAACTTTACACTCCAATAAATAGTTTCTCTGGCGCCTAGATTTTTTCTTGGTTCTTATTTTTTTACTATTTTTATCAATCTCCATATTCATTTTACAAAACAATTGAAAAGTGAATTGCATGTATACACTTTAGATGTAGTACTGCCGTTGTAAGCACAAAAGTGGTATCTGCACTTTTCATCAAAATAGAGTTAGGGTCACCAGATGATTCTTTGCAACATATTTCACCTAAATACAATGTTGTATGGTCATTTGTCAGTGAGAATTTGTTTTTTTTAATCTGAAAAAGTTGCATCTGAATCAAATACATGGAGGCGCAAAATTTTAAACGGCAATTTCTCATTTTGAACTCAGTTGCAGATACGACTTTTGTGCTTAGCACGGCAGTCTAGCTCTACTGACATTCTACTTATATTTCATTACTTCAAAATTTGAGTGTGATTTTCTATAGACTCAATTAGAGAAAGTTCATAGATATTCCCCAAAACAATTTTCTTACTGAAACCAGATCTTGATTTCCGCAAAGACAAGTGGGGACAAGTACACAGAGCCCTCACATTTTGGTGCAACCAAATTCTGCTATGAAAAGCACTTTTGTGCTGTGTTTGTTTAGTATAGCTGGGTGAATTTGCTAACATATCTGTCACATCTGTTATTGTTATTTATCAATGAAATTCTTAAATTTTTCCGTTTGCTTATACAAACTTTGCACTCTTTAAATATTTCATTTCACCATGTATAAATAGATAAATTAACGTATTTTACATCAAATTTCATTACATGTCTCACATGATGTCAAGTTTTCAATCTAACACACGACCAGGGTTTATACTTATGAAGCAGGGTTGTGCAAAACTTAGGATTAACATGCAGGATTTTAGCACACATATGTAGCTAAGTGCATTGTATAGTTTAAGAATTTTAGAAGGACCTTTGCCTGTGAGTTTCTATCTCGAGTGCAGGGGCGGATACAGAATACCATTTTAGGCGGCTCATACTGAATAATGACTCCCCCCTCCCCTAATGCACAAACCTATGATTTTGTGTACGAAAAATCTATTAAACTGCTTAGGTGTCAATAAAAGGCACCAAATCGAACATGAATAGGGCACCTAATAGGGCAAAAATGTTTCAAATTAATTTCATAAGCAATGGAAAGAAATTACATTTCAAACATTTACTTTCAAAAATAATTAATGAATTGAAAAAAACTATGGAAATCGTTTACTTTTTATTTATAAAGTGTTTAAATATAATGTGGATGGATACTATTTTCGACGGTTTAGGTGGGGAGTTGGGGGGGGGGCGTGATCCCCATGATCCTCCCCTTGCATCTGCCCCTGCTGGAGTGTATGCACTAAATCTGAATACGATATAACTATTTGTTTTTAAATAAAACTCGAAGGTTTTCTTTTTATTACAAGGTAACCTGACACGGCGGTATGGTGTTGGACAGGGAGGGGGATGCAAACGGTGAACGATGTCGTGGGGGACCTCAAATGCTTTCTTATCCCAGGGCTTCCTGGAAGCCAAAATCGGTTCCTGATTACATCTACTAAATTTAATCCCTATAGACTTCAATTAAACTTAAAAGACTTCATAAAAATAATGCTCTCCCTAGATTATGTGCTCAATCAAAGTAAACTTGATCAAGCATTTCAAAAACTTAGAATCAATTTTGATACATTTTTCGCACATTCTGCAGCAGGTCCTCATTTAATCTGCATGACCTCAATTTTCGCAACCGTTAGCCCTAGATGCATACTTCCAATTACAAATATGGTCAAAACAAGATGCAGAGTTAGAAGAACATTAGCCTGAAAATACAAAAAGATTGAAGTAAAAATATGAAATCTAACTTTTTATATAGTCTCCACGTCCCCTACACAGCATTTAGGGAAATCACAAGCATGAAAAAACAATTCAAACGCAAAACATTTTACGTTTGTACGACCAATATTCACTAAGATATGAACCACACCGTTTTCTGATTACACATTTTTACCTTTTTTTAGGGGGGGGGGGAATTTTAAAGACTAACAAGTATTTAAAATTATATGCGTTCATAGAGTGTGATTTTTCAAATTGCACAAGATTTTGTAATGTTTTTTCATGCATTGTAGCATAAAGTTTGCATTTTTTTCAATAGCAATGAAAAATATAATTATTTTGCTTATTCACTTCGAGAGCATGTCACTCGTCTGAAAGGGCAATATGTTCCAACCTCAACTTCTGCACGGTCCCTGCTAATTTTGAACTCGAATATCTCCGTTAGTTTTGGTAGAAAATGCTTCAAATTTTTCGTGTTGGTATTATTTTTCAATGGAGATTATTTCTCGAAACGTAATGTTTGGAACTTAGAGACCATATAAAAGTTAAATTTCATATATTTTCACTATTTTTTTTTTCTTTGCATTAAGCATTTCCTTTCTGCTCTTCCATTCAACACTTCAAACTTTTCTGCAGCTTATTTTGACCCTTTTTGCGTATGCATCTTTGGACCAAATGTAACAAAAATTTTACTTTAAAGAGAGTTTCGCACAACATGCAGAAATTTTGGGCAGAATAAAACAATAAAAAGTAATTTACTTTAAGATGTTCAATATTTGCAGTGAAGGAGAAATCAGCCAGAGTGATATGATCTGCAGCAGCATAAGAAGTCTTGCCCAAACTTTCTTCGAATATGTTCAAGTGTTTCTTGATTGCTTCAAGTTTCTCCTGACTTGGGGGTGTTCCCTTTAGCCATAGCGGCATCTAATTAAGATTTTGGGACAAATAATCAATTTTATTTTAAAAAAGAGAAACACACATGCACACAACATTCCTGTAACACAATTATAAACATTTATATCAGTGTATTGCGAAAACCAGGATAAATGAAGAAAACGCTAAGTAAAATTCGTTGATTTGCTTAGTAAATGTTGTTGCTTGATAACATAGCACCCTGAAATCTCTAAAAACGAGCTAATTTGTGCCTCACATTACTTCTTTTTACACCAATTTAATGATAATAGTATCTTAGAGTAAGCAAGGAAACACTTTTAATATTTTCCCCGAGAAAAAATTCGTTGATTTGCTAAGTAAATGTCGTTGATTGATAACATAGCACCCTGAAATCTCTAAAAACGAGCTAATTTGTGCCTCACATTACTTCCTTTTATACTAATATAATGATAATAGTATCTTAGAGTAAGCAAGGAAACACTTTTAATATTTTCCCCGAGAAAAAATTCGTTGATTTGCTAAGTAAATGTCGTTGATTGATAACATAGCACCCTGAAATCTCTAAAAACGAGCAAATTTGTGCCTCACATTACTTCCTTTTATACCAATATAATGATAATAGTATCTTAGAGTAAGCAAGGAAACACTTTTAATATTTTCCCCGAGAAAAAATTCGTTGATTTGCTAAGTAAATGTCGTTGATTGATAACATAGCACCCTGAAATCTCTAAAAACGAGCTAATTTGTGCCTCACATTACTTCTTTTTACACCAATTCAATGATAATAGTATCTTAGAGTAAGCAAGGAAACACTTTTAATATTTTCCCCGAGAAAAAATTCGTTGATTTGCTAAGTAAATGTCGTTGATTGATAACATAGCACCCTGAAATCTCTAAAAACGAGCTAATTTGTGCCTCACATTACTTCCTTTTATACCAATATAATGATAATAGTATCTTAGAGTAAGCAAGGAAACACTTTAAATATTCTCGCCACTAGTTTGTAGCGAACCGAAGTAATAAAGCTTTTTACAGAGATTAATTTTCCCAATAACGGCAACTTCAGCGTGAATCAATGGTCAACTCTTTAAATAGCGCCAAATTGAAACTAGATTCAAAAAAAAAAAAAAAAATCCCCCAATTAGTCGCCAACTTTGTAATATGTCGTTAACTGGCGACCAAAAGCTTGGTGACATATTGCCAACTGTTCGCCATAAAGCGAATACTGAGATGTATTTTCACTTTTGTTAAAGTTAATTAATTTATAATTTTTACATATTTTTCTGGTCATAATATTTTACACTTTTGTAATTTGGCCTTGCTTAAAACAAAACTAATTTCACTCATTCAAAATTATTAATTGTTGAATGATTAAAAATAATATTACTATTAAAAATAGTAGATTCGATAATTATTAGGTTCGATCGATTTCGAAAATATTAGATAGATATTAGTCCCTCCCTTGCAGCCCCTTACCGGTGCTGTGAGGGAGGCATACTGCAGCACCGGAAAGCGTACTGGACATAAACGTGAGATTAATAATTTTCGTGATGCATTTTGTAGCTTTCCCCTATCTGATATTTAAATTTTATTTTTGAAAGTCAGGTGGTGAAAGTGCACCACTCTGCCGGCAATTAATGGACATATAAACATGAGATTAATATCTTTTCTAATTTTCTTAGTAGTTTAAGTATTTTGTGCTTGTCCTGTGTTTAAAATGAATTTAATTTTATTTATGTAACACAAAGAATTATTTTTAGAAAGTTTAAATATTAAAAAAATATTTAATTTTTTTTGACCGGGGGGGGGGAAGCGAATGCACTAATAATCTGGCCCCCTCACTTTTTCAAGGCACGAGCCGCCACTGTTCGCCAAATTATAACATCACTTAAATAACATTGAAATTAACACTGATTTTCCCCAAAAAGGTGTAAAACACCCCTTTTGTAACACAAGAATGCAACAAAAAGGGGAGGTTCACAACTAGACCCTAATAGTAGTCTACATATCAATTTTCAACTTTCTATGACATGCCGTTTCTGAGTAATGCGAGATACGTAGATACATACATGCGTACCTACGAACATACATTCGCACATACAGACGTCACAAGAAAACTCGTGGTAATTAACTCAGGGATCGTCAAAATGGATGTTTCGGGCGTCCATACGTTCTTAGGCTCATCTGCACGTGCCCGAGAAAACCACTCAACATTCATTCGGGGGTGAGAAAAGTGGAAATTTTGGCCGATATTTGAGTAATAATTTTCGCGAATACAATACTTCCTTTACTACGTACCGTATTACCCCGCATTATCCGGTATGCCGGAAAAAAGCGAGGTTGACCAACATACCGGATAATTCGAGGTTTACTTGCAACAAAACAAAAGTAAATTCCCCCTTTCAGGTCCAATCAGAAAGCAGACCACTGTAAGGAAAAAATAATTCCAGAAAGTAACCTTCTTCAAAAAAAAAAAAGTGCATTATACGTAATATGCTCTTGCTATTTATAGTAGGTCATTGTTAATGAATTTAATTATATACCAATAAAGTAATCAATTCAGTAGCAATCATCGTTACTGCGATTTGTTCATAATTTTTTTAAATAGATTATCTTTTTAGAGAGGTAAGTTTGATTTTTATCTATTGAATAGCTCTGATAGATTCTTTAACACTGGTTTAGGGGCGGTAACTTACTGCTTAAATGTTTGCTTACTTAGTTTTAGTTTAATTTTTATAAAATTATTCGTTATTAAACAAAATATCTCCAGCTAAAATAACAAATGACATTGTAAGTAAATATTTTTACAAAATTAAACAGTTTATTAATACTAATAAAATATGTATAGAACTTATATTCATTTTTAAACTGAACATATATTTTTTATAGCATTAATTTTTTTCCCTAACATCGATTTTTCCGGCATGCCGGAAAGGATCAGGCACGTGTTACTGAAAATCTGAGGACCCCTGAACTTTGCAGCATGCCGGATAATGCGGGGTAATACGATAAAAGGAAGTAAAATTTTCAAATAAAATCACAAAGTCATCAATTTGATTAATTAGCTATCAACTATTCGAATGTAGCTACTACTTCAGGACGGCGGGAGTGTTTATGAAAAAACTTTTTTGTGGTGAAATATGACTCCACCAATGAAAATTTCGCTTACTTCTCGTAGTAAAAAGGAATTTGCAAAAGAAAATAGGTTGCACATTTTAAAGCTCAACTCAAAGAAACAGCAATGGAGAAAATCAAGGTTTTACGCAATAGTATATATATATAGTTCAAAGCGACTTAGTCTCAAATAAGTCATTCTTACTACCAAACGGCCCAATCTTGAGAGTCACAGATCTGGATGAAATTCTGGATTTATGTCAGTTTTCACTAGATATGAACGCATGTAAAGCGGTTTGACTGCAAAGGCCCAAGTACGGCTGCAACAGAGGTCCAAAGTTGTTATTCGAGTCCAGAAAAGCAATGGTTTTTCCTTTGAAATTAAACTTTTTTTTACTCTTTTCTTGCATTTACATTGCAGTAAGAGCCAATTAAATACAACGCAATTAAATGCATTCACAACATAGAGTAAATCTCGCCTTCCCCCCTTTGTTGTACTGACAAGAGACGCCGAACGTCTTGAGAGGGCAGATATTGTCCCCAAGTTTCAAATTCCAATGAAACGGCCTGCAAATCAGTGTAGTTCGGACAACAAAATCTCGAGGGTCTCGAATCTGGAAAAACTTTTGGCTTTAGGTCAATTTGCACTAGATATGAGCCCGGGTCAATTACTGTCCGACCATCACAAGAAAAGCCACCGCCAAAATGTCTGCGCTTGTCTACTGCTGTAGCAACGAGGCGCGTCTCAGTTTTCGAAGGGAAGATTAATTGTTGGAAAAACCTGTATGACTGCACAAAGGCGAGCAGACGCGTGGCGAAATGGCGCTAAAAAGCCTTCCTGCTAACCCTTGCAGAAAATGAACGACATCCGTTTTTATGGCAGTAGACAAGCTCAGACTTGACGGCGGGAGCTTTTCTCGTGACAGACAGTTGACAGTAGTTTGAGTGCATAGGCTTTTTATCGGCTGCAAGGAGGTTCTAAATTTGCTTGTTTGGCTCCGGAACTGCAACAGCGTTGGAATTTGAAATTTTGGCACAATATTTGCTCTCGTCAAGGGCGGATCCAGGCTCCGGTTAAAGGGGGGGGGGTCACCAAACGTGTACCCACAAACAACGGTATCTTGGTGGGGGGGTTACGACATGCTCGTCAAAAAAAGGGGGGTTTCTCCCGTCTAAATCGTAGTTTTATCATATTTCGTTATGTATGAAGAATTTGAAAACGTTGGTATTGAAATTTTGTGCTTCTTTCTTACTTACCAACAAATCGTTGTTGCATTATTAGAATATATAAAACAAAAAATACAATATGCTTCTAAGAAAACTATGTATATTCTAAATGTTACAATTTTTAAACTTTGTGGAGGCTTGATTTTTCTAATTTGAACTAGGAGCAGCAGCAGTCATTTATGTTGGTCAACGCACTAGATTATACTAAAATGAAAAGGAAAAAATTATAAAACGAACAAGAATTTCAAATTGTACAAACACCATACTGAATAGTCAGTAGCAGATTTTAGGGGAAGTCCAGGGGGTTCAGGCCCCTCCCAAAGGAATAAATTAATGCAACTATTTCATTTAATTTTTTAATTGACGTCTCTTTTACATAAATAAAAAACTTTCAGTCGTGAAAAAGAACACAAAACACACAAAGCATATTTGATTAAAAGTATTTTGTTTGCTAAGGAAGACTCTCTCTATTCTGAACACTCATTGGACCGAACGAAAGTCTTCAGTTTAAGAGGGTGTTCAGTATAGGGGAGACGGAAGTAATGCATACGTGATTCCCGGGACCATCAAAATGTGTTCAGAATATCTATGTGTTCAGGTAAAACAGTCAACTGTACTTCAGGAGTCAGAGGCCAGAGCGGCAGAATACATTTAATTCATCGAAGAACCTAATACCGCGTTTCGTCTGCTAATTCCTCTTTGAGGGAATCAACTATTAACATTTTAAAATAATGTGTAGCCTAGAAGAGTCATTTCTATCCAAGAAGCTATTTTGTAAACAATAGATTTATTTTTTAGCATATAAAAAATGTAGAATGAAAAAAATCGCATGGTAGTTTCTTGACTAAGCCATATAATATTAATAGAAACGGCATTTAGTATCAAAATGGTATGTCATCTGTATCAGGACATTAAGAACAAATCGACAACTACTTTGAAAGAAATAACTTCTACATAAAATAAAATATAATACAATACTACTAATTTAAATATACTATAAACTAAATACAATAAAACTTACACGTTATGAAGGTATGATTTTCTTAGTTACATAATATTTTATAGTTAACACATAAATTAATTTATAAAAACTCAAATGAAGTATGGGTATAATTAAAAACCTTAGCCTCGTGTTATAATCATTATGACAATGTTTCTAATTGAAACCGCTTATTTTATAGCATCTCGGTGAAATTATACAGGGTTTTTAGTAGGGGAATGTGGGGCAAAGTGAAATAGTTAACATGACTGAGCTTTTTCAAAATGAACAAATTGGAAATTTGTTTTGAAAATTACAGTACATAAAGAAATAACATTGTATTTTATAACAAAACTTGTATTGAAACCTTATTTTTGATTTTTGGCAGTAAAATTGTTTCTTCAAATAAAAAAGTTGAAAATGTTCACTTTTTTTAACATTTAGCAAAGAGAAAATTGAAATATTTTTCGAATGAAATATGTTCTATTCCATTGTGAAAAAGATTTTTCATTGAATTACTAAGTAAATAAAACGGGGGTTATTTATTAGATGATTGAATGAGTGACTTTGGCTAATTGTGAGAAATATTAAAAACACAAGTAAACTAAATATTAACTAAATAAATACTGCACCGAATATTAGAAGGTCCCAATTCATCATTCGATAGTATCAAAATAATTTTTGAGTTACAACAAAATATTACAATTTGAGTATCATTTTTTAAAAAGTGCTTGTATTATCATACGATTAGATTTTTGGAGGTAATTTTTTCTTGACTGGAATAGACTACACATGACACATCTTACTACATAGTTAAAATATTACTAGTTAAGTAGCGCCAAAAACGGAGTAGATATTTCACCATTTCACTTTGCCCTGCTATTTCACTTCGCCCCACATTCCCCTACTAAATTGGCTTGAAATGTTAAACATATTTTAACTCCACATCAAAAGTGTGTTAGTGTATAATATTTTTGCATTAAAAAGTAGTTTAATTAACCTTAAGGGATCCTAAAAAACATTTGAAAATAAATTCATGAAAGCTTTGTTATGAAAAATAACATTAGCGAAGGTGAGCGCTTTTCAACTTCCGGGGTCCCCTCCAAATATTATTTTAGTATTTTTGAACGGTTTTCTTCCACACATTTTCTCACAAGACAAAGTTTAACTTCCTTTTCGACTTCTTTGCAAATCTAGTGATTATGTGGTCAATGTTTACGTCAATGTGTCTGTGGATGTTTAAGAGAGAAAGTTCCACAAGGCGTTCCTCACACATTGAGGCTCTTAACCAGGTTTTTAAACGCCGCAATGTCGAGAAGGTTCGCTCACTTGTGGCAATACTAACTGGCAATGTAGCTATGAGTCGAAGAAGGCAATTTATTCCAAGATACATGTCCTTGTCACATTTTTCGATAAGTTTTATGATACATGGAGGGAAATCTTTAACTGAATTTTGATTCTTTTCCCGTGTCCACTTCGCGACCCACAGTTGATATTCAACTTGCAGCGATGTTGTATTAACTGGCAAAAGTCCTTTATAAAAATCCCCCACTTTGTGTAAAACTTCGTTATTAGTATCTGCTAGCAGAGTTTGTGGCAAAAATGCTTTAAGATTGAAAACTAACCACATTTCGCCAAAATTGTCGAAGAGTGTCCGTTTTAATGAGAGTAAAAATCCTTTTTACAAGAAAAGTTGTATCCGTGACCGAGTTTGAGAGTCTCCACTTTAATAAAGGGAAATTTGATGTTTTAATCCTAGAAAATGGAGGGGAAAAAAACTGTCCGAAATGAGGAGTGTACGTTATGCGAGGTTTCACTGTTTTACGCACACTTAAAGAAATTTATTTTCCGCAAAACAACTCTTTTGCGAATAATAATTGTTTATGTGCAAATATAGATGTAACCGCAATAGAGGTTTAGCAATGATCTGTTCAAACAACATATTCCTCTTTAAAAAAAATAATTAAAAAAAAACATCCAAGAAGTAATTTCAGGTTTAAAAAAAAAACCTATTTGCCAAAATTTGTTTATAAATATCCAACAGAAATTACTTTAACCCCTGCCTCACCACACTCTTTACTTTTTTTTTTTTTTTTTAAAGCAAAGCCTCTATATTGTTTCGTTTTTTAGAGGTACCAGGTATTTTGTGCTGAGATATGCATTGCAGTCTATATATAACTGCAGTATGCTGCTTCAAACTGCTTAAATCCAGAGCTCTCAGCACGAAAATCTTTCTAATTTAAATACAAAAACGCTTCCCCCACCCCCTATTTTTGCGCTTGGATATAATATACAATTTAAATTTGTACACAAATTGGGTGATCCTCAATTTCTCCTTCGAAAAAAATCTAACTGGAAGATCAAAAAGAATCTGGTGGGTAATGTTTAGTTTGGTTAAGGGGGGTGGGGTCATGACCCTCATGATCCCCCCCCCCCTCTTGGACCCACGCTTTTCCCTTCCGTAAATTTTGCGCTTGGATATAATTAAATTTTTTATACAAACTGGGTGATCCTCAATTTCTCCTTCGAAAAAATCTATAACTGGAAGAATAAAAAGGATCTGATGGGTAATGTTTGGTCTGGTTAAGGAGAGTAGGCTCATGATCCCCATGACCCCCCCCCTGGATCCTAACTTGCCCCCCCCCCTTAATTTTGCACTTGGATATAATTTAAATTTGTTCATTAAGTGGGTGATCCTTAATTTCGCTTTCGAAAAAATCTGTAACTGGGAGATTAAAAAGGCTCTGTTGGGTTATGTTTGGTCTAGCTAGAGGGGGGGGGGTCATGACCCACACTTGCCCCCCCCCCATAATTTCGTGCTTGGATATAATTTAAATTTGTTCACAAACTGGGTGGCCCTCAATTTCTCCTTCGAAAAATTCAGTAACAGGAAGATTAAAAAGGCCCTGTTGTGTAATTTTTGGTCTGGCTAAGGGGGGGGGGTCATGACCCCCCCATTGGATCCGCGCTTGGCTCTCGTTACATCTGTCGTCTCTCTTGTTAGTACAACGTAGGGATGGTGAAATTGGATCTATACTGTGAATGCATTCGGTTGGGCGTTACTGCAATGCAATATCAAGAAAAGAGTAAAAAGAGGTTAATGTCAAGGGATAAACCATTGCTTTTCTGGAATCAAAGTAGAGACTTTGAAACCCGATTACGGCTGAACTAGGGCCTATGCAGCCAAACCGCTTTACCTGGGCTCATATCTAGAGGGAATTGATCGAAATTCGAAATTTCGTCCAGATCCGTGACCCTTAAGGTCGTGCCGTTTGGTAGTTAGTCAAAATTTTATACGCATAAATAATTTATAATGTGATGCTCCCTGGTTAGTTTTTGTTGTCTAAATGAATGATGCATAATTGCACTCCCCGTCAGTAACACCTTTTGGGGGGAAATATAGCTGTTAACAGGTGTTTAAAATTATGTGTGCTTGCATTTTGATTTTTCAAATTGTTCCAGGTTTTGTAGTTTATTTTTGCGTATCACGGCATAACATTTGCATTTATTTTTGAATAGCAATGAAAAATATAAGTACCTTGTTTTTCTTACTTTGACGTATTGTCATTCTTCTGAAAGGACGATAAGTTCCAGTCTCATCTTCTGTATGATTCCTCAAAACTTTGAAATATCTCCTTGAGTTTTGGTCGCACAAATGTCAAGTTTATTGTGTCAGTACTGGTTTACACTGGAGATTATTTCCCTAAATATTAATTGGGGGACCTGGAGCCCGTATAAAAAGTTAAATTTTGTAATTTTTGACTCATTTTTATTTATACCTCAAACTTTTGCTATCTTAGCTCTGCAGCTGATTTTGAATATTTTTGCAATTGGAAGTATGCATATAGGACTAAAGGTAGCGGAAATAAAGGTCTTGCAGGTTAAAACGGAGCACCCTGTATATGCCTCGCACCATAACTCACGTGGTATGCAAATTGGCACTGCAACCGCTTACTTTTTTCCCGTGTAATTTATGCTAAAATTTTTCTGTGCTGCGAACACTCCGTTTTACCGATAGTTACCTGAAAATTTTCCTGAAGTTTTAACACTATAGATTTAAAATTAATTTGAATCTGCATTTTCTTGAGCTTGCAGCACCTAAACTACATTTTTTCAAAACAAATGAAAATGAATATACTGCTGTTGTGAAAAACTTTTTTGCCGTTAAATTGGCTTGATCATCTTCAAAAAATCGTCCAGTCAGAACGTATAATTTGCGAAACGAAATTTATTGGGAAGGAATTTTTAGTGACTTTCATATAGGACGTAAAAGATCAAAACTACCATGGGGGTGAGCTTCTTTCATCGTGGACATAAACCATAAAATACAATAGGGTCGTTTTCAAAATTTTAAAAGTATTTTTTTCTGAAAGAGCAGGCTTAAAAACATAGGATCTGACCATTTTTTAAATAATTTGTTTAAGTTTAATATTTAAAATTACTTAATCGGTGCGCTTTCATGATTTACGCTTCTGCCAATGACATCACAAATGATGAAATGCCATTCAGTGTTGCCAATCACTGAGTAAAATCAGATTTTCCGCCTATAACGTGTTATTCTGCTATAACTATAATTAATTTAGTAAAAGTTTTTACCTCTTTGTTATACTTTTTAGATAAACCCTCAACATACAGTTCCAGTTATAAATGACGATGGATTCTATTTAACGGAAAGGTAAAAATGTATTTTTATGCTTTGAAGTTTATGGTATAAATTTTATAGTAACAAATAGAAACATTACCTTACTGGCGGTTATTTCGCTTTGCATTTGTTAAAATAAAAAGCACATTTGCGGTAAAATATGCTTTGATAATATCTGTAAGTAAGTAAGTCCATTTGCCAAGAGCAAACAATGCGATCGTTTTCAAAATTTTAAAAGTATTTTTTTCTGAAAGAGCAAGCTTAAAAACATACGATCTGACCATTTTTCGAAAAAAAATTTTATGTTTAATATTTTTAAAAAATTACTTAAATAGGAGCGTTTTTATTGTTTACATTTCTTGCCGATGACATCACAAATGATGAAATGCCATTCAGTGTTGCCATTCATAGTGCAAAATATTTAACTCGCATCTTTACTCACGAGTATTGGCAACGATAGAGTTAATAGCAAGCGTAGAACGCAATTTTAATTCGCTTCTTGATTATGACAACGTGGTAACGCGGTAGAAAGATGCGCCAAAGAGCATCATTTGTGACGTCATCAAAACCACGCCTCGTTTGAAAAATCGGACATTTTAAAAAATTAATTAAAAAGTAACTGTTGGGAAAATGAAAGTATTTTCTGGGTCCACGTTATTTATTTATTTATTTATTTTTTTCTTATTTTATCAATTTCAGTGACAAAAAGTACTACTTTTGTCTGAAGGAAACAACCCCATTGACATAAAACTTTTCCCTAAAATTCGAACTGATGTAATTAACAGTTTGATGTCAGCAATTTTCTGGAAGTACTGAGATATACTGACCGTGATGTCTCTTATAGCTGCAAACAATCCAGCGTCTAAATAAAGCATCCTGTCGATAACTGCTCTTTTCTTTGGGTCTTCAGGGTAAATAGGGTGGTTTGGGGCATATTTATTCACAAGATAAGTTACAATTGCACGGCTAAAATAAAAAAGAAAAAAAAAAAGAAAGATTAAAAATTAATTTGAATTTTGACATCTGGAATTCAAATTATGTTTCTCGCAATCACGAGTGTGTATGCAGGCATGTGTATTTGTGTCTGTGTGCAGGCATGATTGTCTGGGTATGTGTGTGTGTATATGTATTTGTATGTGTGTGTAGTTGTGTATGTATGCGTGTGTGTGAAGGACATGGACGCAACCTGGAGACGGTTTTCGCTAAAGTAGCAGGATCGGGAGGGGCCGGTCGACGATGGTGCTGCAAAGGGAGGTGGGGGGAAAATAAAATCATAGGACATCAAAACAGTCAAATGAGGACAATAAGCAATGTGATTGCTCAAAAATCATCTTCGGAGAAAATATTACGTCTTTAATATTACTATGTCAAATAGAGATTGTTTTACATGAAATACAGCGCCAGCTCAGTCATTTCCAGCCGAGGACTACAGTTTCGTGCCTATTAGCACTCATCAGCCCGGTATAGGAAAGTGACTGAGCTGGAGATGGAAAACCTCTTAAGGAAGCCAAGAGTGCCAAACAAACTGGTAGCTAATATAGAATTAGCACAGACTAAACGAGCGACCGAAGCAACGGTTCAGTTCAACTCGAAGAATGAATTCAAGGCATGGTATATTCAGTAAATTGCCGCCCATTAGCAAGGGCTAAAGCCGAAATATCACTATTTCTATTCGTTCTTGCAAATTCAACAGTAGTTTTTAATCTGTATCATCAACTTCCAACATTAAACCTAATTAAATTTTAATGGTTTTCTTTCATGTATGTTTCACAAATACATAATCACTAACTTCAATAGTTTTTGTAGCTGAAATTCAAAACCTATTACAATATAACCTAAACCCTTATCAATTCCTACATAGATACCTAAACCCTTATCAATTCCTACTGAGTCATCATAAATGTCTTGTATTTCACCAATACAAATATGTTATCAGGGTTGATTTTGCAATCCCCATTATTATAGGGGGACCCACTTACCCCATATAGCAAAATTGTTCAGGGCAAGTGGGACCCCCTCTTCTTAAACACATATTATTAATATTTATGCAAAAATTCTTGTTGCTGTATGAACTTTAAGTAAAACTACACGTGAAAAATTAATTATTATAAAAAATAATAAAAATTAACCTGGAAGCACTTTGAAAAATATTGCTTGAACTTGCAAAAAAAAAAAAAAAATTCAGAATTTTTTTGACTAAGTGCTATGGCCTAGAAAAAATTCCACGAATCCCAAATATGAACAAAATCAATCACTGTGGTGAAATTTTACATGATCTGTTCTAAAAAGTTTGAAAACTTTATCCATATTTCAGTTTTAGGTAGGTGACCCACTTACCCCAGTGACCCAAATCCCCCAACCAACCCTATAAAAATGCATCTTTACCTTTCCGTCAAACAGAATCCATCGTCATTTATAACTGGAACCGTATGTTGAGGATTCATCTAAAAATAACAACAAAGAGGTAGAAACTTTCGATAAATTCATTACAGTTACAGCACAATCAACTCGTTATAGGCGGAAAATGTGATAAGGTTAGCAAAGGATAAAGGTAAAATTAACTTATATTGAAGTTACAGGGTGTTCTGAAAAAGAGTGACTGTTTTTAAAAATTTCTAGCAGGGAAATCGTAAATGATAAAAAAAAAAAAAATTCTTGCAGAAAATTTCTGTGGTGGGTCGTAAATTTTTTCCCAGAGTTCCAAATTTTAGTTGAAAATTTTTCCAATAGATGGCGCTGCAGATAGTAAGCCCGCAAATAAAAAAAATACATATGTAGAAACTTACATCAAAATGTTTCGAAAATAATGAACGAAAGAACAAAACAAAATTTTCAAACAATCGTCGGCTGTAATCGCATGTCGCAATCGGAGGAAAAATCAGTGAATTTCAATTCTTCTTCTTTGACTTGCCGGCTTACTATGTTCAGCGCCATCTATTGAAACATTTTTGAACTGAAATTTGAAACTATATGAGGGGAAAAAATTAATTGCCCACCACATGAATTTTCTGCAAGAAATTGTTTTTTTATCATTAACCGTTCTCCTGCTATAAATTTTTGAAAACAGTCAGCCTTTTTCAGGACACCCTGTATATAGGAACGCAGGGCCGGATTTAGACTTAACGGGGCCCTAAGCTATTTCAGGTATGGGGCTCCTTTTGTAGTTTGAACAACGTTTCTCTCGGTGGTGTAATTTTTTAATTATTTTCCCCTTTACTATGTTTGTCTCTTTCCTCTGATACATCATACAGCAATACTTTTACATTTTTGGTCGTGTTTTTAATGTGTTTCCCTGATCTCGGGTTTGGATAGACCTTAAGAGGAGGAATGGTATCAAGAGTGACCCAGGACTCCTCTTTAAGTGGGATATAGAATATCTCCAATGGTAGGGGGCCCGGGGAGGGCTTCTCCCCCGGAGGAAATTTTGAAAAATGTATATTAAATTCTGCACTTTGAAGCCTTATACGATGTAGTTGGAACTATAAAAATATCATGACAGAAATAGGCAAACAAAACTTTTTTAAAGTAATATACTCTTTCGCCAATTAAAATAGTACACAGTAAAAATTGTTTTTGATTCGACAAATCAATGACAGCAGTTAACAGAGATATAGAGCTAGGGAAGAGAAAAAACAATGCATTGTTACTTGCTCACTTTAACTTTCGGTACACAATTAGTTTTTAATCACCCCTCCGACCCTCCGATAAGTGCAACAATGAATTAAGTATAAAATGATCAATAGTAATAAATGCTGTATAAGAAATGGTGTACAGATTTAGAAAATAGATAACAAGAGAGTATAATGCTGCCCATTTGAACAATTCATAATTTATACACTTGATAAGAAATAAAATTTGAGCCTACTTTGCTCAGGATTTTCAAAGACTTATCCAATTATTTCCAAGGACTCTAGAACAATTAAAATTATTAAATGCACTTCATTTGTACTTTCCATTCTCTGATATTTTAGTACTTGATTGTAAATTTTTACGAATTAAAAAAAAGGAAACTATAGATTTCTCATGACAACAACTTTTCTTCAGTTGCAAGTGGGGCAGAAAACAAAAAGGAATAGAGGTCGGTTTTTTTTCTGTGCTAAACAGATTGACCATATGCAGAAGAAGTAATATAAAAGCAAGCAATAACAAAAGAATTTCCAAAATACTGCTTTCGGAATTTTATAATTAGCAAGATATAAAAATTGTGAGTCACAAAAATTTGTAATATTTTTCAGAAACGTGAGATCCATGGTTTTTACATTTTTGGTGCAAGATGTATCCAGGAGCTGAATTTGACATATATTAGAATTCCTTCTCCTTTCACCCTCCCTATTTGTGGGTTGTAGCCACACTTTTCCAAATTTTCAAGGTTTTCAAGCACTAGAAAATGAAATTTATTTTTTCAAGTACTTCTCTTTTCTTTTTTTATTTGGAACGAATCATGCTAATTTCCGGGAGATGGGAGCCCCTGACAAAGCGGGGGCCCTATGCTTGCTTAGCTTGTACGTAAATCCAGCCCTGTAGGAACTTTAGGATATTCATCAAAATAAGGAACAAAAGCGTGCGTGAAATAATAGATTTTAATCGCATTTTTATAAACTCAGACCAACAGAGGCACATTTTCCCATCTCATTGCTCTACCGGCACAAATTTTAAAAATTCATTTTTTCGCCAATACATCAGATATTTTTTACAAATAATTATTTTTATTTATTTTTCACGTTTTAATGTTTTTGCGATATTTTTACAATGCATTAAGCCTTTTTTCATGCCTTTGCTCATTTTCTTTTTTAAGAAAATAAGCTAAAAATGGTTGTGTGGGCATATTTATGCTCGTAGAAATCTTGCAGGAAGAAAACTTTTCCAAGCTACATTACTCCAAAAAATAGGCAACCAAAATATTCAGTTTGGCAATCACCGAGTTCATGTTGCGGTCTAACGCCAAGTTGAAGATACATTTGATGCCAAAAATGATATTTTCACTCCAGTGTCAGTTAAACGATATTGGTGATTTGTAAATGGATATTCATGCAACGTTTCGCAGAAAACTAGGGAGTCTAAGAATTTAAAATGTTCTCTTTATTCCAAGGCACTTTTGTACTGTAATTTGCTCTTGCTTTTTCACGCTCTATTTAACAATTTTCAATGCAAATTAAAATTCCAGAAGCAACAGAAGCATAAAATTTCCTTACTTTTTGAAGTATCACTCTTAACATTTATTACTACTTTATAGGCGTAGAAAATTTAACAAAAATTCTATTAATGAAAAGCGAAGAATTCATTGAATATGATGAATTTAAGATGTATCACAACTAGCAACTGGACATAAAAACAAAATAGAGATACCTTTTTTAGGGGGTGGAGGGGGATATTAAATTTTTTTTGTTAATAGTCGGTAAAAGAGGTGAAGTCGTGTGGAGTTCAGATAGTTCTTTTCATTCTTAAAAATGTTTTCTAAAAATGTTATATTATTAATTTTTTTGCGGGAAATTATTTCGTTTTTTATTTTTGTTGAAAGGTGAAACTTTGCCGCCGATACAGAAGTGCGGTGAACAAAATCGTGGGGAAAAAAAAAAAACTTTTGGAAATATAACAGGGTGTTTCAAAATGAATAGTGGGGTTTTAACATGTTATAATATTTATTACACCGAACTTACAGCCACAAGTGAGAGATTATCAAATGAAAGAGAAACTCAGTTTTGTTGGTTGGCATCAGTGCGCATGCGCGTGGAATGTTTCTGCTGCAATCCGCTAGAAAGCGCTTGTAACAAAGATGGTGACTAAAGAACAGAAAGCGTTTTGTGCTTTATCTTTCAGCAAGATGGTGCGCCGCCTCACTGGCATAATGAGGTACGCGATTATCTTAACCTAACTGTACCCGACCGCTGGATTGGCCGTAAGGGGCCTAATGACAGGGCTTGTTTCCCATGGCCTCCACGGTCACCCGACCTAACGCCATGTGATGTTTATCTTTGGGGGTTTATTAAGGACCGTGTGTATGTGCCTCCACTGCCAGCCGACCTTCCCGAATTAAGGAACAGGATTGAAACAGCTGTTGCATCAATTACTAATGAGACACTCATCAAAGTTTGGGAAGAACTCGCATATCGTCTTGACGTGTGCCGAGTGACGAATGGTGCTCACACTGAACACTTGTAAGCTATTATGTAAAGCTGTTTGAGTTTCTCTTTCATTTGATATATCATTTGTGGCTGTAAGTTTGGTGTAATAAATATTGTAGCATGTTAAAACCCCGCTATTCATTTTGAAACACCCTGTACATTAATTTTCTATGCTTATACAAACTGTGCATGTTTTTGACTAAAGTGCGTATAACCTTTTTGTAAGAAAATGTCTGAATTTCATTTTTTCATTGACTTCAGTATTAAAAAATCCTCTAAAATTTCACTTTCGTATTTGTATTTTGTTATTTTGTGAAACATTAGACTTTTAATAGACGTACAAATTTAAAATAGAACAAACGAACATAAGTGTCCACAACTTTGGACACCGCTGTGTAAAACATTTTGATTTTTCAAAGATTTACTTACTTTCAAGAATTCCGGTTTTAAATGTTCTCCAGCAAATAGATCCACATACTTCTCGTTCAGTTTTATCCCTAGATGTTGTGCCGTGAAAAAAATCGTTCGACAAGGTGGGCTGGCCGGTAATTGGTAAAAGTCTATCGTCATGATATTAGCTGTAACAGAGAAGTAACCGTCACTTTGACTTTAAACATCAGAATAACATTTCAGGGAAGCTATTTATTCATACGCCCTCAAATTGATAATAACCGGGTCAAGATTAAAAGAGGCATTACAGAGAACCTTTGATAAATCTATTTCTTGTGGAGATAGCAAGAAAAGAATAGTCTGACAGGGGAGATATGTTGGAGAAAGATTTGAAATTTTTTTTCGAGAAGTCTACATCAAAAAATTATAAACAATGCGTGGTGCATAATCAGAATTATAAACATACGAACTGCTGTATTTTAATTATGACGGTCAAACCGTATAAAATCAATAAATTTTCCGACATTTTTTGTGCCGCACAGTTTTTGATTTTGATGAAATTTGATAGGTATCAGTTTTCTGTACTTCCAAACTTATTTTTTCCTTCCTTTTACAAAAAAGGAAGTATTGTATTCGCGAAAAAAATTTCAATCAAAAATCGACCTTAATTTCTATTTTGCTCACCCCCGAATGAATGTTGAGGTTTTTTTTTCAACTCGACCTTACGTATATAAGTGCCTAAGAACGTATAGACTCGCGACATAACCATTGTGACGATTCCCGAGTTAACTACAACGAGTTTTCTAATGACTTCTGTATGTATGTATGTATGTATGTATGTATGTGCGTATGTATGTCGCATAACTCAAGAACGGAATGGCCTTGAAAGTTGAAATTTATTACGTAGACTCCTAGAGTTATCTAGTTGTGCACCTTCTCTTTTGGTTGCATTCGGGTGTTTCGAAAGGGGTTTTTTGCTCCTTTTTGGGGGTAAATCACTGTTAATTTTGATGTAAACTCAAGTGGTTATAATTTGGCGGACACTTGGCTAAAATATATCGCCAGTCTTTTGTCGCCAACTTGGCGACAAATTTTGCGATTCTTTTTCGATCTGGTTTCAGTTTGGCCACTGTTGGTGATATTTAGAGAGTAAACTATTAAATCACATTAAAACTCAATAACGAGAAAATGACTTTAAATTGGAGTAAATGGAAGTCATGTGATGCACACATCAGCTCGTTTTTCTCCTGAGATAAGGTAAACACACCGGTAGTGAGTAGAAATATGACAACGTGTATACATGTACAAATAAAATAAATTAAAAATTGTTTAAAAGCTCTGCAAACAGCTGTTTTGGAGATATAAATCCAAAGCCCTTCATCAGTGCATAAAAGAACGATGGAACACAAAGTCAAACGACAAACAAGTGAACCAAAACGAGTTCGACAAACGGCAGACGGTTCGAGAAACGACAGACAAAGTTCGCTTGTCTGTCGTTTGACTTTGTGTTCAAAATGATGAAAGGGTTTGGTTTTATAACCCCAAAACAGCTGTTTGCAGAGTTTTTTTTAACCCTTTTCATTCGATTTGATTTGTACATGTATATACGCCGTCGTATTTTTACTTATTTCACTGTACAGAGTTTTCGACTGCTTCTTCTGCATAAACCGGTAGTAGCCAGTGCTTCAGAGTGCTTCAGTGGATTTAAAAATGTATCAAACGTTCAGGAGGCAGATCAAACACGGTTTATTGTAAAGCTGAAAGAATGAACTTTTATTTGTGCGTAAAAAGAAACAATTTATGTTGAAAATTTTCCCAGAGATGGTTCAGAAAGTGCCGTTTTCGTCATTTCGAGCTTAAAAACATAAACGAGGGACTAACAGAAGGAGTTTATTTTTTTCTTGTTAGAGTTAGTCATGTGTACTAGAAGCACATAAAAATATAGGCTGACAGTAGTCCTTCATGATGACAAAATTGCTTTAACTTAAGAAAAAAATGAAAAATGGGTTTTTTCACTAACCGAAAACGGCCTGTGGATTAGGTAGTAAAAATTTGAAAATGCTAGGTTAAAAGGCTGTTATGTTGCCCTTTAAAACGAAACAATTTGTTGTGTAAAATTATATTTTGTAAATATATATATTTGAATGAAATTTGGTTAGATGGCATTTTATGAGGTATTTATCCAGTCTACTTAGCCTCTTTTAAGTAGTGTACTAAAGATATTGTTGTATTACTTTAAAGGCTTACATCACTTTCACGCCTAGGAATAACATGACACATTTTGTTTCGTTTTGAAGGGCAAAGTAACAGCTTTTTACGCTATCATTTTCAAATTTTTATCACCTAACCCACAAGCCATTTTTGGAGAGTGAAAAAACCCATTTTAATTTCAAAATTCACGAATGTTAATGAAGAGTCCATGCTAAAAACGAAAATTAATATGCAATAATTTCTCAGACACTAGAAAGTAGTCATTTTTCCAAAAAATTACCGCACTTTGAAATTAAATATCTACAATAAAAATAAAAATACCTTCTTAAAGGTAATTTCATGCTCTTTAATACATCATAAATTGCTATATCCGCAAATAAATATTTTTTGCGACATGAAACGAAAACCGAAACAACGAACACAGAATCCAAGAGAGAGGCGTGTGAGTTTCCCCGACGTCCGGCCATATTTTAAAAAACAAGGCAAAAACACATTCATTTTATCATAACTATGTTTGAAAATTATGTTTTGTTCAAAAACAGATGAGGTAGAAAGTTTGCAGAGAGATTTTGTACTTAAAGGGCTGTGGAGCGCGTTTAGAGTCCACTTTTTAAAAAAAACGCCGATTTAAATCTTTAAAACGAAAGGTTTTTTTTTCCGCTAAACTTGAACTTCAATATGATTTACTGTGATATTATTTGAAAGCTAGTGGGATGGACTAGTTTCTAGCAGATTTTACCGGTTGCAGCTCAAACGATCTTATACATATAAAATCTGAGTATCTATCTATCTATCTATCTATGTCCAAGCTTCTTCTCCCGAACGACAGCGAACTGACCATCGAACCAGGTATCGATGGATTCGTAATCCTCCCGTCTTCATGTTTGGCTATTTAACATAATTCTCCGATAATAATTAGCGGAGATATCAATTAAAAACTTTTAATTATGACTCTTAGATTTCAAAATCAAATCACTATTTTTCGAAGGCTTTCCTCCATTCAAATTATTATTCAGTGCTTCAACTCAACTTTCCGGATGAACGCTTTTATTAAAATTTACAGCGTGAAGAAAATCATTGAAAAGAAACATCTGTTGCAATTTTTTCTCTCGAATATAAAGAAATAAAATTAGGCTTTTGTTTTAAGGCTTTTCCTGTAATCAGGGTGTTTAAGTTGTTTGCTTTTCGATTATTTTGCCGTAATCTGCAGCAAAATTTTGCTGTTTTTTTTTTTTTTTTTGTTCAAGCCTGATTGTTAAATACGCGTCACATGACATAACTTTCATTTTCGAGGAGGACCGTGCACGTCGTAAAGTAAATGAGTGATTTACAAGTTATTTGAGTTCTTTGAGGGTTTGTACCTGGAAAACGGATTGATGTAATTCTTGTACGACCATGTGGATAGAATCCATCCAAATATTTATCTGAGTGGTATGTTGCATTAATAAACACCCGGGCAACGCCGGGTAGTAGACTATTTTATGTAAAAAGCGGATTGTTATTGTGCATAAATATTTCCGATATAGTCTATCAGATGTAATTCAGTTTAACGTGAGTAAAGATTATAGTTGATAATGCATATATTTTCCCCTTTTGTGCTGACTGAAAATGTACTCATAACTTGTATCATTGATAACGATTATTAACGTTGATGAGGTCTTTTGGCAAAAATATGTTTTACTGGTGTTTTGCAAACCTTGCTTTACGCGCATTTATTTATTCCTTAACGCGTTAGAAACTAGTGTCAGTGTACTACAAAAGCATCAACTGGACTGCTCTTACATTTTTTAGGTAGCCCGTGCAACGCCGGGCACGCAGCTAGTTGTTTTTGGAAATGCCGTTTACAGATTTTAGCGCCAATGAGGTTGTTTACTTCAGTCAAAAGTACTACTTTTTTTTTCACTAAAATTGATAGAATAAGCAAAAAAATAAATAAATAAATAAATAAATAAATAAATAAATAGCTCTTGACGACCAACTCCCTACTCTGACACCGAGAACTTTGGGACACCTGACTCCGACTCCTGCACCCGACCATTAGTCGGAGTCCGACTCCCCGACTTCGACTCTGACTTCGTAGCTTTCGCAAAAATTTATACACGGAGAAAACATATGACCGACTCCGATTCTTGGATATTCGACTTAGACTCCTTTATTCCAAAATAAGATTGACTCAGACTCCGCAGCCATGGTTTAACTGTGAAATAATTATTGTGGATATGCCTTGTTTTTATTTTCACTCTAAATTTAGGTACTCAGTTTTCGGCGGATAAATTTGAAGTCATTTATAATTCTACATAAAGATATGCGCTAACGTTTTTTTTTGTTTTTTTTTCGACAATGAAAATTATTTCTTTAAGTTGACATTTTATTGTTTTTATTTTGGTAAGTGCATTAATCCATTTAAAAAATATTTTTGGCAACAAGGGAAAAAGAAACGTTTTTTTTTTGATATGGTGTATTTATTTTAATGAGCTTATTAATTTCAATTACTATTTCTTCGTTTTGAAAGCGGTTAAAGAATTCTTTTTAAGGGGGTCCGGGACACATTTTGAAATTTTTTTTATTATGTACTTTAGAGTTTTGAAATTTTTTGAACTGATTCATCATTTATTTAATAAGCAAAATCATAACATAAATATGAAAAAAAATTATTTTTTTATTTAAATTTAATTAGTTTTTTTCAAAAAAATGTGGTTGCTTTAAATTGCTATAACTCAAAATATTGTTGGTCAATTTTCAATTTTTTTTCAAAAAAGTATGCACAAATATCTAAGCTTTAATTTTTATTCGGCGATTTTAAAAATATTGATTAAATAAAAAATAAAAAATATTTGAAGAAAAATTTCGAAAAATTCGATGATACTTTTTTTTAAAAAAATCATAATTTTTGCAGTAATCGTTTTTTTCAAATTCGCCGAATAAAAATTAAAGTAAATTGCTTGAAAAAGATATGCTCCAAGTTTCATTACTTTATCTCTATCGGTTCCTGACTTATAAGAGTTTGAATGCAAGAAATCGGGAAAAATTGCATCATGGAGAAAAACGCGTTTAAAGTTTTAAAGTTAGGTACACATTAGTTAGATGCATGCAACAAAAATAACTATAACTTTCGTTCTATTTAAGGTAGAAACAAGATTCAAACGTCCTCTTAAGCAGAAAAAACGGAGCAATTTTTCAAATTATAAAAAAAAAAATGCAAAATTTGAGGATTTTTGTGTCCCGGACCCCCTTAATGGAAAAAAGTGTATTAGCTTCTTTGTTTAAAAGGTGCTGCTATTTTATTTGTTCGTTTATTTATTTTTTTTTCATTCATCTATTTTTTTAGATGAGTAAGGCATATTTTATTCCTATAAATCAGCTTAAAATATTAAAAAATTATGTTTGAAACAATTTACGATTTTAGCTATTTTTAAGAATATTAGTTAAGTACTAGAAAGTAGATATGGGTTTACGGGAAAGTAGGCTCATTTAGATCTAGACGGAATTTCTTGTTAAAGTTAAATATACGAAAAAAAATTAAAGAGGCACTAAGTTAATCGCCATGTAAAAATAAGAAACAACAAAATATAATTATTGCACAAAAATTGCAGATTTCTGAATTTTTTCTTTGCAGTAATCCACAATTTTTGTGCAATTATAAATTGTTATTTCTTATTTTTATTTTTCAGGTTTCTTCAACTTTAACCGACATCGTTCAAAAATAGCCCTAAGTGACTAGATTCTTTTAATAGTTTTCCACAGTCATACAGCCCTGTGGCGAGAGTCGTTAGTATGGAATGAAACGGTTGCAACTTCAAATGAGGACTAATTTATCAAAAAGAGAACATTTTCCAAAAATGTTCAGGAGGGGAAAAAACGAATTAGGGTAAGAGCAAAATAGTTTTATCAGTTTGTCTGGGTACAGAATTGAGCACAAAAGCACAGCCAGAGTGAGACATATTAGTGTACAAAAGGTATCGCCATCTCAATTTTGGATATGTGCCCTTTTGAACGAAAACCTGAATGTTGAAAATTCCAACTTCCCCAAAACTCTAATATTTCACCTTCTCATATTCTCTTATCGAAGTACATGAATATAAAAGTAATGGATTAAAATTTGAGGATTTTGGGCATGTGTTCCTTGGGATCTAAAAGTCTTCGTACTACAGATTCTTTCAGGATATGTCTCCCTTTTCTTTAAAATAAATCGTGCAGAGGATGGATTTGTTACCTCTTGATCAAAAAGCCACATTTAACCCTTAAGGGGGTCCGGGACACAAAAATCCTCAAATTTTGCAATTTTTTTTTATAATTTGAAAAATTGCTCCGTTTTTTTCTGCTTAAGAGGACGTTTGAATCTTGTTTCTACCTTAAATAGAATGAAAGTTATAGTTATTTTTGTTGCATGCATCTAACGAATGTGTACATAACTTTAAAACTTTAAACGCGTTTTTCTCATGATGCAATTTTTCCCGATTTCTTGCATTCAAACTCTTATAAGTCAGGAACCGATAGAGATAAAGTAATGAAACTTGGAGCATATTTTTTTCAAGTAATTTACTTTAATTTTTATTCGGCGAATTTGAAAAAAACGTTTACTGCAAAAATTATGATTTTTTAAAAAAAAGTATCTTCGAATTTTTCGAAATTTTTCTTCAAATATTTTTTATTTTTTATTGAATCAATATTTTTAAAATCGCCGAATAAAAATTAAAGCTTAGATATTTGTGCATACTTTTTTGAAAAAAAATTGAAAATTGACCAACAATATTTTGAGTTATAGCAATTTAAAGCAACCCCATTTTTTTTGAAAAAACTAATTAAATTTAAATAAAAAAATATTTTTTTTTCATATTTATGTTATGATTTTGCTTATTAAATAAATGATGAATCAGTTCAAAAAATTTCAAAACTCTAAAGTACATAATAAAACAAATTTCAAAATGTGTCCCGGACCCCCTTAAGTAAAATAAGATTTTCCACGTTTGGACTTCTTAAGAGTAAGTGATTTGATAAAGGTCATCTAAAAGACTTAGAAAATGTCATAAAAAGATTTTTTCTAAAAAACAGGTTATGTTCCCTTTTGATAAATTACTCCTCAAATATATTCTGCTTAAATCTAAGAATTTTTGGGAATAGTAGTACAAAATGGGGCTCATCAAGTAATTTATTACCTCTTTTTAGTTTCGCAATTCAGTGTCATAGTGAATATATACCAGGAAGAGATATTTTGTGATATAAATAAATCGATAGTATTATTCGGTAATGTGGGTTAGTTCATATCTGGATGAACTTCTAGTCTGATTCTAATCCTAATTATAACTGAATTGGAACAGAACTAGATTTAACTGAACTGGATTTAACACTGAATCCAAAAAATGAATCACAGAAAAACTTTTAAATATTAAAAGAAACTTTTATTCTTCATATTTTTTTTTCATGCGTCCTGAAAGCTTAGAATTACACCAATTCAGAATTATTTACACGCTTTTATTCAGAATTTGAGACAGTTTCAATTTAAACAAAAGTACTTCAAAATTTTTGCAGGCTCATGATAATATAAAAGTTTGATCTTTTAATGAAATAATGCTTTACAGCACATTGTACTTAAAAAATAACAGTTCTACTCCAGTAAGTATTTATGAAATTAGTTTCTTATTTTTAAAATATTCTTTGCATTTCTGGACTGGTACTTCATTTATTTCATGGAAATTTGGAATCTCTTTCTTCAGTTTCTGCATCCATGCTGTTATTCTTGGATATCCACTCAAATCGATGTTAAGTATCTGAATGAAAACCAGAAACGATTAGTATCACCGCACAAGTGAATACATTAAATTAAAATAAAAGGAAAGAAAAATAAAGTAAAGTATGATTTTCTTATTAAAGTAGAAAAAAATATTTTTATAACGCTTTTTAGACTTTTACAGGTTAGTCAGCCTCTTCTATTTAGTTAGGTGACACCAGACATGCTGGTCAGGACGTAGGAAGAGGTTGATACTGTGTCGATGTGGGCCGCATCACTAACAGGGCATATATTCAAACAAAGTTCTAAAAATACTGATTAATTAACCTTCAAGTACAAATATACATAGCATCAACCTAATTTCATGATTGAATTAAAAAACAAAATAGCTTCAAAACCTCGGAGGTATTTTATTAACGTTCTGTTCTTACGTGACTTAACTTACTAATTAAACAAAGATATTTCAGAAGTCATGTTATACACTGCTTTCTTTTAATCTTCGAGAAGTAATCTGTCTGGCACTTACATTTTTTTCTCAGCTACTAAGTTTTTATAATTTTTGTCAGTCTGTACATTTACTTTTCTAAGCAGTCCTTTTTTATAAGGACGTTTTTGATGAATTTGATTGATGAAACGCGTTGAGCCTCTTGGTATGCCTGTTCAATATTCTAAGAATTCAGTTTCATATACAATGTACGAACTTCAAAGACAAGCTCCAAAAACAAGAGGTAGTGTGCATGCATTAACTTCACAAACATTCGTCGTTATAAACAGGTTCCAAGCACTGAAATCGATTTCTATAGATTCTGCAAACAGTGCTATCTACACATTTTAGATGTAGTCTAAACGCGCTAAGTTCAATATCTATTGTTTCTATAAACATTCTACTTAATTATTTTAGATGTACTTCAAAATTTGAGAGTGAATTTCTATAGACTCAACCAGATCCTTATTTAAACAAGGACAAGTGGGACATTTACCCTGAGGCCCTCGAATTATTATGCCTCAAATCCTTTTATAAAAAGCAGTTTAGGGCTGTATTTGACTACTACTTTACAGTTTGAATTTTCTTCTAAATATGAACATATCTACCATGCCTCTCATTGTTATTTGTCACATGAGTTCGGAATTGTTTCTTTTTACTTATACTAACATTGCTATACTTTTAAGATCTTTCATTTCTCTATATTTTGATGAATACATTTGTGTATTTTACACCCTATTTCATTAAGCGTATTGCACGACGTCAAGGTTTCAACTAAACGCGCGCCAAAAACTTGGAATTATAAAGCAGGATTGTGCAAAATTACAGAGGTTTAGGGGGTAACATGTAGGATTTTTAAAAACATGTATAAAAAAGTTCATAGAATTACTTAGAAAAAGTTTTGAAAGACTAAGCGTGCAAGTTCTTATCTCGAGTGTGCATTAAATTTTAATACGATGATACTATTTTTTAAGTAGCACTTGAAATTTTTCTTTTTGTTACAATGTAAAATAATTTTAGGGTATAGCAGGGGCAATATTACAGTTCAAGATGCCTTGGATACCTCCAATGTTTTCTTTGCCCAAGGCTCCCTGAAGATTTGGAGCCAAAATTAGGCCTTCGACTACCTCCACTAAGTTCTATCCATACGTACGCTGATTAAATGAAAAGACTTTTCTTTAAAAAATGTTTTTTCCTAGATTCTATGCACAGTCAAGATAATCTTGATCAAGTTTCTCCAAAAGTTAGAATTAATTTTGTTACATTCTGTAAAATGCGCATGGAATGTAATAAAATTGATTGTAACTTTCGGAGAAGCTTGATAAAGTTTATTTTACTGAGCACTGAGCAAGAAGTTTCGCTTGTGATTAACGTTCAACACGCAAAAATTTTAAGCAAAATAAAAATTATTCCGATAAATTGCCGAGTTTATGCACGCAGTGCCATTTTCTGGTGTAGTTAGAGGCTTAGAAATAACTTCCAAATTTAGTTAAAACGTCTTTATTATCACACTCTCGAATTAAAGTAAAACAAAAATATTTACACAACATGTTAAACTGACAAAATCATCGAACCACCTACACGGGGATGCAGTCAATTGCTTTAAGACCTTCTTAAACTACGGAAATTTGCATACGGTTAAGAAAATCAAACAGTTAATACATTATGACAGAAGAGAATTAAATTCCAAAAAAAAAAAAAAAGTTTATATACCTTGAGGTGTTCAATATTCGCGGCGAAGGAGAAATCAGCAAGAGTGATATGATCTGCAGCAGCATAAGACGTTTTGCCCAAAAATTCCTCAAAGAAGGTCAATTGTTTCTTGAGGGCTTCAAGGAGTTCCTGACTTGGGAGTGTTCCCTTTTGCCACAGTGGCATCTAATTATCATTTTGAGAAAAATACACATTGTTATCTTATAAAAAAAACAACATTGCAGTTTAATATTCTAAGTAATGAAATAAAAAAGATCTGAGATATATGAAATATTCATTGAGCTAGTATTTATTTATATTCAGTAAATTACCGCCCATTAGCCAGGGCTAAAGCAGAAATACATGAAATACACCACCAGCTCAGTCATTTCCAGCCGAGGACTGCAGTTTCGTGCGTATTAACACCCATCTTTCCTATGCCGGGCTGATAAGTGCTAATAAGCACGAAACTGCAATCCTCGGCTGAAAATGACTGAGCTGGTGGTGTATTTCATGTAGTATTTATTTAGTTATCTACCAGAGATCAATGAAATTTGTTTGCAAAGAAAATAGTAAATCTAGGCCGTATTATTACGAAAAATGAAAAGATTTTTAATTTCCTGTACAAAGACCCAGTCAAGTTATTTAGTCGAGAAAATATCCTCCGCTCTGTTTTCCTAATAATTTCAACGACAGCTTTCAGAGCTCAGTCGATGTTTTTAAATTCCAGAATACATTTTCAGATGTTACAAAGATACGTCGCAAATTTCGATTGAATTTTCTGATAATGGAAGTAGCATCAGAATTTTGGATTCCTCAATACGAAGTTGTTTTCGTGTTTCTGGTAACATCGGTAAATATTTTTATGATCGGAATTTAGTTCCAAAAATTTGAATATATTATTGAATTTTGAAATTTTGGATGTTTTATTTCAAAGCACCTTCTAAGATATTGTCCTTTTACACTATTAAAAAAGGTTATATAACAGGCAGTGAATTGAGAAAAATTACAAAATATAGAAAGGATATTGTTAACGTGAAAGTTTTACTTGTAAAATATTTTCAAAATGTGAATGGTGATTGCGAGACTGATTACATTGAAAATATAATCAGAGCATCGGTTGAAGAGCATCGGTAGAAGAGCATCGGTAGATGACTTCGTGCTCGAATTGTATTTTCATTAAAGGGGTTAATGAATTAAGAAGTCCCAGACGTAACACGTAAAGAGTCTTGTAAATGGGAAACCCTTACCACAGTGGAACCTATACCGAGGCGCCTGGAGGAAGGGCCGATACTGTTGCCCGCTTTTGTCTCACTACCGGACACTAATTCTTGAGAGTTTACCTTTACTGGCTTGTCCTGGATGTCAAAGAGGTCATGCTAGGATAGAATGCTATTACCTAAAACACTGCTCTTCCCTAAATCATCATCCAGCTGACGACGTCATCAGTCGATACTGTGAGACTCGACGTGGCCAAGAAGCGAAGAACGGGTGTTAGATAAAGAAAAGTATATAATAATAATGAGACGACTTCGGACTGTAAGAACAGCAAAAATAATCATGTCACTCTGATTTGACAGTGCGAAAGCTGAATTATTGGAAGCAATGTGTGGTTGGAACAGCAAAAATAATCATATCGCTCTGGTTTGCGAGTGCGAAAATTTAATTACTGGAAGCAATGCGTGGACCAGCTCTGCTGAAAAGATGCTTGACCTTTGGCGAGTTCATTTGTATTTGAAGGGTTGTTGTAAGAGGTAAAGTTTTAGTTTAGCGCAGCTCACATAATCGCTATCGGCTGCACAAACCGGCTTTCCTCATCCGCATTTTAACAAATGGAATTGTTTAAGTCTCAGCATTTCAGACGTCAACGTATAAGAAGCAGGCTAGGCTAAGTTAAAACCAGAGGGATGATATTTTCGCCACTGCTCTTCTCGTTTCGAATTCAACTCAAAACTTAATTCAAAATTAACATAAGTCGAATTTTCACCCCCTTTTAACGCCTAAACTACATTTTTGTAACAAATTGTTGTGAAAAAGAAAAAAAACTGCTGCTTTTTTTTTAAACGTTTTTCGAAACATTTGTCTTTTAAATCAACTAAAAATGTTCGTTACCGAACGTCTAAACAGCGGAACGAAAATTATTGGAAAGGATTTTGAGGGAAATTTCTCAGAGACTTTCATCGGGAACATAAAACACAAAATACCAACTCTTCTTTCATCGTGAACATAAACCACAAAATAATAATACTTTTCTCTCAAAAATGAACTGGCATAATTAACAATTTGATGTTAGACATTTTTCTGGAAATATTGAGAAATACTAACCATCATGTCTCTTAGAACTGCAAACAAACTAGTGTCTAAATAAAGCATCCTGTCGATAACTGCTCTTTTCTTTGGGTCTTCAGGATAAATAGGGTTGTTTGGGGCATATTTATTCACAAGATAAGTTGCAATAGCACGGCTGAAATAAAGAGAATTCTTTTTTTAGAAAACATATTAAATTTTAAGTAGAGATGCTCACATAATAATTACTAGTTTTAGGAGAATACTCGAATAAATACACATGAATACGTTTCTCTTTTTCAATGAAAAAGAGGGATCTTCACATCAGTTGCGGCGGGAAAGAGATGCTGTTGCTCTTACTGAACAGTATTTATATGACTTTGAAACCAGCAATTCTTTTATCATTGAGGCGAGGTTGATCAAAACAAGCCAAAATTTTCTTCGGAAAGGGGGAGGGGGTTGCCATCCTTCGAAATATTTGCGTTTTTGTTGTAAAAGAAATTCAAATTAAATGCAAATTGCTCTCATGCCACTATTTCTTTTGTGAGTCCCCCCCCCCCAAAAAAAAACTCTCAAAGTAAGTTCACCCACATTTTTTTTTCAACTACAGCACTGCGTTCAGCAGTGGTTCCAAAGCGTTATTACCTGTGCCTCCCTTTGTATCATATAAAAATTTCATGCCCCCCTCCGTTAGTTTTGCATATTTGTTTTTCCTAATGAGGCTGCATTCGAAAGACTGCCTTTTGCAGGCCTGGAGCGTTCCCCGGAGTTAGCATCCATTCGTTTATGCAGCACCACTATCCGCGGATGATTTTACCACGAGAACTTTGGCGCTCAGTTTCCTTATTGGATGGAGGCACCTGGGCTCTATTTGATGCGAAATGATTCTAGGAATTTAATTTTGTCAAGAAAACTCTAAGCCCAACGAGTGCTTCACAGGAATATTTTACATGCCGCATAATCATGCGACACTCAACTTTTTGTATCTTGAAAATCCAACGACTGGACCCAGGAACTTGCTCCTTTGGGCGTAAGAGACCAGCGTCTAACCGCTACACCACTCTGTCGGTCTATTTTCCAAATATTCTGAGTTAATTCAGTTGGTGTTTCAGTTTATTTCATCGGTTAAGGGAAAACGCCATATTTCATACAAAGTACTTTTAACGCACCAGAACATATTTAGTTTTCATTACATTGTAATATGAGTGTTGATAGTTTTTCTAGATTTAACAGATCGTACGAAACTGCAAAACAAAAAACAAAAAACACATTTTAAATACAACATTAGCGACATATTGATACAATATTAATGCGATGGGTTAGCTTGTTTTTGCTGTATGCGAATACATATTAGCTAATATTGGTATACAGATTATCATACTAGGATAGGCTATATTACTTCAAACCAACTTTCGTATGTGCCCCAGGCCTTCTGTAATGAAATTAATTTCGTTCAGGGGAACTTTGATCCCCATTTTATTTTCTAAAACGCCCCACTCATATTATTAGTGTTATTGCATCTGTTCTCTATTGGCATAAAACTGGAGGAAAACACCTCAGGTATTGTATAGTTATTCAAAATTAAGAAACAATAATCACAAAACAAATGCAAACCAATTATGAACCTGGAACAAGGGTATACTGCTTATTAGAGTAACTTTGAATCACGTGGGAAATGTGATGTAAAATACATCATTTTTATAGAGGTCATAAACTTGAGCCAGAAAAGTAAAATTTCTAGATATTTAGAGGCTCTGCAGTTTCATGCATAACACCAAAAGTTTTCTATAATTTGCTAGTTTGTGTAAAATATTAAATGTAGGACAAGAAATTTCAACAGCTCTCAAATTAGCACACAATCAGGGGTAAACATAGAATTTTGGAGAACAATAACAATATTAATAATAAAGATAATAGTAATCGGTAGGATTAGTAGTGGCACGAATTTATAGCTCACTATTTCAGTGAAAAATTACAACTCAACTAGCATGAACGGGGTTGTTATTGAACGCAGGTCATTTTTTTGTTTTGGAAGTTTTGCTGAGAAATCTATGTTAAAAGGGTTTTTTTGTGTATAGCTTTACGAATGCAATAACATAACGATTGGGAGAAACTCGAAATCCAAATATAATGTACTAATGGTACCCGCATGGCTTTGCCCGAAGTAGAAAATCAAAAGGTCATTTGGTTCGCTTGTATATTTACAAATAATGGATGATGAATTTCTCCCCAATTGGCTATGTTTATTCGCTCTTCCCATGTTACGGTTCCACGTCATGATAATTTTGTAATCTACTCGTTCGTCTTATGATAATTTTGCTCCAGGTAATGTTCTCAAAATTGAAATAGAAAAAGAATAAATTCGAATTTTCGAAAAATCGCTTCGAGGTGCACACTAACTAACTTTGCACCAAATTTCATGATGTCTAGGCGCAATGCGTGTCACAGAGATACGGACAGAAATCCAGACAGGCTTTCAACTTTATTATTAGTAGAGAAGAAGAGGTGCTGCAGTCCGTGTCTAATGGCTACTGATATATTTTTTTTTTTTTTTTACATATCCAGTAACTTATATCCCGCTTTTAAGCAGGGTGAATGACAGTAACTTTTCTTGTTTTAGTGAGATTCCCCATTTGCATTGTTTTGAAATGATTTGTTTAAGTCTTGTGTATACTTATTTCAATGGCTCTAGGGGGTTTATCTCGAAAGAGATGAGAATGGAATGTTGAATCTGCTTGGCTAATTTCTCAAGTCATCGCAAGGTGGCGTAATCAAGTTCTAGAACTGCAAATAGCATAATGGGGTGGTTTCCTTCGGTCAAAAGTACTACTTTTAGTCATTGAAATGAACAGAATGAGCAAAAAACAAAAAATAACATGGACCCAGAAAAATTTTTCATTTTCCCAACAGTTTCTTTTAAATTAATTTTTTAAAATGTCCGATTTTTCAAACAAAGCGTGGACTTGATGACGCCACAAATGATGCACTTTTCCGCATCTTTCTACTGCTTTTCCACGTTATGATAAGCAAGCAGAGAATTACAATTGCGCTCTACGCTTGCTACCAACCATATCGTTGCCAATACACGTGAGTAAAGATGCGAGTTAAATATTTTGCACTATGAATGGCAACACTGAATGGCATTTTATCATTTGTGATGTCATCGGCAAGAAATGTAAACAATAAAAACGCTCCTATTTAAGTAATTTTTTAAAAATATTAAACATAAAATTTTTTTTCGAAAAATGGTCAGATCGTATGTTTTTAAGCTTGCTCTTTCAGAAAAAAATACTTTTAAAATTTTGAAAACGATCGCATTGTTTGCTCTTGCCAAATGGACTTACTTACTTACAGATATTATCAAAGCATATTTTACCGCAAATGTGCTTTTTATTTTAACAAATGCAAAGCGAAATAACCGCCAGTAAGGTAATGTTTCTATTTGTTACTATAAAACTTATACCATAAACTTCAAAGCATAAAAATACATTTTTACCTTTCCGTTAAATAGAATCCATCGTCATTTATAACTGGAACTGTATGTTGAGGGTTTATCTAAAAAGTATAACAAAGAGGTAAAAACTTTTACTAAATTAATTATAGTTATAGCAGAAAACACGTTATAGGCGGAAAATCTGATACGGTCAACGAAGGATAAATACAAGGGTAACTTATATAAGGTAACTTATATTAACTTTATAGAGGAACTTTAGAATGTTCATTACAGTTAAAAACCAAAGTGTGCTTCAAATAATGGATTTTAATCAATTTGTTATGAACTAAAACCGACAGACTTACATCTCCACAGCTTACCTTACTATCATTTAAAAAAAAAAAGTCAATGTATATATAAATTTTAAATTAATTTTTATGTACTTTTGATTTTTTTTTCCTGTTTTTTGCGTTATTTTTATACTACATAAGGCTTTTTTTTTTCATGTCTTCTTTCATTTTCTTTTACAGGGAAATGGCCTAAAATAGTTGTGAGATCATATTTATGTATGTAGAAATGTTTCAGAAAGACAACTTTACCCAAGATACTCTATATCAGAAAATACGTGAGCGCAACCAAAAAATTAAGTTTAGCATTTACAGAGTTCATATATCGGTTAAATTGATGATGAATTCGATGCAAAAAAGGAGATTCGAACTTGGTCATATTTGATATGGTTAAAACTTTATTTCCAACAACGTTTTGCGGTAAACTAGGGAGTGGAAGTATTTAAAATGTTCTCCTCACTCAAAGGCACTTATTTTGCTTCATACTGGGTTTTGCTTTCTTTTCCACTTTTCATTTAATCATTTTGTATGCAAATTAAAAACTTAGGAGCCAACGGAAACATAAAATTTCTTTTGTTTTAGAAGCCACTCTCTAAGCGTAATACTACTTTACCGGCGCTGAAAAATGAGCAAAAATTCTTCAAAAAAGCCCAAGAATTCATAAAAAGTGTGAATTTAAGAGGTATTATATCTAACAATTGAACAGAAGAGCGCCTGCCTTTTTTTTTTGAGGAGTCATTAAAAAATATACTATCTAATAGTCGCATAAGGAGATGATGTCCACATCAGATATTTCCTTTCAACGTTTCAGCATGTAGCGAAAATAGTAATACTATTCTTACTTTTTCGGAAATAATTTTGTCTTCTGATTTTTGTTGACAGGTGGAATTTTTCAGCTTTACAGGAGTGGCCAAAAATGTAGACTTTTTTTTTTTGGAAATAAATTAATTTTATATGTTTATAGGAAATGTTAGGTTTTACAAAATGAATCGCTGGCAGATATTATCATTTGATTATTTCTTTAGAACAAAAACAGTAATAATCGGTCAGGAACGTTAGACATTGCAAACGAATTCATAACTGTGTTTGTTTTTTAGATTAAAATTATAACTTTGTTTGTATAACAAATGTTTGAATTTTGTTTTAAATAATGAGTTCAGTTTTAAATCTTCTTTAGAATAAATAGAGGTGTTTGTATTTGGTAAAACAACGTTTTCTAAAAGCATACAAAATTAAAAAGCCCAAACTTACAAACGTATCCACAACTTTGGACACCACTGTGTAATATATTTCGATTTTTCAAAGCGAAACTTACTTTTAAGAATTCCGGTTTTAAATGTTCTCCAGTAAATAGATCCAGGTGTTTGTCGTTCAGTTTTATCCGCAGGTGCTGTGCTGTGAAAATCACCGTTCGGCAAGGTGGGCTTTCCGGAATTTGGTAAAAGTCGATCGTCATGATGTCAGCTGTAACAGCAAAAGTACCAGTCACTTCGAGTACAAATCTCAAAGTGGCATTTCAAGGAAGTTAATCTCTCGTACTCCCTCCGATTGATAATAACAGGTTCAAGGTTAAAGGACGTGTAACAGAGAGCTTTGAAACAATTTACTTATTATGGAGATATCAAAAATGATATCTGTGACAGTGGAGATATGTAAGGGAGATTTAATTTTTTTTTTCTTTCGAGAACAGTTTGCTTTGACACACCGAGGCAAAAAAAAAAAAAAAAAAAAGAGAGCTTACAAAATGCTTCTTACCCTTTCTTTCTAAATCTTACGTTACACTAGCCCCTGAATTAAATTATAACCACCGTTTTGCCCCATATTACAATACTTATTGGACATAGCCCGTTATTTTTAGACCATTTTTTAAAGAAATTGTTCAATTGAAATAATCATTGATTTATGAGTTTTAATATTTATTCACGCAATTTTGTAAGTGATTTTTGAGATTAATAATCGACCAACTACAATTGTAGAACTAGCAAAAGATTTGAACCATTATGAGTTACCATGAGCTTGGGTTTTCTTCGCCGGATCTAAATAATTTTATAAGGCTTACGTCAAGGACGGATCCAGGAAGTTTTCAAGGAGGGGGCGGTTGATTTTTTAACTGACCTCTTATCATTTATCTTGTTTATGCCGGGGAAAGACTCATGGTATTTTTATCTAGAACAACTGAAATGCAGAGAGCCAAGGAGATCCCAAAATTATTCCTGTATTTTTCTGTTGAAAGAAGTATTCTAAAATTGCATTTTAGAATACTTCTAAAATGCAATTTTAGAATACTTTCTTGTTTACTTCTTTCTCTTTATAGGGCTGTTTCCTTCAGTGAAAAGTACTACTTTTAGCACTGATATTGATAGAAAAGCAAAAATAAATAAATAAATAAATAAAAAATATATAAATAGAAATAAAATAAATAAAAATAAATAAATAAAATGGGCCTAGAAAGTACAGGGTGTTTCAAAAAAAATGACCTGATGTCAAAAAATCATAACTATTCAGATTTTAATCCATTTCATTCAATAAAGGTATTGTTGGAAAGGAGAAAATCTCGAGTTTCACGGAGTTGCCGACAAGTAGCGCCAACTCTCTTTCTTCACCTGCCATTTAAGACTTTGTGAAAATGGCGATTGCACGACAAAAATTGTATCGTGTTCTACATTTCGCGAAGTGCGAGTCCGTAACAACTGTTCAGTGTGATTTTCGTCGAGAATACCCTAATGCTGAACCTCCTGCCCCAAAGAGCATTGGAAGATGGTATACACAATGCAAAGGCCTGAATTGTTTGTGTAAGCAGTCGATGCAGACATGCTTGCATACGTTTGGGACAAATTTGACTATCGTGTAGACATATACTTGTGTGCAAAAATTAAGGACGAAGTCGAAAAATTAGCATATCAGCTGAACGAAGCGGCAGAGCGGACAGAAAGACCAATCAGGAGATGAAGTAAGGTGATGTACAGTTAGCACGTGCGCAGATATGCAGGCAGACGTAATGGGGGACTGTCTGAGTAGTGCAAAGCATGTTGTCGGTGTAAGATCAGTATTGCTGGCAAAGAGATTACACGCCGTATAGCAGTTAAAATCACACAGAGTTGCTGCCTCAGCGAGAAATGGCGAATAATCAATCTGTTAGACGACATCTGGATGCTTTTACCCGAGGTCGAATCATTGGGAAGTTGGAGGAAGGCCGCAGTGTGACAAGTTTGGTTGCAGAGTTCGGAATTGCTCACAGCATCGTTTCACGACTTTGGAGACAATTTCAAACTACAGGAACAGCTATCCGGGGGTTCAATAGCATTCGTCCACGAGGAACCACACCCGCAGATGACCGGTATATTGTCTTATAGGCCAGAAGAAACAGGCCGCAGACAGCGGGAGAAATCGCTAGACACACGACACAGGCGACTGGACGACCGATATCGCGTTTTACCGTGGCCAGAAGACTGCACGGTGGTGGTCTGTTTGCACGACGCCCTATACGGTGTGTACCTATAACGCCTGCCCATCGGAGAAGACGTTCTCTGTGGTGCCGGGAACACCGGAATTGGAGAGACAATGAATGGGGACGAGTACTCTTTACAGATGAGAGCATATTCAGTCTGAGTAGCGATTCTCATCGCATACTCTTCTGGAGAGAGCGGGGAAGCCGCAATCATCCCTCGAACATCATTGAAAGGGACAGGTATGGAGGTCGCGGTGTTCTCGTTTGGGGAGGCATCATGCTTGGTAGTCGTACAGACCTTCACATCTTCGACGCAGGTTTTCAGTCGACGGGACCCGTTATTGTAACGAGATTCTTCTTCCATATGTGCGTCTTTTTAGAGGCGCTATGGGTCCGCAGTTCCTTTTCATGGACGACAATGCACCATGTCATCGCACAGTAGCTGCCGAACAGCTCTTAGAGAGTGAGGATATTGAACGTATGGATTGGCCGGCACGATCTCCGGATCTCAATCTCATCGAGCATGTATGAGATTTTCTAGGCAGACGCTTGGCAGCTCGTATCTTACCACCAGTAACGATTCGGGAGCTTCGATTGACGCTGCAAGACGAATGGGCAGCAATGCCTCAACAACTCATTGACACCCTCATTCTCAGCATGGGCAGACGCTGTGAAACCTGCCTAGCAGTCGGGGGGAGATCATATCCCCTACTAAAGACTGGATGTTTCTTGCTAGACACCCATCACAGGGATGTTTCGGCCTTCAGTCGCATTGCGCTCCATGCTACTTTTTCAATAAAGCTTCTTTTTACCTCTCTGATTTCTCTTTTAGTAAGTGCTTACATAACACATGTCCTTACGTATTGGGGATCTTACGGTATTAAATGTGTTGATTTGGAAAGCTTTTGTACAAAGTTATATTGAAAAAACCGTCTCGTCCTTAATTTTTGCACACTAGTATATCGTGCATCTAAAGGTGGAAATATTGTGCCCCTTTAATTTTGTATGTAAAAAAACTTTATTATTATCTATATAATATAAAATTAATCTGAAGTGTCTATTTTTAATAGTTTTCATAATATACGCATTACAAATCGAGTCATTCTTTTTGAAACACCCTGTACTTCTATTTTTCGAACAGTTATTTTTTAATTATTTTTTTGAAATGTCCGATTTTTCAAACAAGTCACGGTCATTATTACTTCACAAATGATGTATTTTGGCGCACTCCACTGGCGCTGAGTGATTACGCTTGTTATCTACCGCATTTCCAAGTTACGGGCTATCATAATTTAGAAGCGAATTAAATATTGCGCTCTACGCTAATGGCAACAGTGAATGGCTGCTCATCATTTGTGATGTCATGCGCAGAAGCGAAAAAAATAAAATTGAGTTTGCGAACCGATTTAAATATTTTTTGAAAAAATAGTAAACTTCGTCAAATTATTTTGAAAATGGTCAAATCCTATGTTTTTAAGCATGCTCTTTCAGAAAAAAAAAAATACATTTAAAATTTCGGAAACGACCCTATTTTGAAAAAAATTCATGGGAATGTTTCGAAACAACCTCCCCCTAAGATCATCGAAGGTCGGCTAAAATTGCGCTTTTTGGAACTTCGGTTTCGAAAAGTTACCAGAGTCATTGAACCCATTCTTTCTCCTAACATTTTCCGAGATTTCTACAATCGCGTATTCATGACTTAAATTTTGCAAAATACCAGGCGGGGGGGGGGGGGGGGGGGTTCAAACTTCCTCTTCTAACATCGCCAAAGATAATCTTAAACTGAGTTTTTGAAACTTCAACCCCGAAAAGTTTCTGGAAGGGAGATTCGAAGCCTGTTCATTTGCTTAACGTCATCAAAAATAAGCCTACACTTGCATTTTAGGACTTCAATTTGAAAATACTGGCGGTACAGGGTCCCTTAAAGGAAAAGCGATCGCTCCTATCCGTCCTTACTCAACGTTGAGTTTTTCGAAAAATCCAATTGACAGTCCAGATCGGTTCCTGTATATATAGGGATCCGATATCCCAAGAAAGTTTATAAAACGAGCTGCAGTGTGCATCACATGACTTCCTTTTACTCCAATTTAATGTCATTTTCTCATTATTGGCAGTTTTAATATGATTCAATAGTTTAATCTCTAAATATCACCAACAATGGCCAAATTGAAACCAGATTAAAAAAAAAATAAAAATAAAAAAAATCGCCAAATTTGTCGCCAAGTTGGCGACAAAACTTGATTGGACAAAACTTCCAACCAAAAAAGAAGGTGCATAACTAGACCCCACTAGGAGTGTACGTACCAAATTTCAACTTTCTAGGACATTCCGTTCTTGTGAGTTATGCGACATACATACGCACGTACATACAGACGTCACGAGAAAACTCGTTGTAATTACTCGGGGATCGTCAAACTGGATATTTCGGGTGTCTGTACGTTCCTAGGCACATATCCACTTGTGGTCGGGTGGAAAAAAAAAAAAAAAACTCAACATTCATTTGGGGGTGAGCAAAATGGAAATTAAAGCCGATATTTGGGTGAAAATTTTTTCTCGAATATACAATACTTTCTTTTTTGTAAAAGGAAGTAAAAAGGACACAGCAGAATTTTATAAGGAGAAAAAAACAAAATAGAATAGGTACATTAGTGCTTAGATACTTGTTTATTTTCTATAGTGTGACTGATAAGTGGAATTCTTGGTCCAATAGCTTAGTTGCAGGGGATTGCGAACTTTTCTGATTCACTGCAAGCTTTCAAGAATTACGATTTTCTCAATTCACCCCAGTCTTTTTATATTATATATGCGTACGTAATATATATTGATACCGTGGACACTTCTCGGAACCCCTCGTCACTCTCTGCGGCACCCACTTTGGGAACCCCTTACATTTACAACACATAAAAGAATAACTTCAAAAGAAATTTTATTTATTGCATGAAAGTTAAGAGTTTAATGAATTACATTTGTTTGTTTCGTTGTCGGCATTCTTTTCATTTTTCTTTATGTCTTCTTTTTCTTTTCTTCCATAAATTTCTCAATTGGTGCGATATTTATTTCATGGTAATTTGGAATTTCTTTTTCTAATTTCTGCATCCATGCTGTAATTCTTGGGTATTCAGACAAACTGATGTTCATAATCTAAAGAAAATAAAAAAGTATTGACTTGTAGATAGAAAAAAAAAGAAGAACCTGAGGACTACAATTTACCGTTCTTGTGACAGTGGTCCTGTAACCAATTAAAGCAGAAAAATCCATGTGAAAGCCTTCCTTTTCGAAGATTGCTCATTGATTTGATCGAAATTGAAGGATTGCGCATTGAATAGTCTGAAGGTGCCGGCTGGTGGCGTGATGGTTAGGCGCTGGCCTTCTACGCCTAGGGACCCAGGTTCTGACCGGGAGGCCAGTCGGTGGATTTTCGAGATGCAGAAAATTTCCAACGCCCATGTCGTATGATTATGCGGCATGTAAAAGATCCCTTGGGGTATTCGTTTGGTTTAGAAGTCCTTCGGCTAAATTAAATTCCTAGTGCAATTTCGCATCAAATGAAAGCCCAGGTGCCTCCATCTGGTGGAAACTGGGCGTCAAAAACATTACTATGTCATGCATCAGCGCCTTAATGGTGACACGAAAGACATTGTTGGAGAGCTCACTAGGTCAGGTTATGGCTCAGACGCCTCTTGAGGTGTATCTCTTGTACAGCTCCATTGGAAAGAAAAAAAAAATAGTCAGAAGGTAGAGAACCTAGCACACTCTCCCTGATTCTTTTATTTTCCAGCATTTACTGTTTTAGTTAAACGTATTTGAGCAGTGTATTCTAGAAGGCTGTTTAAACCGTTGCTTTAAAATATGTCTTCCTGAATCGCACCCATAAACATAACTGTCTAAAATACAAAAAGTAGCGCAAGAGGGCTCTGATTTTCATATCTGGAACTCCGCGAAAAGACATTTGAAAAGGGAAAAAAAAGGAAAAATCAGCCACAAGATGTTGGAATAAAGTACTTTCAAGCATCAAAAAAAAAAAAAAAAAAAAAAAAAAAAAAAAAAAAAAAAAGAAAAGAAAAGAAAAAAGAAAAAAAAAAAGAACGTGTTGTGTGTACACATGATCTCACGCTGATTTTAGGGTTCTGTTTAGAGTTCTGACAAAACAAATTCAACGCATATCTGAAAAAAAAGCAGAGAATTCAAATTTTATTCATTAGCATTTTTTATTCAAAAATAAATCAAAATTAGTGTTTCTCTGAAATAAAGTTTCTGAAAAATGCTGAAACTTTGCTACTGCCTTTTTACACGCTCACGCGATTTTTTTCTGCATTCGAACCGATAGTTTCTGTACTGGAGAATGAAGGTTTTCAAAAGAAATCACAATATAAAAGGACTATCGTTTATCATTATAGAGACGTAACTGGTAGGAATAACTGAATACTTCATATAATATACTATTTTTAAAAATTCAGAAACACTTTTCTCAAGTGGAAATGTCTTTCCCAGGGCACACAAACATTCATATTTAATTACAACTAGAACATCACTCGACAAGGTATGACGGGTGAAAATATCTTCTGCATTTGAACGAAGCCATTGCCTGTTTGGTGATATTTTGATAGTTAAAATTTTAACCCTTACTACAGTGGATTAACCCCAAACTCCAGTAGATAGCGTTCATTGTTGACCACTCTTTCGTTTCTTCATTTTCCTAAAATGAAAGTCTCACCAGTAAAACACTTAAATAACTGGATCCAGTTCAGCCTTGTCAAAAAAAGCATTTCACTGTATGTCAAACGTGACCAAAAAATACTATCAAATTATGATGCCGTGGAGAGAGTTTCATTATGACGTCAAGAGCGTTACTCGATCATTCGCTATTATGTTTATGAGGATACGCACAATGCTATTTTTTAAATATTACTTTTATTTTTCCACCAAAACTGTCTGCCTGAGATTGAGGTTTGTGAATATGATAGCAAAAGGTGAGCGTATACTGCCGGCAGATGATACAGGCAGTCAAATAGGAGCTCTTCTATAAACCAAAATAATTTCCTGTGTGTGTTGTCTTTAATGAGAGTATTAATTTTTTTTTTTTTTTTTTGTTGAACACTCTCTGTTGTTCATTGGTAGAATAAAGACACCATAAACGAAGAACATTCCTTGATAGAATTGGAAAAGAAGGACACTTTGTAGACTATCTTAGAAAAGATGATCTGTCATCAGACCACTGTCAAGTTTCGAACAAAGTAAAGGTAAGTTAATTACTAACTTTTTTTTTTACAAGAAACATGTGAATGCAAGTTTTTTAATGTGTTAAAATTCCTTGTTACAAGTAGATTAATACGTGGGGCCATTTTTAAAGATTATTTCTTAGCTTACTTTCTCTGGCAATTTCCGTTGATTCCGCTTTTCAATTGTTGACAAAAACCATTTCTGCATAGCATAAAATGAAGTCTCCAAAAAAGCGTCTGTGTGTTTGAACTCGCAAAACTCGAGAACTACCCGGCCGACTTCGCTGAAATTTCCACAATTTGTACCTTTAAATTCTGAAAAGGTTTGCAGACCAGTTCGAAAACAATTCGATGAATAGTTCTCTTTTTATTCCAATTCAGACCCAATTTTCACATAAATTCCTGGATATGGGGGTGAAAATTACTAGCACATATATTAATATTATATATCATTGGAATGAGCAGAATTCTCCGCGTTCTACGCAATTTGTTTCAATGATCTAACTTAATTACGGCGGAAGATCGACTTTGTTTAGACTTAACTGAAATTTAGGCACTTCTTTCTTCATTTAATTTATCAATAAAAAGTGAAGGAATTGTCCCACAATTTTCTTTTTTGACACCATTGGAAAGAGCTGCTTTTCTTTACTACAGATCTAACTGGACCTACGGTCGAAAGTTTAACCCTCTATTTTCATTAGAAAAAAAGTTACAAGTGAATTAAATGAAGTTCAAAAATCTGTTCTCTATTCAAGTTTTTAACCATTTTATTTTGCGTTTCCACGGTAACACTTGTTGAATCCATTGTTTATTTCCATCTTTCTCATTTTCAATTCTTAAACTCATTTTATTTCGTTTTCATGGTTATGCTTTTTGAATCCATCTTTTTCATTTTATTTTAATTTCTTAAAAGTATTTTAATATCTGTCGTCATTGTTTGGAGGGGACATTTTGCATTTTTTTTCTTTTATTCATGCCTGATTGTTAAATATACGTCACTTGACACAATTTTTATTTTCAAAGTAGACTGGGCAACGCAGATAGTGAAGTATAAAAGAAATTAAAAATTTTTATTTTAAAATACAATACCCAAATTCATTTTAAGGCTGAACTTATGCAAGCATAGATTTGTAGTTCGGGCATTTAAACTTTTTAAATGATGCATGTTTTTGAGGCTTTCTTTGACTCAAACCACGTAATCAGCTGAAAGCGTTCTTAAAAGCTTAATTTTTTTCCCACTCTATATACTTGTTCAAAACTGTTTTTAAGCTCGAGCATACAAACTTGCAATGTTTCGAGAAGATTAGCGGTAAATATGAAATTTTTGCCTCAGAGTAACTGTAAGACAGATAATATCAGGAATAACACTAAGATAGCCTATACTGTTGCTCTGAGGCGACGAAATATTCTCCCGTTTTGCGCAATACATTTATATTGACCTAATAGTGAATAACTTTTTTTTCTAAAAAAGGTAATAAGTAAACAAGTTTTAAATTTCAACATGAATTTCTAAATGAATTAAACTTTAAACGAAAATGTAAAAAATGTTTTATTTTTTTAATTTAAAGACTATTTAAATAAGCTTGGTTTGCACTTAAAACATAACAACGAATAACTATATGATATTCTGATTACAACACTCGAAAATTGCAGTTCATCTTCCAGTTAGTTCTTCTACTTAGGCTAATTCTAAAGACGGTTATAAAATTTCAATTAACATTTTAAAAAATGAAATAGGCGTTATACAGTTTTGTACGAACAGTTTTTACTATTCTGCCTACATTTATTCTTCTCTTAATTTTTAATTTAAATTTTATTGGCTGTTATAGAACTAACCTAAATACTAGAAAATCGCTCGTCTTGGTATGACGGGTGAAAATCCCTCACTCCAGAGGATTAACCCTAAACTCCAGTAGGTAGCATTCATTGTTGACCACTTTTTCGTTTCTTTATTCTCCTAAAATAAAAGTCTCACCAGTAAAACGGTTAAATGACTGAATCCAGTTCAGCCTTGTCAAAATAAAGCATTTCCCTGCATGTGAAGCATTACCAAAAAAAATATTATCAAAAGATCATGCCGTGGCACGAGTTTCATTGTTGGTGACGTCAGGAGCGTTACTCGATCATTTGTTATCTTTACTAATAATAATGCTGAAAGTCACTCTGTCCGGATGTCTGGATCTCTGTGACGCGCATAGCGCCTAGACCGTTCGTCCGATTTTCATGAAATTTGGCACAAAGTTAGTTTGTTGCATGAGGGTGTGCACCTCGAAGCGATTTTTCGAAAATTCGATGTGGTTCTTTTTCTCTTCTAATTATAAGAACAAAATTATCATAAGATGGACGAATAAATTACGAAATTATCATAACGTGAAACCGTAACATGGGCACAAGCCAATTGGCGAGATACGAAATTATCATAACGTGGAACTGTAACATGGGTACAAGCCAATTGGCGAGAAAATTCACCATACATTATTTACAAAATTACCATAACCTGGAACCGTAACATGGGCACAAGCCAATTGGCGAGATACGAAATTATCATAACGTGGAACCGTAACATGGGTACATGCCAACTGGCGAGAAAATTCACCATACATTATTTGTAAATATACAGGCGAACCAAAAGACCTTTTAATTTTTCTATTACGGGTAAAGTCGTGCGGGTACCATTATATAAGAGGATACAGATTAAAAGATTAGCTGCAATTTTTGATTGTTGCACATATCATATCATTCAAAATCATATACTTAATACTTTTTAGTGCGAACCAAGCTCATAGCAGTGATTATAAAAGCACATTTTCAATATTTTATTGATGTTTTTATTTACTTGTTAATTTATTGTGTCACATCAAAGGATTAGGTTGTAATGAATTTCAAAAACTAAGAATAAAATTGAACTGCTTGTTGTTCCTATATTGTAATCGAACTCTACTTTTCTTTGCTTTGATAAGGATTAAATATGTTTAGTTTGAGCAATAAGGCATACGAAATCCGAATAGATTCAGATATATACTAATAAGTAACGCGTTAATAATTCCACTTTCAATTAAGTATGTACATATATCTTCATTTATGTGTCATTATTTTTTCAAGATACCAAGACATTTAGTTTTGGAAAGAGCTAGAAGCACACACACGCAGACACACATACACACACACGCAACACACAATTTCTCCTTACCGCTGCAAACGAAAGGCTAGCAACCAAAGAAAAGTCGGCAATCGTAATATAATTTGTAGCAGCGTAAGTAGTTTTCCCCAAAAACTCTTCAAATAAACTTAGAGCTTTTTTGAATGCTTCCAATTTCTCCGGATCTGCAGGTTCACCTCTAAGCAGGGGTGGAATCTGGAAAAGAAAAAACATAAAATTTCAAGCAGATTCAATTTTTCATAATGTTTCTTGTATGCTTTAAACATAATTATGTTTCTTGATATTTACTGAAAAATGCTTGAAGCAGAATAATTAGCGGCAAATAATAATAGTTTATAATATAATACCGTTTCTCTAAAAAAAAATGAAATAATTAAATTCTATGATGATAACTTAATCCTTTTGAAATATTAGTACTTCTTCTTTCCATTATTTTACGAACTGCCCGAGTATTTATTATTATTGCATATGAGGTATTAGTAATTTTCTAAAGCAAGTCAATAACCTTAGGCGAGTCAAGTTCTGATTGTAACGCTGTTAGATACTGTTGCAAATTCCAACAAGGGTGGGATGTGTTCCCTAGATTAATACAATACTTGCAGGACGACAACTTTTACGGAATACTTCTATTCATCTATAGATTTAAAGCCAGATTTTATGTAACCAGTTTGCAATTTAACAGTTAAGTTAAATTGCAGTTTTCAGCTTGCATTGTTATAGGTTGCAGACCCGTGCTTCCATCTGAGTCAGTAAGAGTAATTTAGGTCAAAGTTTTAAGTTTTTGAAAATAAAAATACTCCTATTCAATACTTTCGAAGTATTGAATAGTAAAGTCACTTTGCTTTTATTATAAACAGTCTCAATGGCTTGCATAAAGCATTAATGTTTCATGATGATATCGTTTTTGGTTAATTTTTAATACCTTTTTGCATTAGGATTTTATTACTTCCCAGTTGACGAAAGAAAATAAAATGTTTAATGTAATATATCGAATCATTATTTTATATCGTATCAATATTTGTGATGTTTGATTTAAACTTCTGGTTTGGCAACACCTGCACGAATTCAGTTAAGCCTGCGTTCTTGTATATAAAGGTTTGTTCTTTTTATCTTGTGTTCGTCAGTGTTCTGTTCATGAAGTAATTTTCAGATAGAGATTCTAACTTACGCAGTATTGCGTTATTATTCCACAAGCTATTATACATGTGTTTAATAATTCTTTAAAGAATGCAGATAACTTCTTGAAACAACATATACCTATAAATCACACATAAATACGAAAAAATGTGAATTTTTAAGCCAATACCTCAATCGAGTCATTATATTAATCATGAGTCATTTGGCATTAAAAAAAGGCACTTGATTGCCGACAGAAATGAAAACTTGAACAATTACGTGTGTATTTTCTGAATCGTCAGGAAATATTTTTAAGTGAATTTATTCATCATTATAAACTACTGTTACAAAAGTTACTTTACAATTTTCATGCAATGCACTATTGTACATGAAAAATAATGCGTATTATTTTAGATGCCAAAATTGCAATCTATTGCTTAAAACGTAAATTTGTAAATACAAGAAATATGAAATGAAAAAAATTAGTATTCTTTGAAATAAACACCAAAAAACCTGTGAATTTTCATCCACAATTTCAACAATTCTTCCACTACCATCATTATTATCATTGTATTCCAAAACTGATACTACCGGTTTATGGTAGCTAAAATAGGGAACAAACAATTTTGATTCGACTTTTTAAAAATATCTTGTAAAGACTGCACCAATTGTAGTTTTAAATCTCGTTGTAGAAAGATTGCAATCTTTGGACATCGTTAAATCAAGTTCTCTATTCAAAACAGAGTCCCGAACTCGCAATCTCCGTGACCACAGTTCAGCATCTTAGCCATTCAGCCAACCAGAAGCTCACTAAAAGATACCCAACGCGCTTAAAGAAGTTTTCACTTCAAAACGCGCGCATGCGCTGCATTCCTGGTATCAGTAACAGTGTCACGAGTTCAATTGTTTTTTTTTTTTTTTTTTTCCATCTCAAAAAATGTTCAACTCCCCAAAAGAAGTTTTCACTTCAAAAAAAAAAAAAAAAAAAAAAATCTACCAAATAACTCACTGAATCTTTTTTTTTTTTTTTTATTTACAAAAATGTATATAATAATGTTCAAAATATTTATGCCCTTTAGAATACAAACCATGTAGTCCAATTCTGCTTTATACAGAGTTCCCATGTCAAAATAAAGCATTCGATCGATCTTTGCTCTCTCCTGCGGATCCTTAGGGTAGATTGCGTTTCCTGGAGAATATTGGTTCACTAGATAGGCCAAAATTGCTCGGCTAATTAAAGAAAAAAACGTATTGGTGTTTGTTTCCATGCAAAGGTATATTCTTGTTTAACATAAAATACAAAAATTTTTATGTGTTACTCTAACTGGTTTTCGTTTAGAAAACCAGTCGGAATATACAAAATATTTCTACATTAATAAGAAATTAAAAGTAAATATTTAGTCTACATAAATAAATATGCTTTATTTATAGCTTAAAATATGCTTTTAAAGTGATATGCAGGGACAGATATAGGTAATGTTTTTGTTTGGAAAGAAGAACTAGTGACTTCTTTCATCCAATTTAGGGTCGGAGTCGTGATAATCAGGACATAATTAGCCCAACTCAATTGAATGGATCTCTAGAAGAAGGGCATTACAGTGAAAGAAGGGCATATGTTGAACTTGATCTTCATTAATATCTAGTTCTTCCTGTAAATTTTTTTATTTGTAGCAGATGCCTTTCTTCTAGGGACTCATTCAATCGTAATACCAACGGTCTGATTACTGTAGAGGCATTTGGCGTCGTAGCAATTTCATATTATTTTATTATCATTACATACATTTTACTGTGCTCGAAAGTGAATCGCCTTACAATGCACAGATAGCAGAAATCAGAATTAAATTTACATCAAAAAAAGGAGGTAACCCCAATGGATGATATCTTAGCAATAGGGCCCAAATTTTAAAGACCTCGTAATAAATAAAAACGTTTCTCCATCAGACATTGAGAAGTTACGCTTGTACTGAATACGAATTTAAATTTTTATTACTTATTTGTTACTCAGTTGCAATACTTTAATTAATTAATTATTACGTTTGCTTGTCATTTAAGAAAACGATCATTTATCTTAAAAAAGAATTGTTTAATTCGTGAAAATACCATAAACAGAGATGAATGAAAGCCCCTGAGGCCACATGTGCGTACTATATGGCAGGGGTAGGGGTTCTCCAACCTATTTTACTCAAGGGCAACATTGCATAAAGGCGAGGCGGGCCCGCAATCCAACATTATTTCAGAATGAATATCGCTGCTAACAAAATCGCGTGGAATTTGAAGAAAAAAAAAACATACAAAAACATACTCTATGCACGTGTACAATTTTACACCCTGGTTAGTTGCTCCCCCTCCCCCCCCCCCCCCAAAAAAGGAGATATAGACGAGAATGAGCGTTGTGTGGTATAAATCACAAAGCACTGCGTTTCATATCTCGGTAAATATTGGTCGTACTAATGCCAAAGTTTTGGTATTCGAACTATCTTTTTATGCTTGTGATTTCTATAAATATAATTTAGAAGGGGCCATATAAAAAGTAATGTTTCGTATTTTCGCACTAAATTTGTTTTTATTTTAACATTTTAATATCTTAACTCTGCATTTTATTTTGCATTCTTGGACTAACGGTTGAGAAAATAGAGATCTTGTACGTTTAACGAGGATTGTGTAATTGTTCCGAGAGTATCAGTGTGATAAATGTTTGGTGTTAGATTTAATGGAGATTTATGAAGACACCAAAAGATAAGGGTTTGATGAATGAGTGCTGGTTTATTGTCACAATAAAAATATTATGTGCCATGATCAAAAAAAATATAGTGGTGTGTACATAAATTATAGCCATTACTAGAATAAATACTGTTTGACCTTGCTGATCAGCAAAAAGATTAAAATGATAATTTACATATCAAAATTAAAATATAATGAGCATTCAAAAATTATTATACTACATTTTAGCTTTAAACTATTGCAGCACAGGTGATCTATTTACAGATGATATTGAATGTTACAAAAATAAATCAAACATACAACCTCTAATGTCCAGACGCACGTGGATCGACGACACTTTCACTTTTCTAACTCAAAGTGCTATTTTCACAAGAAAAACACACAAATCGCCCCGCACACGATTTGGTGAAAGGTTGTTGATTTTCTTTTTGTGCGTTTTGTTACTGGATAGTTAAATACTTTCCCGATGCATGAGGATCTCCATTCGTGAGCATTGTGCTCATTGGATGCACGTGAGCCGGCAAGGAAACTTTGACAGTTCTTTCTATCTTTCCATAAGGCGTCTGCAAAAATCAGGCGATCAAATCAGGGATCCGGATCTCCACATAAAGATTACTAAGCAGCATCGGCGGTTGTTGAGGTATATTTGTAACACTTCCAAAAATTCTCTTTTACACCATTGCAGCTGAGACAGTTCCACACAAGTTGTGTGCGTGACCCCCGAACACTAAAAAGTGCCGGGGAGTCGATGAGACTTCTTAACAAAACTACATTCTTGTATAAAATTCCACGAACTACTGAAGAGTCGGAAAAACTGAGACCATGCCGGAATCTCACAATTAACTGTGCGGTTGCAGTTACAGATGGTCGAAACCGCGAGGTAGAAAAAGCAGCTTGGTGCGATAAGAGTTATCACATGCGTGGAGGATGAAAATGCAGTTGGGGACAGGTGTGGCAAATCATGATTGTCACACAGTGCCTTTCCTGGACCCAACGAGAAAGCAGAAAATTAAGTGCAACATCTCACCATATAACTCCAAACTACTTATGCTGCAAATTCTTTAATCATTCTACGTTTATTCATTTATATTTAGAATTTAGTTTTTAGTTAGGAAATATAATTTTAAAAAATAACAAATTACCTTTCCCACAAGTAAAATCCATTATCATCGATTGTTGGAACTGTGTGCTGAGGATTCATCTAAAATATTAATGAAAAATCTTAATTAAAACTCTTACTGGTTTTTAAAAGGTGTTAATTTGAACAGGAGTGTATTACCTTTCTGAATATATCCCAACGTGCATATGTTTTAATTAAAAACTGATACGCTTTTTTATTTATAAAAGCATTTTAAAGTTAAGCTGTATTCACAAAAAAAGCAAAAAAAAAAAAAAAAAAAAAACTCATTTACAATTTTATCAGCAGTTATTGTGTGTTATAGTGATTAAAAGCAGAGTTTAGAAACTTTTTCAATCAAAAGATAGTATAGTCTTTAATGCTGAAATTTGAAAAAAAAAAAAAAAAAAAAACTTTTACTACACTAAATTACTTTACTTGCATTTTTGCTGAACTTGAATGTTATATTTTGGGCATACACCCAATATTTTCATCATGAACTAAAGTTTTACTTTCATATTTGTTGAAATAAGCGGAAGTAATCGATAAATTTATTTGTATATAAGTTTTGTTTCACTTACTTTCAGAAATTCAGGCTTCATGTGTTCTACACTCAAATCCATGTATTTCAGTTATTTTATATGTGCAGAAGATTTCACTTAGCGAAAGTTTGTTGACGAAGCACTGCGCTGTATATGCACAAACTGGGAAAACTTTCTCATGAATAATTTGTTTAGAAGAGACAATTTTCTTAATCTTTCTCAAATTTCTCACTTGTCTATTTTCAATCTTAATCAGATCACTTCGTGCTAAACGCACCAATATTCTAGTATATCATTAGTTTCGTTAAATTGGAATCCTGTACTTCATTTCATTGAACGCAAATATAAGGGTCGTTGTCAAAAAATGTTACAATTACAAAATTCGAAACTAACATGTAAATATGTTTTTTTTTTTCTTCTCCTTGTAATAACTCTTAGCTAAAACTTTTATAAATTGCATTTCTTAAAACTTGTACACTACATAATTAAATAGCTAAATTTAAGTAATAACTTATTAAAAAGGACAATTTCCACTTTGTTACAACTCATTATTTATATAAATATTTTTGAAAAAAAAAATCATGCATGACAGTGGATAATAATTGTTTCTAGACATCCAATAATCTTCAAATGAATAAAATAAGACTAACTTTTTATTATAATACTCCAACTCCGTTACGAAACTAAGGTGCGATGGTGAACAAATACTCTTTACATAGTGTCTACTCATTCTGTTCATTCTATTTAGATCTCTTATTATATTTATTTTCTATCTTAGGTGACTACTATTATATCCCAAAGGGCTAAAATTTGTGAACTGATTTCATTCTCAGTATATTAATAGTTAACGAGCTGATGTGTGCATCACATGACTTCCTTTTACTCCAATTTAATGTCATTTCCCCATTATTGGCAATTTTAAAGTGATTCATAAGTTTACTCTCTAAACATTACCAACAATGGCCAAATTAAAACCAGATTTAAAATTTAAAAAAAATCCGCCAAGTTTGTAGCCAAGTTGGCGACCAAAAGACTGGCGATATATCGCCAAGTGTCCGCCAAATTATAACACTACTTTAGTTTACATCGAAATTAACAATGATTCCCCCCCCCCAAAAGGGGAAAAAACCCCTTTAGAAACACCCGAATGCAATCAAAAGGGGAGGAACACAACTAGACCGCACTAGGAGTCTACGTACCAAATTTCAACTTTCTAGGACAAACCGTTCTTGAGTTATGCGACATACATACGCATATCCGCACATACATACGTACATACGGACGTCACGAGAAAAGCCATTGTAATTAACTCGGGGAATGTCAAAATGGATGTTTCGTGTGGTTATACGTTCTTAGGCACTTATCAGCGTGTGGTCGGGTTAAAAAAAAACTCAACATTCATTCGGGAGAGAGCAAAATGGAAATTAAGGCCGAATTTTGAGTGAAATTTTTTTCGCGAATACAATACTTCCTTTTTTGGAAATGGAAGTAAAAATAAGCAAAGTGACACAGTAGACACTGATCTTCAAAGAGCATTTTGTAACATTTTTTTGGGAATTACAGATAGGATTCTTTCAAGTTACTTTTCTTCAAACATAGCATTGGAAAATTCATTGCACCTACCTTCAGAAATTCGGGCTTCAGTTGTTCTTTCGCAAACAAATCCGTGTATTTCAAGTTTAATTTGACACCCAGGTGATTGGCTGTCATCATAACGGATCGGCAAGGCGCGCTCAGAGGAACTTGATACAAGTCAATAGCCATGGCAATGCTAGTAAAAGCGTGGAAAGAAATTTGTATGAACTTCTTCCTTCTGCTTGGAGCCTCAGAGTGACATAGCTCAAAGGAAATGAATGGGATGCGACAGAGATAACAGCCAGGTTGAAGTTCGAGGAAAAGACAGGCAATTGTTTTTGAGGGCGTGTCTGAATGAAGTGGTAGTTTGGTGATACAAAGCTAGTTGAGACAACTGACTATTTAACATATTAAATATCCAACGTTGTTTAGCACAAATAAACATATTACATAATACAGGTGTTTCTAGGTTTCAAGGAACCCCTGTTTCAATTCAAAAGCGCAAATAAACAGATTACAGAATACACGTGTTTCGAGGGTTTAAGGAATGCTTTTTCAATTCAAAGGTATGAGCTTCTAGATGTAAAGACTTTTACTGAATGTCTTTATATATAGAAACTCATACCTTTGAATTGAAAAAGGGGTTCCTTGAAACCTAGAAACACCTGTAATATGTTTATTTGTTCTAAACAACGTTGGATATTTCATGTTGTTTCTAGGCACAAAAGTATTTATTTATTGCTTAAATGACTATTTGTTTTAGTTGGGCGAGAATTTTTATGGTAGTCAATGTAAAAAAATTGAGAATGTTCAGAAAATTAATATTCTCGTTTTCGAAAGAAGTTTCAGAAAGAAACCTGGCGTTTCAGGGATAGTGTCAGTGGCGGATCGAGCCGATCATTTTGGGAGGAGGCCATTTGAAATTTTTTAACAAACTTGTTTGAGATGTTTGTCCTAATGGCCACCTTTCAAACGTGCCGGATCATTGATTTTTCCGAAAAAGCAATCGCCTGCTCCGCCCATTTTCAAGTTTTTATATCAAGTCTGAATCTGAAAATAGCAACGGAAATAGTGTGAATTTCTAGAACAACTTCTTTATGTGTAGTTTATTGTTTTGAATTAAAAGACATCAAAATTAAAAAAAATATTTAAAATTCAATTTTAGGCTGTCTTCGGTTACGTCAGCGGAAGAACAGTGGAGAAGATTTACATAAAAGTTTGCCGAAATGCACCTCTGAAACGCTATTTTAGATTTTTGATGGTAAGGAAAAGAGGATTGGGAGTTACGGAAATTTGAAGTACAATTAGTTGATTTCAGTTGGCATCAAGAAATGATATTTTTAGACCTTAAATTTCGAAAATATTGATGTTGGCATCAAGAAATGATGAAACGAAGGAGCAAAATTTCAGAATGTAAATGGTACTGTTTCGAGGAGAGGGATATAGTTAATCTCCCACTTAAAACCGAATTTTGTTTTTTAAATTAAAACACATGTATTAAATTTTGTTTTTCCCTCATAATACTATGTTCTTTCTATTTTTCCTTAAAAAGTTCCTACTCTCACATGGCTTTGGGAGGGACCATGGACCCTATGCCCCCCTCTCTTTTAGATCCGCCCCGCTAATGTTATAATAGATAATCTTTTGACGCTTTATGTATGAATATTTCATAACAGTTCATTAACCTTTTCCATTTTAAAGATTTTTGGATAGTCAATGGGGACAATTTATCAATTGATGTAGTGTGAGAGCATCGGCACAGTCAGAGGAGGCAGGTAAGAGAAACTTCCCCTCCTAAGAGGCAACTCTAGGATATCTCTGATCCACAAGCTCCTTCCCAATGTCCCTAAAGGTAATTTAAAACTGCATTTTTAGAACTTCAAGTCCAAAAATTTTCTGGAAAGGACGGAACCGTTTTACTGCCTTTCCCCCTCGTATGACCAAAAATAGCATAAAAATGGTTTTTATGACGTGAATTTAAACTGATTTCTGGGGCCGCTCCCATCCCCCGCTTTTTCTTCAAAAATAGCTTAAAATAATAGCTTTTTAACGTTCGAGGAATTTCACCAAAGCTATCACAAAGTAGGGTTTTTAGATCCTTTTTGTCGATAAACTTCTATGGTCTTCTCCAAGGTCCCTTGTGTCTTCTCTCTTCCCCTAATGTCACCACTAAACAGAGACAAAAAATGATTTTTAGACCTTAAATTTCGAAAATATTGAGGGAAAGTCCTACATTCTCTCTAAAAACATATATAGCTTAACAACAGATGGGTTAAAATTGCGTACTTAAAGCTTCAATGCCAAAAAAATTCTGGGAATAGTTCCTGAATTTTAACCGTTATTCTACATCATGAAAACTCCCGTAAAATCAACTTTAAGAACATCAATTCAGAAAAATTTCCAGCGAGAGCCCATGAATCTTCTCCATTCCTTTAATGTTGCCAATCAACAAAGATAGTTTTAATAGCGTTTTCAATGCTTCAGTTTCGGAAAACTTCCGGAACTCTGAAAAAGATAGAATAATTACACGAACTAGAAGAAAGTTGGGTAGGCGTGGCAGTTCCAAGTCTTTGCCACACCTAATGAAAAATCGAAGATCCGGCACTTGGGGACAAATAAAAACCCTCATCTTGTTGCGACCCCACCCTAAAGAGAATCGTGACTACGTCCATCAGTGAGAGTATTAAAATCTTCATAAGAATTCTATTGAACTTTGCGTGAACATTCGAAATTTAATTTGAGCTTTTATTTTACAAAATAGTTTTCCAGTTAAAAATATAGAATTTTTAACCACTGGCGCAGGAAAAAACCATCTAGATTGTCAACTCAGTTACCGCGAATACTGTTGAACAGGAGTGCCTGTTGTTGATGTCTCTAAGTGAGATGCATAGATATAAGTTTCTCTTCGCGCCTCAACCAAAGAAAAAATTTTAAGTTTTTTTCACACGCCCCGAGTTATTCTCGAAATTCTGTAAGAGAAGCGTTCAAGAACGTTTAAAGTAGAACTTTAAATGCGTCCTTAGGTACTATAAGTGGAAGAAGCGTTTTTTTTCTTCGGTTAGTAGTAAGACATACACTTTATTTAGCTTGCTACAAATATTTTTCCGTAGTTTTAAAATTTTTATTTTTAGTTAGTTAAAATAAAGTATATATATACTAGTTTTATCAAGAATTTGTTTCTGTTTTGTTTGCCAAAAAATCCTTTCTAATTGGGTGTTATGGAAGTCTTTTTCAGAACCTTTGAAATTTAAAATATATAATCAAAAACCTCTCATTTAGCTAAAACTTTGTATTTCCTTTTTGCAGATTTGCGAAATCATATTTTAGGTATTAAAAAAACATTACTTTCAAAAGGCGTGAAAGAAAGCTACGTGATGTTTACATTAGAATATCCATTAGTCTTTAAAATACTTAAATTATTTGGTCGACAAATATTAGTTGTAAACATTTAAGCTGTATTTAATGTCTTCAGTCTATATGTGAAGAAATTAACTGTGTCTGCCTTTTCTGGAGATTGAACAATTCGTGTTTGCATGAGGGCTTTTGGTCATCCTTTTCAAAAAAAAGGCCTTCATGCAAATATTGAAGGAACAAGATGATAATTCATTCTCGATGAGTAGAAAGTAAAGGTATTTCAACCATAGTTTTAAACCTTCACTGTCTACTAAATTAAGATAAATTGACTCTCCGTCAAGCTTGACGTCCTAGCTGTTCTTACGTTGCGTTAGGGGTCATCCACACATAGTGTCACGTCTTAAGGGGGAAGGGGGGCTCGTGAAAGTGTGGCAGTTTGAGAAAAGTGGAAAGAAGGGGGAAACAAGTAGTGTGACACGTTTTGACCAATTTCTTTTATGAAAATATGTTTATGAAAAATAGCGTGTTGTGTAAATGAGGAAGAGGAGAGAAGAGCGTTAGGATAAGGGTGACACTTTGACAAAAGCGGGAGCGGATTGAAAATAGTGGGAAAAAAAAGTGTGACGTCCTTATGGACAACCCCTTCGTACATTTAATAATATTAAGGAAGTTAATGTGAGTGCTATTGTGTTTAAGTTGATATGTAGGTCCGTGTTTTTGGGTGGAGGGGGCTCAGGTGGGGCGATTGCCCCCCCCCCCCGATTAAAGAAATTAGTTTCTTTATACGTGGGATTTATTTTTGTCCTTTTCATTATAATTTGAATCGAGTTCATACACTTTGCCTCCCCCCACCCCCGAAAAAATTGTAACGGGCCCGTTGATATGAAAATTAATGCTCTAGAGGATAAACTTCTTAGCAGTGACTAAAACGGGACTTTGAAAATCGTGCGATTGTCAGACAAGATGCCCATCTCGTGACGGCCATGAATCGTCTCTGTAATGTCGTGAACAGGATGCATCAACTTATGAATGTCAATCCACGGTAGGGTTGCCAGACGTCCCGGATTTCAAGGGACAGTCCCGCATTTTCAAACATTGTCCCCCGTCCCGGAGAACTTCCATACGGAACGGCTAAAGTCCCGTATGATGGCTAATAACAATATTTTACAAAACGAGACATTATTTTAAGGGGGAAAAAATAAAGTAAAACAAAAAATGTGAAATAAAGAGCAATAAGAAAATCTTGTGGCAGCAAACGCAAAATTATTTTCGTTTCAATTTGGTTTTTGTTTTGGCGGCAGACCATGAGGAGTCGAATGATTGCTTCCTCTTTGCTCATTGACTAATGTTGGAAATATATCCATGCGCATGCGTCGTCAATCACAATGAAAACGATTTTTATACATTGATCGGCGACATTTTGTAAGGTTTAATGTTTTGTTACGATTAAATTTTGTAGATTCATCATGAAGAGACGTTCTACGTCGGAAATTACCCCTTAAAAATACCCAATTTTTGCCTGCAACCTCAAAAATAGCCCTCCCCCCTTCACTTCTAGAAGCCTGTCCCGTATTTACTGTTTTTAAATCTGGCAACCCTGGTCCACTGTGACGTCACGAAGTAACGTTTGCATTGACAGCTTCATAATGTCTAAATGTGACCGGTCACAACTAATTGGTGCAGCATCGTCGACGTCGCAATGAACACACTTGAAACATGTCACAAGTGTGTCACAGCGTCATTCCTGTGGGGTGCAACAAATATGTCTCTTTTCACTGTAGCTCGCAGTAGCGTTCCTGCAATTTTTCCGCGACATGCTGTGCAAAATTGTACTAAGGGGGGTGCAGGGGCTCCCCGAACTGTTTTTGGGAGGCCGGGAATTCACAATTTGCCAAATAAAACTCCAAATTTCGCCAAATAGTGATAACTTTGCCAAATAGAACTAAAAATTTACCTAATAAAAATTTTTTTTTAAGGTCAAGGTGACCTCTCGTTTCCTCCAATCGGGATGCTCCTGTTGGGAGAGGAAAACTTATGACGATGGTGCATTTAATTGAAGCAAAAGCTCTTATAAAAATATGAGTTATATTTTTAAGAAAAAACAAGTATATTATGTATATTCCTGTTGACAATTTGCATCAATTTATGTTTTTAGTAAACAGTTCTTGTGAATTAAGGGGTTTGAAAGTACATATTTTGCGAAAGATACACAGTAAAATATTTTCACCAAAGAGACAACTTCCAAGTAACATTTTATTTTAATTGGGATGTGTCTAGTTGGTTTTTGTTTTAGCCACTCTTTCTTTTTTGAACTGCTGGATTGGCACATCATTTATTTCATAGTAGTTGGGGATTTCTTTTTTCAGCTTTTGCATCCACTGCGTTATTCTGGGATAGCCACTGAAATCGAAATTTACTACCTGAAGGAGAAATATACATATTAATGACCTAATGAAAAAAAAAACACACACACACATTTATGTACATGACATTAAATCTGCATTAGAAAATAGAGAATTGAATTACAACTATAAAAAAAAACACACACACATATTTAGCCGATGTCTAGTTTATGTTGTAATGATAATGCTAATGTAGGAAGCAATTAATGGCCTTTTTTAACAACAAAAATAAAAATAAATGCATATTCTCTGAATTTAATTATTCCATCGCAGCAACATTGAAGAACAGTATCTGATCTTAGATAAATTCAGGTATATGCAATAATTTAGATAACCCACGCAGGACCGGTTGGTTGCTTGCTTTTATTGGGGCAAGAAATGCTTTTATTGGGGGAAACATTGACTTTATTTATGAACTGTCGCCTTTCTACGAAAAAATATTTTTAGGAATAGTCCATGCAAACTTGTTTTCTTCTCCTACATTCAGGGGCGGCAAATAGGGGGGTCAAGAGGGGGCGGTCGCACCCCCAATTTTTTTGAGAGGAATGATAAAAAGTGAGCAAATTCAATTTACGTAAATTGCCAATCAATGTTCAAGGAAAACAATCTTGCTGGTTCTCCGCAATGGTTGATGAAACTCGACACATTTCCAGACATGAGCAAATGTTTTCCGTCTTTTAAATTATTAGAAATTCATCAAGCCTTTACCGGCCTTTTCAGATCAGAAAAAAACTGCTGAAAAGTCATGGTTAATTTTAACTAAAGATATAATTTCCTCATATGGGCTAAATACCTCGTTTTTGTGTGCTCTGTGTAGGGATGGTTATATGAGAGGCTCGTGTAGTGGTGTGGATGCATGATTTTCAGAAGAAATTGCCTTGGTATTTTACATTCATTGTTACGCTCATATTTTAAGTGTGTCTATTCAATGACTGTTCATCACTTTCTTCTGCTAGAAATACATTTCAGCTGCTCAATGCATAGTATGCTTTCATAGCTACTCTCTTCTTTAAAAAATACATACTATTTTTGAAAATAATATCTCACATCAACAAATATCTTTTCTGTGGGCTCTTTAACTATGCAGTCTCCCCCCATATCATGATTACTTGCTGTTAGCCAATATGTGTTTTGTTCCAAACTGAGGTAATTCGTATTTAAGAAAGTCGACCCCGCAAATGAAATGCTGCAATGCCGCCCCTGCCTACATTTAGTCCTATACTTAATATTTTGTAGATTTTTTTTTCTTTTGTAGCTATTTAACCTCTACCTGTATTGAAAAAAAAAAAGCCTAAATTAAGTAAGCTAATAATACTTCCCGTATCGACCGACAGCCTGAATTCGTTGACAAAATCTAAGTAAGCGCGAGCGAAACCGCAGATAAAAGCTAGCTGTCAAAGTAAATGAATTCTGTAAAAGTTGTTTCGTTGCGACCGCTGTGTCGATGCAGAGAAAAATACCTACCCACTTTTCAATAACTGGATTCTATTGGACATTCGGCAGCCTGACGGGCTGAACAATTAGAAAATTTGTAAAGATTGTGCAGATTTTGTTGTAATTGATACGTTTAGTTGGCTCAATAAATAATCACAATACCGTGAAACAAACTTTTTCCCGATTTAAGAAAAAAAACTAAAAGTTTTGCTTTTAGTGTTTAAATTGAAATGATCTTAACCCCAAAGCCCTCAATTTCATTTTACGCTTTTTCTTGTGTAGATGTTAGTTGTTAAGTAACAAAAACAGAAGGTGCCCCATATTCGGTGATTTTACCCTTCAAGTACTATGTTGAATAAGATTATACCTATGCACAATGGCGGGGAGATGATTGAGCTACAGGTGTGCATTGCTGAGGCCGAGGTAGCCTGATCGGTAACGAATCGTACTTGTGGCCGGAGGGTTTAGGGTTTGATAGTAGCCGGTTGAAGATCCACCGTCTTCATTAATGGTTACTGGGGAACGTATGCTCGTGGTCACAAAGTCCTCCAAGTGAAACGATACCTCTGGGGGAATCTGGACCAGGGATTGCTCGGTTTCTGGTCTGGATCAAAAAATCAGAGCTGTCTTTAGGGTCCCATCCAACAAGTTAAACCACAAATAATTCAAAGCGTTCAAAGTTTTCGCTGCACTTAATGTTCTTCGGTAGTACGACGTAGGGGAATGTGGGGCAAAGTGAAATGGTTAAGTTGACTGCGTTTTTTCAAAATGAACAAATCGTTTTTTTTTAAGTTTAAAGTTTATAAAGAACATTGTATTTTATAATAAAACTTGCGTTGAAACAGTATTTTTTGTATTAGCAGTAAATTTGAGTCTTAAAAAAAAGTGGAAATTTTTTACTGTTTTTTTTTTTTTTTCATGGAGCAAAGTAAAAAAAAAAAAATTTTCGTTTGAAATATTTTCTATTTAGTTAAAAACATATGCTTGATCGAAAGAATCAGTAAATAAAACGTTCAATGAATAAATGAAAATATACTGAAACAATAATATAATACTTCAAAGAATCAATAAATTAATAGATGAAGAAAAATCAATGAACGAGTAAAAGAATGAATGAATAAGAAAATAAGTGAATGAATGAATAAATATAAGTGAATTACTAAGTGAAGGAATGTGAAGAATTAATTAATAAAGGAAAACGTAAGTGATTTATATTAAATGATTGAGTAAGTAAATGAAACAAACTATTTCACTTTGCCCCATCCACTTTGTCCCGTACAAACATGACTAACCGTACAAGTGATTTAAAATACAAATAAACTCAATATTAACTAAATTTTTGCTCCATTGAATATCAGGAGGTCAAAATTAATATTTGAAACGTTAATAACAGGAACTTCATCATTTTATAGTAACAAAAAGAATTTTTGACTGACATTTAAATATTACAATATGAGTATCATTTTTTAAAAATTATCTGTATTACCAAATGCTTTAATCTTCGGCGATTCTTTTTCCTAACTAGAATAGACTACATATGGTACTATATAGTTAAAATAATACCAGATAGGTGGAACTAAAAATAGAGTAAATATTGCACATTTCACTTTGCCCATGTTCCCCTACTTCCAATTGAGTAATGAAACCTATAAATGACATCAGGAAAAATTATTTACAGATAAAAGCAGTCAGCGATGTTTTACCTCTGTAAAAGTAAGAGTCCCTATCACAGAGAAGTCAGCCAGGGTGAGATGATTTGCTGCCACGTACGTAGTTTTTCCCAAAGACTCTTCCAGAAAGTGGATCGCCTTCATAAAGTTTTCCGAATCGTCTTGTTCTGCGGGTTTACCACGTAACCACTGTGGAGCCTAAATGAGGTAACAATCTATTGAAAATTAATTCATCGGTACTTAGTGCTCAAATGTTTATGAATATTGGGAATGAATTTCAGTTCCAATCTAAAATGATGAATATAGCTCACGATCTTTTATTTTTGAGTAATTGTACGAAATAATTGCACCTGCACCACTTTGCACAACATCACTTTGCGCTGTGGTTGTATCACGCAACCACAGCGCAAAAAGATACATAATAATTAACGAGATAAAGTTTTAATTTACCATGCCATGTTTTAAAAACGAACTGAAAAGTATGAAGTAATATCTCTAAGTCTCATGTAAGTTTAAAGCCCCATGTAGATTCAGAACTTCTTAGAGATTGTCTGATGGAACATTCGCCATTTTTAATCGTCAGCAAAAACACTAGCAGATTTAAAAAGAAAAATTAGGCGCAGGCCACACACAGGTAATTGAATCATTTAAAATTTAAATAACAATTTTATTGCTAGGCAAATTACAAAATTGATAAGTACGTTTTCTGATTGATAGCAACTCTTTACACTTCTTACAGTTATTTAGTACACGCGTCCATACCAAATCATTTTTGTTTAATTTCCACTTGTCACCTTACTAAACTTGGGAATATGATATTCCTATTTAGAATTGATGTTCTATTCCAAGTAATTTCATATCTTGCTCTTTTATTGTTATCATTTTTTAACACAGAAAAATGCTTCACGGGACAGTGTTCAAAGCTTTTTTTAAGATCAATTTTACAAATTTCCTGACGTCATAACATTTTTATTATTGTTATTTTATCAACATAAAATTTAATAATTTAATTTTGTGCCATACCGGAATCAAACCTGCGGCTTTTAGAAAAGAAAAAATGTCTTACCATTCGATCACCAAGAAATATCTTACAAAATGAAATATAATTGCTAAAAGCATCTAAACCTAAATAAAATATTTTTGTATCAAATTTTTACTGGCACATTTTCTCACTGTTACGTAAAAATAGTTGCTCTTCCTTATTAGAGTATTATTGATCCAATATAACATTTTTGAATGTGCGTGAGCTCCTCTCACAGAGAGATTACCAGCAGCTTGACCAAATGAACGAAGGAGTTCAATTAACGGGTAAAAAAACAAAAGTTTCTCTGATGAACGGATCAATAAATAGAACGACAACGCTCATCTCTTCTCGAAGTCCTTCAACTTCAAATAGTTCGGTTTCTTGTGTGCTAGTTTTGAATACATCATTTGTTTGTGTGTGTGTGTGTGTGTGTGTGTGTGTGTTTTCCTTTTGTAATGTGTGCAGTATTTTTTTCATTTATAGCAAGTTGGAATTTCTCTTCGGGAGACGATTACTTCCCAATATCTATGTCAATCTTCTTCAGAGTGATTAACTCTTGATCAGGATAGGATTGTAGTTGCTCTTTATTACCTTTTAGGCTTGAAATTTATGATGAATTACAACTAAATATGATCCTATTATTTCGTTTATTCATTTTCTTTACAAAATTATTTTTATTGATGCAAATATCTGACAATATTTTCCTGACTTTACTCTGTAAATTCTGGAGGCACTATATAATTGCAAAATAATATCACATCAAGTATACAGCTAAATAGCGAGACAGGACAACAAACCAACACCGAAGACAACAAATTAACATTTGTTTGCTATAGGTTTCTCTCGAAATGCAGTACAACTGAGAAAAATGTTTAAAAAAGCAATAAAACTTCATTGCTGCAATTTATGGTTGAAATAAATTATTCATAGCGCAAATTCATGTGTAATAAAACTTTAAGTTAACTTTTACAAAAAGACAAGCGAGTGATCAAGAAAGCAGAAGAAATGAAAATATGGTTCTTATTAACGCACGAAAATTCAATTCAACACACCATCTATTGATGATAATTTCATTTTGTAATCTTTCTGCTAATTTTATTTATTGATATTCTATAATTCGAGTGTTTGAAGCCAAATATTTAGATCAATAGATTGATTTCGGTACTATCTCATCGAAAAAGAAATACACATTTAAAATAACAGTAGGTATTTAATGAATGAAATTGAAAACTCTTAAATTAAAAACTTCATATTTTACAGCTAATACGGAAAATACTGGTATTTTACCTCAATCAATACCGGTGTTACGACATTGCAAAATTACTCGAAATACCAATATCCGGTAGATCAGTATTGCGATTATTAGCGGTGAAGACTTCGTTGTCGTAGGAAAAAAATCAGAACAATGATGAATAAATAATTCCTTTTAAATACCAACTGTAAAATGCTTGACCGCTGGGAATAATGTTCCGTTGTCAAAATGAAGCATTCGGTCAACATGAGCTCGTGTCTCCGGATCTTTCGGGTAAATGGGGTTGTCTGGAGCATATTTGTTCACAAGGTATGTTTGGATGGCTCGCCTGAAGGGGAAAATGTTGTAATTAAGAAATATACTTAAAGAAAATTATAAATCTTACATTGGAAAATCAAGTAACTAAGCAATTTAGATTCTAGAACTTTTATGAGAAAAATCAATCAGAAATATAAGAATTATGAAGAGAAAATGACCATCGAAAAATATTACCCTTCCCACAAGTAAAATCCATTGTCGTCAATCGTTGGGACAGTGTGTAGAGGATTAATCTGGAAATGGAAATGACAAATTAGAGCAGTGTTCCATGTAGTGTTTTAAAACATCTTTTAATATCAGTGTTATAATGCATTAGAATATATGTTAAATATGTTAACGCATATGCTCTATAGGAGTAACTTTTGTTTTACCCCTTTGACTTCTCAGATCAGTGACGGACTTAGATTTTTCCTTTGGGGGAAGGAGGGGGGGGGGCATAACAGTTCTTACATGCATATAACAGAATCATTTCAAACTTTTAAAAAGACCGAAAGACCGGACGTTGACACTTTTCAAATAGGGCATGCAGTATTAAAAATGCTCAATAACTTTCACAAAAGTTCCCTTTTATGTAAAGATTATAGTTTTCGAAACTATTTTAACTTGTAAAATTTAAAACTCTTCAAAAGCTAGCGCGAAGAACGACCTAAGTATTGTGTTACTTTTGTATAATCCTGAATTTGCCCCGATTATTATTTTCATAAAAGTTTCGTTTCATGTTCGCAATTGCAGTTATTCTTAACTATTTTGAAGAAGTTATAATTATGATTTCGCTGTTTGATGTCTTGTAGCATTATTACATTGAATATTTTTAATGAATCCAAGCTTTCATGCGAATAAATATTCGAAAAAATTTCGCATTTCCGAATTGTTTATTTTCCACACTGTCCTGAAATTAAGCGATGACTAATTGCAAAATAAATAACAGAGCACTTAAAATACAGATAAGAATAGAAGTTATATTATTTTCGAGAAAAAAGTTGAAGATAAAAGGTGAAAATAAGCATAAAATCATAGCACCCCTACCACCCTGCTCTAGATTTAGCTTTTGGAGTCACTACTCATGAAGGAGCGATGACTATACATGTGTAGGAAATGATATCATAATTTGAGACTAAGGGTTCTGGGGGGGGGGGACCAAAACACATTTTTGTTGCACCCGTTTCTGATTCGGTTCGCTCTCTTGGTCAGTTCTGATTCTCGCATTATCCAATGAAGTAAACGATACTGTCCGATCACGTTTAGCGTTCAAAATTTGAAAGGGGCCAGTAAAAGCAACCCAAACAAATTAGTCTAGTAGATAGAAAGGATAATTTTAGGTTGTTTGATATGATAATTTTCTTTTGAAAATTCCAAATTGATTTTTATGAACCAGGTACAGGTGATACAGGGTTTAAGTGGGTACCAGGGCTTTTGTTTTCGAGTGGGTCCGTGCCCATAATCGAGAGTTATAATGAAGTAGAAATCGACTTATCCTGATTTGATTTACTTAACACAGGAGAACTTGCGTTTTTCGTTTGAGAATTATTCATAACTAATCTTTCTTTCTTTTTTTTTTTTCGCACGAAAGTAAATATTTGTTTTTCTTTCAACTCTCGTAAAGAAGGTTCAAGTGAATATATCATATTAATCAAGAGTGTTTCCAAAGTAGGAGACATGTTTTTTCCCTTGAGAAGTTTATTATATTCGAGGCTGCTTTTTTTTTCGTTGCTCTTGAGTTAACCTAATGGCGTTAAATGGGTTAAGTTGATGCATGACACTTTGATCAAGTTGATAAGGGTAAAAATTTAACTAACGAGTGTTTTTTCCCCTCATGAAATTCTTAAAAAAATTACTAAAAGAAAAAAACTCAAAGGAGGGAAATTTTTCCTGAAATATTTAAAAGAGCGTATTTCAGAGAAGGTAGCCACACTTATGTTTGTCTTTCCTGTAAATCAGATTTACGTTTACCATTTTACTCGAATTAAAACTCTAAACATTTTGTGAAAGTCTTCCTTAAAAACAAGTCAGAAGATTTTTTTTTCGTCGGCATAAAAGCATCTTCATTTGCGCATCAACTTAATGCATGATGTGCATAGTTCCTGCATTTCGAAAAAAAAAAAATCTCATGATAAACAAGTTACGTCTAAAAAAAGTGTTGAAATAATTAGTATTCGACAAAAAAAAAAAGTATTATATAAAATTTTGTTTTGGTACGTAAAAATAGTCACAAAAATTAGAAAATTCAAAATGTTGAATATCAACTATACCCAGTCTCCCTTAAGCATTTCTGATGTTAAATTTATGAGGAAGAAGATGGCACCCATAACAGCTAATGAACGCTTCCACTTAAAAACCGGATTTTATCTTATCAATAGTGGATCAGTGTCATGTTCGATCGAGATCTTTGTTTCTTTTTGTGTCAATTCCCCCCCCCCCCCCTCGTCCCGTTTAATATCAATTTCTTACTTATCCTTTCTCCCTCTCTCCATTTTTGTCCGTGATTTTAGTACATATTAAAAATCATAAACAGTGGGAAAATGTAAAATTTCGTTACGTCAGCCTTTCCCTGTCGATTCCAAATGGGGGAGGATATTTTTTACCGGAAGCATGAAAACTATCCAATGACATTCAAATGTAAATTTACGGTCATTGCGCTCATCACTTACTTTAACGAACTCCGGCTTCAATTGCTCTCCAGCGAATAAATCCACGTGTTTCTTGTTTACATCGATTCCAATGTGGTTTGCTGTCATCAGTATGGCACGACAAGGTCCACTAATAGGTATCAAGTACAAATCGATCGCCATAGCTGTGCAGGATAATGCTTATAGCTCGCCGAGCACTTCTCCAGAAATGTCAGTTTACAAGAGAAACTTTCAAAACAATAATACTGATAAGATAAAACAGAAGTTGGGCAGATTTTGCATCTTGTGCCTTGGAAAAGAAAAAGGATCATTCTAATGGATATTAAGAAACAGGTTCTTCTTTTGGAGATTTTTTTAAAAAAAAAGAAAGAAAGAAAGAAAAAAAAATGAGTTTTTAAGCTGCATTTCTTTTATTTTTGGTATTTAAAGCATTGTTTAATTTACTTTCACCCTCTTCGATGTTGTTCTTTTTTGTTGTGCCTAGTCAGTTGTAACCCCACCGCTGTCTTTTAGTTCTTAAGCAGTCATCCATCAATGTATCTTCAGCGTTCGTAAATAAATACAATTATCTGCTGCAAAAGATAACATGTAATTATGCATCTAAGGAGTTTGTTTGTTAGTGTGTGTGGTGTGCTTCTCAGAAAAACGGTAAGAACCAAAACGATGTAATCTATATACATAAATGGCTACTTCTGTATGTAAGTATGTCCAGAGTAAATTTCATAACTACTGGACCGATTTTAACCATTTTTTCACCACAGATACCTACATTATCAGGAAGCAACGTAGGTTATAATTTATTTCTAAAAACGTCATGATGGAAAATAATAAGTTTCATGTAATTTCTCCATTAAATAATTAAATATAAAACCCATTGTTACAAAAATTCGTTGCCTTACAACAGCAATATTAATAGTAATCATAATGAAAATTTTGAATTAAGGCTTCTCCGAAGTAAACATGAATTTAAAGTCATTTTTAGATGTTTGGAAACTCTACTTTTTGCACACTTAGGGAAACCAACATAGTAGAGAGCATTTGTGTGTGTGTGTGTGTGTATTATTTAATTAAATAAAGCGCACGGTTTTTTAGTGATCCTTGTTTTTCTTAGTTCATATTTTGGAAATTCTTCAATTTTTTATCTGCTTAAATGTCGTGCTTTCATTTCTAATTGAATACTATTTCGTTCTTTATACTTATTGCAATTCTTTTTTTATGGGTAAAGAAGAAGTTCGATTTTTAATCACGTCAAAGTGGTGCGTTTGAGTTCTTTCAGTTAAAAGAGAAAACGAATGAAAGTAGCGACTGTTTCTCCCAATTACTACTCACCCAGGCAACGCCGGGTGTTTTTGCTAGTTTCGTATATAAGGGAAATTTTTACACGACGGTGTACTCCTCGAGGCTCGATTTTAATATTTTAGTTAGAAAAAAGATATTTAATGTGTTATGTGATTTTTAGCACTTTATACCCCACCGATCTCGAACCATTTGCATTTCTTTCTTTATTTTCATTTTTTTTTTTTTTTTTTTTTTTTTTTTTTTTTTTGCATTTGAGTGTAGAAAATAAATTTTGAATGTGATGAAAAATGTTTTCGATGATAGGACAATTTTTGTAAAATTCCATAAAACATTCCGCCCTCTTCAGATTTTTTTTTTTTAAATACGCAATAGACTTTTTTTAAAGCATTTTTTTTTTTTTAAATTTTGAACAACCTGATATCCTTCCTCGCATCTGTCGAAAGAAACATTCCTCAATCTTTTAAGCCGCTGACGTCACTGTCTGCATTCCGATTCGATATTGAAGCACTCAAATCTTAATTGATAAAATCTTTATCTACATTTTTTTACTATTGCTTTGTTAACTAAAAAACTGTATTTTTTTGGTATACAGATATAGATTTTGTTTGCACATTTCAAAGAAATTCTTTACTTCTCATTGGTTTACATAGTCCTTTCTCCCAAAGTTTTAAGTTTAAAGATATTTTTTAACTAACGGTTTAGAAGTGAAAAATACTTTTTGGATCCCCCTCCCCCCATACGCACCTAAATATTTCACTGGCACAGTCTGCACCATGCCCTCCCCCTCCCTCCTCTTCAATCTGGGAAACCCTGGGCCAAGTGAATAATAATACAAAATAACTTTATAACTCTATTTTTATAAGTTGTAAAGCAAGAAGCGCATTGATAAAAATCGCATATTTTCTTTAAAATCTACTCGTAATCTTGATAACTGAAGGTTAAAGATAACATACATTGCTCTAACAAAATACAACACCCATTTTCTGTGACATTTTTTCTTATCTTCCTTCTTTTTCTGTATTTACAATCGGCAAAATCATTTTTCATAACTTCGATAAAAGCATTCAAGCATTTTAAGATTAGATAAACTAAATTGAGCTAGTCTTCGACAATAAAAAATGAATTTTAAAAGAAAGAAAAGAAATAAATAGAAACGTGGTTCCAAAGTCGGGTATGTTCCTTATCTTCTCTATACATTTGATATCAAACTAAGAGTGGAGCTGTCAAACTTTTTCAAGTGAAACAACGGAATTTAAATGCGAGGTGTGTCAACCAGCATAGATGCATTATAAGTAGATGCACAACTACGTAGAGTAAAGCATTGGTCGCCATTGAACAGGCGAATCTTGAATTAAATAGGCAAAAGCATAGCCTACGATACTATACCTACGAGGATGCAAAGCTGTTCGAGGAAGCCAACGGCAAAAAACTTTGCGCGCATGCGCTTTTCAGACTTTTGCCCGTCTAATAGTTCGTCTCGGGATCCCATGGAACCGGTTTCCAGTTGTGTATCTAGTTAATGTTACATCTATGGTGTCAAAACGTTCATCACATCCACCGTAACCTAGATACCTATTTCGTTTCTAATAAATTAGGGTTTTCGCAATCAAATATTACAGCCAGGTGATTACTTCGTATTCCTAAAAGTTTTATTTTTGCATCAATTTCAGAGTACCATTTCAACTCTTCGTTCATGCTCAGGTTAAACACAGTTCTCAGTTCATGGGTTGAACTAAGCCTTGGTTCATTTTTCGCAACAGTTTACTATATGTACAAATTTTGATCCGTTTTTGCTCTACTGCATTTTTGGAAAAGAAAGAGACGGAAATGAATTAGTTTTGAATGCGGATGGTGTTGTGTTGAACTTTTTTTAAGCTTAAATTTGCTCATAGATTGATATTTTGCAAATTTTTTGAGTTGCCTGGATTGTTTTATGGAAAAAAAATCACAAACTAAAGTTTCCCTTTGTTGCAATGACATTGCACCATGTAGAGTATTTTCTTGTATCAAAGCTAATTGGTTCCTTTTTATAAACCATTAAAGCTCTTGTCAGAGTTTGAAAGTTTATTTTTGGTACCAATCGAAAGAACGAATTTTTCAGCGTACGACGGTATTTGTTTGGAACTTCCAAGTTCCGTAGAGCTTGAATTATAACTTTCTTATAGCTGATTTTAAATACAATTGCAAACCTTTATTCACACAAACGGTAACGATTTTATTGTTGGCATACAAGGAGAGAAAACTCAAATGTTTAAAATTTTTACATATTGCTAATTTCTATTAGTTAGAAAATAAAATATTTCAAATTAATTTCATTGCATAAAAAGCTTTTAAAGAACTTGAAATTGGACCTCTAAACTCTGTTTTAGTGATTAGCAAGTTGCAAACTTTAGTAGGTTGTGAGTTGCGCTTTTTCCGTGTTTCCCATATTATTTAGAAAAAAATTAAATGTTTAATACTCCGTCCCCCAAAATTTATCTTAACATGACTGCCATCATGATCGCTTGGGAAAAAAAATATTTTTTCAATTCAATATCGGTTTTTGTTAATTGTTACACTTTTATTACAACCTTCTACCCCCCTGATAACAACATAAGTATAGTGCCTAGAAAGAGGCACTGTAACAGAAGCAGCTCAGCAATTGAAACGACTACAGTAGGCGCCGCTTAATGTGATCACGGTTAATGTTATCATTCGCTTAATGTTATCAGAATCACGAAGTCCCGGAACACTTGTATGTTAACACACGTTAAAAAAGGGGGATATTGTAATCAGCGTCTTCGTTTATTCTTATCACTTTTTCATAAACTTTCAATTCCCCCCCCCCTCCCCCGTTTTAGTTCCTCAATTAACAGAAATACATAAGCAAACCCTGAAGAGACTAACTTTCTGTGTAGCATTTTGTGGTTTTCAATAGCAGTTCAAAATTTTTCTAGGAATGAAGCTACAGAAAGTTCGCACCCCCCAGTGACCATACAGACTCCCCCTAAGAAAACTTTCTTTTGCACCTAAAAAAATTCAGTCGCTGGACATGTTGCAGGCATTGATGTAGGACCTCCATTGTTGCCATTACTTTGTAAACTATTAAAGAATTGTTTCGAGATTGAAAACAAAGCGAAGTTAAATTAAAATTTACACAACAAGCAAAACCATGCTGGAAAAGATAGAAAAGCTGAATGTGCTTTGAAACTGGTTTACGAATGTCAGGGAAAACGGTCATATTTTACTTCATCTATTACTATGTAATTAAAAATTGAATAATTCAGCTTTAACTTTTTATAATTCAGATATATCCATTCTGTTAATTTAATAATTTAAAATTTAAAACTGCGTTTAGTTGAGTCAGTGTGATTTAAATTTGAGGTTGCCAAAATAAATGCACCTTAATTGGAAAAAAAATCATCATTTTGTGTCTCCTGGATTCTTTCCGGTTATTGTTATAAGTCGGTTATTATTATCAAATTGTATTTGTCCCTGATGTTTTAGTGCTGCCATCTGACGGAACGAAACTTGGAGTGAACGTTTTCCCCCTTTTCTTATATTTTGCTGTATTTTTAGGTTTAAACAAATATTTTAAGAGATATTCCTTCACAGTAGACAGTATTCGAGAGCGTTGGTATTTCTGAAGTGCTTAGCGTAAGAAATTAAATTTTTTGAGGCTAAAAATATATGTTAATAGCTAAATTAAATTTCGCATAAAATTAAATTGTATCCACACATTTTTGAGAAAAACCGTAGTGCTCAAATTAACTCAAGTACCAAATATTATTGCATTCTGACAGTTGGAGCAACGGATGCTCAAAAAGAGTCATTATTTTAAGCATGGACGGATACCGACTACCGTTTTTTTTGGGGGGGGGGGGGGGGATTTTCATGCTGGGATTTTGAGTACGAAAAAATTCTGAAACTGGTTGGGTGTCAATAAAAAGCACCAAATCAGTCAGGAATAAGGCAATTAGTAGGGCTTTAAACTTAACTAATTAATTTCAAAGCAATAAAAAAACGCATTTCAAACATTTAGGGCTAAAAATGACAAACTGAATATATTAATGCAATCGTTTACATGCCATTCATAAAGCATTTGAACGCAATGTGGATGGGTAATATTGATGGTTTGGGGGGAGGAGGTCATGACCCCCTTGACCCTCCCCTTATATCGACCTCTTAAAAGTATAGTTGTTTACAGACCGGGGATCATAGAGTAATGAAAAAATCAAGGCATTTAAAAAAGAAAAGAAATACATTTATTTGTTATAAAAAGTATGTTTTAAATAACTCTTTAAAAAATATTGCGGTTATGTTAATATTCCTTACTCTTACCAAGAAGGTAAAATTTTGTGCATTCAGCGATTCAACACACAAAGCGTAATTAATATATTTTTAACGTAGCAAGAAAAAAAATTGAATACAACATCCCATATTCACTTAGTTAGTTTACAATGCTCCAACATAGTTAAGTCACTCGTTGATAGGTACAGGGACCCTCGGAGATTTAGTTTACAACTATTTTTTTCTGGCATTTTTTTTTCTTTTTCAAAATTTAAAATTTCAATGCATTTTGTTTATGATTAAAGATTGAAATTTGTATCGAGTCGATTATCGTGACGTATATGATGCCGTAGATACGTACAGGAAAATAATAAAAAGAAAGCTTGAATTTTTGACATCCTGAATTCAAATTATGCTTTTCGTAATCAGGAGTGTGTGTAGGCGTGTGTGAATGTGTGTAAGCGTGTGTGCGTGTGTTTGTGTGTGTGCGTGTGTGTATACATGTGTGCATGTGTGAGACGGTGGTGTTCGCACAGGACCAGTGATCAAAAATCAAAGGACGTGTAAGTCATTCAACGGTGAAGCGAAAACGATAAGCAATTTGTGATTGCTCAAAAAAGGAAAACATTTTTCGATCTTAATGTTGCTCCTCTCTTACTTGAAATTTTTCACATAAAATTCCGATTTGGAGGCCAGAAATAATAACAACAATTAAAAAAAAAAGAAAATCTTCGCACGCATTAAATTCTCATGAAAGTCGAACGGTTTGATTTTTCAATGCAAGATGAATGTTATTTTAGGTTTCTAAATTGATTAAAACATTTCTAACTGATGTTGAAAGATTCTACAGGGCTCAGCATGTATTATCTTCGTTTTTGATAGGGAGGATTTTATGATGCATCCCTGATATTTCATTTACTTCTTGTATAAATAATAGGGAAATGTGGGGCATATTGAAATTGTTAAGACAGCTTACCTTTTTCAGAGGGAAAAAAATGGAATTTTGTTTTGAAAAATACAGAACATAAAGAAATAACAATGTATTTTAATATACAACCTGCACTGATTTTTTTTTTTTTTTTTGACAGTCAATTTGTACTTTAAAAAAAAGTGGAAATTTGTCACTCTCATTTTTCATGGGGCAAAGTGAAAAGTGAATTTTTATTATGTGATTATTTAAATTATTTTTGATGAAATGAATGCGTAATTAAAAGAATGAAAGAATAAATAAGCAGATAATGTAACAATAAACGAATGAAAAAAGAATCATTTAGCATATAAGAAACAATAAATGACTGAGGAAAATTGTGAATGAATAAGAAAGTAAGTGAATGAATGAATAAGAAAATGAATTATTAAAGGAATAAATGCATATGAATTAATTAATAAGTGAATGCTTGAGTATTTTAAATAAATCATGGAGTAAGTAAAAGGAAACTATTTCACCTTGCCCCTTTCACTTTGCCCCACCTGCACTTGACTAATTGTACAAAACAATTAAAATAAAAAAAAGCTGAAAATTTAAAAAAAAAATATTTTACCAAATATTAGTAGGTCTCCTTCAATGTTTAAAATGTTATAAACAAGAATTGTATTTTTTTATAATACCAAAAATAATTTTTGACTTGCAACAAAATGTTCCACTACATGTATCAATTATTAAAAATTACTTGTGAAATATGCTTCGAACTTCAGATGCACATCTTTCTCGAATGGAATAGACAATATGTATCACCACATAAAAATATTGCCAGATAAGTAGCCCTAAAAGCAGAGTAAACATTTTCACTATTTGTCATTTTGCCCCACATTCCACTTTGCACCACATACCCCTACTAAAACTAGGAGTGTCCCTTTTCCCACTCTATCTGCACATTCACTGAAAGCAGAAGGCGTAAAAATGCTTAGTTGAGCAAAGAGGTAGCAGTATTTCCCAGACAATCAGAGCAATAAATTTGATTTTACTGTAATCGGATTGCATTAGACAAGCAGAATATTCAGACACTGTCGAAAATGCCACTTCTGTTACTATTTTATGAGTCGGAGCGTTTCCTTATTGCATTGGATTGCGGAAAGTCAGAGATATTGCTGATTAATTGTAACTTTTTAATATGCGCTTGAAAAATTATCACTATGTTTATTTACTAAATTACAGTCGTTTCGATTTCAAAATAAGCAACAAAAAAGAAAAAAAAGATTTTTTGTCATTTTGAATTTAAATTATGTTTCTCGCAATCACGAGTGTGTGTGTGTGCAGGCGTGTGTGTGTGCAGAAGTGTGTGTGTGTGCAGGTATGTGTGTGTGTGTAGGGCATACACGTTACTGCCGAGGAATGCTCCCACTCGCGGAGGCCGGTTGACAATGGAGTTCGCATACTCAAGTTTTATGCTTAAGCTTAGTCTTGAATGAAAGCAAACGATTTGTAAATATGGTGACGAAAATTTGTCCTATTAATAAATATTAAAACAACGAGCTAGAGTTATTCTCGCCACCATAGTGATCTGAAAAGTCTAAACAACATCAACTTTGGATTCGTGATTGCTCAATAACATAGAAAAGGGTACTATTTTTAAGAAAATAGGCATGGGCGCATCCAGGAGAGAGTCAGAAACTGCATATGTCCCTGAGTACTTCTCACGGAAGTAGTACAATCATATCTGATAGTTTTAAATTTTTTAAATCCATTTCATTACTTACCACTAATTTATCCATTTTTAATCGATTCTTTAATTAAGAGTACATAATTAAATATCAATAATACTTTCACGAGTAGAATTTAAACATATTTTATTTTGGAACAGGAAGGAGAATATCTGGTAGCGCTGTTTCGAATTATTAGTTGTTAAAATGAGATTTAAAATCGTTTTGATATTCAGCAAAAATTTAAAATATCCGTTTCAATCTTTTACATATAAGTGCTTTTATCAATGCAACTTGAAAAGAAAATCCCTTAAAACATTGGTTTATATTTTGTCTTAACATTTTCATTGGTTTATATTGTTCACTCCGTTACAGCCGTTTCAAAAACTAAATACTATAAAAGTCGTTATTTTAGCGGTACTATAGTTTTCACGATTTTCGTTAGTCCATCGTAATCGCAAAAATGGGAGCCTCACGATTTTTTTCCTTTTTTTTTTTCAGATTTCTCAATTTTCGGTTCGTTTCGTCTTTAAAAATTACTGACGTACAGGCCATAGATACATGATTATGTACAAATAAATGGAAAACCAATAATAATAAAAAAGACTAATTAGTGGTAATTTATCAAGATTGTTGACGGAGTGTCATAAGTGTGGAACATGTTTTATTCTATTTTCTCGGGAATGAATTCAACTTTTCTACATTACAAATCCTTTTACTTTCTTCTCTGCGCTTCGATTGGTGTGTCTACTTCTGTGCAAAAGCCAACCAAGCACTAGAAAGTTAGAGCAAAACGGAGAAGAGGCAAATATATTATTACCACTTTGTAGTGCTTCGGTTAGCTCTTGAAGAAAAGAATCTAACCAGGAAACCTCACGATATTGTAAAATGAAAAAATATGGCAATCAAAAGAGCATAGTGAAATATGTTTTTGGATGCACAAATTATTTGCCCACGTGTCTCCGTTATCGGCATTTGAAGTCTAGATATCTGACAAAATTTCAAGAAAAATCGCCAAGTTTTAGTTAGTAATGCTTTGCAGTCTTCACCCGCTTTGCAGATGGATGTCCAGCACACGCTGACGGTAAACACGTGTGTTTTATGGGGCAGTTTATTCTCAATGTTAGAAATAAATGGTTACTAATTTACTAATTACGAACGCAAAAACAAGAGTAATAAAAAATGACATAAGCGGATAAAACTTGAACATTTTGCTTCCGAGAGGAAAAGAATTACAATTTATTTTAGTTAGAAAAATACTTTGAGATAAATGAAAAATTGAACAATATTTAGATATAATTTTTTTTATAGTACTTTTTTTGACAGTCTTTCTTGTTTTGGATCTTGTTGCAAAAGTCCTCACAAGCTGATCCGGTATCAATTTTACAAGTCAATGTTACAAAATGATCAAGTAATTATCCTAAATAATTCTTCAGTTTTTTTGTGTTTTTTTTTTGGACCTATTTGTTTATTTGTAATCAAATTTATCTTTTTCCGGGACGTAAAGTAAACCGGCCGGGAAACCGGGATTTTGTTTGAAAACCGGGACTTCTGGCAAGCCTGTGGTAAGTAGCCTCGAAGTACCCACTTGCGAGATGACTTTAGTTGTGTCCTTCCGACACAGAACTTCTCCTTCAGTGTGCAAATACTCCATGTATTTAAAAATTTCAGAAAATTCAAGAAGAGAAAAAAGAAACTCTACTTTTTAGAACTGTTTAGTGCTTGTGTTGATAATCTATGGTAAAGCCTGTGGTAAATAAGAATTAAAAAGAAAAAAATCTTTAACATTGGATTAAAACACAAAGAAAATAACATGGTTTATTTTTGTATCATAAATCATTATTCCAAACACGAATTTTGCACTTTTTAAGAGTTGTTTGTATATGCATTTCCATCATCAGCGCCGGAAGTAAAACGTTTCACAAATGATAACAATATCCTGCGATCGTGTAATTTAAAATTCATGTTGAGTAGATATTTCTTCACCGTTAAAACCGTATTTGAGAGAAAATAAACACAGAGATCTAAAACTAGCAGGGCTCAAGATTTGCAAGGACAACCTTGTTATGATAAAATGCGAAGTCGATTAACATATCGAATTACTTTTCTTACTATTATGTATTAAACATAGACATTTCAAGGTTGAATCAGTAGAGACCGGTATTATTGATGAGTTTCTGATATTTCATAACACATATATCAAGATTCAAAGTCATAACTCGTATTTTATCAAATCAGAATCAAAACAACGAATAAATGCCTTTGTAAAATAAGAAATAACAACGCCAAAAAACACAAATTACAGATTATTGCAGACACGTGTTTTGGTGTTACAAGAAATGCCTTTTTAAAACAAAAGAAATGAGCTCACGGATGAGCTTTTGTCGAATTTCTTTTCATCCGTAAGCTCATTTCTTTTGCATTGAAAAAGGTGTTCTTTGTAACACCGAAACACGTGTCTGCAATTTATGCTTTTTGGCGTTGTTATTTCTTATTTTACTTTTCAGCACAAAGGTATTTATTTAACTTAAATACCTTTGTGCTTGAAAATTGAATGAATCAATTAACCAATGTTTTGGTGCGCAAAAATTGCAAATTACAGCAGACTCGTGTTTCGTTGTTGCAAGTAACACCGTTTTCAATGCAAAATATTTTGCAATTTTTTGGCATCAAAACGTCGGTTAATGGATTCATTCAGAATAAAAATATTTTCCAACTCTGGGTTTAATTAAACGAGGGGGACCTAGCTTTTTTTTCTTCCAGTCAAAATTTATCTCGCTAATTAAAGTGTCAGTTAAGATCTGTCTGTGAATTAAAATCCCCAAAAGCATTTAGTGTTCAGAAATTTTTTTTGTGTGAAATTTATTCCTTTTGAAGAAAAGTTTGATACTAAAAGTTATAAGTCCTAAAATGCAATTTCATGCGGTCTTTCGTGACGCCAGAAAAAGGATTCGAGGATCTCCAGCGAAAATTTTTCGAAATTAAAGTCTGAAAAAGTAGCATTATTTACTCTCTTGTGATGCAAAGAAGAAGGCTGGGGCGGGGAAGGGGGGAGGTATAAGGTGAGGAGTTGATTTCGAAATTGGAAGTAAAAAATTGCACTGTTATGCAATTTTTTGGCAACTTTAGAGAATAATATTTCCGAATGTCTGCTAAAATTAAATTTACATTTTGTGGATTATTGACAAGGGGGGTCTGTGATACTCCCGGAAATTTTCCGAAAAAAACTTTTAAAAACGCAATTCTCGACAATTTTTGGTCACTTTAAGGAAATAGAGAAGGTTCGCGCGCTCTCGGCGAAAATTTTTTGACATTGAAGTTTAAACAACGCAGTTTCAGGCTATCTTTGAACACTTTGAGGAAATGGAGAGGGTTCATCTGCTCTCTTTCTGAAAGTTTTCGTCTTTGAAATCTGAAAAGCGCAACTGCAAGTTCTGCTTAAAGAACCTACTTGTTAGGGAAGAGCATTGTTAGGGAGAGTTATTAGACAGCGATAGAGCAAGGCCCTAATCGAAATATTTGCAAGCGGTAACGGCTCTTTGCCATCTTGGGGCTCCTGGGCAAAGCTCCAATTTGCCTACGCAATACTATGGGTATGAAAATGTTTTTAAAATGAAAGTATGGAATTTTAATGATGTTACAAAAAGTTTGCCGCACCATTAAACTGCCGAATTTTTTCAATAGAGAAGATATCGTTCATCCTCCCTGAGACCCAGCAACCATCGAATCAGCATAATTCTAAGGCCTAGTCGGCCTGTTCGATAATCATGCCCTGTTGATAGGGTCAAAACTAAAACGGAAAATTTACTTTGTTTAAAATTTATTGGTCGAATGTCGGAGTTTTAAGTTTTCAAACGCTGGCAAACCACCCTTTCTTTTTTGACGCAACTCGCGTTGGTCTCGAATAGAGTAACGGTAGTACCAGTAACAGACAGTCATTAGTTTGGATTTAATAATAGAATTGTTAGCGAGAAAAACAAGGCGGGTGTTGCTGTGGCTCATGAATACGGTTCAACCATCTAGTGTTATCAGAGTGAGATTTTATGAGCCAGTTGGTATTTATAAGGCAGTGGTGGAAGGTTATGGAAAAGTCACCACGAGGTCAGCTGGTGTTTCATGTTCATTTGAATTTAATAAGGTTTTAGGTCTAAAAATAAAGAACTTTTGCACATTTTGAAGAGGAAAAGGGAATGTAGTCCATTACTCATCTTTGCCTCATCCCATCTGTTACTGGGTATCCTCAGAGTTTTCGGTGTCTGTTGCTGGGGGTCGGACCTTTTTTTTCGAAATTGTGCAAATAAAAATCGAACTAAGTAACTCAAAGGATCTAAAAGCAGCCATGTTAGATGAGATGTAGTTGCATGAGAAAAACAGTAGTTTAAAAAATCTAAATAAATTAAAAGGCTCAGAAAATTGAGTTAACAAGAGAGCGATGTCTTAAGTATGTCTGTTACTGGTGCCGTTACCCTAAAGCTGGAATTATTTTTTATTTCAAATGTACATTTCTTATAATTACATTTTATTTTATTTTAACAATGTAAACGTCTTTTCATTTTTTATTAGTGTTTTGCATTGACCTATTCTTTCGCTTAGCTGTCATTGCATTCTTGCAGAGCTTATTGTAAATCGCTTGTTCCCGCCACTCTACAAAATAGAAAATAATCAGCTTAAACATTTTCAGTTTAGAGAGTTCTAAGCAAGAATAGAAGGGTTCTAGCACCATTAAAAGTGCTTATGAAAAATGTCAGAATTACTGTAGTGTGTTTACCTAAATTTTTTGTAGTCATTTTAACACGAGAACTTTACTAATTTTTCAGCGCTTTGTTTCTTCTGCTTGATTTGTTTGAATACTTAGACTTTATTTAAAGATCCTAGTGCTGTCCTTTTGTTCTGGAGTTATTTAGGGTTTGTGACCAAATTTATCACCTAATGTTACCCACTTGGCAGCCATTATGTCTCTTGTGAGTTTTTAATAAAAAAAATAAAAAACTCTGTAAAAGTTTCTTCTCTGCTAGCACAGTATCAGTGCAAAGAAAACGACCTCTACCGGCTAGAATAGCGTATTTATGGAATACCAGAAAGAAAAGCATTTTTTACTGATAATAATGAAACGGCTGCAGTCTGAGATGGGATTCTGATTTTAATCGCCCCCATGCATTGTCAACGAAACCGCTGAGCCAGAGATACAGTTATCGTGGTAAATCAGTGAAGATAATGACCCATAAAACGATCCATGAAAATGATACATGTTTACACTGATGTTCCTCACAGGAACTGGGTAAAAGCTTTAGTTTCATTTTGCAGTGACTATATTACCAGTGATACTACTGTCCGTTTTCGAAAGCGAAGACTACCACTCAGGACAGATTCCATTTCAAAAAGGGGAGATATGTTGAGGATGGGCACTTACCGCTCGCACTTGCAGTCTTTGAACACGTTATTTTGCACATTTTACTTCCGGGTTTCCCTCCCTATTTTGATAAAATCACAGCAGACCTGACGCATGCGCAAATTGGCGCTAAGTCTCGGCTTAGAAAAACGAACAGTATCGCTATCAGAAATTTTACGACGATATAGTATTGCACGCCATCTGACCAAGACAATCTGATTTTGTTATCGAATTCTTCGTTGTAATCAATTCAATTTATTTCCTGTGTTAAATTAACTTCTCTTACCTATCAAACTTTTGGGTATTATTTTTTTACTAGCGGTACCCGCACGGCCTTGCCCGTAGTAGAAAACTAAAAGGTCTTTTGGTTCGCCTGTATATTCATAAATAATGTATGATGAATTTCTCGCCAATTACCTTGCTCATGTTACGGTTCCACGTTATGATAACTTGGTAATTTATTCGTCCATGTTATGATAAATTTGCTCTGGAAAATGCTCTTAAAACTGGAATAGGAGAAGAACAAAATCGAATTTTCGAAAAATCGCTTCGAGATGCCCCTAAGCTAAGAACTTATTTAGTGCCAAATTTCATGAAAATCGGCCAAACGGTCTAGGCGCTAGGCGCGTAACAACCAGAGATCCAGACATACAGACTTTCAGCTTTATTATTAGTAAAGAGGATAAAGATAAAGATTCTTCTTTAAGGTTTTCAAGCAATTATTATGTCAAATAAACAACTAACAACAGTTTTATACACTGTTTTTAGCACAACCTATATGGGTCGTACTTGCCATGCTTGGCGGGGTAAATGTGTATTTAGCCTTGTTTTTGTCAAGCATTAACGCTTACCTTGACTAGGGCATGAGTAATATACTGTTTTAAAGGACTTCAAGTCATATTTTCATCTAGAAGCCAAAAAGCTTAGTTTTCGTTAAAAGGTATGATCGTACGCCACTTAAAACAAAAATAACAAATGAAAAAGGATATTCTAACCAAAACACTAATGTAAGGAAGTACACTTGATTAGTTAAGCAAGAAGTTCCGTTCAGAACTAAACGAGCATACTTTCGCGTGTACAAACATTGTTTTTCTAATCAATATTTTGTAAATTAGCTGAGGCTGAAAATTATGTCAAACATACCTTTTTAACATTTTAAACTGATTTCTAGAAACAAAATATGCCTCGCTCATCCAGCGAAATAGATACGTTAAAAATAAATAAGCGAACAAATATAGTAGTAGCACCTTTCAAACACAAATCAGCTAATATATTTTTTCCCATAAAAAAAATCTTTAATTGCGTTCAAAAAGAAAGAAAAGAATTAAAAATAACGAGTTCACTAAAATAAATACATTATCTCTTTATACTAAAAAAAAGTAAGGTCAAAGAAATTTGGATAGGAAGTCTGTGGCGGCCCTGCGTCCAGGAGACGCCAACAGCCTTGAAATTTTGTACAAAATTACTTCGAGTCCCGGTGATTTGCATCCGGGGTTTTGTTTTTTAAAATTCGAATTAGCTTTTTTGTAATTAATTTTTTAAGCTCAAATTTCGCGTAAATTGCCTATTAAAGGGGTGAAAAAGTACTTGCACATATTAATATGGGATATCGTTCGAAAGGCGTTTTTAGCTCGAACTTTTTTAGGCTTAGCTGAAATTTAGGCACTACTTTCTTCATTAAATCTATCAATAAAAAGCGAAGGAAATGTCCTGCAGTTTTCTTTTTGACACCACTGAAAAGAGCGGCTTTTTTACTCCAGATCTAACTCGACCTATGGTCAAAAAATTTAGCTTCTATCCCCAAAGAAAAAAAGTTACAAGCAGTTTTAATCAAGTTCGAAAGATCTCATTTCCATTCAAATTATTGATGTTTTATTTGGCGTTGCCATAGTTACGTTTTTTCAATTCGTTTTTTTTTTTTTTTTCGAATTTAACGGAAAATCTTAGGCTCAACTGATTTCAACCCCTGAGCTAAAGAGCAAAATATATTACTAGAGCCCACGAATATGAAAGCGACTTTTCAAACGTTCAAAACAAAAACTGCAGTTTTGCAATGTTCAGGAGCCCCTTAGCCCATATGGCTCTGCAAGTTAATACTAATTATTTTGAAACTCGGGGAAGGGATGCTTTTTGTTCCAAAAAGAGATCACATTGCGTTTTTAATCTATTTTTAATTGACGGTTTAAATCTTTGTGAATCAAATAAGATTGCGAAGCCATCTTTGGGGGTTGGTGAGCGCTAGCGAGCAGGGGGCAGAGCCCCCTAGTCTCAAAGAAAAAATTTAAAAAACCTTTGTTAAGCTCTTTCTCTCGGGTAAAAATAACACGCCTCGGATTTTTTTACCCCGTTGCCAAAAATTAGTTTTTAAAAAATAAATATAATACATTAAAAAATAAATAAAATGACACTATACACTAAAAGAAATAAATTTCATCATCATAAAAAAAATTATCTCGACGCTCTTTATTTTAAAACATAAGGATTCAAAATTTCGCTTTCTTTGTCGTTGCCAAAAACAGAATACATAAGTTAAAACTTTAGAGTGAAAATAAAACAAATTGTATTTACAGTAATTGTTTCACAGTAGAAAGCAGAGCTATAGAGTCCGATCAAAATGTATTCCAAATAGTAGACAATCTACGGGAAGAGAAATTTTGAGGAGTAAAAAAAAGAAAATATGAAAGATCGTAATAATTGTCAGTTCCTTAAAATAAAAACTGACATCTTGAGGATGAAATGCAAGATGGTATAGGGAAAGAACAGATGTGTACTATTTTTTAATTTTAGAAAGCTTGAAATTTTGTAATGAAAATGTATAAAAACAACTGAAATGATTTTTTTTTCTTTTTTTTTTTTTTTTTTGCTAAAGTGTGACATTTTTCTGTTGCTTTTCATTTTCCTTTTCCATATTCTAGGATGCTATATTTTTAACTTTAAACACAAAGAGTTAAATACGATTGACTGTTTTTTAAGGAGCATTTCCGATTTTAAATTCATAAAATCACTTGCCAAGGTGTTAAAAATATTTTTGTTCTGAAGACTATATATAGGGCTCTCCCGCACTTGTTTTGAAAGAAACAAAGCCTTATTCAAAATAATTTAACAAAAATGTTACTTTTAACATACTTGTTTTTTGATAAAAACAGAAATATGCTGTCTAAAATGCTCCAGTAAAAACACTTCTGAATTACTTTATCATTGTTCCTTCAGCACAATCTCTTCAATGAAGGAGTAGTACACCTGCTTTATATTGTAAACATTTTTTTCTTCTGTCCACGATTAGTAATGGGAGAATGTGGGGAACTTATGAACAAATCTATTTCAGTCTACTTTTCTCATTCAAATTTCATACAGATATATGCATAAAAGTGTTGCTGGGTCAGCAGCACACAAATTCCTGCTTCAGAAGAAGCAGGAATTCCTTCTTATCTGCTATTTACAATAAAAAATTAATGTTTTAAAAATAATGCAAATAGGTTAACCCTTAGTTAAACCGAAAAAATGCATTGATGCTGTAAACTGCGCAGAAAAATTAAATTTATTGTTTTTCCACAGATTATAATTAGTCATATCTCCAGACTTTCACTCCTTGCTATTTCCCTAATTTTCATGCTTATACCTTATTACTTTTAAAAGCAATAAACAAATTCAGTAAATAAAATCTTTGACTGAGAATGTGCAAAATACTGGATTAAAAAAACAGAAAACTATATCATAAATTCAATTTATTTGTAATTTATTCCCGTAGACGGCGTAATAGGTCGCCCTTCTGTCGTCAGAAATAAGAGTAATAATAAATTCAGTCAGCAGCTGCACAAGAATTGTTGTAGTTCATGAATTTCTTCTCTGAAAGTCATTTTGATTGGAGCTACACGAATAAGTCTATACATTGTGGTTTACTATATTTACTTTCAAGCATTTGATTCTTTCTTTTTATATGTTCGGAGATCAATTCAACACATCACGTCTTTGGCGCTAATATTTTGTATTTAATTAATTCCGTACTACAACTGAGATGAAATGTACAAGCATATAATAACTCTATTACGTCATTGTATTAATTTTCTTGTAGCACACATATAGAAAGGCAGTAGATTTTATTTTATCCATATTCTATATTTTATTCAATTTCGTCCATTTTGTCCAATTTCTTTCGCTCTCTTGGTCTTTTTGTATAAAAAAAAAAGATGGACGAAATACTAACCGTGGTGTGTGTGCGTGTTGTTACTTTGTAACCGTAAAAATACTTTGATATTCACTATTGCAAAAATACGAACTTAATTATTTCATGCCATATTTTACAGAACAAATTGTATCCATTAGCAATTTTCTCCAAGACGATATTATTTGAAAATTTTAATAGGCTACTAAAGTTTTTTTTATTTCCCCTGGGGCATTTTTTAAATTTATTTTAAAGTTTTTCTGCTTTAACTTAAGAAAGTTTGCATGAAACCCGCAGCAACAGTTTCTAATGTTCATAAACCTCAAATGTGAATGTCTAAAATTTCTGATAATAGGCCGCTTTTTTAAACACAATAACTAAAATTAAAATTTTTTAAAAACCACGACAGCGTCCCAAATGTATAATCAAGAGGAAAATTTTAAAATCCTTTTAAAGCCTTATACTATTAAAAATCAGTTACACGTATTTTATTTGTTTTCAAATAGAAACTGCCAACAGATAAAAATTTTAATTCATTGCTTTTAATTTCCTTGTCGGCCAACAATGAATTCGGTTATCGATCGCTGAATAAAGGCTTAGCCGTATTTAAAATCTGTTTAAAAAAAACGTTATGATTCGAATTCTATAAAACATTGAAGTTCCAAACACATTCTATCAGATGCAGAAAAAATTACTCTTTATTTTGATACTAAATTTAAAAATTGTTCAATATGTCTTCATAGCAAGAATCACGAAAAACCTTTTAGAGGTTTTTAATTAATATCTTCGTTAACTAATGTCAGCTGAAGACGCAACCTAACTAAGAAGAATCTCGATCAACTCTCCATTCGAACAAAATTTTTTTCCAAAATCGGTTTACCCCTTTAGGCGCTAGAGTACCACAGACAGATACACAGATACACCCCCCCCCCCCACACAGACGCGTCAAACTTATAACCCCTTCCTTTGTGTGTCGGAGGTTAATAAAATAGTAGTTGATAAACGCTTAAATGAAACGAATTCTTTTTCCGAAAAAGAGAAATTATTTCCCAACGTTCTGCTGTTGCAGCAGCACTCTCTTTCGCTTACTCCAGAGAAGTAGGGATATTTGTCTGCGAAGCAGGGGGATTTTTCACACTTAAAATCCTCGTTAGTTTTCCCGCGAAACGCGGTTTAGTGTTTAGTTCCATGATGCTGCCTTGCTGTTAAAACAGGTGTGTTATGTTTCATCTAAAATAGAAGAATCTTACCTCGCTTTATTCTCGTAGTATTTCATACTGAAGAATTTCGATAAGCTATTCTTTTTAACGTGGAAGTCATGATAACTTCGCGTTGGTGTTCGTGATATTTTAAAAGATTAAATTAGGACTTTAAAAGTTGAAAACTACTTAATTATATCATGGTGATCATTTTGTACATGATGGAAATCAGTCCCCCTTGTCGGGCTGTTCTGATGACTATCAAATATTTAGGGCTTCAAGCCGAACTAAGGGAAGAAAACCTCATCATTGGGAACTCGAATAGACATCCAGAATTTTTAAAGGTGATTTAAATAGTTTTCTCTGTTTTATTGTATTAACTGTATGGATTACTTGTTTCGTAAAATTTTTTTTATACTTTTTTTTGGAAACTTAGTATTTTTAGATCAATTTTTAATTTTAGATGTTCTTTATGGCATTTTTCTTTATATCACTTTTTAAGGTAATTTTTAAAAAAGCATATTTTTCTCATAAAAAATATTTATATTAAAAAAAAAACGTTACTTTGTGACCATTTATTTATTTATTTATTTATTCTTTTGATACTCAAATATAAGTATGCTTGGGTTTTGTTTTTAACTAATTCGATTTAGTTGGGACAAACCTAACCTGGTAGCATTGTGAAGGCCTCACAGATCCTAACCGCAGCATTACGACGCTACCATGTTAGGGTTTCCCCAGGTATAGAGAAAACAAAATATTTTAAATGAAGTAAGAGAAACTTCATCTTTTCAAGCTAAAGAATAGAACAACTCTAATTCTGTAAACAGATTAAACTCGCAAAATATTTTTTCAAGTTTTTTTATGAATACGCCACCAAGTTTTAACACATTAAATAATGTGACTTTGGGGGGAGGGGGATGCAAACTGAGAAGACAGCGTTTAAAGAAAAGAAAACTAATAAGAAAAACTGCAGTTGAAGCATTTAAAAGCCCTGTTGCTGTAGTAATATAAATCGGATTGTTTCAAAACTTTCCTGAGCAATATTTTAGGTGTCAAAGTCAAACTATATTTTAAGCAAAATATTGAAAAATCATTTTTTTCAGGGACTTCGAGACACTAAGTCCTTTTAAGCAAAATTTATGCAAACGCGATATTGTATTATATGAGAAAATTGCCATTGACTTTGAACATTAAGCATAAAGAGTGTTCTAAATCGGCTATGAAATTAGACCGACGCTTATGTTGGAGACAGTTTGTTCATAACATATTTACTGAATGAGAAGTAAATTCCACACAATTTAAAAACAATTTTTTTTATTAATTTTTTTATTTTGAGCATTAGGAATCAAAATTCACCAAATTCCATTAATGGAGTATTGATTAAACCCAATTAATAACCCAAGTGTGAATCACCGATTGGAATGAAACTTTGCACATCGATTGAACACTTAAAAATGTTGAACCTGTATTTTTTTTTTATCGGCAACAAACACTTCTAACGGGGTGAAATTTACCCATAAATATTGGATAATTGGGATTTAGAGGGTACAATATATTCTTTAATTTTAAATTTCAATTACAAAATTTTAAATAATGATTGAAAATTTGAAAAAACTGAAAAAACTAAAGTTGACGTGTTTCAGGATTTTTGGGAAAGTACTATTAGTAGGGGTAAACTATTCCTCGCAATCTTACCCCATCGTGGGGCTAGTTGCTTGTGAGCCATTCCATGCGAGATAAATCACCTTTTTGACCTTCATTTCCAATTTCAATAAAATTTTGCATGAAGGACGCATATGACAAGAAAAGTAATCCTGCCAATTTTTAGATTTCTATTTTGAAAACTGTTCAAAGGATAGGCCTGTAAAAAAACTCAAGATGTGCGAAAAAAAAATGAAGAGCGTGTTCTTACAAATGACTGTAATTTCTCTCCTAATTACAATGGAAAGAAAATTCAAAAATCATTATAAAGCTAAAAAAGAGAGCTTCTTATTTATATATTACATGACTTTCTTACGATAGATTTAAGTTTCAAGGTCGTTCATCGTGACGGAGTAAGATTGCGAGGAATGGTTTACCTCTATAAAGAGTATTTTCAGAAAAATCCTGAAACACGTCAACTTTAGTTTGTTTAGTTATTTCAAATTTGCGTAGTTTTTTCAAATTTGCAATCAGTATTTGAATTTTTGTAATTAAAATTTAAAGTAAAATAATATATTTTACCCTCTAATGTCCCAATTATCCAATATTTAGGGATAAATTTCACCCCGTTAAAAGTATTGGTTGCCGATAAAAAACAAAAACAAAAAAATATATACGGGTTCAATATTTTAAAGTGTTCAATCGATGTGCAAAGTTTTATTCAAACTTTCGGCGATTCACACTTAGGTAGGCTAACTTTAAGTATAAACTAGTTTTGTGTAAAATTTGCTTGATAGTAGCATAAAATAGGAGTAAAGATTGTAAAGGAAATTGACCACTGAAAAGATATGGGTTATTTTTGAGGTTAATCGTAGTCAATTATGTTACATCTTCATAAAATGTATGTTAATTATTTAGCATATATTTTATTTATAGTAAAATACTTGCTAATAATTGTCAAAAAAGTTAACAATTCTTGTTTTTACTTTTTTAGGAGACGCATATCGCTGTTTGTTTTGCTTATCGTTTGCGCGTTCTGCTTACTAGATTCCAATGACTCCCGATCTTATTTGTTAAAATATTGTTCCATTATATTGCCTTTTCATTGATTTATTTATTTAATTTTTTACGTTTATTATTCATTTTAAGAATGAGTTTTACAAAAAATAATAATACTGTTAATAATTATCATTATTATTATTATAAATAATTTTTTGTCGAAACAGTATTAACGAAACTTACTCCAATATAACTTTTTCTCTAATTGAAATTAATAATTACTGAGATATTTGGTTAGAATTGGCCGCCAAAGGAAATGTTATACGGTTTCCCGTTAATGATTAATCTTATCATTATTAATTTGCATTCTTTTTCAGTTTCTCGTCAATTAATTAGATAAATGATTAATTTTTCTAGTGTTTAATACATTTGTTCTAAAAGTACATCAAAGTCTTTATATTCAGGAACGCGATACAAATTAGGATCCGAAAATGGCCTGTTATTTTGTAATGCTTAAAAAACTTAGCTTTTATAGTGCGAAAAAACTTTTCCTAGTTCAGCAGTAATTTAAAGCCCTTCAGCCAGGGTTAAAGCAGAACTAAACGCAATATATGGACTGCCCAGTCATGCCATCCAGAGACTACTCTTTCGTCCTTGTTATGGACTCATGAGTCTGGAATAGACAATAACCGAGCTCGAGGCGTATGCCATTGAAGCAGAGAGCGCTGACAAATGACATCTGCCTCCAGTTCAGTTATTGTCTATTCCAGTCTGTACATAACAAGGGCTAAATTGTAGCATGACATACTGGGCTGTCGGTATATTTACTGCCTATTTTCCAAGTTGTCTAGAATCTTTTTAAATTTTTTAAACAGTTTAACTGAAAAAATAAAAGATGATTCGTACATTCTTATACGAATTATTTCACGCCTATAATGTTTCTTAATATTTATATTTTGCAATATTTTTTACTAATTTTGTTTACGTTGCTTTTGCATTTTGAAATCATTTCAGTTCAATCAAAATACCCTCTTATTTAATTTTGTGGTTTTGCGTAATTAATGCTTACCGTTTAGTTCATAGAAATGTAAAAGACCTAGTAACATAGGCGGCAGTCCATCCTTTCATTATTTACATTCTCCTCATTACTTACATTTATAGTCGAAGTGATTCAGTTAACGTCGTGACTTAGAACTTGTATCAACTTTTGTTGGCAGGAATTCAATGTAGACAGTAGACACTGTCACTATCATCTTAGAGCCTGACTCTGATCAGATTCTCGATGAGCGAATGATTAAAAGATGCCAGGAGTTTAAACAGGGGTGAAAAAAGATGTTTCGCATTGCAATAACGGATATTGGCGTTGTGCGGATTATGTCGGCACAAGTATGTAAACACTATACTCATCTTTCAATCTAGTTATAAATGAACTCAACCAAGGTCACGGCTGTTATCGGAGCCATGCCATACTTTTAAAATAATGGCAATGGCACAAACTTTCCAACTGTACAGTACTGCAAATTCATCAACTATCTACATCTTAAGCAGTCATATTGCGGTAGTTTTCGAAAAACTACTCATCTTTCATTCCAGTTATAAATGAACTCAACCAAGGTCAAGGCTGTCATCAGAGCCATGCCATACTTTTTAAATAATGCCAATGGCACAAACTTTCCAACTGTACAATATGCAAGTTCACCAACTATCTACATCTTAAGCAGTCATATTGCGGTAGTTTTGGAAAAACAAATTACTTGAAACTTAATAGGCTAATTGTTTTGATCGGTTTCTCTATACTGACTGACTCCTGGCTGCATTATGTTGCATTATGTGGCTTAATTGATAAATATAAGAGAGATTTTCTGCGCATTAAATTCGCAGAAAATTTCAAATGCCATTTCAAATTTCAAACGCCATTTGAAATTTCTTACTGACAAGTATGAAAATTTTAACCTTTATTTTTGACTAATAATTTATTAAAGATGAATAAATGCCTTAGTGCTTGAAAAGTAAAAAATAAGAAATAACAAAGTGTAATTGCACAAAATTGCAGATTACTGCAGACACGTGTTTCGGGGTTACAAGGAACTCCCTTTTTCAAATGCAAAATAAGTGAGCTTATAAATGAAAAGACGGCAAAAACATCAGACAAAAGCTTTTGTCCGTGGTCTTTTCATTCATTAGTTCACCTATTTTGCATTGAAACTTTATAACCGCGAAAAACGTGACTGCAATTTTGTGCTACTATACGGTCTTGTTCCTTACTTTTTACTAATAATTTTATTGTTTATACTCATGAAATGTAGTCTAGCGTGCAAATTAATTGCAGCAAATAAAAATAAAATTTAGTAATGTTTTCAAATACCGATTTCATTTTCAAAATAACGTGAGAAAATTTTAAGTTTTGTCTTCTCATTTGAAATACACTCAATATTTTTTTCTCTTTTTCCTCAAATTTTCTCTTCTAATCAATATTGGTAGAATAAAAGTAGGGAAATATTGGGAAAAAATTATTGAGCAAAAAAACAAATATATTTATAAAAAAAACTAGCTTTCAAAATGTTAAAAAAAATACAGGATACAGTAATTTTAAAATACTTACTTCACTCTTTCACTAGCCTCTTGATCCATTTTTTTTTCGATAGGGTTTTTTTTTTTTTTTAATTTATTTATTTATTTTGATTTAGCGATTTTTTAAAGCGATATTGTAATAGTTTGTAAGAATCAAAGAGGTTCCATTTACTACAATCTCTAGCAAAGATCATTATGAGAACAGCAGTTAGGCTCAATGAAATCAAGCACTAAATTTTAAAGACGAATTTATTTTTTCTTACGTTCTTGAAGAAATGATATCAACCACATCTCGTGACACAAAAGAGGGGGAAATTCTTTGTCCCCTGAAAGTAATTTTTTCAACGATCAGCGCAAATCCAAATTTTTTATTTAGAAATAACTGCGTTGCCTGGTGTGACACGGTCTAACTCGAAAATAAAATTGTGTCAAGCGACACATGTTCAACAATCAAGATAAAAAATATAGGGTAAAATTTTCCGTCCAACTTGCAGAAAAGAGCAATTTTGTGACTAAAAATTGACATTTTAACCTCTCTCTCTCTCTCTCTTTTCTGTTTTTTAATTCTAGAAATGCAGTTATTGTTATTAATAGGCGTAAACATTCCATTTCACGGTCAATGTATTTGGATTGAATTCCACAAGTAGCAATCATAAGCTTACCTTTTTGAAGGACCACAGCTAGACAAGTCATTTCAACGCACCAGCGCATTCACAATTTCACTTTTAGCGTCCTTCTTTTTAACCAAAATGTGTTAAATCATTTCTTTTCTTTTGTTCTCTATAAAAAACAAACAAAATAATTTATATTTATGAGCATTAAATAAAACTACCTGGTTGAGTTACATACCCAATTCCTTTATAATAACATCTTTCAGGTTTTCTTTGCGCAATTATTTATTTACATTATTGACTTTTTCATTGTTTTTCCCCATTATTCATTTAGTTTGTTTCTGAATGCTTTTTACTTACTAATTAATTTACCAATGTTTTTGTACATGTATTAACTCTCTGCACAAATACGTCGAGGGGGATGTTTAAGTTGGGAGGGGGACTCATAAAAAAAAAAGTGGTTTTAATCCCATTTACCCTACATTCGCATTCTTTTTACAATAAAAATGAAACATTTTGGGGGAAGCCGTCTTCCCGCATTCCCCTCTTCCCCCGAACTACAGAACTGCTCAGTAAATATAATGCTCTGTTGTGCAAAATGTAAATATTGTATGTTGTTATGCATTGATGCAAATTGTTTATTTGACTGGATTTTATGCTTGTAGGCTAATGTGGAGCAAATCTAAATAGTTTTGATTACTTACCTTTTTCTTAACTAATATATTAAAAAAAAATTTTTTTTGCAAAGATCAGTAGAATGTATTTTATAATAAACTCGAATTGACATGCTGACAGCAAATTTGTTTCTTCAAAAAAAAAAAATAAATAAATAAATAAGTGGAAAATTCTTCAACTTTTCTTTGCATGGGGCTAAGTGGAGTATAAAATATTTTTCATCAAATAAATGAATAAATAAACGATTAAATAATAAAACAATAAACGAATAAATGAATGAATTGATTAAATAACATATGAGAAAAAAGAAATAAGTGAATAAAATAGTGAATGAATAAGAAAATACGTGAATGAATGAATAAATAAGTGAATTAGTGTGGGAAGGCATGTAAATGAATGAACTAATTCATGAATACGTAAATGATTGAATAAATGAATGAATACGTTAACGAAATGTGCAAATTCACTTCGTTCCTCGCGTGCACTCGACAAATTGTATTCAACGTTTAAAATCACAACAAGCCTATAACTAAATGAGTACAGTAAAAGGTGTAAATATAGGCACCCTTTTTTGTTTTTTATTTGAAGTTACTTTCAGTTCGAAGAATTCTAGGTTTGTCTTTTTTTAACTACTATGACAGGTATCCTTAATGCGAAGAGGCAAAACAATGATTTCATTTGAAAAGCGACGATTTACAAAAAACTTATTAAAAAAGCACAAGGAAAAATGGCGGAAAATATGGGAACTCTTAAAAAAAATATAAAAAAGTATTTTAAAAGCAGGTGAAAAGATATAAAAAAAATGGTATAGAATTAATTTATGACAGGAAAAAACTATTCACTGAAATTTCCACCTATAACAGGCTCTTGGATTTAAACAAAACAAAACGCACTGAGCTTTTATTTGTTTGCCTAGGGAATGTTTTTGTAGTTAGTAAAATTGTCTGAATAACCGGCTTCGGTGGATCTTCTGTGTATCTAAAAATTTAAGAAGTAAAAGAAGTTAAAAAGCAGCCTCCAACACACAACATCCAGAATCCAGCCCTAGGCTAGTGGCATTCATTTGAGTTTTAACTTTTTGAATTCAAATTATATTTTTCGCAATCTCAAACTGCTATAGGTTGGGTTTCTTGTTTCTACAAATGGCTCCTATCGCAATCCTAATTTCGAAAAATATATTTTGAATTTAAGACGTCAAAACTCAAATGAATCCAGAGGCTGGATGTCTAAAAAGGATTGTACAAAGTTGAGAGGATCGGGTACAAATAAAATCGATTCCGGGGGACATGGAAGCAACCGCTCCAGGAGGAGGGACAGGCTCGTGGAAACCCTTGAACCGGAGGAGCTTTCAGTATAAGCGTAGAAAATATAAAATGAGAGCAACATCAACCACGGTTAAGTAAGAGCAATAAGCAATTCGTGATTGATCAAAACGACAACCCCATTCAAATTATGGGTGTCTTATTCGTTGAGCGTTGCCGAGATAAAAAAAAAAAAATTTGAAAATGACAACGTTTTGTGATTGTACGATTGGTAAACAACATATCGAAAGTGAAATTAATATCTCCAAATCAGGGATTGAACTAATCAGGGCCGTAACCAGACTTTCGCTTCGGGGAGGGTTTTACCAAGCTTATTTTTTGAGAAATCTATATGATCAATCAAAATTGATTTGATTCATGCATTTTAATGCTTTTCGTTGTGATAGCTTATTTAAATTATTGGGAGGTAGTTCTGTTTTTCGGCATCACCATTAGTGTACGTCATGTGTTAGTGATTTATTTTATTGTTAACATTGACTTACACATTTGGGAAAAATGTATCTGAACATGAGAAATTGATTTCTGGTATTATTTTTGAAAAATTGTTAGGTTTACTTACAGGAAAATGATAATTGAAAATACACAGTGAAATTCATATTAATCATATTGCTTGTGGCTTTTTACTTAATGACTACATATACGTATGATCAATTGAATAATTTAATTAATAGGTAAAACGAGCGATAAATGTAAAATAAAACATAATTTAGCTATTATTAGTTGTAAAATACCAACAGTTTACTATCATTCGAATAAGTGGACGATAGGATGGGGTGGAAAACTTTTCGATAAGCAACTTCTTATAGCAAAAAAAAAGTTGTGCGTTGGCGTCCTAAATGTGGAAAAAACAATTTAAAAATAACGATTCATGTCTTTAGATCAGCTTCAAAGTTTGAAAAAAAAGGGGGGAGGTGTGATCAATTTTCAAACTTTTCTAAGAAAATATAAATGTTTAAAATTATTTTTCTAGTGCCAGTCACATTCCTTTTAATACTCCTTTGCTGAGAGAGCAAAGCATATAAGTGAATTTCAGCAAGAATCTTACTGTACATACTCGTTTCATTGCACATGCTAATGTTAAATTTTCAGCAATTAATTTTCCGAGGAAAAGAGACTTTGATTTCCAGTCAATTCGTTGTTTCTTATTCATTTATGTAGTATTATTTATTGTAATTTCTTTCTCTATGACTGTCCCTTAATTAGAGGCAAATACATGGAGTTCCCTATTCAAAGGGACTGGGACCAGAAAGAATGCACTTTAAATATAGTTGTCCCTTATTAGTAAGTCCCTTAAAGGAGGTTTTACTGTAGCTTCTTCATGGAATTGATTCAGGCCCGTAATTCCAAGACTTTCAGTTTATCAAAGTGTTGGTGTTCAATGTATTTTAGAGGGGAAAGACAACGAAATACGTACAAAAATACCTAATTTACTATATTTCAAAAATCCAGGGAGGGAGGGTCAATGACCCTCCCTGGTCGCCCAAATGACGAGGCTGAATTGATTATTACAAGGTCCGGCTATTAACTTCCAGGACGGACGTAACTGTAGGAGAACTAAAAGCCGGAAGATGGCGTTAATGATTGCATACTGAAGAACGTTTTCCTGCGCATGTGCAATGCAATCGGCGTCATTCTAAAGTAAGTGGTTCTCGTGAAAAGGGCGCATTAAAACTAGCTCTCAAATGTCTGCCGTCAAAGTGAAAAAGGAGCAAGGAATAACCATTCAAGTTTGCTTCAAATTGAGCAAGACAGCTGTCGAATCGTACAAAATGCTGAAACTAGTTCACTTGAACTTTTTACGCACGTCGGAAGCAATTGAAAAAGTTCGCATTATGGTGACAACAAGTATTTAAGAGCTATGTTTAATGCGCCCCTTTCCACGAGAACCACTTATTATCTTCAGAATGGCACTGATTCCACTGCACGTGTGCAATAAAAAGCTCTTTAATATGCAATCATCAGCGCCATCTTTCGGCTTTTCGTTCTTCTTACAGTAACGTCAGTCCTGGAAATTAATAGCCGGACCTTGCATTATGGTCTTCACTGTTTTCATGAATTTTACTCCTCCAGAGTACGTCAAGAAGTATTTTCACACCACGAAAAACAAATAAGCCCCAGCTTCTACCACGGATTGCATGGAATTTTCAAATGCCCAGATAAGACGAATCTATGTGAATAAGGGGGAAAAGTAAAAATTTGATGCGCGTATTCCGCTCATTTGAATGAGAATGCTTCTGCAAAAGCTGACATCGGTAAAAAATAATAGATTCGTCCATTTCCGGCTGTAAAATGGATGTTTGTCTTTCCATACAATCCGTGGTCAGACAGTATATCTCGGATCACAACAATTTTCTCTTGAGAAGTCATCGATAACACAATCATGAGGTTTGTATCATTTATAACAACCGCTTTTCAAACTTTACGGAAAACGGCACACCGGCTAATCCGCACACAGATAATCAGAAATTCAGTATACAAGAATAACGTATTTCGTAGAACTCGGTAAATTCTGTATCAATAACAGGAATTTATGATATTAAAAACAGCTCAAATAAGCCTCGATATTTGTTTTCATTGGAAGACTAAAGAGCAAGAGTTATTGTTTCAGCTTTTGAGAAGGGCAAATATACAGTACTTTTTTTCGTCGAGTTTAATCCCACTTATCACACTACAAATAAGACCGAAGTCTACGCATTTGTTAGCTCAGTGTAAACTTCTTAGATTCAAGACTCAGTTCAAGGCTTTGATTCCAACTTGATCCTTCGGTGGAAGCAACCGTTTCTTTATTAGGTACTAGGGGTACCCGCACAGCTTTGCCCGTAGTTGAAAAATTAAAAGATCATTCGGTTCGCCTGTATATTTACAAATAATGGATGACGAATCTCTCGCCAATTGGCTATGTTCATTCGCTCTTCCATTCCACGTCATGCTAATTTCGTAATTTACTCGTCCATCTTATGATAACTTTGCTCCGGAAAATGTTCTTAAAATTGAAATAGAAAAGGAACAAAATCGAATTTTCGAAAAATCGCTTCGAGGTGCACACCCCCATGCTACAAACTAACTTTGAGCCAAATTTCACGAAAATCGGCCGAACGGTCTAGGCGTATGCGCGTCACAGAGATCCAGACATCCTCCAGACAAAGAGACTTTGAGCTTTTATTAGTAAAGATAGTAAAACCTTAATGTCTGGCTCTAGTTTGGATGTGTTTGACCTTGAATGAGCTGATTTATGTTTGGGTTCAAAGAGGAGAAATTCTTGGATTGATTCAACACCAGCAATCCTTGTTTGCGAAGCAAACCGTCTTTTCTCATAGGTACCTTAGCGAATAGAATCGTTGGAGCTTCAGGGCGCATGTGAAGTCAACTTATCACAACCAGACCATAGGTGTTATAGATGACGCTTTGCGTGCAAGTTAAATCGACCATAACAGTTCAAAACGCCAAAATATAACTAAAAATGTGTTCTCTAATACATTTCACCTCGAGGGGTGTCCCTGTACCTATCACCGAGGTGACGTAACCAGTTCGAAACCCTCGAATGAACTCCAATACAGTGGACTCTCTCTATTCTGAAAATGGGACTTAATAAGAGTGTTCAGATTATGGAGGTGTTCATTATATAGGGAGACTAGAAATGCACGCATACATATTCTATTGCGTTAATGAACTATGTTCAGTACTTTGTCAAGTGAGCTATACCAGTTTTTGAGATCGAGGTGATGAATTTTGGATTGGCAGCAGATGCTATGTCCAACTGAACTCGGTATGGACCGAAACTCTTGCATTTCTTTCTTTCTTAATACAAAAAGGTTTACGTAACATTCAACTATAAAATATTACAATACAGTTCTCGGTACAGTACCTGTAAAAAAAAGTAACTTTAATTTGCTTTTGCATAGTATATGCTTGTGCAAGGTACGTGTTATCATCCAATTGTTTAAGTGAAAAGTTTTCCAGGTGATTTTCAGCCGCATATTGCTTATAAGTAATCGTAATTTAAAGGCCTTGAATACTACTTGATACAGTGGTTGGATTCTTGAAATGCGTAGTTTATTGGCAGAAAATTCAGGCTCATATTTCTCAGCTGAATGACTTTATGTAATGCATCAATATCAGCAAAAAATAATTCTTCTTCTTTTTCTTTTCATCTTCTTAATACTCTTCAATCATTGTAACAAAATTGTGAAGGTATTTCTGGTTTTCCAATTTGGTTCATAGAAATTCTTGAGTACTGATTGTGAACATATTTAGTCTATAGAGAGGTAATAAGTGAAGGGGGTTAAAAGTAACGTTCGTAGTACTAGGGTGTTTATATTGTAGGGTGTTCAGAATAGAGAGGTTAGCTTATGTTAACTCTATGGAGTTTCGCCTGGGCCATCAAAATGTGTTCAGAATATCGGGGTGTTCACCTTAAGGAGTGTTCAAATAGAGAGAGTCCACTGTATTAAATGTGTTTTAAACTAACTAAGAAGAAACAATGAATCAGTATGCGAAAATAGCAAAGAAAGAAGTTATCCGTCATAAGCGAAGGATGTTCCTCAAAGCAGGATGAAAAACAGTCCCTTACAGAAATAGTCTTGTAGAATTAAAAAAAAAACAGGTTTTATATTTTATTGAGTACCTTAACAGGGTATTTACAAATTTGATATTTGTTTTTGAGATGGAATTCAGTTCTACTATTCTTCAAGGCTAAATAATACAATAAATTACGTGTTTACGACTCCAAACAGTTGAGCTTTATCAGCAATCTCTCATCAAGCTTATTTTGACATTTGTGCTGTAAAACACAGCAAAACCATCGTATGCTGTTCTAAAGAACTTACATGTTATCTAAGGTACTATATTTTAAAGTGTCATTCTTCAAAATCTATTGCAAAACATGTAAGCTTTTCTTGCGAGCTGCCTCGTAATTATATTTACAGTTTATTATGGTCATATGCATTAATTTAGACGCAGAAGAATGAATTAGTTCCTTATATAGAGGTTGACGGAACACTGATATATTTCTCCTCAAGAAGAATAACTGAATGAATAAACAAATAAAAGTAACAGCAGCGACTTCAGTTTCTCATTCATTTATTTATTTATTTTTCTATCAACCATTCAACTGACTGATTGGTTGATCGAAAAATAAATATTCTCTCTATATTTAAAAAGTGAAGTTATTTCCGTTGCAGAGCCACTGTTTGTGATGATTTCAGCCGTAAGTGCTTCAAAGTTTCACCAAACAAAGGCTGTTCAGTGAATTATTATGGAAATTAAATAAGCTCTGGAAAACTTTCTGATAAAAAAAAACGGAGATAAAATCGGATAAAAAAATTTTAATTAATCATTTTTTTTAATACCAAGAGACCTGCTTTTTTTTAAGTACGATTTGTTAAGTTCAAAAACCTAATAAAGTGTGTGCACTTTTTTTGGGATAACGTAGATGCTACAGAAGTATGCAAAAGGTTATAAATTTATTCCGAGTTGCTAATTTGAGGCTTTTTCCTACCGTCTTTGACCGAATAAGAGAAGTTTATCGCAAATGTTTAAGGAAGAGAAGTACTAAAAACTCTTCAGAAGACGTATCGGGTATTCCCCTAGAGTGCGCATAAACGTAAGATCACGTATTCTTAGAATGTCTTTTAACGATCTTGAGAGTGATGTTAAGTTAATGTTCGTAACGTTTCGTTTTCAACATTAGTTATGGAGATGCTGAACGTGCCAACGACGGTAAGCACATTCACAAAACATACTGGAAGCTGAAAATTGGTATTTTGTTGTCATTTGATTTTCTATCTAAAAAAACCTCGCTGGCTTTCTATAGCCAAACCCTGATAAGTTGGTACTGAGGTTTGAACGCTGAGTCTTAAACAATTTCATTTGTTAGAATAAAGGTGATGAAAGGCGGTTAGAGTTTCGATAACGATTATTGGCGCTGTACCAATCTAAGCATCTCTCCTGTTTCAACAAAGACATAAATGTCATCCAAGGTCAAGCGTCAAGTTGCCAGAACCACATTATAGGCTGTGTGTTCTAGTTTGGGCCAACACATTTTCAAACCAATTTATAACATTCTAGAAAATCTTGCTAAGATGAACCATGTAAACGCAGATATGTTCGGAGTGATGACGTCATTGTTGGCATTCTGATTGGTTAACGCCTGAAACCAAGGTATATATTTTAGAAAATAGTTGCACGCTCCAGGCTCGTGATCTGGAGGGTCCGGGGCCCTTGAGTTAAGAGGAATAATGTCATTATGCATTTATGAATGAATTTTATTTTTCCCTCTATAAATTGTATTAAAACATACCCGTTGCAGATATTTAGATATTCAAACTGTAAATATCATACTGACCGGAGAAAATTAACTTAGGTAAAACCACCTGTTGTTGATACTGCATCAGTGTTTGACACTTACTGAAGAAAAAAAAAAGATAACCAATGGCCCCAAAAGATCAGCTAAGCATAAGTAGAAAAATAAGTATCACAAGTTCAAACACTATTTTATAATTTTGTAATTTTTATACAATTTTACAATCTCTATTTTTTTTTTTTTTTTAAGTGTCAACTAGTGCATTGTAAAGTACTGGTGGTTTTACTTAACTTGCGTAAAAAAACCATAAATGAAACGTAAATTTTTTTATGACTAAATTAGTTGCAAAAAATTGACAACTTGTGCAGCGTAAATTTATACAGGGTGTTCCGTTTTAACCTGCAAGACCTTTATTTTCGCAACCGTTAGTCCTAGCTGTTTGCTTCCAATTGAAAAAATGTTCAAAATCAGATGCAGAGTTAGGATAACGAAAGTTGAAACAAAAATAAAAATGTGTCAAAAAATACAAAATTTAATTTTTTAAACGGGCCATAGGTCCCCTAACTAATATTTAAAGAAATAATCTCCACTGAAAACTATCACTGGCACAAAAAATCTAGAAGTTTGTTCGACTAAAACTCGAGAAGCAGTTAAAGTCTAAAGTTTTAAGGGACCATACAGAAGTTGAGATTGATACTTATCCCCTTTTCAGAAGAATGACAGGTCGTCAAAGTAAGAAAAACAAGGTATTTATTTTTTTCATTGCAATTTAAAAATAAATGTAAATGTAATGCCGTGATACGCAGAAACACACTATAAAACCTCGAACATTTTTTAAAACCACTCCATGCACACATTTAATTTTGAACATTTGTTAACCTCTATATTTTCCCCCAAAAGGTGTTATTGACGGCGAGTGAAAAGTGATGTAAGTCCCAAAACGCTGCGTTTCATATCTCGGTGAATATTGGTCGTACTAATTTCAAACTTTTTGTGTTGGAATTATTTTTCAATGGAGATTATTTCCCTAAGCATAAGTTAGGGGACCTGAGGCCCGTATAAAAAGTTAAATTTTGTATTTTTTGACTCATTTTTATTTTTGCTTCAAACATTCAATATTCATACTCTGCATCTGATTTTGAACATTTTTATAACTGGAAGTAAACATCTAAGACTAACGGTTTCGAAAATAAAGGTCTTGCAGGTTAAAACGGAACACCCAGTATAAATTGTATTTTGAACAATTTGATAAAACAGTAAGATGAAAGCTTTCTCTCATAATGAAATGTACAGTAGTATGTCTAGTATTATGTCAAACAGCACAGTTTGATAAAATTTCACAGTGAATATATGGTGCACTTTAAGACTGGTGGAGATGGAACATCTTGGGACATAAGATATGCATAGCCAACTCTTATCCATACTAATATTATAAAGAGAGAGCGGATTTTTGTGTGTTTATATATTCGAGGTAATCTCCGGAACCATTGCAACTATTTGAAAATTCTTTCACTACATAAAAAATGCATTCTCACTGAGTGACATTGACTGTAAATTATGCATATATGTAGTTACACTAGTTTTTTAAACCAATAGTTTGTTTTCACCACCGGTTTATATTTCTTACTGTTTAATTCTTATAAAAATAAAAACACCCACCGTTTGTACCGCATCTGTAGTAAAGAATGGCGGAAGGTTCTGTTTCAGTTGAATGCTGAGGGATGGAACACGTGAGAGAGGAAAAAAACGCGAAAAACTTTACGTGCATTTGAGGCAGAGGATAAGGTGTATACCTCTATTACCCTGATATTGCAAGTCTTTTAGAGTCACCGAATTTTTATGCTTCAAATTTTATTTAAACGAATTATAACTGAGATTAATTTCGGGCAAATTGGTTTTGGAATTAAGTAGTGTAGTAGACGAAAAAAAAAAGTGTTTCTAAAAGTTAATTTTGCATGCATTTTAGGTTTAAGGGTTTTTTTTTTTTTTTTTCATACTAAAATCGAAATGAAAAACATCTACCAAGGAATTTACTAAAGTACATTTAGTTTAGAAAATTCAAGAGTAACTGCACATAAGTACGGTTCATTCAAAGTTGAGAGTTAAAACAATGACGAACAAGGAACATTCATTAGCTAAGAAATTGACAACGAGGAAAAAGGAAGTACCAATTATTTGGAGAAATATTCTTCATGAGGACCGTATTTAAGCATTTAAATCGATATACAGTCGGACCTCCATATATCGAAGTAGCAAATTGCCGGAAAAAAACTCGATATATAGAAATTTCAATCTCTAAAAACGATCTTTTTTTATCCTAAAAATCTCCTAAAACATTAAAACTAAAGCTAATTTTCGTGTATGAAACCTGATTTCTAATTTATACGAGCATCGGATTAAATGAAAGTTAATAATTAAAAAAATAACAGAAATTACATTTTTACGCCTTTATACATCTTCATTCTTCGGCAATTCAACTTGATGCGCAACATTAGGGGATTTTCGTTTTGACAAATCGAGAGAAAAGTAAAAAATTAATCTACTTAACTTGAATGTTTTTACTGCAGCTAAAACGACTAGGAACGATAATCAACAGACAAAAGAGATGACTTGAAATTTATTTTACAATGTTACTGGTTACAACTAACTATGTTTGAAATGAACTTGAGGGAATTTAAGAATTTTAGAACGAAACAACGACGTATCTACACACCCCTCAACCCCAGATTCCTTATGAGTTTCGTAGCAACCTTTAGTGAACATAATTTTCTCCCCTAAACTTTATTTTTCATGAGACAAAACAGTCTAAAAAGAAAAAAAATCCACGAATGTCTCGAAAAAAATTCGATGTATAGAGATTTTTTCGATATATAGAAACAATTTTTCTATGTAATGAACATAGAAATTTGCTGGGATTTCGATATATAGAAAATTTCGATATGTTGAAGCTCGACATATGGAGGTTTGACTGTAATTAAATAGCACAGCTTACAAATATATTATCAGAAAATATCAGAAAGAAATTGCCAAAAAAATTAGGGGCATATGAAAAAACCGAGTTTTTCAAAGAAAACTAGTAAAAGAGGTTGAAATTCATCCCGGAATAGAAAACCTCTTAGTAGAATATACAATGTTCATCCTACTCGCAAATCAGAATTTTGTTACTTAAGAATTCATTTAGAACATTTTCGTGGGTCAACATATTTCCAAAGTCTTTTGGCAGTTAAAGGTCCTGTCAACCTTTCAATTCGCATGTATAGAACTTGATCATATAGAGAACGACAAACCTTGGAAACTAACTTTATTTGATACATGCAGAGGCGTGCGCGGGGGGGGGGGGGAACCAGTTGGACCGGGCCCCGAGTCTGAAGGGAATTCACATTTAATTTACGTTGAATAGCTTCTCCAGAAAGACTCCGTATGTTCCACAACAAAAAAACAATCAATTATGAGAACTTCCTCAAGAGGGTTTCTCATAATGTGGGACGAATGTTCGATGGGCCACCGTTCGGCTATAGAAGACGTAGATAGCACCAAACGGTTTCAGACATATTGAATGGTGTCACCTTCGTATCTGACGGTGACTTTAATCAAACTTTTCTTATGGTGCCCTACAGGAACGCTTGCAGTTACACTTCAATCCTGATTAAAGTCGTCTCCTTTCAGGAACCCTTTACAATCTCTGTATCTTAAGAACAACTATAAAAGTTTGTTTAAGAGATGATGGTAAGCACTACTAGAGACTTTCATTGCAAGTAAGTAACAGGAAAATACCTGGAAAAGTATATCTTATCAAAATATATGAGTTAGGAAATTCTCTCTAAATGATTTGATCCTCAATTTTTATTCTGAAACCAAGACTCTTTGCCGAAAAAATTCCATATGGATGTGCGGGAGGATAATAGTTTTTGCCAACAGCGGTGTGCATCGCCCACACGAATTCCTCAATTCCCTTAACTCCTATGGACTTCTCTTTATGCTTTTAAAATTAAAGGCGATATCCCAATAATTTTATATCGTAACTTTAATTTGTCTAACAATCTATGCAATAGAATTTAGACCCCAATTAAATTCAATAAGAAATAACATGATTTTGAATATTGCTCTTACAGCATCAGCAGCAGATCAGTTGGCTCATATTCCTTGTATCCCTATGGTTTCTGCATTATTTGCTTTTCCAATTTAAAGTGATAACAATTTCGAATGAAAATTTTTTTCTACCATCACCATCATCAAATCTGAATTTCAAACGTACAATTTAATGGTACGTAATACAACGGTGCTTACGGGAAGATTGTATCGTTCAGTATGAAATATATGTTGGTCTCTCTTAATCAGGAAATGTGGAAAATCAATTTGTTTCAAATCTCATAAAAACCAAACAAAAAATTTTGTTTACTATTAAACTTTAAGTTAAAAAGTTAAATCATAATATTTTTTAAAGATAATATTTTGTTTTAACCGAGCTAGGTCGGGACGAGCCGCTAGTTCAAAATATTTAAAAGAAAAAAAAAGAAGAAGAAAAAAAAAAAACAGATTTTGTTAAAAACTTTTTTTACTTTATTTATATAACCTGTGTTTGTTGAAAACTATATCTTACTGCTACGTCAAGTAGCCGGTCATTACCCAAGAAAAGTTCCACACTTTGTAAAACATGTCAAAACATTTAATAGCTTCTGACCAAACTGTTCCATGTACGTCGTAAATCAATCATTGCAGTATTCAAAATTATTTTTAACAGCTCAACACTAGGTGTGATACACCTTGATATATGATTGAAACATTTTTTTTAGGTAGACAAAGGTTGGTAGAGTTCCACATAAAACGTTGACAATTTTAAATTATCAATATCTAACAATTCGAAGAATCAAGTATAATAGTCCAAGAGCCCATGATAGCCAGACATACGTCATAGTATAAAGGCCCAAAATTTTCCTGCGTAAGTGCACTGGAGCAGGTATGAAGGGTTCGCTATTAGTTAAGCTGACTCGCGCTGGCTTTGGCGGGCAAGAGGTAGCAAAGGCGCGAAAAAATGGTGAACAAAAACATCATAGTATAACGCGTGATTTTTTAATATTTTATTAGGGGTACTATTACGAGTTAAACCTTACAAAGCCAGACACTTAGCACGCTGGCTTTGCGCAGCCAGACACTTCAAAGCAGGGAAAAAATGGTGCACAAAAACATCATAGTATAAAGCGCGATTTTTTTATCTATTGTAAGGGGTGCTACTAGGAGTTACGCCTTACAATGCCAGACACTTCGCACGCTGGCCTTGCGCAGCCAGACACTTCAAAGTTGGGAAAAATCGTGTCCAAAAACATTATAGTATAAAGCGTGATTATTTTATATTTTGTAAGGGGTGCTACTAGGAGTTATGCCTTACAATGCCAGACACTTCGCACGCTGGCCTTGCGCAGCCAGACACTTCAAAGTTGGGAAAAATCGTGTCCAAAAACATCATAGTATAAAGCGTGATTTTTTTATATTTTGTAAGGGGTGCTACTAGGAATTATGCCTTACAATGCCAGACACTTAGCACGCTGGCTTTGCGCAGCTAGACACTTCAAAGCAGGGAAAAAATGGTGCATAAAAACATCATAGTATAAAGCGCGATTTTTTTATATATTGTAAGGGGTGCTACTAGGAGTTACGCCTTACAATGCCAGACACTTCGCACGCTGGCCTTGCGCAGCCAGACACTTCAAAGTTGGGAAAAATCGTGTCCAAAAACATCATAGTATAAAGCGTGATTTTTTTATATTTTGTAAGGGATGCATGCTACTAGGAGTTATGCCTTACAATGCCAGACACTTCGCACGCTGGCCTTGCGCAGCCAGACACTTCAAAGTTGGGAAAAATCGTGTCCAAAAACATCATAGTATAAAGCGTGATTTTTTTTATATTTTGTAAGGGGTGCTACTAGGAGTTACGCCTTACAATGCCAGACACTTCGCACGCTGGCCTTGCGCATATTAATTATAATAAAATAAACATTAAGATAATAGCTTCTTATGACGGTCACTGCTCTTTATTATATTTTATGTACTGATTTCTCTGTGAAGAAGGTTCATTTCATTCATATATCTGAGAATGACACATCCATCTTATATGCAGTAATATACTACTACAACTTCACTTAATAATGCCGCGAAAATCTAATTAAAAATTAAACATTTTCTGAATAATTCGGTTGACACCGATTGATTCTTTTCAGTTGCAGAAAAATCGGAGGTGGACGAAGACGTCGCAGTCTCAGAGTCTGATACAGAATTTTTTTTTTTAACTTTGCAAAAAAAGACAACAATATTTTGTCACCCGAAGCTTCATTGGTTTTGTCATAGGAAGTCCTTTTCTTACAAAACGCGGCTTTTTTCTGCACAGTTTCTGTCTAATAAAAGGGGCTAACTTACGGGAAGTTTCGCGCAAACACGAAACTAAAATTTTACATTTCTTGCACGACACAAAATCCAAAACACTGATTTAAACTTTTTGAATTAACTATTTACAGCACATTTACAAATAACTCAGCACGAACAAAAACGAAACTGTCTAAAGATCACAACATAAAGGAATAATAATTTACAGATACTTTACATAAAAATATTTACACACTCAAATGTTTTATCAATTAATTGCCTGCAGATTTACAATAACTATCATAGCGATCGGGTGGCAGACACTTCTTTGTTACTTTTCATTTTTCGGCGCCTGATGAACAGCGCCGTAGAAAAACTGTCTCAAGTGCAGCTATATATCAATAGAAAAATGACATATGATGCCACAAAAAAAGGAATTCAAAAATTTTATTTATGGTTTCGTTCTGTTTTTTTTTTCAAGCAGTCATTTTCACTACTCAAATTCAATGAACCTTGTAATGATTGCAAAGTATTGTCTCAGATTAAGAGAAAGGGTCGCGACCGTCATGACCCCCCCCCCCCCCGCTCCTTGTATCCACTCCCCTTCATTGTTCTGCCCAAAAAAATTGAATTCGAAATTTTTTATTTCGATTATTTTTTTTCATTTTTTCAAGCAAACATTCAAAAACTGTCATGGGTTTGGGGGGGGGGTCATGACCCCCATGACCACCCCCCTTGTATCCGCCACTGACGAAAAGGTTGACAAGTAATACGATTTTTCATGTCTGAGTCGCTCCTCGTAAATGTGAAAAGAGTCTATGTAGGTCTAAATAAAAGTGCGACAAATTGAGGAACGACCCTGTACGGCAGAAGCCGTACCTATACAACTAAAAAAGATACTCAGTAATTGCACTCTTCCCGCAAGTCAGAACAGGATTAAATATGTAATGTATTAGTGCCAAGAAATAAAAGGTGTTATTATCACATTTCATAAAAATACATAAAGTAGCTCACTTTTTTCCCAACTTTGAAGTGTCTGGCTGCGCAAGGCCAGCGAGCGAAGTGTCTGACATTGTAAGGCGTAACTTCTAGTAGCATCCCTTACAAAATATAAAAAAAATCACGCTTTATACTATGATGTTTTTGAGCACGATTTACTTTGAAGTGTCGGGCTGCACAAGGCCAGCGTTCGAAGTGTCTGGCATTGTAAGGCGTAACTTCTAGTAGCAACCCTTACAAAATATTTAAAAAAATCACGCTTTATACTATTATGTTTTGGACGCTATTTTTCCCCACTTTGAAGCGTCTGGCTGCAAAAGCCAGCGTGCGAAGTGTCTGTCATTGTAAGGCGTAACTAATAGTAGCACTCTTTACAAAAAATAAAAAATTCACGCTTTATACTATGATGTTTTTAGACACCATTTACTTTGAAGTGTCTGGCTGTACAAGGCAAGCGTGCGAAGTGTCTGGCATTGTAAGGAGTAACTCCTAGTAGCACCCCTTACAAAATATAAAAAAATCACGCTTTATACTATGATGTTTTTGGACCCGATTTTTCCCAACTTTGAAGTGTCTGGCTGCGCAAGGCCAGCGTGCGAAGTGTCTGGCATTGTGAGGCGTAACTCCTAGTAGCACCCCTTACAAAATATAAAAAAATCACGCTTTATACGATGATGTTTTTGGACACGATTTTTCCCAACTTTGAAGTGTCTGGCTGCGCAAGGCCAGCGTGCGAAGTGTCTGGCATTGTAAGGCGTAACTCCTAGTAGCACCCCTTACAATATATAAAAAAAATCAAGCTTTATACTATGATGTTTTTGGACACGATTTTTCCCAACTTTGAAGTGTCTGGCTGCGCAAGGCCAGCGTGCGAAGTGTCTGGCATTGTGAGGCGTAACTCCTAGTAGCATCCCTTACAAAATATAAAAAAATCACGCTTTATACGATGATGTTTTTGGACACGATTTTTCCCAACTTTGAAGTGTCTGGCTGCGCAAGGCCAGCGTGCGAAGTGTCTGGCATTGTAAGGCGTAACTCCTAGTAGCACCCCTTACAATATATAAAAAAAATCACGCTTTATACTATGATGTTTTTGGACACGATTTTTCCCAACTTTGAAGTGTCTGGCTGCGCAAGGCCAGCGTGCGAAGTGTCTGGGATTGTGAGGCGTAACTCCTAGTAGCACCCCTTACAAAATATAAAAAAATCACGCTTTATACGATGATGTTTTTGGACACGATTTTTCCCAACTTTGAAGTGTCTGGCTGCGCAAAGCCAGCGTGCTAAGTGTCTGGCTTTGTAAGGTTTAACTCGTAATAGTACCCCTAATAAAATATTAAAAAATCACGCGTTATACTATGATGTTTTTGTTCACCATTTTTTCGCGCCTTTGCTACCTCTTGCCCCCCAAAGCCAGCGCGAGTCAGCTTAACTAATAGCGAACCCTTCATACCTGCTCCAGTGCGCTTACGCAGTAAAATTTTGGGCCTTTATACTATGACGTATGTCTGGCACCCATGGGCTCTTACTCTATAATAACTAAAATTAAAAATTAAAAAAAAAATAAACCGACTGTGTCGCAAATGTGGAAATGAGAGGGAAAATTGGAAATCCTTTTAAAAACCTTATACCATTAAAAATAAATTACAAGTATTTTATTTGTTAACAAACAGAAACTGGCAACAGATAAAATTTTTAAATCATTGGGTTTTCTTTCCTTGTCGGTCAACAATGATTGTGGTTACCAATCGCGTGAATAAAGGCTTCTAGTCGTATTTAAAATCCACTTTAAAAAAGGTTATACAGTAGACGCCGGTTAGTTGAATCAGTGGTTAATTGAATCAACCGCTTTAATGAATCAACTCCTCAAAAACAGAACAAAATTCAGCTTTATGGAATCAGCCGCTTAATGGATTCAAAATTGTTTAGAACAAACGAGATTCATATAAGTGATTCGAATTCTACACAATACGGAAATTCCAAACCCTTTCTGTCAGACGCAGAAAAAATTACTCCTTATTTTGGAACTAAATTTTTAAATATGTTTTCACTGCAAAAATCGCGAAAAACTTTTAGAGGTTTTTAATTAATATCTTCATTAATCAATGTCATCCAAAGACGCTACCTAGCTAAGAACACTATCATTTCTCTTTTCGAACAAAAAATGTTTTTTCAAAATAGGTCCATCCGTTTAAGCGCTTGAGTGCCACGCACAGACACGTCAGACTTATAACCCCCTTCCTTTGTGTGCCCGGTGCCACTCTCCCATACATTCATGCCTAAATAATCTGGATGTCCGTCTAATCTGTGAAAATTCAAACTCAGCTTTCATTTACATTAAGTCCTGTGTAAATAACTAATCACAATGGCTTATTACTTATGAAAAAGTTTTATGTCCACCTTCATTTGCATAAAAATGCAAGCAATTCTCGTGACAAGGAAATCGTATATGAGTAAATTCTTTAAAGCAGTTGCTTGATTAATTTGTGCAGCTGTTTGAAAAACATCTTAGTTATTTCATTGCTTTTTTTTTTCTTCTATTTTAATTTTAAGTTGGATTGCTGTACCAGTTCTCCCGCATCTTCGGGAATCAAGTGATCTTACGTTTTGTTAAATCGCAGTGTTTTTTTTTTTTTTTCATAGTAAATTTTCTTCATCTCTGTAGTTTCATGATGCTCAAAAATTGCCTTGGGTGGAAAGTGTTCGCAAATTTTTATTCTACTTTGAACAAGCATTGGTAAGAAATTAAATCAAATGTATCTTCATCCGCAGATCAATCCAAGGTCCTGCGTTCCAACGATAGATGATGACGGTTTCTATCTTTGGGAAAGGTAAATATATTGCTGTTATTTGAAATACAAATAAAATGTGCAGTATACTTGCAGCTAAATAGTTTTTCGTCCACGCTTCGTTAACGGTGAGTTGAAGCATAAACTTTCTCTTTGTGACATCGTTATGTATTAAAATGTGAAGCAGTGGTTGGAAAAATTACATGTTTTTGCAGCGAACTACAACTACTTCATTGCAAATTTAGTTAACTACAACTGCAACTACTTCATTGTAAAAGTAGTTACTACAACCACAACCACTTCATTGCAAATGTAGTTAACTACAACTACTTCATTGCAAATATAGTAAACCACATTCGCAACTACTTCACTCCAAATGTAGGTAACTACAACTACTTCATTGCAAATATAGTAAACCACATCCACAACTACTTCACTCCAAATGTAGGTAACTACAACTACTTCATTGCAAATGCCGTTAACTAAAACTACTTCATTGCAAATATAGTAAACCACATCCACAACTACTTCATTGCAAATGTAGTTAACTACAACTACTTCATTGCAAATTTAGTTAACTGCAACTTCTTCATTGCAAATTTAGTTAACTGCAACTTCTTCATTGCAAATTTAGTTAACTCCAACTCCAACTACTTTATTACAACTGTAGTTAACTACAATTACAACTAGTTTTCCTTAAATGTGGAAACTACAAACTACTTTTGAAATGTAGTCGCTACTTCGCTACTTTTTTTAAAAATAAATAATAAAAAGTATACACTCACCGAGTTTGAGGAAATTCGTAAAGTTGCTCAGGTTATTAAATTAGCTCGTTTGAACATGAAATATCTCTTAAGAATAATCCATTCTATCTTTTCCTTTTTTCAAACCGTTTTTGCGAATCTTAGCTGTAATATTGATTATTTTAGCTGCATTAAATACCTAAAATAATCAAATTTTTACAATTCGGCTACTTGAAAAGTGTGTCTTAATTTGATTTAAATTTTACATGAACATACATATACATAAAATTTAAAAGATGAGGAAACATCTTTTAAGCAGAAGAGAAAACTTGATTTTTTTACCTAGGAATTACATTTATAGAAACTTATACTAAGAGCTCTAATTAATTTCGAACTTCAAGCAAGGGGTACGGAACTGGACACCATCCTCATTATTACGCTACTGATTTTTTTCATCTTAATTTAAAAGTACTTCTTAGAAGTCGTTACAAACTACTTTTTTTTTTTTTTGCATCGAACAACTCGCTACTCAACTTTTTTTTTTTTTTAAGTAGTGCTCCACACTACAAAAGACTAAAAAAAATGTAGCTACTACAGTAGCGACGCTACTTGTAGCACGCTACTTCCGACCACTGATCTGGACCTTATTTTGCTTAGATTATACGAATATAAAGAATGCATTCTTGCCCAATATTTATTCCCTACTGCGACATTCTGTTTCCTTACATTTTTTGTAGTTATTTTGTTCTTTGATTTTTGTTTCTTTCGAAATTGCAATACTGTATTACCTTGAAATATTTATTTTTAATGCATATTATCTTTACCAGCCGTGCCATAATGACGTACTTAGTGAATAAGTATGCTCCATGCAGCCCCATCTATCCAAAAGACCCCAAAAAGCGTGCTCTTGTCGACATGATGCTCAATTTCGACCAAGGGACGTTGTACAGATCACAAGTCGAGTACTTAGTAAGTTACCAAATTGTTTCCTTTTTTGGTTGAAAAAAATTTAATTATGTTATTGGGAGTAAAGGGAAACATCTTTCCCTTCTTTTTTGAAAGAAAGATTTTTTTTTTAATGAATTCACTCTTCACTCCAGGGTAACCCGTATCTACCACTATATGTGGTTTAACCAATTGGATGGGACCCTGAAGACAAATCTGATTTTTTTTTATCCAAATCAGAAACCGAGCAATCCCTGGTCCAGCAACCCCAGAGGGGGTGGTATCGTTTCACTTGGAGGACATTGTGACCACGAGCATATTTAACGTCCCACAGTCACCATTAATGAAGACGGTGGATCTTTGATCCGGTTAGAATCGAACCCAGGACCCTCCGGTTACAAGTCCAATACCCTACCAATCAGGCTACAACAGCCCTTTCTTTTTCTTTTTTTTAAGGAATACTCCAAGGTCTGTACTCCCTGAGAGTAACTGGTTATGAAAAAGTTGACTTTTTGACTTCTTGTTATCTAATTTAATCCTGTTTCCATTTGTCCCAGACACCAGGGGGTAAATGGAAATTAAAAGGCGAGTTAGTGCAATCACGATTTTTTGTAGATCTAGTACAAGCTATGTAAGGGAATGTTCGGCAAAGTGAAGTAGCGGAGCAAAGTGAAGTGGTGAAATATTTACTTTGCTTTTAGCGCCATCTATCTGGTAATATTTTTACTATACAGTAGCAAATGTAAACTATTTCAGTCAGACAAAAAAATATTAAAGCGTAAGATAATGCATGCCATTTTCAAAAACTGAAACTCCCCTTGTAATATCTTGTTGTAAGTCAAAAATTATATTTCTTATTATAAAATCACAAAGCTTTTGTCAATAGTATTTTAAACATTAATTGGGACCTTCTAATATTCGGTGCAGTATTTGTTTAGTTAATATTAAGCTTGCTTGTGTCATAAGTATTTTGTAAAATTAGTCAAGTATATACGGGGAAATTTGAAGTAGTTTATTTTTTTACTTATTCAACTATTTACAAAAGCCTTTATTACATTTTCACTTATTGATTGTTTTCACATTCCTTCATTTAGTAATTCACTTATTCATTCATTCACTTAGTTTCTTATGAATTCCCTCTTTTACTCCCTCATTTATTGTTCTTCATACTATATTAATTAATTAATTTCTTTAGTGTTTCAAAGTTAGGTTTTTTATAAAATAAAATGTTCTTTCTTTATGTACTGTAATTTCAAAAACAAATTTCCAATCAGAAAATTGAAAAAGCTCAGTTATCTTCACTATTTCACTTTGCCCGCACATTATTACCCTACATTAGAGTGGTTCAAAAAAACTTTTTTTCAACTAGCGTCCAGGACAATCCGTATTTATTTTATTTTTTTTATTTTAGACTTACTAATAGTATCATGCTGTAAAAGTTTAAGCTTCTTACTCAAAGCCGCTTACTAAATCTTAAGAGGGTGCTCAATTACCTACATTTAACATTAGCCGTAGCATGGAAAATGCCACAAATTTAAAAACATTTAATTTCCGCAGCTTTTTTTTTTTTTTTTTTTTTTTTGTAAATAATTTATTGCAATGCATAATTATTCGTGTATATGATAATGTGTAGCATTGTTTTTTCAGTTCAATGTATTTTGTTAACCCCCTCCCCATACGTAGGAAGTTTGGGCGAGGGGGTTCAGCATCCTCTTCCAGTTGAAATAGGAAGCTAAAATTCTTCCAGTATATTACTATCTACAAGTCTGAAAATATTGAAGGTTGTCCTGGTATCTAAGAGAACCTTTTTTTACACGTATTTTTGGAACCACTCTACCCTACATACTATGCTTAATTTTCTCTTATGCAGTTTTATAACTCATTTTCTAGAATTAAAAATACAATTTTTATTGTGTATGGTAGTTTGTTTATATACCTTTGCTCAATTTATAGATTATTTTGTTTAATCCGTAATTTCACTAATTCGGACAACCTGGACCCCTTAACCCCTTTCGAATTAATAAGGTCCTATTCTGCCGTCATTATGACCAAATTTCAACTTGCATATTGCTTTAGTGAAAAACATTTCCCGCTAAAGCTTTGAGTGTCATATTCTACAGAATCATCCGGCGTTTCAACAACATTTAAAGCACCACAGCAATAAAATTCGCTTTATATTTACTTTTCATATGCTGACTTTTACAAGTACCCAGAAATCTCTACCATAACATTCTTTTTTGGTTACACACAGCTGTTTACATGAGGAATTCTATGAAAGAATAAAAATAAAATCTTTTTACAGGAGAATTTAATTTCTACAACTTCCGAATCATAAAGAACAAACGAAGCGTTCCAAAGTGATTTAAAACTTCCTTTTTATTTGTCATTTCGTTTTACTGTGAAAAGTACGTGTTGTTTATTAGCAGAAATGTGGTCTCACAGTTCTATTTCCCCAGAAAGGGCGATCGATAAAAAAAACTGTGAAATTCGTGGAAGTTGATTTCGTGTCACGTGAACAACGTCACTTGTTCAACAGTTAACCTTCGAAATTATTTTGTGGTTCTATACGTAGAAATGTTTCAAACATAAAAGTTCGCAAAACTTCTGGACAACAATTCAAAATTTTCACTACGCATAATAAAAGTCGATATTACTGTTTTTTCATTACATTAGACATTATGATGCAAGTATTGTGTATTATCAATTGTGGGTCAATTTTTGAAAATAAAAAGCAAAATATTACATGCATACTTAATTTATCAGGCTGTCCAAGTTATTTTGTTTTTCAAGTTTGTTATTTATAATCTTGTGATATGTTCTCGAAAATATAGCAACAACACTACCACTAACAAAGAAATAGGCTTCTTTGCACGAAATATTTTTTTTTATGGAGTTAAAAGCATTAACCCCTGTTAAAACGGTCTTGTAAATATCAAAGTGGAAAGGACTTAGTATTTTTAGTGTTCAAGAGAGGAAAACATATTTACACACAAACAAATAATCTATATATATATAAAGGTGACGTTGTTTCTTTGTTTGTACCCAATGGCAGAAGACCCCATAGCACCTACAGCCAGGGTTGCCAGAATTAAGAACATTAAATACGGGACAGGCTTCTAGAAGTAAAACAGGAGGGGGGAGGGATTTTTGAGACGTCTATTTATGATGAATCTGAAAAATTCAATCGCAACAAAGCATTAAACCTCACAAAATGTCGCCTATCAAAGTATAAAAATCGTTTTCAATGTGATTGACTACGCATGCGCAGATACATATTTCCAACATGTCAATTATCAAAAAGAAGAAGCTACCATTCGGTACCTTATAGTCCGCCACCAAAACAAAAACATGCAAACCAAATCAAAAAGAAAATAATTTTTGCGTTTGCTGCCAAGTAATTTTCTTATTGCTCATTCTTTCCCTTTTTTGTTTTGATTTATTTTTTTCCCTTAAAATGACGTCTCGTTCTGTAAAATATTGTTATCAGCTAGAATTCGAACATTAGCCGTCCCGTATGGAAGTTCCCCGGGACGCGGGACAATTTTTCAAAATACAGGACCGTCCCTTGAAAGCCGAGACGTCTGGCAACCCTGCCTTCAGCCCTGAAACTTGCCACAAAAATTCGAACGTACCCCGGGCATCTCGAAATTGAAATTCTAAATTTCGAATTAGTTTTTTTGTAATTAACTAATTAAGCTAAATTTCGACTAATTAGGGGGTAAAAAATCCCCACCCCCAAACATTACATATCGTTGAAAGGGTTTTTCTTCCCGAACAAGATGTTTGTTCCATTTTTCTCAATTAGTTAGAACAGGATGATGTTATAAGCGATATAAGCGATTCTAATTGAGACAATTATCAAGGCTTCTCTTTCGAGAAATTGCTGTAACACTGGGTCCACTTTCCAGACAATGTTCAACTATAACACTGGGTCCACTTTCCAGACAAAGTAGCCCGCGTGTTTTCACAATGAAACTCTTTTTCACGGCATGATAATTTGATAATCGCAGCTCAAAAAAACTATAGGGGTCGCTGGAGCTACCGTCTAATGGCGGATGAAAAAAGTAAAACAAACAAATGCCGTAACTTACAACTTACTTTGACACTTAGGGAATGACAGTAATTTTTCATCGTATTTGTGGGAAGCTTTTTTTTTTCTATTCTTCTGAAATTACATTACACCACAAACTGTCTGAAGCCTGTAATTTACCCCAAAGAAAACACGTGGAATGGAATGTTTTACCTCTTTCGGCAGTAGTGTTTATCACCGCAAGGTAGCGTATTCGAGCTCTGGAGTTGCGAATATGTTTTGGTAATGTTTAAAATGCAGGGAAATGCTTTATCGTGACAAGGCTGAACTCGATCCGGTGACTTAACTGTTTTACTGGTAAGACTGCCATTTAATGAGAGTAAAGAAACGTAAAAATGTTCAACAATGACCGCTATCTACTGGAGCTAATGTTTAATCCACTGGAGTTAGGGTTAAACTACCAAATTTAACTTAAACTACCAAAATACCACCAAATAGGCAATCGCTGCGTTCAAATGTACATAGAAGCAAATTTTCACCCGTCATACCGAGACGGGCGACTTGTTTGTGTTATATTAGGTCTGTAGATTGGTTTCACCAGGGGCGGATGCAAGATTTCATTTTTTTTTGGGGGGGGGGGGTCATGGCCAGGGGTACGAGTGGACTCAAGTAAAATTTTTGAAGACACTCTGAAATTTTCAAAAATTATGAGAAAGTCCCCCCCCCTCCTCTCCCCGTAAAAAATTCTTAAATTGCATGCAAAAATTATTGAAATAACCATTTTTAAAGTTTTTTAAAAAAATAATTTTTTAAGTTTTAGAATGTGTTGTCAGCCCTAAATTTTCGGAAACGGCAACCATAGATTATATAGTCTCACGTAAGGCAATTTTTTTAAACTTAGGTTACATTTAATAAAAATAATAATAATTAAAGTAAATCACTTAGTTTGACCTCTGGGATTCACCTTGTAAACGCCGTGAAGGGATAATATGATATTTCCTGTTCTCTAACGGTGAACTTTGAATTTGCGCTGAAAAAAAGTTTTAATCCTGTTCAAATTTACATAGCGATTTTGAATAAAATGGGCAACTCAGATACGAGTTGAAAAGAGTATAGCGCTTGTTGATATTTATAGTGGACTCCCAAAGGTACAGATCTGAGCCTGAAATGAAGGATTGTTTAGAATAAAAGTTGCGATTAAACATTAACTAACTGACGTAACTAAAAAGTTATTGCATTAAAATAATAGCTCCTTAAGACAATCTCTGCTCCTTTTTATATTTTATGTACAGATATCTCCGTAAAAAAGGTTCATTGCAGAAATATACTATTAAAACTTCACTTACAAAATGCGGCGAAAACCTAATTAAAAATTAAATCTTTACTAATATTACAAAGAGAGAGGACGAATTTTTGTGTGTTTATATGTTCGAGGTAATCTCCGGAACTACTGCACCTATTTGAAAAATTCTTTCACTGTATGAAAGGTGCCTTCTCACTGAGTAACATAGGCTATAATTCGAAAAAAACCGGATAAATAGTTCTTTTCTTATTCCAATTTAGGCGCAAATTTCACGTAAATTGCCTATTATTGGCTATTAAAGGGGTGAAAAATTACTTGCACATATTAATATTATATATCGTTGAAAAGGGTAGAATTTTCCGCGTTCTAAGCAATTTGTGTCGATGCTCTAACTTCCTTGTCGGGAGTAATTTGCGTTTTTAGCTCGAACTTTTTTAGGCTTAGCTGAAATTTAGACACTACTTTCTTCATTAAATCTATCAATAAAAAGTGAAGGAATTGTCCCACAGTTTTCTTTTTGACAGCATTGGAAAAAGCGAGATTTTTTACTCCAGATCTTTTCGACCTATGGTCGCAAAAATTAGCTTTTATCTACAAAGGAAAAAAAGTTACAAGCGTATTTAAATCAATTTCAAAATATGTCATTTTGATTCAGGTTGTCAACTACTTTATTTTCACGTTTCCACGGTTACGCTTTTTGAATACATTATGAATTTATTTCATGTTTCCATGGTTACGCTTTCAAAATCCATCTTTCGCATTTTAATTTCTTAAAAGTATTTTAATATCTGTCGTCAATGTTTGGAAGGGTAATTTTGCATGGTGTTTTTTTTTCCTTAAGCCTGATTGTTGAATATATGCCACTCGACACAATTTTTATTCTCAAGGTAGACGGGGCAAAGCCGGGAAACGCAGCTCTTAATATATAAAAGGTGTGAAAGTTACTGTTTATGTGATCATATACCTTTTTGTTTGTTTGGCGATTATTGCCAAAGAAAGAGTGAAATGTACGACATTTTCTTTTTTTCTGACGATGATTTTTGAATGGTCCACGCCATGTTTTTTTTTTTTCGTTAGACGGATATGATAGCGTGGTTGCTGGTCAAGTTTGGCGATAAACAATAGAGTTATGGAATTATTTTTACATTTGGAAGATATTATTTGATGTCTTTTTTTTTGTTTATTTGGCGAAATATTTTATATTGCAGTAAAAACCGCTTCACTCGCTAAATAGAGTTTTAAAGCAAATGTAAATATAATTTAATCATTTGACGAAAAGTTTTAAATTCCAAAGAAACTTTTTTTTTTTGTAAAGGTGAGTACGCATTTTATACAAAGAAAAATGATCATTTCACATCAGAGGGTGAGGGGGCGTCAATTTTTTTTTTATTCAACGGACCTCCATTAAATTTTTAGTACGGGCATCGCTGTGAGGGTACTGCTAGTATTTTATAAATGTAATTTAGACATGGATCAATGCTCACCGACTGATTCTTTTCGATTGTAGAAAAATCGGATGTAAGCGAGAACGTCGCACTCTCAGAGTCTGATACAGGAACTCGGAATCTGTTTCCATCAGATTTGGGTTCATCAGTTTTTTTAACTTTGCAAAAAAAGACAACAATGTTTTGTTTTGTCGACCGAAACCTTCATTGTTTTTGTTATAAATAGTCCTTTTGTAACAAAACGCGGCTTTTTCAGCAGTTTTTGTCTAATAGTTTACGTAAACCTTTGTTAACGAGGTTTCGCGCTAACAGGAAACTAAAATTTTACATTTCTTGCACGACACAAAATCCAAATCACCGATTTAATCTAATTAACTATTCACAGCAAATAAACTCAGCACGAACAAAAACAAAACTGTCGAAAAATCACAACAGAAAGGAACACTAACTTACAGAGACTTTACATAAAAAATAATTACACAATCAAATGTTTTATCAGTTGAATCTATGTCTTACAGCTCCGGAAACATTCATATCGTCCATTAAATTTGTTGCATAAAAACCGATCGGGCGGCAGACACTTCTTTGTTTATTCAGTTTACTGGCGATGGCACCTGAAAACAGCGCCGTAGGAAATGACATGTTACGCCACAAAAAAAAAAAAAAAAAAAGAAAAAGAAAAAAAGGAATTCAAAAGTTTTTTTCTCGCATGGTTCCGTTCAGATTCCCCCTCCGCCCTTTTTTTCGAGCAGTCATTTTCACTACTCAAATGCAATGAACCTTATAGGATTACAAAGAAATTTTCCTGACTCCGGGGAGGGGAGGTTGCGGAGGTTGCAACCCACATGAACCCCCCCCCCCCTCCTTGTATCCACACCTTTATGTAATGCCCAAAAAGTATTGAATTTTAAAAAATTCTTTTTCATATGGTTTATTTGATCAAGTTTTTTATTTTTTCAAGCAAAGATTCAAATACGTTCGCGTTTTGGGGGGTGAGGGGTTCATGACCCCCGTTACCACCCCCCTTTGTATCTGCTACTGGGTTTCACACCATTTGAAGACCTAGTGCATTTCCCCAAGAATCCATTCATTCTTTCATGTTGTACCAGTAACGTCGGATAGCCGAAGCACAATTTGCACCACAAAATGGAGACATCTGGGCTCTCTTCGATGCGAAACTGATTTAATTAAATTTGTATGAATTTGATTTTCCCAAGAGTATTCAAAGTTATATGAATCCTCTAGAATCTTTTACAGAGCACATACCCATACGCCATGGACGCTGACAACTTCCTGCAGCTTCAGAATCCACCGACTGGAGCAGGGTTTGAACTAAAGCGCAACTCATCTTGTCTAATTTTTCATTTACTACTCTTTTGTTCACCCTCTTGAGTGGCGCAAACATAATTTGTTTTTGGTTTAGGAATGTCAAAAACAGGGAAGCCGCGATAGGAGGTCACTAGAGGACACTGTGACCTCCCAAAAAATTCCTTATTCGGCAAAATTATCAACACTCGGCGAAATTTGGAGCTCGATTGGACAAAATTATCCTCATTCGGCAAAATTTGGTGTTTCATTCGACAAAATTATCATTATTCGTCGAAATTTGGAGTTCTATTCGACAAATATATCATTACTACATGATATCATTACTATATGATTACTATATAGCACATAATGAGGACTGTTTATGACCAGGGAGCTCCCCTGGTCCTCATATGTGCTCTGCATCCAGAAATGTATGTTTGAATGAAGGAATAAGGATAACCATGAACTCGCGAGCAAACACAACATCTCCAGATTGCGCTCTTGACCCTTTCCGCAAGTGGTTACCATTGCTCTAGTGCTATAGCAGCAACAGCACCCCCTCACTCAAACACAAACGATTGTTTTGAATCCGAGTTCGTATTTGGTATTTATTCAAGAATTGTGAGGGGAAAAATTCCCTATGCGTCTTTCCCACGATCTCAGCGTATAATATCCCCGACTGTTGTCACAAAGCCTTTCGTCATCGGATTTGACCAGTAACAGCCGGAATACGACAGCTGTTAAATGGATCAAGGACGTTTTTTCGCGAGGTGTTTAGCACTCCACACATCAATTTATTCTCATGCATAATTCAGCGAACAATTATGCACAAGTAATGTGGCGTGGCCAAAGCATCAAAAATCTCTTGACGTATATTGCCACTAAATGTTTTGTTTTCTTTTTCTTTTCTTGAGCCATTTTTCACATTTTACTGCAAAACGATTCTACGATTTCAACAGCTGAATTTCAAATTTCCAGTTTCATGTCAAATAAATTTGATTAGTTTATCCTTTATGACCCAAACTTTATTTTGAAAGAAAATTGTTTTTCTTCAATCATTTCACCTTTAACTAAAGGGAAAAAAAAAACAAAGAAAGGAAGAAAAGAAAAAATTAAATTTGGGATTCTCGCTCGAACATTATTCCAGTTGGAAACACTTCGGTAGTTCCTACAACGAGAAAATGTTAAGTTGTTTGTAGAAAAAAAAAGTATGGAAAACGTTTGCGGTCAGTGGATATGTGACAATATATGTATTCGAAGTAGAATTTTTTAGCTTTTTGAGCAATCACGAATTTAGTTGAATACATACCTTTGTGCATAAAAAGTAAAGAAAAAAAATAACAACGTCAAAAGATACACATTGCTTATTGTTTTCGCTTGACCGTTGAATGACATCCGTCCTTTGATTTTATTTTTCTACTCTTATAATGCAGGCGTCCATGTGCCTGTGAATCGAATTATTTATAAACGATCTTATCGACTTAACGCAATCCTTTTTACACAAAAACAGTATCCAGCACATAATATCTAGCATCCAGCCCCTTTCATTCATTTGAATTTTGGCGTCGTGAATTCAAACTATGGTTGCAATAACAGCCATTAGTAGAAACAAGAAAACGAACCAGTAGGGTCCTATCGCAATTCACAGAAATTATGTGACCTGTCACAAATTACTTTTACGGGTCCCCGCCATATTAGAGTTTAGGCCCCCTGCGTCCCTACATATATTTCACCCCTCATTTTAAACATTTTGGGCCCCTTTCAGGTTCAGGCCCAGACCAACAGGTTTCCCTTCTTCCCCCTTGTGCACGCCTCTATTCACGATCGATAACAAATGGTGTGAAATCGAATGCACAATAACGAAGTTAGTTAAATGTATGGTAGATAACTCATAGTTTTTCAATGCGTGATGTTAAACGTATAACATGCAAAATTATAGGGGGCCATAGGCTGAGGGTACACATTTTCAGCGCCGGGTTCCCATCTACAAAATTAGTTTAAACAGATCGTTCTTAAATTTTTTCGGTCATGAACAACAGGTAGGAGTTGCTCATAATATACAAAAGTAATCACTGGTTACTCAAGAGAAAAATTGTTAATAAGTCATTTCAAGATTACTCATGGTAGCCTTGTCTAGTTCTCAGAGAAACCTGAGCCCCGGCTTGGGCATGGATGTACTTCTCTCTCCTGTCCAAGGATGGATCCAGAAATTTATCAAGGACGAAGCGATTGTTTTTTTTTTTACTTTACCTCTTACTTATGTACCTGATTTGCATCTGTTTGTAGAGAAAGGGCTGCCATATCATTTTTGTTTAAAACAACTAAAATATAGAGATTTAGCCAATACGATCCCCGAACCTATTCCTTTCCTTTTCCTGTTTCATAAATTCAATTTCATGATAATTCCGGGGAAATGTTTCAAAATCCTCTCTCCGTAACGCCATCGGAGGTCGCCTAAAATTGCGCTTTTTGAAACTTAAGTTTCGAAAAATTACTGGAGAAAAGTCACTCAACCCATTCTTTCCCCTAAGACTACCCGAAATGTCTACAATCGGGTCTTTAAGACTTAAAATCATAAAAATGCCACGGGGAAGGCATTCAAATTTCTCCTCCTAACATCACGAAAGATTGTCTGAAATTGCCTTTTTGAAACTTCAATTCCGAAAGGTCTCCGAAAGGGAAACTCGAACCTTATTCCTTTCCTTAACGTCATTAAAGATGCCCTATACTTTAGTTTTAGAACTTCAATTCGGAAAAAATCGCCGGTGCGGAAACCCTTAAGCGTGGGGCGATCGCTCCCATCGCCCCTCCCTTCTATCCGTCCATGCTTCTGTCCTTGTCTCCCTTTTTTTTTTTTTTTTTGTGTGTGTGATTGTGTTAGGAATGGTTGCTTACAAGCCTACCCTATAAACATGTCCTTACGGCATGTGTGTACGATGGAAGTCGAACTTCATACCAAATTACGGTACAGTTTAAAAAGTGAAGCATCGCACATGGGACAGATATCACAAGATTTGCAAATCACAGAATTAGTGGGAGATAAATCCAATCCGAATGAGGTAATGTCAAACCGTTTGAGTTTCTGCGTTGTTGCAACAACACTGTATTGAAACTCTCCATTAATTTATATCAAATTACCCTTGATTAAATACGCACCTTTATAAACATACTATTGCTCAGAACAAATCCTTATCGATATGAGATTTGTTGAGTAAAATTCGATAATATCAGAAAACTTTCTTAAAGGATCAGAATATTTGTTCTTTGGGTAATAACGGTAGCTGAGAGGACATCATTTACGATCCTCCCACGTGTAAGTGCAGCTTTAAGTTACCGGTTACGACCTTGCAGCGTTCTGCAAACAGTTACTTCCATTTCCAGCGAGCTACCGGTCTTAACCTAAACAGTAAAAGTCTGCTGATGGGAAAAGCCGCGTAGATTTTAACGTTCAAATTTTATACAGCAATAACTGCACTTTCAACACATTCAAACGGATATTTAAAAGCTGGAGTCTCCAAAACCCATTAAAATATTTGTTGAGAAGGAATCCAAATGCACGTAAGGGGCGGTCCACAAATCATGACACTCTTTTTTTTCAACATTTTTGACCCCTCTCCCCCTCTTTCTCGTCACAAATTGTCACACTTCACCTAACTCCTCCCTTCTTTGTTACCTGTCACACTACTTTTTTTCAACATATTCTTATGAGAGAAAAAAAAAAAAAACAAGTGATGCCGCCAGGGGCGTGCACAGAAATTATGGGGCCCGTCACAAATTACTTTTACGGACCGCCCTCCATATTGTTTACCCCTAGGTCTGACGCAGGACTCTGACGTCTCTATTTCACCCCTCATTTTATAAATCTAGGGTCCTTTCAGGCTCGGGCCCAGGCCAGCAGGTGTACCCTTTCCCCTCCCTCAACATATGCACGCCCCTGAATGTCGCACTTCTTGCTACCCCTTCTCTCCCCCTTGTCACAAACTGTCACAAATTCCTGATACCTCTCCCCCCCCCCCCTGAGCGTTTCATTTGTAAACAGTTCCTATGGAAAAATTAAAATAAATGCCTGCTGCTGATTGTGCTGCATAGAATTTAATACTTAGCTTTTATTCGAGTATAGTCTACCTCTAATAAATAGACTTCCAATCGGCTGAAGATGAAATGCCTAAGAATCCAATTGCCTAAATAGGGTAGAGAAAAAAGAAGGTTTGTAACCAATAACGCTTATTAACTATGAGAAAACATAAATAAACTCGTTCCAAGGTCAAATATATTTTTACCAGAGCCAGGCTATACAACCCATACCTATTGCAAAGCCCTTTCATCAGACTTAGGCTACGTTCGTTCGTAGACCTCGACCGGTACCTACCGTTCGGTTGATCGCATGACAGCTAATGACGTGAGCGAGCGCTAAAAGCTTTGGAACTGACGTCATTATTTGTCATGTGAGCAATCGACCGGTAAGCTACCGATCTATAAACGAACGCAAGCAAAGAAGCATTCTACAAACTTTATTTACAAGGATCGTGAATGAAGCACGACTTTCTTGTCGTGTGTAGTGCACATGGTGTTCATTTTATTCAAAATATTGATTCAATTGTAACCTCGTACCGTTACCTACCTCCTTTTGGAGGCTTGTTTGATCCTGTGTCTTATCAAATTATTAATCCCAATATTCTTCTATTTTCAGTATCCTCTCATATTCCGTGGCGAGCCTCCAGATTTATCGAAAGAAACAAGCTACAGGAATTCCCTGTGCATGTTAGAGCAGTCTTTGCAACTGAATGCTTACGTTGCTGGAAAGCGTCTTACTTTGGCCGACTTTTCGATAGTGGCCAGTATATCATTGGCTGAGGTACGTACTTTCTAAAAATTGATAACATTTGCATAATTAGAAGTAACATCGTATAGTATGGTGTGGGATACCCCAAAAAGGCTCAATCCTCTTCTCCTGAACCCTTGACTTTAGTATATTCTGCTTGCCATTGACAGAAACAAACTCATTTTTTCCCGTTTTTTTTTTTTTTTTTCATTAGATTTACGACTACAACTTCAAGCCTTTTCCAAGAATAGTCGAATGGTTGAAGCGGTTGAAGACGGAACTGCCCTTCTACAGGGAAATCAACGAAGTTCCACTGTTTCAGTTCAAATTTTGGTACAGGCCGTATTCAGACAGCGACGAAGACATGAGACACTTCGACATCAATTTGGATACAACAAGATTGTAGTTCGACTTCAAGAGAAATTATTTTTGATTTTCAGCTCATATATTTTTTTAAAGCACAGTTTATATTTTGAAATGTCCTGTTTATGCAATTGTTTGCCTTTTAGAATTCTTGATTTTTTTTTATACCCCCCCCCCCCCCTTCATATGTTCTAAAACTTGCTTCAGACGAAGAGTAACAACGATAAAAATTCCTCCACTCAGGTTCAGGGGTCTTCTTTGCTTGTAAATTACTTTTTTGCTGCATCTTCTCATGCAGTGCGGAGGTAAAACGAGTGAGCAGAAGAATTTTTGTTGTTGCTTCTGGTCTGAAACCAAATAGGTATGAATACAAATAGAAGGTTACCGACTCGTTTATTTATAGTGCATTCAAAACATTAGTATAAAAGACGAAAAATTAAATTAAAAAATTGTCGAGTACAGATATTCAGGGTGACTAAGTCATGCCGTTTAACTTTCCGCAACTTCAATTTTTTTTTATAAGGAAGTTCAAAATGAAGTTAAAAGGCTCAGCGCTGCACTCTCCTGGCTAGTTTATACAACAATTTTCTTCTCTTTATTTTTACAACAAAAACGAACTGAAAAACGAGCTCACATGACTTCCTTTTACGCCAATTTAATTATAATAGTAGTGCCTTGGAGTAAGCAAAGAAACACTTTAAATATTTTTGCCCCAAGTTTGCTGCGAACTGAAGCAAAAAAACGTTTTATACAGGTTAATTTTCCCAATATTGGACATTTTAATGTGATTCAATAGTTAACTCTCTAAATATCGCCAATAATGGCCAAAATGAAACCAAATTAAAAAATAAAACGCCAAGTTTGTCGACAAGTTGGCAAAAAATTTGGCAACCAAAAGCTTGGCGCTATGTCGCCAAGTTTTTGCCAAATTATAACACCACTTGCATTTTGCATTGATATTAACAATGATTTCTCCCCAAAAAGGTATAAAAGACCCCCTTAGGAACATCTGAATGCAACCAAAAGGGGAGGTGCACAACTAGATCCCACTAGGAGTCTACGCACCAAATTTCAACTTCCTAGGGCATACCGTTTTTGAGTTATGCGAGATACATACGCACATACATACAGACGTCACGAGAAAACTCGTTGTAATTAATTCGCGGATTGTCAAAATGGATATTTCAGGTGTTTATACGTTCTTAAGTACATATCCACGTGTGGTCGGGTTGAAAAAAAAAACAACTCAACATTCATTCGAGGGCAAGAAAAGGAAATTAAGGCCGAATTTTGGGTCAAAAATTTTTCCGAATACAATACTTCCTTTACTTCGTAAAAGGAGGTAAAAAAAGGGGGAGGGGGCACGGCAATCGTTAATTACTAAAACTGCATCTAAATAATTGCTATTTGGAAGCTATTTTTTAAATTGCCACAATAGGTCTTCCTCATGGGGCATGCACAGAAATTTTGGGGCCCGTCACAGATGACTTTTGCGCCCCCCCCCCCCCCCCATTGTTTAACCCTACGTCTCTACATATTTCACCTCTCATTTCAAAAATCTTGGGTCCCTCCAGACTCGTCGGGCTGGGTTCAACAGGTGTCCTTTCTCTCCCCCCCCCCCCTGCACGTCCCTGGTCTTCCTGCGTTGAAATATTCTTCGCCATATTGTAAACGATAGAGTTCCTGGCAATGTTATGAAGTACAAAGGGGAAGTTTTTAAGCATTCAGAAATCTTATTTTGCTGCATTAAAGTAGTAATTACATTTATTTACATGATTTATTCTGCATTCCGTTTACTGCGTGGTTCAAAGTTAAATTAAGTAGCAAGGTAGCTTCCAATCTAGGCGAATAATTCATTTGGAATGGAATTAATAATCATTTCTAAATCTTGGATAACCATATCATACTTAAAGAGTTTTCCTTCCGTTTTATATCAACTACTAGTGGTTGAAAATTAAAAGGTCATTCGATTCGCCTGTTTATTTACAAATAATGGATGACGAATTTTTCGCCAATTGGCTATGTTCATTCACTCTCCCATTCCACGTCATGCTAATTTCGTAATTTACTCGTCCATCTTATGATAACTTTGCTCCGGAAAATGTTCTTAAAATTGAAATAGAAAAGGAACAAAATCGAATTTTCGAAAAATCACTTCGAGGTGCACACCCCCATGCTACAAACTAACTTTGAGCCAAATTTCATGAAAATCGGCCGAACGGTCTAGGCGTATGCGCGTCACAGAGATCCAGACATCCTCCAGACAGAGAGACTTTGAGCTTTATTATTAGTAAAGATAAAGATTACAGTAAAAATACTAAAATATGAGTGAGACCGTTTAAAACAGAAATGTTGTTGCGCAAAGTTACCCTGAACCACTGGAACCGTTCAATAGAATCACGTGATTAGAAGAAAAAGCGAGGGCGCCCATATAGGGAGGGGGGCTCAAGTCCTCCCCCCTTTGAAATTAGAACTTTCTTGCTCTTAGTATTTTTTACTTTGCAAAAATACAAAAACATTTCTTCTCCAGCAATTAATGAATAAGTTATTAAAAATGTCAAATTTTAATAACTAATCGGTTCTGAAATCGGTTTCTACGGGGGAAAATTTGACCCTCCCCCCTTAAATTTTTGCATATGGGCGCCCTTGAGAGTAAGAGTACAACTTCGAAACATGTAACTTTGTTTTTAAAAAATACGTATACTAAAAGGTTTCTTCATTTTTATTGCTTTTTGCCTTAATTTTGTATTTCTTTGTTCATTGTTTTGTTTTTGATTGTCATTTTCGTTCATAGTCATGTATGTTTTTTATGTTCGTTATACATATTCAGTAACGCACTCACCTCATTGGTTAAAGCAGTGTTTACTGCAATGTTGTCCAACCATTTTTATTATCCCAAGGATACACCTCATAAGTATTATTATATTTGAAGGAAGAAAAATTACGAAACAAGAAGGGGGTTGTTTCCATCACTCAAAAGTTTTACTTTTAGTCACTGAAGTTGATAGAATGAGCAAAAAAAAAAAAAAAAAAACACGGAGCGAGGAAAAACATTTTCAAAACGTTTAATTTTAAATTAATTTTTTAAACTGTCCAATTTTGAAAATAATTCATGGTCTTTATGACGTCATAAGTGATGCACTCGAGCGCATTTATCTACCGCGTTTACACGTTTTGATAATCAAGAAACGAATAAAAATATTGCGCTCTACGCTTGCTATCAACCATATCGTTGCAGTACACGTGAGTGAAGAAGAGAATTAAATATTGTGTTCTGTGAATGGCGACAGTGAATGGCATTCCATCATTTGTAATGTCTTCGACAGAAACGTAAACAGTGAAACCGCACCGATTAAAATATTTCTTTTTAAATATTAAACTTAGTCAAATTATTGAAAAAATGGTTAGATCCTGTGTTTTTAAGCATGCTCTTTCAGAAAAAAAATACTTTTAAAATTTTGGAAACCAGAGCTGCGGAGTCGGAGGGAAATTGACCTACTTCGACTCCTGGATTTTTAAATCTCCGACTCCGCAAACCTAAGATGCATACAACTTTGGAAATTCAATTTGAAAACCAAATTTTCCAATAGTTGCGATTTTTAAAGTGAAATCACTTAAAACCCCATTTTTCAAACAAGGCGTATTCTTTATGATGCCACAAGGGATGAACTTTGATGCGCTACTTCACTGGCGTGCTAAATGCTTACGCTTGCTGTTTACCGCGTTTCCAGATTATGATAATTCGGAAGTGAATTAAATATTGCGCTGTACGCTTGCTATCAACCATATCGTTGCCACTACATATCAATAAAGAAACGAATTAAATATTACACTCTGCGCTACTAGCATCAGTATAAATTGTATTTCATCACTTGTGATGTCATGTGTAGAAGCGTAAAAAAAAATTAAATTGAATCTGCTTACCGATTAAAATAACTGTTAAAAAATATTGATTAAAAAATGGTCAAATTCTATGTTTTTAAGCGTGCTATTTTAGAAAAAAATACTTTTAAAGTTTCGGAATCGACCCCATTTGCTGCTATCTTACTACACGCTTATTTCATTCACACACCTATCTTTTAAAAACCAATTTCTGATAATTTGGCTCCAAATTTGCTACTATCATTCTAAGTACCAAATGAAGGTAATCGTTTTTTTTTTATTTTAAGTTTCGGAACATAGTTTTCGATTCGTTCGTAGCATTAAACATAAACAACGGGCCACATGGATCAGCTTCGCAGGAATTTGATTGGGGGGGGGGTGCATTCCACGGAAAACGGTACTTTTGTCCAGCACGTGACGCTTCATATTTCATAAAAAATAATAATTTAAAAGGATGATGAACAAAATTTTGTTGCTTTAGAAATTACAAACGCATGTGTGACTTCTTCAGCAAAAACTTTCATTTTTTATGCGCTTTAATTTTTTATGAAATATAGGAACCGTAACGTGCAGAACAAATTTACCGTTTTCAGCGGAATGGGGATATACATTTTTTTTCAATGGATTAAATAATTATTTCTGAACTAATAAGATATGTTTCCTTTACGTTGGAACCATAGCTTTCAAAATCTACAATTTGTTTCGTCATTGCTGTATTAATGGAGCAAAAATATTAGCTTATTCATAAGCAAGTTGCCAGAGATTGACTTCGCGATGTCCCGCACGTGACACATGTAAATAAATTTTATTTTAAATAACAAAATTGTTTAATAAAAATAAAATTGTGTCTCAGGAGTATCTTTGTATCAAATGTAAAGATTAAAAAAAATGCTTACCCCTGTTTCATTAAAATATTAATATATATGACGAAATGTTAATGAAATTTAAGCGTACCTTTATCCTGCACGTGACGGTGAAACGGCCCTTGGGCACCACTGCTTTGCATGACAAACCTGAGCAACCGAGTTAGAAGCATCATCAGTGGCGGATCTAGACCCTTCCCTAGGGAGGAGCTAGAATCGAAATTTTAAAAACATCGTTTGCCCCACATATTTCAATGATTCTGAAACAAAGGAAACCGTTTTATGTTCAAATGAAGGGCATAAATACTGACTCTATACTAATCAAAAAATTAAATCAAAATTTACAAAAGCTAGACTACAAAAAAGACTAATCCCCCATTGTACACAGAAGGCAAACTGCTGCAGTGTCTGGAATGAGGTGGGAGAAAAAAATTGAGGGAATTTATGAGAGTAGGTATATTTTTGGCTATTTGGATCTAAAGGATTAGTAGCAAATTTGGGATATTTCGGAAATAAATTTCCATGCAGCTAAAAATTAAATGTAACTTTGAACCCAAAGGGGAGAGTTATAGCTCCTTATCTCCCCCCCCCCTTGCATCCGCCCTTAAGCATCGTTTGCTTGGTTGAGTATCCATTGTTCAGTATCCATTCAATTCCAAACTCTGAGTACCCCTCATTTAGTTTCACACATCAGCTTAGGAAATCCACCTAACGTTTCACCGCGAACGTTTGAAGAAAATCATGTTTTTTGTCGATATTGTTGTATTTTTTTTTTTTTTTTTTTAAATTTATGTTCACGAAAATAGATGTTCTAAGTTTGATGTAAAATGTTCTCATAAAGTTTAGTTTCTCCCTGAACTTTTGGAAAATTTTATCTTGTATATATATGTGCAGTTAAATAAAATTGCATACTTTTCTCTAAGGTTTTTGTTTTCTTTTGTGATCATATTAACCGTAAAAAAAAAGTTTCAAACGAATTTTTTTTTACGAAAGAGTCATTCCAAGCCAAATCAACAAGCCTCTGAACCGGATCATCACAGATGTCTACAAAATTTGCAGGTTTGATTCTAACCACCTACTGATAGAAAAAAAAAAAAGATTTCCAACCGGTTCTTTTTTTTTTTTTTTTTTTGTGAGACCCTCCAAGTTACTTGAAAAATTCCAAAAAGTAGCATTTTGAAACTTACAAATACAAATTTTTCCCCATCTTCTATGGAACTAGAGTGTCGTATTAGGTGTCATTTTAAAGCTCTTTGAATAGGCTTTCACATAATATGTTACTTGGGAAGGTTATGTGCCATTAATATTTCAAGGTCATGAAATTCATTATTTGACCTTGAATATTTTAAAAACATATTTAAAAAAACTGAAAAAAATACGTTTTTTAGTCACCAATGTTATCTACACGTGGTAAAAATTTCAAAATGGGACTGCACAGTAGTCTCCTCTTCTTTTTGCTGCAAAACGGTACTGTACTAAAGATGTATTGTCTTAATTTTTCATTTTTGCCTTATCAATTTAGTGTCCTGGAGTCAAAACGTGGTTACCATAGATCGTTTGATGACTGGATCTAGCTGGAAAGTACTTTAAAAGTGCCACCCACAAGTGACCAGTCAATGTACTGGGAGTCCCTACTCCTAACAATTCTTCGGGGTTCCATGTTGTTCCACCTTACAATTTTGGCCATTGGCTGAAGCAATTTTAGCAATTAGGGCACCCCTAAAAAAAGTAGATTCCCTATGCCATGACTTAGGTGGCATATTCAATAGTCCGGCTCTGCCACCCACACTATCTCATTAACTTTTGCCATCAGATGCGAAAAAGAAATTTATTTCCACTTTGATTGCCCAATCTTTGTCAATGGTTACCAAAATTAACATGATTGAACATGTTTTTATACAAAGATGTAATCTCATAACTGTAGTGAGTTTATAAAGATTTTGATTTCTGCAAGATATATTTTGACTGCCTTTTTTTTTTTTTTTGCATCAAATTTAGAAAAGAAACTGAGAATGAGTGGATTTTCAATCACTACTTATTGGTTATGGTTAGCAATCGTATAGCGGACATCCGAAAAAAAGGGTTTACGACCTCTTAATGCAAGAATTGAACAGGTTATTCAATTCTTGCCACACCATAGGTTGCCTTGCCATAGGAACCATAGGTTATTAAGAGTATTTTCCAGTTTGCAATTTTTTCTGCAAATATCTTCAGATGCCATCATTGTCTATAGCTAGCAACTCAATTTCAATAAATTAAATTAATGTTGAGACGGTGAAAAGTCATTTCTTTTTCATTGTGATTAAATTGCCGTCTCAATGGATTTTCAAATAATTCCTTATTAATTACAACCGTACAGTGGGAGAAATTGCATTATTTTGCTGCATTGTATTTCATAGCAAGTTTTCAGTATGATCCCATTTCAGTTCCATTATGAAAATTTTATCACGTGTAGCTCACATTAGTAACATATTTTTCTTTCTTTTAGTATAATTTTTAAAATATTCAAGATCAAATAATGATTTTCATGACATTAAAATACTAATGTTACATTAACTTGCCAAGTGAAATATCACGTGAAAGCCTATTCTGAACTTTGAAATAACACCTTGTTCGACACTCAAGCTCCCATAGAAGCTGATAAAAAAGAATTTTAGTAAGTATCGAAATGTCACTTTTTGCCATTTTTCGAGGTCTTTGGAGGGTGTCACGCAAAAAATTGACGGTCAAATCTATAGAATTTTTTTTTTTTTTTATCATCACATGGATAGACTCAAACCCGTAAATTTAAGTGGAATTTCTTGACATGAACCTCAAAAGTGGTTTTTATTTTCGTTGATTTGACCCAAAATAGAGTTTGAATAGTGCTTGTCAATTAATAACAGATTAATTGTATATTTACATACATATCATGAGGCTTAATGAAAGTTTCAAACCCTGACGGAACATGCCCCCCCCCCCCCCCCCCGTCACTTGAAACTACTTTTATATTCAAATTTTCGAGGTAAATCGTGCAACGCCAGACGACGCCAACGCACCTAGTTAGCTTTAAAAATAGCTCTTAAAAAAACGGAAGACATTCTTCTCGTTCTTTCGTTTTTTAAATTTCGACACATTTCTTTTTTTACAAAGGCAGATTTTTTTTCTTTTTTTACTAAAAAAATATTTTCCTCATTTTTTTAACACGCTTTCGAAAATGGATATGCGGTGACACACGTCCAAACGGACACACCTCATGCGGACAATTTTGGATTCCCCGACACAAGGGCATTATGCCTAATATAAAATCTCTCTCGTACGGCAACCCTCATGTTTGGATACGAACACTATTTTAGGAGTCATTTAGTTAGATAAATCCTATTTTGCAAACAACTTATTTCAGGAATAAAAATTAAATTTTGAGCTAAACAATAGAAAGATTGTTCCATTTATAAAGTTGATGAAGCCCACTTGTTTTAAAGAGCTCAGCAAAATAAAACAAGATCGTAACGGATAGAAAGCGCCTCTGGTGAGAAATTTTCTAAAGAACCATGCTTAGCATTCGTAACAAATCTCGGGTACTCTTTATTTCCCCTTATGTATTTTCCCTTATAGGTCTAACTCAAGTTCATATCATTTTTCAGTAATTCATCAGCGTTGTCAATGTAAGGAAATGTTTTAAAAATTCATAGAATAAAAGAGAACAAATTTTACGAAACTATAGAACCATAAGAAAATAATAATCATTATATATTACTTAAAACATGTTAACACATGTATTATACATTGTGTAAATATTCTTTAAATTGATCGTTTGTGAATCGTTTACTAACCTAAGTCATGAACGACGTTCAAAATTATATAATATATAAACAGGTTCACCCGAAATAAAATTTTTAGGGAGGGGAAAAAGTCTCAATTTGCCGAATGATAAAGTACGAGCATGCACGTATATCATACAGATATAACATCTAATTGAGAAGAAACATCAGGAAGTAATTAGAAAAGAGTTTTAAAAAATTTTAAAAAGGAAACAAAACCTCAATGTTGCTATAATTTCTCCAAATTTGCCGAATTGTTAGCGAAATTTCCCGAATAAGGAAATTTTAGGAAGTTACAGTAACTTCCCATCGGGGCGCCCCTGAATGCAAATTTTCATCGTTTGTTCATAAGTTTGACAGTTCAAATTTCAGGAACAATATTATTTTTTTTTAGTCAATAAAATATTCTTTATTCTTTTAGGGGGAGGGGGCAGATTTCAAATTCTGCCTAGGGAGCTGTTATGGAGTTAAACTCGGCTCTAGGCTGGGTGGGGGGACTTTTATTTAATTTAGTTTTTAAGTCCGTTTTGTGCTGGTTAAAACTCGAACAGACGATGAAAGAAAAAAAAATCCAAGTTTTCATTCGAAATAAATTTTTTGCTAAAACTGGAATTTAAAAAAAAAAATCGAATTTAGGGAAAGACGAGTTTTTTCAGACGCGATTGAAAAAGCACTTGCAACCAGAATTTTGTATTTCTGCTCCTTTCAGGAGGCGACACATACAAACTCTGTTTCAATTATAAAGATTGTGCAAATGTTTGTTTCTCTTTATTTTTTCCTTTCCCTCCCCCCTCCTTATTTTCTTCCTTTTCCCCTCAAAACATCTTTATAAAATCTATGATTTTGATAATTGTGCAATGTGCATTAAATATTGTTTGTTACTGCAGTATGTTTTCAAAATGATTTCATGTTCGTTTTTTTTTTTTTTTTTTTTTGTATTTTTTTTTTGACTATTTCTAATTAATGGAGATTATGTCACATTTATTCAAAACAACCCATCTAACTCTTTGGAGCAAAATGATAAAACATTAAGCGAAGCTAAAAGTTTTGCTTCCAAGTATATTTTCTAGATGTCGCCACTATTTTTCATCGAAAGACTCATATTATTCTCATATTAATGAACTTCTGAAAACATTTGCTGCCATCTATTGATCAACAGCAAAGCTAATTTCAGAGCATGGTTTTTTTTTTTTTTTTTTTTTTTTTAATTTTAACCAAGTTTCCAAATGTAGGAAAAATATGATGGTGCGCAGGGCTGCCTATACGATTAAGAATAAGGGCGCAGCCCCCCCCCCCAATATAAAAGAAAAATACCCCTTAAAACACCACCCTCTAAAAATTTTGCTGACTCAGTTTGCGCCATAACCCGTCCCAGGTGGACATCCTGCTGGTACAAGTTGCAAGAAATATTTAAAAAAAAATCTTTAATCTCTTTTTCGTCCGTGATTTTTTGGGTCATTCCATGTTAAATAACGAAACAATAATAATTCTCAGCTTATCCGTGTCAGATTTTCATCAACCTTTCAGAAATGTTACTCCTTGACGTCTTGACTTATATATATATATATATATATATATATATATATATATATATATATATATACAGGGTTCGAAAATATCCGATATTTTGATTAATATGGGTAATTCCGACGAAAATGGTACATTTCCTGTCCGGCACTTTTGGATTTTTTACAGAAAATTTGAACGTTAATATGAATTAATCATATTTTTTTCTTTATTCTTCATGCAATTTTGTATCATAAGGTATTTTTTGTTTTTAATATTTTGATTTAGGAACTTTTCTTTAAAAAACTATGTTAGTCAAAAAGGCAAAATCTTGATGTCCCAGCTTCAAAACAGTGACAGTTAAAGAGTGATTTAAGTAATTTCTTAGATGCAATAACAAAAAAAAAGTCCAATTATATTGCAACACCTTTATTGTAACAATTTAAAGAATAAATTTTTTTTTGAAAAATTATTTTTTTAATGAAAATGCAGGGAATTTACAATTGTCCCTACAGTTTACAAATTTTGAAATGTCCACTCTGTTACAGTCATTAAAGGATAAAAAAATATTTTTACAAAAAACCTGGCAAAACTGGCGAGATGACCAGATGGTAAAAACTCCATGTTTAGCTAACCCTAGTGAATTCAACAGTCAACAAGCAAAATACGATTCATTCTTTGTCTTTTATAGTAAATTTGAGTAACAAAAAATCCACTATGTTACATTAATTTTACTAATTAAAATTAATTTGACTATTTTGACTGTTACTTTATGTTTAGGTTTAGAAAAAAAAATTTGACTACTTATTTATCCACTCTGTTACACTTCTTGTGTAACAAAGTGGACAATATTTATGGAAATAGTAAACATGTCCCATATGCTATTGATATGATGTTTTTCAAAAAGCTTAGCTTAACAAAATTTATAGAAAAATTGAATTAAATACAAAATTTAAAAAAATGAAACATTGTCTATTTTCTCTGCTCAAACATAGAGATTACTTCTATCTTCAATAATAGTGTCCACTCTGTTACAGGTATGTCCACTCTGTCACAGGAATATTTTAACTGATTTGATTGTAATTTATTTTTTAATATTTAATTTAAAAGTTATATTGCATAGAACTACACAATATTAACTAGAATAAACCAACTTCAATCTTTTTTCAAGTTTGTTTCATATAATAATCTAAATTTTGTTAATGATTTTTTTAAATTTTGTATTTTTGAGTAAAATAATTAGCAATAAAACTTAAATGTGCCTTTTACAATGACATTTTTAAGCATTTGTATGAAAGATATGTTCCATTTGTTTATATTAAACAAAAAAAATTCAAAAAATAATTGAAAATTTTCAATTTGTTGTTTTTAAATGTGTAACAGAGTGGACAAAATCTTTCATTTCTGATAAAAGAACTGAGAAAATTGGATATTAATACCAAGTTGAGTTAACTAATTTTTATAGTTTAGATAAATTAAACCCTATTGCCATTATTTGACATTAATTTTTGTTTAATTAGTTGACTTTGAAAAAAAAGTTTTGAAAACTGAAATGTACCATGTTCACCGAAATGACCCATATCCGTTATTTTCAATCAGCACAAACTAAAGCCTTCAAAATAGTAAATGCACATCCTCAAAATACTCTTTATTTTCTTATATTATTATTGCAATATGTAGACTTAAAATTAAGGTTTCTTTCATAACACATATCTAATATTTTATTTTACATTTTTATCAATTTTTAATGGAGTTAATTTAGCATTAGCTGTTTTACTCATTTTCTTCTTTACACAGTTATATGAATCAGAAATAAAAAAAAATATGCATTAGTCGGTGCACAGTCATAAGACATTTTCTTTTTTTTTTCTGACCAATGTTTAAGAGCCATTGTCTGTAAGGATCAGGCAGGTTGTGATTGTTGGGATTTTTAATTTTCTTTATTTTTTACATAGGTTGTTTCTTATCATGAATGTAATGTAAATCCGAAATTTGAGCTTTGTCTGGCTCACCGTTATTGAGAAAACAATTTTTTTTGTTTAGGGGGCGTGGCACATTTTTGCTGATTTTTCAATTTTGCAGATTTTAATGTGCTTGTTGCTTGAAGCGTTCTTATAATGACATGGATTTTTTAATTCCATATTACTATATGGTCTTGTTAGATACTGTTACAGCTGTCAAATCGGTGACACTACGAGGGCGACGTCCACAAACTCCGTTTAAAAATGACCGAAAATGATTTTTTTTCTATGTTCAAGACCAATTTTCTCAAAGCGCCTTCATGATGACACCAACATTTTTAGATCATTTTCTAGCCACACATACATACATCAAAAATGTGTATCAAAATCGGTGTCACTATAAGGGCGCCAGAAGATATTGGAACTTTTATTCGATAAATTTCACAAAAACACAAATATTTAAAATCTAACTACAACTGTCGCCCTCATAGCAGATATCTGATACTAAATTTGGTTGATAACCAACATGTTTGTCTAACATTTGCACAAAAAAAAATCGGTGTCACTCCTATTATTTTTGGAAATATAATCGTTCGAAGTTATTACGTTATGGCGTTTTTTAATATTTGTTTATTTAATCTTTTCACCCCAGATAGTTTTTTTTGAACATATTTATTTTTAATTTAATACAAAAATTTGTATCTTTTAACATAAACAGCTTTGGGCAGTAAGAGCGTCTTTTTCTTGAATAGAAAATGCCCGTTTTGATATAGGTACAGGCGGATGTATTGTGCATAATATGTCTAGATTATCATACCAATACTCATCTTGTTTTTTTCGGCCAAACAAATCTATTTATTCCAATTGTTCTTGACATACATTTGACCTCAACTTGCAAATGGATTTTATACGAAAGATGTATAGAACGAAGCTCTTACAAACATCTTATATAAATGCTTCAAATTTTCAACTAATAAATACCCCTGCATTGCCAAAAGTTCAATTTAATGAAATTGGATGGGCCTTATCTTTACGAGCTCAGTTCAAGTTCACTTCAAAGCAGAAGCAGTATTTATAAGAACAATTTACGATTGGTGAAAATACTGGGAAAAAACAACATCCCTGTCAAGTTGCACACTAGATGAGAAATGCAGTTCGTAAAGGGGAAAAACTGTTTGGTGCTTCAGAGTATTGTACTATGAAACAAATCCTATCCCTTTTGTTTCGATGGAAGAAACAAAAAAACGAATGCATTCTCAATATATCAAATGAGAATATTGAAGAAAGCGAACATTCAGAATTTGAAACTGAATTTGAGGATAATGTAGACCAAAACGAAGAAAACATTAAGAATCAAATCAAATCAATTTCAGAGAGATGGTCATCTCTTATTGAAAACTGCTAATTTTGTAGCACTAAAGCATGGGAAAACATGGTATCCCAGAAAAATAGTAGAAGTTGACCATTTGAAAGTTTAGGTCAAATGCATGTCAAGAACAATTGGAATAAATAAATTTGTTTGGCCGGAAAAACAAGACGAGTATTGGTATAATAGTCTAGACATGTTATGCACAATAGATCCACCTGGTACCTATATCAAAACGAGCCAGTGGCGCAGCCACGGGAGGGGTTTTGGGGTTAAAAACCCTCCCAGAACACAAGCAAAAATCAAGGGGAAAAAGCAGAGAGTATTTGAGCTTTTCCAAACGGAATAGGTTTCAACAAAATATCTTACTACTTTTAATGATAGGGAAGCAGTCGGAAATTACTTTTCAATTCTTAAATATAAAAGTCATATTAGTTATAAGCACTCCACGTCCCCACTGGTATAAGATAGCTAAAATGATGTTAATAAAGCTCTACCGCGTATCATGCTCCCTCAGCACTTCCATCATTGCATTAGTCCTTTTTAGGAAAATTTAGAGAGAGGAAGCCTACAAAGAGGGAGAGAGAGAGCCTACCGCACCAGATTTTCTCAGGCTCTTTACCAATTCTCATCGAAAGATCGAAACTTATTAGCTAGCACTTGACATTCATAAAGACATGAATGTATTTGAGGAGGAGGTTTTAAATGATCTCGCGGGGAAAAAAAATGAATATAAGATAAAAGTAAAATTAATGATAAATATTCTGTGCTTTTCTCCACTTTCTTCGTTTTATAGTGATATCAACACGAACTATTAATTGTTTTTAAGCAAGTACTTAGAAAGGATAATTACTTATCTATAGAAAATCTTTGATATTGAATAGTTACGCATTGTAAATGAATGGGAAAGAAAGCAACAGTTTTCGATTTTGAAAACCCCTCCCAGAAAAATTCTCTAGCTGCGCCACTGAAACGAGCATTTTCTATTTAAGAAAAAGACTCTCTTGCTGCCCAAAGCTGTTTATGTTATAGGGTACACTTCTTTGTATTAAATTAAAAATAAATATGTTCAAAAAAGAATCTGGGGGTGAGAATATTAAATAAATAAATATAAAAAAAAAACGCCATAACGTACTAACTTGGAACGATTATATTTCCAAAAATAATAGGAATGACACCGATTTTTTTTTTGTGCAAATGTTAGACAAACATGTTGGTTATGAACCTAATGTAGTATCAGATATCTGCTATGAGGGCGACAGTTGTAGTTGGATTCTAAATATTTGTGTTTTTGTGAAATTTATTGAATAAAAGTTCCAATATCTTCTGGCGCCCTTATAGGGACACCGATTTTGATACATATTTTTGATGTATGTAAGTGTGGCTAGAAAATGATCTAAAAATGTTGGTGTCATCATGAAGGCGCTTTGAGAAAATTGGCCTTGAATATAGAAAAAAATTCATTTTCGGTCATTTTTAAACGGAGTTTGTGGGCGTTGCCCTCGTAGTGTCACCGATTTGACAGCTGTAACAGTATCTAACAAGACCATATAGTAATATGTAATTAAAAAATCCATGTCATTATAAGGGCGCTTCAAGCAACAAGCACATTAAAATCTGCAAATTTGAAAAACCGGCAAAAATGTGCCACGCCCCCTAAACAAAAAAAATTGTTTTCTCAAAAACGGTGAGTCAGACAAAGCTCAAATTTCGGATTTACATTACATTTATGATAAGGAACAACATATGTGAAAATAAAAAAAATTAAAAATGTCAACAATCATAAATGCTTTAAACTGCCAGATTCTTACAGACAATGGCTCTTAATATTTAATTAGGCACTTTTAATAGGAATTACAATTGTTACATTGCTAATGTATTTATGAACATAAAATAAAAAGGAATATTACATTACTTTGTTACATTAATCATGGATTAATACGTAATAAAAATACAGTACATAACTTTTGGTTCTTTTTAATAAAAAATAAACAAATTACTATGATTAACAATTTTTATATTGAAAAAAACGGTAATTAAAAAAATAAATATGGAAAATATTAAAATATCATGATATTTTCAAAATAAATATCGGATATATATCGTGATATATATATATCATGATACATATCGACTGATATATATCGGCATATATATATATATATATATATATATATATATATATATATATATATATATATATATATATATATATATATGGTTCAATATGTATATTGATATACATGTATACATACAGTCTGAGTAAAAACTTTAAGTCCAGTGCACTTTTTTGAGAAATTGGACACACCTTAATCTTAGGATCAAAAAGTCATATGAGTGATAATTATTAACCTTAATAGCAATTAAAAAAGACAAAAAAATTTAATTGTAAGTGTTTCATTATCAGAAAATATTACAGATCAATATTTGAACCTGAGTAAAATCTTTAAGGCCAACATAGAAAAAAGCATATGAGGACAAAAATTCAAATATTTATAAGCTTGTGTGGGAGCCATTCCTTCGAATTACTTCAAATATTCTTGTTTTCACGAATGAAACTAGTTTTTGACAAAATTCGGGATGTATTTTTTACCATTCATCTTCGATGGTAGATTTCAGCTCTATTGATGAAGTTAATTGTCTCTCCTTTGCATAAACCTTTCTTGCTAAGTCACCCAATAAGTTCTTTAGTGGGTTAAGATCTGGAGACTTAGTTGGTCCTTTCAAAGTTTCAACATTGTTTACTTGGAGCCTATTTTTTGCACTGTTACTTGGATGGATAGATGCATTGTTTTGCTGATTTTTTCAATTTTCTCCAGCAATAAATTCAGCATTTGGTAAAAGATGACTTGGGAAGACATTTTGATATGCTTGTGAGTTCATTTTACCTGAAACAAACGTAACTGAGCACACACCATTGTAAGCAAAGCATTCTCAAGTTCTGACAGAGCCTCCATCTAATTGGTGCTTGTAGAATATTTCTTTTTCTTTTCGTAAATCATGCCAATAGTACTTCTTTCCGTTTGGTCCATCCAAACTCCACTTCCTTTCGTTAGAAAAAATTATTTTTATTCATTGGTTATCCCAGGTCATGATTTCCTAGCTAAAATTGAAACGCTCTTTATTGTGCATTTTCAATAAATGAGATTTAAGCAATTTTGCAGCATTAATAAAATGTCCACACCTTCTAATTGTGTTATATATCGTTTTTGACGAACATTTAAACCTATCGTCTGAATGAGTTTCCTGGTTGAGTACTTTTCAGGCAATGTAATAATTTCCAAACTCTGTTTCCATGACACAAGGACAAAGCTTTGGGTTTTCCCGGGTTTTTTTTTTTTTTTTTTTTTTACCCTAATTTTGTTTATATCAAACAAAAATGTTGACTTCAGTCTTCGATCTTCCTATTTTTTCGCAATATTACGCCTACTTATCGTTGTTGAAGAAAAAGCTTCAATCTGCCCTCTTTCTTGAACAGTTAACTTTTCACCTTACGATATTGTCACAAGTAGGACAAAAACTTTGAAGAAATTAATCACAAAACTGCAAGTTGAAGGGTTTTCACAATCTTGTTAACTGAGGTGACATTTATTACAGTATAAGTACTTGCAGTTTTTTAAAAATACTAGTGGCCTTAAAGTTTTTACTCAAGCTGAAATGCTAACTTTGAATAAATCACTGCTTTTCTGGTTATTTTATGCTTTACAAATCCTGTCTGTTGCGTTATTTCTTACCAATCAACATTAATAATTAATAATACAATAATATTAAAATCTCTTTAATTTCATTTTCCTTTTTTCAAAGAAAATTATACTGGCCTTAAAGTTTTTACTCAGGCTGTATTCATTATTCATATTTGATGAGTAGGTAATTTCCAAACTTCATTGAAAATCACTTTTTCTTGAACTGTATTCTGAAAAATAGCTAATCAGCTGGGCCTTAAAATGTTATAACTCTATTCTAGGGATGCTACAGACAGGGTTTTATTCCTAACGAAAGAAGTGAAAGAGCATTGTGGTTAAGAATATATTTTTGTGCGGAAACATCTTGAATTCCAGCCAAACTGTAAAAATTCACTAAAGGTTAAAAAGGGGAAAAAAACAGATTCGATTTTTTTTAACATTTGCAAAATAATGATATTTTTAATTGTTTAAAATAAAATCAACAGACATTTAAAAGTACTTTTGTTGTGTAAAAGGAAGTAATAAATGCAAATAATTATTTGCTCATCAAACGAAGTTAGTTAAATCAGGATTTTCTGCTTTGATATGGAAATGAAGGGGCTACTTTATTTCTTTCTTGTTGTTGCAGTTGTTTATGTTTTCTGAAAAGCACAATATTTTGTTGAGTCCATACAAAAGCTAGTCCCGACATTTCAAATTTTCCCAGCAGGAGAAAGGGTGTATACTCAATGAATATCCTATCGAAACTTAGCAAAAACCAAACCCACATATGAGTAAATACGTTAATTTTTCAAATTTGGGGGCGGGGATTTTCCCCTTCCTGATTCTCTAAATGACGGGGATGACTATAGCTTAATCCAACACACATGGCTGGATCAACTCGAAGTAGAAACGGAAAACTTTATTTTGTAATAGGTAGGATCAGTCAGTACGTGCGACTTTACTGTTTGCACCTTCTATTGGAAAATGAAGTGGTCCGTTTTCGCTTCCAGTTCATCCGCCATCTCTCCATGGTCAAGCTTTGCATGGTTAATTTTATATCCTTAGTTTCTTTCTTTCCCGTAGATGCGTGTTTCTGACAGCGGGTGTTGTAGTTTAACTCATCAATGGTTGATTATCATTGAGTTCCTGTAATTTTATTTTTAAAAAAAAACCTGTATATAAAATACCATGTAGATTAAGGATTGATTTTATGAACTGCATTTTAAGTAAAAGAAAAAATTAAGTTCCAATCAGTGAATGCTCTATTCCTATACTTGATTTTTCAGTTCAATAATTTCAGGGCTTTTTTTTTTTTTTTTGAGTAATCATGATTGCTTTCATTTGGCCGTCCTTGATGTTGTGGTTCCTTTTTCAGCTTGGACCAGGGACACCAGCAAAACCGCCCACCGGCCTCTGCAGGCGCGGCTCCGAGTACTGCCTCCTGGAATCCGTTTCTCCTGCTCGATGGCGTCCATGTCCTACAGACACACACACACACGCTCATACACAAAAGCCTTTACACACATACACACACGCTTACGTGCATACACACAGGTCTACGCACACACACAAGCCAACACATGCACGCAGGCGCACCTACACGTAAACACACACAACTATACACACGTAACCGCCCAGGAGGAGGGGTAGGCTTGGGGGGACAGGAGCTCTTTCTAGAAGCAATAGCCCCCAATGAGTAGGGCCCTGTCGCAACTAGTGATTGCGAAAAACATAATTTGAATTCAAAATTTCAGAATTCAAATTAATTATCTTTTTTTATGACTTTCCCGCAAGTTAAGAAAAGATATTGAGAGGGTTTTTTTTTTTTTTTTTTTTTTTTTTTTTAAGCTGGACAAAGTAAATGGGGGCCTGTTAGTTGGCGCCTTCAATTTTTCTGAAACTTTCAGGATGTTTTACTAGAATTGTGACAAGAAAAAGTGAAGCTTCTTTCCTCTCAAATTTAACTTGTTGGCCCTCGAGTAGAGGTCAAAGTTTAAGATCGTGAAAAATAAGAGCTAAATATATGATTGCTTTGCTTCAAAAGCAATGAGTGAATCATGCCAATTCTTTTAAATGTGGATACTACTTGATACTAGGTACAGGTTATCATAAATATTTTGGTGACTCACTAATGGCTTTGAGGGTGAAGGCCAATTAAATATGCTACTTTTTTTTTAAACGTTTTTTGCCTTGTTTATGCCTTGATATCTGCTAAAGCCGTGAATAACCTCGAAAATAAATATAAGATTGACTGCTCACCACAGTACAGTACAAAGAAAAACATAAAATAGCATTGGTAAATCTCAGCTTTAGTAGTTAAAGTGTCTAAGTCGATATTTTTTTAAAAATAGCCAAGTTTAGCAGCTAGTAACTTTGTGCGCGGAGGGTCAACTTCGGGGCTTTATAGTCCGAGTGGTCTAGTTTAAGGTTCAGGTTAGAAACCCGTGGCAATTAATCAACTTTTTTAATTACGCGGACTCAAAGTTGATAATTTGAAACAAAAAGAATCAAAGTTTTAGGTCAATTGCTCTAAAAGGCCTGAGTCAATAACTTTGAGCAAGAGCTGTAATTATACTCTACGTGGTGTAGTTTTAGTCTCATTTCAGAAACCCCCATGAGATCTAATCATCTTACTTAATTTAACGGTCTCAAAAATGATGATTTCAGTATAAAATAGCGTTTTTTCACGAGTTTATATGCGTACAACTCAAAATCTTATGAGTACAGTACAGTCTCACATAAATACTAGAACGAATCAACAGCCAAATGTGCATTAAGATCCTAAAATTTCATGCTTTCAATGTGATAAAATTTTCTGAAACCTTTGCCACAACAAAGCAATTCGTCTTAAAAATCTGATCCTCAATTTTAGAGCACTATTCCTTGGAGATCCTAGATCCTCAGGATTCGGATCTCGGAAGCTGAAAATTTGCATAGATAAGTTTCAAACACATCTCTACACGTCTATAAAATTTCACCCCATCGGGAGGGGACAATTTTAAAAATCAGGTCAGTTGATATAACGTTGTGACAATTCACGTGCATCTTTTGTTGTTTTTGACATTATAATGACCATAAATTAATGCTATATTTTAGGGAGAGGGTAATGGAGTGTCAAATGGAAGAGGAAATGGAGTGTCATTGAGTTCATAATTACAGTAGCATTTTTCATATGCACTACTTAGTAATAAACTTCTTTTTCTTTACTAATAAAGCTGAATGTCTGGATCTCTGTCCGGAAATCTGTTTGGATGTCTGTGACGCGCAAAAGCGCCTAGACCGTTCGATCGATTTTTATGAAATTCGGCACATAATTAGTTTATAGCATGGAAGTGATTAGCACCTCGAAGCGATTCGTCAAAAATTCCATTTTGTTCTTTTTCTATTCCAATTTTAAGAACATTTTACTGAGAAAACTATCATAACATGAACGAGGAAATTACCAAATTATCATAACGTGGAGCCGTAACGTGGGCATGTGCGAGCAATTAACATAGAAAATTTGTGAGAAATTCATCATCCATTATTTGTAAATATACAAGCGAACAAAATTACCTTTTAATTTTCTACTACGGGCAAAGCCGTGTGGGTACTACTTGTTTAATATAAAACAAATTAATTGGCTCAAAAGTAAAAATATAACGTCAAAAACACACACACAAACACACAGATTTGTTAAACAATAACAAAAGATCCAGGTGAAATGTGCATAATGTTATATTAGAGTCTTTCCACCTCAGCTGACCTGATTTTTAAAGTTGTCCCCGCTCGATCAACCCCGAATGGGATGAAATTTTATAGAGGTGTAGACTGTTGAGATGTAGATGTCTTTGAAACTAACTGATGCAAATTTTCAGTTTCCGAGACCCGAAATCATCCGAATACCGAAATCATCATTTTTGAGATCGTTAAATTATTAAAGCTGATTAGATCCATGGGTTTCTGACATGTGTCTAAAGCTACACGAAGTGTAGTATAATTACAGCTCTTGCTCAAAGTTATAGACTCAGGCCTTTAAGAGTAATTGACCTAAAACATTGATTCTTTTTGTTCCAAATTATCAACTTTCAGGCCGCGTAATTAAAAAAAAGTTGATTAGTTGCCACGGGTTTCTAACCTGTACAATATGCAAAACTTACTTATTTATGTAGAACTAGCAAAAATACCCGGCGTTGCCTGGGTCAGAAATAAATGTAAGAAACAATCGCTACTTCCTTTCGTTTTCTGTTTTAACTGAAAGAACTCAAAACATATCACTTTGGCGTGATTAAAAATTGAGCTTCTTCCTTACCCATTAGATAAAATAGCAATAATTATGAAGAACGAACGAATATTCATTTAGAAACGAAAGCTCGAATTTAAGCATATAAAAATTTGAAGAATTTCCTAAATATGAACTAAAAAAACAAAGATCACAGAAAAAACCGCGCGCTTTATTTAATTAAATAGTACACACTCAAAAGGAAAAAAAAAAGCTCTCTATGTTTCTTTAAGGAGGCAAAAAGTAAAGTTTCCAAGTGTTTAAACGATTTTACACTCATGTCTGCTCCGGAGAAGCCTTGATTCAAAAATTTCATTATGATTACTTTTATTACTGCTGTTGTTAGGCAACGAATTTTTGTAACAATGGGTTTTTGTATTCGCAACTTCAAAGCTCGAATACGCTACCTTGCGGTGATTACCAATACCAAAAAAAAAATGTAAAACATTCCATTCCACGAGTTTTCTTTGGGGTAAATTTCCGGCTTCAAGCAGTTTGTGGTGTAATTTAATTTCAGAAGAATAAAAAAGAAAGCTTCGCACAAATACGATGAAAAAGTACTGTCATTCACTAAACGTCAAAGCAAGTTATAAGTTATGGTATTTGTTTAATTCACCTTTTTTCTTCCGCCATTAGACAGTGGCTGCGACGCCCCCTATAATTTATTGGAGTTGCGAATTTAATTATTTAATGGGGAAATGATATGAAATTTACTGTTTTCCACCATAAATTTTTACAACTAAGTTTTTAAGGAATAAATTACAGCCTAAGTTGCTCCCTCATAATGTATCTATCTATGGTAAAAAAAAATGGTTAAAATCCGTCCAGTAGTTTTGAAGTTTACCCCGGACATCCGGACAGAGATTAGCCCTTTATGTATAAAGATTAATGGGGTCGTTTCCGAAATTTTAAAAGTATTTTTATCCGATAGTGCATGCTTGGATTTGACAAAGAATTTGATCATTTTTAAAATAATTTGACAAAGTTTAATATTTTTTCCCAATTATTTAATCGGTGAGCAGATTCAATTTCATTTTTTACGCTTCTGCACATGACATCAAAAGTGATGAAATGCCATTCAGTGATGCCACTAACGCAAAGCGCAATATTTAATTCGCTTGTTTACTCACATGTACTGGCAACGATGTCGTTGATAGTAAGCGTGTAGTATGCAATGTTTAATTTGCTTCTGAATCATCATAATCTAGAAACGCGGTAGACAGCAAGCGTAAGCATTCAGCGTGCCAGTGGAATAGCGCGCGAAAGTTCATCACTTGTGACGTCATGAAGAAGACGTCTTGTTTAAAAAATCGGACATTTAAAAAAAATTAATTAAAAAAATTAAACAGTTTGAAAACAATCGTTTTTTCTCGCTCATGTTATTATTATTATTTGCATATTCTATAAACTTCAGTGACAAAGAGTAGAAGGGGAATGTGGGGCAAAGAAAAATGGTTGAGTTAACTTATTTTATCAAAATGAACGATTTCAAAATTTGTTCTGAAAATTACGGTTCATAAAACGGTTCGTGTGAAAATTTACGTGCTCAGTGGCGTACCACGGAGTCTAGCATCCCTGGTGAACTTAAAGGATGGCTCACTTCTTTTATACCGTTTAATGGAAATTCTTGCATCACAGAAATTTATGGAAAAAACCTTAGTAATTTGTTATGAAACATTAGAACCTAATCGTAAGTAAAATATCCAAGCAGAAGTAAGGGGATCCAGGGATTTCTCCCTGAGTTAAGTCTCGAAATTGTAGCTGTAAAAACGAAATTAAAAACGATCTTTGACAATATTAGGTCATGAGGAAGGAGATTTTCGGGTAAATTCCCCGGCAAATTTTGCAATTGACTTTCAAAAAATGCAATGGTAGATTACCTTCGATTGTTTTGAAGAGAGGGGGCTACGGTAGAAACCCCGTATAAAACAAGGTCACAGGACTGGTAACCTAAAATGATTTATCACGCCCCAAAAAAAGCCAAAGTCAAAATCCTTAGCTGGCTATTTAGCGTTCTCAACACCCGCTAACACGTGCGCCAATTTCAAAGTTTCAAATTTTTCGCCATTTTTTTTCTTTTTTATTCTTTTTATTATTGTCAATTCGCAGCAACGTTCCATGAACCTCATTTTCACAGGGTACTTAATTGTACAAATATAAAGATATTTTAGAAATCTTGTACTGTAATGAAGAAAAGAAATGTCTTTGAATTTTAATAATCTATAATGTATAAAATAACTCTTACGACATAAGAACAGGTAAGAATTTTGTTTTCTTTTCAAAGCCATCATTTAGTCGGTCTTTCTCGCATATCGCAATTTTGCAAGGCAAGAAATATTTAATGAGCTTCTACATTTTAGATATGTTTTACATTTTCGGTGCAAACAATAGGGTCGTATCTAAAATTTTAAAAGAACTTTTTTCTGAAAGAGCATGCTTAAAAACATTGTCAAATTATTTGAAAAATAGTCAGATCCTACGTTTAATATTTTTAAAAAATTACTTTAATCGGTCAACTTTCATTGTTTAACGCTTATGCCGATGACATCACAAATGTTGAAATGCCATTCACGGTTGCCATTCAGAAGAGCACAATATTTAATTCGCATCTTTACTCACGTGTACTGGCAACGATATGGTTGATAGCAAGCGTAGAGGCAATTTTTAATTCGCTGCTTGATTATCATGACGTGGAAACGCAGTGAAAAATGTGCCAAAGGACATTATTTGTGACGTCATGAAGACCACGCCTTGTTTGAAAAATTGGACATTTTAAAAATGAATTAAAATATAACTGTTGGAAAAATAAAAGTATTTTCTGGGTCCATGTTTTTTTTTTTTTTTTTTTTTTTTTTTTTTGCTTGCTTATTCTATCAATTTCTGCGACTAAAAGTAGTACTTTTGACTGAAGGAAACAACCCTATTGTTTTAGCATTGCCTCAATAAGAAAATGCAAAAATAAAAAGGGCAAGCGCAGAAACAAGAGAGAGGCGGTGTGGAAAATCCTTTGGGGATTCTTCTCCGGCAATTTTTCAACATTGTAGTTCAAAAAACGCAATTTTAGATGATCTTCGATGAAGTTTGGAGAAAAGAACTCTTCAAATATGTTTCGGAATAGTAGTCCTGAAAACGCGATTGCATTCCGTTTTTGGTGACGTAAGGAGAAAATACAAGGGTTCGGAACTTTTTCTTTGAAATTGGAGTTCCAAGAGGAGCAGTGCCAACCAGATTTTTTTTTTGAGGGGGGGCTTTTAATTCCCCCCCCCAGACATAAATATGTAATTTATACACACATGCAAAATCAAACAAGGCGTTGGGAAGTCGAAAATTGGGAGAGGATGTCTTTGAATTATCATTTCTCGCATTATTTTCGTACATTTATAATTTATGCATTAGAGGATAAAGCTTCGGGTTTAGGAAGGGTCGATCACTACTCGAATATGAGAACATAAAAATTTTCCCCCAGAAATTTTTCGCAATTGTAGGTTTAAAACGCAGTTTCATACGACCTTTGTTAATATTAAGGAAAGCAAAGTTTCGTGGCTCTCCACACAAAAATTTCGAAATTTGTCTCAAAAACGCGATTATATACTGCATTTATAGACGATAAGGAAAATTATGGAGCTCATGGCATGTCCCTGATCGAATTTTCGAGTCTATTTAGAAGGAGTCAATCTCATTTTGCGGTAAAAGAATCTGATTCCGTATTCGAATCGTTTTTAATTCAAAGACTCGGAGTCGAAATCGGTCATTTTCCCTCCAAGTTCGCAACTCTGTCAATGTTTGTGGAGTCGGAGTCGGACTTATTTTGGGATAAAGGAGTTGGAGTCGGAGACTTAAAATTTCCCAGAGTCAGTCATTTCCCCTTCGAGTCCAAAATTTTGCCAAAGCTACGGAGTCCGATAAGGAATCCGACTAATTTTCGTGTGCAGGAGTTGTATTCGGAGTCGACCTAAAATTCTAAGTGTCGGAGTCGGAAGTTGTTCATCAAGAGCTATATACAACAAAATTTGTTTGAAGTAATTCCGCCTTTTAGTTCAGGATGTATATTAACTTTCAGTTTCACCCTAGGTGCTAATGTTAAGGGATTTGAACTGTTCAAAATTTAACGGAAAATTGTTCAAATCAAAAAGATATTTTCTATGAATGCTATTCTTCAGAAACTTTTTTTACAAAGTGTTTTTAAAGCAAATTCGCCTCTTAGTTCGGAATTTTTATATTTGCCTTGAATTTCCCCGTGGGTGCTAATTTTGTTTTTTCGGACTGTTCAAAAATTGAACGAAAAATTCTTCAAATCAAAAAAGGGAATAAGGGAATGAGGTGTCCTCGACGAGATCTTTCGAACTAAAAAAAATTGTTCGAATCCCCCCCCCCCCTCTAATAACTTGTTCGAATCGAACAATTCACTCAAAATTTATTGGGGGGGGGGGAGCGACAGACTGTTTCCCTATCTCAACACCCCACTTTCCAATTTTTAATTTTTCAATATTTATTTACTTTATTTATTTTTGACTTTTGTTTGTTTTTTGCGATATTTTTCAGATTAGAATTAACCCTTCTTTCATGCTTTCTTCTTTCTCTGACATTTATTGGGAAAGTAGGCTAAAAGGACAGTTAAAATTAAAGAAAATGTAGATCATTGTTATACTGAATGACTGCATATCAAATAAAACAGGAAGTATTTAGGGTTGGTTTGGGTAAGTGGGACCACTTTTGAGAATAGTTCATTTTTAAAACCTTATAAAAAGGTTTTGAAACAAAAATAGACTTATTGTCTTGTTCTATCCTGGACATTATTAACAAACAAAAATTCATCATTGTTTTTTAAAATAATGCATTAAATATTCTTAACGATAATGTTTTTTAAAAAATCAGATTGGTGTCCCACTTACCCCATAGTAAGGGGTCACCACCCTTTTATTTAAATTTTTAAAAAAGGTTAAGGGGGTCTTACATGATAAAGTGTACAAATTTTCAATGTGAATTATTTTTTTGTAAATGCATCCATTTATGAGACATTTACTGTCTTATAAATCTATATCACGGAAAATTTTAAAACGAAAAACAACACAATTTTATTTGTAAAATTTATTGAAAGTCAATGCGCACATATTTTACTTTTACATATAAAGGTGTGTTTAATGAACGTAATACATTTGAATAAGATCAATTTGAGTAAATTCGCCAAAACTATGTGTTGAAAAAGAAATATGGAAAAACGAAATGACTGCGTCTACATGTAAAGTTGGTTGAGGAAGAACCATTACCGCTTCATCCTCAGTAATTATTCTAACATCATCTGCACCATGCCAATAATAAGTATCACTATTTCTATTTTTTTTTTTTTTTTTACAGATTCAACAGTATTTTTTAAGCTGAACTATCAATTCATACTAAGTCGTAATAGTTATCTTGTATTTTAACAACACAAATATTTAAATATTTAATCAGAGTTGCTTTTGATTTTAAAATCCCCAATATTACAGAGGGACCGGGGACTCACTTACCCCGGAAAGCAAAAATGCTCGAAGTAAGTGGGACCCCTCCTCTTAAACACTTATTAATAATATTTTATACAAAAATTCTTGTTGTTGTATGAACTTCAAGCTAAACTATGCGTGAAAAATTAATTATTATAAAAAAAAATAATAAAAACTAACCTGGAACACTTCTTTGAAAAATGTTGCTTGAACTGGCAAAATATTTATTTATTTTTATTTATTTTATTTAATTTTATTTATTCATTTATTTATTTATTTATTTATTTTTTGACTAACTGCTATGACCTAGAAAAAAAAAATTCCACGAACCCCACATATTTGAAAAGCTAATCACTGTGATGAAATTTAACATGATCAGTGCAAAAAAGTTTGAAAACATGATCCATATTTCCGTTTTAGGGAGGTGACCCACATACTCCAACCAATCCTACATTAAATACTGTTGTAAAATCAGTTTTGTCACAGCAATCCTATGCTTAAGGAGGGAAACCAGTTTAGACAGGTCAAAAAATCCTTTTTTATGTCATAAAATGTTAGTAAAACTATCCAAGAACATGTTGGTACAATCAGTGATAAATTCCGATTAGTTCCGATTCCATGAGCATTAAAGTGATTGAGGAGATTCGCAAACATTCACAGAACTTTTTTTCAAACGCGTTTTCCTCGAAACCACTGTTTTTTTCAAGGGGTGGGGATGGGCATTCTCACTCAAAGAGTTATTGACCAATCGTTCTGAAAATTTGTGTGAATATTCTTTATTCAATTATATGAATCTATCTCTGAGATGATATTATTAATAAAAATATTTTTGTTAATGCAAAATATAAAAAAAATGTCTAAAAACTCATGACATTGTAATCAAACACCTCAAAAACGTGCTATTTTCAACTTCTTTTTTATCACAATTTGTTTTATATACTCTGGAAATATGTTGTTTACAAGAAAAAAAATTGTAACGGTTACAGATAAAAATTGTGGCTTTGATAATGGCCACCAGCAACAAGCTCTGATGGCAATTGCCCATAGAAAGCACACAGCAGCTTCTAACTCCACTATTTGTGGTAGAAATGTTTTGAAAAAAAAATTACAAGATGTACTTTTTTTTCAAAAGATGAATAAAATATCCTTCAAATTTAAACAAATTCTTATTGTTTCTTTCCTGTTACAAAAAATTCACGAGAAACATTAAAATGTCGGCCTCCTAAACTAGTACCCCCACCCTCCTGAAACAATCGCCACAAAATAACGTGAATTAACTTTCTGAGATCAGTTGCTTCTTTCATTTGCCGGTTGCTGTCCGGCACGCATTCATTACCCAGGATGAAAATGGATGAACTGCGGCTTATTGCAGCAACCCTTCGTTGCAAAAGTCCGACCCGTAAATTACGAGACTAAAACCAATATTTGAAATAGAATTGCTCTACTAAAAAGAGCTCCCGTGTGCTGGGGTTACAGGTCGCAGTAATTTTTAACACTGTTCCCTCGTGAGGCCCGATTCTCATTTAGCGGTGAGATCGAAAAGAAGCTATCTTCTTTTCTTCGTGTGACCAGTTTTTCTTATTTGCATATTGGGCTTGTTTTTTCTCTTCTGCTACTGGCGATTACACTCTTTCGTGAAATACTGTCCTTATGACTGCTAACAGGATGCTGCTTTTTAGTGTTTAGCTAGTAGAATTTATGCATGACTTTTAGCACGAACATTATTTTACTTTTTATTGGGATTTTCGAGAATGTATGAATTGTTTGATTCAAACTGAACGCATTGTCCCAATTTGTTTTCTTGCAATCAAATGTGTAATCAATTATTCAAAAGATTTTTCACGCAAGTACACATTTTTAAATAAATAACAAGCATCAATATCACCGCGTTATCAAAATCAATGTCATCAATAATTTTTGAAGCGGAACGTTTTAAACACCGCTCTATGATTCAAATCTAAACTGGAAGTCCCATCCAAAACTAAACGAGCTAACTTTCCCGTATACCAATATCGGCTTTCTAGTATCTAATCAATGTTCTCTAGATTGTGTCAAACATAACATTTTTACATTTTAAGCTGATTTCTTGAACCAAAATATGCCGCTCACATCTGATGAAACAGATACGTAAAAAATTAATAAACAAATTAATAAAATAGTTGCACCTTTTCAACGAAGCAGCTAATATATTTTTTTCGATTAAAAAAAAAATCTTTAATCCCTTTCGGAAAGAAAAGAAAAAAAAAGAATTCAAAATAATGAGCTCATTTAAATAAATACGCTATGTCTAAAAAATTTTTAAACTTTTTTTGTTAAGCTCTTTCTTACGGGTAAAATAAAGCGCCTCGGATTTTTTTTTTGTTTGTTTGTTTATTTTTTCCGTTGTCAAAAACTAATTTTAAAAAAATGAATATACATTAAAACATAAATAAAATGACACAATGTCCCCCTAAAAATATAATTTTCATCATCAAAAAAAAAAAAAAAACCTCGGCGCTGTTTATGTTAAAACATAAAGGGCTCCGAATTTCGCTTTATTTGCCGTTGCCAAAAATAGAATACATAAGTTAAAACTTAAGAGTGAAAGTAAAACAAATTGTATCTCTACTTAGTATAAAATGAAGTCTCCAAAAAGCGTCTGTGTGTTTTAACACTCAAAACTCTAGAACTACCCGGCCAATTTTGCTGAAATTTTCACAGTTTGTTCCTTTAAGTCCTGAAAAGGTTTGTAGACCGGTTTGAAAAAATTCGATGAATAGTTCTTTTTTTATTCCAATTTAGGCCCAATTTTCACATAAATTCCCGAATATGAGGGTGAAAAATTACTTGCATATATTAATATTATATATCGTTGGAAAGGGTAGAATTTTACGCGTTCTACGCAATTTGTTTCATCGCTCTAACTTAATCACGGTGGGAGTTATTTGCGTTTTTTGCTCGAATTTGTTTAGGCTTAGCTGAGATTTAGGCATTACTTTCTTCATTAAATCAATCAATAAAAAGAGAAGGAATTGTCCCACAGACACCATTCGAAAGAGCTGCTTTTTTTAACTCCAGATCTAACTGGACCTAAGGTCGAAAGTTTAACCCTCTATCTCAATTAGAAGAAAAGTTACAAGCGAATTAAATGAAGTTCAAAAATCCGTTCTCTATTCAAGCTTTTAACCATTTTATTTTGCGTTTCCACGGTAACACTTTTTAATTGAATCCATTTTTTATTTCCATCTTTCTCATTTTCAATTCTTAAACCTATTTTATTTTGTGTTTCCATGGTTACTTTTTCTAAATCCATCTTTCTCATTTTATTTTAATTTCTTAAAAGTATTTTAATATCCGTCGTCATTGTTTGGCGGGAAAATTTTGCATGTTTTTTTTTTTTTTTTTGCTTTCACTTAAGCCTGGTTATTGAATATACTTCACTTGGCACAATGGTTACTTTCAAGGTAGACCGGACAAAGCTGGGAAACGCAGCTTGTTGACAATAATTAATTCACAGTAGAAAGCAGGGTTGCGGAGACGAAGTCGATCAAAATGTATTCTAAACAGAGCTGTCAAAATAGGATTTTTTTTTTTCTTTAAGTGTTAAAATAGCCCTTGGCAATCTTCGAGGAGATAAATTTGGAGGAGTAAAAAAAAAAATAAAAAAAAATAAAAATAGGAAAGATCTTAATAATTATCAGTTCCATAAAATAAAAACTGACATCTTAAAGATGAAATGGAAGATGGTACAGGAAAAGAAGAGATGTGTAGGGTCAGCTGGGGGTAAATATGAACATGGGGTGGTTCCGAACAAATGCAGTTAGTGCTCATAAGACTTCTGAAAGACTTCTTGTAGCTGTTTAATTTGAAACTTAGAAAATTTGTTCATAATTACCCCTGCTGACACTACTACTTTTAAATTTTAGAAATCTTGAAATTTTGTAATGAAAGTGTATAAAAACAACTGAAATGAAAATTTTTAATTTTTTTTTTTTTATTTTGTTAAAATGTGACATTTCCTGTTGCTTTTCATTTTCCTTTTCCAAATTGTAGGATGCTATATTTTAAATTTCAAACACAAAGAGAAAATACGATTGATTAATTTTTTTAAGGAGTGTTTACGATTTTAAATTTATAAAATACGCTCATCGATGTGTTAAAAATATTTTTCGTTCAGAAAATTATAGGGCTCTTACGCATTTGTTTCGAAAGAAACAAAACCTTGTTCAACATAATGTAAAAAATTGTTGCTTTTAACAAAATTCTTTTTTGACTAAAACAGAGAAATACGCTGTCTAAATGCTCCAGAAAAACCACTTCTGACTTACTTTATCATTGTTCTTTCAGCACATTCCCTTCAATCAAGGAGTAGCGCACCTGCGTGGGCGGATAATGGTTGCCCTTCGCTACCATCCAGTTCCCTCCCCATTGGACGACCATTTTTCCCGCCCCCGCCGAATTCCTGGAATTTGATTGGATTGCGCACGTGGCGAAAGTCGCCAGTCAAACCGAAACCTTTTTCTTCAACCTTCAAAGGTTTTGCAACTTGTCTTGATTAGCGTTGATTTCATTGATGTTCATTGAATTCATACACATGACAGCATAAAGATATCACCTTTTCGTTTTGCTTTCCCTGTGTGTGTAGATGCAGTAAATTTTCGCTAGACATTCTGTAGCTGTATAGGCTTCTGCTCTTAATATCTAACCTGCAGATTTTTCATTTAGCTTGTGATTAACAATGGATAATTTGTTAATGCTTTGCACTGATGGTAAATAATTATACTGTATAGGATCTGTTAACTAATGATGTCACGCTCTGAAAAAAGGATGGGGATTCGTAAAATTGTGACAGTTTGCGACAAAAGGGTGGGAGGGGGGTAACAAAAAGTATGAAGTCACGCTTTTTTTTTTACAACAATACGTTTATGAGAAACATCGTAACATGTGACAAAGAACGAGGAGGGGGTCGGTTGGGGAGACAAAGCGTGACACGTTGTGACACAATGAGAATGGGGTAATTTTTTTTTTTTTTTTTTGAAAGTACGAAATCATTTATTGATGGCCCCATATTACACAATATTGAATTTGACTGTTTTGATTAAATACGATTATTCACGTATTAAGTAGAATAAATTAAACTCCTAAATATCAAATGAGGCAGTGAGAAGCAAAGGGATGCAAGCGGACATTTTCAAGTTGAGATTAACACGCGTATAAAGATAACTTCCTTGGTAGGCTTTCATTGATTTTTTTTTCTTTTCTAAATCGTGCTGTACAGCAGCACCTAACAGAACTACTAGTACTCTCTTGCCCCAAGACAGAGGAGAGGTTCACCTACCATTTGTACTGGTTATCTCCAAATTTTTAATTTTGCCACTTGCATCCCTTTGCTTCTCACTGTCTCAAATAATGCTTAGGATTTAAAATTCAAATTCAGAAACTGATATGAAAACTTCAAAAGAGTTTTGTAAAAAACATTTACTTAAGTACGGAGTTTCATTTTTTTTTTTTTTTTTTTTTTTTTAGTGAATGAAACTATGAACATGGAAGTTTTAGACAATATTTTCTGAGAGGAAACCTGAAAATCTCCGCGAACAGATCAGTTAACCAAAGACAAAAACAAAAGCTCGTTTCTCAAAGGAGGAAGATAGATTTAAACTCATTAAAGCATTAAAATGTTGTTGAAATTTCTATCAATTAAAATGTCTACTTTTTGAGACAAGAATAAGCCTTGTCTTAGAGGAAAAGAATACTTTTCGATTCGGAAACCCTTGGGAGGCTCGTAACTCTTCACTTGGAAATGCCTCAATATCATTTAAACGTTTCACAGAAACAGAATGAGGAACTTTTAAGAACAAAAACTAATTACTAAAAGTTTAAAATTTTAAACAAATTCCTCAATTTGTATTTATTATGAACTACATAAGAGAAGGATGCAGTGTAAATTCAAGCTGGACCCAATTACTCTGAAGAATTCTTTTCAGGCTTGCGTTGTCAATTTCCTCAAATAAACCTTTTGCTATCTGATCAGAAGAACTTCACAATGAGAAAAATAGTCATTAATATGCTTATCAAATGATATTTTGTGTCAGAAGTGGTTTTAAAGGAATTATTTTCAAACTTTTATTTTTAGTAAAAGAATAATGCTGTGTCTACAAATTGCGCAATCCAGTGAAAGAGGGCAGTCATTACCTCGAGACTTAGACTTTTTTATTACCATTAAAACTTAGCCTTAACACTTTAAGGGGACGTCTAGTGGGTCTAACACAAATAAAGACCTATACATGCAGGAGGTCTTTGTGGTCATGAGAAATTTGAAAATTACCAGCCGCCTTGAGAGTACACAACGGTCTTTGGCGTAGTCGAGGACAGGAGTCGCAATCTTCTTCACAAAGCAATTTATTTTATTTGTGTATTTATTGTTCGAATTATTTTATTTTATGTTTTGATGGATATTGTCGATTGTCTTGATTAAGTTAAATTTTAGGTCTTATATCACTCATAGGCAGTGTTCCAGACACTTTTACGACTTACTCCGTAAAAAAAATTGCGCCATTTTGATTCAACGACTCGCAAAATTATCAACAACTTATTTCTCAGAATGGAAAGAATGCCACACATGTTGTTCTATGGTTGATGTGCCACTACTTTGATGCTGCCGTGAGCAATATATCCGCTTCATTAAAAGATGGGTCAAATATCGTCTATGTTCAACTTTTCTGTTGACTTGAAAAAGAAAAACAAAAAGGAAACCATTTCGTTTAATTGGTGTATCGGCTGGTATCTTTCAGATACGAACATTGGTCGTGCTGTTAATTTACAAAATGCTCATAAAGATTTATTCAAAAGAAGCATTTCCATTTTGCAACCTATATCATCCAATATTTTTATTGACAACTCTTTTTATCAATTACCATCAAATAAATGGTGTCGTAAATGATGCCACACATGCTGCTTAATAACTTCCAGCCTATAATTCCTGTACTGCGTGGAATAAACTAAAGACATTGTCGGTTGGTACAAGCATAAACACGAGAACAAATGTCATCCGTGTTCAGCTTAAAGCCCATAATGAAAACGACACATTTCATTAAATTAATTCAAGCTGTTAAACACTGCTTTTCTTGCGCCGGAGCCAAGGGCGAAATACGTCTTTAGCCACCGGTTTGAAGGGCCAAAAGAGAAGCAGCGAAGAAAATAAAACACTGTATACATAACTACGGAAAAGGGGATCCTGATGATTTATGCTCAGTGTTAGCTCTAAGTATCTTTTACGCTTTTTTTTTCTCCAGCCTTGAAAGCCTGGCTGGAATATTTTTTCTTATTAGTATTTCTGAGCTCGTAACAAGATCGGAGACTCATAAATAATTCACAGCGTTTTAAAGTTGCTACTGTCCCTACAATAATTGCAAAAGCCGGCGGGGTGCAAGCCAGTTAGGCATCGATGACTTTAGAGGTTAATTAAAAGAAAAAGTAAAGGCGGCAAAACTCTTCCTTGCTCTAGGGGTTATTGGGCGCCCGACGAGAGTCAAGATCACATTCTTTGCTGGGCAAGTGAGAATAATCAATAAAAATGGAAGGAGGGAGTGGATCAAGAGGCATGTTCGGATTGAATACTGACAACCTCTCAAGGTGTGCAGTTTAGTCCTAATTTGCTGAAAGGTAAGGTGTCCCGTCGGAGAAAGGCTATTCATGAGGTTAAAGTAGAAACAGCTTTCACAAACCTCTCGACAACGGCAATAAGGTGCGTCTCGAAATTAAACTTATAGGAGCGCAGAAAGTCTCAACTTGCCGAATTTAACTCCAAGCTTCTTCCGAATGATGATAAATTTGCCGAACAGAACTCCAAATTTTGCCGGAGGATGATAATTTTGCCGAATTGTCGGACAAAATTTGCCGAATAAGAAAATTAAATTTTCACACTGACCTCCTGTGACCTCCCACCCGGTCGCTCCTGTCGACAAAAACAAATACCCTTGACATTTTCAAAGTTATGTGCTTTAAAACTACTAAATCAAGCCTTTTCAGCTTGATACTGCAACGAAAAATAATGATCTCTTCACTTCTTTACACTTGTATCAAAAGAAATGGCACAATCTATATGTCTAAAAATTAATGTATGTGGGTCGGTGTGCATATTTCAAACTTAACTCTACAGTTTAATTCGGATCTTTCCCAAATTTGGCACGGAAGCCCTTTGATTCTCTGGAATTCACAAAGTGGAGTTTTCTGAATGTAAAAAACACACAATATGGTCTAAATTTGTATTTTGAGTCTCAAAATTTCTCTTTTCTACACGTTAAAGGGAAATTTTAGTGTTTTTTTTTCTTTTTTTTTTTTTAAATTCAAGCCTGATTTTTGAACAGGCATCACTTGATACGAATTTTATTTTCGAGGTAGATCGGCCAACGCCGAGCCTTGCAACTTGTTTTTTAAGGTTAAAAATGGACAGAGTGCGACTAGGATAGAGACTAACACTTTAAAAAATAATAAGCTGCTTTTCGATAATTCGCTAAATCACATAAAATAAGTTTTGCAGTTCACTCGGCTTCTCTTTAAGGCTGCTCTTCAGTGGGAAAGAAAAACGATCTCGCTTGAAAATGGGCTTTTTCTTTAAACGAAAGCAATGTTCATCAGTGAAGTGATTGACACTTCAACAACCAATAGAACGAGCGGTGGCCGATGAAAGTGTGGATCATGTGACCTGTCACATTTTGCAGGGGGACAGACCGGACGCTCCCCTGCTGTGCAGAGTAGTCGAAGGAGGTAATAGCTGACGGCGAAATGAAACCGCAGCTTTTTACAGACCCTTCCAAGGAAATTCTAAATCTTTCCCTCTTGAGTCTTGACTACATAGGTAAAAGAAAAATTACTCAGTGTAAAAGGCGCGGCATTTTGCAATCCCGCTTGTGATATTAATTTATTTGCATTCGCACTAAAATTAATTTTTGAAACGAAGATTTTTTCCCCATTAATACGGTTCCTGATCTCATCTAGGAAAAATTAACGAATGAATGAATATTTGCAATAAATAAATTTATAAATTCGTTTTATTTTTAGAAAAATGTTCGTTATTGAAAATTGATAATATCAAAAAAGGAAGGAAAAAAAAGATAGCCTACATGACCACACTGAATTTTAACGAAATGAACTCCAAATTCTAACAAAAAAATATTCTTTAAAAATGGATGATCCTACTTAATAAATCTGAAAAATCGAGTGCCGAATAAAAGTGGGGACTAACTAGTTATCGGTTGGCGAAATTCTTTCACTTCCTCTGCCTGTTTGCCACTCTCCACAACCCCATCCGAGTTAGCAGTAAACATTCTTAAAAATGAAACTAGATCCTCTTTGCATAGTTAATACTTGATTGTACAATAAACATTAATGCCACTAATTACTTACATTAACCTTTATTTGAACTGATAATATTTATATTTTAGTGCTAAATTAAATACTACTTTGTTGGTTAGTTACCTGTTTTACAAATGTAGTGGCGACTAGAAAAAAATGTGGCTACTATAAATGCCTTTTCTCACCACTGGTGACCAGAAAATTCCCCTAATCTTTATCTTTGAATCCTTTTCTTTTTGAAAAAATATTTATTTATTTATCTAAGTACTATATCCAGATGAGAAGGCTACGATAGCATTTCTCAAGGGGTTGTTATGGTGAAAGTTCTTTCAAATTGAGCATAACAACGGCAAAGTCGCGGACGGCTACGGATAAGGATTTCCTGAATTTGAAAAATTAAAGATTTTTCTCTGATCTTTGTATGCAAGGGTGCTCACCCTGCTCCAAGCTCAAAGGCAAAAATCACTCCTTCCCCCACTCTCAATGTTTGTAAACTATCTTGCGTTGAAATTTTGCAATAAAACTAAACCTAGCACTTTTAGAGTCTCAGATTCCCAGTTACTAAATTCGGCAAAATACATGAGGTATTACATGCATTATATGACCAAAAGTATTGGGACACTTTCAAAAATTCACAATTTTACGGATTTCTCAAAAAATAAAAGACCAATTGCTCTCTGCTCTGTAATTTTTTTCTCATGAAAAGTATACTCCAGACGTCAAATCCAATAACAATTAAGTCTGATATTCATTTAGGGGACCAGCAACAAATAATCTGTTCTTATCATGAATCACTCTATAATGATGGCAGGAAAGTGTTGCCAGTTTGCTAACAATTCCTTACCATTCGTCGCCTATCCTAGAATTATAGAAATTCGGCTCATTAGATTGCTGATAACTTTTTTAAAATTTAAAGAAATTGCGGTGGAATTTTTTTCATGGATTGTAGGATGTATCTGAGCTTTGAATTATGAACGTTATAAATTGCTATCTTTCGTGTCTGCGCAGTGAAAAATTAATAGCTTTAACTGTTCATATTTCAACAAATTTTCAATATTTTAACTTCAAATTTTATTATTATGTTTCTCTAAAATGCTGTCAAATATTTTAAAAGTTTAGTAACGTTTGACGAAATACTCTGCGTAATATAAGGCGAAAACCTTCAAAAAAATTTTGCATTTTTGAAAGAAATGCTTATATTTCCATGGGTATAAGAGATACTTTCACAAAAATATAAAAATAAGTTTTTGATAGATTTTTAACTCATTTCTGAAAATTATAGCTTATTCCCAGCAATTTGCAATGAAAAATTATCAAAAAACTTTTTTACTCAATTTGTTGTCGGTCCCCTAAATGAATAGCAGACTTAATTTTTATTGGAAAATGACAACTAGAGTATACATTTTATTCGAAACAAATTATAGAGCAATTGGTCTATTATTTCTCGAGAAATCCCTAAACATGTGAATTTTTGAAAGTGTCCCAATGCTTTTGGTCATATAGTGTATATAGTGCTCAGGCCCGTGTCCAGTATTTCATAAAGGGAGGGGTTGAAACTTTTTACCTATGTAACTTATGCTGTCAAAGGAAAACTAACTACGCGTGTTGAATAGTTCATTTTAGTTCGATAACTAGGCTTTTTTTTTATACGTTTTGCGTTTTTTCTTTTTTTTTTTAATGAAATCTTATTTGCACAGTTGAACATTTTGTAACAGCATACATATTTCTTTTATGCCACCTAATTCTAGTTTCTTTTTTTTTCTTTTGTTTTTCCATCAAATAACATTGAACAGGAATTTAATGAAAATAAAAATTGTGTTAAAAAAATTGCTGTTCCGCATAGAAAGATTTTTCCTAACGTGTGAAACGACTAATTCATCCAACACTAAAGGCGTACCATAAAAAAAAAACAGTAAGCAAAGTAACCATTTTCCGTGCTCCTAAGTTTTTTTTTGGGGGGGGGGGGACGTCATTGTCTAATATTCGTTTAGATAATTTTCCCTTGCATGCTTATAGCATTGCCGAACTTTCCAGCCATTCCATTTTTTCAAGCACTTAGAAGCTAAGGGGCTTGGACATCCTACAATTAAAGAAAATGGTAATTGTTAAACATGGGGAAATATTAAAGAGGGTGAATACTGTATCAGAGTTTAACTCTAAAATTAATTAAAACTTAAAATACGTTTTGGAAAATCGTTTAATGATTCATTGATTTTTTTTTTCAATGGGAGGGGTTTAACCCCTAAAACCCTCCCCTTGGACACGGCTCTGATAGTGCTTCTACTTCAACACATTGAGTTTTTATTAAAATTTTCTAATGAGTCTTGTTGGTGTCTGATCCTCGTTAGTTGTCATAATAAATATTAAGGGTTGTCCTTTTTCTCAGAAGGCACGAAAATATTACCTACATGTATATCTGCCTGAAAAAAAAAAAAAAAAAAAAATCTCGAAATACTTAGATGAAAAAAATCTCAACGCCTCGCTCTGCCAGCTTTTAAAGTTTTTATCGCTCTGCCTCGTTTTCATGCATCTTGCATTTAATGAATCAATAATAAAAAATAAAAAAAGGGCAAGAAACAGATTTTCAGGAAATACATAAAGTTGAAACAAAAATGAAAATGAACAGCTTACATTTAGGAAAGCAATTATAGGTACAAGTAAGGGTTCACAATTAAAAAAAAAAACAAACAAGACAAACTTTTTCTTTTAAGTTCTGTGTTACGCACTTCTGTGCCGAAAAATTATCGTATCCTGTCTTCAGTCACAGAATAAAATGAATGTTCTAATCCAATGATTATCAAGTAATTTTCATTCGTATAGAACAAAAATCTTTTTTGAGATCCCACATTTTCTATTCTATTGACTCCTAGTAATATGTAAATACAGCGAGAGAAAGGATTTAGCTTCTTGTTTAGGAGAGGGAACCATTTCTATATTTAATTAACATGATCTTTATCGTAAGCATACTATTTACTCAGAAATACTCCCTATTTTCCCAAGCACTCTGTTTGGGGGCTATGCCTTTTAATTTTCTCGAAAATAAAAATTTTCAAAATGCACTTTTAGACGATCTCTGGTAGTATTTGGAAGTAAGTAAGAGGTCCTGTGATCTTCCACCAGCAAATTTTTGAACTTGAAACGCCAAAAACACAATTTCAGGTTCTTCAATTCTGTTAGGAAACGGGGAGTTCGGAAGCTTTCCCCGAAATTTTTCGAAATAGTCTAAAAACGCAGTCTTAGTGTGATGTTGGGGGGGGAGGCAAAATTTTTAAAGTGTTATAAACATGATTGTAGGCCATCTTTATTAACGTTGGGGACATGCAGGTTTTTGAAATCCAAAAATGCAACTTTTTTTTTTTTTTTTTTTTTTTTTTTATGGTCAAAGAAGGACTTTTCACAAACTCCCTTCCCGAAATTTTTTGAAATTAAAGCCATAAAAACGAAATTTAAGACGATCTTTAATGATGTTTTTTTAAGGGGGGGGGGTGCTTATGTGACCTGAAAACCTTTATGCCTGTAATTAATTTTTTCTACATTGTATTAAAATGTTGATCTAGCTTCTGAGAATGAAAATAGAAAACAGTGAAAACTTGTAACCCCCATTCTATATTGTTCACATTTTAGTTAGCTTTGTCGGCAACATAAGGCTGAAAACGTCATTAAAACTAATACATACAATGCTTAGTAATTCTACCACGGTGTGTTTTTTACATTAACTGAATCATATTAAATTGCTAATATATTTTTCATGATTTTCTATGTATTTAATGAGTATGTTGGTGTACGGAATGTTTTCCGCTATTGAATTTTCCACCTCCCAAACCTTCTAAAGAAATTTGACGAGTCTGGCTCTTAAAGACACAAATAATTTTCAAAAATGTTTGTTGAGCTGTGGAAAGCACTTTATGTGTGTACCATTTGTAGTAACATAAAACACATGTAAAACGATGCAAAATACCCAGTATCTGGAATACGATTTAATCTATGTATAAAAATATTTTTCTACTGGAAGGGAAAAATGTCAACTTTTCGCATTCGACAGCATTGTAACAATGTTCATTATATTGTAAATAAACAATTTGACTCAGAAATATTCCTTTCAAATCTATTTCTTTTCAAACCACAAATTTGAAAAAAAGCAGATGTTGCGAATTTAACAGCTAATAGCACGCATCTACATGGATTCACTTTCAAAAGCACTTGATTCTTCACGAAAGCCTTAGGAAAAGAGGAAAGAAGAAAGGACGTCCAGCGGAGGTCATTGAGGGGAACTAATGAGAGGGTAATAAATCTTACACCCCATTAGCTTTTACCCCTCAAAAAGGGGAGGTAACTATTCTAGGGCGTGGCAAATGCAAAAAGTGAACATATTTTGAAATTTTTTTCAATAGTTAGAACATGATATTTGTTTAAAAAATGGTCGCATTATTTCAAACAAGATCTCAAAAGAGAGCTGGAAATATTTTGCGTGTCAGGGCGTTCTTAAAATTTCGATAGCACGAGTTGCAGATGTTTTACAGAGCGAAATGTCCAACAGTACCTCGTTTTCGAAGAAATTCATTTTTTCTCGAATTTTAAAAAATCGGAGAATGGACACATCAAAAAAGTAAAAACTAAAAGAAACAGACATGGTCTTGAAAAATACTCAGAAAAAAAAACGGATCCGAAAACTTTACAGGAATTTGTAAAACAAGCTCCAACTTTCCCCGTAGGTTAACATTAGATAGAATAAATTCGAAAACTGATCGGTTACAGCTAATTTTTTTTTTTTTTTTTTTTTTTTTTTTGAATCTTTTTAAGTCGTAAGGAAAGTTTTTATTGTATGCTCAGTATCGATTTTCTCCCGTTACTCTGATTTCATACAATGATTTTTTTTCCCTAATTTAAGAAAGTGTGTTTAAGATTTTTATTGCAAAAATGAGAACATATAATATTCTCATGATGTTCGTTGTCTTTTTTAAGCATAATCTTTTGAATTTAAATTATCCTTCACACATGTATTTAAAACGACAACAGCGATTCTCGAGCAGCAAAATCTTAGTCCAGGCAAATTTTGACGCCGCTGTGCTTCTGGGGACAACCAATGTAGCTTTAAAAAAGGATGTTTTTTTTTTTTCAAATGTTAGTTTATGAATTGAAAGGTGATTCTGGGATGAGGGAAATTGCTGCTTTGGGACTTGATTGTTTCACTCAACTGAAAAATGAAAAGTGAAAAAATCTATGAAAAAAAAAAGAGAATAAACGTCTTCAACCCTAATACTATCATGAACACGATATTGCGCTCTTCAATTTCTATTTCAAACGGTTACGATTGTAACGCACTCGTCAAAGCATTTCGAAGTAGAAACAGAAAAATAGGTCGCCATAGGAATTATCTTTACTAATAATAAAGCTCAAAGTCTCTCTGTCAGGATGTCTGTGAAGGGCATAGACCAATCGGCCGATTTTCATGAAATTTAGCACAAAGTTAGTTTGTAGCATGCGGATATGCACCTGGAAGCGATTTTTCGAAAATTCTATTTTGTTCTTTTTTTATTTCAATTTTAAGAACATTTTCCGGAGCAAAATTATCATAAGATGGACGAGAAAATTACGAAATTATCATGGCGTGGAATAGGAGAGCGAATGAACATAGCCAATTGGCGAGAAATTCATCATCCATTATTTGTAAATATACAGGCGAACCAAATGACCTTTTAATTTTTCTACTACGGGCAAAGCCGTGCGGGTACCACTAGTTGTACATAAAATAGGTGAAAGGTGAATTAAGAACGTGTAGTGACTATCCATAAGCTGTCGGAAGTATAAAATAGTTATTTTTGACGAAAATAGACAAATTGACAAGCTTCAGCATTCAAAAATATGTTTATAAGTACGAGTAAAACTAGTCCACATAAATGAAACCGTCTTTTGCCATTTTACCATACAAAAGCAAAAGATATTTTTTAACGTCAAGAAAGATTGAGGAAATCTTTTTTGTCAAAAAAGGGTTCCTTAAACTAGCACAGATGGAATCGAACAGCAATTTCAGTTGGACGATATTGATCTAACTCTTGGGGAAACAGAAGAGAATATTGAGAAAAGTCTCGCCACCCTATAATTGAACGTCAAATGGCAAAATTAACACTTCGCAATCGTTATCATTTAGGTAACGACTTCAGCCGTAATGGACGTTCATCAGAATCTTCCTACCACGGAGTGATCGTTAATAAAGTCATCCAACTTTTCGAGTGTACTTTCACGAGATATAATAGATCAAGATAGCTTTCATCCACTTAATCGTTTCTATTATTGTGAATTAAAGTAACAAGTGGTTATGATACCATCAAATCTGGATGAGTTATTGCAGTGAGCTCAATTTCAGACAGAGAACGGGGAAATTTTTTTTCAAATGAAGTCTAGCTTTATCAGTGAGATAACTTTCTCAGAAGATGTATTTTGCTGATTGAATGCTTTCTGAATTGAAACTCCGCTGTGGTAGTGTCGCAATTCAGTAAAGTACAACTCCTGTAAAGCTACTGATTTTAAGTTGTCATTTGGATTTGTTATTATAAAAAACCGTAAGACATACAGCAAAATTCTAAAAGCAAAAATCTCCACGTTAACCTGCATTATTTTCAAAGTTTGAACAGTTTTAAGTCATTATCCTCAATTATATCCTTGCTTAAGTTCAGCCTTGAAATGAATTCCCTAATGTTATCAACAATTAAATTTGTCATTACAATCAGAAATCATTCAAATCGTAAGAAATACAGTAAACTTCTGAAAGCAAAAACGTTTTTAAGCAACGTACTGCAACATAGGTACATGGTGAAAAAAAAAATCTTCTAAACTGATGAGTTGAATTAGAAGAAAATCTACGAAAACATGAATTCTTTACGAAGTTTGAAAAGTTTCAAAGGAAATTATCTAAAAATATATCCTTGCTTAAGTTCATCCTTGAAATGAATTCCCTAATGTTATTAACAATTAAATTTGCCATTACAAACAGAGATCATGCAAACTGTAAGAAATACCAGTGGCGCACCCACGGGGGGAGCTAAGGGGCTTAAGCCCCTCCCAGAAGCATAAAGACGAACTCCCTTGACCAAATACTAAAGCCTAAAATTGTGGAGGTTTTTTTTTTTTTTTTTTTTTTTTTTTTTGTCTTGAATTTTAGAACTTTACCGGGAGCGAGCACTCAACCCCAACCCCCGCCCTAATTACATCAAAGATAACTTTATTTTTTCTCAGTTTCTTTAAAATCGAAAATTTTTCGAAGTATAGGACCACTTAGCCTCTCCTTCTCCTCTAACTGGCTCAAAAATTGCCTAAAATGAGTTTTGGGGACATTACCTGATCAGAACTGTCGAGTTCCTAACGTCACAAAAAAGGGTCGAAAATTGCGCGTTTCTAAAGACTTCGATTTGGAATATTTTTCAAAGGTAGTCTGAACTTTCTCTTTACTTACATCAATAATGACAGCCTACAATTGCGTTTCTCCTAATTCATTTCTAAAACATTTCCAGGGAGGGTTCTGAACCTCTCCATTCACCTAGCATTGCTAAAGATAGCCTAAAATTGTATGTTAAAACCTCAACTTCAGAAATTTTCAGGGGAGATCCCAATCCTTTTAGGAAATCAAAGTTAATGAAAAATTGACTACGATTTTGAAAACAATTTAGAAATTTCTCTAGGGGAAGGCCAACCCCCCTCCCTCCCGTCTTCCATTAACATCCCAAAAATTTTGTTTTCAAGGCTTGAGAATCATTTTCGGGACATTTCTCCCGAAACGCTCACCTCCGTCTGTTCTCTGACTTCAATAAGAACTCCTAAAAATTCCGTTTTTTTGCGACTTATATTGCATTGTAGACTTGTAACTTTGGTTTTCGGGAGAGGGCAGTTTGAAACTTTGATTCTTTCACTTCACTTATCGTACTTTCTTGCGAAATTTCTAGCCCCTCCCAGGAAAAAATCCTGCGTGCGCCCCTGAGAAATACAGTAAACTTCTGGAAAACAAAAAAGTTTTTAAGCAAAATTGCAACAAAGGTACATTGTGAAAAAAAAAGTTGCTAAACTGATGAGTTAAATAGAAGAAAGTCCACGAAAACCCGAATTCTTTACAAAGTTTGAAAAGTTTCAACGGTCGTTATCCGCATTTATGTCCTTGCTTTAGTTAATCCTTGAAATTAATTTTCTAACAGTATGAACAACAAACTTTGTCTTTACAATCAGAGATATTATTGGTATTGTTTCATGGCATGAAAATACTTTATAAATTTTTAGAGCAGTGAAATTCATTTTGGAGAAGTGAAATGTACAAAAACAGTAAAGGAGACAATAATCGCAATGAATTCCATATAAAAAAGAAAAAAAAAATATTTTCAAGAATAAGACGGCAAGTAAAGAAAAGATGATGAAAAGATATTGATTTTCTTCAACCTGTAGAATGTTTGTTTTAAATTTGAAAAAATTTAAAATATTTTTAAACTCTCAACTTGAAATATGTTTGAAGGAGAGTTAAAAATATATCTCTCATCACTATTATTAATTTTTGTATTTCTCAAAATTTAAAAATATTGTCCACCCAACCAATCTGCACCAGAACAAAATAAATACAATAAAAGTATTTAAAAAAGTTTCATTAAGGAGTTTCTTTCATTTTCTACTGTCAACTTAGATTTCAATCTAAAAGAAGTAGTTTTAAGAGAAAAGTTTTAGGGTGTTTTCAATGAGTCACTTTGGATGCCTTTATTTTTGAGGCGAGTTGATTTTTTTTTTTTTTGGAAGGATCGGGAATAACAATCTTAAAATATCCCTTACTGGTCAGAAAACCATTTTTATCTCATAAATAATCAGCATACTAATTTTTCATAACAATGAACTTGATCGTCATACTGTAATATCTTTTAGTCTCTTTATATTGCTAAACAGCAGTGAAGCAATTAAGTCATATTTAATCACTTCACTTCATTTTAAACCAGCGATTCCCAAAATTTGTAGATCCCGTAAACCTTTGTGATTTGCTTTTACTGAAAGGACTTATGACTAAGAGACAGAATGCTAACGATTTAGGAGTCAAGTTCTTCTACACTAATTACCAATAAGTATTTGGACTAGGGGTGCGACATCGATGTCGATGTTTTGGAAACATCGATGTTTTTGTTAAAACATCGATGTTTTTAACATCGATGTTTCTCTTTCGATGTTTTTGGACCATCGATGTTTTGGTTTTGATGCTTTTGCATTTTAATTGAAAATTATCATAAAATTTGCTATAATTTTCTCGCTAGGTAATTAAGTTTACTTACGGAGTTGCCAGAACAATTCATTTTTTGCACCCATTTTATAAGATCAATTTTTCTGTGAAGAGGGTGATTTTTGGGAAGATCACTACAAGATAGTAAAAGATTATCTAGAGAGTGAGGAAAAGGTCAAAGCTATTGGAAGAACCTAACACTGGTAGTCTGGTGCCAGAACTTGCAGTCTATTTCAAGTCCCTAGTTCTTAAACAAAAGGGATATCCTATACGTTACTAGGATAAAAATTATAACTGGTAAGAGAGAGTTGGTAAAAGTTGTTTTAAAGTATTTGATAGTGATGGCAATTTCTGTTCCATCAGAAAGAGATGTTTCTCTGACTGGTGGGATAGTCTGCGAAAATAGAAATGCGCTTCTGGGGGACGTAGTAAACAAACTTCTTTTTCTCCAACTGTCAACACCAATATTCGGGGTTACTTATCGACTTCCCCCAACAAGTCGTCCCTCTATTAGTTACAATTTGTGTTTAATTATTAACTAACAATACAACACATATTTCTTGCTCTTAAAAATAATTGTTAGAATTAATTTTGCATTTTTCAAATAATTAGAACAATTTTTTCTCATCATTTAACTGACGGTAAATGCTCTGATACATTTTTCTTAGATTCTTTTTTGATGTAAATTTACTTTTAGTTTCATTCAGTTTGAAAATATTTCCTTATTACTATAACTAGTTGTATTAATCGGTGCTTGTCTTATCAATTTTTGCCCTACTATAATACCAAGATGTTGCGAAATTATTCTTAGTAAATTATATTCATGATTTGAGGTTCAGTATTTTCAATATATTCGTCGGATACGTATTCTTTTGTATTGCTTAAATTAGTGTAGTATATTCAAAAATGTATGTTATACATTGATAAAAGATCGATGTTTTAAAACATCGATGTTTGGATATGTCGATGTTGTTTGGTTCGATGTATCAATACCATCGATGTTTTAATTTCTAACATCGATGTTCTGCCATCGATGTCGCTCCTCTAATTTGGACACCTATGCAAATGTCGATATCTGCGGTCCTAAGGTACGTCACGGCCTCCGCTGGTATATATCGTATAGGAAACAGCATCGGCTTTAGTCGCATGCAAGATGCCTTGCAGTTCGGAGCTCTCTGATTTCGAGAAAGGTATAATTATTGACTATCCCAAATGTGGCCGATCCTTAAGGGACATTACTCGCGATCTGAAGTACCCAAAATTGACAGTGGCCTATGTGATTAATAAGTAGAAGGTGAGCGGTCATTGTCGGAATGTGCCCCGAGTCGGCAGACCAACGAAACTGGGAGATAGAGACCAACGAGTGCTGTCCAGAGAAATTCGGAAGAACCGCACCCAACCGATGGCCCTCATCCGCGAGGAGTTTCAACAAGCATCCGAGAGTATTGTTTCATATAATACCATCCGTAAGGAAGTACATCTGCTTGGTTTTCATGGTCGTGCTGTTTCCCATAAGCCTTTGATCACAAAGTCCAACCGCGCTGATCGGTTGATGTGGTACAAAGCACATCGAAATTGAACCGTAGATCAATGGAAACAGGTTCTTTGGAGTGACGAATCAAGGTTCACCCTTTACCGTTCGGATAGCAGGGTCGGGGTCTGGCGTCTACCTGGAGAACGTCTCCTGCCAGAATGCATTGTGCCAAAAGTCAAGTTCGGTGGAGGTGGAATAATGGTCTGGGGGTGTTTCTCCTGGTATGGGCTGGGACCCTTGATCCCCATTCATGGTAAGCTCAACTACGATGCCTACTACACTATTTTGGATGAGAATGTGCTTCCTACGTTGTGGCAGTTTTACGGGTTGGACCCCTGTTACTTTCAGGACGACAATGCCAGTTGTCATGTTTCGAGGTGAACCAAAGCTTGGTATGGTGCCAATGGAGCTCATCGAATGGACTAGCCTGCCCAGAGCCCAGACCTGAGCCCTATCGAGAACCTTTGGGATGAGTTACATCGCCGAATTCAGGGTTGCACTCCCCGTGCAAAATCGGTGAAGTAACTTCTATGTCTTCTCCAAGCTGAAAGGAAGAAAATATCGCTAGCTGTCATACAAAGACTGGTTTAAAGTATGCCCCGGAGGGTTCAAGCTGTAATTGCCTCTCGTGGAAGCTCTATACCAACTATTGATTTTGAATAAAGTTAGTTTTTCTTTTCTATCACAGGTGTCCAAATACTTATTGGTAGTCATTGTATATACAAAAACTTTTGGTTACGTGAAAATTTTCGCCTTTCGACAGATTGACACGTTTTAAAGTGCGCTGAAAGTATTTTTGCCAATTTTGGATATTATTTGTTATTTTGATTCTTCGATTTAATTCGTTTACTTCTCCCTGGAAAAGAATAGATTTATGCAACGGCAAAATCGTGGCGAAACCCTTCCTATCTTTTTGCGGAACCCACTTTGGGAATCGCTGCTTTAAAAAACTTTTTCTTTTCAATAACATTCGAAAAAAACTTGCAGAGGAAATAATTTTCTTTTAATATTATATACACATTTCATTTACTTAATTCAAAAAGAAATAAATAAGAAAAAATATCCAGCCAGAGCTAGGCAAACCTACTTCCCCTAGTACTAATATCGCACTATGTAACAAACACGAGCTACATCTACTGCTCTCTATCCTACGTTAAGCTTGTTCTAAATTACCAGGTATCTTATTTCAGAAGATTTTGTCAACTTCGTATTTATGTCAAAGTCATGAGCGTTAAATATTATATGGATATTTTTTAATGGAAAATAATATATTAATTGCTTTGTTTGAAAGGTGCTGTTACTTTATTTGTTCGTTTATTTATTTTTAACGCATCTATTTCTTTAGATGTGCAAGGCATATTTTATTTCTAGAAATCAGCTTAAAATGTTAAGTTATGATCGGAATAGTTTGCAATTTTAGCTAATTTTGAGAATATTGTTTAAATACTAGAAAGTCAATATTGGTATACGGTAAAGTAGGCTCGTGAAGTTCTGGACGGAACTTATTAGGATTGAAAAGAAGTGAGTTACTTTTTACAGCTCATCTGAGAAAAAACTTATGAAACATGAACTGTTCCTTCCTTGGTCGGACTACCCTTCCTGAACTTTTATCTTCATTCTCCGCTGTAGGGCAGTTCTACAGGTTTGTTAATGGTAATTTCTCGCTAAGGTGCTAAAATATTTTTAGATACCAGTTTTCGGCTACAGCTCTGTGAGAGCCCTTTTAGATTGAAAAGATCAATTCAAGGGCGAAACAAGCGTTAAAGCGAACAGCAGAGAAGCTAATACAGAGAACACAGCCAGTATTCAGCACCTATTATTCATTGAATTTTGACGTCAGGAATTCTAATTATGTTTATCGCAATCATGTTTTGCGATAGGAACCTACTCGTTAAGTTTCTTGTTCCTAGGATTGGAAGTGAAGAAGAAATTTGTACCCGACGTAGTATGACTGGTGATTTTCTAGATTAGGTATTATGAGGCATATCCATAAAAAAAAAGCAATGGCAATTTGGGTGCGGTAATAAAGTTCTGGTTCTTATGGCCAACACGCATCTGTGCACTATAGAGAATATTTACAGCGTATACCGTTATAGTATTCTTATTTCTAATCAATAGCAATTAGTAGCTGGAAATTTCGTATTTAAAATGAAGGGTAAAAATAAAATAAACCCAGCGAGTAAGGTCCTATTGCAATTTGTGATTGCGAAAAGCATAATTTAAATGGAAGAAGTTAAAATTAAAATGATTGCCAGAGGCTGGATGTTGTTTTTTTCCCCCGTTTGAGATAAGGGGGAAGGAAACCAGAAATGATTTCTTTTAAAGACTGTCAAACAAACCCACTTCTGAATGAAGTAAATTAATTTCATAAAAGTGGAACAATTTAGGGCTATTGCCAATAATTGATGAAATACTCTTCAGAAAGGGGAGAGGAGAGAAAAAAAACACCAATCTATTAAATACATAATTATATTTTCATGAAACCCATATAAAAGAAGAGCGATTACTCCGGTAACTGTTTCCTTCAACGCTAGCGGTGTCCGAAGGGTGTAGGCAGGGAGGAACTAGGGCGGACTAATTGGAGGCTGCAGCAGGTGCTGGGAAGTGTGTCCGACACGCGCCCCATGTCGCCAGAATCGCCTTGCCCTTGGTGATGCGTCGGGTGGCCTTGTAGGCAGGACTTTCTTTCTTTTCTGCGTTTTCCTGTGAAAATTTCGATTTCAATTTGAAGAACGGGATCAGAAAAGAAGGGACTAGTACCATATTAAATTTATGTATATAGATAAATATATATATAATGTATAATAGGGCCGCAGTCAGGAGGTTTGGGTTACAACTCCCAAAAAACCTTCGATCTAAACCATATTCCCAAAATGATTAATAGATAATGTAGTTGTCTTTGTATATTTCTGTTCCTACTTTTTTTATGATGTAATTGAATGACGCCTACTTATTTTTCACTCTACAAAAACAATAAGCCTTTGAATAAAATGTATTTTTTAATTGTGTAATGCAAATCTCTACAGAAATTTTAATTTTTGTTGAAACTAAAACACTCACTTAAAAAGGACACTTTACTTGAAAGATTTTTATTCAAATTCCTAGTACCTCAATAATGATCAACCGATGTTGAGTAAAAAAAGCGATAGTCACGAAAAACGCATTCTGCTCTCACTGGTGACCAGTCAGCGTGATTCAGAGTGGTGCTAATCATATGCTTAATCGTTGATTGACTAATCATTTATCGGCTATATTCATCAGCCGAGAGTTTTATCTGTCAGACACCCCATCGAATAAAGCCCCCTCCTTCAGCCATCCAAAAATCTTTCCTGACTGTGTAAGGGTGTCTGACTGAGGTTCAACTCGGCTGGCGAATATGGTTTAATGGTGTTATGGTGTATGTTTAATGGTTATCGGGACTTGAGCTCTTTTACGATTCATCTGAGATCGGTGTGCCTTGGTGCCGATGGAAACAGAAACTTTATGTCCAATCGAAAATACCTCATTGACTAGCGTTGACCTGACCACTTCCTAACTTCTCATTTATTTTCTTTATTCATTGCCTAATAGTCCAAACCTCTTCGACTAAAATACCACGTTGCACACTAGGATGCCCCGTACCTACCCCCAACAAGTGGTTTAACCGGTTGGATGGGGTCCTGCAAAAAGCTCTTTTTATGGATTTTATTTATTTATTTATTTATTTATTTTATTATTTATTTATTTATTTATTTTTTTTTTTTTTGGCCGAAACCAGGAGCAAAGCGACCTTTGATCCAGCACCTCACAGGTATTGATTTGGAATTGTAACTAAAGAGTTTATCGATTGGCGCCGGTAGATGTTGGGTACCATGTTATTTTGTTGGCATCTGTCTAATCTGGGTTTATTATTCAGTCACTGATGCCAAATCATCATGGCAAGTTACAAGATTGAGCATCACTTTAATCACTATTATCAAAAGGGGTGCTCCTTAACTCAAACGATGCACTTTAGCACCCATGTATGGCGATATGTGGTTATATCAGAGTGGTGCTACGTGCTACACAGCGGACGCCACGATCCACTACATAAATGATTTATGCAAGATGTATGTCATATAACGGGCAAGAGAAGTCCAGAAATATTTCAAGGAAGGGGCGGTTGTATTTTTAAATTACCGTAAATTACCGTTATTTTGCCCTCCAGGGTGACTTTGCACGACTTTAATTCAAAGTAATAATTCCGGGCGGATTTTTCGAAACGCACCCCTCCTAACTTACTTCATCGAAGTTCATCTAAAATTGCGCTTTTTGAAACCCGGGAAAAGCTACTGAACCCATTATTTCCCCTATCTCAGATATCTAAAATTATGTCTTTAAAACAAAAATGTTGCTATATGCCCAGGGAGAGGCTTCGAGATCGGGGTTCTCCAACCCATGGCCCGTGGACCATATCTGGCCCACGAGCATATTTTTCCCGGTCCTCGGGAAATTTAAACAAAAACATTTTTTTTAAATTATTTGAGAATATATTTCTTTTTAAGCAATTTTTAAAAGAAAACTAAGCCAAGAAAATCTCAAAAAACACTACTAAGCATGATTGTAGTCGAGGGGGGGGGGCAGTAAGAGGCAATTGCCTGTCCCTAGATGAAAGTCTTAACTTTCACTCTCCTTAAGTCACCAAATATAATTTGTAATTGCATTTTTGAGACTTCAATTTCAAAAATTTTCTGGAGGATAGTAGCTTACCTGTTCTTCTTGGAGAAGAGAATAATATTGTTTCTCCCATCTGTGTACTTTTTATACATTTTGATACTTACTCTTTTGCGTTTAACAAATATTCAGGCAATTTTTTCATGTTTGATATTGATTATTATTTTTTTTTCGTATATGTGTTGTGTACTGATATTTAACTAAACGGTCCGATAACGAATAGATTGCTTAAGGTACGGTGAGAAAATTTCTGAAACATTTCTAAATATGTGTAGCAGCTAAGGTGCATGTAAATTTAAAAAATGCTTTTGAGACTTTCCTAAAAAACTTTTAAAGGTTTCTAAATAATGCATCAGAAAACGGTTCCTAAAATACTAGGAAACGTTTACGTATTAAAATTACAGAGCAAGGTTTCCTACCCACTCGAAAACGTTTTCGAAAATTACTAAAAGAGGACGCCAAAATACATGGAGACGTTTTTGGAAATTACAAAAAAAGGACTCCAAAGTACTCATAAACGTTTTTGAAAATTTCATTAACCGCAACTGCCCCATATATTCAGATACTTTTCTTGATTTTTTTTTCCTTTTTTACATTGCTGTGCAATAGAAATGAGATAATCTTATTATTCCCCCCCCCCCAAAAAAAAACTGAAAAGTCACTCTTAGAATAAGAGATTGGAAGAAAAGAAGTACCTACCGTAAACGCGGCTACTTTGGCCCACATTTTGGAACTTTTCTCATTTTTTCTCAATAGTTTTGTAACTATTCATATTTCTAAGTTGTGTATAAACCTTTTTTACGGTTTATCACCAGTTTCGTGGACTTTTCAAATTTCCTCCCTCCTTTCAAACTGTCAAAACTACGGGTGCCTTTAGAAAGCTATTCGACTCTCTGAGGTGAAAACAAGGTGCCTCAGGGTGCAATGTAGGTTAGGAATTTTGAACAAGGTGAATGACGCTAATAAATGTAAAGACGGACCTCCTAAACGCAAGGATGAAACGTATGCGTTCTGACATAATTCAATTAATCAATAGCGGACAAGGAAGTAATAACGTCGATGCACTTCCACATTGAAGGAAGAACGAAATTGGATTAAAACTCAAGGTTTCTTCAATTTACTCTTCAAAATGTCGCGTAAGTACAGGCATTTGATCATAGTGCAGCTTTGAAGACTGCCGAACATATTTAAAAGTGTTTCAAAGTACTTTGATTCTTCAGTTTGCCATTATGTACATTTGCTATTTCTATCATGCATAAATTTTACCTAAAAATAGCTACTAGCACTGGATAAGTAACAATTAATAATCGAAACGCTTAAATTAGATGATATGTGAAAAGTTAATTCAACTATTAATTTTGAATATGTGGTTTTACTTGCTTGTATTGTCAGGGATCTTGTGGATTTTAACTAAGAGATTTATTGTTAATGTTTGTATATATTACTTTCGGGCATTGTTTAAAATCTTCAATAAGAACATTATTGCCTTATGTATGCAAATTAGCTTCATAATATAAGAAGAGGCATTTCTGTGTTTTGTTTGGATCCAGTTTTTGAATTGCTATATGTTGCTTTTTATTTACGCTGTAGTTGTTTTTAATAAATATGTTACTGTTGTATAAATGCTTGAATTTTTTTTTCTTTAACGAGAAGCTGCAACTCTGCTATGTTGGAAATTTTTCCAACATTGGTCATGGGCCAGACACTAAGTTTGAAAAAGCTAATGCTATTGACTTCAGAAGCCTTTTCGACATGGAGCTGTTGAGAATGGGGCCGAAGTGTAGTATTTAAACTGAATTTTTTCTTTTCACGTCTGAAAATGGATTTCGAGAAACAATTGCTTATTTCAAATCCACATGGAAGGTATAGATATGAAAGTTCTTCTTATGGACCGGAACTGTTGGGAGTTTATAGATGGAAAACCTGAACTACCCAAGGACTGTACTGCTCAAGATGCTAGACTTTAAGGAAAATTCGGTCATACACTTCAATTTATCAAAGTATCGAAAGACTGTTTCAACCTTTAATAGCACAAACTAACGATGGCAAAAAAGCATGGGATATTCTCAAAACGAACTTTGAACCAACTTCGAGAGCAAAAATAGCCGGTTTAATAGATGAATTTTATAAAATTCGGTTTAAACCAGGTGAAGAAACAATTGGAATTCACTGCAAAAGACTAGCTGGAAAACATGCTGAAGTTAAAGATGCTGGATTCGAAATTCCGGAATTACTGACTTATTTTCAAATGATTCGAAGGTTACCTGCTGAATACGAAAATCTCGTTCAGTATTTGTATCGTCTTGAAGATGGAGAATTTACCGCTGACAAGCTTGAATTACAGCTGATTGCCGAATCTGGTATAGAATTCAACAGAAGCAAAAAGATAACGGATTTCATCTTGTAGAAAACGCATTTTCATCGGAACAGAAGCAACTTCAGAAATTTAATGGTGAGCCAAGAACTGGCAAAACTGACTGTAAAAACAATGGAGCGATGCTGGGTAAAGCGAAGAACTCAAATAATTCTAAAACCGAAGGAAGAAACGCAAGAGGCTATCAAACGAATCAACATAGAAGAAATTACGGAAAAAACAAATTCAACCACTATCGCCGAAAGTTTCCTGATGACGAAAAGAATACGAAAGGCATGTTTTACAGCGAAGCAGAATGTAACTCTAAAGAAGATAATTTAGAAATTCAATCAACAAATACAAAAAAGAAACGTTTAAAATCGAACGAATTCCTGCTGGATAGTGCATCAAATTCACATTTTTGTTTTGAAAAATCATTGGTGGAAAATTATAGAAGTTTGAAATCACCCACTAAAGCTTTGATTGGTGATAAGAATTGCGAGTCCGAAATCTTGGGAATAGGTAATATTTTTTACATTCAAGATAGGAATCATTTCGTGAAAGATAAATTGTTAAATGTACACTGCTCGACATTGAAAATGCAACACCAAGAAGGAGTGGTCAGAAAATGATGAAATTTGGAAAAAAGACAGAGACAGCAAGGAATAATAAATGATCTTAATTTCAAAATGATAGGCAGAATACAGAGCGAGAACGCCGTCGGCTCAGTAGAATGTAGGACCACCGCGGACAGCGATACACGAAGAAACACGTCTAGGCGTAGAGTCAATAAGGGTGCGGATGGTGTCCAGAGGGATGGCTCTCCATTCCCTTTTAACCATTTGCCACAGTTCGTCTTCTGAACGAGGAATGGACAGAGTCTGTAAACGGCGTACAATCTCATCCCACATGTGTTCGATTTATGACAGGTCAGGAGAGTATGGTGGTCTGGGAAGCATCTGTGTGCCTTGGAGAGCATGTTGGCAGTGAGAGCACTGTGTGGTAGGGCGTTATCCTGATGAAAAATTGCATTAGGTAGCCCTTGAAGGTAAGGGATTGCCACCGGCCGCAGCACATTATGCAAGTATCATTGAACCGTCATAGTGCCCTGATTACGAACTAGAGGTGATATGGAATTGTACGCAATTGCACTCCAAACCATTATGCCACGTTGTCGTGTGGTAGGAGGACGTTCTACAGTTACTGCCGGATTAGATCTGTCTCCACGTCGACGCCACACACGTATGCAGCGACTATCACTGGATAAACAGAAGAGAGATTCATCTGAGAACAAGACATTTCGCCATTCTCTCATCCACGTCACCCTAGTCCCGCACCATGTTAAATGTTGCTGTCTATGCTGTGGAGTCAATGGCAGTCTTCTAAGCGGACGCCGTGATTGCAGACCACGTGCGACTAAACGACGGGAAATGGTTCTGGTTGAGACAGGAACATTCAGGGTATCTTGCACCAGCTGCAGAATGGAGGAATAAGTGACTTGTGGTTCTGCTACAGCTTGTCGGTGGATGCGTCGATCCGTGCCTTCTGACGTCACTCTGACTGCTCCTGCACCCCTCAATCTTGCCACATTTCGTTGTTCCAACCATCTTGGCATAGCTGATGCACCGTGCTCGCATTCATGTGGGTATCAGCTGCGATTTGACGCACGGACCAACCTCCCCTTCTCAGTCCGATCACCATACCCCTCTTAAAATCGTCTATCTGCTGGAAGTGCCTTCGTGGGCGTCGGCCTGGCATTCTCTCGTGTTACACGTATCCTCCAAGACAAAAACAAAATTTCTTCGACAATTCTCCAGTCAGAAATAACGACATGAATATTGCCCATACTGCAAGTTCCCTCCCTTATATCTTATGTCACGTACGTCGGAGAGCTGCGCATTTCACATCATTTACATAACTCAGTGATGTACGTCTACTTTAAAATTTGCATCAATTTCTGAACACTCCTTCTTTGGTGTTGCATTTTCAATGTCGAGCAGTGTATATTACGCTCCTAATATGAGACGTAATTTAACCGGGGAGCTAACTTAGATTTGGCAGGATATAGAATAAATTGGGGAAATGATAAAATGATTGTGTATAGCGAAAATAATGAGTATTTTTTTACTGTAAATCGAATTAACAAATTGTACATTGTTTATGGTTTACCTGAATGCCGTACAACTGAAATAGATAGTGTTGAAAATTATCATGTTAAAGTGGATGTAAATTTAATTCATAGACGTTTCGGCCATGTTAACGTATCCTTGTTAAAATCAATGAGCAATCTTAATTGCGTAAAAGGAATAGGGGACATTAAAGGTAATTTAAATTCCGTTGAAATTTGCAATGTAACTAAATCAACTAGACATTCCTTTAATAGAAACTATGATAGGTTGACGAATCGAATTTTGGATAAGGTCTATATGGATTTATGGCGTCCCGCACCTGTTAATTCATACGGGGGAAATCGCTAATTTTTGTCAGTAGTTGATGACTATTCGCGTTATGCTACAGTTAATGTAATTAAAAATAAAAATGAAGTATTCGAATATTTCAAATTATATTTAGCAAAAGTTGAAAGAGAACGAAATGTAAAATTAAAATGTGTTAGGACAGACAATGGCTTGGAATTCTTTCATAATCAATTTAAAGCCTTTTTAGTCAACTTAGGAATTAAAGCTGAAAGAAGTTCCACTTTACACCTGAACAAATGGGGGTCGCAGAACGCTACAACAGAAGTAGAATGGATGGTGTTCGTTCTATGTTGCACGATAGTGGTTTGCAGGAAAAATTCTGGGCTTCCCATACATTTGTATATATTTCTAATCGTTGCAGACACAAAAATTTGAAAGATAAAACACTCACAGAGCTTAGGACGGGATACAAACCGTTAGTTAGACATTTTAAAATATTTGGATCTCTAGCTTTTGTGCATATCCCGAAAGTTAAAAGAAATAAATTACAAGCAAGAGCCCAAGTAGGTATTTTTGCTGGTTACGCAACTAGTACTGAGGGTAATAGAATCTACATTCCTTCTGACAGTAGAGTAGTAGAAACAATTCAAGTGAAAATAGACGAACATAGGAACGGGGTTGGTGCTTTATTTGGGAAAGAAAAAATGTGTGAATACGTGATATTTAGGACGAAGAGGATTTTACTGAACCTATTTCTTCAACCGCGAAAGCTAAAGTTGAATTTAGATCTCATTCTGATGACGGAGGTGAAAAGTCACAAACACTTGAATCAATAAATTGGAAAAGAATATAAAGACCTAGGAAAATGAGCAAACGAATTGATGTTTATTATTTCACTCCTTCCGGGGAACGTTTGAGCTCTATATACGATGCAAAAAAATTGTGAGACGGAAAATGTTAAATTTGACGAAGATTTTTTTAATTTTAAACCATTAAAATTAGTTAATATCAATGAGTGTTCTGAAATAAGTGAAGTTAAGTTTTCAGAGGAATCAAGTGATGGGGACGAATTTTTAGACACAGATGTGGAACTGAATGGGAATCAGCGATGTCTGATAACTTCAGATTTTGAATAAAAGGGAGGTATATGAAATTGTTGATCACCCACCTAAAGCAAAAATTATTGGTAATCGATGGGTGTATTCCGTTAAAACGGATGAAAACAATAAAATAAAGCGTTTCAAGGTCCGACTGGTCATAAAAGGTTATAACCAAAGTCCAAATATTGATTTAAAAGAAAAATTTTCGCCAGTCCTTCTTTTTTTTCAATTGTAAGACTTATTATCGTATTTATGTTAGAGCCATATATATAAACTATTTCAAATGCCCTATGGGGCCGATATGTTGGTATATATTACTTTCGGGCATTGTTTAAAATCTTCAAGAAGAACATTATTGCCTTATGTATGCAAATTAGTTTCATTATATAAGAAGAGGCATTTCTGTGTTTTGTTTGGATTGAGATTCTGAATTGCTAGTATGCTGCCTTTTATTTACGCTGTAATTGTTTTTAATAAATATGTTACTGTTGTATAAATGCTTGATTTTTTTTTTAACGACGAAGCTGCAACTCTGATATGTTGGAAATTTTTCCAACAGTTAACAATGTGATGCAATCAGTAAGTGAACGGAAATTCTAACGGTGCTGCGTATAAACAAAACAGAAGAGCACGAAAAAAAAAAGCGATTTGAAAAAGAAATTCCTTCTCCGTCTCGATTTTTTTATTTATTATCTCATGTCAGCGTTACTTCTTGAAGTAAATATAGCGAAGCGAATACATAAATAGTTAGAATTTGTGTTGGCTTTTAATTTGTCGAAAGACTTTACATTGGAAAAAAGTGCTTCTTTATATTCCATGCGGATATTCAAATGTCGAATCATATATACGTGCGTATTAATATGTTGCGCTTGATTAAAATTTTGAACGTTTATGAAACGATTTTATTTTCTATGATTGCAAGATAATTGAGTATTTATTGTTCGTGTAAATGATTTACAAATAGTATCTACGCTTTTCATTTTCGGTACGATCGTGCTGCAGTAAAAAGCAATAACATGTTAAAATTACTGAGCAGTCCAAGTGGATGTACGAAAATTAGTGCATGAACAGACAAATTAAAGTCATGAACATTTCTAAACTATATTTGAAAGTTTAAATGTGATCAAATACCTTAAAGTACAAGTTTTAATCATTTTCAGAACTATTCAATGTGAAAAATGTACCAAGACGTAGTTTTTATAACTCGAAACAATAAATAATAACGTACACAACTGTATCCGAAAATGCCCACAACACCGGGAGGGGAAGGGGGTCAACAACAGGAAGTAGAAAGAGTGCCAATGAGTGCCATTTTTCATCGCGGTGCACGCTGGGTTAAGGGTGCCAGTTTTTCTCCCCTGTTAAGAAATAATATGAGAAATAATATAGAAATAAAATAAAGATTCCTAAATTTTCGGTCACTTCCAAACCATTTTCGTACGTTCCATGTTCTCAACATTAGCTTCTTCGCATGAACAGCTATACTTGGAAACCTGAGCTCATTTCGTTCTACAATAACAAAATTCTGTAAACTTTCCAAAAAGAATTAACAAAATTTGCAAGGAGTAGACGCAACTGGGTCAACGTTTTCTAAACCTCCTGCAACTTTTAGTTCCTCTTCATCTTCCATAATAAAAGCCATGTAACTGAGCCCTGAGGATTTGAGTCTGTAATCGCCCTTTTAATCCGCTGCTGAGAATTCCTGGTTTTTTCTTGTGTTTTTCCTGTTTAGAGCTTTCCTTTTAGCTTTGCCTTTCTTTTCCAAATCTCTATGACATTTTTTTTTTTTCAAGTTTTTATAATGGGGCAAAATAGCTTGTAGGTTAGGAGATATGTAGTTACCGTGAAACTTTTAAATTAAAAGCTTCACAGAAATGAGAAATACAACTATGTTACTGCATAAAGTATTTAATAGTGTTCCTAAAAAGGGTATTTAAAAAACTCGTATCTGATACAGAACTGATTCTGCATGTAAAAGTATGAGAGCTTATAAAGACGCACGTTAGCACAAGGAACACAAAACCAATAGTATTGCTCGTTGTGAAGAGCTATCAAACTCCTTGGCATACATTAATGAGTTCTTGAGGTTGCTCTCCATCGGAATTTGTCAAAATATGTTTAAAACTGGTTCCTGGAGGTTTACCGAGAACTTTGTATCTTTTATCCTTCAATTTAGGTCAAAGTAGGATCCTAGGGCTAAAGTAGCCTGCGATTACGGTACCAAGTTTGGTCCCTGCTGAACTCTAGTCAGGTTTCTTGGGAGACCACTGCTTTCCACAGTCAGTTATCGTTCTCGACAAGTTAACATTTTATGCGTTTTTTGTAATTCAAAATATCAGCAAGTAATCTCATAAATATGTGAACCTTTGCCCAGCTCAAGGGTGCTTTCTCAAAGAACAATCCTTTAACAGCCATTCCGAGTTTAACAGGCTGATGAAGAGTTAAAAGTTTACATGATAAACTCTGTCAAGTTTGACCATAAAACAGACCAAAAGATTAAATGAATGTATCTTTTGGTGGAATAATTGAGTGTAATAGGAAAGAGAAAAGTATGGAAGGCAATGTTATGTGATTGGTTTTCGTAGAGTCTATAATTTATCCAGGCCAAGGCTGTCTTATTATTGAAAAAGAGCAAATATACAAGAATACGTATGGCAATAACAAGAACGAAAGAACTTAGAGTTACTACTTGCTCTTAAAATTTCAGCTAAATCAAACACACACACTGCTCTTATGAGTTATTAAGAAGCATATTTCTTTACTGATCAGTAAATAAATTCCACATCGAAAACGAAATTTAGAACAAAAATATTTACTAAACTTAAATACTGTCCCCTAAATAATTTTGCTACAGAAACAAGGAAATAGAAGTAGTCATTAAGAAATTTGTCACATTCGCTTTTCGTGTTATCACTAGAATTCATAAAACCCTTTCATCTTCGGCACAAATTCTACGAATCTTCTTTTCTTTCCTTTTCTTGCCAACTTTCTTATCTCCTCACACAAAAAAATAATTAGGAGATAATTACAAATTGATCGCGGTGAATTGGATTTGTTTTTCTTTGTCCCTTCATTAAATAGATATCTTCTTATTAGCGTTCTTCCCGATAATAACAGCTGTAGCGACGAAGACACTCTCAAAAATGGCCCCGGGTCTGGACCCATTACTCATTTTTCGTCCTGGAAGCTTTTCAACGAGGTGCGAAAATGATAGTTTTTAGCACGACTCGGTCTCACCCTTTCTGGCTGCGAATCTATTAATTTCGGTCCAGACCGCCGCGTTGACATTCTGATATTAAAATAGTGATTACAAACATTAAAGAAGGATAACTACGAGAATGGAGAAAGAAAATAAACAGGTAACTCTGTGGTGCGTGCGTTCCCACTGCGCAAAACTTTTATTTGTTCAGATTCACTTTTGGATGGAACTTAAAAACCGGTTTAAGGAAGTCTTTTCGTTTACTTAATGACTGTGGAAACGCCTCATTTTCGCCTCTTCTTGGAATGGGTTACGAATATGCTTATTAAAGTGTCACAAATTGCACAAAATGCACGAAATCTGAAGAACCTGAAAGCAGATTACATAATGTTTGTTATTCGTCTAGCAAAATGAGTACTTGTCTTGTCCCTCAACTCGACATTTTTTAGGTTTTAAAGGTTTAGCTCTTGTCGGATATCTAAGTAATTATTAACTGTTAAGAATTCGAAAGCGTCATCAACTACAAATTTGAGAAAAAACTTTTTTCAGTACATTATTTTTGAGATATTTCTTGATAAGTGTAATTTAATATTTGTTTAACACCGAAAGGCACTTCGCTTCTGTTTTCAATTGCTTTCACATCGATCATTAAAATATTGCTTTCGGAGCAACGTTTTGATGAAGCGTGTGAAATTTTAATAGGATAGCTCGAAATTTCCTTATAATTTGCTTATAACAAATTTTTAAATCGTGAAAACTAAAAGAGTTCAACATTTTAATGGATAAAAGGTAGGTAACAAGATTTTTTTACTGACTGAATGTCGTGAAATCAAAACTCCGTTTCTTAAGTCGTCGAATAGTATGCATTGCTACTGCTGGAAGTTTGGGTTACTGTACATGATTGGTATATTTATACTTTTTTTCTTAGTCGATCAGAAACCTGATTAACTGCAAATACTAATTTTAATTTGATAATTGGAGTTTCATGGGATCAGTTCAAAATTTCTGCTCATGAAGTTCCTGTTTCTGAGTCAAAATAAAGACTGCATGAATTATGCCGGGAAACAGCCACCGCCTGTTCTCATACAGTTACATAGACGGGCAACACCTCAACAGAGTTGGAGTAGCAATTCCTGCTTCATTGTTCCACGATTGGATGCCGTCTTCCTTTTTGTTCTAAATTAAAGGATGTTGACACTTTAGTTACTGCTACTTTTGTTTTTCTGCATTCCTACTAGACAGCAAGACAGCAAATAGTTGATTGGCCAAGATTGAGAGATGGATTTATATGAAAAAAAAAAAAAAAGTTTTCCGTTTGAGAAAAGCAATGAAAGGATTTAAAATAAAACAACTGTCGTTTTTTACTGCAATCTGTGTATGTAACCCATTTTTCCTGATCACCCATGCACTCAATAAGTTAGACGTACATGTGCTTAAGGGCACGTGAGGGACCTTTGAACGTCTCTTGAAATTTGAAACTCTTGATACTGTTACTGAAAGCAAAAACATTGTAGTAGCTTTAAAGATAATTTTAAAAAAAACGAGCTCATGTGTGCATCACATGACTTCCTATTGATTCAATTTAATGTCATTTCCCCATTATTGGCAATTTTAATGTGATTCAATAGTTTACTCTCTAAATATCACCAACAGTGGCCAAATTGAAACCAAACTTTAAATTACAGCCAAATTTGTCGCCAAGTTGGCGACAAAACTTGGCTACCAAAAGACAGGCGATATCGCCAAGTGTCCGACAAATTATAAAACAACTTGAGTTTACATCGAAACTAACAATGCTTTCTCCCCAAAAAGGGGCAAAAGACCCCCTTAGGAACATCCGAATGCAACGAAAAGGGAAGGTGCAAAACTAGACCCCACTAGGAGTCTATGTACCAAATTTCAACTTTCTAGGACATACCGTTTTTGAGTTATGCGAGATACATACACACATACATGCATACGTACATACGGACGTCACGAGAAAATTCGTTATAATTAACTCGGGGGTTGTCAAAATGGATATTTCTGGTGTCTGTACGTTCCTAGGCATATATCCACGTGTGGTCGGGTCGAAAAAAAAATCAACATTCATTCGGGGGTGAGAAAAATGGAAATTAAGGCCGATTTTTGAGTGAAATTTTTTTCGCGAATGCAATACTTCCTTTTTTGTAAAAGGAAGTAAAAAAGGTAGATACAAAACTGTATGCGGAATAAACCCCATGAAAGGCATTCTTTAGAGTGTAGGGCCTCCCTTAATGTTCCAACCTGTGTCGCTTTTACAAGAGTTGTAATGTTCTTACGGCACCCAAATCATATAATATCTATCCGTGATACATACGTAGAAAACTTTTGATTTCTTGGTACGCCACAAATTCAAAATATCACCAAAATTAAATGAATCAACCAGAGGTTAAAAACTTTGAAATTAACATGAAGAAAAACAATTTATTTCTATAAACATTGTTTAAACTATAGTTAGTATTTTTATTCCATATTCATATGCAATATATCCTATGAAGAATAAATATTGTAATTTATCTCTATGTTTTTCATGACATTTTACTGAAAATAAGGAAATACTTTATCATTACGTATAAAATATAACATTATTTCATTTATTGAAATGCATTCAAAAAAATTGCATTTCAATTTGCCTAATTTCATAAAACCCCATTTGCAAATCCTTAATTAAACAGGCATTCAAGCACCGTCTGAAAGAGCAGGAATTTTCAACGGTACGGGAAAAAAAAGTGAATGCTCTTTAATTGCACAGAATTTTTGGTTTGCTGGGATTATTAAAAGACATTCTTCTTTTACATTCCACAAACTTTGTTTTTGAAAAGTTAACTATAGGTATGGAGAAATTATCATTCACTAGCGAATGATTTTTACTGTACTCCACCTTTTTAAAGCCTAGAAGTCATTTTCATATTTTTTTTCCGGTCATGTCATTTTTTTCCCTTTCTACGACTTAGCTTATTTCTTGGTTATTTTCTTGGTATTGATTTGCGCAATGTTTCCATTATTTATCACTAAACCAGCATTTTGGTACAAAGACCGTGTCTGTTTGTAACTGTAATGTTCACTTACGAATGCTGTTGGGTGTAGAGTTTTTTTTTTTTTTTCCACTGATAAAAAGACTACAATAACTTTGAAATAATCATTGGCTTTAACACTTTGATGTTTCTTCTTTGCATATGTTGATCATTCATTCTATTCAATCCATATTTTATGAGTCGTAAGATCTTGGAAAAAATTTATCCTATGTAGTTTTTTCCGAACATTAAAATGGTACGAAGTGTTTGAAATAAAATGCAAAACCCGAGACACATTGATATTGGAAATTTGTGTAAACAATCTGTTTGAACTTTGAAAAACAGAAGAAAAAGGAACAAATTCGAATTTTAGAAAAATCACTTTGGGAACACTATGTGCTGAATTCATTTTTTGCAAAATTTTGGGTAAATAGGTCGAATGGTCTTTACCCTTCGCGACATTCAAAAAGACAAACATACGCATTATTTTTAATTCATTACTACGAAAAATGAAAGTCTTTATTTCAACAGTACTTCAAGAAATAAATAGCACATTTATGTTCATTATTTAAAACACTCAGCTTTAACGACAATCGCTAAACTTCCGTAAAAGTGTTATAAATGCAAATTACTACAAGAACTGAGAGCATTTTCAGCTAAAACAATTTATTTCTTGTACTTAACCCTTTATTTCTATTGAGCTTGATGATTAGATAGTCTTTACACACCCAGATCATAAACATAAGATTCTCAATTTAAATGTATGCAGAAGACCTTCAAAAGTATTGTTACAAATCCTGTAAATAGTAATTATTGTAGTAACGTAACCTGTAAATAGTTTCCCGTAATGAATATACAACCCCTTAACATATGGCTAAAGTATACAACCCCTATTCTTTTTTCTTTTTCATTGATCAAAATTTGATAACGGTCTACGCATTTCGCGAAGAGGTAAGAATGTTGTAGAAAATTCTTTTCGGTGTATATAAGCCGTTAGCGATGGATAAACAGTTAGTTTCGATTCAGATTTCGAACTGAGTGCATTTTTGCTCTGTTTATTGCGAGGCATTTCGCTGTGTTGTTTTCGTATTTGGAAGTAAATACGTGTGTAAACGTTGAGTTTACGGTGTTGTGTGATAATTGCTTAATTGCTGATGAATAATTTGGCAGTTGTTGAAGATCTTTCCTGTACATAGTGTAAATAAATTTCCTGTGTTTTTATCAAGAACTGTGTCTTCATTTCAAGAAAGTGGAAGTCGCACCGAATCCGTTACAATTTGGCGCCCAACGTGGGGCTTCTTCTGGACTTTCTTGGAGTAAGTCTGACTTTGGACATTTTTTTTTTCATAAAGACTGTTTGAATTTATAGACTTTGTTTTTATGGTGATTACTCGCGCAATGGATGACCAATTAAAACAACTTCTGGCAGCAATTAATGCCGTGAAAAGTGACTTGACCGAAAGTTTGGCGGCTAATCAAGAACAATTAAAAAATGATATGGCGACTAACCAAGAAAAATTAAAAAATGAATTGGCGACTAACCAAGAACAATTGAAAAATGAATTGGCGACTAACCAAGAACAATTGAAAATTGAATTGGCGACTAACCAAGAACAGTTAAATAGTGATTTAACTGCTAAAATTACTACAAGTCAAGATGAAATAAAAAGGGACCTAACGTCGATGAAAACCATGATGGAGAATCAACTAACCGCAATGGGAGATAAAGTTGAGGCTCTGGAAGAAAAATTTGATACTGTGGAAGAGCGTATCGCCAATGTGGAAAATAAGTTGGAAGAAGAAGACAAGAAATTTACTCTACTTAAAGAAGAGATCCTTAAGGACGTGGAAAGGAGACTGGCGACCGCGGAAAGCAGCTCTGTACAGTTTGGCGCTCCCACATCGGTTGCTCGACCGTCCATTAAACTTGCCACATTTGATGGGAAAACTTCGTGGCAGGTTTACAAAACTCAATTCATGATAGTGGCGGAAGCGAACGGATGGGACTCTGCTACCAAGGCCTGTCATCTTGCAGCATCCCTGAGAGGTGACGCAGCGGACATTCTCCAGACCCTTCCGGACAGCCAGCGCCTGGATTTCGCCGCCCTCACAGCTGCGTTGGAGCTTCGCTTCGGTGAGAAGTGCCAGAAAGATTTCAGCCGACTCCAGTTGAAGTCCCGTTTCCAGAAAACTGGGGAAACCCTGCAAGAGCTTGCGGCGGACATCGAGAGACTGTCTCATCTTGCTTTTTACGACTGCCCTGCGGATGTTCGAGACAACCTGGCACTCAACTACTACATCGACGGGGTTCGAGATCCGGAAATCCAGAAAGCTCTACGGATGGCGGATGTCAAAGACCTGAATTCTGCCGTTGTGTATGCGATGAGATACGAGGCCGCCCAAGAAGCAACCCGTGTGGATCGCCATCTAATCCGGACTCAGGAAGCTGATGAGTCTGATTCCAGGACGTCCCACCTCGCTGAACATGAGAGACAACTCGGTGACTTGACAAGACATCTGAGCAGCATAACAGCCCAAAAGAAACAAGAGCAGAAGTGCTGGAAATGCGGTAGTGAAGGACACCTGCGAAGGAGTTGTCCGGCTCGCCAAGCTACGCGAGGGAAGGAAATCACCACCACTAGAGCTCTGCAGATTTCCTCTTCTAGTAGTGGCAGTGATGGACTTTTCATTTACGCACATGTAAATGGGAACCCCTGCAGACTGATTGTTGACACTGGAGCCAATGTGACAATCATTAGGACAGATGTGGCTCGTGAATTTGGATTGAAACTGCTGTGGACATCGCCACGCGTAAGTCTCCAGACTGTGACAGGTGACAAGATCGAGATTGACGGTAAAGTGGACTTGGAAATAGTGTTTGGGAATGCCACCTACCATCATACGGCATTCGTCGCTAACATCACGGACCCCTTCATTCTCGGATTGGACTTTTTGAAGAAATATGACTTCACTCTCGACTTCAAGACTAATGAGCTGCACTCGATGAGAGAAGACATAGCCGTTTTCCCTGCAGAAAGTGATGTAAAATCCGCTCATCAAATAATAGCCCAAACAGATATATCGATTCCCTCAAGGTCAGAATCATTAATACCTGGCTCCCTTGCAGAAAGCAATAGCTTTCGATTTGGAATCATTGAATACCCTAACCTAAGCAATTACCTAAAAGGAGTGCTGGTAGCATCTACGCTTGTGGACCTTTCTAAGGATGTAATTCCTGTGAGAGTCGCCAACGTGAGTGAAAGGCCAAGGAATATCCGGAAAGGTGAAGTGTTAGCAACTTGTACTCCAGTAAACTGCATCATTAGAAGAATCAATTCCCCCGAGACTGTGTCTTCTGAGTCCTTGACATCGAAGTTAATTGGGAGTGCACCCTTATCGAAGGATCAAAGAACTGCTGCGGAACAATTGGTGGACGACTTCAAGCATCTGTTTTCATCTACATCGGAGGATGTTGGCCGTACGAATTTAACGCAGCATAGGATTTACACTGGAGAACACCCCCCTATTAAACAGCATCCAAGACGACTACCGTTCGCTAAGAAGGAAGAGGTTGAAACCCTTCTGAAAGAGATGAAGGAGAATGATGTAATCGAACCCTCATCCAGTCCTTGGGCCTCTCCCATCGTCTTGGTCCGAAAGAAAGATGGCTCCACCAGATTTTGTGTCGATTACCGACGGCTGAATGAAATCACCAAGAAAGACAGTTACCCTCTTCCACGGATAGACGACACCTTGGACACTCTTTCCGGACACAAGTGGTTTTCGACCCTGGACTTGAAGAGCGGCTACTGGCAGGTTGAGATACACCCTGATGACCGAGAGAAGACAGCGTTTACAACTGGACAAGGCTTATGGCAGTTTAAAGTGATGCCCTTCGGCCTCTGCAATGCACCAGCTACGTTCGAGCGTCTTATGGAGACAGTGTTAAGAGGACTTTCCTACGAATCCTGTCTGGTCTACTTAGACGATATCATCATCGTGGGACGCAGTTTCGAAGAACATCTGGCAAATCTTAGGAAGGTGCTGCAAAAGCTTAAGGAAGCCAATTTGAAGTTAAGCCCGTCCAAATGTAATTTGTTCCGCCGGGAAGTGAACTACCTTGGTCACATCATCTCTTCTGAAGGTGTACAAACCGATCCAGAAAAGGTATCTGCGGTCAGGAGTTGGAGTCGTCCCGAAAACATCCATCAGCTGCGAAGTTTCCTGGGGCTCTGCACGTACTACAGGAAGTTTGTAAAGGGTTTTTCCAACATTGCACGACCTTTGCATAAGCTGACGGAGAGCAAGCAAAAGTTTGAATGGTCCAAAGAATGCGAAGATGCATTTCTACGACTGAAGGAGGCTTTAACATCAACGCCTATCCTCGCCTATCCTCAGCCTGAAAAATCCTTCATCCTGGACACTGATGCGAGCAACGAGGGCATCGGAGCTGTTTTATCCCAAGAAATTGACGGAAATGAACATGTCATCGCTTATTGGAGCAAATGCTTATCAAAGTCGGAGCGAAATTACTGCGTCACCAGAAAGGAGTTACTGGGCATAGTGAAAGCTGTAGAACACTTCCATCATTACCTCTACGGCCGAAAATTTCTGCTTCGGACAGATCATGCCTCATTAACTTGGCTTTTGAACTTCAAAAATCCGGAAGGTCAGATAGCCAGATGGATACAGCGGCTCCAGGAATATGACATGGAGATCAAGCATCGAAAAGGGTTATCTCACGGTAATGCTGACGCTTTATCAAGGAGACCTTGTCCTGAGAACTGCCACTATTGTTCCCGAATCGAGAAACAGTATGGAACGACTAGCCCTACCGCCTATCAGGTGACAGTGACTCCAACATCATCAGAACCTGATCCATGGAGTGATGACCAAGTTCGAAAAGATCAACTTGAAGACCCCGACATAAAACCAATTTTGGAGTTCATGGAAAGTAACAGTCGACGCCCTAGCTGGCAGGACGTTTCTATCTTCAGTCCTGCAACAAAAAGATACTGGGCTTTATGGAACTCACTCCATTCACGGAACGGCGTGCTACACCGGAAATGGGAATCTGACGACGGCAAAACATCTAGGTGGCAGTTACTACTTCCCCGATCAAGGATTTCAGATGTTCTGAAAGAAATACATAGTAGTGCGACTGGAGGACATTTTGGTGTCTTGAAAACCCTCAATAAAGTTCGGGAGCGCTTCTTCTGGAGCAAGGCGAAGGATGACGTGGAGAAGTGGTGCCATTCTTGTGACGCCTGTGCTGCTCGTAAAGGACCGAAGAAGAGAAGCAGAGGGAAGCTACATCTGTACAACGTTGGAGCTCCTTTCGAACGAATTGGGATCGACATCCTGGGTCCTCTACCAAAAACTGCTGATGGGAACAAATACATTCTTGTTTCCATCGACTACTTCACCAAATGGCCGGAAGCATATCCCATTCCAGATCAAGAGGCTACCACCGTAGCAGAGACTCTAGTCCAACATTGGATCTCGAGATATGGAACACCTTTGCAGATTCATTCCGATCAAGGGAGGAATTTCATCTCTGCTGTGTTTAAGGGCCTATGTCAAATTCTCGGAATTGAGAAAACTAGGACAACACCACTACACCCACAATCGGACGGCATGGTGGAGAGATTTAACCGCACAATCCTGAACAATCTCTCGCTTATGGTTTCCAGAAATCAACAGGATTGGGACAAGAAGCTACCTTTGTTCCTGCTGGCCTACCGCAGTGCTGTCCACGAGACAACCGGATTTGCCCCATCTCAGATGCTCTTCGGACGAGAGCTTCGGCTACCTTGTGATCTCGTCTTCGGTCGTCCTCCGGATGCGCCTGCATCGCCTCAGGAGTACATCCAGGATCTCCAGGCCCGGTTGGAAGACGTTCATAACTTCGCACGAGAGCGAATCAATATCGCGGCGGAGAAGATGAAGACCCGATACGACACAAGGTCTACTGGACATGAATTCAACGAAGGCGACAAGGTTTGGTTATGGAATCCCATCCGACGGAAAGGTCTTTCACCCAAATTGCAGTCGCATTGGGATGGACCCTACAAAGTCGTTAACCGACTGAATGACGTCGTAGTGAGGATCCAAAAATCACCTAATGCAAAACCTAGGGTTGTACATTATGATCGGTTAGCCCCATACTATGGCCATAGTTCATGAGTATTACGTAAACAACCATGGTTGATAACATAAAAGTGTAGATAATTTTTCCTTTTAATGTTTAGTAATATTTCTTGTTATTATTGTGTTTCCTATGTATCTGTTAGTTATTAATTAATGTGAATATTTGTAAACTTGTGATAGAAGTTCGACACCCTTTCTGGGGATTGTACTGCCCGGGACGTGCAGTCCTTAGGAAGGGGGCAATGTTACAAATCCTGTAAATAGTAATTATTGTAGTAACGTAACCTGTAAATAGTTTCCCGTAATGAATATACAACCCCTTAACATATGGCTAAAGTATACAACCCCTATTCTTTTTTCTTTTTCATTGATCAAAATTTGATAACGGTCTACGCATTTCGCGAAGAGGTAAGAATGTTGTAGAAAATTCTTTTCGGTGTATATAAGCCGTTAGCGATGGATAAACAGTTAGTTTCGATTCAGATTTCGAACTGAGTGCATTTTTGCTCTGTTTATTGCGAGGCATTTCGCTGTGTTGTTTTCGTATTTGGAAGTAAATACGTGTGTAAACGTTGAGTTTACGGTGTTGTGTGATAATTGCTTAATTGCTGATGAATAATTTGGCAGTTGTTGAAGATCTTTCCTGTACATAGTGTAAATAAATTTCCTGTGTTTTTATCAAGAACTGTGTCTTCATTTCAAGAAAGTGGAAGTCGCACCGAATCCGTTACAGTATACAATAAACTTTTTACTGGTGATAACCGAGCACCTTTGAAGAGTTGAACATGAAGGAAGTAACGTCTCTGAGGGGTGTTTGAGCGGACCTTGAAGTTAATGAATTTGGTGCCCTTTTTCTACTTCTTTCCCATCAATCGAATGTGTCAGCGATATCAGATGCATCTGACATTTAGTCGGACGCAATGTGAGAAGCAATTTGAAATCGAATCTTGTTTTTAATTCTGTCTTCCTGACGTTTCTTTCGTAAAAGTGATGACTAAAACTCCATTGTTTCTGACTACTACTTAAAATTCAGAAGTTTAACTGTATCGCTTGAGGTGTTTACCTTGTATAATTTCAACTTTCTTTGTGTGGGGACAAGAGTCGATAGGTGCAGTTGGTGCAAAAAGAATTATGAGGGGAAAACCCTCTGAAAATAAGTACCTGAAACCTGGAAATAAGTACCTGCATGCATTTAAGATACAAAACCTTGAAACATTAATTCAAATTAATGGTAATATCCTCACATAAATAATAGCCAATGATCAAGTAACCCGCGAGTTTAAACAATGAAACTCGTGCCACGGTATGGTAATTTGATTATATGTTTTGGTAATGTTTAACGAGCAGGGAAAGGTTTTATTGTGACTAGGCTGAACTCGATCCGGTCACTTAATTGTTTTACTGGTAAGACTGTGTCACTTTACGGGAATGAAGAATCAAAAAAGTGGTTGAAAATTAACGCTATCCACTGAAGTTTAGGGTTACAATTTCAACTGTCAAAATGTCACCAAACAGGCAATTGCTTCTTTCAAATGTAGAAGCAATTTTCACCCGTCATATCTTTACATGGCGATTTTCTAGTGAAGTAATAACTTTTGACTTATCTGAATAACATAAGTACTAAGAATAATAAAATAGTACAACTAACGAGGCGTTCAGGTAACATTTTTCAAACTGTGCTGACAAAAAAAAACTGTCAAAATTGATTCCGTTTAGTATCAAACATTTATTTGCAAGTGAATCTCATTTCACAACGAGTTATACGAATTTCCCTCTAGATTAAAATGAATATTTTAATGCTTGTAAAGAATAGTGACACAACTGAAAAAATACCGAAAATGAGGTTTTTTTATTGATATTACTTTTAAAAAAAATAGATCTTTTATATGGAATAAAGACACAAATTGTAGATATAGCAAAATTCCCGGTAGATGGTAACTCTGATTAAAACCTAATTTGATCTAAATTTGATTAAAATTTCTAGGAACCCTAAAATGCTAGCACAGAAACTGCATGTGAAATAAACAAAAATAATAGTATTAACAATTTTTAAGGGGCATTACAATAATTAGGTATTGTTATGAAAGAAACAACAATGAATTATCAATTGTAACAATTTAAAAAATGGTCTCTTGAAAAAGTTGCTTTTTTGAATTGTGTCACTATTCTTTTCAAGCTTTTTTTTTTTGCGATTTCCCTTTCTCTAACGAATTATTAGTTCGATACTTCAATCTAAAAATAAATTTCAAGTATTAAGTACGTTGAGAAAACTTGGAACACATTATTTCTGGACTAATTATGATCGTATTTAGCGAATAACAACCAAAGAATTGGAAAGGCTATACAGTACATGTATAAAACCGTTTGAATATTGGTACTTTCGCCTGCAAAAGATCTTTAAAACAGCACGATTAAAAATGTACTATTTTATGAAGTAGTTTTTCAACTTTCGAGTAATAAAGTCTGTCGAACGTGTAAAATGATGCTATTACTGCATTTAATTTGCAGAGGAATGCGCTCGAATATTCTACAAAAGATTATAACTCAGAATTTTAAATCTGTGTGTGTAGGTAAATGGCTACTTTAATTTAACAGACCAAGTTTTTTCTCTTGCAGTTTAATATGAGTTCTCTGAAGTAAATTAGAATATTCAACATTGTCAATTATCACTCTAGGTGCTTAAAAACTCATTACTTTACGAGTCCACGCCTGTTGAAACTTGCAAAGCTGTTTCGAGTGCCATAATTACTGTAATCTGTTGGCAAATGACCTTGAGAATTCGCAAGAGGTGCAACTCTTGCTTTGGTAGGAACCGAGTCCACGAAACCTCGCGTGCTTCAAATTAATGCTTGCACCAATTCTATGAAGAACACATTGGTGTTAAAAGTTACGTGACATAACTACAAATTTTGAATTGTGCATTTTCAAATTTCATCAATGGAATGTCCTTTAATTAATAAACTAAATCCTCTCCTCGAGCAAGCAGGTCCTAAGACGAAAATTCCCTGATCTGAAATTTAACAGTTTTAACAAGGCAACAATCTCTTAAAGCTATACAACTATATAAGAAAGCTCACAAATGTTTCAAATAAATATATCTATGATGAAATCAAACCAATCAAAATCTATATTCCATCTATTTTGATGAAATTTAATCAATCTACTTTTCTGTTTAATTAGTCTGACTCCCTAGAGCACTGACCCCTTATTCAGTTGTCCCCTTGCGCCATTCTCTCTCTCTCTCTCTCTCTCTCTCTCATTACTTAGACCCTACAAGCAAATTCTTGTCAGAAGAAGCCTTTATTACAATTTTGGAATAATAAAGTACTTTAAAAAGTTCAGTAATTGAAAGACGCAGAATCTATGTATATATGCATTTATATTTAACATTTTTCTCGTCTGAAATGCTAGGCACAACCTGTTCGCATTGAATGTCCTAGTAGTCTAACTGCATAAATGCTCTCGAAGTAATAATACATCTTACTCTTTAACAAAATGAAATGCAAAAAGTGTTGACAGGAAAATAAGTACAAATTTGCGTTATCTATTTTCAGTTCAATACTTTTCAGGAACCAGATGCAATAAATGTAAAATCAGAATAAATATAAATTAAAAACATCCCAGAACAGGATTGCGAGCAATAACGAAATAAAAATAACCCTGCGCGGAAAAAGAAATAATTTTACTTCATCTTTTTAAGTACCCTGCTGAAAGACTCATAAATAGAACAACTATCTTACTACATTATAAAATTTTGATGAAGGCGTCTCAGCAGCCAATCAAATCGATGAAACGTCATGACGTAGAATAAATGTATCGTTTAACAATGACCGCGTTCAACAGAAACACGCTTTTTTTAATTGCGGGCTCACTTACACTTTTGCTTGAAGTTCGTCAGAAACAATTATTAATTAGTTTCCTAATTTCCTTGGCAATTTCCAACAAACTTTATCTCATGTAGAAAAATTTTTGCCTTTTGTTGACATATAATATTAAAATGTATGAGTACTTTCCCCTCACAAATTAAAGGTTTTGTGTGAATATTTTGCTTAAAATTGGGAATAAACTGATTATTTTGTGATATTTAATTGATCTGATTAAAGAATATTGAAATGTCGTCAGGTTTAAAGTCAATTACTAAATTTTCAAAGAATTCGATTACAGGAAGAGATGGAAAAATTGAATAGAGAAATAAGGCGATGCTTCAAACATTGAGATTTTGGTGCGATTGATAAATTTAGGACAAAAATCGTTTTTTTCTCTTAATATCAGCTAAGCCGAAATACATCAGCTATTAATCTTTGGCGGGGATAATAGCACTATTCTTAAAATGCAGTTGAAGTATACTAGTTTTGTAAAATAAGATGTAACAACGGTTTTTGCACAAAATTGCAGATTACTGCGTACACGTGTTTCGGCGTCATAAAGAACATCTCTTTCAGTGCAAAAAGAGTGAGCTTATGGATGAAACGACATCCAACAAAAGCATCCATAAGCTCAGTTCTTTTTCATTGAAATACACGAATGCATCTCCGTACTTTACTTTTCAAGCAAATTCAATTCTTATACTAGTTCTGTCAGGTTATTTTAATTCCGAAGAAGTTGCATATTAAATATATCTATATATTATTGCACATATATATTTGTATAAATTTTGACTCAGTACCGATTCTGTCTATGATAGGGGCAAAGCTGGACGTAGTTGGTCGAGCGAGAGAAGCGATCCGATAGAAATTGCGATGGGAGTTCCGGGAGTTGGCGTGGGACAGCGAGTGCGGAGGGGGGGGGGGGGGCAGTCCCTTAGTAAAATGAAAAAGCAAAAGTCAACGTCATTTTATTTCTAAATTTTACTAAATTTAAAGTTCCTTTTTTTTTCCAAAATGTTTTCCATCTGTGGCCCCCTTAAATCATGTCATTTATTTTCCAAAAAATCATTCCCTCTTCAGAAAATTCCTCCCCTCATTACAATAAGCAGATGACTAGTAAACAAGAAGTGATTAATTACGCGCAAAACTGTTTCTCTCCAAAGCGTCTTCACTTTAAAACCACAAAAACAAGGTCTTTTAATCTCGAAATCTATTAACGGCCTTAAATTTGTTTATTCTTCTCGGAAAAGAACAAGAACTCCAAAAAGGAAGAAAAGAACAAAAATAAAATAACAACGTGCGGCTCGCAACAAATAAAAATGACTTTCCTGGTCGTCATCTGACATGTATGCTGTCAATAAGAGGCCATAAATAAAACAGGTAGCTACTCCAATGAAGAGAATATGCAAAGAACCCACATAATGCCACGCGCCATACACGAGCCTTGCGCGCGACACACCGTTCCTGGGGATGGAACAACGGAAAAAGAATTCTTTAAATTCAGGTCGGATTCCGAAATTATTCAGTTTCTTTTTGGAAAGAAGAAATTCACAAAAAGGTTTTAACGTGCGGGAAGAAAGGCATGAAGATCTTGAGTGGACGCCGTCCCGTCCAATGGTTAATGAGTGTTTATTGAACAATTAAGAGTTGCTTATCATACTTACTTGACCAAAGTTGATGCCGCCCTGAATTTTCAGATTACCATAGCAACGGTTGTTTTTAATATTTATTTACAGAGCAAAATTATCGTCGTCATAGTTACAAATCGTATGCAGTTTGATTTCATTCATATTTTTTTCAGAGCGTAACTCAAGCAGACTTTACATTAATCAAGGATTTTATTTATTTATTTATTTAATTTTTTTTTTTTTATTTTTTTTTTTTTTTTTTTTTTTTTTTTGTAAATTTACGTGTTTACAGGAAGAAACACCGATACAGATGAACTTAAACAGTAAAATTTCTTCCAAATACAAAATTTCTAGAATACTAATTTCCATCATTTTGGATTGATAAGAAATAAAAATACATATCGTTATGCGTTGTAAGTAATATTTATGCTGAGTGTACTGGTGGATATCGGCAATAAAAAATCTTTATCTTTATGACCGCATCCTAATCATTATTTCTTTTTTTATAAATATGCCTCTTTTACTTATTCTAGAACATCACAAGTCATAATGTGACGGGTGCATATTTCTTGGTCATTTCCATTCCATTCGTAGAAATGATTAATTATCTAAGTGATTATTTATCTAATAACATTTAAATATATTTAGTTTCTTTCTTTTTCTTTTTGAATCTTACGTGATCTTTGCTTTGGAATACTAGAAAAATAATAATAAAAGTTCAATTCCTTATTTTTTGTCTTTTTCTTATTTTAATCTTTCATTATCTTCATTTTGGAATACCAAAATAAATGCATGGTAATAATAAAATCACCATTAAAATTCAATATGTTGTGTACGTACACTAATTATATGTTTTAAAAAGTACTATTTTCAAAAATATTTCTGTATCTTTTCCCCATGAAACACTTGTTACGATTAGATTTCCAACACTTAAAAGAAACCGCATAGAAAAATGTCTTAACTCACATGGCTTGCTTCTAGCTTGCTGCTTTGCATGATTTGCTCTTTTCCTGCAGAGATCGCAGAGCAAGTCGTTTCGCAAACAGGTGGCCCAAGGAACGGAGTAGCCGAGTGGCTACTTGTACGCTCTCATTGTGGAGATTCATTCTAGAGCAGAGATGCTCTCTTTGCGCTGACCGAACACTTCTGGTCCTTGAAGATCTGTAAAAATAAATTTTCTTATTCAGAAAATAATAACATTTCATACGATGCATTTTGTGATTACTTTTCGTGACTTTCTGTGCTTTTTCTCAAAGGTTTAATTACTTATGTATATCTTTTACAGTACTAAGGTTCAGTTGGAGTCAAGAGAAACAGAACTTCAATATTTCAGTTTCATATGCTTTCCTTTCTTTTGGAAGAATTGAGACATGAAATCTTGTGCATTGTGTCTGAGACGCATCAACCTTTACTGAGCTAGGAACCTTGTAATGGTTTTCTTACTTTAGATTAGACAGCCAACTCATGTTGTTTTGCCCCATCTAATAGGCAAGGAACAAATTTCATTCCTCAAAAGTTCTGAATTCACATTTGAATTTTACCCCCTTCCCCCAATAGTGTCTAGTTATCGTGTTTCAATATTAAACATTAGAGCATGCAAAACAAGCTATAAAGGAGATGGATGACGTTTTTATGGGGTAGCCAATCAGCAGTCCCCAAATTTACACATTGTCTCTAGCAAAGTAAAGGTTATTTATGTGCGTCCGAGACTGCACACTCTGAGAGTAACTGGTTATGAAAATTTTGGCTCTATAGCTGCTTATTAGAGAATGAAATCATGTTCCCTTTTACGCCAGAGTGTTTCCTTCCACCTCAGAGACTAGGGGGTAAATAGAAACATCCCATTTATTATGAGGTAGATGTAGGTAGATAGTTGCACTATACACAATCAGTTTATAAGCTTAAGAAGTTCTACATCAACAATACTCAATCTGTGGCCAGTAGGTCTTTTGCAACCCGCTGAAGCCTTCAAATGTAATCTAAAATCATTTAAAATAAAAGTCATGAAAAAATCAAATTATGCTCTAAGTTTACGGCATAAAAGGGGAATTTGCATCAAAATTTAATCTCCCAAATAAATAGGAAGAATTAAAATCTTGCTTATTGAGAATTTATGGGGTAACTGCTCATCAAAAATTTCATTTTTATGTGCATCCTACATTGCACATCAAAAGCATGGCTGCGGAATCGGGGAGAAAATGACCGACTCCGGCTCCAAAAATTTTAGAAACTTCGACTTCTTTAACTCAAAATCAATCTGACTCCGACTCCGCAAGCACTGGTAGAGTTTTGGACTTTGAGGGAAAAAAACCGACTCCGACTTTTGGAACTTTAAACCTTCGACTTCCACCTCCGACATCTTTAACTCAAAATCAGTCCGACTCAGACTCGGCAACCCTGATCAAAAGCATCTGGGAAGATGAAATTCATAAATAAATGTTTTTAGTAACCTTTCACATGACAAATAAAACCGGTTGAAACCAGTTACTTCATATTTATGGACATGCTAGGGAGGAAAGTATAAGATTACTAAAACAACACCACAAACAATAATGACGCCTTCTGAATTGTTTGGATACACCTCAGAACCCTCAGTCTCTCTGATATCTAGTCTTCCCCCCTCTGATATTTAGCTTCAGAAATTACCACGAGTATGGTAAAAGAATATTTTTTTCCATTTACCTTATGTACTTTTTACCCCAACTGACCATACTTACCTTTGCATTTATAATTTATTGTAAGTAAAATATACATTTTATTTTTAAATTAACCTTACGTATCCCTTAATACCAAGTTTGTTTGTTTCTTAACAAAACAAAACTTGCATATTTGCGAAGCTTTTTACCAAATTTCCACCATCCGCTGGTAAAAGAGAGAGAGAGATTGACACAGTTCCTTTCTGCTTCTCTTGAAAAGTACTTATGTTGGGTGAAGCCGGATATCTTCAACTTATGCATTCGCACGTGATGTATCAATATTTCAATATTTCTAACAGGAAAAGTGCTGAACATTCTTAAACATTTGTACCAGTGGACGCCGGTTAATTGAATTAGTGGTTAGTTGGATCAACTCCTCTAATGAATCAAACCTTCAAAAAGAGAACAAAATCCAGCTTTATTGAATTAGCCACTTTATTGAATCAGCCGCTTTATGGAATCAAAACTGTTTAGAACAAACGTGATTCATAGAAGCTACGGCCACTGTATATCATTCATGTATTTACAATTCGTAATTTCATAAAATTTGGAGAAAATGGTTTGCATTTTTGGTTAGGTCTGCAATAAAGTTCTATTAAAGGAGGTTTTTTTTAATCCATCATGCAAAAAAAAGTACAACTTTTCGGTGATAGAAGGTGCTGTGTTCAAGAATATTGCAGCATTCCACTAAACGCTGCGTTTATTAGCATGAAGACAAATGTTTTTAAACGGCACTAGCTAGACGACACCATAACGATAAAGGAGTGTAGCATATGTGGATGGGTTCAACACATTTCGTGAAGAATCGCGTCCAATAACTCCCTTAAAGAAGGTCACCTACTCCTATAAACTCTGAATTAGATTTAACCACAGATTAAAAAATCAACGGGTGCTAAATCCGGTGACTGAACTGGTGGTTCATTCGTACAGTGACTGACTGTTAATCATTCATCCACAATGGTTTATTATCAGAATCGTCTTTACCTTGGTTGTAATGGGAGATGTCCAGTCTTGTAGAAACGTCACTGTGTCAAAGTCATTGTTTTCCAAAAGGGACGGTATCCCCTTTCCCTTTAACTTCAAATGAAAAAGAGGCAAACACTAGCACACAACAACCACTTTGCTTTAAAAAAATTTGGAAGATGAAAAACTAAAAGCGTTGAGAAAATTACAAAAAACAACGCATTAAGCATTTAAAAAAAAAATCCAAACTGTATCGAAATCACAGTCAAAGCAAACAAATTAAAAATGGTCATGAGAAATTGTTTTTTAAATGATCAAAACATTAACAACTACTGCAATTAATTAACCATGAATTTAAAACAAATGTATGGAGAAAACTTTTTAATAGCGATTTAAACTGATTACGAGAATCAAAGAAAGTCTTGAAAATCTGTTTTGTTTGAACAGCTTCAAGAGATCAAAAGCGCCTGATATCTGTGCTTGCTTAAATTTAGGCTTGAAATTAATTTGTTAAATTAATTAGCAGTTAACATCCTAATTATTGGTATTAATTTTTGTTTTGACAACAACTAAAAAGCTTGTCCCACCCACCAACGATTTGGAACTGTCTGTCTTGAAGGAATAATCCGAATGGAACAAAAATTGGTGCACTTACTAACCATTAAGGGGAAGAAGAACGGAATAATAATATTAAAAAAAACTTTTTAACAAAAAAATTGAACCGCCGAAAAAACTGAAAAGCAAAAAATAATAAACCATTTTAATTAAACCTTAATGACTAAGTTCTTAAACTGATGTAAGTATACCTAAGTATATATTTTTGTAATAATTTAGAGTTTTTAATTAACCTTAATAACTCAGTTCTTAAATTAATGTAAGTATACCTAAGTAATTTTGAGTCGGTGCCAAACAAGCAAATTAATTATTTTTGTAAAGCGTGAGGCGCAGCGGTGGCGTATGGCGACACGCCCCTTCGCCGGAAAATGCCGAGCGTTCACGAAGTTAAACCCGAACGTCGTCGAGTGGTCTCGAAGAAGCACGTGTCGAGTATTTGGCTGCTATTGAGCTTTTGCCTCATATACAACAGTCAAAATGTTTATATCATTGTTCATCATACTGAAGAAGGATTTCTCATCTTGTTAAAAGCTCAAATAAATGGTTTTGTGGGTCATAGTATTATTCAGCGTAAGTATGCCATAACAACTGTAGCCGTTAATTGCATACATGATCCTGAAGATTTTTCTCACCGGTTGTTTGCCTCTCTCGTGCGTTGTCCCAAAGGTTTCAAAGCTCCAACGAGAGGTACTTTTTGTTGCATACGATCTACTAGTATTCATGATTTAATGATGGCGTGTGGAGGGAGCATTTTTTGAAACATTTATGTTTATCGCCGGACATTTCACATTACATTGCTAATTTTATTTGGTTATTTCTTTAAATTTAGGTAATTTAGGGATCTTTGTTTATTTATTGTTTGGCACCGACTCAAAACTACTTAGGTATACTTACATTAATTTAAGAACTGAGTTATTAAGGTTAATTAAAAACTCTAAATTATTACAAAAATATATACTTAGGTATACTTACATCAGTTTAAGAACTTAGTTATTAAGGTTTAATTAAAATGGTTTATTATTTTTTGCTTTTCAGTTTTTTCGGCGGTTCAATTTTTTTGTTAAAAAGTTTTTATTTTATAATTTTTGTGGCCATAAGCTACTAATGTGGCTATAATCTGTATGCTTATATTTTTGATTACTTTTAAAATAGCTACGTACCTTACTTTAGCTATTAACATATATATATATATATATATATATATATATATATATATATATATATATATATATATATATATATATATATATATATATATATATATATATATATATAATCGTATTTTAACAATTATCTGTTGTGTTACATAAATAATTTTAAAAAAGCAGGCTTTATATACTAACATGGGTAGGCCTACAAAAAATGCTGCTCGGATGAGAAAAAGATGTTTAGAAGAATCTACTAATGAGAAAGAAAAAAGGTTGGAAGCAAACAGAAAGAGAATTACATTAACACGTTCACAGGAGAGTTTAGGTCAGCGCGAGGAAAGACTGTCGAGAATGAGAAGCTACAATAACGATAGGTTATTGCAAGAAGGTGATAAGCAGCGCGCTCGTCGTTTAGATATGATGAGAGAGCGACTTTCAAATGAGAGTGAAGAGCAACGCGCTCATCGTTTAGATCTGATAAGAGAGCGACTTTCAAATGAAATTGAGGACGAACGTATGCTGCGTTTGGATGCTGCTCGTAACCGTTCAGCAATGGTGGTACTTCACGAATCTTCCGAGGAGAGAACTAATCATCTGAGCGCCATGCGACAAGCTGCTCGCGAGCGAAGAAACCAGTGTAACGCAGAAAAGTATGTCACGAAAAAATAGTATGTCACCATCACTAAACTTCGCCCTATTTTTTCATACAAATCCTGAATATAAAAAATGTTTGACGACTGGCACTGAAAACTAACCCTAATCACAAGTACCAGAGATTGAGAGGTCTACACTGCCGTGTGCAGGTAAAGGGCTATAACTGCAATTTTATCTTTTTTTTTTTTTTTTGCATTTTGTCATCATTGTTTGTACGTTAGCTTTGTTGTACAAACTAACTTATTTGGTTTCCGCTAAAAAAAATATAATTCCAACATTTCCCAGTAGATAGTACTGAATCCAGCGCACAATTCTTCAAATGTCTCGAAAACTCATTTCTGCAGATACTGTCGTTTACCTGCTCAAGACAGTACACACGAGAGACATACAAGTCTGCATCTCATTCATCGTGAGGTTTTTTTTTTTTTTTTTGTTATACTCAATTCAGCATCAAAAAATCTTGGAGTGAACTACTAATCGCCCCCCTTTCCCCACCCTTAGGGTAGGATTTTTTCCCTCAAATTTATATAGGAACAACTTCAGGCTATACCCTTTCCAATAAAAAAAAGAATATTCTAAATCGGACTATTCTGTAAAAATTTATGTGTGGTCATATATAAAAAAAATCTGTGAGTGAACAACAAATCTCCCCCTTTTCCCACCCTTAGGGTAGGAATTTTTTCTCCAAATTTATATGAGACCAACTTCAGGGTATAACCTTTCCAATAAAAAAAGAATTATCAAAATCGGACTATTTTGTAAAAAGTTATGTGTGGTCATACATTAAAAATCTGTGAGTGAACAACAAATCTCCCCCTTTTCCCACCCTTAGGGTAGGAATTTTTTCTCCAAATTTATATGAGACAACTTCAGGGTATAACCTTTCCAATAAAAAAAGAATTATCAAAATCGGACTATTTTGTAAAAAGTTATGTGTGGTCATACATTAAAAATCTGTGAGTGAACAACAAATCTCCCCCTTTTCCCACCCTTAGGGTAGGAATTTTTTCTCCAAATTTATATGAGACCAACTTCAGGGTATAACCTTTCCAATAAAAAAAGAATTATCAAAATCAGACTATTTTGTAAAAAGTTATGTGTGGTCATACATTAAAAATCTGTGAGTGAACAACAAATCTCCCCCTTTTCCCACTCTTAGGGTAGGAATTTTTTCTCAAAATTTATATGAGACCAACTTCAGGGTATAACCTTTCCAATAAAAAAAGAATTATCAAAATCGGACTATTTTGTAAAAAGTTATGTGTGGTCATACATTAAAAATCTGTAAGTGAACAACAAATCAACCCCCTTTTCCCTCCCTTAGGGTAAGAATTTTTTTTCAAAATTTTTATGGGACCACCTTCGGGGTATACCCTTTCCAATAAAAAAAGAATTATCAAAATCAGACTGTTCTGTAAAAAGTTATGCGTGGTCATACATTAAAAAAAATATATATATACGTGTCGAATTGAGAACCTCCTCCGTTTTTTCGTCGGTTAAAAAAAGAATTATCAAAATCAGACTGTTCTGTAAAAAGTTATGCGTGGTCATACATTAAAAAAAAAATATATACGTGTCGAATTGAGAACCTCCTCCGTTTTTTCGTCGGTTAAAAATAGTTCATACAATCGCCTACAAGTGGCTCTACAGTTTCCAAAAGATGGTGTTCCAGTTCCGTAGCCTACGAGAATCTAATGCGTTGCATCCTCGCAGGCTACGCCAATTCAAACACCTTTAATCTTGAGAAAAATCAAGGAGCTGTCATTTCTGTTTGGACCTTATTCTGTTGAAAAGTTGCAGATAACAAAACTTGTACCATGGTCGGCAACTGCAAAACGGTACCCATAAATGTCGTAAACATTAGGTATGACATACGGGTTTTATGCTTTAATTCTTTTTTCCTGTATTAACTCATTAAAGTTCAAAAACTCCACTTATCGGTTAATGTTGCAACTATTTATTTTTTATTTATTTACTTTTTAATTTATTTAATTTATTTTTTAATTTATTTAATTTATTATTTTTAAAATTTATTTATCCATTTTATTTATTATTTTTTAAATTTATTTATTTATTTTGATATAAAATTCTTCTCTTACTTCCCTGACTAGTAAATGTACCGATTTTTGTTTCAGTCGGATTATTCCTTCAAGCTACAGAGACAGCTCCAAATAAAGATACTTATTTTATAACCACCCTGTATAATAAAAGCTATTAAAAAGAAATACCAGGGAGATTGTAATATGATACTTTGAGGATCGTGCAAAGTAAAGAAATAAATTTGTCTTTGTCCCCATTGTTTCCAAATCAAAATTTTAACAATAAAGTGTGTTAAAGTGTGTTGTTATGAGGCTTTTGACCGGTCCCCAAAAAGAGACATACCTCCCGTTATTGATTGATGGATATGTCGCAATATGCGCACAATCCCTTGACATGTGCATCATAGGGGCATCATCGAGGGCGATTTGCGGTCCACCTGCGACGCTCGACACCTGCTTTGTTCCGCGTTATTGTTACGCCACAATTAGCCCGCGATGATGAGGGCTCTCATAAACAAACAGACTGATTCGCGCACTCGCGGGAGAATCTTAAATAGATCGATTTCAACAAGTAGCTGTAAGAAGGGGCGGGGCGAGCGGAAGATAGATGCGACAATTAAACTTGATTAACCAGATTATGATTAGTTCTGAGATGAGATTTTCGTTCGTGATTTGTGATGTCGGAGGGTAGTTTATTATCCAAAATAGGAAACATATCAGAATGGACATTAATACAGCAATTTTTCGTTTTTGCTGGGATCTAAAAATTGTAGCATTGGATTAAACATTTCTAGTTTATAGAAAAGAATCACACTTTTGTTATATTTGGTAACATTTAACGATAACTATTTACGTTTATGATACTAGATTGTTACTTGTTTTACAGAGAGAGATTTTTTTTTTTAGGAGAGACCAATGCAAAGCATATTATTTTTATTTTAAAATATAAATATGTTTATGCAAGTAATTTATTTATTTGTGAAAAATATTAAAGACAAAAATATAGGTTACAGAATAGGTTCTGTGCAGCACAATTTCCTTAAATCGAAACTAAACGTTATTTCACAAAACGTTTTACAAATATTTTTAAAAATAAGAAGTAACCATGACTTAAAACCGAAAAAATCTCTATTACAAATGAAGATTTTTTCTTTTTCGTTTTTTTTAAAACTAAAAATAATTTATTTATTTTCTAATATTACGAATGTGTTTCAAAAAGTAAAAGGTAATAAAAACGCTGACGGATGTGCAGCTTTTCTTTGAGTGAAGAAAAATCACGCTGAAAATAACAAAAAGGATCAGAGCTTTCAAACGGTGCCAGTCGATGAAGATGGGTGCCCACTAACAGGAAAAAATGTCAATTAGATTATGTTTGCTTTGACTGACAGAAACGTGTCCCACCAATAAAACAAAAAAAGTGTGATAGGGTTTTTGTTTTGGGAGTTATTGGACCGCCCTTGTTACAGTCCTGACCTGGCACCAAGATATTTACATTTCTTTGGACTTTAAAAGAAACACTTTGGAGGTCAGCAGTTCAGAGCCGATGCTGCGGTTCAGTTTGCCATTTTGATGCGGTTTCTCATTCTTGACGATGATTTCCTCCACGCTTGCCCTAAAGATTTTGTTTTTAGGACCTCAATTTGGAAATTTCTCCTGGAGAGTGGCTTCAAATTCAGCACTCCTCTAACATTATTAAAACCTTGTAGCATTTTGTTCTTAGGACTTCAGTTTCAAGACATTTACGGAAGAGAGTCACCATCCCTCTCTTCTTCTATTATCATCAAAGATGGTTTCCAATTGCTTGTATATTTAGGTCTTCAATTTCAAAAACTTTCTGGGAGAGAATGGGTAAATCCCATGCACTTCCCTAGCGTCGTAAAAGATATCCTACAGTTTTTTGACCTTCAGTTTCAAAAAATTTCCGAGTTAGAGACCAATCGCTCTCGCGAAAAAAAAAAAAAAAAAGGTCTAATGTTGCATTTTAGGATCCCTATTAAAGCACGATTATTATATATTTTTGTTCCTGTTAGACGTTTCATCTGATTTCTGATGTTACAATTTTAGATTACAAGCACCAAAAGAAAAAGAAAAACTTGAAATTTGAAAGTTTCATCTCTTTGTTTATCATACTAAAAAAGGCATTAACTAGTTCCTAAACTGTTACTGAAATCGAAAGCGATCGAAACTAAAAGTAAAGTATTGTACTATCAAGAAATTAAATTTGACAATCTTGATTTTTTTTAACTAAGGAACATAAAAAATATTACTTGGTTATTAATAACGCAGTCAAGACAAAGTTTACAGTAGTATATCTTCCAAAATATGCATCACTTTTTTTGACTCGTGACAAAAATTGAATAATTTTACTATTTAGAATTAGAGTAATATGCTTGAAAAAATAGCATTAAATAATTATTTTGTTAAAGTGTACATATTTAAATCAAGAGTTCAAATTTACGTGCTCTTTTGACAAGCATTTTTTAATACCCTCCTTTATCCGGAATCTCCGACTAACCGAAGGATGTCTGGTTCGGTTAATCGAGCTTCTGCTGACATACTGAAATGTACGTTAAAAAAAAAAAAAAAAAGAAAGAAAGAAAGAAAGAAGAAATTCTAACGATCGGCTGAAATTTGGACGAAACACAACTACTTTGACACCTGTTTCACAAAAAAAATAAAAAAAGGAAAGTTGTTCTAATAATGCATTTTCAATGCGCAATTTGTAACGGAAGCGAATATTCGATCGTTAGAAAACGGGTAATTGTCGAACGCGTCGAAACAGATGCTCTTGGGCCGAGAAAGAGCTCGCCCTCGGAACGCCCTGCGGTTATCTCCACCCTCGATCGCTGCGGACCACCCTTGTGAGTGGGAGGAAGATGCGGAGATCAGCGATGGCACGCGCCGCACAGATTCCTCATCCGCACCGTTGTTTGGCGGAATTGAGCCAAACGGCGGCGCGAAATCTCTTCGATTCTTGCATAGATGGATACGGTCTGCGCCGGTTATTATTCCCGGGATGTTGAGATGTGTTGTTTGTCGAGAAGGAGTTGCAGTATGAGAGTACTGAAGCTTTAATGAGGAGATACAGTAACTCTAGCATCAAAGTGGAAAGCAAAAGATGTAATGCTAGATGATGTATCGCTAAAATAAAAGCAGAAAAAAATGCTTTGAAATTTTTTAAACGCCATTAGTAATTAACTGAAATCATTTTAAAGTATTTTTACCCGACAGCAGTAAATAACTAAACTCTTTTAAAAAGAATTGTCAAGCGGCGATAATAATAAATGGCTGAAATGTTTTAGAAAACAGGGTTGCGGTGTCGGAGAGAGAATGATCGACTCCGGAAATTTTCGAACCTTCGACTCCTGACTCTTTTACCCCAAAATCAATCCAACTCCACAAGCACTGACAGAGTTGAGGACTTTGAGGGAAAGTGACCGACTTCTACTCCTAGAACTTTAAAACCTTCGACTCCTAACTCCGACTTCTTCACTCCAAAATCAGTCAGACCCGACTCCGCAGTCCTGTTCTTAAGTACTGTTGTAAAGCGAGAAAAATAAATGACTGAAGCATTTAAAAATAGTATTTTAAAATGACAGCACTAACTAAGGAATTTTTTTTATAAGTATTTTAAAGCACTCATAGTAAATAACCGAATATGATTTTAAAAATTTGATACTGAAAATATCTTACGTCTATCTTTTGGGAGTAGAAAATCTATTTTTTTTTCGGCACTAGATAACAAAAAATCAAATTTTTCCCCTTACTCTTTAACCTATCAACTATTAAGGAACATCTGCATCACATTTTTAAATGAAAAGTGGAGGCAACATTTGGAATTTCGAAAAAGATTTCATGCTCTGCATGACCCTCCCCCTTCACTCCCTCTCTCCCCTTCCGAAAGAGATACATCAAATGAACCGAATTTTCATGTGAAGAATATGGAATAAAAAACGGCGCGAATTAAATAAATTCGATACTGATTAATGTATCAAATGCTGGTAAACTACAAAAGTATAGTGCAACGAGGTGGGACAGGTTGGGCGGATTATTTAAAGTGTTAACAATGAGTACAGATACAAGGATGCTGGAAAAGTATGTGACTGAAAAATACACTGGCCTCAAAAGGTGAAGGTACAACCGGTTTTTTGCGTCTAATTTTCAAACGAATGAATGTAGAAACAAAACATTTGGAGGATATGTGCATTACATGGCTTTGTTTTGAATGCGTCATAGCAATTTGTATAAGTGTATTGCAAAAACGATTTATAACAAAAAATGCAATCTTTGCGGAAAAGTCCGTTCTTGAAGAAAACAGAACATCACAGTACTACGTAGTAAAATGTCAGAGAAACAAAACAAAAATCCGTTTTAATAAGGAACATATCCCCCCTAATTTGAATTCACTGGCGGCATCGATTTTCCATGCTGTTTATTAAGTTGTCGGACACCGGAATAATAAGCGAAGACCAGACACAGATTAAGCCTTGTTCCAGCTCATGTAACGACCTTGGAGGAGGATTTAAAACATCAACCTGTCTGCCAAGATAGTCCCAAAGATGTTCTATCGGATTCAGGTCTGGAGATCAAACTGGTTATTCTACTCGTCTCTAAACCGTGATCCACAAGATACTCATCAACAATCGGTGCTCGGTGAGGTCGTGCATTATAGCGTTATAATCCATCAGAATGAAGTCATTACCAATAGCACCAGCATATGGGCGGACATATGGATCAAAGATCTCATCCCCAGGTCTCAGACCAGTCAGAGATCTTCCATGGAACACATGGAGGTCAGTGTGACCACCGAGCGAGATCCCTACCCAAACCATGATTCCACCACCTCCATAACTGTAGTCTTTCAACAGTTTTTTATTGATGTTATCTATTGAGATGTTCCCTCCAGATCAGTAGACGCCCTGAATCACTCTCCAATGTAAATCTGAAATCGTCTGTGAACAGCACAGAAGTCCATTGCTGCTGGGTCCAGGAAACATGTTCTCTTGCCCAGCATAAGCGGATCCTTCATGTGGTCCGTTGAGGGGAACACACACAACTGAACGTCTTGCATAGAGACCTGCATTGTGAAGACGATTTCGCACCGTAGTAGTAGATTTTTCTTCCTGATGCTACAAAGAGGTCTGCAACGAGTAGTGGTTTTCTCCTTCGGGCCGAAAGAACTAGAAAACGGTCTTCTAAAGGCGTTGTAGCTCGTGACCGGCCTAGAACAGGTCTTTTAGACACAGAATCTTCGTATTGGTATCGATCCTAAAGTCGCTGAGCAACACTACGAGACACATTGAGACGTCTAGCAGCATCAGCCTGCGACAATCCCATTTCCATCCATCTAACTGCCCGCCATCTTAACGAATCGGGTAAACGACGTCTCAGACATTTTCTAAAATTTATTGACTGTTGTCACCGAAACTGCCAACAACAATTGAAAATCAACACAACATACACACAAAAGTACGAAAGCTCGATATTTGAATATTTTTTCTCACTCATAAAAATATGTTCTTTTCTATAAAATGAAAGTGGTAGCAACCTATTTTTTATAAATGGTTTTAAAGTTCTTTATTATCAATGGTGAACTTCGAAAAGCATGTTGTACCTTAACTTTTTGAAGCCATTTTATTCGTCATTTATGTTTCTGTAATTCATAATTACTACTGTTTTTAGCAGAACTATTTTCAGTCAAGATAAAGGAAAAACTACGCACAACCGAGTTAGAACAAAAATATTCAGGTTAAATACCAGAAGCCCGCTCAAAAATTGATTAAATACAAAGAAATTCTCATTGCAAGCACTTATTAAAAGTTAATAAATACCTAAACAATTAAAAATATCACTCTTCCAGGATAAAGCATCAGATTTTGACAACGCTACATTTCACAGAGCTGAGTAAAATGCTCCAGTCAGCAGTTAGGTTGAATGCTTTCAGCCTGTGGTGAAGCTTTCTTACCCAAAATTGATCAACACCATCGCAATTGATGCCTTTTGAAAAATGAAACTTTTTTCTTCAGAATGAACTCTTATTTTATTCCTTGATTCCGTATGTTTTCACAAAGTTCCTCGTCTCCAAAAATATGGTCATAAAAAATTCCGATAAATGTGTAAAACTTCGTTGACATATTTTAAATTATTCGTAAACTTTTTTTTTTATCCTAATAGACTCCGTATTAGTCAGTCACCGCCTTTCAGACCTTGTTCATTTCCAAGTTACCTTGTTCTGGTAACCGTTCTATCATGTGGCACCACTCACTGTAAAAAAAAAAAAAAAATGCGTAACCTTACTCCATTATATCGGTGGCACCACAGCTACACTGGAGTAATTTAACTGATATAACTGGTGTAAAGTTTCACATTACTTGTGGGAGGTTACACCATGGAAGTGTAACTATAGCGTAACGTCTCTCTCATTTCTGTGTAAGGTTACAACAGAATTTCCTGTATGCTTACAGAGAAATTGCTTGAAAGGTTACACGTTAGCAAAAATTAAGCATTCATCTGACTTTCTTGAGCGGGTACTCCTTCTTTAATTGCAAGTAGACTCATACTTCAAGTTAACTATTCGATAGTTTAAATAATCTAGATACATTAAATACTCATGTGATAATAACTTTCCACACGTTATAAATTGAAAGTGCAAAAAAAAAGTTTTTGATAAAAAATAGAACCGACTTCAAATTGCTCTAAAAAGGGAAAAATAATTTTATTCTTTAAACACCATCGATAATATTTTTAAACATACTTTTTGAATTTGGCGCAAAAACAGAAAGTAAAATCCAGTGCAACTATGCTTCGTTCATATTTTTTTTCAGAAAATCATCCAAAGTTAGGAACGAAACATTTATATCGTTACTCAAATATGCTGTTATCAATGCATAATGTATGTGGTGGTGAAGAAACTGGACCTGGTTATATTTATAGTCGTAGTTGAGTTATAGTTGTGAATGATTTCATCTATCCTTTTTGCGCCAACTTCAAAAATTATGTTTAAAAGTATTATCGATGGTGTTTAAAGAATAAAATTATTTTTCCCTTTTTAGAGCAATTTGAAGTCAGTTCTATTTTTTTTATCAAAAACTTTTTTATTTCATTCTTTTAAGTGTAAATGTATTTCAGAAATATTAAGAAATTACCATCACGAGACTTCACCTTATTTTTTTCATAAAAATGCTCCATACTAAAAAAACTATAACATCCCTAAAACTTAAAGCGATTGGTACTAGAAATTTATCTTTGTTCATCTCTGGAGTAGATGGTTGCTTCAGAGAAGCTTTCATTCAAAATTATCATTACAATTACTATAAATGTTACTGTTGTATGGCACCAAACTTTTATAACAACGGGTTTTATATTTAATCATTTAATAGGGAAATTGCATGAAATTTACTGTTTTTTGCCCATAACTTATTTTCTAAAGGACAAATATGGTCAAACAAAGTAATGGGACCTAAGTTGAGCCATCCCCTATCCATTAAAAAAAGAATCATCAAAATCGGTTCACTAGATGAGACACTGTGAGTGGACAAACAAAAAAAAAAACATACATACGGTATGAACTGATAACCGCCTCCTTTTTGAAGTCGGTTAAAAATAAATTAGTAGGTTACAATACTTAAAATTTCAGTATACAAAAAAAAAAACATGCTAGAAACGCCTTGTTTTTGTTTGTTTGTTTTTTACAGCCCTTGCTATCAATCACTCGTTTATTCAATATTTGTCAAGCTCATGCTTTTTTACCCAAGCAATATACACCAACTATTTATTTATTTTAATGTACAAACAAGACGTTTTTATTGCCCTAAGAGAGGAAATAACACCTAGGACACTAGAGTGGTGTCCGAACCCACAATGCAAGTCTCACAGACAGGTCGCAAAGCAAGAGTTTTTACCGCTCGACCACAGAGACTGGTTTTAGATTTGCAAATAAAAGTTTACCAGCTCTGCGCCGATGCTGATTTTCATGTATGCGTTTTGCATTCTATTGACCTTTTAGGAACTTTACACAAACCATAGTGCAAGGTTCCTCCAACAACTTGAGTCTTTAAAACAATGATATTACACACTCCAGAATTCGTGTAACATTACACCCATTAATACTCTCTCTTTCTCTGGTAACCTTATACATTTTTTTTTTTTTTTATATACGGTGTGCCAGCGGATGGACTAAGAATTTTGACTCAGAGCTTCCCACCGGAAGGAGACACCTGGAGCTCCTTCGATGTGTAATGGCACAATTTCGCCAAGATGATCCAAACTAAATAACTGCTCAAGGGATCATGAACGTACCCCACAAATAATAGGCCATGAACGCTGACGATTTTTGGATCATCTATTGATTATTTTGTGTGACTATATTTTTTATGTTTTAATAAAATGTCATCTCATTTTAAGTATGTGGGTCAATTTTTCAACAACACCGACATTCATCTGAGAATTAATAAACATAGAAGTGTTAATTAACTATTATCTAAACTTCATACTTTTTTTTTTGAGCAGATTTACGCATAATGAAGACAAAAAAAAGAAAAAGTTCTATCCGAACGGTACAATATTTTATTTTGCAATGTCATATGCTTGGCAAATAACATAATGCTAACGGATGTACTGACTATAAGATGATTTTTTCACTTCATACTTAAAAAAGGGAACCCTATAGGCTATTATGATATAAAGTGACGTCCTTTTGTTCGAGCAATTCAGATAAAAATCAGGCATCGCTTTTCGCCCGATGTCCTGAGGAGCGTGAAACCGCACGTGGCCCGTCGTCATCTTCATCAGAAGATCAACAATCCGTGACGCCCTCCGCTCGATTGTGGACGATATAGAAAATACACTCTGCAAATCTAAACGCTCTAATAAGGATTGTAATCTACTTTTCTTATCCACAGCTCGATGTTAATTTCATTCCACTTCTTCGGAATTTTTGAATAAATGAATTTCTGCACTTAAGTAAATGAAATCAAGTTCTTCCATTTTTATGAAAAAAAGACTTCATTACATATTGACGTCAAATATAGAATAATATTCTCAGCCAATAACGGGCGAGAAAAACAACAATCATATTCCATCAAAATATTTCAAGTAGAATCTATCCATAACTTCTTTTGTCGTTGCCTTTACAAAAAAAAAAAAAAAGATGATGAAAGCAATAGATAGCGCAGACCATGATTATATTGAATAATGCAAAACACTGCAGACGATACTAAATTGATAAATAATAAATATAAAGCACAGCAGACGATAATAAATTGATAAATAATAAATGTAACGCACAGCAGACGATAACTATCGGATAATACCTGGCGTTGCTGCTAATCTGTACAGAACGGGCATTTAGGATAATTTTCAACTTCAACATGTGGGTTAACTTAGCAGCATTTAATATTTGTTATTTTTTTTTTTTTTTAAGTTCAAGCATGTCTTAATTTCTAGCGAAAAAAGGCGCAGGAACTTCAGAAAAGGCAGGTAGTCTTCAGAACTTATTTTAACGCATTAATAGCCTGATTTATATTTAAAATGTGAAAAATCACATAAAATTGGAAAGAAGTGCAGGAGCTGAGCTCTCCTGCAAATTAAGCCTTGACTTCATGAAAAACGGTATAAGGTCCAATGTAGCACTCCGCTGGCAACCTTATAGCATCAGTTTTCGAATTTTTGTTCAAAAAATTTGTTAACACTGTACACCCATCTAGTTGTACAATTCAATTATTACTGTTTGGACCGTGCTCTTGAATACTGATTTGAAGTTGTTGAACAATCTCATCCTACATTGCAATATTATAGGCATTCTAATAAGGGATAGAGATCTTGTGAGGCTCTTAAATTTTAAGTTTTTTGCATTAGAATTTTATTTAGCTGCTTTAAATTTATTACTTTTTTAACTGAAATAACTTAAAATAAATCACATTTCTTTTCAAATAATTCAAATTAACTTGACATGGAAGGATAACGTTGAACCATAGTTCTTTTTATTGGTTTATAATCGTACAATAATTTAAGTTAACGTTTTCTATTTTATGACATTAGAAGCAATAAGGCTATTAAAATATGAGTGGAACAGGTAAAAACAGAGAAATTGTAGATCAGAATTGCCCTTAAAAATCTAAAAGCAAGTAAAGAGAGCAGTAATATGCATTTATTTTTAAGATATGCACTAGTGCCAAAAGAAGCAAAAATATACAATTGCATATCATATATATGCATTTACATATAACCCGATTTCTAGAGATTAAAATTTAAAAAGCGAAATAAGAAAATCATCGTAAAGAAAATGCTACAGCTGCAAATATCTATTTCAATGATTCAATGGAGCTTCTTCATCAGTGCTAAAAGTGCTACACACAGCAAGAAAACTGAGTGAAAGCTCATCAACCAAAAAACCCCGGTTTTTTCGTATTAATTCTATTTTAGCAAAGCATTTTTCATTTAATGGTCGTCTCTGTTCCTCTGAGCAAAAGATTTCTTCTGTGCGTATCTGGCGATTCTGAGGGTCAAAACTTTTTTAAATGTTTAATGTTAAAAAAATTGTGAAGTTGTGTCTGTAGCTGTCCCATGTCCATGAGATCCCAAAGCACCTACAGCCTTAAAGGTAGGTACAAAATAATTTTACCTAATCTATTATCTCTGGGGGTATATATATATATATATATATATATATATATATATATATATATATATCTACATATATATATCTCGGGGGTTTGCGTCTTGTTTTTTTTTTTTTCGTCGAAGTAGTTTTCTGTAATTATTTTTTAAAAATAAAATTGCGAATAAATCGATTATTGAGGTGATAAAAGATTTCTCCCTAATCCTTAACATCCTACCTCATTCGAAGAAAAGATTTTTTTTCTGCACAAGATGAACCTCGTTCCAGTTTTCTGAATTAATTAGAAAACATGATGAAAGGATTTCTAATTTTGCAAAAGTCCTAAGATGAACTCAATTTAACCAGTGAACTAAAGATCAAAATGTTACTGGAGACCACGAATTGGAAAAACACTTCAAGCATTCAAAACGGTCATTTTGCTGCGCACAGCAGCCTTTTAGCACATATAATTTGGTGCAAGTTAGAATGCTATTCGTAGCTTTTTTTAAAGCTAAATAAACATTATAAGGAAGAAATGACTGCGAAATTTCAGATAACATCAACTAGGCTAGACATCGACAGTCTCTGTAGTAAAAACAAAAAAAGAAGGCCTATCCCAATTATCAAGTGTAATGTAAAAGTAGATGACACTAGAAGCACGAGTTAATGCTATTTTATATTATTAAAATTACATTAAAAAATCAAAACATAAAAAAACTTCCTTTTAATTATCTTCACATAAACTACCTTATCAATTTTTAGTATTTTAAAGGGGTTTTTTTTCTTTTTTTTTTTTTTGGACGATGTGCTGGGGTTTCCCGCAGAACAAAGTCTTGTTTTAAATGCTCCGATCAAAAACGATTACAAAATTATAGAAATTCACTCTTCCGTTCCTGTCCTAAGAACAAAAAAACTCCCGGCTTCGAACTCCCGTGAAATTGGTGCAAAGCCCCCTTATTAAAGCGCCGTACATTAGAAGAGGGAAGGATTTTTTCCCTCAATAACATCGATGACACGGATTATTAACGACCCAAATCTCGTAATCCGAAACCTTAGTCTCCACCTTTCCTCCTCCCCTGATTAATTGTTCTTCGCTCGGCTTCTGCATGCGTCGAAGCGTGGAGGGAGGAGGAGGAGGAATTCAAAAACTCTCGTTGTTCTTGTCGAACACAACCATTTGCCCGCCTAGATTTTGTTTCACTGCTATGGCGACACGCTCGACTTAATAGTGAGGGAAAGCTGCTGCTAGGTATGAAAGGAAAGTAAAACTTTTTTTTTTTTCAATGCGAAATTATAGGTTTGCAGGAACGTGTTAACCGCCGCGTTCTATTTGAGAAATCTTCGTGTGTCGAATAAAATTGCTATTTGACAATTTTATTGTTTTTTTTCCTTACGTCACTTCAACGGATAAGAATAACTAGCCGCCTCTAGTACATTTTATGATAATTTTTTTTTTTATTATTTTAAAAAAATCCTTGTTTTGAGGTTAAAGGTTTGTGAAAAACTCTTATTCTAAACCAAAAAAAAAAAAAAAATGCTCAAGAAGCACGTCATACCTATGTGAGAGAGAGAAATTAAGCAGTTCTTTGAATTTATTAATGTAGAAACACTAAGAACATGGAAATATTTCGTATATGAACTTAGTTTAACAATATCTTGGTCAAAAAGAAAAACAACAACGCGAAACTGAAAAACCCTAATGATTAATTGTTTCTCCTTTTTAATGAGGCTGCGTTTTACTGGCTTTGTCTTCAGTGCAGAGCTAGTGCGTTCCTCCGAAATGGGATACACTTTTTTATGCGGCAAGTCAATCACTAAATACCATTACCATTAGAACTTTGACTCCAAATTTCTCCACCAGATGGAAACCTCATAACTCTGATTGATGAGAAACTGTTCTCGGATTTTAATTTTTCCAAGAATACTCAAAGCCAAACGAGGTCTCGAGTGATATTTTACATGCCATATAGTCATACGACATTGAAGCTGTTGATTTGCTGCATCTTAAAATCCACCGAATGGGACCAGATTCGAACCTGCGCTTTTGGGCGCGAAAGGCCATCGCCCCACACTGTTAAAAAATAAATAAATAAATAAAAATAAACCTTGACTTGACTTGATTCTCTTAACGCCTAGTGGCGCATGAGGTCGCTAGCGTGGCATTCCATCCCGACCGGTTTAATGCCGCCTCCCTGGCACTCCCCAGGCTTGGCCAACCAAAGGCATTCCTTTCTTGAATGGCCATCTGACGCCAGGTTAGTTTCGGACGCCCGCGCTTCCTCTTGCCATCAGGGGTCCACGGGAGAGCAGTTCTTGTAGGGTCTATTGCCTGCATTCTGAGAACATGTCCTATCCATGACCATCTGTGCTTTTTTATCAATGTGGTTATCGGCTTGCAATTTGTACGTTTGTACAGGTCTGAATTCGATATTTTATTTGGCCAGTATATGTTTAATATTTTTCTCAGGTGTTTAGTTTGAAAGAAAAATAAACCAGCATACAATAATTTTATATGCTTTCTATATGTACATATTAGCAAGATTAGCATACCATGTAAACGTAACCTTTACGACATGTGTGTACTGTGGAAGTCGAACTTCACACTAAGTTATGATACAGTTGTAAAAATGAAACAGCGCACCCCGAATTTCCAGTCTACCTGGCACAAAACAACAACATCAAAACTAGCTGTTTCAATAGGCAACCTAATTAAAATGCCTATAATAACGTGGTCATTATCTATGAGTTCAGCCACGATTTACCTTTCGGGGGGCGGGAGGTTCGCAATAGTCCTTGTATGTTTTTTGCTTCAGTACTAGGATTGGTAATATTGACCTAAATCAAGGACTTTTTGATGGGTTGACGCCTATCCCCCTCCCCGCCATTGTCGGATCTTCTAACACAGGATCTGAAAGAAAAAAATTAAATCTCACCTCACCTGCGGAAACAAAAATCATATTTCTTCTAGCATTCAGACAAAAAAGAAAAGAAAGAAATTGTCGTAAAAGAGAGAGTTAATAAAAAGAAGCCAGCTGTAGCACGTGCGGGCGTCACGACCCCGCCGGGCACGAGCGATTCCGATCGGTGCGGGCGCGCACGCGTACGCTGTCATTAAGTGCCAAAGACAGGTGACTGGGCAGTGACAACGACAGCCACCGACCTTAAAGGAATCGGAAGAAGAACAAAGCTCTCTCTCTCTCACACACACACACAAGGACAAGACTCAACGAGCATTTTAACAGCAATTTTCGGAACTTTAATACAGAAGCATATACGTAATGGGCGCCAATATGCAAAATTTTAAGGGGGACTGAGATTTTTCCCCAGGGTTTAGTAGGATATTTTCACCATGGAGACATATTTCAGTATAGATTAGAGTTACTGAAATTTGACATTTTTAATAACTTACTCATTAATGGCTGGAAAAGAAAGGTTTTTATATTGTTGCAAAAAAAAAAAGGGCTAAAAGCAAGGAAGCTCTAATTTCTAAGGGGAGGGGGCTCGAGCCCCCAATTGCTCCCTCCCCATATGGGAGCCTATGAAGGCATTGTCAGATTAAGGCATGGGCGCATAGGGCAAAAACCCAGGGCCCTAACGTTTGAGGAACAGAAAATCTGTATAGAAAGTTTTTTTTAAATTGAAGTTGTTTTATTTCGCATTGCAGCAAAACGTAAATATGTCAAGATTGTTCAAAAGAAATCTCCAGTTTTAACCCAGAAAATCCTCAAAATAGTCGACACGTGAAGAAAGGGAAAGGATTTAAAAATTCAAATCATCAAATCCATTGAAAACGAATGATCAGCCTCGTTCAAAGTTGTCCTGCTATTTTATGTCACTTTGAGCACCGCCAGAAATGGAATGATTTTAATGAAAGTAGTTCAATAAAAGTGATGGTTTTATTAACTGTAAAAGAGTTTAGGGCTGATCACAAATTACAGGAAAATGGCAATGGGAGAAGAGAGAGTATTACAAAAGGGGGGTGGGGGGAGTTCACTGCATGCATGTAGGGGGAGTTCACTACATGCATGTAAAGTAAACACAAATTAAAAATAACTCAATTGAAAAGGGTCCATCACTGCTGCAATACTCTTCTGCCATTTGAGACACTCAAACCTCAAATTCAGGCAGAAATGAGCGATCTCTCCCTTTTTCTACATATTTCACGTAAAAGTTTAAGAAAAATGAAGAAAGAAGCGTAAAAGAAGGTTTAACGTATCGTAAAAATATCTTTTAAAATAAAAACAAAAAGAAGTCAAAAATGAATAAAAGAATTAAAAAGGGAAAAATTAAAAATTGGAAAAAAGGTTTTGAGCTGAGGAAAATGCAAGTGCCAGTCTGTACCGGAAAAGCTTGTGAGGAAATAATCCAAGTGGAACATTTGTTACTATTTTAATTGTTATTTATTTTTGTTCGAAAGATCTCAGAGAGAAGAGCTCATATTTCCTTTTTTAGAGTTGAGAAAAATATTTTGTTCACTTTTGAACAGTTTAAAAAACAAAACATTAGCGCCTGTGTGAAAATTTTAAGACAAATTTAGTTCCCGAACTTAAAGGCGAATTTTCTTCAAACAAACTTGGTTAGAAATGGCTCTTGATGTACAAAAAAACATGTTTTTTGGTTTTTATATTTTCAGAGTTCTTTTTGAATAATTCAAAATGTTTTAACTTTTCAAAAGTCTGACAATTTGAGAAACTGAATAAATCATATATTAAAAATCTCATTAATCTGGAGTAACAGGGGATCCTGGTCTTCCGAATTATTGAAAGTACGGATTAAACAAAATGCCCAGCTAATTGAAGCAAGGTACATAAACTCGGCAAAAATTTTATTTTGAATTCAAGAGAACGAAATATAAAACTACATAAGAGAAAATTACAAAACTACAAAATAAGGCCTACAAAATACATTATTGCGCTAACTCGTCTATTTTATATCCAATTGTCTGGCCGGATTACGAAGTCCAGTTCAATAGGGTTCGGTTCAAAGAGGGTTCACTGTATTACTTTTGCTCTAGAAATCAGTTTTGCATATGGAAAAGGTATGTCTGGGTTTTACGCAACCTTATTCAATTGATTCTAGAAAAATCAATATTGGTATATGACACGGTATTGGTAAAGTAGGATTGTTTTGCTCTAGACGGAACTTCCTGCTCAATATATTCATAGTAATCAAAAGTTTCTTGATTCGACCAGTAAAACTTTTCGCTCTATTTTCCCGGTTCAAGTTAATATTACAATTGGCTATATTGTATATCAGTGAGTTTTAGCGGAACACGAATTCGACAACCCTTGTGAAGAATTTGTCTTCCATTGGTCGCATTGAAAAAGCAGATTTTCTGAATTCGTAACCTTGGTAGCTCAGATTCTGCAGCGCTAGAGATGTTCCTGATTCGATCCCAGAGTCATGTGGTTATTTTTTTTTTCTGGTTCAAGCTGAAAATTTGCTGTATTCATATTGTATGCACCATACACACACGCACTAGTTAAGTATAATCGCATTTTTCATTCTTTCTCAATAAAAGAATTCTTTTTCCTGCACTCAATACTGATAGTAGTAAAAGAAAATAATGACAAGAGAAAAAAAGAACAATTCCTGCACCCAATTTCAAATCACCCAATTTCGAAAGCGACTCGAAAAGGCATATAACTTTCCGTCCAAATCTCCACTAGCGGAGAAAAAAAGAGTGGTAAAAATCGAAAGCTGAAGACGAAACTAACGCTCACACTCGAATCGGGGATATCTGGCGCATAGAACTTTCGCAGCAAAAGACCAAGCAAAGAGAGGTCAGTAAATTTGCTTTTACGATGTTCGCTAGCCGTTTAAATAGAACCTCGGCTAAGTCCGAGGACTTTTGTCCTGGAGGATCAAGGGACGCCGTTAAGTGTTGGAATGAACGACCGGAACGCCGCTCCCGTTATTCGCGCTCGATAAGAAAGCCGTTTTATGGTGGAACATCGCGATGGCGATAATAAAAAAAAAGGGTCTCCATCGATTCAAAATCTGGTCACGGACAAATCGCACCCCTCTTCTCAGCACAAACGATAAGATCTCTATCGATGAGGTGTGTTTTTGTGCATTGCAATCGTTTGCTGGATCTGACAGTGTTTAGTACCATACTATATTTCGCTTCAATCGGAGTTTTAGGACTTTCGTGTTACTTGTTTACAGTGAAATTTGCCTTCACAGGTTCTTGTTTCCTTGAATTCTAACAGGATGTGGATGTCAAACTCTGATATCAGTATAGTAAGCTAACACCGGTAGTGGCCAGTGCTTCAGTAGTAGCCACTTCAAGTTCAAGGTTTACATATGAAAAAAAAAGGATTCCATGTTTCCCAATGGATTTAAACGTGCAGGACACAATACCTCCAGCACGTTTAATGCACTTTTGAATCCATTCTGTTGGAAACCTGGAATCCTATATTTTCCTTGAAGTTGGCACTACTGAAGCCCTCTGAAGCACTGTCCAATACCGGTGTGTTTATCTTACCACTAGTGTTCAACAATGAAACTCGGGCCACGGCATGATTTGTTAATATGTTTTGGTAATGTTTAACATGCGAGGAAAGGCTTTATTGTGACAAGGCTGAACTCGATCCGGTCACTTAACTGTTTTACTGGTAAGACTGTCATTTCAGGGGAATGAAGAAACGAAAAAGCGGTCAACTATGAACGCTATCTACTGGAGTATAGGGCTTATCCACTGGAGTTAGGGTTACAATTTAAACCATCAAAATATCACCAAACAGGCAATGACTTCGTTCAAATGTAGAACAGTAGAAGCAATTTTCACCCGTCATACCTTGACGAGCGACTTTCTAGGAATTATATAGTAGACTTTTTTTTAATTTTACAGAAGAAAAGGGGGAAAAAACACAGTTTTTTTCTCTTATAATTGAGTTTCAATTAGAATACGAACAAAAATGCGATCAATTTGATTAAGTGAAAAATTATTTGAATAGCAAAAATGTTAGAACACTAGGAAGAAACAAAAGTGTAAATACGAGAAAGAACTGCAATTGAGGTTATTTTTAACGTTTTCATTCTCATAGCAGTCTCCCTGACAGAGAAAACTATTGAGTAGAAAAAAAGCTCTCTGTTCCGTCGCACGTTAAATCACCGATGTAAGTACAGTAAATTCCCGATTATCCACGGAATTGGGTGTCAGAAGTGCCGTGGATGAAAAAAAAAAAAATCACTGATAAACTACATAAAGGCTAAAATAAGCTACTAACGAGGAAAAAATTATTCTTACTCAAAAACTTTAACTGCATTGATGCATAGATTTTTCTACAAACAGTGAAAATATACACAGAAGAATAAAAAAATTTGTATTTATTTACAGCAGAACTTAACATCAATAAAGAAAAAGTGCATATACGTTGAAGAAAACGCAATCCTCATATAAATAATAGCCGATGAGAAAATTACCCGCGTGTTTCAATAATGAAACTCGCGCCAAGGTATAATATGTTTTGGTAAAGTTTGACATGCATGGAAAAGCTTTATTGTGACAAGGCTGAACTCGATCAGGCGACTTAACAGTTTTACTGGTAAGACTGTTATTTTAGGAAAACGAAGGAACCAAACAATTCGCAACTCCAATAAATTATACGGGGCGCTGCCTAATGGTGGATGAAAAAGGTAAACAAATGCTGTAACTTATAACTTGCTTTGAAGATTATTACTAGAGACAGTAATTTACCATAGTGTTTGTAAGAAGCTTTCTTTTCTATTCTTCTGAAATTACATTACACTATAAACTATCTGAAGCCTATAATTCACCCCAAAGAAAACACGTGGAATGGAATGTTTTACCTTTTTCGGTAGTGTTGCAAATCACAGTAAGGTAGCGTATTCGATTTCTGGAGATGCGAATATACGCTATTTACTGGAGTTTAGGGTTAATCCACTGGTGTGAGGGTTAAAATTTCAACTATCAAAAGATCATTAAACAGGCAATTGCTTCATTCGAATGTAGAAACAAATTTCACCCGTCATACCATGACGGGCGACTTTCTAGTAAATAAATAAAAAAATAAAAGTTTAAATTTACAATTTTCGACCAAAAAAAAAAAAAAAAAACTGCCATTGGTATTTGCTTTTTGCTTCAAAAATACATGTTCCTGATTGTTGATTAATATGTGGATATTCCGCTCGCTGATAATCGGAAATTCACTGTACTTTCCTTAGAAAAGGAAATGACTGTTAATCAGTTTCGGAATATGGTACAATTTTGAATTCCTGAGAGCAATATCGATGAGCTCCACCGTTTACGGTCCATTTTTTTTTTTTTTAAGTAAAGGAAGAAAATCTAGTGCATGAGTACAACACACCAGAATTGTCAAAATTATTTTAGTTTGTTATGAGTGGAACAATTCTTATACTAATGAATTTCTACGTCTGGGTGGAAAACATGAACTAAATGTATGGTTAGCAGCGCCAATCCTCATGGCATTAAGATATCAGACATCACAAAATATTTCATTATCGTTAAAGACCAATTCTTCAAAGAATTAATATTGTTATAGAAAGAAAATTAAAAAAAAACTTTTGCTACCAAAGTTATTATGAAATTGTATATAGATATTATTGTATATTTCAGCCTTTAATTTATTTTAATTTTCGTTTGTCTTGTGATACGCTTAAAAATAAAGTTTCTTACGATGGCAATTTTTTTTTTTTTTTAACCATTTGAAACTTCCCAGGAAAACTCAGCTAAATGCAAATAAGAAAGAAATAGACAACTGGAAATCGCAACCGGCAGATAATCTCTGAGAAAAGAGTAGCCTCGCTGCCGTCCGAGTTTTATTGCCATCTCGTGGACGGTTGGGGCTTTTCAAGCTCCTTCCCGCGTTATCGCTCGCTGGATCGCGGGCACGATTTCGCGAGGGGACAATTAGAGAGAGAGGTCTAGCATTGCCGATGTACGTCCCCGGTCAATTAAAAAGAAAATTTTGTTTTCTCTTGCTCTTGAAATGGCATTTCGATGTGTTCCGGTAGGTCATGAACTTTAACCGCTTCGAATTTAGCTTGTTTCCTGCTATTCCTCGCGAGAAGACCGGCACACAATGTGAAAAATGTTGTGTAAAACTAAACGGATTTGAACCTACGTGGTATAAACATTGTTTTGCCTTTTCGTCGGATTAGGAGGAAGTCTTCGATACCTTTTTGTGACTAATGTTTAGTGAAACTAAACATGTATAAGTAAAAACATTAATTTTCTCGCTTAGTTTGACATGATAGCATTTTATGGCTACTTTCAACGAATTTTTGAATTCCAAGCACTTTGACTTCAATCGCCTCAACTTCGTATATAATTTATCGCAAATTACGCTCAAATCAGTCATGTTTTTCCCAAATAGTTCACACTCATAATCACTGATTGAGCGGTACAGTACCATGTCTCACAGAAACACATTTAATATTGTACAAATTGTTTAAATTAAGTATTATATAAATTTTTTTAATTAAAAAATGTCAAGAAAAGCGAACCGGAAAACTTTTTTACCTTGAACTTAATACTAATTTTCTAATTCAAATCATGCCACTCAAAATCATTAATTTTCTCCGGATAATTTTACTTGTAATTAACCTATCAGTATTTTTTCGTTTCGTTTTAAAAAATAAAACAAGTTCTGTATAGATTGGATCTTTTTACCTTTCTTCGTTGCATTGTAATGAAATAAATTATTTTCAGCAACATATAGTATGCCAACTTGATGATCACGTAGCTGTGTAGCTACTTCCATGGGTAGGAAAGTACTGCCTTGTGTTTTAGTGTTACAGCCTTCTGTTCCACGGGATCTCGAAGAAGGCCTTCCTGTGGGAGTGGAAAAGTTACGTTTTGAATTGAAGCACTTGATTAGTGATTTGAGCCAAACTTTGAATTTAAGTTGTGCGCTTAGTATTTAAATATTGTAGGTACTCATTTTGTTAAAAATTTTAAGCTTTACAAGTTGTTTACCTATGCTTATGGACATTGTAAAAGTTACTTTTGAATTATTGTTATATTAATAAATAAACATGTGTTTTTTGTCACTAGTTTGATACTAACGACTAAAGCTCACTTAGCAGAACGAGGAAAACTTAGTAGGGGAGAGCGGGGCTAGAAGTTCCGTTTTTCAAGCAAGCTCAAAATTAGTTATGAAAACGTAGTTCTAGAACTATTATTTTGAGATTAAAATATAGTAATATCTACTCTTATGATGTAACAACTTTTTTTTGTGCAGTATTTCGCAAGATTTTTTTATAATTAATTTTATCGTACCAAAAGTCGAGAAGGAACAACTTACCCCTTCTTGGGGCTAGTTGTTCCGCAGGTGGGGTAAGTTGCTCCGATATTAACACGAATGATGTTTAACGATGATGATTTCGAGATGAACATTGTTTCGAGGCAAGTAATTGGTTAAATGTATAATTTGCGGTTTAAAAAAATGATAAAAAAAGAAGTGCTTTTTTTTCCAAGGCGAATAAGCAATATTGTCTGAATAATCAGTTTTTTTTCTTTTTTTAAAGCTTAAAACAAACTAAATTTATTTCACATTTAGCAAAGGTAATTTGTATTTAAAGACTCAATGATTGCCTTTTAAGTATAAATACATATATTAAGGCAGAGTTAATAACTAAATAAAAAACGTAAAAAATATAAAAATAAATAAAATATTTAACAGTTTTTGTAGTTAATAAGCTATGATAACTAGTTCAGTCTGCAATCATAACAGAAAACCTTTTTTTTGACTATAACTGATACGATAATTTGAAGACGATACATAAACGAGGTTAGTGCAAATGATAACAATGAATTCCCAATTACTCGCAGGCAGATATTGTTATTGCGGATGTGTTTATATATTGTTCATTTATTCATTCATTTATTTTTGTGTTTATAAATTACTGAATATAGGAAATACTCATTTTAATTCAACATGCGCAAGATCTATTTTTAGACATTCCGATTTCTTTCTTCCCCTTTTTCCCCAAAGACATCAAACTCTCCTCGGTCACCGAAACCTAACTATACTCAATTCAGCGAGAGCTGATAGAGGAAGTAAACAAAGAGGGTTACTACTTTCATGACTTACTCGCCCGATTGGCAATGCTGTTCGCATTGAAAGCACGGACATTTCGCTTATCTGATTGGCGCTGCTTTCAATCATCTCACCGCCAAGCAGACAGCGGTAACGCCAATTGTCACGTTGCTTTGTTTACGTCCACTATCAGCTCTCGCTCATCTACACTCCATATGCCTGTAAATGAGTGACCGAGCTAGTTTTGTTAGAAAAAATTTTCCTGCTTTCATTTACTTAAGTTTCCATCAATCAATCACAAAAGAGCAGCTACAGTCTCTGACTGTCATGACGGCCAAACAGGTCAAGCCTAGACAGATCCACTTGCGTAGGATATGATCTGTTTAATGAGACGTCTGCCTTATCTGAGCAACTTTAAACTGTTTTACCTCTTTGGCTACTTTCTTAAATCATCGCAAGGTGGCGTAATCAAGCTCTAGAACAACAAATTTCATATTTTCATAAGTATAAAAGATATTTTGATTCAGATTTTGATATTCAAAAATTTTATAGTATTCTATCTCCTGTCTATAATAGAACTACCAAATATTTTCAATGAATCGCCGGTGAGAGTCGACATTCTCCAATTTCTATATTTCACGGTAATATGCATATATTTATTTATAGGGGAGACCGGGGCAAGATGACTATGCTAACAATTTTCGTGGTTTATTCATTTATTTTTAAGGATAGTAAAATTAATTTTACATGAGCTGTTAGAGTAGTCCTTTGTAGTATTAAATATATTGCCATTTAATTTTTCAAATAAAAACAAAGAAGGATATTTTTATTTTTTCATAACCTTAACAAATCGTCATCTTGCCCCAGTACTGGGGCAAGATGACTTTGACCTAGGGGCAAGATGACAACGTTGAAAAAGGTTGAATATATTTTATGTTTTGAATATGTTACCTAGTTTTACAAATGATAACTGTGTTTTTACATCTTACTAAGTATCAAATTAGGCGTAATGCGTTGTAGCGTAATGTTCAAGTGTTATGTTGTGCAGCTAACAATAGACACAAATAAAAATATCATTTTCATGATTGGAACATTATTCATGTCACCACTCTTGGCTTTTACAGCTCTGGATCCATTCTTCTGTTGGAGGGTCTCAAAATTCCACTTTCCAAGAAAGACATCTTAGAACACTATTCTTTGAATTTGATGCAACTGGCTATAGTAGGTTTTTAATGGGTAGAAAAATGACGCATCAGGAGCTAGAGACGATGCGATGTGTGAAATGGCAACCCAGCAACGATAATATTTTTTCACTGCAATATAAGATAGCCTGCACAGCTATGTGAGATTTATGATTGTCAATAATCAGCAGAGCAGGATATTCTTTGCTTGGTTTAATTCATTCAACTAGTCATTTGGTCAACTAGTTTATAAAAAGCCCCTGGTCACTCGCTTTCGAACGATACCTACCTTGATTCAATGCGCCCTTTAGCCCCAGAGGAGAAGCGCAAGGTCGCGTGGACAAACAGACAGCGTTTACAGGAATTTAATAAAGTGAACAACATAGTTAGTTTAATAAATTCCGAAACACGGGCAGTAGGCAAGCTCGTCATCTTGCCCCGCGTTGCTGCTCGTCATCTTGCCCCAGACTGCCTGTTTTAACGGATTCTTCTCCATTGCCATAACAAAAGGCGATTAATTGACATTTATTCATGGTAATAGGTAGTATTTAAACTAAGTTACTCATAAATACTCAAGAGACACGATATATCCTATATGTATATGCAGCAGAGCTTATTTACACATGCATAAAAGTTATATCGTGGCAACGGTAAACAATCAGAGCTTCAGAACTAACACAAATATGGCGATTTCAGCGTCTCTATATTATTGCTGAACGAATAGCGGATAGGAGAGCCAGTAGCATGCAGTTGATGCAGTTACCTAGTTTAAAACGGAAAAATTAAGGCATTCGTCATCTTGCCCGGCTCGTCATCTTGCCCCGGTCTCCCCTATGTGTTTTTGTTTACTACACAGCTGCTATAGATAAATAGGGGTAAGGGGTTCCTTGGGGCTAGTTGTTCCCCGGAACAACTTTTCCCACAAAGAAGGAACAAATAGCCCCATAAGCACAAGTCCTTGAAAATTAAATTATAGGTTCTATAACGAAACTTAAATCGTTTCAGCGCAGTATTTTAAAGTGCACAATAGATATTTGCATAAAAGCACCAAAGAACTAAACTCTATCCTTTAAATTTCGTGAAAAAGACCAAAAAGTTAAAAAACGAAAATATTTACAAAAGTGGATCAGTGATGCATGTGCTCAGCTTTTAATATACCGGACGCTCACTGGCCTGTCTAATATGGCTGCCATCGGTGCGCTGCAACATTCCATTTTACCAGGTATTTACAAAATACATTTATCTTTTTTCTTCATTGAGTTATTTCAAAGGGAACAACTTACCCGCGGAACTTCTAGCCCCGCTGTCCCCTACATTCGCTCTAGACTCATACGGCATAGATTTAAACATTTTCCAGCTTTCCACCAATTACTTACGTATCCGATTTTTTTTTTTTTTTTTTTTGACTCCTAACCACTGGCCTATGCATATATCACTAAACATTTTTTTTTTCCTTTTTTGGTTTCCCTATGTAATTTATTTTTAAAATAAATACATCAATTCATGAGTTTGTATTACTTGTTTGGGGCTTTTCATTCGGTCTCATTTCATCTTCACATTGGAGGCTGAAGAAAAAAAATCTCACGATAGCTCAGGTATTTCAGATACAGGTAAATGCACTGATCAAGATAAGAAACCCCGAAGCCTTCGTAATCCACGAGCTGTTTTTAACAACACTCCCCGTACCCCCCCCCCCCCCCCTACGAACGTATTTAATATTTCGTTAAGCAATTCATTCACTCTCAATCTGCGAGTAGAAATCCGCTGAACCACGTTCTGATTATAGTCAGAGATAAGCCTCGGATCACATCATCGGCTGGCTTATTAATTCGAGGGGAGGGAACGGAAAAGAGCGACGGCCCCTCAATTAGGACGTCTACCTGTTTCACGAACATTGAAACACTATGGTCCTTCGGAACAAAGAACGTCACTGAGAAAGGGTGTACTTAGAACGCACCAAAGTTCCGTCAAGTTCTTTAACGTGTGTGACAGGAACGTGATAAAGAAAGCCACGGTCGTGTTTTGTTGAACGGATTGTTGTTATGAAACAGAAAAAGTTTCAAAAAGTATGAACTTGTGTACGCCTACTGCTGCATAAAATGTTTTTCAGAAAATTTTTAGGATCTTGTAATTTTCTATTGTGGAGCTATTGGAAAGTTTTTCCTGTAAGCAGCGTGGTGGGCCTAATTGAATAATCCCAAAAGAGTCAACACTCAAACGCCAATCAATTATTCAGGAACAATTAAGAACTCGATCGTAACAGTTTCATTTGAGGTGATTCATCTGCACGGTTTTACAATCCAACCATCGGTAATCGAGTGATTCATTCGGATGAAACTAGAATCAAACTATGGTTATCAAGTGGTTCATTTGAAAGATTTCTTAATTAAGTGATTGGATATCTATCCATCACATCATTCGAAAGGTCTCATAATTAATCGATTGTTATCGAGTGATTCCATTGAAAGAGTTCGTAATCAAATGATCGTTCGTCGAGTGATTCGTTCTAATGATTTCAAAATCAAATAATCAGTTATTGAATAACTCATTCGAATAATTGTATATCCAACTGATCGTTTATCGAGTAGAGTGGTTCATTTGAAAGAAAAAATAATTAAACGATCAGTTATTCAGCGAGTCATTTGAACGAATGATTTTATCATCAAATGTTCATTTATAGGGTGGATTATGTTTTATTCAAAATATTTCTTGATCTGAATAATCAAAGGAGAGTTGTAGAGTAATTCATTCGAAAGATTTCATAATCAAATGTAGAGTGATTTATTCAAAAGAGATCACAATCAAATAATGGTTATCAAGTGATTCATTTGAAGAATTTCATAATCATAAGATCGGTTATCGAATGATCCGTTCGAGTGATTTTATAATCAAGTGATCTTTTATCGAGTAATTCATTCAATAGAGGTCATAATCAAATAATGACTATCGAGTGATTCATTTGAAGAATTTCATAATCATAAGATCGGTTATCGAATGATCCGTTCGAGTGATTTTATAATCAAGTGATCTTTTATCGAGTAATTCATTCAATAGAGGTCATAATCAAATAATGACTATTGAGTGATTCCTTTAAAGGATTTGATAATCATGTGGTCAATTTTCAAAGGATTCCATTGAGTGATTTAATAATCCAATAATCGTTCATGGAGTAAATAATTAGAATAGTTTTATAATCAAACGATCGACTATCGAGAGTTTCATTAGGATGATTTCACTATCAAATGATTGGTTATTGAGTGATTCATTCACGATGATTTATAATCAAATGATTGTTTATGGAGTCATTTATTTTAAAAGTTTATGATCAAATGATCGTTTCTCGTGCAGTTCATTCTATTTTAGACAAACAAAAATTTACTTTAGACTAGCATAATGCTATGATAAAGCAAAAAGTTCCGTCTAGAACTAAACGAGCCTACTTTCCCGTATACCCATACTACTTTCCAGTACCTGATCAATATTCTCAAAAATAGCTAAAATCGCAAATTGTTTCAAACATAATTTTTTAATATTTTAAGGTGATTTCTAGGAATAAAATATGCCTCACTTATCTAAAAAATTAGATGCGTAAAAAAATAAATAAATAAACGAACAAATAAAATAGCAGCACCTTTTAAACAAAGCAGCTAATATACTTTTTTCCATTAACGAAAAATTCTTTAACAGCTTTCAAAACGAAAAAATAATAATTAATAAGCTTATTAAAATAAAAACATCATATCAAAAAAAAATCGTTTGTTTTTCCCCTTTTGCCGAAAATAATTTTTTAAATGAATTAATGCACTTACCAAAATAAATAAAAACAATAAAATGTCAACTTAAAGAAATAATTTTCATTGTCAAAAAAAAAAAAATCGTCTGCGCATATCTTTATTTAGAAACTTAATAACTTCGAGTTTATTCGCCGAAAACTGAATACCTACCTAAATTAAAACTTTAGCGTGAAAATAAAAACAAGTCATATCAACAATAAATATCTCACAGTTAAAACTATAGCTGCGGAGTCGGAGTCAATCTCATTTTGGGATAAAGGAGTCAGAGTCGAATGTCCAAGAATCGGAGTCAGTCATTTGTCCTCCGTGTATAAATTTTTGCCAAAGAAACGAAGTCAGAGTCGAAGTCGGAGAGTCGGAGTCCGATTAATTGTCGGGCACAGGAGTTGGAGTCGAATTTAGGTGCCCCTAAGTTCTCTGAGTCGGAGTCTGGAGTTTGGCGTCAAGAGCTATTTCCAACAAAATTTGTTTGAAATAAATCTGCCTTCAAGTACGGAATCTACATTGACTTTCAGTTTCCCCGTAGGCGCTAATGTTAAGGGATTTGAACTGTTCAAAATTGAACGGAAAATTGCTCAAATCAAAAAGATATTTTATATTCAAGTTTTTCATCAAAAGCTTTTTCCTGCAAAGTTTGTTTGAAGCAAATTCGCCTCACAATTCGGAATTGCCTTGAATTTCCCCGGAGGCGCTAATGTTAAGTTTTTTTGAACTGTTCAAAAATGAACAAAAAATAGTTCAAATCAAAAAGTGAAATATGGGAATGAGGTGTCCTCGCCGAGATCTTTCAAACAAAAAAAGTGTGTTCGAATCGGATTATTCATTCAAAAAATATTGGGGGGGGGGGGGCAGACAGATATTTTCCCCCCATCTCAATACCCTACTTTCCAATTTTTAATTTTTCGATATTTATTTAATTATTTTATTTATTTTGGACCTTTTTTTCCCGCGATATTTTTAAGATGCATTAAGCCTTCTTTCATGCTTTTTTTCTTCTTTTTCTGACTTTTACTGGGAAAGTAGGCTACAAAAAGGTACGTAGGAATGATATTTATCAGCACAGCAAATAATGCATTAGATTAGAACCCAATCGCACTGCGCGTGTGAATGATAACTTTTAAATCTGTAAAAAAATATTTAAATCTCAGTAAATAAAATTTAAAAAATATGGCAATTTTCTACACGTTTGGTGGCACTAAAAAAGTGGATTATGAAGCAATGAAAATAAAACGAGTTTTTAAAGGCATTAGACACATGTTATTCGATATAATACGCACGTTTTAAATACGAAATACTGTGGTTTTACTAAGTTTTTTTAATTTTTCTTAACAGGTCGGATTTATACATTCAGCAATGATAAACCTCAGAACGGCAGAAAAATGTATTTTTAAGCGAAGTAAAAAATATATTGAATGTCTTAGCTGAAATTTTGGGCACTCGTAAAAATGTTTTTCCAGAAAATGCTTCACCGAAATTTAATAGTTTCAGTTCAAATGTTTTATAATTATCAATTTCATAATTTATTATAATTTATTGCATAAATTAAATGTTTTCATTTTTCAACCTTGAAAACCAACTTTTGTTGTTGAGTTTATTCGTAGTTTTGTATAACATGCATAAACTAGTATGTTGTGGCCATCACGAAACTTTCTTCTATATTTTTCTTTTTTTTCTGATTCCTCCCCATGCTAGACGAGGAAGCAATATTCCCAACAAAAACAAAATTACACATGCAAAAAACTTGACGACCATCCCAATGTCTGAATTATTGCAAAAGCAAAGCAAAGAGCGAAAATTGAAAGTTATTTTAAAAGCCTTGCTTGAATTAATTAAAAATATTTTATTTGTTAACAAAAATAAGATGGCAACAGTTAAAAGTTTTAAATCATTGAGATAATATTTCTGATCATTTCCATACAATTAAAATCACGAGAAATAAGCAGACGACAATCTATTACGATTTATCTTTCTTATTGTTGCATTAATAAAGCTATTTTTATTCGCCTTTAAAAAAAAATCAACACCTCTTGGAGCGATTGGCGTCAAAATTGAACCAAAACCTGTTTACATATGGATTCACATATATTCCAAATTTCAACCAGAACGTAGCATTACTTCTTGAAATAGGGCACTCACAATGGAACAAAAGAACGGGCGATTGCGCTACCCCCTTTTTAGCTGTTGACACTAAAATAGAATCAGCTCTTATACCCATTAAGGGCTACTCGCCGATAAATTTTTCTTTCATTCCGTTCATTATTTCTTCAGATACAGCAGTCACAATTGACGACAAAAAACGTTCTATAGCTCAACCCCCGTTTGAGTTATTGACACCAAAATTGAATCAGCACCTGTTCCTGTTAATGGCAACATATGGACCAATTTTTTTTTTATTCCGCCAGTTACTTCCTGAGGAATAGCAAGCACGCGTAACTTAAAAACGTCCCATTGCTCCACCCCCCTTGGAGGAATTCGCGCGAAAAACCAATGGGCACAAGTTCACATAGGGGCACATATGTGTACCAAATTTCGTTCGATTTCATGAAAGAGTTTTTCCTGTAGAGCGGCCACAAAAAACTGGTCACACACATACACAAGGACACACATACACACACAGACAGACAGACATTTTCCAAAAATGGTCGAAATGGACTCAGCACACCTCAAAACGTTCGAATCCGTCAAAATTCGAAATTCGAAAATTTGCACGAATCCAATACTTTCTTCTATATATTAGATATAGAAGAAAGTAAAAAACAGTCAATTAACCATGTTTACATATTATCTTTACTAATATTATAAAGAGAGGGGGCGTATTTTTGTGTGTTTATATGTTCGAGGTAATCTCCGGAACCACTGCACCTTTTTGAAAAATTCTTTCACTATATGAAAGGTGCTTTCTTACTGAGTAACATAGGCTATAATTCGAAAAAAATCCGATAAATAGTTCTTTTTTTATTCAAATTTAGGCCCAAATTTCACGTAAATTGCCTATTATTGGCTATTAAAGGGGTGAAAAATTACTTGCACATATTAATATTTTATATCGTTGATAAGGGTAGAATTTTCCGCGTTCTAAGCAATTTGTTTCACTTCTCTAACTTCATTACGACAGGAGCAATATGCGTTTTTATCTCGAACCTTTTTAGGCTTAGCTGAAATTATGGCAATACTTTCTTCATTTAATCTATCAATAAAATGTGAAGGAATTGTCCCACAGTTTTCTTTTTGACACCTTTGGAAAAAGCGACATTTTTTACTCCAGAAATATCTAGACCTATGGTCGAAAAAATTAGCTTCTACCTTCAAAGGAGAAAAAGTTACAAGCATTTTTAAATCAATTTTGAAATATGCCATTTTGATTCAGGTTGTCAACCATTTTATTTTCGCGTTTCCGTGGTTACGCTTTTAAAATCCATCTTTCGCATTTTAATTTCTTAAAAGTATTTTAATATCTGTCGTCATTGTTTGGAAGGGTAATTTTGCATGTTTTTCTTTTTCTTTTATTTGAGTTATTCTTTAAATTATTAAGTTATTCTTTTAATTAATTGTTGAGTATATGTCACTTGACACAATTTTTGTACTCAAGGTAGACCGCGTAGCCGGGCAATGCAGCTCTTAATATGTAAAGATTTGAAAGCTACTGTTAATGTGATTTTGTACTTTTTTGTTTGGCGATCCAAAAAAAAACATCCGCTTCACTCGCAAAAGGGCTGGGTACCGGTGGCGCGGTCGCTTGGCACGCTAGGCGCTGAGCAGTTCAGTCTAGGATTCTTGTTTCAAGGCAACCGTTAATGTCATTAATTGTTTTGGCGATTTGTTTTGAAAGAAAGGAAACTTTTGATCTGTTTTAATCCGAGTTAAATGTGCGACATTTTCTTCTTTTTTTCTGACGATGATTTTTGAATGTTCCACGGGATGGTTTTTTTTTTTTTTTTTAATCGTTAGACGGATGGATTATGATAGCGTGGTTGCTGGGCAAGTTTGGCGATAAACAATAGAGCTGCGGAATTATTTTGACATTTGAAAGATATTATTCGATGTCTTTTTTTGTTTATTAGGCGAAATATTTTAAATTGCAATAAAAACCGCTTCACTCGTTAAATAGAGTTTTAAAGCAACTGTAAATCTAATTTAATGATTTGACGAAAAGTTTTAAATTCCAAAGAAACTTAAAAAGTTTTTTTTTTTTTTTTTTTTTTGAAAAGGTGTAAACGCATTTTATACAAAGAAAAACGATCATTTCACATCAGAGGGGGAGGGGGCGTCAATTTTTTTTACTCAACGGACTTCCATTAAAGTTTTAGTACGGGCATCGCTGTGCGGGTACTGCTAGTATAAGATAAAGAGATTTGATGAGATAATGAAATAGAGTGCAAAACATTTTAGCATTACGAAGTGCATTTTTCTCTATTTAATTGTAAAGCAACGGTTGGAATAAACGTCACTTCAATTTGAAAATGAACCTTTACAAAACATAAACTCTACACTGATATCTAATAACTCATTAAATTCAATCTTTAAAATATTAATTGACGTTAAATTTATAAATTGATTATAGAAAACAGTTCGTCCATTTTTTAAAAACTATCGTGCGTTTAAGTAATATCGCACTCTAATCCTCATAGATATAATAGGGAACTCACTGATCGGGTAACGCTGACTTCATCAACAATAAAACTCGCGCCACGGCATGATAATTTGACAATATATTTTGGTAATGTTTGACATGCAGGGAAATGGTTTATTTTGACAAGGTTGAATTGGATCCGGTAACTTAACTGTTTTACAGGTAAGACTAATTTTAGGAGAATGAAGAAACGAAAAGTGGTCAACAATTCACGCTATCTACTGGAGTTTAGGGTTAATCCACTGGAGTTAGGATTAAAATTTCAACTTTCAAAATATCACCACACTTTTTTCAAATGTAGAAGCAATTTTCACCCGTATACCTTGACGGGGGACTTTCTAGTAATAGTATAATGAGGAATATATAGGAAGTTCACATCTAACCCCGGATGTTGAGTTCACAAAGGCCCCATCATCTACATTAGGACTACCTTGCAAAACTAAGAAGAATTCGTAATTCAATAAAAATATTTAAACATTGTCATAAGTTTACCTGAGTTTTTATACAATGGGATGCAATCATTAAGTTTAGCTAATTAATTTAGTTTAAACTATGTTTTCATGTGAAGAAGACAGCAATGAAATTATATTTAACACAAGTTAAAACAAATTAGTTTTCATCACAAAAATGCAAAACGGATAATTGCAAAGATGTACCGTCATCATTTGAGAAATTTTCAAGATTTTTTACTCAGTCTTAGTCAAACAAAAGCATGCTGAGACGGGAACCCCTTTCCACAAAATTACACTTTGTATAATTTGCCTCATTTTAGAAGATTTTAATTAAATTGTGAGTGTTTTCATTTATTTATTTATTTTTTAAATTTATTTGTGTATTTTTTGTTTGACGAACATTTTCCACTATTCGAATTCAATTATTTCATTAAAAAATTATTCAGTCAAATGAAAAAAAAAATCACTTATATACCTCCCCCCTCCCCGTCCGAATGGTCATAAATTCTCTGCAGTTGTTTATTCTCTAAACTTTTTCGTTTTTAAAGTATGTCAGTAGCATAAACTATTTCATTCATTACTGTACTGCTCATATTTATTTCCCTTAATTTTGACTACTTTTTCGAGAGTAGGCATTCAAGAAAGTCTTTAAATGCTAGTAAATTGTGAACTCAAGTCAAGATCACTTTCATTGCAAATGAACAAATTTCGAAACGTGCATCAGTTTTTTATAGCTCTAGTACACTTATATATTTTCTTCACAACTAACTTCCAGCGTGGAGTTTAAGTCTGCTAGTCGCAACGCCGCCGCCGGTACGCACAGTGTGCAATTACTAAATAACACAATACTCCATGCAACAAAATCTTGTTTTCCGTCAATGAAAAAAATAATAAATAATATGAATGGAAGTAACAAATGTCTTCCTAAACCGCTAAGTGATTTGAAAAGAGAAAAAAGAGGCGCATAAATCTGGCTCTATTTTCCTCTCACAGTCAACCTTGTTCCAAACTGTAAAAAAGGGTGTCATAACACTCCCAGGGGTAGTCGAACACGAAAGGTAAATCGCAATTACTCAAGTTTCTCCAGCAGAGGAGAGGGAGGGGTGCCTCATGAATTTAACAAGAGCGAAACGGATCGGTGGGGGAAACGAAAATTTTCACTCCCAAAAAAAAAAAAAAAACTGCTTTGCAAACTGGATCCAGTGGTGCTATTTGGCATCATCGAGCAAGACTAAAATTTTCTTGGCGAGCGCCGGGAATGGCGATGAATATTTCACTGCTGCATCACTCCCAAGATCATAGAAGGAGGCGGGGATTTAAAGGAGGCCAAAGAAGAATCTTCGGTATCATATGTGAGTTTGTTCTCAATACAGGTGCTAAGAGTGCTCTTGGTGCTCTGTTCTTGTGCAAAGACCGGCAGCTATCTTTCTAATAAACTGGACAGCCAGAAGTGGACCAAAGTACAGGTATGAGTTTTTCTCTGCATTTTATTATTATTATTATTATTTAGTCATCACATTTTTTATTTTTCAACTAGAACATCATATTGTTAATCAAACTGAAGTATAACTTTGAATTTTTTGATGAAGTTTTGCAGTTGCATACGTTTAACATTATGCATCCACTTATTTTGATGCATTTTAAAAAATTAACTCACTTTTTGTTTTTAATGTACAAAAACAAAAGGTTTACTCTTTATTTTTACCTTATTGATTAAAGGTGGAGACTATAACGAATTCGTTGAAATATTCCGGATATACTCATATTTCAGACATTCAGAAAAAATTTTATTCTTAGTTTTTTCAAATAATTTTCTAATTTTTGAAATTAAAGCTATAGTAAACGAAGAATTCTTATATTTTCGAAATCCATTTTATTCTAAGAAGCAGTATCAAATAATGTAAAGAGTTTCTCTCAATTAAAGTACATACGCATCGTAAGCTCTACGTATTAACCAAATGTTTAATTTATAGAGTTTTTTAAAAATAATAACTACTATTCGGTTCTTCAGTTAAAAAATTAAAAAATTGTAGAAAATAACGCTCTGTCTTTGTGTTTACGATTATTGCCTTGAAGATGTAGCTAGATGTAATAAAAGGTCTCTTTTATTAAAGATTTTAAAGATATTTATCACTTAATATCGTGTGATTATATATGTCAAGCTACTTTAATAATAGTACTAGCTTTTTTCAAGCTAGTTTTAATCTACTTTAGCGGTGAGTGTTTTTTCTTTTTCTTCGTTTGATCTACTGTTTGAATGGTTTTTAAGAATTTGAAATTTCTACCGCCATATTCATTTAGTTGCTTTCTTTCTTTCTTTTTTCCCGATATGATATAATGTGCATTGGGATATTAATGGAGCATATTCGTACAAAATTTTCTCACACAGTTCCGAACTTACATTTTTGTGTAGCAGTATATTTATGTTTTGATTCAGCATGCAGATGCTGTTGAAACATCAAGCATTTTTAATTTTTAAAGTGTCGGGAAAACTTGAAAAGTTATAAAAGTCATTCAACGGGAGATTTATGTTAATAGTTGAATCCAATCAGGATTCCAAAATCAAACAGTAAGAGTATTCAAGTTTTATTTAAAAATAACATGTTTTGTTCTTTATGTAAAAATTATTCTATTTCAAAACTTTTTGAAAAAACCTATAAAATAATTATTTTTATTGTTTTATACATCAATATATTTTTGATGAGCTAGTTCCCATGTGCAAATATGTGCAGATTAGTACTTCGGTAACTGTAAATTGTAATGATCACAGCAGGGTCGATAAATGTATAAAGGTACCTCATTCATATATTATTGAAATCAATAATTTATTCTTTTAAAAAACTGCCTAGAATCCCTCGTATTTTTTAGCAGAAACAAAAAAGAATATTTACTTTGTTAGTTTAGTACTTTACGTTTCGTGATTTAAAAGCAATTAATGTTATTTAAAATGTAAAATTTTAGAAATGCAAACAAATGTAATAAAAAGCCTTTCTTTTTTATTGCTTAGTTATAATTAGTTTGTTTAACTGCCATTTAAGTAATTTATTCTTTAAATTGAAGCTTTAAAAATGTCTGCAACATTTAAACATAAGTAAATCTTCAGTAGGATTAAATATTCACAGTTTTTTGCTGTAATATATTTAAGAAAAAAACAGTAAGAACTTTAATAAATGCTATATTTTTTTGTCAAAAATGCAAATTTACATCAAAACCAGTCTTTTTAAAGAAATCTCTAGTTTAGCAAAATAAAATTGACTTATGCATCAAAAACCAATGCACGGTATTGGACTCTTTATAAAGCATTCCATACTTCGAGGAAAAGAAAATGATTCATTTAAAAAAAATGCAATGATCGAAAGAAAAATAAAAAAGATTCATATTTTCATAACAAATTCTCTAACTATTGCATACATTTACATCACCATTTTTCTCTTTTTTTTTTTTTTTAATGATAAAAACATTGGAAATCACAAATACCTTACAAATAAAGTTTCCGATCATATTTAAAGGTTGCTGAAGTCCATTTTTAAAGTGAAAATTTATATGTGTCTATGTTGATAATTTAGTACAAATGTCAAGTTATATTTTTCAATAGACCTGTTGGGCATGAACCCAAAGATTGTCTTCGTTAGAATGGAATTCAGAAAAGAATACTCTGGTTCAAAAACTGCATTTAAGGAAATGATGTCGTCAATCGCCATCTTTGCCACAATAACTATCAAAGATAGAGGGGGGGGGGGTAACATTTAAAAAGAGGACTTTTTTTATCAACTGAATTCTCATGATTTTATGAGTTGCTGAGCAACTCATAAAATTATGAGAATTTCCACCACTGAAGAAAACAATTTCATCATTAAACTTCTGCGTACTTTATCAAAATGGAAAGGTTCTGGTACAGGTTATAGTACGAAATATCAATTCTATATGACGAGAAATCATATCTAAAATTATTTGTATTTTTCTCCCACTCAGTTATTGAAAAATTGAGAAACAGTTGTCAGAGTAAGCAGTACTTATTTAGGTGTATTCTATTTTATTTCCCCCATACATCTGATTTTCCCCTGTTTTATTCAATAAATTCAATCGCTGATATTAAAAAAAAGTTAAGTTTAAACAACAAAAATAACTAAAATATAAATTGTTTGTTTGTCTTAACTGAAACTATTATAGACTTCGACAAATGATTGTTAAATTTTCCAACTTTGAAATCAAACACTATATCAACTGATAGTAATTTCCAAGCATAAACTGAGGAGCAGGACCCGATTAATATATTATAGGACCCTAGACCAAACACTTTTTCGAAGCCTCCTTTTACGAAACGTAATAAACACAACCATTCATTGGGAACCAGAAATGCTAATTTCAAGTGCCGCAGCGCTGAAGAACTCGCTCAAAATATTTTGAGGTGCAGAGTATATCACATCAAGGCAGTAAAAGAAATGGGAAATAAATGAAGTAGAAAATATTATTCTTTTTTCTTTCTCTTAAATAATACCATAGGACGAAAAATAATTTTAGCCATTCAGGGGGCCCCTTAAAAGAAGTGGTACAAGGCCATGGCTTAGTAGGCCTATTCAGTTATCCGGCTCTGCGGAGGGGCTTAACAACGGCACATCACTTGGTAGCTCTTGGGATGCGGTCGCCGCTTTGCCGACGGTTGATCCCGGCGAAGCGCTTTCCCCGCAATGCATGCAGCATCCTCCCGGTATGGCAACCTTTTCGCGTTCGCCGCTGTTGATAAACTAGTTCCTTTTTCGATGGGCGCGAGAATGTTGCCTGGACCTTTTTTCTTTCTTTCTTTCTTAAAGTTCGAAACTTGTCTTTACTGGTCTTTTTATTCTTTCCGTTTCTTTGCGTGTTGTTTTTTTTTCTCGGTGTGTACAAAATCTTGATTGTGGAATTAAGTCTTTTCATTAGTGTGCATAAACTCAAGATGCACATTTGTGCATCTCCCTAGGATTCTGATAAAAAAAAGTTTTCTTAACGCTCTTATTTGATAGACGTAGAAAAATCTTGTCAGTAAAATGTTCGTCGTGAAAGGAAATCGGAATTTTGCACCAGTAATTAAAAAAAAGTAAATCAATTACTAAACACGTCATGCAGCTGAACCAAGAAACTATTCGTAATAGCCCTTGCGCAGAGGTATTTTACTGTTGAGGCAATGAGAAGCAAAGGGATGTTAAAATGCTAAAATTTAAAATTTGGCGATAAACAGTACAAATGGTAAAAGGCCCTTTGTCTTGGGGCAAGAGATGGTACTAGTAGCCTTGAAAAGTGTTGTAATACAGCATGATTTAGAAAAACTTTTCAATGAAAGCCTACCTAGGACCAGAACTTTGAACGTGATTTACTCAAAACTTGAAAATGTCCACTTACATCCCTTTTGCTTCTCACTCCACCTCAATTATATAGTACATTTCCATTCACCTCATTAGAATTAATTTCTTTTATATTTTTTTCTCAAACGGTTTTCGCATGTTTTCTTAAAACATAGAAACAACATTTTCACTCAAACGAGCATTTCCTATGCACAATAGATGTAGCTTTCACTTAAACTCTCTATTGAATTTGTAAAAAACGATGGTAGATTTAAAAAAATAATAATAAATAAATAAAAGAAAATTAAAAAAAAAAAAAAAAAACAATATAAGCGATACAAAAGAAACTAAACTTTGAATGCATTTTATTCGAGTTCTATAAAAATTATGATCGTTCTAAAATCCTTCTCTATTTCAGCGGTTCTCAACCAGAGAGGTGCACTTCGCCAAGGTGTGTGTGTGGGGGGGGGGGACATAGAAGAGTTTCAAGAGAGATTTGAGCTTATTATAAAGATAAAATAAAACTAACAGTAATTTATTCAATTTTGTGGTCACATGTGAATGTTTAATAACAGTGTCGGATTTCTCATTAACGTTGTGAAAGTGACTGATGTGCACTTTAACCTCACCTAGATCACGTCTAAAGAATTTATATTTATTTCCCTGCTTTTCGGATTTTATCTGTTCCAATAATAATACGTTCAAAATTGGGTTTTGTGTAGCAATGCTCAGTTTTGTGTATGAAATTATGTAGTTTGTTATTAATAATGGAAAAAATATACGCTTGGTTTTCAATTTATTGAAAAAACAATGTGTAAATATTTGATTTTGGATAACAGAGTACATTTTTAATCGTACTCTGTTAACCTCAAAAAGATGTACTGCACAAATTATAATACAACATATTTACCGCAAGAACCAAAGTGGGGAATAGCAAATTTCTTGATCCTCATATGCTCATCCTTGTGTGCTATAAACGTACAGGAATAGCATGCACGACTCACATTAGGAATAAAAATGCTAATGCATGCTTTAATTAGCATCACGTGCTTTCAGTGTAAAATATTGCGCTTTCGAATAGCATGTTCAGACACAAAGCAATAATTTTTCTTTTTAGATAGGCAGCGAGACGGATTGCTTGTTTCAATAAGCAATATTATTTCACCACCACTATTGGACATAAAATTCCATTTTATTTTATTATTATTTTTGGTTGGAGAGATTTCCCCTTTTTGGAGCATATTTGATTCGTAGAGCTAGGCGCCTTTTTGACTCTGGCGCGGTCGTGCGTCGCACGACCTTGCACATAGGGACAGCGCGGCCCAGGGGCACCCCAAACCCCTATTTTACAACACTACCGTATATTGTCAAATATTACGATTTTTCATGTAACTTTCAAACATTCTGCTCGCGATACTAGCCACTCTCCCAATATCTATGGTAGCAGTTGAAAAGTCAATTTCAGTATTTAACGAGTGAGTACCAATTTGAGGAGTAGTTAGTACTGCTCAATAGCGTCTAAATGGTCTAGCTCTGTCTGATGTTAATACACAATGACTTCAATGTCACTAATATATAAATAACTAAAAAATTATTGAAACATATTCATGCGTGTAGCCATGATTCGAGTTAGGGAGAGGCAAATATGGGTACAATCATAAGGTAGTTTTTTAAGGCCCTCCCCCACCCAATTCTTGGCCTTACATTAAGTTACCAACCCTAGTATAATAGCATATAGGCCTCTAAGAATTTTTATAAATCAATCTTTTCTCAATAAAACAAGTTCTTCTAGTTCCCAGGGCCGCTGAGAGCCAAGGCAAGCTCCCTTGTCGATCTCCCTCACCCGCCGTAACAATAAAACTTGTCGAATTTATAGTACTCTGATTCCGAATCAGGGTCCCTCAAGGGACGGGCTCCTATTCCCCGACTAGGCAGACATTGCCTCTTAGTCGGCGCTGGTTGTGCTCCAAGATCGGCATATTCTACTTGGTCGTTATGAAAATGGTCCCGATATTTTAAAAGCGATTATGAAAATAAAATTTCTTTTAATTATAATCATGCCACAAAATGTGTCCGAGTCAAAGTTACCATTAAAGCTAGAGTTGGTTTTCACGAAGGCTTTTTTTGCAAATGTTAGGATTCCATCTGGCAGTTACACTGTAACAAATTTCGGAAACGTTTCTGGATATATCGGAAACGTTTCCGAAATAGTAGGAATCCTTCATCCAATAGCGAATTCCTCAATATTCAGAAAGCTTTTTGTTATTTCAAGATATCTAGAAGCGGAAGTGATGACGCAACGCTTCGAAACCTATTTCATCCTTCCAACACAGGCGCCAATGAGTCGGAAATAACGAGAACTTCTTTTTTTCTTATCTATGGTTGCTGCAGAGCATTGGATTGCTTGTTATTTCATGTCTAGAGAGTAGTAAAATGTGTCGAAACTAATTTTACGCCTTTGCATTTTGGACTGCCCTTGATTTTTTAGACGATGTACGCAGCTATTAAGTTAGTTAATAACCATTTGCTTCTTTACAATTTCCAATGCGACCATAATTAGATATATATTGTGTGTTCAAGCGTGAATAGTTTCAACATCCGTGTTTATACTTAATGAAACGAAACCGTTTGGATTACTTATTCAGTTGTAATGGAGGTACTTAGATTTTCTTCCGCTAAAACATGTTGTTATATACATTTATATTTTTGTTGATTTGCATTTGATGAGGCTCCAATTGTAACTGTTTTTGGGTTTATCGAATTAATTTAAAGTTATCCTACATACCTATGTGCGCGGTGTACTATTTGTTGTAACCAACTGAAACTGATTAATTACGCAAAAGAAGTAAGATTTATATTTGAGAAGCAATCACAGAAAAGTTATTTCGAAATACTTGGATGCACATACATTTTGGTTCAAAAAGAAAAAAAAAATCAATTGTTTAATTCATTAGAAATATGGTAATGCAAATATTTTCTAGTATTGTAATATGCTTCACAAAAAATGTGCCGGTATAATTTATCTTTTTTTATTATAATTTATTCATTCATTTAAAAATATTTATACCATTAGAAAATGACCATGTTATCTATTAGTAAGAACATAGTTATGAAATTAATTCATCTGCTTATTCATTTTGTTAAATGTGGTTAACAATAAAAAAATTCCTTGACATTAGTTCCGAAAATAACATTTCCTTCGTGGATATACTAGTTTAATGTAGGACAGTCAGGAGAAATGAGTCAGTGGCAAAAATGGAACAGCTGCATTTACATGCTGAAATAAAAAGTAATATTATTTCATGTCATCGTTTTAAAAGTGATCAGTTTTTAAATACTATGTTATTAATATGCAATGCACATATGGTGAGAAGACGAGGGGCGTTCACCACGCAGACTGTGCCATTGACATTTTCAAGGGGTTGCTTTTTTTAAGGTGGGGGGCGCTTTATATCATTTTATGGGTGCACCATCACTCTTATGGTGTGGGGGGGGGGGAGCTCTCGTACATATGAAATGGAATAATCATGTAATAGAGTTCAATGTTTTAATAAATAAAATATATAATGCATTTTGCGCACACTCTAAATCAGTAACCTATTTTGATTAAGTATCTATATTTGTGATAAACTGGAAAAGGGCAAGAACAGAGGAATAAACCCGAATGGTTCCAGCAGGGGGACTTTGGTGTCATATTTAAATTCATCAATTTCTCTGTTGGTACTTTTCGGTACACTTTGTTCGTCAAAGAAATTGACTTGACGTGAAATAATTTCGGAACGAAAAGTGCAGGTAAGTTCTGTCAAATTTTATCCGAAAATAAAAGCTATCAGGTTTGATACAAGATATGTTTTTAAGTTCTGCATTAAAAATACAATATGTTGATAATTTTGTCTTGAAAATATTGAGAGAAAAACTAAAGTTTAATATTGTTTAACAAACAATCCCACTTTTGAGAAAGTGCTCCCCTTCCCTCCCCCGACGATTTTGTTACTATATTATACTATACTATACTATATTATTTCAGAAATTTTCAAAAATTTATAACTGTGCATATGTTATGCTGTTAACCATGCTATTTGTCATTAGAAATTCAGAAAAAAAAAATCCACGAATGATTCTAAAATTGCTTGTTTCATTGCTCTTAGATATCAAAGAATTGAAACTGATATGGCATGCAATACTATTAAAAAATAATTATTTTTTAGAAAAAATCACGGAAAAAGGATTCCGAAATTCTCAGAAACGTTTTCAAAAATTGTTTGGAGAATTCCGAAATACTCGGAAACGTTTTCGAAACTTTCATGAACCACAGCTGCACAGAATACTCAGAAACATTTCTGGAAATTACGGAAAGAGGATTCCGAAATACTCAGAAACGTTTCTGAAAATTACAGAAAGAGGATTCCAAAATATTCAGAAACATTTCTGGAAATTATAGAAAGAGGATTCCGAAATACTCAGACACGTTTCTGGACATTACAGAAAGAGGATTCCGAAATACTCAGACACGTTTCCGGACATTACAGAAAGAGAATTCCGAAATACTCAGAAACGTTTTTGAAAATTTCATGAACCGCAGCTGCACGATATACTCAGAAACGTTTCCGAATTTTTTTTACAGTGTAGTGAATGGTGATATTATTTCAAGTACAGTCAAGTTACAAGTTTCCTGAAGCCTGTACATATGTTTTCGTTACAAATGTCAGTGCATGTAAAAAAAAAATCACTACTGCTTTCGATAAGTTGCTCTTTTTCGAAAACTATCTGAAGCCTGTACATATGTTTTCGTTACAAATCACAGTGCCTGTAAAAAAAAAAAAAAATCACTACTGCTTTCGATAAGTTGCTCTTTTGGGCAAGCCATCTGAAGCCTGTACATATGTTTTAATTACAATGCTCATTACATGTAAAGTAAAAAAACTAAGTTTTTTATAACAGTTTTCAGCTTTTACCTTTAGTAGCATATTAATCATATATATAATTATATAATTTAATTAATCATATGTTTTCAATTTGGAAAAAGTATGTTATTTTTTGGAAGAGCTTTAATATTTTAAGTCAGGGCGAGGTATATACAGTCGGACCTCCATATATCGAACTTCCACATATCGAAATTTTCTATATATCGAAATCCCAGCAAATTTCTATGTTCATTACATAGAAAAAATGTTCTATATATCGAAAAAATCTCTATATATCGAATTTTTTTCGAGACATTCGTAGATTTTTTTTTCTTCTTTAGGCTGTTTGTCTCATTAAAAATAAAGGTTAGGGGAGAAAATTATGTTCACTAAAGGGTTGCTACGAAACTCATAAGGAATCTGATGTTGAGGGGTGTGTAGATAGGTCGTTGTTTCGTTCTAGAGTTCTTAAATTCCCTCAAATTTATTTCAAATACCATCTTAGTTGTAACCAGTAACATTCTAAAATCAGTTTCAAGTCTTTTGTCTGTTTATTATCGTTCCTAGTCGTTTTAGCTGCAGTAAAAATCATTCAAGTTAAGTAGATTTTTTACTTTTCTCTCGATTACATTGTCAAAACGAAACTCCCCTAATGTTGCGGATCAAGTTGAATTGCCGAAGAATGAAGATGCATGAAGGCGCAAAAATGTAATTTCTGTTATATTTTTAATTATTAACTTTCATTTAATCCGATGCTCGTATAAATTATGAATTAGGTTTCATACGCAAACATTAGCTTTAATTTTAATGTTTTAGGAGATTTTTAAGATAAAATAAGATCGTTTCTATACATCGAAATTTCTATATATCGAATTTTTTTCCGGCAATTTGCTACTTCGATATATGGAGGTCCGACTGTATGTGTAGACATATCCCTTGAAACAAAAAATATTTGTTGTTAAAAATTGAAAGAATCCTGCTCTCTTAGGGACACTTAACGTGTTGATTTTCCTTTTACGTATGAAAGATAAAGTATATATTATAGCTAGGGACACTAAATATCATTTTAAAGAAGTTTATTTTGCAACTAAATAAAGAAAAATAACATTGATAGAAAAAATTCAGTCTTTTAAACTTTCCGATTTCAGAATATATCCCAAAATTATTGATTGTCCCTTCAGTTTTCTTAATTCTTTTGAATGTAACGTTTAGACGTTTTTCTGTACAGCATATTTGTTGAGCCCAAACAATTTCTCTTGCAGTTGGTTCTTAACTCTTTATGTTCCTCATTTTAAATTCATTTTGTACGAATCCTGAAAATGCACGAAAAACTATACTTATTCAAAAAAAAGTTTCTGTGAAATTGTATTTTCAAAAAAATGATGGAAAACATAGCGACTAAAAAAACTTTATTGTATTCAGTTATGCATATCTACCAAAATATTTTTAAGAATACAAAAATCAATATTAAATAAGAACGGAAAACAATACATTGCATATTCTAAAAATAGCATGATGAACTGAATTTTAATCTTTTAAAAGCGTCCAACTTTTAATTTATTGTAAGAATGATGCGGAGTACGAAAAAAAGAGACTAAGAAAAGAAAAAAAGGGAAAACATAACTGAAATGAGCCCTATGCGTTTGCCGCCACCAAAAAGTTTTATGTATGATCATTAAGAATAGGAATTGCCCTTTTATTGAACCCAGTGTCTTCGTTGCCAGGGGCTTTACACAGCAGATAACATCTAACGATCTGGCATCTATACTGCCGTGTGCAGGGTAAACGGCAGCATCTGCAGAAATGAGCTTTCGTTATATCTTAAGAAATGTGTGGTGGATTCAATGCTAACAACAGAAAAATGTTGGAATTAGACGTTTTTTTCGCGTCTTTTTTTCAGCGGAAGTCAAATAAGCAAGCTTGTACAGTAAGGATAACGTACAATGGATTACAAAAATGCAAAAAAAATGGAAAATGAGAATTTTTCAGTTATTGCCCTTTTTACAACCTGCACTCGGAAGTATAACGCTCAACTCATCCTAAAAGCATTTTTAAAGAATTACAGAACATCTAGCCATCAATCGCGGTGCCTACTATTTTCTCTTCTCTACAATGGGCTTTTCCGACAAATTGTTATGTGTAATGAAGTAAATGCACGATTGAGAAAATAAACTCAATAAAGAAAAATTGACTTTTATCAGAAATGCAGATTTGAGCTTGGAAAAGCAGCAAATGCAAGATAACGAAATAAAAATACTCTAATCTAGAATTTAGGGAGGGGCAGTTGCCCTAACCCCTTATGGATACATCCATGAAAATATGATTTCCTATTAGAATATGTTATCAAATATGAGATCAGAATAAACTAGATAGTCCACAAGATAAAACCGAAATTTCGAAGGTTTTAAATACTTCAATACTTTTGCGAAAAGCATACAGTTTAGTTTCTTTCGAACTTTAGGGGCAAAAAGCTTCGAGAGGGCATGTAAATTTCCTGTTTTACAAACGCCACCAAAGGCAGCCTTTTTAAGATTTAATTGTTGAAACATTTTCATAGAGAGCCTCCAAATTTTCCCATTTCATAAACATCACCTAACATAGAGTAACATAGCGCCTTTTAAACTGTACTGACTAAACATTTTCAGAGCGTCTCTGAACTCTCCACGTTTCCTAAACTTCACTAAATATACCTAAAATTCCATGTTCAAAGTCTAAACATTTCCGGAGGAAAGCGACCTAGTACCGTAACTTCACCAGAGATTGCGTAAAATTGCTTCTTAAAGACTACTCCAATTTTGAAAAATTGCTGAAGTAAATTATCAATGCCTTCCTCTCCTAACGTTCCCAAACATAACCTATAATTGTGTTTTTCCGAGTTCTACGCCGAAAAACTTCTGAAGAGAGCCTCTGAACCTTCATCATGACCTTGACGTCTCTACAGATAGCATCAAATTCCGTTTTTGAACTTTTATTTGCGCAAATTTCTGGAAATAGCATTCGATCCCCTGATTCGGAAGAGGGACCCCTTGTAGAAAAAATTTCATATTGTTTAAACAGGGGTGTCTAAGAGCGATGGCTCCCCCCTCCCCCGAATGAGAGTCCCCGCAAAAACGAAGAAAAAGACCCAATAAAACAGTAACTCCTCACTTGAACTTAGATTCACCCCCCCCCCCCTCTGTTCGAGTTCTTGATCCACCACTGTACGCGTACATTACTTTCTGTTTTAAAATAAAATATTGCATCATTTTGCTAAACTTGTAACTAACTTATTTGAAAATAACATTTTCTTCAAAGCACACCAATTGGATTGAAGTTTTTCTCAACAAAGAATTTTCTGGTCCAAAAAGTACATTATTTTTGGACTCGATTCTTGTCGATTGCATCGAGAATAATGCTGCAATTCGAACAATAATGAGATTTATCTTTAAGAAGAGTGGAACATGTCATCACTTAGTATTTGTGTTTTTTTTAACAGCGAAATGTTATTTTAAACTTCGGTTGAATTAATTTTGAGCGTGCAAATGTGTTCTTAAAATCTTTTCATCTACAGGAGGTGAAGAAGGAGGGGTGATCGTGTGGAGGTCATGAGCATGTGCAAGGGTTCGGGAACACCCTCTGCTGAATGGGACATCAACGACAATAATATACCAAAGGTGAGTGACGCATTGTCGTTACTTCCTACAACTTCAAACTTCTAGTTTTCAGTATATTACTTTTTATAGTAGCTCGAACTTATGTATGTCTTAAACTTTATCAGATAAATGTTCTGTATGACAGAAACATGTATACTGTGAAGGTCGTAAATGCTCAAAACCTTTTCACGGAAGCACAAAAAAAATTAGTTGACACAAAGTGTCGAGCAAAGCACACTTTGTCAACCAATCTGTTGTGAGATAAATAAATACCTTTGTGCTTAAAAGTAAAGTAACGTAAAGTAACAACGTCTAAAAAGCACATATTAGCAGATTACTGCAGACGTATGTTTCGTCGTTTCAGGGAACGTCTTTTTCAATGCAAAACGTAGTGAGCTTATGGATGAAAAGACATCCGACCAAAGCAAATAGCATCTTTGTTGTGGTAAATAGTTTATACGTACTCCCAATACATTTCGTGTTATTCATGCTCCTTTATTTATTAAATTGATTCTTTAAAATTCAAGTCTTTACTGTTAGAGTAATTCAATTGCAGTGTTGAAGTATACAAAGTGTTTTGTGCAATGTAACTTTATAATACTGAAAAGCAATTATTCCGGCACGAATCCTAGAGCTGAAACTGCTAATGAATTTATAAACAAATCCAAACAACACCAAATTTACTATAGAGAGAAATGCCCTGCCGTCCACATCGGTCTAAGGTCACAATATAAGGGGAGCTGACTTATCCGACATTTTGGTTCCGATATTGTCGGGAGGCAAAATAAGTTTTTGTACAAAAGCCTCGTTGCAGAAAACTGGTGCCTAAGCTTTAGATGTGTTGCCTGATTGATGTTTGATAATTTTATTCTGTAAATGAAGATTTAGTTAATACAAATTAAAAATAAATAAGGTGTGAAAATGGGGTTGATTGCAGTAAATATTTCCAGAGACATTTTTGCTCAATTTGTGAACGAAGTTATTTTTGTAGATTTACCTTAAGTGACATTTTACTCAACTTGTCATCAATTGTTTTACGACATAGCAACCAGCGAATATTATAACGTATTTATAAATACTAGAAACAGGGTTGGATTCAAAGCTGCCTTGGAACCAAAGTGTCGAATAAGTTGGCCTGTTTTTTTCAAGGGAATCTACATCAGTCGCAAGAGCGCCCAATCTATTTCAAAAAAAGTAGAAAGCTTAGTAGTACAAAAAATGATCACGTGTCAACTGGCTTTAAGGACTTTAAACTGACTTTTCTAATTTGCATTGAATGACATAGTCCCCACATGACGTATCCCTACTTTCCAAACAGCATGACATACACTCAAAATTTCACCAAATTTTGCTTTACTTCCCACACATTATGACGAAACAATATATTCAAATGAATTATATATGTGAAATAAAAAAAGCCTACTTTTCACAAGTAAATGTCTATTTCTCACTTCTAGTATGAGAAAAGCCCTTATAAGCTTTATTCTAATTTATTTAGTATGATGACTAAACATATTACGCTAATAATATTTATTATGACTATGTTTCGCGAATGGCGTAGTTTGATTACATACTGAAATACCCAGTGACGTATTAACCATGGAGATGCTTTCAATAAAAAAAAAACTTTTCATTGATTAATTTTAACTTTTCAAAGAGGGCTCTATTTTTTCAATTGATCAAAACTGTTCCTGAAATAAACTGCAGAAAGCATTTTTTTATGTTCATTTGTTTTTGTTATTGGGTTACAAAGTCTAGGTCTGATATCGTCTCCAAAACGAAAACGGGAGGAATTTTTGACTGAAAAAGGTCTTAATATTTTCTTAAAAGTAAAGAAAAAAAATATTGAATGCTGCCTATGAAAAAACCTCACGAATTTCGGTGCCTTTTAGTCGCAAGCGTGGTACATAAAATACTCTTCTTGAGGGCGGAGGATTCTAAAATTTCATTATGACTACTGCATTTTTCTTTTTTTCAATCTCCAACTGAAAAGGAGAAGAAGCGCCCTATATAACTGAACCTTAGATAACCCTTGCCGATTTGTCCGGGCAAATGCAGCCCCACACAATGCACGCGTACTAGAGAGAAAGAACAATTTGCAGGGAAAAGACAGCTAAATGCGCATCGCATCTGTAAAATGCACTCAAAAAAATCGGTTTAAAAAATACCTTTTCATGAAACGGACTCTCCCCATCCTCCGTCCCTCGCAGATAGTTGTCACATCCGTCCTTTCCCCTTTTGTGGTCGGAAGGCACAAAAGGCTCGTGTTTTTCCCGGTGGGGGACACAGGGACCTTTCCCCCCTGTGATTAGGGGGCAGATTGTGGGTGGCCCGCCGACACACCGGCACCAATGGAGCGTGGAATTTTGACGTCATCCATGAATATAAGGCCGTTTAAAAATATTTGAAATGTCTTTTTTATGCACTTAACATCAAGTTGGGGCACTCAGTGCCCATACTTAAAATCAGTCAAAGTAATTGAGATTTTGATTTTACTAGAAAATATTTTTTAACTACTAGACAAATTTGACAGAATTTTAAAAATAATAATTACTATTCATCAACGAAATTAGTACATGCAAACTACGATTCATTGCTCAGAAGAAAAAGTGATAACTAAGACTGAATACCGTTTCAAGTGTATTCTTGCCAGTCGCAAAAATATTTTATGTATAGCATGAAGCATTTTTTGCAGGTAAAAGATGGCATGTATATAGTTCTGCTAAACTGAATTAAAACTCGGTAAAAGCGTGATAAAATTTTCTTTTCGGGAAAAATATTCAAAAAAAAAAGTTTAGAAATCCGCAAAATCATAGTCAGACTTTTGTTCTAAAGGGGTCATACATTTTTTTAAAATTATTATTAATTTCTTCAATATAACAATTATTTTTCAGTACTAAATTTAGTTTTTCATGCCAATTACACTCCGCGCAGAATTAAAATAAACACACGCAGCTTTAAAATACTATGTATGGTAGAATCCATGTCAATTCAACAAGGGCTGTAACATGATGTTTTTTTTTTTTTTTTTTTTGAATTTAAAATAAGTTACAATTCATTAAAAATTTAGAAATGCGTTTTTTTTTTTTTTTTTTTTTTTTTTGCCCAAAAAAATTTCTGGGCTGAGATACAGGCCGCCAAAGATGGCGGTCCTATGAATTTTCGTTAAAATCTTTTAAGTACATTATTTCAGGAACAGTAGAATGTATATTGTTGCGATTTATTTTACTTAAAAGGATATTTTTTCTTGTTTAAGAACATATGCTACATTTTGAAATATGTGCTTTAGTTTGTTTTTTTCCCACAGTCTTTTGAAAAAAAAAGTTTAAAATAATGTTTTTGAGTTTTCTCAAATATGTCAATTTTAAAATTTTCTTATTTTTTCAGTTTTTTAGTACCACTGAACACTACGTTCTCTGAAAAGGAGAGCTTCCACTTGTCCGTTTAACAGATTTTAGATGCATTTGAAAAAATGTGGGTTTTTAAGAAACTCTTTACATAATTCCAGGCCTGAAAATTCAAAAAAAAAACCGTTACAAGTGGCCAGAAAACGCTTTTAATTAGTTTATACAGCTAAATTTACATTTTGAGTCTCTACTTTATCCAGGAGTTTATTTTTTATGAAAATTAGAATGCGGTCTCCAGCCGATTCGCTATATTTCCCCACGCAACCTTTCAGCGTAGCGCCGAAAGACTCGTTGTGCTAAATGTTCTCACTAAATTTCATATCCTGAATAAAATGGTGCTCAAAATTAAAATTTCGCTATATAATTGATTTAAAAGTGTTTTCTGGCCACTTGTCCCGAAGAACTTTTTTGAATTTACAGGTCTGCATTTACGTAAAGAGTTCCTTAAAAACCCTCATTTTCTCAAATGCCTCTAAAATCTGTTAAAGGAAAAAGTGGAAGCTCTCCTTTTCAGGAAACGTAGTGCTCAGTGGTACTAATAAACTGTAAAAGAATGAAAACTTTTGAAATTGACATATTCGAGAAAAATTAAAAACGTTATTTTAAACTTCTTTTTTTCAAAAGACTGTAGGAAAAAACTAAAGCACATATTTCAAAATGCTGCATATTTTTTTAAACAAGAAAAAATATTCTTTTAAATAAAATAAACCGCAGCAAAATATGACCGTTCCTGAGATAATGTACTTTAAAGATTTTGACGAAAATCCCTGGTGAGAAATCACGACAGGACCGCCATCTTTGGCGGTCTGTATCTCGGCCTAGGAATTTTTTGGGCAAAACAAAAAAAAGGTATTTCTTAATTTTTTATGAATTTTAACATATGTTAAATTCAAAAAATTTCGAGACCATCATGTTACAGCACTTGTTGAATTGAGATGGGTTCTACCGTATTAAAAATTATTTATCAGTTGAAAGTTGTCCAATTTTTCAATTAGTTATGGTGATGGGCAATTGGGTAGTGAGATCGATTAAAATTTGTGGTAGAGTCAAACTTTTATCGTCATCCGGTTTCACTGACCAAAGTGCTTCAATTCAAAATCTTTTTAGCCTCGGTGAAAAAAAAAAATAAATAAATGCGATTCGAAATTTCGCATTTCAACACGTTATATGTTAAAAGAATGGACAAATTTAAATTTATTATTAGACTCAGATTTGTAATGAGACATCATCATAAAACACTACCACATGTATTCATTTACACTTTCATTCTCCTGTTACGAAAATATAAGTTTCCTTCAATAAATATTTTAAAGTATTAGTTTCATTAAATAAATGCTCTTGGGTTCGTACTTTGCTTATTGAACATTTTCGGGTACTTTTTAAGAAATGAGGAGATGTTCCAAAAATAACTTCAATTACACGCATTCCCATAATTTCAAGGCATGACAAATGAATCAAAGACTGTGGCGACTTAGTGGAAAAAATAGCCAAAAGTTCGCTTTTCGCTGTGCTATTCCTTGTTTTTGACAAACATTCCTTGAGAGAAAATTTGACAAAAGTCACTTTTGGAATGTCCCGAGAAGTGGAGTGTATCTCCCTACAAACTACACACTTCTAGTTGTAAAAACATTTTAAACATATAAAAAGCCCTGTAAAGTTTACGATTTCAAGCTCGCTACTGGGTTGACTGTAAAAAAATCGTAAAAGTTGCGAAATAAACTCATAGTCGAGACGGTTTTTTACCAATTTTTACCAAAACCAACTCAGCTGTCAGTTTCAAACCATAAAATTTACGAAAATTTTTGTTCACATTGTAAAGTATTTGTAATCATTACTCTACTACGATTGTATAACGAGTAAGACTGCCGTGTGTAGGCAAACGGCAGTAGCTGCAGAAATGAGTTTTTGAGATATTTGAAGAAATTTGTGACGAATTCAATATTAACCATAGGGAAATCTTGGAATTAGACGTTTTTTCGCACCTTTTTTAAAGCGGAAACCAAGCAAGCTTGTGCAATAAAGCTAACGTATAATAGATGAAAAAAAAAAAAAAAAACAAATTTGCAGTTATTGCCCTTTACTTGCACACGAGAGAATACTTCGCTGTTGTGCTTCAAATTCAAGACTACAAGTGCTAATCTGGTGCTATCTTTAAATATGGCTAAAATATTTGTTAGTGAGAATAAGTCAAGTGTTATATGAAAGTGTAGAAATTAGTGTGTTCATAAAGAAATACATAATTTTCTTTAAAGTATTAGCCAAGCAACTATGAATAACAGTAAAAAAGTACAAAAGGCAAGCTAAGAAAGGCGGCAAGAAAAATACGCAAAATCACACAATATAAAAAAGATAAGTGATTCTGAGTTTTGCTATTAACCACAAAGAATTCTTCAATATAATGTAACCGCAAGACGAAAGCTTTGTAATAAGATGGAAATAGAAGTTTCTTGGCTTCTGTTTTCCGCGAAATTATTATGTAATAAGCTATTACGATGGCATATTTTGAAGGATCCGTTTTGTCCGGAGGCAAGCGAATTCCCGCTTTTCCACGCACATCGCACACTTCTGAGATGAGCTTGATAAAATTTCACTTTTATTCTTGCACATCCCGGGGGAATGGTTTAACATTTGAAGGCTTCTAATAGATTCGGCAATCGGGTGAACTAACTGTGATGCCGCGTTGAAGAGAAACGCGTTTCATTAGCATAGCTTCTTCTAGTGATGAACCAACGAATATTTTTCTTAATAAAAATAATAAATTATACAATTTTAAGATAAATTTACCTGAGGATCCGATGAACAGCAAATTTATATAAAACAAGCAAAATATATAATTTTTAATAAATTTCAGCGTTTAATTCAAAGCCGCTCTGTATCATAAAAACTGGGGTTTTCCCAGGCAATACGAAATATCAATTTTCACCGAAGTTAGCATACGCAGTTCTATATTTTAAAAAGAATTTTTTTTCTTTTTTTTTCTTCAAAAATAAATCATCTCTCAGGTAATCTATTTCACGTGATTTATAAAAATTAAACAGACTTCGGAAAATGTACATTTGTATGAAGAAATAGTAAATCCCTGATATAAACAGTTCGTTTAGCGTTTGTGCGAGCGTGCGTGTGTGTGTGTGTGAATAGCATTGAGGTATAACAATCATGTTTGACGGGAAAACTTTCGGTTTACGTCTCACTTGTTGGAACAATTGGACGGTGTTATGCAAAAATGAGTTAACTCACAAAAATTCAAAAAATAAGATATTCACGTAGGTTGGCTTAAAAACTGACATACTATAATAGGATGTGAAAATGATTTTTGTCAAATTCTGTACTGCTATGCCGTCAAATGAACAAAATGCCAACCCACTTCCAAGAAACTGGTCATTGATGTTCAACTTTAAACTTAATTTTCAAATGTATATTGGCGTGGTGGGTTGACACTTTTGCATAGCACCATCTAATTGGCATCAAAAAATAATCTGCAATAGTTCTCATCTGGGTCCTTTTGCGATAAAATTTTTGAACAGTCTTTGTGTTACATTTTTTGAGTTAGAATGCCCACAAATAGTGTTCACACACACACATAAACATTTTCCCAAAACGATCAAAAATTAACCCCGTAACCCCTTCAGTCGGAATTATGAAATACTTAACCAAAAATGTTTATGTTTGGCATACACTGTATTATGGTAAAGAGTATCTTATAGACAAAATTCCAAGTTCGTAGGGGAAAATTAAAAGAGTTATGATGCGTTCAATATTCCGGACTTATATTTTTGATGTTAATATTTCAGATTAAAAAAAAACGATGAAATACCAAACAAACTTCGTTGTAAAATGTGGTCTTAACAATTATAAAACATATAAGCATTCGAAATAATAGAGAGGAAATTATATATTTTTTAAAAAATCAGAGAAAAAAAACATCGCTTTTGCGACGAGAATCCATGGTTGTAAAAATGAGCCACTCTCTATCTCCCAATCCCTATATATGTTGGTGTTATCAATCCCAAAACCAAAAATTCTTTCACAGATAAATTATAAGCAGAATGTGAAGAGTGAACTGCAAAAAAAAAAAAAAAAAAATCAAGTAATTTTTTAATAAATTAGTAAATAATTTCCAGTTGTTTCAAGTTCATTTCCGGTATACCGGACGCCAGGTTTGAAGGAGTTAGAACATGGAAAAGCCGCTAAAACTGGAAAATCGAAAGTTTTCATGAATCTAATATTTATTTTTCTATACATTAGATGTAGAAGAAAGTAATGATGAATAAAGCAATGTATTACATTACTTCTGGTAGGAACACAACAACCGGCTATTTTGTGCTCTTATGCACTTAACTACACCAGCCAAAGACGAAGTGGAACTATGAATCGCTGAGCGATTTACAACTCAAAGTAGAATCAGAAACAATTTGGACTAGATTGAAAGACTTTCTATACCAATCGGTAGAAAATCCCTGGCTTGCTTACCGTACAAAATGTGATATTACATAATGTTGATATGCTGAATACAAATTTTCAATCGATTTACAATACATGTATAGGCAGGGCCTGATCACCCGAAAGGCTCGGGAACCTTGAGCTTCCCCTCAGAATTCATTGGGGGCCCGAAAATGACTTAAAAATTTCATTTTCTGCTTTTGAATATATATTTTTTAAATATTCAATCATTATAGAACTCGCTAAATAAAAATTTTGGAAGAATTTTAAAAAGCGAGGGCACAGTTCATAAAATGTGGTAGCAAGCTATTTTTATCTGTGGAATTTGTCCCAACGTGCTACAATATACTTTTATCACGCTTGATAAATTTTATAAAGTGATAAATCTGAAACAACTAACCAAACTTATCCGATGCGAATGGGAGTACAAAAATATGTAATGCAAGAAAGTTCAATATGCCGGGGGGGGGGGGATAAACTTTAGTTGGAAGGCTGCCTGGCCGTTTTTGGAAGTAATACCTGTATAGCATTAGTGAGTTTTGTTTCAATGCGCGTAGAATTTTTAGAAAATATGTACTGAAAACAAAAGGTGGGGGACCCAGAAATGACACTTAGCATCCTCTAACTTCAGGGGTTAATCGAGCCCCGTGTATAGGTTTTCTTGTGAAATCCATTTGTATGTATTGCGCAGTTACGCAAATTAAACCATAAACGTTTTCACAATATTTTTTTCAAGAAAAAAAAACAATATTTAATCTGCACAACTTGCTAAAATTAGTGAGCATGGTTATTTAAACCATTATCTGGAATCTTGCCTTAACTTTTGTCACGCTCCCCCCCCCCCCCCTCACGATGTTAAAACATAGGATGTCCTCAGAATTAAACCCATTAAAAGCATTCTAAACACATTTATTTTCTAAAATACTGACATCATGAACTACACATGGTAAACCAATTCAATTATATAGTTACCCTTCCGGCATATGAAAATTTCGCTATAAAGAAAGCAAATTTTTAAAAAAAGGATCTTCGATCGGAACTTTCTGGATTTGAATTTGACTTCAGCAAGCTAAAAGTATCATAAAAACACTCAAAATTTAGAGGGAGCAATTACATCGAAAACTAGTGTAATAGGTAGTTAACTGACATACCTTTTGGATTCTTGCTAAGACTGCCTTGGTGAATTCTTTCTTGCAATCATCTGTGAACAAAATGACCTACACGTTCAATTCATTTCTCTAGTAACTTACGGACAAAGCATTTAATTTTAATACTATTTACAAATATTTTAAATTGTTTTACGTGAAGGCTGTCCGTTGCTACATCATTTTTAGTCACATCGTTCTATGAAAATAAACTTTAGAACTCCTGTCTGAAAAACATTATTCTATTTTTAATTCGTTGCCAAATGATAAAAGACTAATTACCATCCAGACGCTCGCCATCTAGCGGCTAGAATGAGTGATCTCTTTAGATTTATATTATTTAAAACTCTAGACTATGACATATATTGAATAGTTGAATTTAAGTGTGTGCTCGAAATGCATACTCTAAGAAATAAACAAAAAAATTTTATGTAGTGCTGTTTTTTACATTGAAACCAAAATGATAGTTGATTTTTAAGTAAATTACGAGTGAAAAAACATTGAAGAATGTAAATGTAAAAAATAAAATAGATATTAATTTAATTTGCGCAAATTACTCCGATTTAAATTTCTAATCTATTACTGAGTTTTAAAGTACTAACTTGATTTTAAAAATAATTGTATTGTTGGACTGAAAATTTCCAATATTTTTTGCTAAGAATGAATACCTTTGGTTCAACAATTTTATACTAAGGAAATAGTTTTTTTTTTAATTATTGCATTTAAATTGCATTATCTTTACATTTCTACTGTTGAGTCAAAAAAATGACGCAGTTTTAAATAGATCACATACGGAAAGTTGTTTACATTTAGAGTAACTAACTTGAAATAAAAATTCAAATAACCCTTGCTGCAGCTTTTAAAACTTTCGTCACATTTAAATTCTGATGCCTCAATCATAAGTAAATTGGTACTGAGCATCAACACTTAATAGACGAAAAGAATGGAAGTATCATTAATAATACGATTATGATGTGATAAAACTTTCGTCTTAATCTATCTTAGTTTCACCTTCTTACGTTTACTATGTCATCGTCTTAATGTAATTCTTTTGGCGGAAATGCTCGCTTGAGATATTCCATTAATCTTAAAGAAATACAGCAATTTTTCAGTGCATAACTGTGATAAGATCATTCCCGATTTTTTTTCTGATAAAAAATATTTATAAGAATAAAAGAAATAATAAAACTGCTTTTTTCCTTTTTAAATTAAATGTGAAAATACGTGTAAACACAAACTGAATTTTATTTTAAAAATTTCGCTAAACTTTTTTTTTTCTTAATTTGAAATAAAAAGTATCTCACACATTTTTAATGTAAATATTATGCAAGAAAAAACTAAGAATACACTAAAATACTCTGCATTTGGGAGGGGAGGGGTACTAAATGTTAATTTTTTGTGCTATTGGTGTTTTAATTAATTAATAATTTGAATTCATCTTGTAGGTAACGTTAAATGTTAACGAATTGTTCAACACAGTGTTTATTCATCTTTACGTCAAAGTTTTTCTCAGTTATTTTTTTTTTTTTTTTTCGAAAACATTCTGTCTATTAGATCAAGATTTATAAAAGATTTTAAATTGTCCGTGAAGTTTTTGTATTTTTATAGAACTGCTCCAAATATTTCAAACAGAAAGTTGATATGTGGGACAGAGGTGTCCTACCTAAACAAAATAGCACGAGAGGCTTCATTGTCGACTCGGGTAGTTTCTCAAAAGGTACTAAGCGAAACGTACTGGACAGATCGACAGACAAGTATCGTAATTTATCATTAGCCCATTTTCTTTTCTGTCTTTCTTCACAATACTTAATGAATTACTTATTTCTCATTGATTGAAAAGGTTTCTTAACAAAATACTAAAGGGGTTGTCTATGTAAATGATATCACACTTTTTTCAACATCCCCCCCCCCTTCCTTCCTTTTCTTTTGCCACAAAGTGTCCCACTTCACCTTACCTCCTGCCCCTCCCCCTCTTTTGTTCCATGACTCGCTATTTTTCATAAACATATTTTTATTCAAATATTTGTGATGTCGCTCTTTTTCTTCGCCCCTCGCCCCCCCCCCCCCTCCCTTGTCCCACATACTGTTCGTAAAACTGTCACAATTTTACGAACCCCCTTCACCCCCTGAGTGTAACATCATTTATGGACAGCCCAATCTTATTTTCATGGTTTTACTTACTTTTACAATTTTAAATGAAAATTTGCTTTAAAAAAAAGCAAAAACAGACAGCGGGTCAACAGAATATTTGGCGAATATCTACGCCACAGCTTCTTGAATCCTTCACAGTTTAGCCAATAAAGACTCCAGTTCTCTTCAAGTAATTACCCCCTTTATCGTTTTCGCAAAAGCCGCCGCAGTTTTGCCAACCCCCGATTGCTGTTATCCCTCAAAGGGATAATTTAGGTTAGACCATTAGATAATGGCCTGTTTTTATCTGAATAACATTCAACGAGCCATTAACTGGTTAATAACATAGCGAAGCCTTTTAGCGTCAGTTCTGTTTCTAAATAATTGTTTTTTCTCTTTTTTTTTTTTTTTTTTTGAAGTAGAAGTTCGCAATGTGTTATGTACTTGAGGAGAAGCACGACTGGTTTTCCTGGGGGAAGGGGGACGAAACGAGTAACTGTAAACTAATTTGAAAGTTATGTGCTATAGAATATAAATATAATAGCATATATGAGTCAAGGAGAAGCGAAGGGATTTTAGTAAAACGAGTCAATACGATTAAATTACCATAATGTTTTATTATTAAACTCTCAAAATTTAAAGAATCAATCAAGTTGATGCAATCAAGTAATCAGCAAATTAGTTCATGGTATCAATGATCAATCAATTCAAAAAGTGTAATAACAAGAATCATATCGTTTAAAAGATTATTGCAGTTAAGGAAATTTGGGGGCTGTCGATATAAATTATATCACAATTTTTTCAACAAATTTAACAAACCTCGCCCCTTCATCCTAAAGTCCCACACTTCATCTTACCCCCCTCCACACCCCTTGTCACATATCATGCTGTCTTTCATAAGCATTTGTTGTAAAAAAAGTGTGATGTCGCTTTTTTCTCGTTTCCCCCTTCTTCCAAACTGTCACAATTTTGTCTGTCTCTCACGAACAAACTGTCACGAAGCCCCTTTCCCCTTAAATCATGACACGATATGTGGACGACCCCTTAACAGAATGTTACAGATTTATTTTTTGATATCCAAAGAATCGAATTGAGGCTATCAATGTATCGACGAATCAGCTATTGGAAAGACAGGAACGAAGTTTTGAACTTTAACGGATATAGAAACCGATAATGTGCCCGTTGTCTGTTTACAATTTTGAAAACCCTTAATTCCACTTGTTGAATCAAATCAGGTAATCTGCAGAATAGCTAGGAAAAGTGCATGTTAACGACTTTCAGCATTTCGAGATTTAGCGGTAACATAGGTTCATAGATATGGCTAACATTTATTATTTATATTACAGTTCAAACACGGAATAGCACTGGGGGAAATATGTTCTACTCAAAATGTTATGTATTTACTCTGGAAATGCAGAAAGTAAAAAAAGTGAAACATCTTGATCGCCACCAATTCTTTCGTTATTTCAATTTGCATATTGTTTTATTCTATTGATTTCAAAAACTGTCTTCAAATAAAGATGTGTTTGATTTTATCAAAAATAAGCGATCCTAACCGAATAGTTTAGAAATGAAGTATATTCAAACTGACACCGATGCAAAAGGATTGCGACGAGTCTGAAAATTTCTTCCTGTGCCGTAGGTGAGCAGCTACGATCACTTCCAAGAGTGGTCGGACGGCCACTGCCGCTTCGTTTACCGCCCGGACTGCGAGGAAGCCAGGAGACACGGGTCCGGCTGGGCGATGCGCAACACCAACAACCACAACGTGCACATCCTCAAGAAGTCCTGTCTGGGAGTGCTCGTGTGCAGCGCAAGGTGCACGCTCGATTCCGGGGAGAGGGTGCACTTGAGGCCCGCTATCTGCGACAAGGCACGCAAGAAGCAACAAGGTGAGAGATCAATTAGAAAATTCTTTAGTCCTTGCGTCTCTTGTTTAACATAGACGTTTTAGCAATGTAGACCAGTGGTTCTCAACGTGTGGGCCACGAACCACAAGTGGTTCGTGAGCAATTTTCATGTGGTCCGCGAACAGCTAGTGAAAATTAATCTATATCATTTTTATAGCTGTAATTATTTTTTTAAAGAAAACTTTTGGATTCATTTCGATTCACCTAATGTTAAGAAAATATTTTTTTCTCTCGAATGTGGTCACTTAAGATTTGGAAGGGTATCAAGGGGTCACAGATATGAAAAAGTTGAGAATCACTGATGCAGGGAAATTCAACCCGTTTCCCTTATCGTTATAAAAGTATCTGAGTAGTATTTTCTTTATCCCCTCTGAAAAATGATTAAAAAATATACCACGCGAGGGAGACTTTTTAGAGTTAAGTCCAGTATGTCTGAGTTGATTTCAGGCTGGGAGCCACAGCAACAAAAATTCTGTCGCTAATATTCTACGACTGCAGATGCTTTAATTTTTTAATTTTTATACAGAAGCAGAGCACCATGCACAGGGACTATTCCACTTAAATTTTGTTGCTATTTCTTTCGGTCTGAAGATAAAACTGAAGTATTTTCATGGGATTATATTCCACAGAAAGACAGACATTTTGTCCTGCGAGTGACAGCTCTACGTTTTTATTACAATAATATTTTTTTTTTAAATGCAAAAAACAACATTTTGTGTCTAAGAAATCGCACTTTCTTAGCCAAAAAAAAACATTGTTCATTACACATTTAGAAATGAAATATAGAGCTGTCGCCTGCAAGACAAAATGTCTATATTTTGTCAACTTCACTCATATATTAAATCATTGCTTCAATGCAGGTAAGCCATGCCCAAATCGAAAATGTTCTGGTCGCTTGGAGGTCTTGGCCTGCCGCGGCCATTGCGGCTATCCGGTCACTCACTTCTGGCGCCACACAGAACACGCCATCTTCTTCCAGGCGAAGGGAAGTCACGACCATCCGAAACCTGAGCCTAAGGCTACAGCCGAGGCTAGACGGACCCTACATTCACCCCTTCAGGTGCATAGAAGAAGCAAGGCCCAGGAAGCAATTGGACTGGAATTGCAGGTAAATTTGGATCACATCCGATATTATTAGCTGCATATATGCTTGGAAACAGAACGTTTTGAATTAACTTCGATGTAATATGTCATATCTTGAAGACAGGGCCCGATTAAGGTATCAGGAGGTCCTAGGCTAAGCACTTTTTATTGGCTCGCTGTATTCAGTTCTTACAATTTAAGCCATTGGTTAAAACAACTTTATTTATTTGGAGACCCCTAAAAATCAGGGACCCTGGACCAGGGCCTAGTTGGATTATTTAGTAATCAGGCCTTGCTTGCAAATGGTGTTTAAAATTCATTTTAAAAAATACTTAAATGTTAATTTTTTTAACCGTTTTCAATACATCTAAGTTTTGGAAAATAACTGCAGTTGGAGAAACTTAACCTGGTAGCACTCGGAAGGCTACACAGATCCTAGTCAGAGCATTACAACGCTGCCAGATTAGTTTTGCCCCAACTATAGGTAACATCAAAATTTGTGTTGATAGAGATAGTCATAAGGTAAAATTTAATCTCACTGTAAAAAACTGATACTAGTTTAATTTTAATACTGCTAGTTTCAATGTGTCAAAACTAGACTTTTGTACATCAGTCTTTTCTAATCCATTAATCATTAGTCATTAAAGAAACTAAAGACACAATTAGAAAATAAGAAAAGAAAAACTATAATCTATCATAGAACTGTACGATTATTACTCCAATTCAGTCATTACACGCGACTGACAAAATTAATTGAATGAACTGTGTGCAGTGAATCTCTCGGCTTCAAACCACTTATTGACAGTAGCAAAATTCAATAAAACAAACATCAGAACAACTGTCAACTAGCATATTGGTTAGTTTCAGTGATTTTTGGTTCACGTCAATCCCTCGTTGTCGATCGTCGTTTAATTTAAAAAATCTGTAGTAACATCAACTTTTATAATCAAGTAAAATGCTCTCAAAATGTTTGGACAGAACAATGCTCTTCTATTACCTGAATTCTACAGAAATCGTCATGAGTACATGTTAACAAAAATATGAACCTGGAAGCAAAAGTCAACCGTGATGCTAATTTAACATTGCTAAACAGAATAAAAAAATAAATGTTTCTGACACAAACTCAATTACTTCAAACGCTATAAACTAATTTCAGTTAACAGTAAAACGTGAAGTTTAGGTGGAACAACATTACAAAATTCAGAATTCCTTTCAAATATTAAATTTGCACAAGTAATTTATAAACTCAGCTTTCTTCAACAACGAAAAGTATTGAACCGAATTTTGTATGTAATAACAAAAACTTGGCGACTGGAAGCGGATCCTGGATGATAATGGACCCCGTTTAGGGAAGTAATAGCCAACGTTTATCGCCAACACAGTAATGACACGACCCCTGGAGCATCAGTCTACAAGAAAGAAAAACAATAAAGCAAAGGAGAAAAAAAAACAAAGTAGTTTTAAGCGATTTGCTATTGGAAAAACTACAGGACTCCTTCGATGGTTCTTAGCCAAACAAAACAATATCATTCTCTGGCGCAAAGCTACAATTTAGGATGCGTGAAAATGCCATTTATAGTCGAGGATGGTTTATCAGTTTTCCAAATCGCGTTCTAAAGGAAGGAGAGGGAATGGGTTATAGGGTCGAGATGGAGACGATCGTGAATGTTGTTGAATCGTTAGCTTTCAGGCATAAAAACGTGAATTGGAAAAATATAACCAGTTTCTTGCAGAAGGAATCGAGTAGAGTAAAAATCCAATTTGTGTTCGTACAAAATCAAAATATAGGAAATTCTATTGCTTTACCTAAGCTTAGAAAAGAGCAGAATTAAAATTTGTGTTCATATGAAATCGAAATGTAGAAAATTCTAAAATTTTATTAAAGTTGTGTTTCAGGTACAATAACGTGACTTTGGAAAATATCGGAGTTGAGTGCTTTTCCTTGCAGAAGGGAAAGCACTCAACGATTAGAGTAAAATTCCAATTTGTGTTCATACAAAATCAAAATGTAGGAAATTCAGACTTTATTTAAGTTAGCTATCGGGCATAAAAACGTGAATTAGAAAAATATTGGAGTTGAGGGCTTTTCTTTCCAATTTTTGCTCAAACAAAATCAAAATGTAGAAAAGTCTGAGACGTTACTTAACTTTAGAATAGAGTAGAATTCCAATTTGTGTTCGTGCAAAATCAAAATGTAGAAAATTCAGGGACTTTAAGTTAGCTTACCGGCATAGAAACCTGATAGTAAAAATATCATAGTTGAGTGCTTTACCTTGCTGAAAAATCGAGTTGAGAAAAATTACAATTTGTTTTTATACAAAATATTTATTAAAAGTTAATGAGTTGTGTTTTAACAGCATATTCATTATTATTAACCATTTGAGTTACGGGATTACTACTAAGAACAGTGTATGATTTACTACATTGTAATCATTTTAACTTGAAATCATGCATCAGAAGATGTTTTTGATTGCTCAAAAATATTTAAAAACATATCGATAATATGTTACAGTTTCAAAGGAAGCTATATTTGAGCTACAAAATCCGCATATTTTTAACACATAAATCACGATCTGAGTTGAAAGCTAAAGTAAAAGTAAGTGATCGAAATGATATGTCATTTTTCTATAGCCAGGGGTCAACAGTATTTCTAATTTTAAATGATAATAACACTTTAAAAATCAGTTTTCATAATTTCACAAATATCTCCGTTTAATATCTTTTTAATGAAGCATGACATTATTTGCCTTTGCTTTGAGTTTGATTTTTTTTTAAAGATTGGCCACCTTCATTTAATTGAAGTATTGTCCTAAAATCTTCATCGTTTTTTCCTATCAAAAAGCATTGTGATGTCGTAGCATTTCATTGTGAAATAGACACACAAAATAATAATAATAAATAAATAGATAAATAAATAAAGGTAAAGATGTGAACCTACAATGCGCTTTTCAGCAATAAAAGCAATAATTTTAAAAAAATTAAATTTCTCTGACTTTAAAATTTTATTTAAAAACATTGTTTTACAATATCAAATCAACAATCGAAACTTTCTTTCATCCAATGGTGATGTAAATGAAATGATTCAATCTTGCGTCTCTTTTATATTCAATATTCCAAAAGCCTCCTCTTAAGAAGTAATTGTAACATTTCCCCTCAAATGGATACGTGTTCACAAACTAAACAGTATATTTCAGCTATTAGCAGCCTAATTAGCTTCCGTGGAAACTCTAAAAGAATGCCACCCCATTTCCGCTGGTGCCCTTCCTTTCTACGCAATCGATCCGTAATTTAAACACTCCATACCTTGCAGCGAGCAACCTATATTAGTAAACAAGCAACGTCACTTATTCTCCCCATAATGACCGCCTAATTTTCACGCCAAAAGCAAGTATCATTTTCCTTCAACTGGTATTCCGTCTGAACCTCGTCAGCATTGAACAGCAAGAAGTCGGCAAAGCAACGATTCCTCGAAGACTACACCAAGTCCCACCCTGACTCCTCAATACTCGTGAATAATAACAGAGGGCTATCTACGTCTGTTATTCTGTCTTGGTAAAAAAAAGTAAACAAATAATGTGACTTGTGGAGCGCTAGGGGGCGCGTTTATGCGCGATATCGGCATTGCCTCTCCTAACGAGACAATTACAGTTAAGTGGCTCAATTTGGGGTACTTTCTCAGCAAATGATCGACCTACGGTATGGATAATAGGTGCTGTAATGTAATATGCTCGGCTGCGGAGCAGTAAACCGCTAGAGGTCAGATATTATGAGTGTCAAGGGTCAACCTCACCTTCAATCAACTGAGAATCCCCTTTTCTACGGAATGTAATGTACGTTAGCCAAGGAAAGAGTACAACATCAAGAGTAGAGATTTTTCATATATTAGAGCAAGCGCACCTCTTTGAATTTTAACAAAATTGCGACAGTTCGTTTGTATAGTAGAAATATTGTGTTGTGTTGTGTGATACTACCACAGAGATTCGAACTTAAATTTTTGGTAGCGTAGAAATACTGAATTTGCCGAATAGAACTCCAAATTTTGCCGAATGCTGATAGTTTTTCCGAATGGAACTCCATATTTCGCTGAATGATGATAATTTTGCCGAATCGTCAGACAAAATTTGCGAATAAGAAATTTTTTAGAAGGTCACAGTGACCTCCCGTTGGGATGCCCCTGTCTTTTTACCTATCATTTGTATAATTTACCAGATCTCTGAGGACAGTTCATAATTTATTTAAATTTGTGTGACACTGATAGCACCATGTAAATTGCAAGAGCTACAGATAATTTTTGTTCACGTATGTATCTCATATTCGAAATTTAGTGCATTCTCTGAATATCTTATGGAAATTCTATCTTGGAGAATAAATACTATGGACTATTGCATTATTAGTTGCTAGCAAAAGTTCAAGGATTCAGAGATGTTTTGGTGCAGAATATCTGCGAGAACATGGTGCAGAACTCAGCTGTGGTACGACATGGGTGGTGTTCTACCCATGTGTATACCTCTTAGGACTTCATGGTAACTGTGTATAGCAATCATTAAGCCATAACTGACATAACGTTGAAAATAAAAGGGGAGTACGCTCTGGTTTCGACCTCCCCCTCTCCCTATCCCCCAGCGACCGATTTGATGACGTACGTCATTTTATTGTATGCAGTTCACTGGACTTGATCAGTTGGTTGGTTCTGTTAGGTTTAATGGCGCAAGAACTTTCATAGGTTATACTGCGACAAACACGTCATCAGACAAACCAACAACAATCATAGCTAGTGGGGATGTCGTTGAGTTTGACGACCAATAGAAAAGAAGAGGGTATTATTGAATAGTGGTCAAATATGTAGTGCTTAGTTTTGAGCTCTGTTTGGAACTTCCAGCATGTGAAGATATTATTATCTTGCAAAAACTGTTTCCATGATACAATGATGTGAGAGTTGACCGTATGTCAGGTCCGTCATTTCGAATTTTTCCAGACGTTGACTAAAGGGTGTGTACTCAATGTACTTATTTTATCAGAAAACAGCAAAATGAAAACCATAAACACCTTGGCGTAAAAACATCAACTTCTCAAAACCAGAGAGGCGATTGATCCCCCTAAATGATGTGCTTACCGCATATTGCTGCATTACCCGTAACAGGACAAAGTGTATTATGATTTTCAAGAGTTTCTGTAGGTAACTTTTCAAACTTTTTCATGCACTATTGTACACGACTTGAACATTGATGTTAAGCACAATATACACTGAAAGAATAGTAGTTTGTTACAGTTACAGTCCTTTTTTTTCGCTTACAGTGTTTTCCTCGTCAGTTTGAAGGTTCACTTTCTAATATAGCTTGTCGGATATTATGGAATGCCTTCATATTTGACGTAAGTTTGTTCTAATAACAGTTCTGATATAAGAACCGATGTTGTCCTCGATACATTGAAATCTAAAAATTTTGTCCAAATCATACGTGATCACTTATAAAAAATATATATATGACAAATAGAGTCACGAAAGTTGGATCATCTTTTGCGAATCTATGTTGCCATATAAAAAAGAATTAGAGGATCGAGTGAAAAGAAAAAGATAAAAGAACGAACCAGAAGCCTCAAAGCAACAAAAGAAACAGAAAATTCTAAGTTTTCCACTTATGTAAACCACCTATTCCATGCTACACAATTATTTCATATTAATCTGTATTTGTGACTTTCTTTTAAATAATACGTGTTTAATTGTAGCAAAAAAAAAAATGTGTTTTTTTTTTTTTTTGCAAGTGGCAGTTTATGATACTAAGCTCTATGTACTATGCATTCGTGACGATTTAGATATTTATGTATTAAAAAATCAGTGCCGTTGTTTTTAGAAGTGTGAATGATATTCCAAAAGTCCAGATCTTCTTCTCGTTTATGTCACAGGACACCCCAACGGAAGGTCACCATGACCTTCGAAAAATTTCCTTATTCGGCAAATTTTGTCTGAAGATTCGGCAAAATTTGGAATTCCATTCCGCAAATTTAGAATTTCCGCCCTCCCAAAAATTTGAGTACTGGTCGCCCCTCCATGGGTCTATTTGTCTATTAATGATCTCAACTATTTTTATTCATTTATTGGTGAAAGTATCTGACCACCCTCTCTAATACAAATCAGTTTAAAATATACCTGTCAAGGCGCAGCTCGTAAAATGTTTTCATTTGTTAAAAGCTCATGTATCGACCGATGGACACCTCTTACCACTCGGAAGAAAACAAAGAAACGATGCCATGAGGAAAACAAGAACAAAAGGGGACTCTTCGATTGATAGAAGAACGTCGTGACGATCTCCTTAGCGATATTCATTTGCACTAAATGCGAATTTGATGTGCGTCCGAAGAGCCACCAGAGAACACGATATCCAATGAGTGGCTGGATCGCACGCGGAAATAACCGACACAGTGGCGAAAAGGGGAGGGATTTGTAGATGGAGCGAATCATATCCCCCCCCCCTCTCATATGAGGTTGTTGATTTTGCATTGTTAGCCAGATGATGAAGGATATCCCAGAGCGATAACGACAAGTATCGTGATGCTAGTGGACGTACCGTAACGAAAGGAACGAGTTCTACGGAAAGATTTGTTCGATCCGAAGCACGTTTTCCATTAAATATGTGTTCTCTTTTATTTAGCCACATTGACCTCCATTAGGCAAAATATGATAGGGAGTAATAGGAGGATAGTTTCATGCCGTGCGAGGCCCCTCAAAAAATGTTTTGATGCGTTTCGCTTTCTAATGATATGAATTTATGTTCTTGAAACACTTATTTGTTTTCGCCAAGAGAGAGATGTTTTTGATGTTTTGTTAAATTCCGATTTAAAATGGTGTTTGCTTTTGGCATTATGGAACTTGGTTGAGGTATCATCTTTTCATAATGCAAATCATTACGTGTCGTAGGCACTAGAGAAGGGCAATGCTGTAGGTAACTTACCTGAATAAAGAAAAATAGGTTAGAATTTTTCCGTGTGTATTTCACGTATTTTTATATTTTCATTTTCTTTGCTCTTCGAAGCAAATAACAGTAGGTTAGAATTAAAATGAAAAATAGATTTTTCGTAAATAATCCCCGAATTTTCATATTTTCACTCATTTCTCCAATTCAATGTTATTGCCCTTCAATGAATTTCTTTTTTTTTTTTTTTTTAAATATTGTTTCAAGAAGAAAATAATAGATTTCTAAATACAAAATTTGAGGGGTCTTTAAGATTTTTTAAAATTGTAATAGCACAATAGAAAAAAAAATCACGTGTTGTACAGTTGCACTTCGTATTCATTATTTTGCTGCAAGATACATACAATCGGCTTTGTCCATCTCAAAATTCACTTCATTTTCAACTTCAAATTCAGTTAGGTAAATAAAAGTTTTTAAAAAAAACTAAATTTTGAATTAAGAGCTAGAATACTTTAACAAATTAAAACTTTGTTTCATTTTGAAAAAAGATGCAAAAAGAATCTTTTACTCCCCTTAGTACCAAACACATACGTACAACTGCAATAGAAAAAGACCGAAGCGTTACGTCGTGGCGTAAGAAAAAAAAAGTAAGAAAGAAAAGATCAATATAGGAACTGAAGAGGGGTTCTAGAAACGTTATACTGTTTGAATGACATACGATTGAAACACAAAAATGAAAAGCAAAAGTACAACAATATGGCTCGAAGACTAAAACAATAAAATCATGCAAGTATACCATTTTCTCTCACCTTCACACTCTATAATAAAAAAAACATGCACCGAAAAGGAGTAGTCAGAACAAAACGAAATTTCACATGCGCAAGGACAACATTGATTTTCGAAAGGGTTTACAAATTGAAAGCAAAATGTGATCATTTATTTTAGGAAAAATCTCAAATGAATGAAGATTTTAGTATCCTTTTTGGCCACCTCTAGCATGAATGGACAAGGCAGCACTAGTGAGGATAATAAGGATTTTATGCGCAAAGGTATCACAATATGTTTTACGTCATCTCGGTCCAAATTACCGTAAAGACGCCACTAATGCACAAGTTGGATCAAGCTCGTAGGCCGTCCAACTTACCGACCAAAGTGAACCCAGCTGTGCTCGATCTGTGACAAATCAGGGGATTGTGCAGGCCGGAGAAGGTAATAACGGAGAAGATGAAGTCCTCTGACAACTATGCCGTGTGTGATCGAGCATTGTCCTGTTAAAAATGGCTACTGGGAGCATCATGAATTCCAACACGTGTGCTGAAAGCATGCCATAATAGTAATGTTAAACTGTCCCTGATATTATGTATCAATATTAGGGGTGACCATGTTTCGTTTACGCTAGCATCCCATAACATCCCCCCAGCTGTTGATGCGGTGTGTAGCTGAAAATCAAAGGCGCTGTTAGGGAGTTTATATTGGGTCTCCAAAAGCGTTGGCGATTGTCATCATTGCCCAAATTGAATGTGGATTCGTCGCCAAAGACGATCTGGATTCATTCGGTTGCAGCCCAACCCCCATTTGGGGCCCGTAAAAGTAAAGATGTAAAAACGGTTCTCAAAATTTCGTGCACGACCTTGGAACAAATAAGAAATTCAATAAATAAAGTTTTTTTTTTCTTTTTTAAATTATGATCAGTCGCAACTTTATCAAACATTTCAATATAGTTTGGGCCCTTTTTTTCTTTTCATTGCACTAAAATCTTTTATGGCTCATTTTTATGAATGCTTTCTTCAGAAACGAAAGTATTGTATCTCAAGTAAGAAAGTTCTTTCCTCCCCCAATAATTAAGAGCGTAATATCATCTTCGTACCGAAAAGAGCACTTCATTCCGACCAGAAATCTTCTACGCCGATAAATTTTTGGGGAGCTTGTGTCGGTCGCGCATGGAATTCAATCACCAGCGAGAGCAGCCGAGAGGAAAATGTTGTTTGCGAATGCCCCAGCTGTCTGGATTCCCATTCCGTATCTGGCAGTGCCGCGAATCAGTCCGATGGAGCGCGCCGCCTAGCGACGGAGGCCTCGTTTTCTCATTTCATTTGGATCTGTTCTCTCTCTGCATGTGTGTTTTAGGAAGAGCAGTTTTCGAAATATTTACCGACTGTCGCTTTTCCCAAAGGAAACGAACGCAGCACTACTATTAATGCGTTTGAAATGTGTCGCCGTGTTTACCCTTAACATCACAAATCCGATTTCCTTTGATTTTTCTTCTTGCGGCTGCTCTTCAAAAGCATGCCCCCCCCCCCCCCGTTTAGCGTTCTTTATTTCTCTTCAAAAGCGAGGAAAGTTTTCTGAGCGGCAATATAAAAACAATCGAATTTGATTCTTAGAATGAGGTAGGAAAAAGTATTCAAATGCAGTTCAGTCAGAGGAAAGAAAAGCAAAAGCAATTTGAAATTTTTCCAACGAAAGGAGATGTAATTGGATTTCATAATTATTTTTGGTTGCATTTTTTTTAAAACTAATTGAACTCAGAATAGAGTTTCCTATTGTTTAAATTCAGTAGGGAGTTCATGTCGCTGACTGCGTCATTAAAATTTTTAGGGAATGGGATAGTTTCGGAATACCTGTGTCTCTTTTCGAGGGTATTTCACAACATATGAGGAGGAGTGCCATCGCTTTGAAAAAGCGCTTGAAGAATTTTTGAAAATATTTTTTACAAGAAAAAAAACGGTATGAAATACAAATCTTTTTTTTTTTTTTAAATGGAACAATTGATTTTGGCAGAAAATAACTAGCCACTTGTAGAAATAACAAAATTAATGCGACCTTTGTAACAATACGTCTGAACTTACAATTTCTTTTTGCGGTTAAATGTAAAAAATGTTGTAAGCCTATACTTTAACACAAAATTTTGAAAAGAGAGAAAATGCCTGAATGCAACAAGTAACACAAAAAATGATTGCGATCATTTTTTTCATAGCCATGATAAACTAATAACATTGACACAGTGGATAACATTCATATAACAATTTAAACTTCCTATTTTCTTTTAGAAAAAAGGAGTATTTTTTTTTCTTTTAAATATTTGGACTAAATATCTGCAGTTTTGTTTTTGTTCATTTATGCTGGAAAGCATAATTTAAACAGTCCGATGGAGCGCGCCGCCTAGCGACGGAGGCCTCGTTTTCTCATTTCATTTGGCTCTGTTCTCTCTCTGCATGTGTGTTTTAGGAAGAGCAGTTTTCGAAACATTTACCGGTATATTTTATTTTCCGATATATTTTATACCGATATATTTTATATTTCTGTACCTCAGAGCCAGAGTGACGTAAGTCCAAAAATTGCGATTTTCCGTTTATTAGTGCATTGTATGTAGAAGCCTATTCCACATCAAGCCGTTTGAACTTAATTCATAAAAAAAAAATAATATTTTTCAACTTTCTACCTGGGTTAAAAGAGCACGTTCCCCCTTCTTTGCATGTGCCTGACAATCTATTTTTCCTCCTTCCCGTAAAATTATCATAAATGTGACTTACGTCCTTCTGACTCTAATTTGTTCTCCAAACTTCCCATTTCGGCATCTTGCTTTCACGAAAATTGACTGAAAGCGCAAACCATAGAAGAATTCACTTTATTTATTTATTTATTTTAGCTCCACTTCAAAGAAAACAAACGGCCAGAAGTACATCCAGCTTGGAGGCCCGGTGGAACTTACGAGAGCAATAAAATTGCTAGACTGGATCATCAATTACCAATTCCAAAGAAAAACGGTAAGAGTGCGTTTTTAATACATAAAGTGATGCAGAATAATATCCAACATTCAGTGTAAACATTTAATTTCAAATGAAATCTTGAACCGTATGCCAAATACGACACAAAAAGGAATCAGCTCCTTACGAAAATATCTTCTGCCAACAACACATCACCAAGAAATCAGCCCATTAGGGAAAAAAACGAGCTGATGTGTGCATTACATGACTTCTTTTTACTCCAATTTTAATGTCATTTTCCCATAATTGGAAATTTTAATGTGATTCAATAGTTTACTCTCTAAATATCACCACCAGCGGCCAAAGTAAAACCAGATTTAAAAATAAAAGAAAATCGCCAAATTTGCCGCCAAGTTGACGACAAAACTTGGCTACCAAAAGACTGGTGATGTATCGCCAAGTGTCCGCCAAATTGTAACACCACTTGAGCTTGCATCGAAATTAACAATGATTTACCCCAAAAAGGTGCAAAAGACCGCTTTAGAAACACTCGAATGCAACCAAAAAGGGAGGTGCACAACTAGACCCCATTAGGAGTCTCCGTACCAAATTTCAACTTTCTAGGACGTACCGTTCTTGAGTTATGCGACACACATACGCACATACACACGTACATACGTACATACAGACGCGTGTGGTCGGGTTGAAAAAAAAAACTCAACATTAATTCGGGGGTGAGCAAAATGGAAATTAAGGTCGATTTTTGAGTGAAAATTTTTTCTCGAATACAATACTTCCTTTTTTGTAAAAGGAAGTAAAAACATTATAATCTCATATTCTTCGGCTAGGTAACTAATACTTGAAGCAGCAGTTCTTAAATTATGTCCGGAAAAGCGAAATGAATAACGAAAGAATAAGACACAATCATTTGCATTTTTGCAATCTCGGGCATACCAGTTCTGTATTCAGTTTAGTCAAGCGAAACAATAACACACAATCATTTGTATTTTTGCAATTTGAATTACCTTACCTCGGGCATATCAGTTCTGTATTCAGTTCAGTCAAGCGAAACAATAACACACAATCATTTGTATTTTTGCAATTCGAATTACCTTACCTCGGGCATATCAGTTCGGTATTCAGTTCAGTCAAATGAAACAATAAGACGCAATCATTTATATTTTTGCAATCCAAATTACCATGCCTCGAGCATAATAGTTCAGCATTCAGTTCGGTCAAGCGAAACAATACTACACAATCGTTTGTATTTTTGCAATTCGAATTACAATGCCTCGGGCGGGCATATCAATTCTGTATTCAGTTCAGTCTTTGAACGCGCTTTATAAAGGAACTGATATTCTCAGGCATATCAGTTCCTTTATAAAGCACATTCAAAGTTTCGGAAACGGAACTGAAATTTCGTTGCATCCACAGATCAAATCTTAACTAGGATGAGCATTAGAGTTACTTTTAGGCTATTAACGTGGATTTGCTTTTGATTACAATCACCTGAGTATTTGGCGAGTTTGGTGGTATAATTTTCAGCCAAGTAATTTTTCAATATGATGGCATTACAGGCCCCAAATGCTGCTCAACTCATTTCTTGACCACAATTTTCCTGTTTCATCCTGTTTCTTCCATCTTGCGTACAATGGACGACGTATTCTATGTTCATTTTCAGTTTGAGGTAGTACCACACTTGCTGAAATTGATTTTAGCCTTTTTTTTTCTCATTTTACTTGAAATATGATTTCACTTGATTTGACCACAAACTTGGATGAAATTCTCAAGTTTTGTAAACGAATGATTTTGTGCCCGAAGCTGAATCAAAAATCTTTAATTAATCTTCCTGTGGTTGACACCAAATTCGTCTTTGAAATAATTTCCTTTCAAATTCATCTTTTTTCTTGCCTTAGTATCCGCGGTTTTTTTTTTTTTTTTTTTTTTTTTTTTTTTTTTTTTTGGAGAACACGAGTTTTAAAAGAGGAAAGAAAAATACCTCACCAGCGTTGAAATCAATTATTGTGCTTTCTCATGTTACGCTACGAGTTAATGCTCCCTCTCATTCCTTTCGGGCGTTTCCTCTTTTCTCATCTCAAAAGAACTATACACAGTATTAAGGCCATTCCACACAAAAAAAGTCAACCCTTTGTCTCGCACATAACAGTTCATATATTTCATTAAAAAGTAATAATTTTAAAGAGTGATGACGAAATTTTTTGCTTAAGAAATCGCACATAAGTTTGTAATTTATGAAGCAGAAAATTAGATAAAAATAGAGTTTTGCTTGTCCTTACTTTCACAGGAGAGACACAGTGCTCTTGCCCGCCATTCGAATGTCTTTGTTCCAAGAACTATGGTTCGAGCTGCCGAACTTTTTCTGCAATCAGCAAAGATGATCCGACTGTATACACAGATCTCATGACAGGAAATTTGGACAGTGTACCGGCAGATTGTTCCGTCTTCCAAGCCATCGATAAAGTCTTGGAAGATGTCGCCAGTTCCTATGGCCATTCCACATCCTACAGACTAGCAGCCAAAGTAGCATCCGACTTTGATCAAGCATACTACAGTTCCTTTGCAGATGGTAAGAGATGTCTTTCACATTTTGAATTGTTTTCTTTTTTTACTAAACCACTTCTATGTGTAACTCCAGTTTAACTTGATCAACAGTGTCTATTTCCATCAAATTACAATAGCAATAAACAAAAAAAAACTGAATGTCTTATTGTGTTTTAAAACCGTTTAATATACTATTTATTACATTTTATTCAAACTCATCAAGCATGTAGAGTTTTACAGCATGACTATTTATGTAATTGAATCATATTTTTAGCAGGACCTGAGTACGGAATAGGCTAACTAGGCAAGCAGTGACCTAGGGTCACCGCTGCTTAGGAGCCCCCAAACAGCTAAAATTGTTTTAGCCAATTGCTAAAATGGTAAGTTTTGACGACAATGGGGCTCCGGAAAAGCGATTGGCCTAGGGTCCCCTAATATCTTAATCGGGCTCTGCTCTTTATTACATTTCACTTGTAATTATTAATCACATTCACTCTTAGTTATTAGTTATTAGCCTCTTAAGTAAAGAGAAAGACTGAGTTAATACGTTGACTCAACAGCCGGGATATTTAAAGAGTCAAAACCTTCCTCTCCCAAAACCATTAGCTTCGCGTCATGTTGCCAATAACAGTATGTTGATAGATATGTGTTGCTGTGAAAGCCCGAAGACTTCTAAATATCGACATAAGCTGGTGAATATCTACATTCACATAACAAAATCACAGAAGTGTTTTTCTGTGCTAAATTATGATAAATGCTGCCGATGTTTGTGTTTTCTTTTTCGATAAAACAGTGGAACGAAATACTGTTTGTATACTTGTCACTTTTATTAAATATTTCTGTGAATGTCAAACGATAAAACTTGCCAGGCTACAAATCAGTAAATGGCAGACTACCGCCATATTAGGGTTTGGAACGCGGCTGTCCAACACGGCACCCTTTTACGGTTCTCCTGGCATCCTTCAATATTATTTGCTTTTTTAGGTTTGTTTTAATTCATGCACGCATCTTTCGTTCCAATGTGCAGATCAGTAGAACGAAAAAGTGTTGTCGAAATAATATGGCACAAAAATATTTTTTATTCATTTATAACAAGAAAAAGCATGTATCAAAAATGATGAAAAGGCAATGAATAGTGTTATATCTGAAAATTAAGAAATATATGTAATGACACCCCCCTTCTGCATCTGTTACTATCGAACACATTTGAGTAGTCAAGTGGTATATACTAGCACACAACCAACGATTTATTTAATTTTCAGTAATTGAAACTTTTCTTGCAGTTTATTAGAAATTTCCTGTAATCGACGTAGAGCTAATTGCCCGCATCCATTGCTTCTTATTTCAACTTGAGAACCCAAGAAAATTTTAAACTTGAAATTTTATTTAATGTTTTGTGTTTTCCCTCCAGTAATTTATTTTAATTTTTTTCTCCAATCTTGATAGCGACATCAGTGTCACTATATTGCTATATTGTTGAAGTACTATCGTTTATTTGTATTCATGTGGTTAATATGGTACCTATAGCCGCTTGTAAGAAGAGGAGAGGGGTCCTGTTTATTAAAAGGTTAGACACCTCAAACTTAGACGGTGAACAATGAGTACTATACATTAGTCTTTTATTATAAAGACCCTATCATAAGCACTAATTATGTTCTATACAGATAGTTTTTATATTGAAAGAAGGAAAATAAGTAAATTCACGTGATCGTCTGACTGTCAATGCTTTACATAAACATAAACTCATCGTAAAGAAACTAGACTTGAATCCATTGCAGAAAATCGAAAGCTTTGTGACCTTATTTCTTACAATTACCTTTTATCTTTCGTTAGCATTGTAGTATGAATGCAACTCGATGCATGCACGATAAATGTATGGTATTTAATGAAAAGAACGTTTTACCCTGTCACTACAATTCACTGTATTTTTATGATGCATGCGATATTCATTGTTCTAATATTAATGTTTATCAATTAAATATGTCTATGTGAAATTGACTGCACTTTATAGACTGAATTACTTTATAATGCATTAAATTAATTCCAAAATTGTGTTTCAGGTTATGAAGCAGAAATCGAGCGCATGAACCAAAGCTTTTACCCTTCGTGTGATCTTTATCATAGCCACGTTTCTGTCAAACCGAATCATCACTTAGTAGATACACACGTACTGCTGCCACCGCCGCCTCTTTTACACCACCATTCGAACATTGCCGACGACGCATCGACATCCTTTTCAGACGATTGTCCTTTGACGCCCATCGTCAACGGTTCGCAAAACAAAAATGAAGTATTCCCCACATTCCCTGAAATGGACGACGTAATCCATCCTTCAGATATATTGGTTCTGGATCAACCTCTTCGAAAAGCTGATTCGTGGTCTGAGGAAGGCAACTTGCAAGATCACCACCAAGCTACTCTAGTAGAAAATTACTCTCATCAAGATCACCAGGAGGACATCATGAAGGAGGATTATGTTGTGACTTCTCTCGATGATCCTGATGTGTCTCAGAGGTTCTTTGCTGCCATCGATAATCTCTTGTTGCAAGATTACAGTAGTGGGGAAGGTTTCACAAATCAGCATGATGCAAACCACACGAGTCCTGACAAAGACGGTAAGATAATCTTTAATATTCTTTCAGTCTCTTGAAAGGTATTGACTCTTCGTTCATGAGATTTGAAAAAAATTCATGAGCAATTATTAAAAAAGTCTATATAAGTTCTATAAAAAGTACCTGAACTGTTTTGTGAAAATAAGAAGATAACAGTTCCTATTTAGACAAGCACTTTTTGCTATGAAGGCCCGGGGTCGTATTCCCTTCTGATCGTCAGAAAAATGTTAAGTTAAATCTCTAACTTTCTCTCCAACGGAAAAACTTTGAATAAAAATAAAGTAAGTAAAAACAATTATTTGCACAAAAAACATAAAAAAATATTTTTTGCTAACAGCGGGCACGAGAAAACAGCATTCACATTCCATCAAAACATTTCCGCTAATTCTATGTATTTTTTTTTTTTTTGCCGTTGCCATTACAAAAAAAACACAATAGATAGCACAGACGATAATTAAATTAAATAGCATACAGAAATATAAAAATTGCAGACGATAATAACTTGATAAAATATTAACTGTAAAACATGGCAGACGAGGAGGGAAAAAAGGAGTTAGAAAGTTTACCGAAAGAGCTTAAAGCAATTCACTATTATGGACTTTTTGAAAAACAAAGACTTTAGAACTCAAATTGTAAGTTACTTTTTTATAATTTTCATACGTACTTGTATATATACTTAATTATTATATTATTTTGTTGTTTACTTAGCTTATTTCAAAAACGTCTTACCAATACCATTAATTTACTTCCTTTATATGGATATTGTTTTATTATTATTATTAAGTTTTAAGACAAAGTTTGTCAATTTGGAAAGGTAAAGAAAATTTCTCCGATGGAATAAAATTTCTTGGAATCGACGGTATTCGTTCAAGCTGGGCCGACAGTATGATTCTTTTTTGTTTTTTAATAAAACATATATCAGCATTTTTTCACATGTCAGACAACAAAGCAATAAAAGACCGAACCGTTACGTTTGTGTTATATAAAAAAAAGCAGTTACATTTGAAAATCTCAACAGACCACATACTATGAGTTAATGGCTGTCAGGAAGGTACAAAGAAAACAAAATTTGACCAATTGTTATTATCATTTCTATTTCAATGTCTTTTTAATTAACTTTAGCTACATCCTCTTAACTTAAACAATAAACAGATTTAAAGGAATGCTTAGTTATTACGAAGTTGTTGATCAAATTTATTTCAGTTTATTACATCCAAATTATTTTAAATTTCAGGTAATGTGGAGCATATTCAAGTTACTTGGGACGCAAATCCAGCTCTTTCGTTTTTCACACATCCCCATCAACACAACGGCACAGATTTGGGCTATGGAACTGATGTACAAACTTTCACCGACTCCGGTTCCAAAGAAGACATTTTCACTGATCACAGTCACGACCAGCCGGGTATGGGCAAAACTAGTCCCACATCCTACAGTTCTATGTTCTCCATAAGCTTACAGCAAGCATCGAACTCTCGGTGCGGTCGAGATTTGGACATAGAACTTGCTGATACGGAACTCATTCTGCCTCACAGGACTAGTGGCCGTCAAGTGCCTTTCTGACAAGAATTTATATACTGCCCTGAGAACGCTTAAGCACAAAATAATCTAGTCGGCTAACAGTTGTGGTAACTCCAGTTCATTTATTTGAGCGGACTCATGTCAGCGATTAAGACAAGATTTAACCATAGAGCTACAACTTAACTAGAGCCCCGGATATGGTTATATTTTGGCTGTATGTGGTTATATTTGCAAGAGTTTTGGCCCCAGTGCTTGGCTAGCGCAACGGTCTAAAGCGTGCAAACTTTATTGAACACGTACTTAAATTTCACCATGATGTTGTTAAAAAGAAGCCAAATATATAGAACTAGCCTCATATTTGACCACAATTTTTTTCTACTCATGTTGACGACAGCCAGCTTCTGCCCTGCAGATGAAGAAACGCTCTCTAGTTGTATAATAGCTCTAAGATTTAATCACAGACGGTTGAAGAAAGTGCCAAGCGATGATTGAAAAGAGAAATATGCAGGGCTTAAGTCAAATGTGTCCTGGTATACTTATAGTGTTTTTCTTCCGCATCAGCGTGATTTTTGACTATGAAGAATAAATGATGCGAGTTATTGAAAAATCCTTCAAGTGATTCTTATTTCATTCCTCTATAATGCAAACATTTTCTAAGAAGTATTTCGATTTTTTTTCTTCGAAAGTTGTATTATTCGGTATCAAATAATTCCAGAAAAAAATATTCTGAAGTTAGGCACTGTGTTAAAAATTTTACTTTATAGTCATTGGCCCTGTTCACGATGAGCTTTTCTACATCGCATAAAACCTGCTTTTCTCAGCATTCCAGTTATTTCCTGGGTAAATGTGGATCCTCCTTTCTCTTGACTTCTAACAGATTTTTTCCTGGGGTTTTACTCAGAATGCACTACATGATTCGAGTTTGTTTACTTGCTGGGTAAAGCCGCTAGGGATGCTGGATAAAACCGCTTTCTCGGGTACAATCTCTTTTCACATATGAGGCAGTGAGAAGCAAAGGGATGTAAGTGGATATTTTCAAGTTTTGAGTAAAACACGTTTAAAGATAAGGTCTTTCGTAGGCTTTCATTTAAAACTTTTTCTAATTCATGCTGTATAACAGCACCTACCAGGAGTACTAGTCAGGGGCGGATCTAAAACTTTTTTAAAGGAGGGATCAAGTTTCAATGACCAGCGTTAAAACAGTTAAGCAGGGGGGCTCCCCAAAGATGATGGCGCACCCCTCTTACGCTTAGGAGCGTCCAAAATTAGAACAAAACCAAAACCTTTCAAATCCCCCTCCCCCTAATTTTTCCAACGAAGCAACCTGTGTTGTGTGTTTTCATCAAAAGTGATATTTCTGTAGGAATGCAGGTTGGTCACACGTTATGAGATTTCAGCAAAAATTAGCTGGAAAAAGCCGGCACAACACACACACATGTGGTTTAAGGTAGAAGGGTGCTCTGAAAAAAGGTTAAGCTCATTAGGGATGATTGTTCTTTTGAAAATCAACAAAAAACTCAAAATAGCAATAGCTCACTAAACGAACCTAGTCAGTCCTTTGAATTATGATGCGCTGAGAAGAAATACCGAACAGAACCAAGCAAAGGAAAAAAAAGGTTATCATTGATTTCATATGTAATAAATTGAAGTTTTATAACAATCATAATAAAATTCTTGAACTCTTGCCACAGGGGGGTCAGCTGACCCTTTGACGACCCTCCCCTGAATCCGCCACTGTTACTAGTACTATCCCTTGCCCCAAGACAGAGGAGAAGTTCACCCAGCATGTGTACTGATAATCTGAAAACTTTTAATTTTGTTACTTACATCCCTTTGCTTCTAACTACCTCATATAATCGGTGAAGTTTCCAAATGGTTTTTTTCCGAGCAGGAGCGGGGGATACGCGAGGTACGACAGTCTCATATGAACGGGGATATTTATGATATTGAACGTCGCCGAAATACGAAATATATATATTAATTCGTCATAAATTCGTTATTCGTTCGATAAAAATATAGAGTTTTTAATTCTTGCAATCTTGTAGCATCGAAAGAGTAAAACTATACCTTGATAAAGCAAACTTGTAAAAATATTATTTGAGAAACATAATTTAGTATTATATACGGAATTTTTCTTTTATCTTATTTTTCTAACTTTTTATATTTGTAACCTGACAAAAGTATGGGAAAAAGTATCAAAAGAGAAAAAGGACATCATCTTTTATAACTTTTTTGCGTAAACAAAAGCTCAAAATTTATATTACTATTCAACTATAAATAAGCTTGATTAATTTTTTGTATGTCCGAACAAACATGGTTGAAACAAATGATTAAATATAAAAACTGACATATCGACGCCCTATTAGAGCATTTTCAAAATTAAATAACAGTCTAGAAAGCTGACAATTGAATTAAAATAGGTTATAATAAAATGATTGATGATCATAATTTTTCTACATCATCATCGATAATTATGTTATACAAAGTTCGATTGATCACAATCTGCAAAAACCTTCCAATGATCTATGCAATGTTGTCCAATCTTTTTCTCTCCGAAGGCCGCAGATGTATAGAATGAGATGAATAGATTAAGCAGAAAATAGATTAAAATGAATCTCGCAGGCGAGAACACATAAAATTTTAATTTTTTCTTCATAACATGGTAAAACAAGAAAAATAACAGAAAATTACAAACCAAGAATTGTTGCTGTCGTTACTGCATGCTTATTTTATTAACGTAAAGTTTCCAAAAAATCGAATTCCGATTATTTTGCTCCAAATTTTCAAAAATCTTTCTTAATACCGAATGAAGATGATCCGTTGCTTTGGAAGATTCCAGAACATAGTTTTCTATACGTAACATTGACCATTACAACGGCTGCCACATGAATAAGCCAAACAGGTCGCAAAAGAGCAGCCTTTACTCAGCTAGGGACCTTGTAACAGTTTTGCGACTTCTAATTGGACAACCGATGCAAATGCATCAGCCATGTTTTTCTAATCATCCAACGCATGTGAACAAATTTCCTCCTCAGAAGTTCTGAATTCACGTTTGAATGTTTTTAATTCTTCCTGAAGATCTTGTTTCGAAATGAAACAATAATAAGAGCATGTAAAACAAGCTATAAAATAGATGGTTGACGTTTTTACTTGGTAGCCAATAAGCAGTCTCCAAATTTGTGCATGGTCTCTAGCAAAGTAATGGTTGTTTATTTGCTAACGGGCCCCATGTGGCCCGCAGTCCTTATATTAAGCGCCACTGATCTATGCAGTACTTTTAAGGCTCAAAATTTCGATTTTTGTTCTGTGCTCAAACCATTTATGAAGTTAATAAGACATTTTAATTCTGTGCTAAAAATAGAGATTAGATATAATAATGTTTTTCTTTATTTATTTGTTCTTTAAAATTTTTATCTGTCATTTTTGATTCATGACGATTCATGTATCTTACATAATTAATTAACTAAACAACATAATGTCAGGAGTCTACATTCATACATACATTCAATTACAAAAAAATATAACTCAAACAAAAGATTTAAAAGTAACGAAAACAAAAGTGACTTTAAAACTGAAAAATGCACATTTCTGTGATTATTTATTGATGTTAATGAAATTCATGTGCATTGTAGGGTGATTTTTCAGATACGCACATGTTATGATGATGACTGAATTTTTAAAAAGGTTGTTTCACTGAATTCCAATCCTCACATATGATGATTCTTGAAGTGGTAGGGGTGTGTTCTTCCGGTTAGAAATAAACTTGTTAATTGCTGTACATTCTTGTTCACTTCATTGAATGTGAAGTATCATTGTTACTACTGTTGTTAAATATTCTGTATAAATGTTGTCTTCATGCAATTGAAATAAAACTATGCTAGTCAGTATTTGTGTCTGAAAATGATTCACTCCATTCCACGATACGAAGCAGAAAAAGATGAAAAGAAATCTGAAACAATTTTTAAAAACATGAATACATTTTTAATTTGAGGTGAAGTTTCCCAAAATTGACACCCTAAAGACATTTTCTAAAGCTGACATTTTTAAATAAAACAAATATTTAAAGCCTTACCAGAGTTTTCAAAAATAATTTAGAATGAACTTTTCTCTTTTCTTAAGAAAACAACATGCCTAACTCCGATGATATTAAAAACGTTTATCGGTCGCTTATCTTTTTTTTTTTTTTTTTTTTTTACGTTAATCGTTTTTTGCAACGGTATGTAGTATTTAACTTTCAATACTCGTGAAAAGATCGGACAATGGAGATGAAGATATCAGCAGACGGTGTGAAAGAATATTCGCATGGTTTAAAAAAATAATAATAATAACAATAACTAGTTCATATAAAATGCTATCTAAAATGGTCTGCAAAGGTAAAAAGTATTATAACACGCACAACTTACATAATTTTTTAAAAATATTATTCGCAAAACATACTCAGTACTCAGGGCTCATTTAAAAGTAATTGTTTATCCGTTAATTCTTTTAAAAAATGCCTATCAGAAACACTGAAGTTTCAGCGACTTCCAACAAAACAACACTTTTAATGAAGCATACTAAAAATAAGTGTGTTTTCAGGTAAAATCTAATCAGTTATTGGAATGTCTAGCGTGTTTGACCAAATTAAATAGGTTTCCAAAGACACAGAAATAACTCGCAGCTTTTTACATTTCTATACAACATTCAAAATAAGCACATGCTGCTAAAATACAACCTCTGACAATGAAGTTTGGTGAATAATCCTGTAACACTAACGTAGATAAAATAGTAACTCAAGTTTCCCTATTGTACTTCGAAATAGTCACCTCCCGTAACTATGCATCGCTAAGATCTGCCATACATGTCCTGGAAACTTTGCAAGAAGTCTCCTTTTGGGATGGACTTCAAAAGTCTCGTCACGTTTCGTTGGATTGTCAAATCTCTTTCCTTTCAAAGCGAGTTTGAATCTTTGGAATAGGAAGAAATCTGAAGGATTGAGATCTAGTTAGTGCGGTGAATGTTTCTGTTGTGTCTTACCAAGCATCAAACAAAACTTTAAATTGATCTTTTGCTCCTTCATTTTCCTTCTCTTAGTTAAGAACCAAAACAAGCACTTAGTAAAACACGTGTTACACAGAACACAAACGCTCAAATAAACATCGGGTGCCAAATCGGCCGTTCTAATTTTATTCACTGAACTTTGTTGTCAGAGGTTGTAGGCTGACAACTACGAAAGCTATCAAGTTTGCTCTGATTGCTTTTACGTTTTTAAAAAACATAGGTAAGAAAAGTCGATGTGTAGTAGTGCCATAAGTTCAAAAATGTTGTTTCTAAGTGGTAGTTTTACGGTCTAGAAACACAAAAACTAGGCACTCTCTACATCACCCCACCCCAGCATGAACACTACTCTTATCTTTTTAAAATCACTATGAGTCAGGGAAGCTCTACATCTATATTTGTTTTTCATAAATCGTTAAATTTTAATGCTATTGCCAAAGTAAAGCTTACCTATTCGATTAAGAAAATACCTGCGATTACAAACAAATGTTGGTTAACTGTGTCATACCATAAAGTTTTATTTAATATACTTATTCCACTCAAACTTGTCAATTTGCAGCCGAGTTGTTTTATTGATCATCATAGCACTACTCTATGAAAATTTTGAGCGTCAGTATCAACTTCTTGTACAGAAACCGGATGTCCAATTTTGAAGAAGTTCATGATGCTATATCAAATCCAAACAATCACACTTTGTTGGCCTAGATGCATCTTAGCAAAAGCTCTGGACCGCTGTATCCATTCTAATGACGAAGCATGGGAAGTAAGATCGTTCACCGTTCCAGCCACCAGTTTTTCCAATTAACACAGAAAATGATGATACGATGACATAAAAGTATCGTTTTCGGTAGATGAAATCAGTAGAATTCCACAAAATCTGCATCTAGTGATCCTGACCCAATTTATAACTTGTGTCCTGGGAGTTTTTGGCATGAAACAAGGGTGCCCACGAGAAGGCTACGTTAGAGGATTTTTGATCCCATTTGGAGAGTTCTCGTTCTGGGGGCTCCATAGAATTTGAAATTGGGAAGAGGGAGCATCCCTGCATGAAACGTAAGCTTTCTCATGACAAATCTTGTATAGTACATTACCATCAGTGCATTACTTTGATAAAATTCATAAAAAATGATTTCACTGCAAAGCTACACAACACATCAATATCTACAAAACTGATTGAAATATTTTTGCGGCGGAAAGATATCTTCTCACTACAAATTTAGTTCTGTGGGAAGTTAAATATTGCGTACCTAAGAGAAAGTTGACAGAAATGAGTTTTTGACTGCATTGATGCTTGATCCAATTGCAATGAATGCTGTAGCTAGGGGGCATGCAGTTCCCAGAAATATTTGGTCTGTTATTTTAAAATAACGCAAATTGAATGTAAATCGGTTTCAAACCAACATTTTTTGCAAAAACAAATGTCCGCTTTTTAAATTAACGCTGGTTAAGTATCGAAACTGGCCTTTTCTTTTTTTTTTTTTTTTTTTGTTCTAACAAAAGTCGTTCAACCACGTCTTCTAAAAGAGAAAAGTTTCCCCCAACATATTTGATTGAGGATATTTGTACTGAGGATATTAACTAAACATGATTTGAAACATAAGTTTAAGGGTGCGTCGAACTTATATTTTCGGGAGGGAAGAAACTCCAACTTGTGCCGAATTATGATAATTTTGCCGAATCGTCAGATAAAATTTGCCGAATAAGGAAATTTTTGGAAGGTCACAGTAACCTCTCGTCGGGACGCCTCTGCTAACGTTAATAGAAAATGAAGTCTAGAAAAATATTTCTGCTGTTGATATTTATTTGAAATAATTTTCTATACAGCGATGAAAACAATTACATTTTCGGAGGGGTAGCACCATAAATTAAGAATAATCCATGGAAAGCCACTTCTGTCTTGGAATGCAACTGAAGGGAAATTCGTGCAACTTTTGTTCGAAAAACTTAATTTTTTTTTCTTTTCTTTCTTTTTTTAAGTGCTGTCATTACATCCAACAAATGATGAAACATGCTTACAACAGCGTTGACATCCTGAATTGAACACCGCAATCTATAATACCCTTTCTGAATGCAGAAACGAATGCTCAATCATATGAACAGACAAGGACAAAAGCTACACAACAGAACGTTTCGTCTTACATAGGGAGCACCCATCTCACCGCTGACTAACAGCTTCTAAAAAACACTTAAAGAAATAAAAAGAATGCCAACAAGCAAATATGGCAACCGTGTTTCCAGTAGCCGACCCAAAGTTTAGGAGATGCATATCTTGTTTTACTGGCGACGGAACAAAGTTGTCGCCGCTTCTAACGAAAAAAAAAAATCTACCTGCGATGGATAAAAAATGGAGGCAAAATAGAGAGATGCCTCGGGTCGAATACGTGATTATGGTGACTAATGGGAAGAACGCGTCTGAAATTCAAACGGGAAAAAAGATTTTTTTGAAAAAATCGCCGATTTCAATGCACATGAAAAAGAACGATGTCGTTTGTACGCAGCAATATAGCGATGACAGATTTCGCCTCCCCCTCCCCTCAAGATTAGTCGAAGATTAGACACGATGTGCTAAAAGCGTGCTGCAAATGCAATTCTTTATTAAGATTAGATTTTATTTTGTTTGTCACAATTATGAAAACAATAATGCGATTGAGAAGAACTTATGAAAAGTTTTCAATCAGATTGTTTATCGACTGATTTTAATCTGTAAAATGGGTGCCTGTTTTTTTTTTTTTTTTTTTTTTTTTTTTTTTTTTTTTTTTTTTTTTTTGCCAAAATTATGAAAACAACCATGCAATTGAGAAAAACTCACGAAAAGTTTTCTTTCACACTGTTTATTGACTGATTTTAATCTGTAAAATGGGAGCATCTATTTTATTTGTCACAATCATGAAAACAATAATGCGATTGAGAAGAACTTATGAAAAGTTTTCAATCACATTTTTTATTAACTGATTTTAATCTGTAAAATTGGAGCACCTATTTTATTAGCCACAATCATGAAAACAATAATGCGATTGAGAAGAACTTATGAAAAGTTTTCAATCACATTTTTTATTAACTGATTTTAATCTGTAAAATGGGAGCACTTATTTTATTTGTCACAATCATGAAAACAATAGTGCGATTGAGAAGAACGTGTGAAAAGTTTTCAATGAAACTGCTTATTAACAGATTTTAATCTGTAAAATAGGAGCACCTATTTTATCTGTTACAATCGTGAAAACAATCATGCGATTGAGTAGAACTAATGAAAGGTTTTCAATCAGATTGTTTATTAACCGGTTTTAATCTTTAAAAGGGGAGCAATTATTTTATTTTGTCACCATCATGAAAAAATTATGCGATTGAGAAGAACTTATGAAAAGTTTTCAAGCAGATTGTTTATGAACTGATTTTAATCAGTGAAGTGGAAAAGAAAAAAAAATAGTTCAAACATTCCATGTTCTTTCTCTTTCGTCAAAAATGTTCAGATTTTTAACACGCTTTTATTAGCTTCACTTGTATGTTTGTGAGTAACTCTCCTTTGGACTAAGAGCTAGTGACTTATTACTGTTAGTACATTCTACCGCTTTATGAGCGTTTCTAAGGCGCGGGTCTTCGCTGACGTCCACCTCCGGGAATCATTGAGCGTACGTTCTAATCCCGTCTACACCGAAATTAAATTTATAATCCTGCAACTCAATTTTTGCCCACTTTTTGTGATCGGATTCTTTTAAAATTTGGAATACAACCTCATACCTGATGACAATGCAATATCCTATAATCAAATTAATTTATTAACGATAAGTTATTAGTTTATTCTGAATTAACACGCTTTTATTAGCTTAACTTGTATGCTTGTGGGTCCAACTTTCCTTTGGACAAATAGCCAGTGACTTATTAGAATTACAACGTACAAATCAGAGCTGCGGAGTGTAACAATGTTTGTACATGAATTTACCAGAAAGCATTCAAAAGTCTGATGCAAATAATGCAATAGAATACCAAGATACATTCCATTATAAAAATCGAACACACGCACAAAGATTTCATTTAAGAGTAACAAGTGCTAGCAATATTTAGTATCTAAATCTTATTTGAAATTAAAAAACTAAAAAAACACGCTTTTGTAGCAAAATGAACTAAAAAGTAAAAAATAAAATAACAGTTTAAAAAAAAATAAAAAATACGCTTTAGTAGTAAAATGAACTAAAAAGTTAAAAATAATCTTTGGATGACAAGTATATAAAGTAATTGACCAAACACTTAATTTTACGGTTATAAAAAAAAGCGTGGGGGGGAGGCTTCTTATCAGTTGTCTTAAATTTCTTCCACTTTTTATCCATGCAAAAATGTAAATAGGCAACCCCCACGCTTTTTTTTTTATTACAGTAAAATTAAGCGTTTGGTCAATTACTTTATTTACTTGTCATCCAAAGATTATTTTTAACCTTTTATTTCATTTTGCTACTAAAGCGTGTTTTTTAGTTTTTTAAACTATTATTTCATTTTAAAATCATTTTTTAAAAGCCAAACTCAACATCACTAAAACTTTTTTAAAAACTAGAAACTTAAAAAACCGTATGTTAACATAGGCGGATTTACGGGGGTGCCAGGGGGTGCGCCGCACCCCCAAAATTATTGGCTGGGTTTAAAAAAAATTAATGTAGTATTTGTAATTGTGTATTTATTGGTTTGTGTATTTATTGGTATATCAATACGAATTCTTCTACTTTGAAACAACTATAGATAATCAAGTCAAAAAAAAAAAAAAGACAAAATTGCAACAAACTTAATTAATAAAATCTACTCCGAACTCAACTAAAAACCAACATTTTACCGGTAAATTTTCAAAAAATTTTGAAGGAGAACTCCCGGAATTCTTGCTGTAGTGGTGCATTCAGGGGGGATGGGACACAATACTGGTGACTCTTCCCACAGAATGCTGAGTTGATGTTTTTAAAAAATATATTTTTCATGATTGAAGAGAAAAAAAGATCTCATTTTGGAAAATGCAGTTATTTTAAGAAGAAAAAAATAAATAGTATTGGGGAAAAACCTTAATTTATTTCAAAAAGAGAAATATTGACCTTTAAATTTTTCAACAGCTTCAGATTATTGACGTAGAACTGTGTGTATCCCCCCCTCCTCCTCGCACAATCCTCTTTCTTTCATACTCCCCCCTCCTTTTTTTTTTCATTTTTTCATTCTTTCTAATTCGTTTTCATTTTTTCTATTAGTGCTCAATTCCCCCCCACCCCGATGCCCTCTCTCTTGCCAATGTTATTACGGAGTATCTTAAATTTCGCTTTTTGGGCTTCAATTTCGCAACATTTCCAAGGAAGATCCTATGATCACCTATAAACATGGAAAATCTTTAAAATTGCGTTTTCGGAGCTTCAGTTTTGAAAAACTGCAGTGTCCCTAACGTTATCAAATATGATCTTCCACTCATGTGTTTAAGATTTTAATTTTGGAAAATATTCGAACAAGGGCCTCCCACCCCGTTTCTCTAATTATCATCAAAGATTGTTAATATTTTGGTTTTGAAAACTATACTATTTCGTGATAAGTAGGAGAATTTTTTTTTTGGGGGGGGGGGGGGACAGTAGCCTTTGAAATCCTCTTTTTAATACCATGGAGTAGTGCATAAGTACTTCATTTTTAGTACTTCAATTTCGAAAATTTTCCAGGGGAGAGCTTCAGGACCATCATCCGGGAACAGCATCAAAAATTGTCCACCATAGCGTTTTTGGAACTTTAATTATTAAAAATTAAAGAGGTAGTGGTAGGGGGGACATATATTTCTATCTGTTTTTCAAAAAATCGATTGGGGTCAGTCCGTGAGTGTCATTCCTAACCCAAACTATAAATATGGACTATGATCACATTTATAAGACTTAAAATTCTAAAAACAGCCTTGGAGCCCCACGTATCATTCCTTCCCCTAAAATATCACCAAGAACTCTAAAACTGCGTTTTCAAAACTACTATTGCAAATTTTTTCTGGGGCGTGAATCCCCTTTCAAACCAGAAGCTGCAGAACTTTTTCTGCAGTTTGAAATGTTTAGAACTGCTGATCTCCTAATGTTACTAAATATGGTTTACATCTCGTTTTTTAGACTTAAAAGTGCGCCCTGGCCTAAAATTATTTTCTGATTTCGCCACTGCCTTGTTGAAAACCCCCACGCCCCAGATCCCTGTTATTGTTGCACCCCCAAAATTTTCGTCCTAAATCCGCCTATGTATGTTAAGAGTTGGTTTCAATGAAGACAAAATCTTAGCAAGAATTATTCCAGTTACTTTAATAACGCAGGCACCTGCAACTATAAAAGTATTTTTAAACCAATAGCTGATTCTGATAGATTTTAGGGAAAATACTCAAATTCGATCACATACCATTTTTTTAAATTAAAAATTTAAATTTTTTCATTGCCATCAATGGGTTTGTGTTACACTGAAGTAAAGCATATAAGCCATTATTTGAAGAAACGAGATGTATGACTGTGTCTAGAGTGGAGAAAAATAAACAAATTTTGAAGTTCATTAATGTGCCTAAAAAATTTCATATAGCAATAGCTCTAAGTTTTTACTCAGATTAGGGCTTTTCTAAGGAATTTTCCGAATTCTTAGGCTAAAGTTAAAGACTTTATTAGTACCTGGTACCTTTTTCTCGTGGTTTAGAGTGAGAGAAACATCTTTTGGTCCCATACTTTTTTCAAGATTGTCTTAGTTTAAGCAATTAGGGTTTCTAATCCTGAAATCCCGATCCCGGGGGGGGGGGGGGGTTACATGATATTTAGCGTGATTAATCCTGCGGGACTGAGAGCAAAATCCTGCAAGATTTTCAATCCCGCAATGGTTTTCCATGTAAACGTTTTCCAACTTTTGCCGCTCATAAAAATATTGGTATGGGACTTTGCAACACTCTACAAATGGTGTACGAAATTCGAGAAAACTACTAATTCAAGTAACAAAAGCAGTCTTTCCTAATACGCAAAACTTTTTATATTTGACCCTTAAATTTAACTTCTAGAAGAATAAAATAATCAATCCCGCGGGATTGGCTCCTTCCAATCCCGAAGTTCCGCGGGACTGAATTCGGAGCGGGATTGGAAACCCTAATAGCGATGCCCATGGATTGATGGATAATTTTAATATACGGTACGACGTGCACGAGGAAGCTCTTTCCTGTCTCAAAGAGAAAGTTGGGGGCAGTGATTCTGCATAAGGGCAACATGCTTCAAAGCCTTTAAATTATTCAATGTACCTGAAATAATTTTACGAAAACTCAGCTTTGATTTTCACCAACTTGAAGTCTACAGACCATGGTTTGGCGATGTACAGTGCTATAAAAGTGCGTTTTCTTGCTTCTTGATCAACTAGCAGGGTACACAAAATGCCTTTACTTCTTGTGTGATTGGTACAGCCGAAGAAGAAACACTGGATCAAATAGAAGTGAGCATACAAGAAAGTATTAAAACCTCGAAACAAAAATGAAGTAAAGGAAGGTGTGGTTAGATCCAGTTAAGTCCAGCTACTTCTATTAAAAACCAATTTTGGCTTGATTACAAGTTTTTAAAACTCTAATAAAAGAGAATGGCCTTCTTGAAACAATACCTGCCGGCAATCATTCAGAGTAGATACATTTCTTCCAAATCTTTCTACAATGTCTGGTAAAGAATATCCAGTTTTACGTAGTCTTATTCCACGGCTTCGCAAAACTCAGTAGGCTATTGATACTGCCGTCTTCATCTTTTTGAAAACATTCTCGATTCTCGCCATTCAAATGCAAAATTCGAATAAACATCATTTTTCAGATGTGCTAACACATCTCTCAAAAATTTCGTTTATCTACCTTAACTTCCTGATGATACAATTTTATTCCCCACCAGGATACGTCGATTTCTTCCCCTGTGTACATTATTTTCTGAGTTAAATTTGCCATTTTTAATGTAGTTTTATAGGTAACCTGTGTTTTTAAGCTCAAAGCATAAAACTAAATGGCTTTCTGTGAGACCATTACATCAATTAAACGAATGGTTGGTTTCTTCAAAGAAGTGTCATCTCACCGACCTTCATTAAGACATTGAAAATTAACATTCAGAAAGCAACCATTAACCTTGTCTACGCCACTTGACGAAAATACCTGTATAAGGAATAATCAAAATAAATTACCGTTATTTAGTTATCAAGTGCATCACATAAGAAACGACTAAAGAAAAAAATAAAAGAAAAACACCATGATTCTCGAGAAAAGATAAGCAATAAAATAAGTGATATGAAAATAAAATTTAAATTTACACCAGGAAAATATCTGGCAGATGCTACCTTCGACCTTGATCCTGCAAAATACTTCGTCTGTTTTGAAAGTGACTTGAACACTCAAGACAACTTAATCAACTCGGAGACATGTTGTGCATCAGAATACTAATTTACACAGTGTAACATTTTTCCGCCTATTAAATATCATGGCAGCACGTGCAATGTCTGTTTCAAGTATTTTATTGCTCTAATTACACTATGATAAAAGGAGAAGATTTTCATTAAAGTGAAAGATCATATGCAGATAATTTTTATCACTTTTTCCTCGTTCTCAAAATGAAGCATCTCTGCGCTAATGATATTTCTTTTCTTGTATGTTCTTAGCTTTGAGACTAATGTCGTAAAAAGTTTAAAACAAATTAAAAGATGGAGCTTGCTCCAAGCTCTGCACTGAAAGAGTTAAAAATGGAGCAAAATATCGATTTTCGACAAAATTGAGTGTGGAAATGTAAATTTATCATAAGAAAACTTCTGAGAGTCAAAACGGGTCCTTTGTCAGTTTGGTAGCCGGTCTCCTTTCTCCATAAAACTTATAGAATTTATGCTACTCCGATTCCTACCAAGGACCCCAAAAGGCCAGGTTGCATATGAACAACTTTGACTTTGCTATAGACCATGTAAAAATTTGGAGACTGCTGATTGGCTATCACGTAAATACGTCATCTATCTGTTTTATACCTTGTTTTGCATGCTCTAATTATTGTTTCATTTCAAAACGAAATCTTCTAGACACTATTCGAAGGGGAAACAAATTTAAAAACATTCAAGCCTGAATTCAGACTGTCTGAAAAGTCAGATTTGTTCACATACGTTGGAAGGGGGAAAAAACATGGCCAATCAGTAGTCCCGAAACTAATACGAAGTCTCTATTCGAGTAAAGGTTATTTACATACGGGCCTGAATGAAAATATAATTGTGGGCACACAATGTAAACGTTGTGTTACGCGTCTAAGTCATTCCTACATTCAAAAATACTGTTTCCAGAAATTCATCTGCTTGAACGCTTCCAAATGTCGCGGGGCAGAGAAAAAGTGAAATAATCCTTTGATATTCTTTCTTGTAGACGAGGCAGGGAAAAGCAAAGGAATGGAAGTAGACTTTTTTAAGTTTCGAGCAAAACACGTTAAAATTTCAGATCCTATGTAGGTTTTCATTCAACTTTTTTTCTAAATCATACTGTATAGCTGCACCCACCAGAACTGCTAGTAACATGTCTTGCCCTAAAACAGAGAAGAGGTTTGTCTGTAATTTGTACTGATTAATTCCTTTTTTTTTCTTTTGCTTACAACCCTTTGCTTCTCAAATGTCTTACTCCTTAACTCAAGCACTCTTTGACAAAGAGATAGAGGAACATGTATAAACAAGCTATTTAAATAACACTTTAACTACATATGTTAGATAGAACGGTTAAAGGATTAGACTAACACAACACAAAATGAACAATATTTCATGACTGCAACCTAGTGAACTTACTCAAAATATCAGCGAATCTGCTAAAAACTGCCACAAGGTAAGTCCTACTGATTTATAGTAAACTTAACAGTCTTTTCGTTTCATTTCTTATGACCATTTTCCACACATTGCGCCAGGTTAAGCATAATGATTTAAAGCTCAGATTTCGTAACTTTCATTTATTTATTTTTATTTATTTATTCATTTATTTTGACTCAAGCAGCATAAATATAATTATTTATATCTAGGGTGGTAATTAGTCTGTGGGATTGACTTTTTATGTCGATAGCAAATGTATAAATATCTAACCATCAAAAAAACATACATCCTAATTTTAAATAATATAACGTTTTATTTCTTCTTAATTCAACAACTCAATGACATACTTGGAATTATTTTTAAAAAAGTATTTAAATGGCTTGAAAAATAAGCTCATTTCCAAGTGCACGAAAATCTTTTAAATATGAAAAGTGAAGTCATATTCCTTGAATTTTCAAAATTTAACAAGTACAGGGATGGAAAATCCGCGACAATTTCAGTTGTAACATATACTACGAAAGCGTCCAAATTCTGATTTTGTTCCCAATTTTCGAAAAAGCTGCATTTATGCTTGCTGAAATTTAGCTAAATAAAATTTTTCAACTATCGTTTTGGTTATTACGATGGAAGTTCACATAGATAGGTAATTATAAAAAAGAACGTTATATTTTTTGCTTCGGAACGTCATATTTTTAGTTCAGAATAATCGATACCCAATTATTGCTGTCGGTTTAGTCATATTTATGTACGCCACGTCATCTTCAGAATTAAATATCTTCCTGTCCTCGATTTAGTGTTGTATTTGAACGGAAAAAAAATCAACGTATTCTAAGGATTCGAAATATAACTACGCAATGGAAATACAGAAAAACAAAATAATAGCAATGTAGCATTTCATTCATACTGGTTGCCAAAGTCGTTTGTTGAGAGACTCAAATGTCACAATTAGTATCCACCCAACCTCTTCCTGTTCGTTTGTCCGTTGTAGTTAATCTGTAATTCTTTGCTTGCTTTTTCTAGAGTTACGCCCCGTAATGTCAAAGTTATTCTGTTTTCCATTTTTTCTTGCCTCTGTGTTAAAGATTAACATCAACGAAATAATGAGCCAAATTATTTCACTCTGATTGCTCTTGGTAACGTTTGCTGGCAGCAAGAAGAGGTTAATTACTTAATATCCACGAGTTTTGCTTCTCCACTTCGTATCGAAGTATACGAATAAGCTTACAGGTGAATAAATACGCTCGTTGGAATCGAACTTTTACTTGAAAAAAAAATGCATGTCCTCCGACCAACGTTACCACTTTTGTTATTTATTGGCGATAAAGATAATGACGATATATCCTGGAGGAGGCACATGCTTTTAAAGACGAAATAACTTGGTTACGTCTATACTTTCGAACAAGGAGAATCTGACGGTGAAACTTATCGAAGCGCATGCGTGTACGAACTCAGATTCTCATTGAAGAAAAGTTGCGTGATTTGGGGAATAGTATTTGCATGATTTTGTGGGGAAAATCAGATAGAATGTAGAAACAAGATTCTCACTCATTACTTTTTAAGACCTTTTTTAAGAACTTTAAGTCTTAGTATCTCAAATAATAAAAACTTTTAAGCAATAATAAGCTCAGTTAGGGGCGGACTGGTCCATCAGCCTTTTTTTTTTAACACAAGAATAATATAAGTTTTTTTTCTTTTTTTCTGATATCAAATAAGTAATATAAAAAGAAGGTTAAAAATAACAAAATATCACCGTGAAAATTAAAATTAGGTAAAAATTAAATTAACACAAAAGGGAAAATATTTTCCTTAAAAATCTGTACCGTTTGACCCCAGTGCACTCCTGCTTCCATATATTTGGGGAAGGTATTAAAAGTCTATAGATTTCTTCTACAAAGTCTACAGAAAATAAAAATAGACTAGATCTATATTCCCTCTAATTTTATCTGCATTCCCTCTAGTTTGATCTGTTTTCCCTCTAGTTTCATCTATGTTGCTTTTAAACACTACAGCCTGAATCGAAAATATAAAACTGAACTGGCGGTAAAATTTTGGGAAAAGTCGAATGCTTTAACGAAGTTGAATTATGCAAAGTATACAGCTCAAATTACGGAAACTTGATCAGACGCTTTTTCAAAAAAAAAAAAAAAAAAAATACTTTAAGAAAACTACATAGGTGCAACATCCTCTACGATTTTAGCACGACACGTATAAAAAGAACACATAATCTTCAGAGATTGGCAACGGATATTGCCAATGAACTAATTGAATATATTTCATGACGCGTCAAGTTCGACTTAATGTCGTCGCTTCGATGTCAAACAACACTTATTTCAAAATAGCGTTGTTTAGGTAACATATTCTCATGGCCTAATTATGAAATAGGTGAATTAAGCCGCGGCCTAGAGCCCTTGCTTTTTAGGGTCCCCAAATGTTTAAACTTGTTTTAGCTAACGACTAAAATTGTAACGTTTGCTTTCAGGGTATCTTCTTCTTTTTCAGATAAAAAAAAAGTCTTTTATTAAATTACAACGCAGAACAAGGTAAAATATTTCTTTATTTCGCATGGAACGAAATTTGAAAGATTAGATACACAAAATAAATGTGAAGAAAAAAAAAGAGAATGAAACAACTTAATATGGAAAGAATCTTCCAAAGAGTAAAATATCAAACTGTGACTTAAAACCAAGATTTTTCCTATTTTTTCGGTAAAAGTGGTACGCTGTAAGTGAAATTTTAACTTTCTAATTGTGAATATTTAATAATTTACAGGGAAGATTCAGTAATTTGGTAATTTATTATAAAAAATCATGTTATAAAAAGTTAACTAAAAAAATTAATGTAAAAATTTTATTTTTCACCCTGATTTAAAACAAGTGTTTCCTATTACTAAGCAATGCCATTGAAACCATACTGACTTTTTACAATTTAGAATGTTGTAAATCTTAGAATCAAGAACAAAGGTATTCAAACTGTTCACCTTTATATGGTTTAAAAAAATAAAAATGCGAGAAACTATAAGATATTTTCTGAAAAAGGGTTTGACCGAGAGCCTCCCGATGTCTTAATCCGGCCCAGCATATTCTAAGTATTTTGAAAATTAGGTTATATTTAATATCAGATTTGGAGGAGGAATTGAAGCCACGTAGGACGAAAATCAGGCTAACATTAGCTCATTAATTTTCGAAGACTCAACAAAATAGATAACTATCTAAAGTAATTTTTTCCTGCTCCTGATTTTGTAGTTTGTGCTGTTTGACATGAAAACCGTGATATATACAGTTTGTGTTACTAGAGAGAAGTTTTAAACCATTTTAACGGCATAAGAGAGTTTTGTAAAACATTTTTGCGAACTTCTCTAAGATGAAAACGAACGGAAGAAACACACAACTTCTGCATTGTCTTTAAAACTAATAGCTGAATAAACTAACGCACACCCCTCGAAAATGAAGGATCATTTGTTACGTCATTCTGATCAACCGGATTAAGCATCTAAACTGTCTGTTCTGACAGCTTTGGCATATCATCCAATTAGAATTTCTTCTTTTTAAGTGGCAACAGCTACCGTGGCCGCTTTAGTCACAGAATTATTTAAAGACTCCATTAGTCAACTCTACAGGTCAGAGCGCTTGCCGAAGTCAAGAATTTGTTTGCTAACTCTCTGCATTATTAATCACGCCGTACACAGTTGTGGTAAACATGATATAATCATTGCTTATTCTTTTAACAACAAGCCATTTGTTGTGAACTCAGAAATACAAAGCTTCTTCGTCGTGTACATTTTTTTATCTTCCTTATTGGGGAAAAAGAGATATATTTGTGCCGTAAATCATGTTTTATTTTATAATATTTATTTTATTTATTTATTTATTTATTTTTTTTTTTGTGAAATGGCCAGTTTATCCCACGTATTCAATTAGTGCAAAATTATTTATTATTAACTAATTTTATAATTACTATTATTTTTCATTGTCTTTGGCAACAATTAAAAAACAACTACTACGTCCCTTCCGTCACACAAAAAGATTAAGAATCAGAATTTCAAAGCTCATAGGGAGATGGATGTCACTATCACTGGTTAATGCTTCTAATTAACTTTCATCTTTGCGAAATTATCAAATTACAATTATCACAGATTTTTATGATACTTTTCATTCAAAATTAGAACATCAACAACATAAAAACATCAAAGTTCGACAAATATCGACTTGAACCTATCAATGCTAAAACAAATCGATGTCGCTTCTATTGCACGGATATAAAATGATTTGCATGTTTAATAAAATATCGTCTGCTTTTGTTATTGTAATTTTAAACATATCATTCAATTTTTTGAGCAATCACGATTGCTTATTGCTTTCACTTGACTGTTTTTGGCGTGCTATCATTTTATTTTCCCAACGCGATCCTCCGCACCATCACCGTCGACCGGCTCCTGCTCCTATAGCGAAAGCCGTCTCCAGGTTGCATCCATGTCCTACACACACGCGCATACATACACAACTACACACGCACACACACACATATACACACAAACACACACATACACCTACAAACACATACACACACAAATACATACAGATACCTACACATGCACACACAAACACATACACACACACATACAAACAACTACCCACACATTCATGCCTGCACACAGACACAAACACATATGCCTACACACTCATACACATACCCCCTCCCCACATACACACATTCATACACACAACTACCCAAACACTTATGCCAGCACACAGACACAAACACACATGCCTACACACACATACACATACCCCCTACACACAAACACACATACCCCCCCCCCTCCACACACAAACACACACGCCTACATACACACACTCGTGATTGCGAAAAACATAATTTGAATTCAAGGTGTCAAAATTCAAATTAATTTTTTTTTAGTAGTAGAATAGCTTCTTAAAATAATAGGGTTTTTTTCTTTTCCAATACATAAAATTGCCTCTTATTGACATTATTGTTCAATTTATTGAAGATTTTATGCAATAAAATATTATTTAATAGAATACACAACGTAAATTTTGAAAAAAAAAAAAAAAAGTCATCCAAAAAAATTGTGTGTTGTGCGTCGTCCACACGATAGAAGCAAAACTTATTATTATTATTTTTTTTTACATTCTAAACTATCACTTCAAACGCACGTTTTCTCTCTCGCCATGCTCTTGTTCTCTCTGTGCCTGATTTAAATATACTTGCAACAAAATTCTACATTTTATTGAAGTAAATATAAATAGATTATAAACAACGAAAAAACTAAACAATACTCGAAATTCGCTTTTTAACTGGTGCCAAAAACAATGAAAAATAATTGTAATTATACAGTTAACTTTGTTAATTAAAGTTAAACCAATATCAAGGCTGAACTTTTAAACTAATGACTTGAATCAAGAAATTTTCTAAAACGTGTATTATTTGAAAGTGTTGAACTGCCCAAAATGTACAAATATAGGGTAGACCTGGGGATTGACGCCACCTGGGGAAATGCCGCTACCCCTGATATTTGAGTCAAGGAAACCGGATAGCCGGCCTGATGAATCCTCACCTGTAGCAAACGATGCTGCAATTAATGCCCCAAGTCGATGGCAGCCATTGCGAGCGTTGTTTTTTTCTTATAGTGTCGAACGTTGTTTTGAAGAAGTTTGATCTTATTTTTCCACTTTAAACAAGCTGAGGTATGTACCTCTTTGGATGCTACAGTGCCAACATTTGCTATGAACAACCTTTTACTAGATATTTTAGCCTATATTTCAATCGACAATATTGATCACTTCCGTTTGTTTTGATGTCTTTATTCTACCTCTCTGGGGGTGACGCCGCCATGGTGGCGGCATTACCCTTGGAAGCATATTTCCACTGTATGGGTCAAAAGTAATTTTTTAAAGGAAAGAAAATACGCTCTTGTAAACTGCGCTTAGTAAAAAGAGTTAGTTAACAGAAGTTAGTCTTAACAGAAGAAACTGGTGAAGAAAATAATATTGAAAATGCGAGCAATACGCCTGAAGGTGAGTTACTGGAAGTAGCACCTTGCTCATCAAAGTTTCAAAGTTCAGGAAGTGCCTCAAAAAACGTTTCTTCAATCGCTAGAAAAGTTTTCACCAATCCAAAATTGGCAGCAAGAAGAAAGGGTAGAGGAAAGTTTTAAAAGTAAAGGCCACTCCTCAATTCTAACGGGAACCCCAATGAAGCATTGGAAGAAACAGTAGGTAAAAGAAAGGAAAACATTTAGAAAAAGAAACAAGCCGAAAGAAAATCTGCAGCAAAGGTTTTGGAAATGTATATCAAAGCTGAATCCAAATGCAAAGAAAGAGAAAGCAGTGACAACACGGCAAAAGAAAATGAATAAATCTGTTAAGAAAAGGTGCAAGCGACTTTTTAGTTTGGAAAACTCTTCAGATGAGGAGGACATCGACGTTAAAAAGTTTCGTGACGACAACGAAAATGATGAATTTTTTGATCCAAGCGATTCAAACTTTGTACAACTTTGTGCTATATGCAATAAATATGGAACGAAGGAACTGTGATGCAGATGCACTTGCTGCGGCAAATTGGTGCATTCAGAGTCTAGCCATGCTGAAACCAGTGGCGTAGCGAGAAAAAATTCTTGTTGGGGGGGGGGGGTTAATTTTTTCTGAAATTTAAAGTAAAGCCATGCCCTCAAATGAATACACACACATACACACACACACACACATATTATATATATATATATATATATATATATATATATATATATATATATATATATATATATATATATATATATATATATATATATATATATATATTTACCATCATAAAAGCTATTAGCTCATAAACAGAACCCTTCAGGTTCGACTGAAAAATAATTTTTTGGGGCTCATGGGGGGGGGGGGGTTCTGACCCCCCTATCCCCCCCCATGGCTACGCCACTGGCTAAAACAGCTGTAAACTACATTTATGATTTTTGTAAATTTTAAGAAAAGCAGATGAATTCAAAATACTGTTTTTTCACTCATATAAACTAAAAATATCATTTCTTTTGCTTTTCAATTCCTATATTGTAATGCTATTTGCATATAGGAGTTTCAAAAAAAATTTCCTTCCTAGTCTTTCAGTCATATTTGTTAGTGGCGAGATTACCCCAGGTCGTGGGGAGATTACCCCAGCTCCCTGGGTAATACTGCCACAGTGCAGAGGTTGACAAATTGATGTTTTATGACTATTTCTTTTGTAGGATTTATTAATAACAAATTTTGCATACATTCTTAAGATGGCGTACAATAATCCAAAATATTGATCTAGTTTATAAATACGATTTTTGATGGTGATAAAAATTGAAGTTCCTTAAGGTGACGTCATTCCCCTATTGTACCCTACGCTTGCTTCTCCCTTGCAAAGTTCATGCTTGAAATTAATTTGTTAAATTTATTATCAAAACTAACTTTACAATTACTATTACATTTCATTGTTTTTGGCAACAACTAAGAAACTACTGCGTCACTTCCTTCACACAAAAAGAGTGCAGAGCAGAATTTCAAAACCCTGGCATAATATGTTTACTCCAAAAGACTACTGTACTAAATAATACCATAACGTCCTTTATTTTAGAACTTCGTGGAAAGACGAGGTCCAGTTAAAGTGAGAAATTTATTTACTTCCGTTTACTCCGGCATATCGAAACGTTCCTCATCAATCAACCGAGCTCTGTCCACTGATTTGAAAACAGTTTGTTCACAAGCATATAAATCACTAATTCTCCGTGTAGAATCGAACGCAGGATAAATCGAAGATAGCACCCTCATTCCGAATTGTTATCAGTGCTGACCATCAGTGCAAAACAAAACACCTAGAGGTGGGATCCAATGACTTTCGGAGACAGTCCTCCCCCTCCCCCTCCGTACGGCAAGCCAGACGTACTATTTTATTCCCCGCGTGATTAGAGGGCTTGACGTTTATGTGTGGCGTAATTCCAGATTATAGAGTGTTAAATCTGACGGCCCGACCTATGATTTTTAATAAGGGGAATCCTGAATTCGGGGTGTGTTGGTGTTTGTCTGAGAACACGTGCTCCCCTGATAAAAAGTGCTGACTTTAATGAGCCGGATTGTGTGTTTACGATGACATTGTTTGTACGGAGGGTGGGGATGAGATTATTGTTCCTTCCGTCTCTAGCTCTCTGCCCCAACACCCCCCCCCCCCTCCTTCAAAAAAAAAGAGCATTTTGCTTTCACATAAAAGTAAATACGAGTTCAGATGATTTAAGAGGACTTGAGGTGAACGAAGTTTGTTGCTGATTGGATTAGGGTAACAAATCATCATCAACAGAAATACACTTCCAATAATTTTCTCATTGCTATGCGTTCATTTTTAACACGTGTGATGTGTCGAAAAGCGTGGTATTGGTAGTTCCGGTTAAATTATAATTATGTTTTAGCATTTTTCACCCTGAAAATTACTTTGTTGAAAAAATTATCTTCTGGAGAGACTACTCTTTTTATGTGTGTGAGAAAGAGAGAAAGAGAAAATAGTAATGTTATGAATTCATTGGTTTATGTACGTTTTTATGTCTGCTATTTGACTGTTTTTAAGTTACTTTACCTATGCTGTACTTGTTGAAAAATAACAAAGATGTTCACTCAAGACTAAACAAAGTAATACTACAGAAAATTAACATCGATTTTAATAAGATTAGCTACCTTTTACTCACCATTTCAACAGTTAAAGCAGTTACATGCGCCCTAAATCTTTTTCATACTAATAAAAAGGAAAAGAAGCTAGGGAGTTTTACCATTGTTAATTCTTACTATAAATTAGGAAACGATTTTAATCAAGTACATTTTTTTTCCATGCAGTCACACCCATTTATAGCAAAGTCGAAGCGATCGAATAAAAATTTCGTAATAGCCGTAATTTTGATATAAAAAAGAGTCATTCCATAGAAATGACAACCTCAGCCTCAGATTTTTTTTTCTCCATAAATCCCTAATTGTGACCTATCATTTCATTCAGTACTTTCTAGCTTATAAATACAGTAACAGTTGGTAAAAATTCCATTCAGTGCTTTCTTCTGGCTCTAAACATGCTAGGTTGTAGATAAGGCTTAGCATACGCAAACAACATACGTCTAAGTTTTCTTGCGTAATGTTACAAATTTTGCAAATTTTTGAAAGAACTACAGTGGTTTCCAAAAGTGTTCGTACACCTTGAAATTTTGTAGTAAAAGCAAAATAACGCAAAACTGAATTTGAATATGAAGTCCACTTTTTTTTCACACCATATTCCTATGCCATTCTGAATAAAACCCAGTAGTTTTTTTTTCAAAATATTGTCAGATTTTATTTTTGAAATTTGTCAAAAAACGAAGAGAAAGAGAAGAAATACGCCACAAAAGTCATACACTGAAATATTTTCGAATAAATTCATGCTTAAAACTATCATATGTGTTTTTTTTTTTTTTGCATTGTAATGACACTGTAAAGTCATTTGCCCATTTTTTGTCCATTTATTCCCTAATATTCTGCTTATTTTAAAATGGCAAGTATGCGTAGAAAGCAACAAACACGATTCGAAATTTGATTTTTTTTCCCCTCGCAGTAGCCATAAATTGGTTTGAAATGTCTCTAAATTAGTTAATTTATACCATTCTATAGTGAAGTGCTTGATAAAATGCTTTAAAGGTAAGAATCGGATCGAAAACAAGGTAGGAGAAGGTCAACTGGCAATGTTAACAAAGCGTGATCGGAGGTTTACAGTTAAAAAAATTTATGAAAAATACACATTTGAGCGCTGAAAAAGTTTCTGAAGAATTGAATGAAACATTTTACGTTTAATTTTCACCAAAATTGCTCGCCAAGTTCTTTGATTAGCAGAATTAAAGGAGACCTGTTCTCGCAGAAATTTTCTTGTTCGTGCGAAAAACAGTAAGCTTTCGCTTTCCGTCGGAAAATCAATGATAAATAAGCACAAAACGTTTTGGGACAACGTCTTACTTATAGATGAAAATATATTCAATTTTTTGGGTTCAATTGTTGTAGAATTATCCATAGAAGAAAAAATGAGGAATTTAATCTTAAGAACTTAGCTGGATCAGTTAATCAGGACGCTGAAGGTGTTCTTGCGTGAGGGTGCATAACAGCATCAGGACTTGGAAATTTGGAATTTTTTGATGAAATAATGAATTATGCTGTTCATTTAAATATTTCAAAAATAAATTTTAAACTATTAGCCCAAAATTTGCAATCAGAAACAACTTTGTTTTTTTAACAAAGATAACGATAAGAAGTACACGTTTGCGTTTGGTGCCTCAAAAATTGTCCTTAAACTTAGAAATATCTCTTCAATCGCTAGATTTAAACTTAATGGAACATATTTGGAGATATCTGGTGGCTAGATTACGAAAATACACCATTGAAACGAAAAGCGAACTAGAAACAGTAAGACTCGAAGTGCGGCTAAACACTTATTCAGAAATTGCATGAAAAAAGAAAGAAAAAACAAGGAAATCTATTCCCAGACGTTTAAAAGGTTTTGTTGATACTGCATGATATTCTACTAAATAATAAATTTGTAAAAAGTTATTTACTAATTTTTTGACATTTTTTCAAAGTGTACGAAGATTTTTGTGAGATAAAATTTCCGGCACTTTTTGGTTTTTTGATTTTTAAAAAATTAAGTTTTAATGTTTTATTAAAAATTTTTGTGTAGTTTTGTTAAAAATAAATCATAGATCTTATAATTAAATACCTATTCCGAAATATTAATTCTAACCAATGCATAGGGGCCTATTTCATTGAAAGTTGTAGGTGTACGAACACTTTTGGGAGCCACTGTATGTCTATTTTAAAAGATTAGATATTGGCCCAATAAAATTGACTGTTCTGTTTACATGTATTGTAAGATAAGTATTTTAACTAGTTTGGTTATTTCACTGAAAATATTTGCGTTACGTTAGTCACGAAAATACTATTTTCTGTTTAAAAACTAAACCAGATTATTGTACCAGCCAACACTTTTTATTTTCTTACATCTGTATCACATCTACTTAAAAAGTGCAAAATATTTGTTTTAAATACAATAGATATAAAATAATTAGTATGACTAGCGTAACATTTGAGATGTGCCTAACGTAACAGTTAGATGTGACTAATGTAATATTTTAAAAATGACTGCAAATATTCAAAACTTATTTAATTTTATTTACATTTTCATTAACAATTTTGAATGAGTAGACATTCTACATTGATTAAAAATATTTAGGGTGAAAAATACCTTTAGTAATGTTTCAATGTAGACCTTCTGTCTGCTTAAAAAAGGCTCTTTATAAAGGTCTTCTTTAAAAAGAAATACTTCTAATTTAAAGAAGAATTATTATTTTTCAAAAAAGATGGGTGGATAAAATAAAATGAGTACTTTGCTAAATATGCATTTAACGCAAGAATTCAAGCTAAATAATTAAGAAAATACTCGTAGAAAGACAATCATAACAAAAGAGAGCGGTTATATTTTTTAGAAAATTATCTCCAGTAATAATAAAAATGAAGTAATGGCAGCTCGTTGAAAAACATTTGAAGATGTTATATATGATACAGTGACAATAAATGCTGATGTGCATTTTACAGAAAATGCATGAATGATGATTTAGAAATTTAAACATTTACTGTGATATCTGGAATTAAAATGCATTCCGCAAAAGTGTTTGAACATGTTTTTCAATATTACATTTTAATTCAGGTTATACAACATTATTCGTTCGATGGATCAGTAAACTTGAAGAACTATATGTCATTGAAAAGTACTACGGAGTTTCTTATGACGATAACTAGTATACTGGCAAAATACTAGAATTTGGTGAAACTACCAACTTGTACAAAGTTAACTTTTTAAAAGAGAGATAATTAGCTAAAAAATAATGTTATTCAGTTAGCAAAAGCAGGTTTTTTTTTTTTTTTTTTTTTTTTTTTTGCACATGAGTAAATTAAACTGAATCCTTCCATTCAATTTCTTACACTAATGTAGAAAAAAAAGTAAAGAAAGAACCATAATGCAACATCAGAAAAGTTCCTAAAAAGTGTAAATTTAATGTAAGTGCAAGAGACTAATTACAAAATTTTTTTATATGTATTCATTGCTTGTTATTCGATGGTTACGTTGGTCATGTTACGTTAGTCACACAGTCTTTCGTAAAAGTACCATTAAGGGCCAAAAAAAAAATCAGCTGTAATAAATATACAGCTGACTACGGAGTATATTTTTAAAAATAGATTGTTTACCTTTTACAAATATTTCAGCCAATTTTAAATGCCTGCGTGTAACTTTCAGAAAATTTTGACTCGTAGCATAAGCACTATTTCTCAGGTTGCAAAAATGTTACGTTTAGTCACAATGCCTTTTTTGCTGAAAAAAATACCTATCAGCGATTATTTTCCTTCAAATTCTAGGTAGAAATGAAAAATGATCACCTTGTACATTTTAAATCTGCATGTTTGAAACAAAAGACATTTCTTTTTACTTCAGGTTTTAAGTAAAAAGAGTTAGAAAACCAGCTGCGAATGTTACGTTAATCACTATAGAATAACCCATTATTTAAATCGCATGTGAATTTTTAATAGAAATTCTGTTGCTTCTCTTAAATCGAATGTGAGTAGCAAAATGATACGACACAATTTAAAGTGCAAATGAAAAGTTGAACTTTCTTCCCTTGGTGCTAATGTTTCATTTTTACTTCTAACTGCGTGTGAAATTACTTCACATATCTTAGTACTGTCAGCCCCGCTTAATCGGGTAACGGATAAACGAATATCCCGCTTATACAAACAAAACCTCCCGGAACCGAATATTTCCCCATACACGCAATGTTAAAGATCCCCGCCTAATCGAATATTTCCCCGGATAATCGAATGATATTGATCAGCTTTCGCAAATATTTTTTCTGAAATGTTTTAAAAATAAATTAGAAATAAATTAAGTAAGAAAAATTATTGACGTAAAATATAAAGTAATAGTTTTTGTTGACAACGGGCGAGAAAACCGACATGCATATTCCATCAAAACATTACATTTTAGACGATAATAAATTATAGAAAATTGAATGTAAAACACGGTAGACGAGGAATGGGGAGATGTGTTCTCCAAAGATCTTGAACAAGCTATCCACTATTATGGACTTTCTCAAAAAATAATATAGTGAAAAAATAGGGCAAAATAAAGATTTCATAACTCAAGTTGTGAGTTACTTTTTATAGTTTCCATATACGTACTTGAAATTAATTATGAAACTATTTTGCCCTTTATTTATCTTATTTCAAAAACTTTTTACCAATAACATTAATTATTCCCTTTATATAGCTATTGATTTATCATTTTTATTATCACGTTTTAAGACAAATGTTGTTAATTTAGAAAGATAAAGAAAATTTCCCCGCTTAATCAAATGCTCCGCTTTATCGAATAATATTCCTTAAAACCAACGATATTTGATTAAGCGGGGCCGACAATATAAACTTTTCTACTTTTTTACAAATCAATCAAAAAATGTTGATTTTTGTTGTCGATTACAGCTTTATGCTTTCAGTTTATATCCATACAGCTCGTTTTGAAAGAAGTCGCAAAATGTGCGTGTAATGCGCTCGCAGAGAGATGCGTTATCTTGTCCGCACAACATCTGTCCTACCAGCATCATCGTTTCCTCCCTATTATTCCGCATCTTGTGTGCCTAGAGCTTCCCATTCTTACTTCAGCCATACAAACTCGAGATTTTTAAATTTCTTCCATTTTACCCCCTTTTTTTATGAACATTCTCCTATTTTAGTTGCATAAATAGGCTCCTTTTCATTATCAGTGGGAGTTTTCCTAAAAAGTTTAACGGCAGAGCTGTCGTTTTAAAATCAAGGTGTAGGGTTAGTTGGTGTAATGGGAAACATATAATGGGGTCGTTTCCGAAATTTTAAAAGTATTTTTTTCTGAAAGAGCATGTTTAAAAACATAGGATTTGACCATTTTTTTAAATAATTTGGCAAAACTTACTATTTAAAAAAAAAATCGGTAAGCAGACTCAATTTTATTTTTTACGCTTCTGCGCATTACATCAGAAATAATGAACTGCCATTCACTGTTGCCATTAGCACTGAGCGCAATATTAAATTCACTTCTTTACTCATATGTAGTGGCAACGATATGGTTGATAGCAAGCGTAGAGCGCAATATTTAAATCGCTTCTGAATTATCGTTACCTGGAAATGCGTAAACAGCAAGCGCAAACATTCAGCGGGCCATTGGAATGTTCCAATGTGCATCATTTGTGACGTCATAAAGACCACGCCTTGTTTGAAAAATCGGAATTATAAAAAAAATTGAATGAAAAATAACTGTTGGGAAAATAAAAGCATTTTCTGGGTCCATTTTTTTTTTTTTTTTTTTTTTTTTTCTCATTCTATTAACTTCAGAACCCCATTTCAATGTTTCAACTTTACAGCCTTCCCTTTCTTTTAGGTGAAATAGAGACATAAAATTTTGTGCATTGTGTCCGAGGCTACACTCTCTGAGAGTAGATGGGAATGAAATTTTTGACTTCATGACTGTTTGTTAGCGAATGAAATCATGTTTCCTTTTACCACAGAAGATCCAGCCAAATGATGATAATTTCACGGAATATAACTTCAAGTTTCGCCGAATGATGATAATTTTGCGAATGGAACTCTAAATTTCGCCGAATGATGATAAATTTTCCGAATTTCGTCGAATGATGATAATTTTGCCGAATGGAGCTCCAAATTTTTTACCAAAGGATGATAACTTTGGCGAATCGACTCACTGAAAGGGTGAAAGGCTGAGTCGACCGTGCTCACTTCCGGACATCTCTGTATGTAAAATATTAATAATGAATTAAAATAATAAATTAATATATTATGTGATAATTATTTCCCCATAGACCTAGTGTTATGAAATTTGTTTTCTTTCATTCTTTAAAGCAGTCAAATAATTTATATAAAAATCAATTGTAATGAAAATGCAGATGAATCTGGAATCGCTATATCGTCGCCTCAGAGCAACAGTAAGACATCTTAGTGTTATTTCAGAAATTAGATATCTTACTGTTGCTCTGAGGCGATGATGTAAGTATTTAAAAAAGTAAACTAAATGTGCACCAAAGATATTAAATTGCACATCGGTCGGCGTTATTAGCAAAACTAAAGTGCAGTAAACAAACAATTACGAAGATAATTGAGAAAATATCGGTCAACTTCGATTGTATCGAAATCCTCACAATGCGGGAATTGCAAAAGATAGATCGGGGGCTGATTCGGACCACCCCTGGTTGATGCCTTGATGACGCAATAGATTACACTTGCTGCATTTAATAGGTTAATGAGAGGCTTGTGTCGTCTAAAAATTAAACGCGACGACCCCACATCATGACTCGTGCTAATATTCAATTTTCATGTCAATTTTTAAACATTAAGGTTCACTACGATGTAAACAATGTTTACACAATTAGTGCGCAAAAAAATGAGGGGGTATTTTCCACTGATTTATGACGGAATTTAGATCGAAATCATTTGTGGATCTTATAATCGAGCTTCTTAGGGTAAGAAATGTCAATTTGTGGAGTTTCCACTTATATTAGATTGGTTCCGATGAGGCATGAAGATTCAATTTGTTTTTTTAAAAATAATATCAATTACATCCAGGAACTAGCGTTGGATTTACATATGAGCTAAACAAGCTGTAGCTTAAGACCTCCGCTCTATTGAGGGCCCCCAACTTCTGAATAATTGCATGACTCGTTCCCATACTTGAAAAAATAATTTTTACTTTCAAGTGCTCGAAAACCTTGAAAATTTGGAAAAAATGTAGTTATAAACCTGAAATTGCTAACAAATGTGAGGGGGTTGCCAAAATGTGCCAAATTGAGCTCCTTATTACATCCTACATCAAAAACATAAAAACATTTTTCTCACGTTTCTGCAAAGTACATTGCTTGAGATAAATTTTTGAGACTCATATGCGTAATATGTATCATATTCTCGTCACTAAGTCACTTTCTCCCCAATACACCGCCAAACATATTCCTTTGATTATATCGAATGTCGGGAACAAAAAACAGTTTTTTAAAAAAAAGTATTAAAAAAATTATTACACTTAGTAATTGAATAAATTCTTATATAATAGCAAGTGCCGGATACCAGATTGAATAGCCAGAAAGCACAAAATTTATGCATTTACTCTATCTTAATTCAAAAATGAAAACATTAACGAAAATTCATCATTATAGAAGCGCCAAGTCACAGAAAATGTAAAATCTCATTTTAAAAAATTTTTGTTTTAATTTTCAGTTACTAATCCGCTTCTTTCTTTAGGATTACAAATACGATCAGGACAATTTATACACAAATTAGGAATAGTTCAGTTTTGAGAATAAGGGGGTGTTTTGTTTTATGTTCGCATGAAGTGTGGATTTGAAGGGGAAGAAAAAGAGAAAATTCATTTTATTTTTTCATTAATTAGAACTGAAATTATTGTTACCTTTGTCCGGAATTATTACACTCTACATACATAAGATTAAAATCAAAAAAAAAAAAAAAGAAGGAAGTCCGAAAGCGATAGGGTGGGGGAAAAGGTTTTCGGACTCCCTGGTCCCCTTGTGTGCCCACATTCTTGCGTACGCCACTCTACTTGCTATTTATTTAATCGCAAATTCCGTGTTTTGAGAGTAACTTACTTCGATTACATACTGGCAATCTATTCTACACTCCTCCTAATGGAAAAAAAAGAGAGAGAGAAATCTATAGCTTTTTTTTTTTTTAAACTATACGTTAGGGCGAGTTAAAAAATTTTAGTCGATATTTTTTATAAAGGTATAGGGACTTCTTACAAAGTTAGAACAATTCTATAAAACTTTTCGATCAAGAAGGAAAATCTCAGAAACTGAAAAGTGCAAATGAAGTGTTCTGAATAATTTTGAATTGTTCTAGAGTACTTGAAAAGTATTAAATAAGCCTTTGAAACTCCCTGAAAAGTGTTTCAATGTTATTTCTAATCAAGTGCATGAACTAAGAATTGTCTGAATGACTAGAACGATACTTTCTCGTTGCCTATTGCCTAAATCTCTACACCATTTCTAAATCTCTACAGCATTTATTACACTGTAAAAAAAATTCGGAAACGTTTCTGAGTATATCGTGCAGCTGCGGTTCATGAAATTTTCAAAAACGTTTCTGAGTATTTCGGAATCCTCTTTCTGTAATGTCCGGAAACGTGTCTGAGTATTTCGGAATCCTCTTTCTGTAATGTCCAGAAACGTGTCTGAGTATTTCGGAATCCTCTTTCTATAATTTCCAGAAATGTTTCTGAGTATTTTGGAATCCTCTTTCTGTAATTTTCAGAAACGTTTCTGAGTATTTCGGAATCCTCTTTCCGTAATTTCCAGAAATGTTTCTGAGTATTCTGTGCAGCTGTGGTTCATGAAAGTTTCGAAAACGTTTCCGAGTATTTCGGAATTCTCCAAACAATTTTCAAAAACGTTTCTGAGAATTTCGGAATCCTTTTTCCGTGATTTTTTCTAAAAAATAATTCTTTTTTAATAGTATTGCATGCCATATCAGTTTCAATTCTTTGATATCTAAGAGCAATGAAACAAGCAATTTTAGAATCATTCGTGGATTTTTTTTTTTCTGAATTTCTAATGACAAATAGCATGGTTAACAGCATAACATATGCACAGTTATAAATTTTTGAAAATTTCTGAAATAATATAGTAGTTTCATTCATAATCACAAAATCGTCGGGGGAGGGAAGGGGAGCACTTTCTCAAAAGTGGGATTGTTTGTTAAACAATATTAAACTTCAGTTTTTCTCTCAATATTTTCAAGACAAAATTATCAACATATTGTATTTTTAATGCAGAACTTAAAAACATATCTTGTATCAAACTTGATAGATTTTATTTTCGGATAAAATTTGACAGAACGTACCTACACTTTTCGTTCCGAAATTATTTCACGTCAAGTCAATTTCTTTGACGAACAAAGTGTACCGAAAAGTACCAACAGAGAAATTGATGAATTTAAATATGACACCAAAGTCCCCCTGCTGGAACCATTCGGGTTTATTCCTCTGTTCTTGCCCTTTTCCAGTTTATCACAAATATAGATACTTAATCAAAATAGGTTACTGATTTAGAGTGTGCGCAAAATGCATTATATATTTTATTTATTAAAACATTGAACTCTATTACATGATTATTCCATTTCATATATACGAGAGCTCCCCCCCCCCACACCATAAGAGTGATGGTGCACCCATAAAATGATATAAAGCGCCCCCCACCTTAAAAAAAAGCAACCCCTTGAAAATGCCAATGGCACAGTCTGCGTGGTGAACGCCCCTCGTCTTCTCACCATATGTGCATTGCATATTAATAACATAGTATTTAAAAACTGATCACTTTTAAAACGATGACATGAAATAATATTACTTTTTATTTCAGCATGTAAATGCAGCTGTTCCATTTTTGCCACTGACTCATTTCTCCTGACTGTCCTACATTAAACTAGTATATCCACGAAGGAAATGTTATTTTCGGAACTAATGTCAAGGAATTTTTTTATTGTTAACCACATTTAACAAAATGAATAAGCAGATGAATTAATTTCATAACTATGTTCTTACTAATAGATAACATGGTCATTTTCTAATGGTATAAATATTTTTAAATGAATGAATAAATTATAATAAAAAAAGATAAATTATACCGGCACATTTTTTGTGAAGCATATTACAATACTAGAAAATATTTGCATTACCATATTTCTAATGAATTAAACAATTGATTTTTTTTTTCTTTTTGAACCAAAATGTATGTACATCCAAGTATTTCGAAATAACTTTTCTGTGATTGCTTCTCAAATATAATTCTTACTTCTTTTGCGTAATTAATCAGTTTCAGTTGGTTACAACAAATAGTACACCGCGCACATAGGTATGTAGGATAACTTTAAATTAATTCGATAAACCCAAAAACAGTTACAATTGGAGCCTCATCAAATGCAAATCAACAAAAATATAAATGTATATAACAACATGTTTTAAAATATTCATTAATACTTACAAGTGAACATGAGCGGAAGAAAATCTAAGTACCTCCATTACAACTGAATAAGTAATCCAAACGGTTTCGTTTCATTAAGTATAAACACAGATGTTGAAACTATTCACGCTTGAACACACAATATATATCTAATTATGGTCGCATTGGAAATTGTAAAGAAGCAAATGGTTATTAACTAACTTAATAGCTGCGTACATCGTCTAAAAAATCAAGGGCAGTCCAAAATGCAAAGGCGTAAAATTAGTTTCGACACATTTTACTACTCTCTAGACATGAAATAACAAGCAATCCAATGCTCTGCAGCAACCATACATAAGAAAAAAAGAAGTTCTCGTTATTTCCGACTCATTGGCGCCTGTGTTGGAAGGATGAAATAGGTTTCGAAGCGTTGCGTCATCACTTCCGCTTCTAGATATCTTGAAATAACAAAAAGCTTTCTGAATATTGAGGAATTCGCTATTGGATGAAGGATTCCTACTATTTCGGAAACGTTTCCGATATATCCAGAAACGTTTCCGAAATTTGTTACAGTGTACTATTGATCACTTTACATTTAATTCAGTGTTGCGTTTGTCGATTGGTCGGGGAGATGATCAAAAACGAACTCTACGCAAATGAGAGCAAGAGATGATGCGTTATTTTTTCTCTACCCCCCCCCCCCCCCCCCGGCCCCTCGCCCTTCCTCTCTGTCGAGAAAGATCAAAGATTTCTCGAGTCAAAAGAAATTTTTATTTTGATCGATTATAACTCGTATAAGAGAGAAGTTAACATCTTAAGAAAAAGTTTTCGTTTGCCTTTTTTTTGGTAGTCCCAATAATCCTCTTAATAAAGCCCCAAAATACATAAATTTAAATCTATTTTTAAAAAAATTTCTCTGGAGAGGAACCAACAGACCCCCCAAAATCGGTGATATTCAGCATCTTATTTAAAAGGGAGCACTGCATCACTCTCCTAATCAATCCAGGAGACTGGTCAGACCAAGGACAATCCCAAAAAGACAGCAAAAGCAAAAAAAAAAGAAAGAAAAAAACATGGGTTTATACCCCAGTAAAAGAAAAGAAAGACATACATAGTGGAGAAAAAAAATAACGTTATAAACTGGCCTGTTTTGTCCCCGACAGTTGTCCAGGTTATAAAAGAGCCCCCATATCTGAAGTAGTGAAGAACGCCGTAAAGTCCATATCTGGCCCTGCCAAGAACATATCGTAGCGCTGGCACAAGGGGCCCCTAGCCAGGGCATGGATGGAACTCTAAGGGGCAGGAAAATTTTCTAAAGCAATGTGCTGCCGTGCTAAGCACAAAAGTCGTATCTGCACATTTTGACAAAATTGAGTTATTGTCACCAGGTGGATCTTTGTGATGTATTTTACCTAAATACAATGTTTTGTGGTCATTTGAGAATAGAAAATATTTTTTTAAAAAATCTGAAAAAGTGGCAACTAGATCAAATACATGGAGGTGTAAAATGTTATAAAGCAATACAGGAGTACTTCTACAACACAGTTTTGATATTACACGGTACCAAATTTGCGATTATTATAAAACGGTTTCGATATTACATGGTACAAACCTTGATTTTAAATACTACTCGGTTTTGATACAACACGAATTTTAAAAGAAGGAATTTCGTTTTTGTTCAATACACTGTTTAAAAAAATTTAGGATAATCACTGTAATAAGTTTTTACTTTGTTTTTATGAAACTTTTACGAAAAATTGTCTGTCTTTGGCTCTCCCCGTACAACACTAACTTTTAACTTTTAAAATACATACTTTATTTTTCTCATTATTACTATTCGGTGTTCTAAAAGCAAAAAGATTAATATTATTTTGTTTCTAATGCAGTGTAAGAAAACACGGTACACTGTAACAAATTTCGGAAACGTTTCTGGATATATCGGAAACGTTTCCGAAATAGTAGGAATCCTTCATCCAATAGCGAATTCCTCAATATTCAGAAAGCTTTTTGTTATTTCAAGATATCTAGAAGCGGAAGTGATGACGCAACGCTTCGAAACCTATTTCATCCTTCCAACACAGGCGCCAATGAGTCGGAAATAACGAGAACTTCTTTTTTTCTTATGTATGGTTGCTGCAGAGCATTGGATTGCTTGTTATTTCATGTCTAGAGAGTAGTAAAATGTGTCGAAACTAATTTTACGCCTTTGCATTTTGGACTGCCCTTGATTTTTTAGACGATGTACGCAGCTATTAAGTTAGTTAATAACCATTTGCTTCTTTACAATTTCCAATGCGACCATAATTAGATATATATTGTGTGTTCAAGCGTGAATAGTTTCAACATCTGTGTTTATACTTAATGAAACGAAACCGTTTGGATTACTTATTCAGTTGTAATGGAGGTACTTAGATTTTCTTCCGCTCATGTTCACTTGTAAGTATTAATGAATATTTTAAAACATGTTGTTATATACATTTATATTTTTGTTGATTTGCATTTGATGAGGCTCCAATTGTAACTGTTTTTGGGTTTATCGAATTAATTTAAAGTTATCCTACATACCTATGTGCGCGGTGTACTATTTGTTGTAACCAACTGAAACTGATTAATTACGCAAAAGAAGTAAGAATTATATTTGAGAAGCAATCACAGAAAAGTTATTTCGAAATACTTGGATGTACATACATTTTGGTTCAAAAAGAAAAAAAAAATCAATTGTTTAATTCATTAGAAATATGGTAATGCAAATATTTTCTAGTATTGTAATATGCTTCACAAAAAATGTGCCGGTATAATTTATCTTTTTTTATTATAATTTATTCATTCATTTAAAAATATTTATACCATTAGAAAATGACCATGTTATCTATTAGTAAGAACATAGTTATGAAATTAATTCATCTGCTTATTCATTTTGTTAAATGTGGTTAACAATAAAAAAATTCCTTGACATTAGTTCCGAAAATAACATTTCCTTCGTGGATATACTAGTTTAATGTAGGACAGTCAGGAGAAATGAGTCAGTGGCAAAAATGGAACAGCTGCATTTACATGCTGAAATAAAAAGTAATATTATTTCATGTCATCGTTTTAAAAGTGATCAGTTTTTAAATACTATGTTATTAATATGCAATGCACATATGGTGAGAAGACGAGGGGCGTTCACCACGCAGACTGTGCCATTGGCATTTTCAAGGGGTTGCTTTTTTTTAAGGTGGGGGGCGCTTTATATCATTTTATGGGTGCACCATCACTCTTATGGTGTGGGGGGGGGGAGCTCTCGTATATATGAAATGGAATAATCATGTAATAGAGTTCAATGTTTTAATAAATAAAATATATAATGCATTTTGCGCACACTCTAAATCAGTAACCTATTTTGATTAAGTATCTATATTTGTGATAAACTGGAAAAGGGCAAGAACAGAGGAATAAACCCGAATGGTTCCAGCAGGGGGACTTTGGTGTCATATTTAAATTCATCAATTTCTCTGTTGGTACTTTTCGGTACACTTTGTTCGTCAAAGAAATTGACTTGACGTGAAATAATTTCGGAACGAAAAGTGTAGGTACGTTCTGTCAAATTTTATCCGAAAATAAAATCTATCAAGTTTGATACAAGATATGTTTTTAAGTTCTGCATTAAAAATACAATATGTTGATAATTTTGTCTTGAAAATATTGAGAGAAAAACTGAAGTTTAATATTGTTTAACAAACAATCCCACTTTTGAGAAAGTGCTCCCCTTCCCTCCCCCGACGATTTTGTGATTATGAATGAAACTACTATATTATTTCAGAAATTTTCAAAAATTTATAACTGTGCATATGTTATGCTGTTAACCATGCTATTTGTCATTAGAAATTCAGAAAAAAAAAAATCCACGAATGATTCTAAAATTGCTTGTTTCATTGCTCTTAGATATCAAAGAATTGAAACTGATATGGCATGCAATACTATTAAAAAAGAATTATTTTTTAGAAAAAATCACGGAAAAAGGATTCCGAAATTCTCAGAAACGTTTTTGAAAATTGTTTGGAGAATTCCGAAATACTCGGAAACGTTTTCGAAACTTTCATGAACCACAGCTGCACAGAATACTCAGAAACATTTCTGGAAATTACGGAAAGAGGATTCCGAAATACTCAGAAACGTTTCTGAAAATTACAGAAAGAGGATTCCAAAATACTCAGAAACATTTCTGGAAATTATAGAAAGAGGATTCCGAAATACTCAGACACGTTTCTGGACATTACAGAAAGAGGATTCCGAAATACTCAGACACGTTTCCGGACATTACAGAAAGAGGATTCCGAAATACTCAGAAACGTTTTTGAAAATTTCATGAACCGCAGCTGCACGATATACTCAGAAACGTTTCCGAATTTTTTTTACAGTGTAGTAACGGTAGTAACATGGTACACATTCCTTGATTTACATTATTTCAAGGTCTTGTATAACACGGTTTCGATATAACATAACACGGAACATGGTTTCGATACAACACGGTACACATTGACATCATTTATGATAGGCACAAGATTAATTAGGTTAAAAAATAAGTAAAAAAATATTTATAAAAAAAGTCTCGTATAAGCCAGGGTTGGCTTTCTGCCGGCAGAGTTTTTGCCATGCCAGTGGCAGAAACTGGTTATAACCGGTAAAAACCGGCAGAAACTGGCAAAAACTTAAAAATGTCTTTATTACCTTGAGTAATTAGTAAATGATATTTAAGTAAACTAAAAAATTAAACATCATTTCATAATTTAAAAAAATAAAATCCAATGCTAGTGCCCTTGATTTAGTTCAGAAAGGGAACTTTCCAATTACAGAGGCTCGTAGTATTTGGATTAATTTAACAAAGGATATAAAATCATACAGGGGTGCTTAGGAAAGAGGAGTGACATACAGAATTAAACAGACACTACGGATTGTAATTTGCTCACTTATATGTTTCCTCTAAATTGTTTGTGATTGAAAGTATGATGTCTTGTGCTTCAAGAAGAAAGTGCCAGAATTTTACTTGCCTAAATTTTGTACCTAATGTCACAGTTTTGCAAAACAAATTGGCCCCATTTCTCAAAACTTATTTTTTCAGTCAAATTTTTACCATAACCCCAGTTACTACATGGTGGACCAGTTATACAATAGATGAAAGTTTCGCGAACATTGCTTGCTCCTTGATGCATTGTCTGCTAGCTCTTCTGTTTTAAGATAATTCTAAAATTTCTCATTTGTGCATAGTAAATTGAGAACCTGTTTAGATTTTTGAAACCACCTTTTCTAGGAGGCAATTGCAGGGTCCAAACAATGTAACATATGATTTTGAATTGCAATAATTTTGTAATAAAAATTCCAGTACTTTGGTTAACAATTAATTATTTTTTCCATGCATTTTCTGTTGTATATCAAGAATTAATTTTTCATTTCGTGAGTTTTTGCCATGCTGGTTTTAACCCGTTTCTACCAGTGGTTTTAACCGCCTCGGCAGAAACTTGCCAACCCTGCGTATAACACGGTTTCGATATTACACGGAATGAATTAACCATCTTACACGAGGGATACCAATGTATCTCAGTTTGAGCTTGACTGTAGATACCACTTTTGTGCTTAGCACATCAGTATGTAGAAATTTTTTTCAATTTTCTGCCAAACTTCACTTTTTAAAGCATGTCAGTCGAATAAACGTACTATAATTTAGGAATATATTTTATGGTTAGTTAGTATTACTTATAACCGTAGGTAATTTTTAGGTAATTCCACATGTAACTGACTGACATTTTTTAAGCAAAACAGTGTGCATTTTGTACCATTCAGCGCAAAAGATACATTTTACAAAAGATATTTTCTCCTTGATTGTTGCATTTTAAAGCTAAATTTAATAGTATAATTTGAGTTCTTGAAATGCATTTTGGATGGTTTAAAAAATTTATCAAAAGATGGTAACTGACTACTTTTTTAAATGTCAGTCAGTTAACGTGTTTTTAACAAATGTTTAAAAATCATCCAAAATGTATTTCAAGAATTTACTTAAACCATTAAATTCAGCTTAAAAATTGCAATAATCCAGGAGAAAAGATCGTTTGTACAACGTATATTTTGCATAGCGTTAGAAAATACTCACTGTTTTGCTCTAAAAATGCCAGTCAGTTAGTTACCCGTGGAACTGTCCACATATAATTAATTTATTTGGACTTAAAATTATCACATTGGTTTGCTATCTAGAATTTTCCCGATTCCAGGAAAAATTTAAATGATCAGTAGTCAAGTATTTATTGCCGTTTATTTCGATCACCGATTTCCTGGAATAGCCACTTATATTTTTGGTCAGATGAAAAAAAACGAAACAGTCAAACTACAGTAAAATGTCAAAAATCGGAACTAGCTGGGACCATTAGTAGTTCGGATTTTCAGAACCAAGAGTATACCGTTTAGGAAAATAGTGTACGATTTAATTAAATAATGTGGTTATACAATATGTAAGTACATAACAATAACATGCAGCACAGTCAAGCCCAGTTTTAGACTAAAAAGGGCCCTAAAAGCTATTAACGTGAAATAGCCGTCTCTAGCAGATGGCATTTAGATATTTATCTTTCACATTATTGTATGTATTATGACATTTTTATTCGAGCAAACAATTGCAAAAATCAGCCCCCCCCCCCCTGAAGCGATTAACGTCAAAATTTAATCAGTGCCTGTTTCCATGTAGGATCGTATTTATTCCATACTTCATGTAAAACGTAGCATTACATGCTATATTGCTATAGTTCATTTTTGAAGAAATTTTTACAAATGCTATATCTCATTTTTGAGACATAGCATTTGAGAATGCTATATCTCAAAAATGAGATATAAGCATTCGCAATGAATAAGAAAGAACGTTCGACTGCACCAGTGGTTGGAAGTAGCGCGCTACAAGTAGCGACGCTACTGTAGTAGCTACATTTTTTAGTAGTTTGTAGTGTAGAGCACTACTTTTCAAAAAAAGTAGTGTAGTGAATAGTTCGATACAAAAAAAATAGTAGTTTGTAGCGATTTCTGGAAACTACTTTTAAATAAACTTTAAAAAAAAATCAAGGTTCAAACGAATTTGACTGCCGCAAATTTTACACAAGTGCTTCAGCGGTTTCCATAAGAAATACGACTCATAAAAATACGAGATGACCTCAGGCATCTCATTTTGACACCATACGTTCGATCTGACGCCATTAGTTTGTCTGCCATCGTAATTTTCATATCTCGCCAATATTTGTATTGAATAGAGCTTGACTTACAAAGAAAAGTGTATGAATTAGCGATAGCCGCCGACTTAGTAACTTTTTTCTGATTGCCGAGAATGTCCCGTGAATGAATGTTTTAGATTTCAAAGGAATTATTGTTCGAATGCTGTAAAAGCATTTATTTTTGCGAAAAAAATGATATCGGCGATTTCGCGTGTGGAAAATTTCTTTAATTTTAAATGGACAGACTGAAAGTTGAAGAACAATAATATTTCGTGAGGCTTAAATTTTTGTGATAACGATGGGCTGGGCACACGAAAATCGCGAAAATTAAAATCTTGCGAAAAAAGTGCTTTTACATTTTTTATTGAATAAAGAAGCTACTGTAAATGTTATAAAAGAAGATGATATTGAACTGCCTTTGCCGGCTTACAATAAATACGAGCATTACAGTGTTATATAAGAATATGATAACAGGCATTTTTAGAAAAAAGAAATAATTGATAATTCTTAGAAATATTCTGTGTTCAGATGAGCTAATTTATCAATATAAACCATTTTTTCGTTAAATCCTCTTACGGTGTGTATGTGTAGGTGTATCAGGGGTCCCCCCCCTCCCCCAAAAAAAAAATCGAAAGCTGATTTTTCAAATCACACTTCTCCTTGCAGTATTTTTCTTTTTACGTCACAACAATTCTAAAAAAAGTTTCGCATAATTTGAACAACGGCAACCAGGGCCGTGCCGTCCCTATGTGCAAGGTCGTGCGGCGCGTGACGGCGCCAGAGTCAAAAAGGCGCTGAGTCTACCAATCAAAAATTCTCCAAATGGGAGAAAACTTTCCAAACAAAAAAGTAAAATTGAACTTTTTTTTTATCTAATGATAGTGATGACATTATACTGGTCATTGAAACAAGCAATGTTCTCACTGTCTATCTAAAAGGAAAAATTATCGCCTTGTGTGTCTAAACATATTATTCAAAAGAGGAAAAAAAAATATTACACTGAAAGCATGTGATGATACTTAATGAATGCATTAGCATTTTTCTTCCTAATGTGGATCCGTGAATGCTATTTCGATAGTACAATAAGGTTGAGCAAGCATACAAGGCGAATTTCTTGATGTCTTTTTCTGATTTTAACTTTTCGTGGCAATTCGACTGCTTTATGCTATCATCACAAAAAAATACGGTAAGAACATTTGTAAATTATTTACTTGTGAGTTCAAAAATTTCTCGGGGTGACACTGACTTCAGCCCTGCCCATATCCCATTAAAAACCGTCTAAAAATCGTTTTTAGGAACTCAATTTTGAATTTTGTTCCCGGAGAACGTCATTCAGCCCTCCTCCAACATTATTAAAATTTTCTAAAATTTTGTTTTTAGGACTTCAACTCGGAAACATTTACGGGAGAGAGTTACCAAATCCCATCCCTTCTCCTAATGTCATCAAAGATGGTTTTCAATTGCATATTTAGAAATTCAATTTAGAAAATGTTCAGTGAAGGAATGATTAATCCCCTCCTTTTCCATAACGTGATAAAAAAAGTGTCATACAAATTTTTAGTTTTTGTTTCCGAAAAATTTCCGCGCTTGAGTCACTAATTCCTCCTCTCCCCCCCCCCCCCCCGCCTCCCCAACAAAAAAATATACTCTGAAGTTGCGCTTTAGGACTTCAAATTTTGAAAAATTTGCGGGGGAGAGCTCCAGACTTACGCCCTCCTCCTAAATCTTTAAAGATCGTCAAAATTTTTGTTTTTGTGACTAATTTTCGCAGGGAGGGGGGGGGGGGGCGAGAATCCCTGAACCTTTCCTTTAACATCATCAAAGATGACGTACAAATACGTTTGTAGTACAGTAAAATTAGGCCAAAAAATGGCCAAACCCTAACATCCAAAAAAAAAAAGTGAAACCTGTTGCAAATTACTTCTTACCCTTCCAGCAAGAAGGGGTAAAAAGTCCCAGCACTTTGCGCGTCGGGTTTTGGGGGGAAGGGGGGGGGACGAAATAATCCTGTATTTAAATAAAAATAATTTCTATTACTTAAAAATAATTCTCAAACCTCGCAGAAACCACTCTATAATAGTAAAATAATAAACTCTTACAGAAAAAAAATTCCAATTAACAGGGGTGCACAGGAGGGGGGGGGATGGGGGGGTTATGGAGCAGCTTTGCGTCATTGGAATTTTTAAGGCAGTTTTTTCAAGGTCTATTTCTTTCTTTTTTGAGGGTTTTTATTCTGGATGGATACTCCGTCACACTTAAGGGGGTGCGTCATCGCTTGGGGGGGGGGGGGGGTTGACCCTGAATTTACATTCTAAAATTAACTATTGCAGTGAAGTTCGCGAAAAAAATTTCCCTGATTTAAACTTTTCCGAAGTACAAAATGCCACACAATGATATGGTAATGTCAGAATGATAATTCTAAAAGATCTAAGCTAGCTTAGTAACCAAATTATTTGTCTTTGAAGTTATTAAACTGTTTAGAGCGCTGGAAAACAAAATTCCTGTGCAGCATAAAAAAAGTCCAAACTGACCAAAGTTTCCCTACTTCTTCTTGATTAACTTACTTCAACTTTTCTAAAATCTTTTGCCATCACCGTAAGGGGGGACAAACCAAAATTGCCAACAGTGAGACGGGCAATGCTGCAATTCTGCTTCCTCTAAGTCGGTGGGGGTTCTCATTTGCAAACACTGAGCTACCTCTCTTTTACGCAGCTGGTTATGTGAATTATGCTAAATATGCAGACATATACTTGCAACACTATCTCCAACTTTTGAGTACATTATGCAATAAAAAAATTGATCATATCAAACATCAGCTATTCAACGATGCAACGCAGTGACAAATTCAGGTGGTCTAGAACCTGTAGTGATTCAACGATAGAACAAGTCTTGATGAGAGCAATGAGCAATACAACAATAGAATGCTAAATATTTACAGCTTTTTGTCTCCCAGTTTGGAAATCACAATCCGTTTCTAAAGCCCCCAGAAGTTTCCTACCTCTCAAGTTGGTAGTGGTATTGGTCGCTGATTATAAGGTGAGTTGCGATGAGAACTTCAACGTTCGGGTAGTAACATCAAAGGATATTGAAGGCAAACAATTTTGTGGCATTTCTTTGTTAAAGGAGGTAAGCAGTTATGTCTTTAGCTTCTGTTACGAGAGTAGTTACTATCTGTAAAGATGGAATAACAAATTGTTAAAAACTTCTGGTGCGAGTTATGCGCTGCTTCTCCATCAGCATTCGATTGAATCTGGTTTCAGAAGGGAAGAAATCTTGTATTGTTAAAGTGCTATTATCTGAAGAAAAAGGTTCATCCACCATCACAGAACGAACAGCTGGTGTCATATATGAGGCAGTGAGAAGCAAAGGTATGTAAGTGGACATTTTCAAGTTTTGAATAAAACGCGTTTAAAGATAAGATCCTAGGTAGGCTTTCATTGATTTTCTTTTCTAAATCATGCTGTATAGAAGCAACTACCAGGTCTACTAGTACCATCTCTTGCCCCAAGATAGAGGAGGGGTTCACCAACCATTTGTACTGGTTATCTCCAAATTTTTAATTTGCCACTTACATCCCTTTGCTTCTCACTGCCTCATATGTAATAGATAGGGAGATACCTGCTTGATCATTTTTTTTTTTTTTTTTTTTTTTGTAATGATCTGTAAGCTTCAAGGAAATATGCCAGCAATGCAGGGTTAGGTAACTTGTAAGTATGGGAAAGCTAGTGTCATTTTTGATGGATGCAAAGAAAGCACCACAGAAATATAATGTGCGTCCTATTACATCAGCCAAGCCTTCTGCTCTAGAAGACTTTTTGCGTCTCAAATCTTGTGCTTGCTCTGAGAGGTTCATTGGATATAGTGAATGTTTGAAAAGTCTGAAAGTGCACTGAAGTGCTCAATTATATGCACAAACTGTGTTAGACATATCTGCAACAATAAAGATTTTGCTGAGGATCTAGATTCCAAAAAACATCTTGATAACGAAGACTTTTTGTTACAAGCTTAGAAGAAATCATTTGAAAGCAAAACACAGTTCAGCGTAATTTTTCTGGCCATTTAGTTAAATGTGCACCATCAGAGGGGGCGGGGGGGGGAGGGATAGTATTTTAGTATATAATTTCGTTTTGGGAGGTGAGCTACTGTTCTTATGAGGTGGACAGTCCTGATTTAATTCATTTTAGATTTGATTGAAATAATACTTCTAATTGAAATAAAAGGGGGGGGGTGAGGATTTATTTTATTTTGCGGAGGGGGGATGCTGTAGCTTTGAGAAGAGGTGCACCATCGATCTTGGAGGATGGACACACTCGATTTCTAACTTTAACTTAGCATAACATAATGTTTCCATATAAAATTTATGGAGGGGGTTTCGGGGGGTACTGCTTCGTTTTACCGGGATAGGGGGCCTCTGTAGCATTGGCGAGTTATATCATCCCTCTTGGGGGTCAAACACCTTTAATTTCATGCTTTTAAATTTAGTATAACATATTATTCTCACTTTCAATTTACTCTAAAAATTCTGGAAAAATACCCAAAAATTGCAATTTTTAGATGCCCCCCATTCCAAAACCCGACGCACAATGGGGGTGGGACTTTTTACCTGTTCTTATTGGGAGGGTAATAAACAATTTGCACCAGGTTTAGCTTTTTTTTTTTGGATGTTTGGGTCCGACCCCTATTTTTACTGTACTATTGTAGAACTTCAGTTTCGAAAACTTCCGGTCGAGTTCCAATTCCCATTATTTGCCGTAAAATCGCATTAGGTGGTCTAAAATTGCATTTATAAAGCTTCAATTTTTAAAAAAAATTTCGGGCGAGCATCTCCGAACTCTTTTGGGGAACATCATCGGAGAAAATAAAAAAAAAAGAATCCCTTGGCCCATCTTGTCCAACGGGTGGGGGGGGGAGGAAGAGATACGATTTCGATCAAGTTCAGAAATATGAGATGGGTAGTAATCTCGAAACTTAGCCTAGGGCACAAATCGACGTTCATCCGGCACTGGACATGACCATAATTACTCGCTCTAGCCCCCCCCCCCCCCCTTTTTCTTTCTTTAAGTATGTGTGCATTATATATTATTATTTTATTTTTATTTTTATTAAGCCTTCTTTTAACGATTCTGTGTTTTAGAATGCTTAGTTTCAGATTTTATGGTGGAATATCCTCTACTCAATTACTATTATACTGCAGTTTAGAAATAAAAGCAGTACTCTGTTGTCATAATTTGATAGGCATAACAGTGTGATGAACTATCTACCAATTGGAGATTAGAGAGATATTTTTGTGAGGCGTTTAACTTTGATACTTAAAATATTTCCTTTTTCCAAAACGCATTAGCAAACCAAAAAAGCAATGGAACTTGAAATAACTCGAAACATGAATTAAAAACGTACACTGTATTCCAAAATAAAATATTTTCACATTGTTTTTTAATAAATAAAATGCCGAAGGTATTTTTCCCATTTTATGTGTCTACAAAACCTTACTCCAGGAGTTAACTATATTTTCTCCCCGAACGCGACTGCATGAAGGCGCTCAAAAGACACTTGCACGACGGCGCCGATCAGGCTTGGCGCGGGCCTGACGGCAAACAGTGCCAACTTCTGTCTGAAAGTGTGAACCAGCGGTTTGTAATGCGAAGTCAAATCATTTTATATATATATATATATATAAACACGAAATTTTTGTTGATAAAACGTTGCCCCTATACCCTCTCTTTACATGCAGCACAAAAACATTTACTCAGATTTTTTTTAAAAAAATAGGTATCCCACACTTGGCCTAAAACTTATAATTTTTTTCAAAAAATGGGGGTCTTTTTATACATATTTTAAAACATGTAAGGGAAATTTTACGAAATTATAAGGCTGGAAAATAAATTTTAGCGCTCCTGCAATATTTAAATCTCCCACAAAGGCCTCAAAGATATGGATTTTTTCAAGGTAAGTTAAACTTTTCATTTTAAACGTATTATTATTATTTTTTTATTACTCATTTGCTAATGTTGATCTTGAAAATGTTTTCGATATAATTTTTGAAAACTTGATATTTTTTTTTCAATTTATGTGTAATGTTTTTTTAAAGATAAATATAAAAAATCAATTTTTTGAAAAAAATTAGAAATTATTGGCCAAATTATATCTAAATGTTTTTTTATTTGAATAAATATTTTTGTAGTTCATGTGGGGGTGCGGGGTAATAGGGCAACGGTTTTATCGACAGCAATTTCGAGTTTTTCAGAAAAGTTATTTTTCTTTTTCATTTGGCGTAGCATTACAAGTGTTGGTTCACACTTTCAGACACAAGTCAGCACGAGTTGCCGTTGTTCATAAAATATGAAACTTTTTTTTTCACAACTTTTTGACATAAGAGGAAATATATAAGAGGGTATGAGGCATGAAAAATCGACTTACATTTTTTTGTGGGACAACCTAGTGTGTATGCTTTAAATTTCCTTATTTTTTGAAAAGTAGCGAAGTAGCGACTACATTTTAAAAGTAGTTTGTAGTTGCTACATTTTGGAAAAAGTAGTTGTAGTTGTAGTTAACTACATTTGTAACAAAGTAGTTGTAGTTGTAGTTCGCTACAAAAAAAATGTAGTTTTTCCAACCACTGGACTGCACCACTTTCTTTTGAGCTCTTGCAACTCTAATAAGCAGACATGTGTCCCAAACACGATGAAAAATACTGAAACTGCATGGCTGTGTGAACTAACACAACACTGTTAGTATATCTTACTACAGCTGAAAGCTCTCCCATGTATTTTTATATCTACATAACAGATGATTTTAATTGGATGCATGAAATTAACTGGATTGTGTTGAATTTAACTTCCAATTCTCCTTCTTTTTTTTCAGCCTATAGTATCTTGTTCTCTCAAAAAGTACTGAATTCAGTAAAAATACTGAAAAATCACATGTCTGAATAAGGCAGTGGTTCTCAACCTTTTACTTATCGCCACCCCTACCCCCCACTTCCTTAAAAAATCATAATTGGCGCAAGTCATCGATGTTATTGAAAACCTAAATGCATAATATATTTGGAGCAATTTTAACCAATCACCCTTAAATTCAAAAAAAAAAAAAAACTAAATAAATAAGAGTACCTTTTTTACGCTTTTCTTTTCCAAAATGAACACACAGGCATTTGAAGGGAAATGCTTAACTCAGATCATTGACACCCTTATCAAAAAGAGTACATTTCTGTTATTTTTTTACATACATTTACCCTCTATCCTGTAAAGCAGTGATTATGTGGCTCTGAGGCACAGATATTAGATCTTGAAGAAAGTTACAACATGAACAAATACTCAACCTAGGGTTCACTTTTTAACGTTTTGCTCAAACATTAATCCTTTGCATTTTCTATAGATCTTAAAACCATTTTAGGCTGAACACAAGAATCTATCAAATATACATGAACACAAGACAAAAGTGCAAATTCCTTTAAAAAGTGACTTTCTTTATCACTGCAGCAGACATATAACAGAGCATTACTCCACATTTTTCAACACACTAAATATGTATGTATCACAATTTATATTGTCTTTTAATGTAAATTATTCAATTAATTTTAAAACTGAACTACATAATGTAAGCAATGATTTTTTTTTCTTCTTCAGATCAGTTTTAACGGCAAAGGATTAATATTGTGATCAAAATGCCGAAATTTGAAGAACAGAAGACGCAAGAAAGAGTTACATAAGTAAGAAACATTTTATTAACATTCTCATAATGATTTTAGTTTGTGTTAAAAAAGCTGCAAAGATTATATTACAGTGACGTGCTGCTCAAAAGAACAGTGCGGACCTTGTCGGACTCAACTCATAACATAACTATTAATCTACAGACCAAAGTCAAACAATATCAATATGTACACAAATATAGCAAAGTAATTAAAACTAGACTCTTTTTGAACATTTTTTCCCCTCATATGGACACCTGTTAACATTTACAGAGCACGTTTAGGTACAATAGACAATCTAGTCAAACTTTATACATCAACTGCACAATCATGCAGGCATTAAATAATGTCTAATTACAACATGCCACACATTCAATATTTCATAGTTTCAGACATTAAAGTGCTTAAATGCTGTATTTAAAAATACAAAACTTTATCTGTTAGTAGGTAAAAGTGTCTTGAAAGGATAAGTCTATACATATATATATATATATATATATATATATATATATATATATATATCATTTAATGTTGAATCTTGTTCTACTAAACTAGTTTCTCTGAAATATATTAGTCACATGTAACTTTGCTAAACTATTTTCATTCTGTGGATGGAATTTTAGAAACAACTGTATAAAAAGAACTTTTAATTAAATCAACCCATTAGCTCATTATCTTTTAAGCTTGTAACAAGATTTAAAAATTAAATTAAAAAAACAGTTGCAGAATAAATTTCTAGAAATGAGTAGAACATAATAAGAAAAAGCAAGTTTCAGCAATGAAAGTGAATTCCATGTTTATAGCTCTACATCATTCTACCAATGGCTAAGCAGCTTACACTATCATATTGTAAAAATGTTCTAAAAATAGCTAATACCTATTTGTACACAAAGACAATCATAAAAGAATATAAAACCATATCAGCAGATTAACTGCACTAATCCTTTTCAAGAATGCCTAGCTTTTAGGAAATTACTTCCCTTCAAAACATCAATATCTAATGCATTTGAATCTGTGCACTAAAAAAAAGTCAAAATACAGTTGGTTTTTTTTTTTTTTGGGGGGGGGGGGGTCAGAAAAATGTCCCGCTGTCCCCAAATTAAATTTCACTTTGTTCTTCACTAGATTGTACTGCTCTTACCGGAGTTCTAGAAGACTGCATCTCATTCTTGCTTACGTTATGAACAAAGCTTAGACAAGATGTGAATCAATTATTTCAGAAGGGGCATAAGTCCAATAGACTCCCGTAGGACTTTCGCCTTTTCTGAAATAAATGATTCATATATCTCAAACATTAATTAAAAGGGAAGACAAAAAACTGACATTTTCTTTTTAAAGAATGACTAATTTGGACAGTTGTAGTCCTTCAGTTTTTAATTTCTCATAATGGGAAAACAATATTTGAAAGCATGAGCTTTATAAAATCAAAATAAATGGTACATCTCACTACAAGCAATGGAAAATCTGTTAGCAAAAGAAAATCAAATTATAAAACTAATTTTGAAATTTGGATCCTCCCAAGTGGCAATACAAACAAAATCGACAAACGGATGATGAACAGATGATTAGATGTGTTCCATTCAGAAAAACATTAGTAACTTTGGGTTTCAGTTATAAAGAAGGAGAGTTTTTTACATTTCCTGAAAAAATAATTTTTAAAGAGATGACTAGTTTTCCAATTCATTGATTCATTTCTAGTTCCTGCTATCTATCCTAGTCTTCTGTTTGCTCAAACACAGTATTGAAAAACAAGCAAACTGAAAGCCAAAACATTGTTTGTCAACGTCAGAGTTTTTTTTTAATGCCGAAACATATAAGGTATACATCACACTGTTTCAAATCAACATTCTCATAACCAACAGATATTTAAGTAATCATCTAATTGCAAGTAAAATGCAGAAATAATTGCACATTTTTTAAACACTTTTCATACGTTAACACATCGACAATAAAAAGCTTTATGGCAGCTCATTCATTCATTCAAAAAAAAAAAAAAACCTTGAATGTATAGGTCAAAACCCTTTTCAAATATTTACACACAGGAACTATGTTAAATAAAGAGAATTTTGATAAGCAACAAATAAAATAAATTCAACATACTGTGTTTCTGTATAACAAGTGCAAACTATGCTGTAACTTTAAACATGACCTTCAGTAAGGATATGTGAAATTATTTTGCTACTTAGCATATTTTAATTTATAGCTATTAATCCAAAATTCTGAAGAGCAAAGCTGAACAAAAAACTAATAAAAGAAAAAGTACAGGGTTTATACTCAATTTCAGAAATTAAATGAAGGAATTTTGAAGGAGTAAAATGAGATTTTGAAGGAGTACTTTTAGGCTATCCTTAATTGGAACAGCCCAATGGAATAACACTTTTTTTTATACACAATCGACCCCTTCCCCCTTCGTCACACTTTACTTTTCTCCTCCTTTTGTCACATGTCTTTTTTTTTTCATGAACATATTGTTATAACTGTGATGTCACTTTTTGTCACCCTCTCTCTTCCCCTTGTCATAATTTTATGAGTTCCTCTCTCCCTTAAGACATCATATGTGGGTGACCCTTTTTACTACATCATAACTGCAATTTACTAAACTAAACAATTGTTTTTTTTTAACACAATCACTTAATATAGTACATCTGCTTATGTATTTTTAAATATTTAAATAATAATTAGACAACCTGACGCCTGCTGCTGCGGTCAAGGGAAAAACAATTATCATAAAACTTTAAAAAATACCCAAACATCATTTAAGCATGTTTAACTTCAATTATGAAATGTCTTAGTCATTTAATAATATTTTCACCTTCAACTTTTATGACGCAACTATAATCAATTTGTTAATCACATCTTTATGAAAAAAATAAATACTCCATTAAAATTGCCCTTGTGATGAAGTTAGTTGTCGATCGAAGTATTTTAAGTTACTCTCATAGGGGAAGATTATATAGTCTTGAACTAAAAGAGAAGGAGTTTTGAAGGAGTTAAAACCAAAATGAAGGAGTTTGAAGGGCTCTTCAAAAAACTTTCCTAAATGAAAGAGTATTGGAGGAGTTTTGAAAGAGCGTACGAATCCTGAAAGATATTCTTGCTGTTAAATAAGATTCCAAAAGGGCACAATTTTAGCCAATGGATAAAACGGATTCAACTGGAGAAAGTTCTTGATGAAAACTCGAGCTTAAATTCAGTAAGCCTGAAGACAAAATGCTGTTGTCAATTATTTATTTTAAACTTCTGCTGAGGGTAGAACAGCAATAACAACTATTTAAAAACTGAGGAGTGAACAAAAATTTATTTTTACTTATTTACTTCTTATTTCTTGTTTATGCATTGTTGAAAGCCTCACAAATACTAAATAAAATAAATAAAGAGAGTTAAAAAATATTTATTGATTGAATTTGTGCAACTGTAGCTGTGATGTACACTAGTTTTACATGATATTTTTTTCTCAAACCGATAAAACACTTTTTCTACGCAAATACAGGCATGAGTCAGAATCACAATATATTCCTGATATTTTAAGGGATAAAAATTTAGGAAACCTAATACAACTTGTCAAATGGCAGACGCAGACATATGACTTGCACCACTTGCATCACTGGTATCTTCAGCAGGATGAGGTTCAGGTAAAACACTAGAAATTCTAGACACATAAATATTTGGATCAACTTTATTATGATGCAACTCAAATTCCTCTAATGCCTTGTCTCTGTCCCAAGGCTTTACCTTAACTCGATAAAATTTGGTTCCTAAGCCAACTTTATATCTATTGTTAAGCTGCAAAGAATAAATGTGAATAAGTATTTTATACTCATGGAACATTCATAACAAAGTTTTAAGAGTTCAAAACTGAAGTTTAACATTAACTACAAAGATGAATAAGTAAATGAACATAAGATAAATATTTAACATTACAAGTCCTTTTAAAACATTTGGCGCAACCAGAGGGGGCCCACAGGGTCCCTGCCTACCTCCAAAACATTGAGTTGAATATTCTTTAAAAATATTTTTCCTCACCAAAAATTAGAAAAGATTGAATCTTGAGAAAACAGTGTTATTTTAAAAAGAAATAAATACAGTAAACTCCCGATTATACGAAATTAAAAATTTTTAACAGTTGTAGATTATCGGTGCGCTACGTAGCCCCCCCCCCCCCCCTCCACTTTCGTTCATTACTGTTTTTCTTTTTTTCTAGCCCGTCCAAAAATAAAAATGTCTGTGAAGTGCTACGGCTCCAAGACCTCATAGCATCAGAGTTCAAGTTTTGATAACCTCAAAATACCACACTTTGAACTCAAACATTTAATGTTACTTTCAATTATTCAAGATGCATAACATTCATATGAAGAAAATGTAAAGTACTTTACTTTTAATATTATTAGTAGACATAATTCCAATAGCTAAACAAAATTACAAACATTCTTTACATTAAGCCTTAATTTTATAAGTACGAAATAGTAAAGAAAGATGCCTTACTTTTTTTGTTATACAAAATTCCTTTGAAGTAATTGTTCCAACAGCCCATCTCTCAGATGATCCAATAGCTAAACAGAAATGAATGAATTGGTCTGAAACACTTAATTAACAGAAAAAGGTAACACCATGATTTTACAGTACAGTTAAAATTTAACACTTACGAATCTTTAAATTTAGAGCCTGAAAGCTATCAGTGTGAAGAAAGTGTTGATAGTTTCCCAAGTGAAAAACAATGAAATTTTCATGCTTTTCTTCATAGCAAATAAGTATCAAATCGCCAACTTCACACCTAAAATAAACCAACAGTTAGTTTATTAAAATATTATTATTAAGTGGAAGAAATCTAAGAATCTGCCCCACCCCCTCATGTATGGTAAAATTGGGGAAACTATGTTTCAGATTCAACTATTTTAATATTAAGATAGAAAAAGAAAAGAATCAAACCCTTTTATCTCAAAACAGATTTTTAAAAAACACGAAAATTTTTCTTAAATTGCACAGATTAGCAATACATCTTTTAAACTTTTGTTCTAAGAAATTGCAAAAAAAAAAAAAAAAAGACAAAAACAAAATTTATTTCTACACTTAACATTTTTTTTTTCTGTCAGATATTATTTCGAACTTTTATGTTCTACTGATAACCTAACTCTAGAGAGCTCTTGATACAGTGGTACTTCCATTCTAAAGTTATGTACTATACATATAGTAGCCAAATGCACAACATCCCTTATACCTAGAGATGAGAAAACAATTATGGTTACAATAATATTAAGAAAGGAATTTACTTACGAGAAAATAGATATTTTGTGTTTGCAATCATTACAAGAATAGCTAGGTCTAGAACGACTCCCAGCAACATGGATCTGAAATTTTAAACTTTCAAAGTAAACAAATATTTGTATAAATTTGAATGAAGTCACATTACAATTAAAATATAGTGCCAAACTGGAATGAAAAAAAAAATCAGTTTTAGTAATTCAATACTTTTCTACTGGGACGCTCTTTATGTACATCCAATACTTGGAAAACTATTCCTGTTTGGTGTGAATAGACAGCAGCAGTAATTCAAGTAAACTGAAAAATATTGTTCTGAGTAGAACCTTTTTTTTTTTTTTTTTTTTTAAATCAATCTTGAACAGATTGATTTTTAATAAATCATATTGTGTTATCAACATTCAAATTCAGTTTTGCTGCACATCCCAAAAAAAAACCTGTGGAAAATGCATTTCATTGAGCTTTGGGCAGAGATCTTTTTTTCTTTTTCTTCAATTGAAAATATATAATAAACGAGCTGATGTGTGCATCACATGACTTCCTTTTACTCCAATTTAATGTAATTTCCCCATTATTGGCCATTTTAATGTGATTCAATACTTTACTCTCTAAATATCACCAACAGTGGCCAAATTAAAACAGATTTTTTAAAAAAAAATCGCCTAATTTGTCAGCAAGTTGGCGACAAAACTTGACGATCAAAAGACTGGCGATATATCGCCAAGTGTTCGCCAAATTATAACACCACTTGAGTTTACATCGAAATTAACAATGATTTCCCTCCAACAAGGGGCAAAAGATCCCCTTTGGAGAATCTGAACGCAACCGAAAAGGGAGGTGCACAATTAGACCCCACTAGGAGTCTACGTACCAAATTTCAACTTTCTAAAACATTCTGTTCTTGAGTTATGCGACATACATACGCACCTATGCACATACATACGTATATACAGAAGTCAAGAGAAAATTTGTTGTAATCAAATCCGGAATTGTTATTATGGATATTTCGCGAGTCTATACGTACTTAGGCACTTATCCACATGTGATCGAGTCATCGAGTCGAAAAAAACTCAATATTCATTCGGGTGTGAGTAAAATGGAAATTAAGTTTGATTTTTGAGTGAAAATTTTTTCGTGAATACAATACTTCCTTTTTTGTAAAAGGAAGTAACAAAACATTAAAATAAAAGCTTGCTGATGGTATGCTTGAATTACTACAAATCAGAAAATAAAGAGAAGGTTAAAGTACAGTCAAAGCATTTTTTCAAAAGGAAGTCTTTTTACTTACAAATTTAGTTGCTAGTTTTTCAAATTCTTCTTCTTTTAATTTCAATTTCTGTAAATAAGGAAAATCAAAAGACATTTCAAACACAGAAAACATATTTTCCACAAAGACATAAAGGGTAATTTTAATAAAAATTTGAAATCATAAAATAATAAGTACATAAGAAAACATTTATGGATGGAGCAAAATAATTTTTAAAAATACATAGTTAAGCTTTGCAGATTCATAATCTAAAAAATTATCAAACTTACAATAAAACAACCAAAGCACAACCTTTAATAGAAAAATAAAATACACACAGTAAAAAGTACAAGAAGAAATAACAAAGTTTTATATACACCGGTTTTACCAGCATAAGGTTCCCAGGTTCTCAACAGCATATTGACATATGAGGCAGTGAGAAGCAAAGGGATGCAAGTGGCAAAATTAAAAATTTGGAGATAACCAGTACAAATGGTAGGTGAACCCCTCCTCTATCTTGGGGCAAGATATAGTACTAGTAGCCCTGGTAGGTTACGGTACACAACTTGATTTAGAAAAAAAATTCAATGCAAGCCTCCCTGGGATCTGATCTTTAAACGTGTTTTACTCGAAACTTCAAAATATCCACTTGCTCGTTGCCTCATATGGTTAAAGAAGACTCAAGCAAACCGGGATATAACGATCCCCCCCCCCCCCTCATTGTAGAAAAACTTCGAAATGGTCCCAGTGGAAACCCTATGTTGTCATCGCATTTTCAACTGTTTGAAATGATCACTAATTGCTAGTGAGTAGGCTATAGTGATCCAAAAATTTCATGCTTTCTTAAGCACAGGTCCTAGCAACATTTCTCACTAATTGTTCCTGAAGCAAACACTATCTTCTGCTGCATAGTTACTCTTTTTTCACCAAAATACCCCAGTTCAAATTACCGTGCTGGCCAAATTATTAGACTTAAGAGGTTTATTTTTTTTTATTTTTTTGGTTTTTGGTTTTTGTACGCTATTTGTACTAAAATACTATTTGTTTTACCGTTAAAGTACAGTACATACTGTACACTGATTATTACGTTATTCTAGCATAATTTAATGTTTGCAGGTGGCAGCACTGTCTGCTTTGTTTATGTTCTTTGTTTATCTACCTACCAGGAACATAACCTCAATCAGCTTAAAGAGTTCACTAGTTCTTTTCATTAGTGTGTTCTGTTACATTTAAAGTTAGTTTTAGGTAATTAGTGAGTATGTGTATGTGAGTATATATAATAGTGAGTATTAACAATTTTTTACCTCCTTTTTTAAAAAGTTAAGAACTGGAGTAAACCTTGTGAAAAGTATGACCAAAAAGACTTAAAATGCTCATCAAGAACAAGGGAATGCATACTAAATATTAGATAATTATTTCACTGTTCCTTAATGTGTCTATAGTTATGTAATCAATAAAGAGTTTGCTTTTAAAAGTCTTAGTCTAATAATTTGGCCAGCACTGTACATTCCTCACATTATTCCTTTGATAAAATAGCTGCTTTCACAAAGGGAGACTACTTTTCAGACTCTGTAATGTCGCTTTTTAACCGTTTCCGATCAACAACATTGTCTCTGATAATACCGTGAACATCCTAGTGACCATGGCTAGTGTAGGCAATTTTTCCATAGAGGGTAAAGTTATTTTTTCCAAAATTAAAAGACAGCAAAAGTCAGTCTTCTACCACAAAGAGCTTTCCCTTTCTAAATTTTTTGTAGCCACTATTTAGAGGAATTGTAATTTTAAGGTAGCTTTCAATGTTTTGATTTTTTTTTTTTTTTTTTTTTTTTTTTTTTTGCGAAAAATTGCAAAAATGCAGATTTGTGTACAATAGATGATACAAAGTAGGGCAAAATGAACATAAAATCCAAAAGCTTGCAATCAAAAATAACATTCATTTTCCATACTATGGTAACATTTTTAAAAATTTACATCTTTATAGTTGATTGCTTAGTACATTGATTAACACTAATATTTTACATCTAAACTGCCCTAATTACTAATGGATATGCATTAAAGATGTTCATTATAAAAATATCCTTGTTAGTTTTTCTTTTTTTGTATCGAACTTTTGGGTATATTAACTCCGTAGCTGTTCTGTTGAGGGTTCGTTATAGTAGGGTTTGATTGTGTGTATATGTATATACAGTAAATCCTGTTTACAATGATACTGTTGGGACCTAAAATATATTGTTATAGACAGTTTATCATTATAGACAGTTTGATTATTTATGCTGACAATTTGCAGGGACCATAGAAAATATCATTATAGACAGGTTTATTGTTATAGTTAATATTGTTATTCACAGGTTTCATTATATACAGTGGCTCCCAAAAGTCTTCGTACACCTACGACTTTCAATTAAATAGGCCATTATCCATTGGTTAGAATTAATATTTCGGAATAGGTATTTTATTATAAGATCTATGATCTATTTTTAACAAAACTACATGAAAATTTTTAATAAATCATTAAAACATAATTTTTAAAAAATCAAAAACCAAAAATTGCCAGAAATTTTATCTTACAAAAGTCTTTGTACACTTTGAAGAAATGTCAAAAAAGTTTGATTATTTATGCTGACAATTTGCAGGGACCATAGAAAATATCATTATAGACAGGTTTATTGTTATAGTTAATATTGTTATTCACAGGTTTCATTATATACAGTGGCTCCCAAAAGTCTTCGTACACCTACGACTTTCAATTAAATAGGCCATTATCCATTGGTTAGAATTAATATTTCGGAATAGGTATTTTATTATAAGATCTATGATCTATTTTTAACAAAACTACATGAAAATTTTTAATAAATCATTAAAACATAATTTTTAAAAAATCAAAAACCAAAAATTGCCAGAAATTTTATCTTACAAAAGTCTTTGTACACTTTGAAGAAATGTCAAAAAAGTTTGATTATTTATGCTGACAATTTGCAGGGACCATAGAAAATATCATTATAGACAGGTTTAATTGTTATAGTTAATATTGTTATTCACAGGTTTCATTATATACAGTAGCTCCCAAAAGTCTTCGTACACCTATGACTTTCAATTAAATAGGCCATTATCCATTGGTTAGAATTAATATTTCGGAATAGGTATTTTATTATAAGATCTATGATCTATTTTTAACAAAACTACATGAAAATTTTTAATAAATCATTAAAACATAATTTTTAAAAAATCAAAAACCAAAAATTGCCAGAAATTTTATCTTACAAAAGTCTTTGTACACTTTGAAGAAATGTCAAAAAATTAGTAAATAATCTAACTTTTTACAAAGTTATTATTTAGTAGAATATCATGCAGTAACAACAACAGTTTTTAAACGCCTGGGAATAGATTTCATTGTTTTTTCTTTCTTTTTTTGTGCTATTTCTGAGTAAGTGTTCAGCCAAACTACGAGTCTTACTGTTTCTAGTTCGCTTTTCGTTTCAATGGTGTATTTTCGTAATCTAGCCACCAGATACCTCCAAATATGTCCCATTAAGTTTAAATCTAGCGATTGAGGAGATATTTCTAAGCTTAAGGACAATTTTTGAGGCACCAAACGAAAACGTGTGCTTCTTATCGTTATCTCGATAAAAAACAAAGTTGTTTCCAATTACTAAATTTTGGGTTAATGGTTTAAAATTTCTTTTTAAAATATTTAAACGAACTGCATGATTAATTATTTCATCAAAAATTCCAAATTTCCAAGTCCTGATACTGTAATGCACCCTCACACTAAAACACCTTCACCATCCTGATTAACTGATCCAACTAAGTTCTTCAGTTTAAATTCCTCATTTTTTCTTCTATTTACAATTATACAACAATTTAACCCAAAATGTTGAATTTATTTTCAGCTATAAGTAAGACATTGTTCCAAAACGTTTTGAGCTTTTTTATCATTGATATTGGGCTGGAAAGCATAAGCTTACTGTTTTTCGCACGAACAAGAAAATTTCTGCAGGAAGAAGTCCCATTTAATCCGGCTAATCAGAGAACTTGGCGAACAATTTTAGGTGAAAATTAAACGTAAAATGTTTCATTCAATTCTGCAGAAACTTTTTCAACACTCAAATGTGTATTTTTTATAATTTTTTTTAACTGTAAACCTTTGATCACGCATTGTTAACTTTGCCAGTTGAACTTTTCTTACCTTGTTTTTTAACCGATTCTTGTCTTCAAAGCATTTTATCAAGCACTTCACTATAGAATGATATAAATTACCTAATTTAGAGACATTTCAAACCAATTTATGGCTACTGTGAGGGGAAAAAAATCAAATTTCGAATCGTGTTTGCTGCTTTCTACACATACTTGCCATTTTAAAATAAGCAGAATATTAGGGAATAAATGGACAAAAAATCAACGGCAAATGACTTTACAGTGTTATTACAATGCAAAAATAATAAAAAAAAACCACATATGATAATTTTAAGCATGAATTTATTCGAAAATATTTCAGTGTACGACTTTTGTGGCGTATTTCTTCTCTTTCTCTTCGTTTTTTGACAAATTTCAAAAATAAAATCTGACAATATTTTGATATAAAACTACTGGGTTTTATTCAGAATGGCATAGGAATGGTGTGAAAAAAATTGGACGTCATATTCGAATTCAGTTTTGCGTTATTTTGGTTTTACTACAAAATTTCAAGGTGTACGAGCACTTTTGGGAGTCACTGTATATATACTGTCAAATCTTGTTATTAACATACACAAAGAGGCATTTTTGAAATATCATCATAAGCAGAACAACGTTAAAACACACTCAACAGAAAAACAAAAATGTGTAAATAAAACATAGCTTCTTACCTTTCTTAGTATTTCAATGCTCTCCTGGCCTTCAGAAGAAAGGCTCCTGAAGACAAAAAAAAAATATGAATGACTATTTAAAACAAAAGTCTGATGCATAAGTAGAAGGTGACAAATCATACAAAGGCTATGAATATGAGTAATTCAAGGAAGTGATACATAAATTAGCAAATAGTACAAGTGAATTGCACATGTAAAAAGCATTTTATAAGAAACTATGCACTAACAGATTCTTATAATTAAGGACAAATTTGAATTTTAAATGTCCAATTTTTTCTCACTTTAACAATATCACGACTATAATATTTTTCAATTTTTTAAAAAATAACACCTTTAAATTGTGCTACATGGAAACTCGGGGTTCCATAGAGGTCCTTCAAAGGTTCCACGAAACTTGCAGTCTTTGGTAAAATTGAAATTACTCACTTAAAAATCGATGAAAATATTATAATAGATGAAACAAAGCAGCTGAAAATGAACATAAAATCCAAAAGCTTGCAAAAAAAAAAAAAAAACATAGTTTTTCCATATCATAGAAATATTTCTAAAAATTAACATTTCTACAGTTTAACTTTGTACATTAGTTAATAATATTTAAATTTATATTGTCTTCATTACAAAACATTAAAATTAAGTTTGTTGACTTAATTTTAATTTAACTTAAAATTAATAAAGTTAGAGTGAAGCTTTAAATCAGTATTTTTGATTGAGCTGTAGGAAGAACATCAAAAAGAATTGTGGGTTAAATACCCATATATTGTCAAGATAGGATATTCTGATTATGGCAGTACAGAAATGAAACTTTTGATGAAACGATATTTAATGGCACTTTCTCCCTTCGCATCTGCTGTTGAAACTTGGTTCTCAACTTCATATCAGTTATAATAATTACCACAACAAACTTAATTCTAAACCCTTTGCCTTCAATTTCATGTTAATATCATCCTTCAATCTTTATGTTTAACTGAAGTTTTTTTTTTTTTTTTTTTGAAGATAACTCAAAATTTGATAGTATAAGAGTAGATAGTTAAAATCAAAATGTTAAAATTATTTAACTTTCTCTTGAAATTACTACACTAGCCCTTGAATGCAAAAATAACACTTGTGCAATAAAGGAGTAACACTTCTTGTTGCATTTTTTGCACAAAGTGCGTATATGAAGCGTCAATAAAGAACTGTTTCTGAAAGTATGACTTCAACAAAACTTATAGTGAGACAATGATTATTGAAGTTGAAGAAATGACTATTAAAAAAATTGATAAAGCAGAATGGCAAATGATATGATATTATAAATTTGAATAGAACATTAAGATTTGTCACGAAGAGTTTGTGCAAAACACATAACAAAATGAAAGTTCTGCTGATAAAGAAACATTTATGAAAAAACTTGAGAATTACAGAATTGTTTATTACAACTTAAAATAATGTATTATCTTAAAAAATTGAAATGCAAATAAAAGATGCGACTTATTTTGACTTTTGCTTTTGATATTAAAGTTAATTCTTGACACTTTTTTTTTAATAAAATAATTTATATGTTGAAATTACTTTTCAAGCATATTCAAATTTTTAATTTCGATGTGGCAATGATTTTCATGAAGTCCCTTTTTTCTTTCTTGCAATTTTCAATTTTAATTGTTAATTTTATCTGTAATCTACATATTAGTAACAATATCCTAGTTTTTCTTTACTAAATTATTGAAAACCAAAACTACTGGTAAGTTGAACCTCCGATTAGTTATTTTGCATCTTTTTGTGATCTACTTTACATCAGTTTTACTGTACAAACATGCTCATTTGGTTTCCTCTGAAGTTAAAGAATGAAAAGAACTTAGAACTTCATTTTTTATTTGTGTTTGCACCGTATTAATTACATTTTTTCAAATATCTCTAAAACCCATTTTTGTAGATTCTGCCATTTGCCAGCCCACAGTAGTAAAGACCTTCATTATTCATCTTAGGAAAATAGGTCAATAATAACAAATAGGAAAAAGGAATGTTTCATTTTGAAACTTACAGGGATTCTGTTAACTGAAAGTAGGGTTCCAATTCCTGTCTGAGTTTGGAAAAGATTGCATGTGTACTACTGCCATGAGAAGAACTGGAGAGAAAAAAGAAGAATGATTTTAAATTTAAATATTTGAAAACAGAATATCATTTATTAAAAAAATTTCAATAAAAATACTGTACAACAAACATGCATGCTATACATATGTACAGATCAATAATTGCTGCATAGTAAACAAGCATCATTAAATTTTGGCATCAAAATGATTAAGTATCTTTTTCTGAAACCTAAATGGGAAAAATACAAAGCAATTGATAAAATGTACCAAAAATTATGGAAACAGAAGTTCTTCTCATTCATCATGTTTTGTCTCAAAATTGTTAGTAGGAATAAAAATTTTGTTTGCCAATGACGATTCAGTGGCCAGTTAAATTGCCAAGGAATCGGATAAGGATTAATGGATATTGTAAGAGGTTGTTGCATTAACCTCAACTGTCAGTTATACTATATAGTACAGAATACACTTTATAGTACAGAAACTTCATTGAGAAAATTCCGGATCTATGAATCAATGGTTTGTCAAACACTAGAGTCAAATCAGTAATTTGTGCTGTCACCCCTCTAAAAATATAGTTACTTTAAATATTGGACATTGACATAATTTAAATAACATTTTTAATGTCTTAATAAAAGGCCTTTTTTTAGTTTCATTTAAAAACAGAATGAAACATTAGATAGAAATAGATATTCAAATGTTTATTTTTTTTTTAATTTAAAAATTACCTTTCTACCCTTCCATCTCTCCAATGACAGATGGTGGGAGGGGGGGGTCTTTTGTGATAAACAGATATTTTAAAACAAAGAACTAGACACTTGATGACACATCTTTTCAATATGTTCCTAAATCTTGGCTGTAGTGTTCAAAACAAGAATTTGTTTCGTAATGATACTTTATTTTTCTAAATAAAAAAAGAACAATTTTAACCCTACTTTAAGAGATTTTATAACCATTTTTTTATAGGCAATAACACTTTATTTTTTTTTCAAACATCAACCCATTAAATTAATAAAATCACAAGATATCAATATTGAGAAAATTAATAAGCAATTTAAAAATAATGCCAAGAACATTTGATAAGTTCTTCTCAAATACAAATACCTTAATTTCATAAATTAAAGAAAAGAAGCATACCTATAGTATAATAGTAATATCCAAAAATATATAGATACATACTTTGCTGCACTGGAATCACTTTGTGACAGCACTGCCTCTACAGATTGAGCGGGAAATTCGAATGAAAGAGCACATTTATCTAAATGAGCTGTAATGAAGAATATCTTATAAGTACATATAGTATTTTTTGTTAAAAATAATTACTCAACATTTCCCATGATTTTTTAATTCAAATTGGCATTCAGTTTTAGTTTTTTGTACAATTTTAGGTATTGCATACCTAGAATATACATAGGCCACAGTTCTATCTACCCACCTTGATTTTTCAAAAAATACTTCACAAACAACTCCTTGCAAAAAATGCAGATTCCATAAATGGAAATTAAAATAGGTTGCAAATTAATTACAATTTAAGATTTGGCACAAATGCACATGAAAAAATGCTTAAATAATATTTGACCAAAGAAATTGAATTTCTGCATAATATACTTTATGAATAGAGTGCAGAGTTTTATGCACTTTTACACAGGCACACTTTACAAGAAATATCCATGATTGAAAATGGAAAAAGGGATTTAGAAACTTGATATAGCTTCTCGCTTTGTTTGTATTGTTGTCTATTTATAGCATTAGTAAATTGTTCTTGTACAAGAAATTGTTTACTTAAAATATCCAGGTCAAATTTATGCAATGCATGGAATAATTATGCTGTACATGAATTTTTGGTAAAGCTTATATCTCATGCATTAAATGGTACAGAATTGTGAAACTTTTTACAGTTGTACTTCCAATTAATTCTGAATGTAAGTGAATATGCAGCCTAAACATTAGCAGAAACAAATGCATCATTAAGTGTTTAGTAGTAACTACATAAAAAAATTAATATATAAAAAACACAAACTGTAATATACCCGAAAATAACAAAGAAACCAAAGATCCATACAGACTCTTCACCTTACATGCCACATCAACACTTTATTTCTCAGACTACAAAATTAAGATATTATGGTTTAGTGAATAGCCAAAAGTTACAACATATCTTAATTCCACGCTGAAAAGGTTTGATCTGCTTTGTTAATGAGGATTTAAAAGCAGAAAAAATTACCAAGAAAAAACCCTAAGAAATGAAAGACCTAAGTTCAGGGATTCATTTCTATCAAAAGAAATATGGGAGCCCTTTTGTCCCCCAAAATGTTTTTTTCACACATAAATAGTCTGAATTCCGTTAAAAAAAAATATTAAAATTCTCATAAAATCAAAATAATGTACAGGAGCTCAGCGCTCAGCTCCCAGGAGCCCTTGTGAAAATCAAACCCTAATATAAATTCACCAACAATTTGAGTATTTACAGAAAAACATACTTTAGTTTGATCAGTTAATTATAATAATTCAAAATATACACTGACAGAACAATTCCAATAAATTATTTTAACTATCGATTAAAAATTAAAAAAATAAAGATCTAAAAGATCTGTACTAAAACACTCTTTACATAGATGGAATAAGGTAGGTGTCATTTTTTGAACGGGATAATCATCATAACACTAAACTTGAAACTTTCATGAACTCAAATTTAAAAATGCACAAATAATAATAAATTCTTCAACAGAGAAAAAAATCTGAATAGGGGTAGACTCAATACATACATTTCAATTACATTTTACCAAGAAATATTTGTTAAAGAAGTAAACAAATCAAAATCTAGAAATTTTATTGACCTTTTATGGCACCATTTTTTGCTTCCAATATTGAAATTTTAGACCTCAGTTCTTCAATTACAGCATCCTTCTCTTTAGTTAGCCTATTAATGGCCTTGTTGAACGAAACCTAATTACAGAAAAAAAAAATAGAAAAACACTTACTTTACTTTTTAAAAAATATCAATAAAATTATTTGAAATTTCACGTATTATTAACAAAACTTTAAATTAAAGCTAGTAATTAAAGTTTCAGCAATATAATCATATAAAATCAAAGATTGTGTAAGAAATATCTAAAAAGAGAGCATATTATTGAATTATTTTTCAAGGAGAGCACGCTACACATGATATGGATTGTACTGCAAAAATATTATACACAGTGTGGTGAAAAACATTTAAAAACGGCATATTTACCTTTTTTGTAATATAATGAAGGAAAAAGAGAAAGGAAAGTAATTTACTTCTTTTTAATTTGCTGTATTTATTAATTCAAATTAGAATACAAACCGAAAATAAAGATACAATGTATTTTTTTTTACATATTATATACTTAAAAAGTATGAATCTTAATCAAAAGTGATAAATTAATTTACGTTAATTGCCTTAAACTTCATGATTGATGGTGCAAGGTGAGGAAAAAATGCCCTGGATACAACAAAAATTATTTCAAAATATATTCAGAACATATTTTTGAATGTGCCTTTGAATTTCAACAAGATTGGGTACATTGAAAGGACCTTATAACATGTAACTATATGTTAATTTTTAAAATTGAATCTAAAATACTGAAAATTACATAAGTTAATACAGATTTCATAGTGTAAAGATCAACAACTCACCATAAAAAAATAACGCAAAATTAGAAAGTATTTATAGCTGGACTTAACACTGAAACACACTAAATACTTATAAAAACAGACTAACAACGAACTTGCAAAAGCGACAAGCACATGCTGAACTAGAAGTCAACAGTATGAACATTAAATAAAATGGGGGTGTATTAAACAAATCACTTTATTTTAAATTTGAGCAGTAATTTTTGTTATAATTACTGCATTCATGGTGACTTTTTGTTTTCATTTTGTTGTTATTATTATTTTTAGTACAATATTTAGTTACTTGCCTATGTAATTATTTATTTATTTAGTAATTTTCCAAATGATAAGTTATCATCAACTTTAATTAATTATACCATTTTATATGAGAGCAAAATTTTATTTATTCCAAAAAATTACTTTTTTTAACATTGTTTTCATTAAAATAAAAATGTTCTTAGTTAAATATCTGCCAATTTTTCAGTGTCAAGTGTACATGTAAAACACATTTTACATCTTTAAAATGTATTCTTGGGGCTTAATTCCTTTTATTTATTAATACAGTCAAGCCTCCATATATCGAACTTCCACATATCGAAATTTTCTATATATCGAAATCGCAGCAAATTTCAATGTTCATTTTACATAGAAAAACTGTTTCTATATATCGAAAAAAATCTCTATATATCAAAATTATTTTTCTAGATATTCGAAGTTTTTTTCCGCTTTAGACTGTTTATCTGATGAAAAATGAAGATTGGGGGAGAACATTATGTTCACTAAAGGTTGCTATGAAACTCATAAGGAATCTGAGGTTGAGAGGTGAGTATAGATAGGTCGTTGTTCCGTTCTGGAGTTCTTAAATTCCCTCGAGTTCATTTCAAATCTTAGTTGTAACCAGTAACACTGTAAAATCAGTTTCAAGTTATCCTTCTTGTCTGTTGATTATCATTCCTAGTCTTTTTAGTTTCAGTAAAAAATCATTCAAGTTAAGTAGATTGATTTTTTACTTGTCTCTCGATTACATTGTCAGAATGAAAATCCCCTCATGTTGCGAATCAAGTTGAACTGCCGAAGAATGAAGATGCGTGAAGGCACAAAAATGTAATTTCTGTTAATTTTTCAGTTATTAGCTTTCGTTTAATCCGATGCTCGTATAAATTAGAAATTGGGTTTCATGCACGAAAATTAGCTTTAATTTTAATGTTTTAGGATATTTTTATGATAAAATACGATCGTTTCTATATATCGAAATTTCTATATATCGGATTTTTTTCCGGCAATTTGCTACTTCGATATATGGAGGTCCGACTGTATTTCCTACAAAATTTTGCGCATTTTGATATGTAAGTAGTAGGGTTATGTTTGAATTTAATAGGTTTTTGTTTATTTTACTTTTTTACCTTTTCATTCAAACCTTTTTTGTTTGGGGCCACTTTTTTACTTGCAATTTTGTCCTAAAACATTTCCTTGTCTGCCTTTAAGAGCTTCAATTTGGTGAGAAAGGCACTGATTGGTTCCCAAGATGTTTTGTTCCCTAACTGAGATTCTCTAAGCAAATTTCTGCGAATCTGGATTTTTAAGCAATTTCTTCCTTTTTTTTTAATTAAACATCTGATCTAGAGATGAATCCAGGGTTTTTTATCCTTGTGTTTTACACTGTAAGAAAATTCCAAACGGTTAGATTACTTACGGGTAATGTTCCTAGATTTCCTATGGGTTTGCACCAGTTTCCCATGGAAATCAAGTGTTTTTGCTTAATGTTGCCCGAATTGCAACAAGTTGCATGAATGTAGACTTCTCACTGTTGTGAAGAATAAATTTATCTTCGAGTGTCAAAACATTCATCGCTTTTATTGACTGATTTAGCTTCAGCTAAATTGTGACCCGTCCAGATTGAATGAAGGCCAAATGTTATCTCCAGATACTGTAACTGTGCTAGAATAGCAGGTAAATAAGGTGTTAGGTATGTACTAGCAATTCAGCATTAGCATTGGTCATGTTAGCTAAAATGCTTTAGAAGCTTTCCCAATAAATCAGAAAGGAGTCAAGTTATTCCTACACTAGCACACATACTGAATACATCAAATAATTATTAATTTCTACAGAAAAAATAAGTTTGAGGATTGTTTGTTCTTTGCAAGAAGTTTTAATTTGAGTTTCTACAAACATTGCCTACAAGCAAGTGAATATTTTCTCCTCTTTCCGGTTCCAAAAGAACATTGTTTCGTGCCAATTTGGATCCAAATTCAGAGAGCACGCTCTTTTTCGGCAAACACAAAGTGATTTCAAGAAAACTGGTGCAGAATTCAACTAAAATGAAGTTTTATAGAAAGTTGGTGCAGACTACCACTTTTGGCGCACTCTTGCGCAACTGCTATAGAATTTCCACTCCAGCAATGGTTTAATGCATTGTTCAGATTTGATCCAACATTATTGGATGCCTCAATTTTTCTGTCACACTAACAGAGAATATACAGAAAAAATATTTCTAAAATTCTACCATTTTCATTCCACTTTAATCTCACTGTACTTTTAACATACTTGTAGATTTGTTAAATTTATACAGAAACTGAAAACCAGATAAGATTGTTAAAAACAAGGAACTTAGTTTCATCAATATTAAGTAAGAAATTAATAAATCGGCATTCATATCTTACCTGATTTTCAGCTGTATATCGAGCTCTTAGTTTTTCAAGACTGTCTTCATATTCTATCCGAATACTAGCTATTTTTTTCTCTTTTTCTGACTCCCACTTATTTCTTTCTTCAGAAATGATTTTCTTAACATCTTCTGTTCCAATAACAGCCTAAGTTTTGATTTAATGGGTTTAAATTTACTACAAATTTTTTTTAATAATTTTCATGCGAGTGTGCATAGTAAATTTTAATTAACACTAAATAAAAAGAAAATTATAAAAAGAATTTGTTCTCAAGACACATAACAATGCTTAAGCAAAACACAATGAACATGTAAACAAATACATAATTCACAAAAAAAGAAATTAACAAAACCATACAGTGAAACAGTACCAGCAAAAAGTACATTAGTCTTTTTTCATTTGTTTTTAACATTCACAAGTCTTCATAGCCTTTTTGCAAAAATAGAAAAGCCAAAAAAATTAACATTTACGAGCAAATGGCTCAGTTATTCAGACATTAGTTTTATTATTTCATGAATCTTAATTTCTTCCCAGAAAACTCAAAAGTTCTTTAAAAGGATGCTTGCAAGTATACTTTCTTTTCATTATGAACTAAACCTCTTTCTTTCTCTTAATTTTTAGAAATGTTTCTGGTAAATGGCATTTCTAGCATTGCTAATTTTCATTTATCTTGAGTTAAAAAAGGCAACTGCAAAAATGGCTTGAAAGAAATCCATTTGTTAAGAGTTTATGAACAATACTAGATAAGTTTAAAATATTAAAATATATTTGAAATGCTGAAAGAGAAATTAATTTGCAGGCATGTATTTTGGGTTGTTCAATGCAAAAAAAATGAGCTTAAGGGTGGTCATCCTTACACTCAATTATCTGCACTGTAAAAGGGATTCTTCCCATGTAACCCAGAAACACGTTAGCAGTTTAATTTCTATTTGTCCATTATAGACGTTGTTTTAATGTTTTAACTTTTCTCACACAAATTCTTTAATTAAGATTAAAGAGTTAAAGATTTTATTAAAGATAGTCATTTTAATTCAATACACGATATGATTTATCTTATGTTAAGGAAAAATCAGAAAATAAAACATCATAAAAACATCAATAATTGACACATACAAAAGTATTCCACCACTGCTCAAATAATTAGTGAAAATATACTTTTTCCAACCTACACTGGAAAACTCCTTCATTATGGGTCATTCCATGTTGGTTTAACCACACATTAACATCCACCAGCTTGGATTATGATAGCAGGGTTTGTACTCAATTTCAGAAATAAAATGAAGGAGTTTTGAAGGAGTAAAGTGAGGTTTTGAAGAAGCACTAATGGGCTGTCATTATAAATGATGTCACACTTTTTTTCAGCGTATTTGACCCTCTTTCCTCTTTATCACTTAGTGTCATATTTCACCTAACTCCTCCTCTTATCACACACACAGACACACGTCATATTTTCTACAAACATTATTACAATAACTGTGTGATGTCACTTTTTATCACTCTTTCTCTTACCCTTGTCACAATTTCACGAATCCATCTCCTCCTCAAGGCATGACATCACTTGTGGAATATCCTTTTTACAATAACATAATTGCTATTTCCTAAACAATTATTTTTTTCACACAATCACTTAATATAGTACATCTACTTGTGTAGTTTTAAAGATTTAAATAATAATTAAACAACCTGACTTCTGCTGCTGAGAGTGTGGTGGAAGGAAAAACAATAATCATAAAATTTGAAAATACAGCCAAGCATCATTTAAGCATGTTTTACTTCACTTACAAAACATCTTCATCATCTAATGCTATTTTCACCTTTAACTTTTATGACTTAACTATGATCAATTTGTAAATCACATCAATATAAAAAAAATAAATGCACAAAATTATCATTAAAATCGCCATTGTGACGAAGTTAATTGGCGATCAAAATGTTATAAGTTACTGTCATAGAGGAAGATTATGTAGTCTTGAACTAAAAAAGAAAGAGTTTTGAAGGAGTCAAAACCAAAATGAAGGAGTTTGAAGGGCCCTTCAAAAAAATTTCCTAAATGAAGGAGTAGTGGAGGAGTTTTGAAGGAGCGTACGAACCCTGGATAGTACCCTACTTGCTGCGTTTCTTGTTTCTACAAGCAGACTTGAATGGAAGTGGAGAAGAGATTTGAACCCGTCATATCACAGGGATGTGCCAACCAAAACTCGCTTTTGGAGCAATCTTGAGAGCAGGAAAATGGTGAGTAAGTTTGGAGCAGCTTGGAGTAGCAAAACAGTGAATTTGCAGCAGTCTGGAGCAGTAAAATTGCAAATTTGGAGCAGCTTGCAGGAGCAAAAATTTAAATTTTGCATCAATTTAGAGCAACTATGTACATTTCACTCACAGAAACATGTGTGGCGTGATAAAATAATAAAAAAGGAGATTAAGGATGCAAAAACACTAGAACTACAACTACAAATTGAAGTTCTCGTAATTACCCTTTTTTGGTCTAATATTTTTCACAAAAGACAAGTCCTGTCCCACTCTACTTTTTTCTTACACTTCTTTTGATTTAAATTTATTGCACACATTTACTATGCTTAATACAGCACTGCTTTAGTGCACATTTAAGTTAGAGTCTTTGATACCTATTTTTAAAATTTGTTTGCTTTTATGTAACATATTCAAAAAGGTTTTTTAAAAAAAAGCACAAAAGAATGGTTGAATTTAAAAACTTTACCTCAACAATTTACAAGTGAGTTTTAAAGAACTAATTGGATATATATTCTTTCTTTCCTTTTTTTTTTTTTGGTATGTTTAAGTTATTAACTTGTATTTGATCTTATTATTATTTTGATTTTTTTTTTTTTTTTTTGGCATGTATGTTTATATATTGAACTACTTGATTAACAAATCTGAAGATCAAACAAAGGCAAGATAAAACCTTTTATTTTTAACTGTTTATTATTTAATCACAAAATTAATAATGAAATTAAAATAACAGTGAAAAAAAATGATTTTGAGAAATGATGTCACAGAAAAGGAATTTTTAAACGCACGTGAAAAAAATATGAAAAATATGAAAAAAGAAAAATAAATAAATAAAAATTTTAAGACAGACTAAGAACGTGGAAAAAATGCCTGAATCTGAGAAACTTGAAATGTCTGCATATTCATTACCAGAGCATTTGAATTCCCAGATTTTTGATATCTTAATTGTCTTTAACCAAAACCTAGAGATCAATTTTCTGTCCTGAAATCTTAAGAAACCCAAGATTAAAAGAAAAGTTGGTGAACGAACACTATTAATTTTTACAGATGGCATTCGCTTAATTCAATTTGGATGCAACTCGATTGACATTTTCGAGTGGGCGTGCAAGAAAACGAGTTTATAAGTTTTCATATACTGAAAACAAAAGATAACTAAGGTTGAAAATAACGATCAGTGCAATATTTTTCTAGTCAAAGGAACAGAATCACATAAAAAGTAAAACGATCAAGTTTTTCAAAAGCGGGTGCAATCGGATTTTGTTATGTGCAAAAAACTGGGACTAAGCCAAAAAATCGTAAAAACAAGCTTTAAATGCATAAACTTGATGATATTCTGCCAAATATGCTAATGGAACTGCAACATTAAATGCAAAATTACAGTTTTGGCGCAAGTTTGTTCGATTTTGGAGCAGAAAAGTCCATTTGGCAGTCTTTTGGAGCAGTTTGGCGCAGGAGGCGCAGTTTTAAGCAGTTGGCGCAGCTGGCACATCCCTGATATCATGACTGGTGATTTTCTAGATTAGCTAATATGAGGTACATTCATGCAAAAGAAATGGTAATTAGAATGCAATAGTAAAAATTTGGTTATTATGGGCAAATTTGCACCCAGATACTCATCATACTACTGAGTTTAGTGTATACCATTATGGCATTTTCATTTTTTATCAATCTTAAGTGATAGGGTTTTATAATCTGAAATTCTGTATTTAGATGAAGTTTTGCTTTTTAGATGGCGGGGCGCAAGGTTTTCAGGGTCAAAAAATTCCCTTTTTCTTTACAATTTTTTTTTAGAAAATGGTTTGATCAAATTTATTAAAACCTTTTGTGCATTATTATGTATGGTTTTAAGAATATTCTATAACTTTTTGATCAAAAAATATCCACAGACAAGCCGGTGACAGAGCTTTTCCCAGAGCACCTTTGGAGAAAGATGATTTGCGGTGTTCACTATATCTCAGCTGACATTTATCTGAAATCAAATTGTATTTAAATTTATTCAAAATATTAATTAATCCTCCGCTACGTTCTCAGATCTTTTCTTGTTTGATTTTAAAAATTTTTACGGCCATTTGAATTTAAAAGTGCTATTTTTCATAAAAAATTCCGCTATTTTGTTGTAAAAACCCATTAAAAAAAAAGCTCAAACACAACGTAGGGGAGAGGTTTTTTGTGTGTAGAATGTGTGTACAAAATTTGAAATGGATTGGTCAATTGGTTTTAAAATGGGAGCGAGCACAGACTTCGAAAAAATGGTTTTGAGAAAAACGCAATTAAAGTTTTAGAAGCTAAATAGCAACAATTCCAGTTCTATAGAGTACAGTCACTGCAGCAGCTTCGATCTCCTCCGCCTCTTCATTTTTTCATTATTTATTTATAGTATATTTAACTAACCCAGAACAAGTAGCACTGACATTCTGAACGTCTTTAGCTGTCGGAGCTGCAGTTTGAAGGAGCGGAAACTAAATGCTTGATAAAACTTTGAGAATTTTGCTCGAAACGACTTGAAATTTTGGGAATACATTTTTGAAATGTTTAGCTACAAGACAAAAAAAAATGAAAAGATCACTTTTTGAAACTGTAAAACCCTAGCGTGAGAGGGGGGGGGGGGAGGTAGGGTTAAGGTCATCCATGTTGATGTTTTTCCTGAAAAAATGTAATTTTACAAAACCCTTTTAGTTAAGCATTGATTGAGTGCAAACTTGTCCTCATAATAAATATTTAAACAATTAGCTAGTCATACTCTTGTCATCGTGAAAATGAAAAATCAGAACATCAACTTTGGTCATGTGGGGATAATAAGCAATTTGTGATTGCACAAAAAAAAAATCTTAGAAAAAAATCAAAATCCTTAAAACAAATATAATATCCATATAAATTATTATTAATTTTAGATATTTTGCTTTGCAAAAGCATTTGGCATTCTGATAGTCATGTCTGAAAATATCAAAACCTTACATTCATATCTTATGCTGTCAAAAATTTTGCAAACATCTTTTCCTTCAATATTAATTTACATAAGATTTAAATACAGAGTAGAGTTTAGTGTTTCATAAAGCAATATCCTTACCTCTGGTTCAAGATTCTCCAAATTGATATTTGACGGCACTCGATCGATTGAAGTTGTACTAACTGCTAATTTATAGCGAGAAATTAGAGACTGAATTTCATTCTTATGCTTTTCTTCTAAGGCTTGGATCTCATGCTTTTTACTTTCTTCCAGTTCTGCTTTTGTGGTAGCTAAACTGTTTTGGCTTTCTGATAGCTGCCTCTGAAAAATTAAAAACAAAGATTCAGTACAATAACAAAAAATTACATGAACTTACTCAAAATATAAAAAACCGACATAAAATTACAAAATTTACATATAATGTAAATGTTTATAGGTATACTGTATTTCTTATTCTTCCTTTTTTTTTTTTGCAAGTAACAAGTAGCAAAATAAATATGTATCTGATTGATAACATACTTTAAATTCATCAATCTGTTTTTCATAATCCCTGCACAAAACATCTACTTCTGCAGCAGTCTTACAGGATTTTTGAACCTCCTGCAACCTATAAAAATTTATCAGGAACATGTAAGCTGAGAACTATTAGTTGCAACTTATAAATACTTACCATAAGAAAAAAAGAAAATCCTACGCGAACAAATAGTGAAAAATCATAAACTTGCATTACAAATACATAGAAAGCATTATATACCATTCAACACACAACAGTGCAGTAAAGTATGGGTTAAAGCAGGGCCGGATTCAGGGGAGGGCAGGCGGGGCTACTGCCCCTGGGTCTCCACAACAAAGAGGCCCCCACAATACAATTTTTACAAAATATCCTAACTTTCATGAGTTGAAAATATCGCAGATATACATATATATCAAAATATTCGGATATATATCAAAGTATCGGATATTTTCGAAAATATGATGATCTTTTCGAACCCTGATTAGGGGCCTCCACTCCTTCGTTGCCCTGGGGCCTCCACACTTCCAAATCCGTCCCTGGGTTAAAGGGACAATCAAACCACATCTTTAAAGAATGGGCTACATCAATTTCAAAAGCCTATCATTTAAAATTGTAATTCTTAAGATAAATTTGAATTTTTTCAAATGTATAACAAACTACAAATCAAAACAACATACAATATATCAAAAATGGCAAAAGTTGAAAAAAATTCACAACAGTTTTTAAAAATCGAAAAAAATCCGAAACAAGAAGACCCCAGAGTCTATAAACATTGATTATGTACTGTGAACCAGGGATTGCAATGCATTTAAAAAAAATACTTAAATTAACAGTAGCTTTAGTTAAATGAGAATGTAGGGTATGGCATTAAAACAGGATAACAAACTCATCACTTAACGATTTAACTCATCAAATAAATTCAATTGAACGAGTTCAATTTGAGCAGAAATAACTATAGATATTACACTAAAACTATACACATACCATGTACATTACATTAAAACAGAACTTTTTTTTTCTTACTTCTCAACTTTTTCCTGCAATTCATTTACATCTTTTAATTTTTCACAGAAATCAAGTTCTTGTTGGTGTAACATGTTAGCAGAAACCAAATCATTTTCTCTAATCTTTTCTTCCAGTTCCCTCTTTTCTGAGTGCAACCTGCTAATAACAGCTTTTGTTTCTGCAAGTTCCTTTAAAGAAAAAAAAATGTATACTTTGAGGAGAATTCTTTTAATACATTTTGGTATTCAGGGGCGCCGACTTGGAAAAATTATTGGGGGGGGGGGCCGGATGTCATCGAGGTCTAGGGAGTATGTTAAAGCACGGAGTCCCCCCCCCCAACCCGAAAAAATTCAGATTTTTGTGCCTTGAAAATGCCAACTTACATATTTTCTGGTGTGTATAATTTATAACACACAAACAATATGTGACATGGCGTTTTCAAAGTAAAACAATCTAAAAATTGGTACACAAATTTTCTGCTTCAATTAGATTATGTCACTTGCCTTAAGTGAGGGACGATTTTACAGTTCCATTTTGTAGGGAGCCGTGAAGTGCCATATCTAGGCTACAGCACTATACAAGGTAGTGCACTTGACTTGCATGGAAAGGAACTCCCAGTGGCACTGATTTGCCAGGGGAAATTTTCTAAATTTGAGATAAGAAATAGTGAGTTTTAAAGTTTTTAAAGCATTTTAGAGTCATCTGATCAACATTAGAACCCCAAAGACTCGACAAGCCGACACATTTTTTGGCTTTGAAAAAAAAAACATGCATGGTAGTTTCGTAAAAAGATAATTTAATTTACTGTAATAATTATGCTTTTAGTCTATTACAGAGCAGTGAATATATAGCTCTGAAAAGATTGAAAGGATGTTTAAATAAATCTAAACTATCATTAAAAGAATAAAGCATAAAAGATTGCTGTTGCACTTTGATTACTAACTATAAGTGAAATAACTAATTTAAGCTTGCTTTGAATAAGGCTCACAGATCATTAAATAAAAATAATGTCTCAAAATTAATGCCTTAATAGAGTTAAAAAAGTTAATACAGATTACTTTATTAACTCTAATAATTGAATAAAACTATCACGTCTTCCATTTAATGTACAAATCAAGCCTTGATATATTTTTTCCAGATCAGGAACACTTAGATGAGAGCGCTGCCAGCGACAGACTTCACACGAAGGTTCGCGCACTGGGACAAATTCTATGAGTGCTCTCAGCACCGTAACACTATCATTATTCACACCACTCGTTTTCAATTAACCTGCTTACTACCGCAATAGTTATTTGTTTTAATTCATTACTGAATGTATTTTACAATGTAACTATCTTCAAACAAGGAAAGTAAAAAATACCAACATAACTTTGTGATTTTAGAAACCATAATACGACAAATAATGTTCTTAAATTATTGAGGGGGCTCGGGCCCCCTCAAGCCCTATAGAGTCGGCGCCACTCTTGGTATTAAATATGTTTTGAATGAAAAACAGCTTAGTGGTCCGATGAACCAAAAAAGAAAATCAGGCCCTTACCTCTGTTTTACTAAGAACATTATCATCTTGATCTTGAAGCTTTTGTTTCATCAGATTTCGAAGAGAATCCAATTCAAGTTCATGCTCCAACATCATGCTGCTTATTTTTTCATCTTTTGCGGAAACTGCACTCTCCAACTAAGAAACATACGTAAAAGCTGAGTAAGCAAAAAATCCTCGCTTTAAAGAATAAATATAAATAGTCCAGTCAATTTAACATTTTTGTAAAATAAATTTAGATGTCCTATAATGTAGTCCTGCTAGCACTACATAATTGAAGGGTCATTCAATAATTAAAGAGACAAATTGAAGTGGGGAAAAGACTGTCCACAGAGTACAAGTTTAATATATTTGATACCTTACGTCGGCATCACTGGGATGAAATCTAATCAGCTGATTGATGAATATTGCTCTGCTTATAACTTCAAATATTTGATGTCGGGTCTTCTTGGAAATTCCACATTGGTTGAACAATGAATGCTTGGTGATTCATTTTCTGATTGCTGAAGGTAAAAAACAAGCTAAGGTATAATCTAGAATGGCTAAAGTGTACAGTGAAAGTTGTACAAACCGTGGAAATTTTTACAAGAGGGTGAACAGTTCAAAAGTGGCTGAGAATCAGGGTCTGACAAACACTGCTCTGGCTGACATTCTGAAGTTTCAACTTCCTCACTTCAAACTTCAAATTGTAAAGCACAATTAGTAGCCAATACTACTCAAACATGCTTTTGAAGATGGTGAAGCCAGCTATGAGAGAGAAACATCATAGGCCTCAAAGGATAGCTGTGATTCTCCAGTAAGACAATGTGCATCCTCACATTGCTCAATTAACATGTGAAACCTTTGATAAAATGGGCTGGGAGATGCTGCTTCTTCCTACTTATAGCCAAATTTAGCACCCTCTAATTTTCCCTTTTTTTTTTTTTTTTGGTCCACTTTTTTTAGTTGCATTATAAACGAAGAAGTCCAGGATAACAAAGATGTTAAGAAATTTGTGGGAAATTGCCTCCAACACGAAGATAAAAGAGTTTTTTCCCAGCTGGTATAAAAAAGCTAGTAACCAGTTGGGACAGGTGCATGAATATTGATGGGAATTATGTTGAAAAGAAGGTAAAGTCTTATTTTGTAGAAAAAAGCAGTTATTTCTCCATGTGTCTCTTTAATTATTGAATGACCTTTGCATTAGGAGTACTATAAATAGTAGATCATTTTGCAATTATCCATTTTGTTTGAATAAATCTTGCAAAGTAGATTTAATTGGCAACAACATTCAGGATACACATAAAAAATTATTAATTAAAAAAATTCGAATGAAAAGGTAACTAGAGCAGATATTCTGTTTGGCATCTGTGGTATCACTCATGGCGATTTTGCCACCTGCACCAGTGAAACGGATAAGTACCAAGTATTGCCATGTTAGTTTGCTGCCATGAGATTGCAAAGTCACTATATTTATTATGGAAATAAAGTTGTATAATATTGATACGGTCACTATAAATTTAGTATAGTAAGTTAATGGGAAACAATTAATTATATTAAGTTGTTAAATGGGAACTTTCCAAGACTCTAACTAAAAAAACACTTAGATTTACATGAGATCTCACAACTTTTCATGGTGAAAACGAGACTTGCATTTTTAATTTTTATACATTTTATGTTTTAGATGGGATCTCATTTCTTTTTGTAGGTACTGCTTTTTAATGCAAAGGAAAGTAGTCGGAAATTAAGCAGATAAGGAAATATTCTGATCATTGTGATTTCAGCGTGATTGCCAAATTTTCCTCAACAAACGTTTCCATTTGTCAATAAAACCACAAAGGAAAAAGTACAGATTCCAATTCCTGAAATTTTGGTCTTCGACTCCCAACTCTTTTACCCCAAAATTTGTCGCGGACTTCAACTCCATGACTCCGTAGCTCTGGCAGAGTTGTAAACTTGAAGGGAAAATAATAGCCCCTGATTCTAGAAATTTAAAAGCCTTTGACTCTGACTCCTTTGTCTTAAAATCAGTCCCACTCCACATCTCCAACTCTGCACACCTTAATAAAACAGAGGCAGAAATGCCTTAGCTTTTAATCATTGAGCACCAAGAAAATTGGTGACAATTAGGAGAATTGCCAAGAACCCCAGTTATCATTATTCAATGTAACAATGCTAAACTCCATCTGACTTTTTGATAGCGAGAGAGCGTCATTTGTTGGTTAACTAATTGGCAATAATGGAAAGCAGCTCTGAAACTACACAACGTGACTGATATTTTGGAGTGTTTCAATTTTTCCTTCCATTACATTTACATGCTACATATTAACTGAATTAAAAATTTCAAGTTTGTTTCACTGCTGGAAGTACCTTAAAATTTTGATGATCTATCGTCTGTGAGTGACAAAATTCGACAACTTCAACTAGCAGTAGCTCGTAAACTATTAATATGAATGAAACGAAATTTGCAAATATAGCTCACTATTGGATGTCCTTTCAACTACTAAACAATCAGGCTTCTAGCAATACCCGCAACAAAGTAAGAGGGGGGGAAATGCCCTGAGTTGCTTCAAGAAAAGAACACTTTGGCTGTGCTTTGACTCGGCTTGCTTTTGCTCAATTTGAGATACATAAACCGAAAGTGTTTGAGAAAAAGTAAGATTCCATAAAATATTTTTTGGACTAAAGTTCATTAGCTATATAGTACATAAAAATATTATTTCGTTACCTGTTCTTTCTCGTGGCGTAAATCTGCTAATGATGAAGTCAGCTGCCTCAAATGTTCTTCGTAATATGATACCTGGTTTTCAGCATCAGTAAGTTTTTGACTTTCTACTTCGAGGCGCTGTAGGAAAGTGTTTTCAAGGCTTGAAGACTCGTCTCTAATTTTGTTCAATGCTTCTTCCTAAAAGTGATTGAATATTGCCAGAGGAAAATGCTAATTATTTTATACAGTATAAAGGTCTTCAGCAAAGCAAAATTAACACATTAAATAAGATTCAATCATATTTTCACAAGCATTTATTAAAGTAAAAAGATGAGTATTGATATACCTTACATTAAAGTATATAAATCATTTTGATTGTAAATAAATTTGAGATTTGCATAATTTTTTTTAAATTTTTATCAAATTTGACCAATAAATTGACCTAAATTAGCATTTTTTCCAAAAATGTTTAAATAAAAATTTTAAAGCTAATCTTGCAAAATAACTCATTTAAAAAGAAAGTCTAATTTCTTTTGAGCTGATTGAAGACATTCAAAATTTAATATATCTTTCTCTCTTTTTATTCCACACAACAAGGAACACCTAGAAACAACATTAAAAAATAATTTTAAAAGAGAAAATAATTCCAACCCAGAAAAAAAAAAAAGATTATAAGATTTATTGTCTTTAGTCACTTTTTAAAGTAAAATATTGACTCAATTAAGGCACACAATAAGCATAAGAAATCATACACTCAATACAAATGATCTTTGAAAAATAAGTTCATACAAATATTAAAAAGAAAATAAAATCAATCTAAAATTAAGATACATATGAAAGTCCAAAATATGGTTAATGTTGACATTAACCGGTGAATATCAATATTCACCCACCAAAGACATCAGCAAAAGACCAAACACTTCCCACGCGATCACGGGTGAAATCTGACAATATCCAATTTTGATCTGCCATGGCAACATCATATACATAATATATATTTGTATACATTTTTTTTTTCCATTTAAAGTTATCAACAAAAGCTAGGAAAGGACATTCACTGTCACGTGCAGGACAAAAATATGCTTAAATTTCATTAACATTTGGTCATATCTCTTAATATTTTAATGAAACAGGGGTAAGCAATTTTTTTAATCTTTATATTTGATACAAAGATACTCCTGACACAATTATATTTTTATTAAACAATTTTGTTATTTAAAATAAAATTTATTTACATGCGTCATGAGCGAGACATCCAAAGTTAACCTCTGGTAACTTGTTCATGAATAAGCTAATATTTTTGCTCTATTAATACAGCAACGACGAAATAAATTGTAGATTTCGAGAGCTATGGCTCCAACGTAAAGGAAACATGTCTCATTAGTTTAGAAATAATTATTTAAACCATAGAAAAAATATGTATATGCCCATTCCATTGAAAATGGTCATTTTGTCCCGCATGTGACGGTTCCTATATTTCATAAAAAAAGAAATAATTTTTGCAGAAAGTTTTTGCTTAAGAAGTCACACATATGTTTATGATGTCTTAAGCAACAAAATTTTGTTCATCATCCTTTTAAATTATTGTTTTTTATGAAATATATGAAGCGTCACATGCGGGACAAAATTACCATTTCCTATGGAATGGTCCGAAGCTTATGCAAGCATGTAAGGATTTAAAACTCAAGAAATTGAGTTCATTTGTTTTGCATAAAATAAACCAACCTTTTCTGAGAGCATTTGTTGATGTAACTGCACCATAGTTGTATTGATATTTTCAACAATCTGAGAGACTTCAGACATCCCTTCAAAAATTTCTTCCTTCACAAAAGCTTTCAAGTTGGATAGATCACTTCGCAGGCTACCTTGCAGCTCTTGGATAAATCTCTGTAATGCAGATATTTTGGCATGCAGCTTCAGTATATTGGAGCGGCTATTCTTCAATGAGCTCTGAAAGCAGCAATGACTTTCATTGCCTACACTCTATGCATTATCAGCTAAAAACTAAGGCCAAGGTGCGTGTACATGCTTATCATGCATCGATAAAAATGCGTTTAGCATCAAATTTAACTATATTTTTAAAAAAGATTAAACTTTTCATAAATAAGATGCAAAGCACTTTTATTGGTGTTTTCAATTTAATTTAACTTAGATCAAATCTATAAAAAAGATATTTACAAAGTTTGTTTTAGAGTAAAGTTATTAAGTGTAACCCAAAGTGTATTAACTGACTAAAGATAATTTCAACATAAAATGGGAATTATAATTGTTTTTAAGTGAATATACATGAGTGTGTGCTAAGCAAACATGTACACAAATAAATAAATACACATATTCATAAGTACAGTAACTGACATAGTAATAAACTTAACTTTTTTTCTTAATTATAAACAAACATAAATTTGCTTGAATGCATTTAAATGAATATAAGCAGTTCATTAGAAATGACAAGTAGCTATTAGAAAACACAAGCAAAAATAAGAAATTTAATTTTACCAATATTTGTATCACTCCAAAGCCAAAGTACAGGCGGACCTCCATATATCAAAGTAGCAAATTGCCGGAAAAAAATTTGATACATAGAAATTTCGATATATGGAAACAATCTTAGTTTATAATAAAAATCTCCTAAAAAATTAACGTTAAAGCTAGTTATTGTGTATGAAACCCAATTTTGAATTTATAGGAGCATCTGATTAAATGAAAGTTAATAATTAAAAAATTAAATGTGAAATATTTACTGAGCACTGCATTGTTTTTAAAAAACCAACTGTAATGTCGTTTCATGCTTCTGAATGAAAGTTTTCTTTAAGTTTCAGTACTTTTACTATGGCCTTTTGATTTCTCATAACAGCAGGCCCTCTGCTTGCAAAAATACTAAATTTACCAGAAATGACATTTTTGCGCCTTCAGAAATCTTCATTCTTCGGCAATTAACTTCATCCGCAACATTAGGGGGGTTTTGTTTTGACAATTTCGTTTTAAATCGTCAAAACGAAAAAAAATCAATCTACTTATCTTGAATGATTTTCACTGAAGCTAAAAAGACTAGGAATGATAATCAACAGACAAAACGGATAACTTGAAACAGATTTTACTGTATTGCTGGTTACAACTAAGATTTTAAATAAAACTGAATGAATTTAAGAACTCCAGAATGGAACAACGTCCTAACTACACACTCCTCAATCCAAGATTCCTTATGAGTTTTGTAGCAACCTTTGATGAACATAATTTTCTCCCCTAACCTTCATTTTTCATGAGACAAACAGTCTAAAGTGAAAAAAAAAATCTATGCATGTTTCGAAAAAAAATTCGGTACATAGAGATTTTTTCGATATATAGAAACCATTTTTCTATGTAATGGACATGCAAGTTTGCTGGGATTTTGATATATAGAAAATTTTGATATATGGAAGTTCGATATGTGGAGTCCGACTGTAGTTGTTCAGAAAAACATTCAAAAAATTAATGCATTAACTTTAGAAATTTTAAGCTTATTAATTAAATCAGAAAAGTAAAATTACTGTAGTACATAATGCATACTTTTTCTGTTATGTTTTCACAACGAAGAATGTTATTTATTCAACTAAAATCTAGAAAAAGCTAAAAGCCACCCAAAATGGACTTAACTGCATCAGTTTCTGAACAACTCATTCCATTACATTACAATTATAAACAGTTATAAATTTTTATTCAAAAAATATTCCATTGCATATTTAAAATACATTATGTTTGTTCCTCACCATTCACACAAAAGTTTCATGCCAAAAAAAACATCAGAACATTAAGGGTAATAATTTTAAGAGCATATTCTAACAATTACAATGATAAATTGCTGATTTCTGAAAACATCAGACTCAAGTCCCAAAGAAAATAGCTATTATTACTTGTGATAATTTTAATTTTACGTCTAACGGTAAATTTTACTAGTTTCATATAGCATGCAAAAAACTTAGCTTAATCTACTTGAACTATTTTTGAATTACAGCAAAGCAACACATTTTGGCGACTAAATCTAAGAACCTAACACAAAGGCGACCTAAAACAAAGGAAGGTACAAATGAAGGTGCAAATGATAAGGTGCAAATGATAGGTGCAAATGAAACTTAACTTTTGCCTCCCGGTTTCAAACCCTGTTATTTTGATGTTGTTAAACAATGAAAATTCAACAATGTTTACTGTAAGGCAATTTTAAACATGAAGGAGAAGCTTTTCCCACAATCTAAGTAAAGAACAGCTAGTCACCTTTTTTTTTTTTTACAAGCAACTTTAGCTTAAATAAGCTTTTTCAGAAACTCTCAATAGCAACGAATAGCTTGCTTGCAAAGCACCTGAAGTTGAATAAAATCCAGACTTTCTGAAAGACAGTTGGATGAGAGATAAGAGTTGCCAGTGAGCCCTATTCAAACTGGATCCCAATGATATGGGTTAGTTTGTAAATTAGGTTCTTTTTAGGAAACATGGGGTGTCGGAAAATTCAGCTGTCATATGAGGATTTTTTTTTTTTCAACCTCTGATCACAACTGTGAAGGCCATGCAGGTGGCTGGTGTGTATAGTAGATAAATTCATCTTGGTTTCTTGTTTAAAGAATGCTTTAAGAGTTAAAAGTTATTTAAAATATTTTCCCAGCGGATATTTGGCAAAGCGCCTGATTACTGCAGATTAATCGGAGCATCCCTAGTGTATATACCAGTATTTAGAGTAATTACTGATAAGTGATAATACATTTGTTGTTTACTATTTCTTAATAATCTATGCATGAGACAAAGAAGCAAAGAGATTTGAAAATCTATATTAAAAATTTGTAGAGAACCAGTACAAATGGTAGGAAAACCTCTCGTCTATTATGGAGCAGAAGACTATACTGGTTAACTCTGATAGGTGTTGCTATATAGCATGAGTTAGAAAACTTTTCCATGTAGCACTACTTAGGGACTTAACTCTAAATGTGCTTTACGAAAAAAAACTTTAAAACTTTCACTTATACATTCCTTGCTTCTCACTGCCTCAAATCATATCATTAGCTATTAATTTGTACATAAATATACTGAACACTTGCATAAAATAAAAGTTAAATACAATACATATTCAGAATGTACATTTCTTTAATTTTATTTTATTTTACTTACATATATAATTACTTATTGAGTTACCACAAATTTCCATGAATAATAGGTTCTAAGAATTGATTTTTTTCAGATAAAGGAGCTTTAATGTACATTAAATGCTTAAAAACATTGTTTTCCCTCGTAGGTCAAATTAATTTTGAAACATCATCAATATTTAGATGGAAAAGAAAAGGAACTTACAGAGGCACCAACCAAGGCACCATCTTTTTCTTCTACTTGCTTCTGCAGCTCAGCAACAATGACATGATGTGTTTTCACCATTTTATTAGCTCTTATTAATGGAGAAGTTGCATTGCTTTCTGTGCAGGAGGACGGCATTGAATCATCAAAATAATAATCTCCAGAAACTACCAAGGATTCGGAAGATTTCAGTCTTTCTTGAATTGGAGATAAGGCATCTCCATCACTGCAAGCTTTAGAAACTTTTGGACAAGAATCATCATAAACTTTATTTACATTTATCACATCTGAAGAACTAGTAGGACGGGGAGCAAATACACTTCTTTCACTTTGTGATGGCTTGGGACATATTTCTATAGGTGACGTCCCATATTGCTCCACAGTTTCAAACTCTTCCCCATCAGACTCGACTGTCACATGTTCTTCAGCAGGAGATTTTGTCTCATTCAGTAAATTGTCACTCTGAGCAGGTGGTGTGCTTGTGCGCTTAGCAAGTTCAAGGTCTACAGCATGAGACAGGGGATCCTCAAAGGGACTCGATGTAAGGCTAAAAACTTCGTTGGGTAAGCTAGCAAACTCACTAGGAAGACTGCTGTAGTCTGTCGAAGGTGCTGCTAACTTTTGAGGAGATGACTGACTTTTATCTGGCAGAGACTTTTGTCCTGATTCAGCAGATTCACCGGCAATACGAGATGAAGGAATGTTACTGCTGAATGCAGAGTCTGATTCAACTTGTGAAATATATGGCATGGGATCAGGAGCTGGCACTTCACAAAAAGGGGATAATTCTGGTAATCGAATCCTTAAAACTTCTAAATCTTCTTTCACAATATTAGGCAAATTCTGATCAAAAGGTCTGGGACATTCAATCTAAAAAGGATACATTTGTTGTTAAGTGCTGTCTAAATGTGTGTTTAAAACTTGTTCTCTTAAGAAAATATAATGAAATAGCACAGAAAATTTCATTTACATGTTTTTCAATGCTCTTAGTTTCTTATGATATCACAGTTCTTGTTTCAATATTTTGAAGCAAAAATTTCAACATAGCCGCAATAGCATAAATTCTTTCATTCTATTTATTAATTTCAAAATCTTCTCATTTAAAATATTAAAGGAATTATTAAAAATGCATAAACATTGCACTTACTACTTTAGAATAGAATATCCCAGATTTAATATAGAAAAACCATTTTGAAGGAGAAACCTTGCTTTCTCCACGGATCAAGTTTTGTGCAAGTTAATTTTTTAGAAGGATTTCAGATCAAAGAAAACAAATTGAAATTACAAAAATGAAGCATTGGAGAGACAACAATGTTTATGATTTTTAAAGTCTCTTTCATGGTATATATAACTTAAAATATTTTTACCTAACTATAATTTCACAGAGAAAAATAAGAAAGCTCTAAACCCAATACTTGAGTGTAAACATGAAAAATGTGAAAAAAGAGAAATAAGAAAAACAAAATTTAAAAAATGTCTTGAAAAAATATACAAAATTAACTGAAACTAAAACTGAGGCAAAACTTAAGCAAAATATCAAAAAAGTATAGACTTCTTAAAAATACAAAACCAATGTGAAAAAATTACAAATAGCAATAAGAATTCCATTTTTTATAGCTATTTGATAATTTTTAATATAGATTTTTATTATTTCAACCTATCCTACGAACAGAACATTTTAATTTTCAGTTAAATAATCACAAAGTACTCACAGCGAAAGGAGGTGGCACATCATCCATTCCAGGAAATAAATTGTCAACCATATTTTTTGTACTTGCAGCACCAAAACTATTTCTGAGTGAAATTTCTTTATCATATAATTTACAAGCTTGCGCCGACAAATCTGTAGCCCACTAAAAATAAAAGTTTTAAGCTTTATATAACAGTGTTCTATGTAGACATGAAATTCATTCAATTTCAGAAACAACTTCTTTTTATTTATGGTATGACAAAATTCAAAAACATAAATTATAAACTCACTTTCCAAAAAAAAAAAACCTTGTACCAGATGCATATGTGCTCTATCTGACATTCTTTTCACTACCTTTTACATAATAAATTAAATATTGCAATCGCAAAAAAAAGAAAAAAGAAAATCTTCACATATTTGGCCTAAATTTTCATTTATTCACCCCTGAATGCAGTGAAATGCTCCACAGAACAAGTTTTTGAAGGAGGCCATCCACTGTGTGTGTGATATTTTTGTATGACCCTCGCCCTTGATGCTACTTAAGAACTTCAATTGCCAAAAGGTCTTCAATTTCCAGCATTTTCTGAGGAACGGATTGGGTTATTATACTCCGGGAACAATACTCTTCCCTGGGAAATTTTTCAAAATTGAAGTCCTGAAAACGCGATTGTATGACATTATTGCAAGAAATGGTGTTAGAAACTGCCACCCGGGAAGTTTTCAAAACTGAATTTCAAAAACTGCAATTTTAGGGGATCAATGATGATATTAGAAAGAGATGATTTGGGAACACTCCCTTGGCAATTTTTACTCGACGACGGAGAAGCCAAAAGGAAGGGTTATGATTTTAGCAGTTTATGTATGCTTGTATTTACGAATGTTCCACCATATCACTAAAACTATTCATTTGATTTTGATGAATAAGGTGTATATCGATTCGTTATTATGACCCGAGTAGCATAGGCTACATTTAATCCGACTTCAACAACATGAAGAGTCGTTACTGTGATTTTAAGTCTTTGTATTTACTTATGTTCCACTGTAGGATCTAAACTATTTATCCAATTTTGATAAATAAGGTTACAATTGATGCATTATTGTGGCCTGGATAACATAGGCTACATTTTAACTGACTTTAACAACAGAAGGAGTCGATTTCACCTTCTAAATCAACAATAAAACTAGATTTTACTGATTTTTTAGCTCAGCTTTTAAAAAAATTATTAATAACTGGACAAAGGGAACAAAAGGAAAGAAACAAGTTTGGTGTTGATTACTAATGTAAGATCCATCTTTTATACTTAAAATTTTCTATCAGTGTGAGATAAAACAAATTAAATTTACCATTCCTGTATACCAAACTAAAATGCTTGTTTGTAATGTGTGTATTACTCATGCTTTTATTTTATTGTTGCATCACAAGTAAAAACAGAAAGTACTAAAATTAAAAAAAGTTTTAAAACTGAAACAAATCTAAAACACTAAAAGGTAAAAACAAGGTAGGGGCTGTTTGATATTGAGTAAAACAAGTCATTTGATATGTTAGATTGTTATTTCTCAAAAAAAAAATATATTTTTAAGAAATAAAACAAACTGTTTTTGAGTACAGAAGGTTCGTATATGCAGGGTGTTCGTTCCGTTTCAACCTGCAAAAACCTCTATTTTCGCAACCATTAGTCCTAGATGTTAAACACTAAAAGGTAAGTGACGTTAGTCCTATTGTAAAAATGTTCAAAATCAGGTGCAGAGTTAAGATATTGAAAGTTTGAAGCAAAAATAAAAATGAGTCAAAAAATACAAAATTTAACTTTTTATATGGGCCCCAAATTCCCTAACTTATACTTAGAGAAATAATCTCCATTGAAAACTATTACTGAGACAAAAAACTTGACATTTATGCGACCAAAACTCAAGGAGATATTCCAGTTCAAAGTTTGAAGGGACCGTACAGAAGATAAGATTGGAACTTATTGCCCTTTCAGAAGAATGACAGGTTGTCATAGTAAAAGAAAAGTATTTATATTTTTCATTGGTATTCAAAAATTCATTCAAATGTTATGCTGTGATAAGCAAAAACACACTGCAAAACCTCGAACAATTTGAAAAACCACACTCCACATATAATTGTTAACTGCACTTGTTAACTGCTATATTTTCCCCCAAAAGGTGTTATTGACAGCGAGTGTAAATGGTGCAAGTCACAAAACGCTGCATTTCATATCTCAGTGAATATTGGTCGTACTAATTTCAACTTTTTGTGTTGGAATTGTTTTTCAACGGAGATTACTCCCCTAAACATAAGTTAGGGGGCCTGGAGCCTGTATAAAAAGTTAACTTTTGTATTTTTGTACTCATTTTTATTTTGCTTTAAACGTTCAATATCTTAACTCTGCATCTGATTTTGAACATTTTTGCAATTGGAAGTATGCATCTAGGACTAACGGTTGCAGAAAGAGAGGTCTTGCAGGTTAAAGAGGAAACACCCTGTATATTACCTGCGGAATTTCATCATAATCAAAACTGGTGCGGCAAGAAAATTTCTGAAAATTTGTTGATTTTATATGCTTTTAGGTACATATGTACATGAGAAAGGGCCGCAAAAAGCTCTCAACATTAATTCAGCAAGTGGCAGCTCCAGATTAGGGCCATGGGGACCATCATCACCTCCAAGAGCTGAGTAAGATTTTTTTTCAAAAACGAGAGCTAGGTCTTACTCATTTAAAATTCTATTAACTGTACCCTCTGCTTTTGCATAGGAGCAGATTTAATATTTTTTGTGTTAAGATAATCAAAAAAAAATATTCAGACATAAAATTTACCTTTATTTGCTTTCAAAACTACTGTTTTGTTTGAAAAATCAGTTAGAGCAATACAACGGCTTCTTATCCCTAGCATTTTCAAATTTTTATCACCTACCCACAGGGCTTTTTCCAGAGGTTAAAAAGCACATTTTATTGTTTTTTCTCAAGTTTAACCAATTGTTTAACATCATAGAACTATCACACAGTAGCAGTTCAATTTTTTTCTGCTTGTACTATATATATATATATATATATATATATATATATATATATATATATATATATATATATATATATATATAAGTGCAACATTAAAAAAAAAATTAGTCTACTACTGCAAGTCCTTCATCAACATATTTATGTCTGAAATGCTGCTCCAATAAAAAATCATAGAAAGCCGAAAACCAGTCATCTCTAAAGGCATTGATTTTTGAAGTATAGAAAGTTGAAAGCTTTGAATTGTATCATAATGAAGTTAAAATTTAAATATTTTTTAGTTGGTCAAATATATCAAATCAAAAATTCCAAAAATATTTTTTATCAAAAATAGCCCTTTTTGCCATTCTTCATTTTTTTTCACTACTTAAATAAAATGCAGTTGAATATATATGAGGACATGTTTTAAACTTTAATTGTATTTTAACTGATGCTAAATCATTTCACTTGACTTTTGGATACACCTATGTTGGCCGAGGAGATAGGAAGATAGAGAATGTTTCTCTCTGCACCCTTTGCCTGAGACGTCTTAGGCCAATGGAAAAAATTATGACAGCATTTGATTTGTGAGAACAAAACAAAGTCTGAAAGTTTATGTTATTTCATTAAAATGTTCTATTTCTTGTTTTCTGGCTTGAGTTGTAATTAAAAATTTTTTGGTTCATCTAAAATATGAAGTTTACCCACCTGAATCACTCAGTGTAAGGGTCTGATTACTGATATAAATTTTTTTTTTTTACACATTGAACACATAACTCATACTCAACATCATAACTCAATATATAATCAGCTTTTATCTGTAATAATGTAGCAAATGCTTCACTAACTTTTTTTTTAAATAAAATTGGAAAGAATTTAACATATTTTGACTTTGTTGATTGCTAAGACACAACATGTTATTTTTTGATTGCTACATTTTACTATTCAGTATAATAGTTTTAAATAAATTTATAAGTTCACTAGGACATGTATATAAAATTCTGATCTTTAGCACTTCTACTAACAGCTTGCAACATGGTTAAAAGATGTGCAATTCCTTTTCAGCTTTGCGGGGATGCCCACTAGAGGGCGCCATAGCACAGATGTATCCTTCAAGAGGATGATTTTGAGGTAGTTTTCATTTCTTCAAGGAGGGGATTTCACGCTTGGCAATTAGAGATGAGTTCAGGTTCATTTTTAAGAGCCCGGGTCTGAAAGAGCCCAAAAATTTGTAACCGAGCCCGCCTGAGCCCATGTGATATTGTCTCGGACCAAAATCCGAGCCCGCCCGAACCCGAAGGAAACTTTCTTGTATCAAAAACTGAGCCATCTACAATCTGACATGATCTCTCTGTTAACGAAAAACGTTACGTCAAATGTTCTTCATTAACAGAAGGTTTTAAATTTTCTTAAAATGCTCCACTTCAAATGCATTATTGTATGACATAGTGCAATAGTAATCGCACAGAAACACTATAAATAAGTGTTAATTAATTTTTTTGGGAGGGGGAAGTAAATTTGATTGAACTGATTTAAATGTTCCTTTCATTTTCTCACAGTAGGAAAATGTTTATTTGCTTTGAATTTGTATGGAGATTGGCGATTAAATACCTGTGCTTGAGCCTGAGCCCGAAACTAATTTTCGGTTCTAGAGCCCGACCCTGCTTCGGGCCCGGGCTGAGCCCGTCTCATCTCTATTGGCAATCTCTGGCATATGAGGAGTACACAAGCGAGAAATTGCTCTTGGGAGAGGGCATTCCTCCTCTAAGTATTTATTGCTGAGCAGGAAGTTTTTTTCTTACAGCAATTTTGGAAAGATTGCATTAATTTATTTCCAAAAATCATACCTTCATAAAATTTGAAGAAAATACTTTTCTGCGGCAGACCTCAGCAAGCATTTTCAGGTACCTTTGAGGGGCAAGATGCACTTGTTGGAAACTTTCAATTTGACTTGTGAGAGATCTGACACGCTTTTCTAGGAATATTATTTCAACTTGCAAATTATACATATTGCTTTCTACACCACAAATGTATCTGTGGAATTTAGAAAACATACAATAGTTTCATATTACCACAAAAATATTAATAAATATTAATAAAAGATATAACTTCTCATTGGTAAATATATCTGGGAATCAAAAAAGCATCAAATATTCATATTATAATAATTCAAGATTTAAATTTCATTTTCTAATTCGAAAGCGGTTACATCTGAGTATTGAAAAAACAACAAGTATGCATACTGATTCAAAACATAAATAAAATAGATAAATTCCACTTTCTAATTGATAGTTATGTCTGGCACTGACAAAACATAAAATATTCCTACCACCAAAAGAGCATTAATAAAAGATATAAATGCCATTTCAAATATTTTTTTAAGAAAAAAATGTGAGATTTTTTATTTTTTTTTTTATGGATCCTGTGTGTGTGGGTGTAAAGAGAAATGATTACAAACAGTAGTCAACAGAATTTCAAATGTGCATTTATTAAATTTCAGTTTTTTTATTATTCATGTGGAAACTTAAAAGAATTTACAAAATTATTCCGATTAATTTACAATGATGTTTAATTTTTTTTAGTACTTTAAATTTATAAGTTATTTATCTCTTTGTAGTACTTATTTTGAAATGTTATTAATTATCATTTCTTTTTATTAGCATCTCTTTGACAGTTCAAAAATCTTAGTTATCAATTAATAAATAGAGGTTTCAAATTTAGTTCTAGCACTAAACTATTTTTTTTAGGATTCATTGTGCATGAATATACAGGGTGTTTCAAAATGAATAGCAGGGTTTTAACATATTATAATATTTATTACACCAAACTTACAGCCACAAGTGATATATCAAATGAAAGAGAAACTCAAACAGTTTTGTTTGTTGGCATCAGCGTGCATTCGCGTGGAATGTTTCTGCTGCAATCTGCTAGAAAGCGCTTGTAGCAAAGATGGCGACTAAAGAACAGAAAGCGTTTTGTGTTTTACAGTTTGCAAAGATTGAATTTGTTGTTACTGTGCGACGTTACGTTAAGCGATTGGCTTAACCTAATTTTACCCGACGGCTAGATTGGCCGTAAGAGGCCTAATGACAAGGCTTGTTTCCCATGGCCTCCACGGTCACCCGACCTAACGCCGTGTGATTTCTATCTTTGGGGGTTTATTAAGGACCATGTGTATGTGCCTCCACTGCCAGCCGACCTTCCTGCATTAAGGAACAGGATTGAAACAGCTGTTGCAGCAATTACTAATGAGACACTTATCAAAGTTTGGGAAGAACTCGCATATCGTCTTGACGTGTGCCGAGTGACGAATGGTGCTCATATTGAACACTTGTAGGCTATTATGTAAAACTATTTGAGTTTTTCGTTCATTTGATACATCACTTGTGGCTGTAAGTTTGGTGTAATAAATATTATAACATGTTAAAACCCCGCTATTCATTTTGAAACACCCTGTACATTAAAAAGTTTGATGTTTCAGAACATGAATGTTTCAAAGCATCAAAGTATCAATGTCTCAATTTTGAACATTGATGTTTCGAAGCATCGATTCTGCACCAATAATTCTAACAACCTACTTATACTATCAATGCAGATTTTTCAAATCGCATCCCACATTGCAGAAAGTCTTAATGAATTCAAACAATTCAGCATGAACCCAATCAAGTCCAGTCAGAATGAACCTAATAAATAAAAAGGCCTTACTTACTTAACCCTGCTATTAATGCTTTCAGTCAATTCCGTTTTAGCCTTAGAACATCTATCTAATATATCTCCAAGGCACTTGTGATTTTCCAGCATCAGTTCTAGTTGAATTTGGAAAGTCCCACATAAATCTGGCAAAACCTGAGGATCCCTGCTAATGCGACCTTGTGTCTGATTGAACCACTAAAATCAAATTTGAAAATATTTAGGTAAAACATTAAGATGTACTGATTTTATAAAAATATTTTACAACTAAGATATATCATCTATGGCATATCTGTTTAATTTCGCAGCAAGAGCAAATTTCTTCTCAAAAAAAAATATGTTACGGTGGATTGTAACAAAAGAAAAGCACCAAAACCTACAGTCAGGACCGTCCAAAGAGCTGACGGCACCTGGGGCCAAAGTTTCCTGTCGCCCCCTCCCCCCTATACACACAGAAAAATCAAGTTAGTTATAGCATCAATGCATAATATATACTTATTCATTTACATATTAGTGAACAGAACAATCAGAAGGCTATGCATAATACAAATTAAAACGCAAGCAATGATCTGTTTCAAATATTTATAAAACATTAATGTCCCAAAAACTTTTTGAAAAATGGAAATGTTGAAAATTGAAATATTTATCTAGTAAAATGTTATCTCACTAGATAAAAAACAAAGAAATGAAACTGAGCTGGTTATTCATATTGGTCAAACTAAGAACACGAATAAATAATTTGTTGATTATGAATATTTATCGAAGTAAATTACATCAAAATTGAATTTCGATTTGGACTCATCCAATGATTCTTTTTAAGAGTTTTTTGGTTTTACTTGTACAAACTGAATACCAGATTTCATATATGTTGTAAACAAAGATGTTATCCTTCTGCATCAAATATTTGTAAGTTTTAGGAAGAAGCCCACAAATACTCAACAACATCGAAAATCGCCCAGAAAAGCGTTTTTGGAGCTGTAATTTCGAAAAATCACTGACCCTAAAATTACAAAATATGACCTTGCAAATTGCATTTTAAGACTTGAGTTTAAAAAAAATATTCGTGCAAGGGTCCCCATGCCGCCTTTCTTTAATATCGCAAACAATGGGACACTTACAAAAACTTTAAGTTAAATAGCCCCTGAATGTAAAACATTGCTTAAATTTTTTGAAACATAATTTTGAACAATTTTCCTGCGAAATGCTTCAGATCCTCCGATTTATAAAATCGTCAAAGTTTGTCGAAAGTTGCGTTTTTTAAACTTCAATTTTGAAAATTTGCAGGGGATAAAGGAATCGATTTCAATCTATTTAAAAAAAATAATCGATCGGAAACAGTCTCTGAGCTTCCTTCCTTAACGTAACGTCAATAAACATGGCCTATAATTGCGTTTTTAAAACTAAAAGTTTCAAAATTTTGACCAAACTGCTTTTGACCTTTTCTCCTATCCGATCAAAAAGATTTTTTTTTGTCTTTTTGTTTTTTGAATGTGCTCTCTTAAAACATTTTTATGGTTATGTCACTGCATGCAGGGGCAGAATTCAAGCGAATTTGGTGAGATCTAGACTAAAGAGAAGTGTCTTTTGTTTGATTCTGAACAGTTATATTCTCAGAAATTGTATCTGCTTCAATGATACAAAGGAAACGAATGTTTTGGAGACTTAGAGAGAGGAATATTTTCGTGCCTTAGGAAAAAATAGAGAATCATTGCAATGATTCTCTATTTTGTGTGTCTATGACTGTGTATCTATGATACACGAAATAAGAGGGCTCCGCAATGCACCCTTACTTTTATACATTGCATTCTATACAGTGAGGGGTGCCGCGAGGCGCCCCTCGTGAAAATGCTTTTTTCGTGTGAATGTCATCTTGTTTCGTCGAAATGATGGGCGCCCCCTCATTTTATGGCGCCCGGGGCGTTGTGTTGGATGGGAAGGTATGATTGGAACTAACTCTTGCCCAAACAACGTAATACATTTAGCAGAGTGAAATTGGAGTTCGTGAATCAGTATAATTGAAGACGAATAGCTCATTAAACATCAATTAATTTATTAAAAGATAAAAAACAAAGTATATGGCTTTGACAAAAAGTAAATAAGGATAAGTATATCATTATTGCAAATACCCCGTTGACCTAGACTAATAAGTAATTATCAATTGACCCGACTATCGTTCATGAGGAACGAAGTCTTCAATGGACAAACGTCATACTACTTCAATTAAACAAAAAAGGCTAACAGCCTAAGCTTGCTGAACAAACAGCAAGTTGGCTTGCCTGACATGAGCCAACGCGTCTAGGCTGTGCAAGAAGTGAGAGAGAGATCAACTGATAACAGCTTTGCTTATATTCAGAATCTCATTAGCATATCTTCACTTCAATGCTACCTGATCGTGATCTTCAGTGGCCAAGCCCGAAGCGTGTGCACGTGACGTCACATGTTCTAGAAGAATCGACGTTAAAGTAGTCACGTCATGGGCAACGCCCACTACACGTGCCGTTCTCTATTCCAAGACTAGTTACGTCACGGATTCTAGCGTTCGTTAAGGAACAATGATATGAAAACTGCAAATATATAAAATGTTATCTAACGTGATAAAAAATGATAATAGACCTTCACTTAGATTGACATACTATGTCTATCACTTTGCCCAGCTCGCCCTCGCTCAGGACGGCCCTGCCTACAGTAGGAACAAAAGTACTTATTTTTTTTAATATTACTTAAAATATGTCTCACTTTCCACAGACAGTTAATTTACCTTTTGCAAATCCTTTTTAGTACAATGGGGTTTTTTCCTTCAGTCAAAAGTAGTACTTTTTGTCACTGAAATTGATAGAATAAGCAAAAAGAATAACATGAACCCAGAAAATACTTTCATTTTCCCAACAGTTTTTTTTTAAATGTCAGATTTTTGAAACAAGGCATGGTTTTGTTGATGTCACAAATGATGCACTTTGCCGCATCTTTCTACCGCAGTTCCACGTTATGATAATCAAAAAGCGAATTAAAATTGTGCTCTATGCTTGCTATCAACTGTATTGTTGCCAATACATGTGAATAAATATGCAAATTAAAGATTTTGATCTGTGAATGGCAACACAGAATGGCATTTCATCATTTGTGATGTCATCGGACAGTAGCATAAACATTGAAAGCGTGCCGATTTAAGTAATTTTTTAAAAATATTAAACTTAAAAATTATTTTAAAAATGGCCAGATCCTTTGTTTTTAAGCATGTTCTTTCAGAAAAAAATACCTATAAAATTTTGGAAACGACATCATTCTTAAAGTAAAAAATAATTGCAGAAACAACTTGCAGGAAAGGAGCACACTTACATTGGCGAGATTACGTTGATCTTTTTCATACTTTTTAGCATCTTCAATTCGTCTGTTGAGCAAAGATAGCCGTTCTTCAATACCTTTCACTTCTTTTATAGTAGGTTTATTAGCGTCTGCTAGAACTATCGCAATTTTATTTTGTATTTCTAATAATGAATGTTCACCAATCTACACATAAGAAAAAGCATTTTAAGAATCTAAAGCATCTAAAGAGTACAAAAAAAGACATGCAAATAGGTGGAGTGTGTGCTGATAAAGCAGCATACACTCCACCATTTTATACAGGATGACCACCCTAATCGTAGTCCAATTGCTAATTTTTAAACCATTAGAGATAAGAGAAGAGTTCCAACAGGAGAAAAAAAAATTAATTATGTAAGCAATGGAAATTCATAAAATTTAGTCACAAAATCAAATTTTGTAAAAAATTATAAAATTTATCTTTTTACAGTTCCCCAGTCTCAACAATTATATTTAGTAAAATATTTTTGACAGTGCATCACCCTCCCAATGATAATTGCATTATTGGAGTTCAAACATTGTGTGCCAACCTTTTTTCTTACATCATCTATGATATGCATGACTATTCTTCTAAATGAAGCAATTATACTGACCATGGTTTTGACATCATTGTACTTACAATACATATAAATAATTCACAAGTAGGGTATCCCTGGATTTCTTCAAATATGAATGAGGTTTTTTGAGTTTAACAAAGATCCTCCAAAGAAAATTACATCAATTTCTCAGTTTTTAAAATTATTCAATAAGTCTTCCCGTTCCACTCTTAATACTCTGCCATGTCACACTGTGGCACAGATGAGGTGGGTTGGCCATCCCTGACCTAGCATTATTAAATTATCCAAAACAAATCAGCCTTAGTATGACTAAAAGCCAGAGTATCCATTCCAACTGTTTTTGTAAAAAAAATTGCCAGAGGTTTACAAATTTTATTGTAACTCGAAATATTTGGTTTATTAATGTAAAAACGATGCAAATTTCAAGTAAATTGGTTTTGTACAATATTTTACCAATAAAATAAATGTCTGTTAACCTATAAAAAAAGGTGTGTTCCTCTAAACCTTTTTCTCTAACAACAGTACAGCTGACAGAACAAATAAAATTAGATATAATCAGATTTTATACTTTGGAATAATATATGAAAGAGACAACTTAAATCTTCAATATAACATTTCTCATGAAATGATTTTCAAAAAAATTTTAGTGATAATCTTTTGAAATTCTTCTTAACGTTGTTCTTTTCATCTTTTCCTTTCTTTAAGCCTTGTAAAGACTAGAGGAAGTCAATTTTTATACAATACTCGAAAATATTCGAAATTTTCATACAATATATTGACATAAAAACATTTTCAGCCAAAGTTTAAATTTGTCGTGAAATTATTTTGAGCAAAGGACATGTCTTATAAGTATATGACCAAAGACTCCATTATAAAAATCGCAGTATCTATAAAGAAAACCAACTGCATTCAAAATCTAGAGACTTGCAGTAATTGGCTGCTATAATTTTATAATTAAAAACATCTTTTGGACAAGCATGTAAAAATTTAGAATCAGTCAACTTGCTGCCAAAAAAATAATAAGGTTTATTATGAAAACATTCAAAATGTACTTAATCGAGGATTTTTATCATAAAGGAAAATATGGGTCCTGAAATCAGGAAATTTATTGATTTTATATAATGGCCAATATTTAGCAGCAAATATTTCGAGACGTTCAATCTGAAAGATGAAAATACTCAACAGCATTTTTCAGTTTCCTAATGGATTTTTGACTAAAAATCAATAACTTTTTCTTTTCTTTTCTTTAGAAATGATGAAATTAAGAACAAGTTTTTCTATGCAGTTGAGAAAAGAAGCTTAAATTTCTTTTCTCTCTTTTACCAAGAAGAGTACAGAAAAGATTGATGTTTGAAAAAAAAGAGAGTGTTGAATGACTATTAATACAGCCAAACCTTGTTATCAAGACATACGAATTTCACAACACTCCAGATGTAACATAATTTTGTCAAAGTCTCAAACTTATAGCATATAATATGTTAAGTGGTTTTGGATTTTACAACAGTATTTACGATGAAACTCGGGTTGCCACGACACTTAGAGCTGCTCAGCCAGAGTCGAATTTTTCTGTCTCTTATAAATATTTTCAGTAAAATAATTGAAACATCTGGAAAAGTTAACTGCAGGAATTTTTGTGACACCACATTTTATTTCCCACGATACAAGGGTCCCCCTTGTTTATTTTCAGCCATAAAAAAGTTGTGAGATTTTTGTTGAAAAACAAGAAGACAGATTTTGTTTTTAAAACAAAGTGATTATTGGGAATTCTCACCTCTGTGAACTTGAATTTGAGGGATGAAAAATAATGTGAAAAAAGAAGTGCACAAGTTTTCATATGCTTAACATGTGCAGATTGTACCAACAAAGGGAAAAAAAAATTCCCTGAAAAATGTATCCATCAGGCCTATATTAATGGAAAATTTCTCACTTCCGTGACAGATTGTATCAAATATTATTATTTCTGAGGTGAAAATAAATGATGGAAGGGAAATACATCAATTTCAAACGGTCGACCAAAATTATAAATTACCAGTATATTCTCAAATTTACTAATTTGGAAATATATTAATACTATACTATTTTTTTCAAATTTGAACTAAACGGATTACTAAAATTTAAGCTGTACCTTTATTGAGAAAGCTTAATATTAGATACACACTAATCATTTAAATAGCTCTTTGTTTGACCAACAAATAAAATTACTACTTTGATATTAAAGTGATCTCGATGTTTAAACACTAAAAGCTTTTTTTCTTTTTCTTTTATTTCTGTGAACTAGGTATTTTTTTCATTGATGAGTAATATAATTAGAATTTAGCTGGGCCATTGTTTATGGTTACTTTTAGTAGGTAACAGGTTCATGTAAAAATAGCAAAAAGAAAACAAAAGGTTATGAAATTGAAAAATATTTAAATAATATTACATTGTTTTTTTTTTTTTTTTTTTAAATATTACATTCTAAAGAATGATTCTAATTCAAAAATTAAGCAAACCTTGGAGAATTATTTTGAACGGAAATAAAAAAAGATTGAAATATTTTTTCTGTTATGATTTTAGCCTTGGCCTCCAATAATTCAGAGCTGGGTTAGTTAAATCTGATTAAAAACAACAAATTATTAGTTGATTTATTAAATCTGTAATTCATCATAAACTTAGGTTTAACTATGAAATTTATCCAGCTATGATGAAACTTTGTTGACAGTCTCAAAAGTGATGTAATAATGACGTTCGACTGTATATTTAGAAATAAAAATACATTTAAGCACATATAGAGACAAATGGTTGTTAGTTTGGGCCTAATGTATCTTTAAGCAAAGATTTTTCTAGATTTTGAGAAATTCAACTTGCAATAGTTTTGAGTTCACACAGCAATATTTACAAAATTTCGAAAATAAATTTAACTTTGTTTCAAAAATATGGCTGTTTCTGGATTTGGGAAAAATTTTCGACAAAAAATCAACACGACAATGTACAGTTGACTCTCTGTTTAACGACTTTCAAGGGACCCCAAAAAATTGACCTTAAATAGAATGCTTTTAAAAACTACAACGGAGCATCCAGAACCATGAAAAGCAGTCCTTAAATAGAGAAAACTGTTAAATATAGCAACGTTAAACAGAAAGCTAACTGTATGTTGTTGTTTTTTCTTTTAACTGTGAGGCATGGAATGCTTTGAATCATCTTTCTGCAGATTCCAGAATCAACTCTCAGCTAAATTTAAGATGTCATTTCACATTAATATGTTTCAGCTCATTTTTAATAAACTGAAGTTCTATTTAAAGTCACAATACCTCATCTAAGGAATACTGGCACTTTTCAGCTAATGCCTCCAAATATTGTCTAGGCTGAAATAAAAGAAACACACAAAATTTGAGCAAAAGGTAAGAGCAGAAGTGAAAGAATAAAAAAAAATTAAACTACATTAACAATAGGGTTCATTAGAGCATGAAAAAACAGCTTTTTTGTTATGTTCTCAAGGTCTATGCTGTTTTAGTGTTTAAATTGTTTCTGTAGAGGATAAAGCAAATATATTGCTGCTTTTGAATGACACTCATTGAAAGATAACATTTTACCCTAAAGATATTTTCAGTCAAACCCTGCTATAACAAACCCTCAGCGAACTGGCATAGGAAATCGCTATAACCGAGGGTTCGCTACATCCGATTTTGAGAAAATAAGACCACATTTGCTAAGATACTTCTATAATGAATTTCTTTATAACACGATATTTCTGTCAATGAAAAGTATAACATTAAGCAGTATTAACTATTGTATTCAGTAATTTATAAACTATTGAAATGTATCTATTTGTCCATAATATGGGAAGGAAAATGTTATTTTTCTTAGTAAGCATTAACGCAGGTTTTGCTAATTTTTCTGCCAACTATTGTAAACAAATCTACAACTTGTTCATCTAATTTCTGTCGTAAAAAATTTGCAAACAAACACTGAGAGCTGCGTTAGAATTAAAATTCTGCCAGATAGTGACTATAGTAAATTTAGAAAGGAAAATTTTCTCACAAATTGAGAATCGACTTGCTGCTTTCCAATTTCAGAATAAATTTAACTTAATCCCTTACAGATTTTTTTTTTGGTCTAATTTAGCTATGGTTAGTGCGAAGTTCACAATATAATATTATCAGAAGAACAATAGGTGAGGAGTGGGGTTTGGACCGTAGTATTCTGGTGAAAAAGGGGTAACTATTGCGGAAGATGGTATTCACCTACGGAAAAAATGGTAAGGAAGGTAATTGGGACAAGTGCTATAAAAAACTGAAAATTTTAGAAATTTTTGGATCTCTACAGCTGATTTTACAACGCTTAGGGTTCGTTACAAGCATTTGAAAATACATTAAAAACATAGTTCTTCAGTTGGCACCAATTAAAAGGTTCGCTACAATCGGAGAATCGTTATATCCCAGGTTTGTTATAGCGGAGTTCTACTGTATAAACATCTTAATGTACCTACTAAAATGAGTAAAATATGTAATTGCAGTAAATAATACAGTAATGTTCAACAATATTAATGCAGAAGAATTTTAATCTAAAGCATGTGTTGATTCTTCAACTTTGTTCCAATTGCATATTTTCACAACTTTATCAAAACCTCTGGTCCTCGAAACTTCCCTATCTTAAATTGTTTTCCCATGCCATGAATTTCAAGACAAACAAATTTGAATGTACTGTACGCCTCTGCTAAGCTAAGCTCCACTGGCCAGCCAATTAAACAATTCCATTTGTTGAAATAGCGGTGAGGAAAAACGGCTGAAGGTCAAAAAGCTTAATGGTAGCCCGATTCTGCAGCTAACAATTCCTCTTTTCACTGATTACTCTCCCTTGAAAGAAATGGACTTGCTGAAGGCCATAGCTCAACTTCTTGGAGGCCGACAGTACACAGTGTTCAACGTTTAAGTGAAAGTTATTTCTGCTCAACTGATTTTTTCTTTTTTTAAATGTGTTATTCTTGACTTTGTATATGCTCTACGTACCTCTGAGCAAAACCATGAAAGCAATGTGTGTTCAGTAGCTATATCCTCTTCAATGCATTCATTTCCAAGCATTAATTTAGGTAAAAGTGGAACTTTAGAGAGCAATTCAATATCATCAGGGAACCTAGAAGGGAGGAAACATTTAAGATTCTACTTTTTAATTGCAACCTTGAATAAAAAAGTAAAAAGAGAAGATTTAAAATATTTAATTAATGATCTGGTACATTTCTCCTCACAGCATTAACTCAAAGGTTCTGACTAATGCTAAAGTTGACCCATTTTTCCAAAATAAGGTCTTATGTGTTTTATTAATCAAATTGTATATCTTGTCATGTCTACTAAAGTTATGTTAAAAGACTGTATAAAATAAAAATAAATTGGGGGCATACAATATGTTGTCCACACGTTTCATGGCACTTTGTCACATGGCTTTTTTTTTTTTTTAATTCCATGTTTATAGCAGTTTGACTAGTGTTGGATTTACTATATCAGAAATGTTGCAATTGTGCGGACAAATACAATCTAAGGAATCCAAAAAGGATTAGAACTGCTCTTAAAAAATGTTCGCAATATATAAAAAGGCTTCCAAATGTGTAAATCTGTCACTTCATTCGAGGATATTCAAAAATAGGAATATGCGAAAATTTAAGTTTTCCGAGTATAGAAGATATTAGATGTTTTATCATACAATATGATTAAGAGTCATTCATTAACAAGTATACAAGCAAATAAACATTGGCCATTGAGATGTTGTATCAATAAGTTCCTGCTGTAGGGAAAAAGGGTAATAAAAAATAAAAATACTTCAAACATTGTGGTTGACAGAACTTTTTCTTTACTAATAATAAAGCTGAAAGTCTCTCTGTCCGGCGGATGTCTGGATGTCTGTGACGCGCATAGCGCCTAGACCGTTCGGCCGATTTCCATGAAATTTGGCACAAAGTTACTATGTAGCATGGGGGTGTGCACCTTGAAGCGATTTTTCGAAAATTCAATGTGGTTCTTTTTCTATTCCAATTTTAAGAAAAAAAATATCATAAGATGAACGAGTAAATTACGAAATTATCATAACGTGGAACCATAACATGGGCACAAGCCAATTGGCAAGATACGAAATTATCATAACGTGGAACCGTAAGATGGGTACAAGCCAACTGGCGAGAAAATTCACCATACATTATTTGTAAATATACAGGCGAACCAAAAGACTTTTTGATTTTTCTATTACGGGCAAAGACTTGCGGGTATCACTAGTAAAAAATAAAATAGGTTCATCGTCAAATGATTATTGTATCCAGGAACAGAATCTAAGGAAGAACATATTTGGTTAATTTCAGCTGTATTAAATTTCAAAAATGTGATGCAACTTTTTTTTCTCCTTGTTTTTTTTAATTTATTGTTTGTCCATTATAGGACAGTTCTCACCGACATATGACATTCTAAATTATACACCAGCTAAAATTATGCATTGGATTTATATACATTACAAAAGTGCATAAAGCAGGCTCATGTTTTATGGGAATGATAATGAACTAGTGATTTAAATGTCAAAGTTTAGTAAAATGTAAAAAATAAAATAATAAATTATCCATAAACTCACGTTTGGATGATTTCTTTGTATCCGGAGCGATTTGCTAAGTATTTCTGAAACATTTCTTGAAAATAAGACCATCGCTTCATAAGAGAACTAAAATAAAATATTAGTTGATGAATAAAATAGATTAAAAAACCAGAACAGCACCATAGCAATATTTACCAATGGATTTAATTTATGTTACAATTTCTTGCTGCCACTAATAGTAATTAAATACAGAACTTTGGTCACCTCACATTGATTTTCCAGAAAAAATAATCCATGCATTGATCAGTTTTTGAAGCATCTTTTGTGTTAAATAACGTGAATCAGTTTTGTAAGTTATCATTCGCATTAATTTTGCAAAAAAACAAACTCAGAATCGTCAATTCATTGCTGACAACATTCAAAGCTAAAAATGAGAAAGGCTTGATGTGAATAACTTTAGCAACGAAATTTGGAGTGCAAAAGGGATTTACTCTAATTTTAGGTTCAAGTACTTTGATATGAGGAGATTGAAGTGGTTATATACTCAGGTTTTGGTGAAATTGGAGCAATCAACATTCAGGTTTTGTTCCAAAGAGCACATTGTCTTGTTTTTCAAACTAAAAGACACATATCAAAAAAAAAAAAAGAAAGAAGAAGAAAAAAATGGCGATATCTCCTTGATTTTTCTTATTTAAAAATTTCAGATTCTGGGACATAATCTGTTATGCATTTGTACTCAATTATTTACTCAGAAAATATGATAATAATATTTTGCTGTTAGCCATTTTTTTTTTCTTTTTTTTTTACATCTCTGGAACATTTTTGGAAAATGAATATGTTCCTTTTTTATAAATTAGTCCTTGTTTTCTTTTAACCGCACTTTCACTTATAACTTCTTTTCATTTAACCCACTAAAATTGCATGGGAAAAAAAGATTAATGTATTCAGGGGTCTGGCCAGAGCAAATTTGGGTTCGTTAACGGACCCTTCACAAAAATCCGATCAACCAAAATGGACCTTTCACAAAAATCCAATCAACCAAAACGGACCCTTCACAAAATTCTGATAAACAAAAACTGATCTTTCACAAATTGTTTATTGAAAAGGCAAATCTCAGATTAAAATAATACAGCATATTTCCTGTATAAAAACGATAATGGTTGGAACCTTTTTTAAAGTTAAATTAGAGGAATTGACTTCTACAAAATCAGCTAATTTCGCAGAGAGAAAAAAACGGCACTCTTGTGATGCTCCTGCAAGCCATAAATAATTACTACGGCCAAATAAATATAATGCCTGTTGTTGGTTTCTTTGAAAGAAATTAACAGCTGAAAGTCAGTTTGGTTTATAATTTTGCTTGTTTGTTTTATGCAGCGATCCTGGACAGACCCATGGTATTCCATTTTATATCATCAGCCCACAAAATGTAACACAAACCTACATCACTTACTGTTTCTTAAAACTTGGTTTTCCATATTGTAGGGGAGGTATTCTGATCAAAAAAAAAATGATACACTGAATATTGATGAGGTTTGGACAGCGAAAGTAGAGATACTGATATCGAATTCAGAACTGTACTTTTGCTTGATGCTGCTTTGAAAGGAAAAAATGACAAAAAAAACTCTTTTAAGCCTCAATGGTTTGCAGTGACGACACATTTAAAGCTCCTCGATGATTGAAAAGGCTCTTTCTGAGATGAAAATAATTAATATAAAAAAGTATTATCAAAATTTTTAAATGTTGCAAATTTGAAAATAATATTTACTGTTTTGTCAGATCGTATATTACACAAATTTTTCTATAGTAAATATGTTGCAAAATACTTTTGATTGTGTGAATTAGGGATGAGCTGATTAATAGGCAAAATTTACTGGCAGGTAAAAGAATATTTTTTAAATACTTTTTAATATGTTTTAAATCTTTAAATATTTTTAAAATAAGAAACCGAGACAAAGAAATTTACTAACAATAAATGAATGTAATTTTCTGCAACATAAGTATAACATGTAGCTAGCATGAAAGTATACAAACTAAAATAAAGGCAAACAATACAAAATTTGATTAAAACTGAATGATGAAGATATTGAAATTAATCCTCACAACTGACGTTCATGTAAAACTATTATGAAGAAAATAATCCAGGAGCATTTAAATTGTAACGCAAACACATGAGTATTTCAGGATTCTCAGGAAAACTATTTCTTCCTGGCTCATATATATTTCTTCCTACACTAAATAATTCTTCCCTTTATATCATTATTTCATGATTTTTAAAAGTTTCATGTACATTTTCTTGCAGAAGGTTGTGTTAAGAAATGTACTTATTTTGAGTTAACTACTTTAATATTAAGTTTGTACGACACTTGATGTCATTCTGGTAAATAATCTCTAAAGATATTTTAGATATTTGTGAAATAAAATATTCAATCACAATTTTCAAGTAGTGGGTTAAAAAATTAAGATCAGTATGAAAGTACTTTAACTAGTAAAAAAATTAATGCATGTTGGGCAAAACAATGAATAAAAAATAAATCCGTCTTTTTATCACCACCCTCAATGAGTTGACCAGTGACCACTAAAGCACTATAGCACAAGTAGTCAGTTTACAGATTTCACACGTAGTTGAATATGATATTTAAGTTACATACTCTTTAGCGTCTTCTAAATTTGCAATGACTGCTGCCCAGCCTTGCTGCTGAAGATGTTGACCGTGCACAAGTTCATCACATTCTCGACGTCCGTTTACAGCAGCATCTGCAAATTTCTAAACGAGAGAAAACAAATTCAGTTTGAAATTTACAAAATTTTAAGAATTAACACCCTTGCCGTTGGACAGTCCCAGAATTACATGTTAAATAGACGAGATATCTGGTCATAAACTGCAAGATGGTTAAACCTAAACTAAGTAATTTTCTGGCTTAAATATATTTATCAATTATTAATGCAGTTGATAGTATCAATCAAAGTTTTTTCAAAGATACCTCTGTTTTACTCGGGAATCTTGCCCAGTGGGACTTTTGTAACCTTAAAAGAAGGTAAACCTTAAGAATTGTGTAATGGTAATTATTCTTATTCGTTACTTGATTTATTTTCAATGAGTACAGATACCGATAAATTATATTAATACAAAAAAAAAATCCTTCACTAGATAATGATCAATATACGCAACTTGTAATAATTTTCAACAAAACCAAAAATCATATAAAGTTGCTATGAGGTCAAGAAAAAAAATAGGGCACTTATTTTCTAGTGGTTCTTGGCATGGCACTGCCCATGATAAAATTCAAAATAATTTACCTGAGATGACAACTAACCTGTTTGCCTTCTTACAAACAAGTAACTTTTTTCTTGTTATTATTTCGAGGAAATGTGTATTTTATTTTGATCAATTACTTTCTAGCAGCCTAATATAAATCACTTTGAAATATAGTTGTCACGACAGGAAGCAGAATACTAAAATTAGAATTGGCTAAGCAGCACAAACAGTAGGCTTTTACAGTTATACAGTTACATAAACTCTCCAGTGAAGCACAAAGGCCAAAAAAATCTTAACTTTCTTAACGAAAAGTAAAATTATCTTTTTCAGTTCATCCCATTCCAACAGAATTCATTCAGTTCGAAAAAATCCGATATTTTGATATATATCGGATATTTTGATATAAATCCGATATTTTCAATCAGAACAAACTAGCCTTTAAACTATTATATGCACATCCTCAAATCACTTTTTATTTTCTAATATTATTATAATTATAATATATAGACTTGAAATTAATATTTCTTTCATTTTTTGTGTCTAATATTTTACATTTTATTGAATTTTAATGGAGTTAACTAAGCATTAGCTGTTTTACTCATTTTTCTTCTGTTAGTTACTTTTACAGTAATATGATTCAGAAATAAAACATATGCATTAGTTGGTGCACAGTGCACAGTCAGAAGACATTAAAACTGTTACATTACTCATAATTATATGAATATTAATAAAATACAAGTATAAAAGGAATATTATAGTATTTTGCTATATTAATGATGTATTAATGCATCATTAATAAAGCAAAGTAATATAATTATAGTACATAACTTTTTGGTTATTTTTAATAACAAATGAACAATATTACAAAATGATTAATATAATTTTACTATTGAAAATACTAAAAAATATTTGAAAAAATAAATATCGAAAATATCAAAATATCATGATATTTTGAAAATAAATATTGGATATATATCGTGATATATATCGACTGATAGGTATTGGCGAACCATGCAGATGAGTGACAAATAATTCGAACACTTATGTCTCATATGGAATAAGAGTAAAGCTTTATTAATGAGGAGTTGAAACACCCTTTAACTTAATTACAGATCATAGGCAACAAGAGATGGATCTATAAAGGACAACTTAAATCTTTTCTTGTTCAAAATAATTTGATTTAAATCATGATTAAAATCACCAATTTAAATCATTTGGTTTAAATGGTTGACACTATTATTGTTTTGTAATGTTCAAGAAGAACCTTTTGTGTTTCAAACATATTTGAATTCAACTAAATATATAAATAACCCCTTAAATATTAATATTATATTTTCAGAAAAACCTTCATGAAACTTACTTGTGCTAGAGCTGACATTACTGTTGCAGCATTACTACTTGGACTCATATTAGCACAGGCTCTGACATCATTCTCTATGCTAAGATCTATGAAATAAGAAGAAGTTAGCACATTGAAAAGTTTTACTGTGCCTAGAAAAATTATTACTTGATGGTAGAATTATTTTATAGTGGTTACAAGAAATGTTTTGAAAATTAGAGATGAAACAAGTTTATCAATTAACATGCCAGAGAGAAGTTTGTGCAATTAAACCCGGCAAATAATATTAGAAAAAATAAATTTTTTTAAAGGTGTTTAAAACCTGAATTAGTGCTGCCCGCATTGGTTTAGTGGTCAGAGAAGTCTTGTCTAACTGCGACAGGAAGGTCCGGGTTCGAATCCCGTCTCCGGCATGGACGTACTTTCTCTCTCCTGTCCTTGTCCTTTCTTTGTGTGAATGTGTTGTTATGCTGTGAAAGGTGCCTACCCTATAAATGGGTCCTTATAGCATGTGTATACTGTAAAGTCGGACCTCACACCAAATTACGGTACAGTTGAAAAAGTGAAGCAGCGCACCCCAAAATGCCAGCATCGCTGGCACACGACAACAACAACCTGAATTAGTTTTAGTCAAATTTCAAAACACTATTTTAAGGTTTTTGCAAAAAGCACTAAATTAATTCAAACATAAATATTGTATTCCTTGTCCTCACTGAATATTAATAACATTATCTTCTTTACTAATAATAAAGCAGAAAGTCTCTCTGTCCGGAGGATGTCTGTAGGATGTCTGTAGGATATCTGTAGGATGTCTGTGACGCGCATAGCGCCTAAACCGTTCGGCCGATTTTCATGAAATTTGGCACAAAGTTAGTATGTAGCATGGGGGTGTGCACCTCGAAGCGATTTTTCGAAAATTCGATGTGGTTTTTTTTTTTTCAAATTTTAAGAAAAAAAAAACTATCATAAATTACGAAATTATCATAACGTGGAATCGTACCATGGGCGCAAGCCAATGGGTGAGATACGAAATTATCATAACGTGGAACTATAACGTCGGTACAAGCCAATTGTCGAGAAAATTCACCATACATTATTTGTAAATATATACAAGCGAACCAAAAGACCTTTAATTTTTCTATTACGGGCGAAGCCGTGCGGGTGCCACTAGTTACTAATAATTAAGCTGAAAGTCTCTCTGTCCGGAGTATGTCTGGATGTCTGTAGGATATCTGTGACGCGCATAGCACCTAAACCTTTCGGCCGATTTTCATGAAATTTGGCACAAAGTTAGTATGTAGCATGGGGGTGTGCACCTCGAAGCGATTTTTCGAAAATTCGATGTGGTTCTTTTTCTATTAGAATTTTAAGAAAAAAAATATCATAAGATGAACGAGTAAATTACGAAATTATCATAACGTGGAACCGTAACATGGGCACAAGCTAACTGGCGAGAAAATTCACCATACATTATTTGTAAATATACAGGCGAACCAAAAGACCTTTTGATTTTTCTAGTACGGGCAAAGCCGTGCGGGTATCACTAGTATTTTATAAAACTTACTTATTCATTTCAGATTAACATTGGATAAATAATACCAGAAGAAAACCCTACAGTTTGTTAAAATTATCATGGAAGTAGCTAACTCAATATCAAGGGGTCAGAATGGGGATTTAAAAAGAAAGTAGGTCAGAATTATGATAAAATTTTAGGCCAATAAATATCAATTATCAACAAAATGTAAAGCTATTTTGAGCCCATGCTTCATTTTTGTTAAATTAGTTACAAACTGCATCCCCCTCCCCCCACCTGGAAAAAAAGTAGTGGATCTTTTTTTTTTTCTAAAAATTAAAATCAGGAGTGATGTTTAAGTTAGTTTTATCATAAAATGTATGTATATTGGGGATAGTTTCCTTTTTTTTCCTTTTCTTAAGATTAAAATATGCCAGACATGAAAAGAAAATTCTTGCTCTGTGAAATAGAAATTACTGGGATTAAAACAAGGTTAACAGCTACTAGTGATTTAAGGACTATGATGACATTAATCAAGCAGTGCTTGAGTGAACTGGGAATTCCAGAAAAACTTATTAGCCCAGTAAAATGAACTTTGAGTCAAAGTTTTCTTGTGTCAAACTACTTGGAATTTTAATGGAGTACTTAGAAGTATAAAAAACTGTCCACTTTAAGGTCTTGCTTGTTCGCTCCTCCATTTGATCCTGGTAAAAGCAACCCAAGATTCTGGCATTAATACAAGAGGAACCATCCGCACCGGGTCATGTCAAATTCTTGCTTACGCTGATGACGTTATCATTGCACAACCAAGTTTTAAAAAATGTCAACAGAGTTGTTTATTGCTATTAAAAAATCAGCAACAAAGTTTCACCTAAATGTTAGTTGAAAGCAAGCCAAAATGTGCGAATTTTCCGCTAATTGAGCATTACAACATTGAATATGTTGCGGGTTTTAATTATCTTGGCTCTAATGTGAACTGTTATTGCAAGTTAAATATTAAGATTAAACAACACACTGTTGTTGCTAACCATCGTAAAGAATTGAGGATTTTTTTACAATCAAAATTTTCAAATTGGAAAACATGAGACTCAGATTTAACGAAAGAAAAGAGCAGAAAGGAAGGGCATGCTGAAGAAGGTCTTGGCCCACAAAGGGCTGTCGAGTCAATAAAGATGAAAAACGGCTTGAGGCATTACTTTATAACTCAAATTTAAGGCGGTCAGTACTTACACGGGTTGAAGCTAATTTCTGGAATGGATGTCTGAGAGGGGGATGGAATAAGTTCTGGAAGTTTTAAAAGTAAAAATTAATTTATATCATCCACAGTTTTGTGAAGAGTGTATGAAAAGTACACATTTTTAACATAAAATGCTAGCCCAAAAATATGTACAGTAGACTCCCAGTTAACCATCACAACTGGGACCAAGGGAAATGTGGTTAAAGCGTAAAATGAAAAAATCAAGTTGATGGGGAAAATAACCCTAAACGACGTGCCTGACCATTTTCAACGCATTTGACGCTTTAAGTTGATACAACATAGTCGGGTCATTGTCATCAATGTCAAAATCACTGTGAACCACATCGACAACCCTTTTAATTATTTTTTTGAACTGAGAAGAAAGTATGATACTGTTTGACGAACTAGTAAAAAATATTCCCCCTTTTTTAAATTTATTTTTATTTTGTAATAAAAATACATAGTTTAAAAAACTTCAATTCTTTTCACTACTTGGTCTTTGATTTCCACACTGCAATTAACCAGTTAGTTTAATGGAAGCTGATTAATTGAGAGTCTACAGTATTTACAAATGATATTTATCAAAAATCCTTTTTTCTGCATTTCCAATGTCAGAAAATCTTCCTGCTTAAACTTATTCACAGCAAATTCACTTTTAAGACAAGGATTCAGATAGGAAGATAGAATTTCCCAGTTGGCTCTAATGTTACTTTGTTTTTAATTTTGCAAATTTAAACAAAAAGTTATTAAAATCAAAAAATGAAACACAAGGATGAACATGAACAGTCCTGGCCAAGAGCTTGCAAACATAAAAAGTTTGGTTTGAATAAACTAGTCCCTTAAAAGTCATTAAGCATATATGGCTAGATGAGAAATAAAAGTACTGTATATACACGCGCATAAGTCAAACCCCTACTTTTAGGAGAAAAATCGGGAAAAATTGAAAACCCACATATAAGTCGAGTCCCTACTTTTAGAGAAAAACGGGAGTGTTTTGCCTCTAATTTTGAATTTAAACGTTATAAAAAGGAGGAAAACGAAATTTAATGAACATTTTTATGCTAAAAACGTCCAATTTTTATTCTTTTGCACCCAAAAAGTTAACTTTTGCAATGACGATTTTTGTAAAGGGTTCGATTTTGCCGTTACAATTTTTTTTTACTTGTCGCTCTTTTTTTTATTTTATATCAATAAAATTTTATGCTGTAGCCATATTATAGTATTTTTAAAAATTGAGTAATAATTCGCTACTATCGGGAAAATTCGAGAATACAGCAATCCCTACACTTTTTGCATAGTCGGCCGTTTATGTAATTACCGTATTTTCCTGCTATCATCCGCGGACAGTCTATTATCCGCAGGTCCTAAAATCGGCCTGAAGAAAACAATGCTTCGTATAATTCCCGGCGGCATATAATCTGCGGTTAATACAATGTAAAAAGATAAAAGTTTGAATTTAACATACCATTTGAGCAACTAAACTAAAAACGTGAAAAAGTAATTACTTTGAAGGCATAATCAAAATTAATCTGAAATATAATCTAAAATATAATGATTTCTTCTTGAAATCTTGATTATAGTACTCTAATCACTTGAAAAACAAAGAGTCAAGACAAAGGAGCAAACGGTCAAATCTTGTGCAAATGGCTACCTATTTCACTGTAATCTTGCTTATTTTACATGACCTGAATTGCCAAGAGGAACATTCAAGCAATGTAAAATAACCAACATACAGGCAGGCAGCGAGGAAAAACATGCATGCTTCGTAAAATAAACAACATTCAGTCAGAGTAAGATCTGGATCGGTGAATCCTACTGTAAAAATATTGAGGTTCAATGTGTTGGTGTTAAGGGGAAAAAAATCACAGATAATCCGCGGCTGCGTATAATCAGCACCTCATAAACTTTGTCTTTTTTAGCAGATAATCCACAGATTATATGCAGGAAAATAGGGTATTTATTTCAGTCAGAATATGTAAAATCATAACAGAATGTTTAAGTATTTACTTCTTTAACATCTGCTTGAAAAGGATGGACTAAAATTGGGAAAAGGTTCACGTTTTCAAGTGTTATTTTCTAAGAAAAAAATCAGGGAAAATTTTCAGATATTTTGCCTTGCGTATAAGTCGACCCCCTACCTTTAAACCTCTTTTTTTGTAATAAATTTCTCGACTTATATGCGAGTATGCACAGTATCTATCTGTATGGTAACAAAGTATCATTCTCTGCTTGTAAAGGAACATATATATATTTTAAATTTCACAGATAAATATTGAATAAATAATTTAAATTTTACTTTAAACTACAGAAAGCAATGTATTTTTCTTCTTACCTATTGATGTACGTAAAGGAACGTCATAAGGAAATTGAGACTCTGGCTCAACATATTTGTTAAAAAGAAAAATTGGGTTGGTATCAGTTCCAGCTCCAAAGTAATTTCCAACGATATTGTCAGATTTTAACTCCTCTCCACCACTGCACAGTAAAACTTGATCCTCTACTGCAATTTCAACATATTTGGATATCTCTATTTTTAGCTCAATGACTCTAAACAAAACAAAAAGTCAATTGTGACAATCATATTTAGAAAAGGATAACAAAATTACTAGAACAAATGAAAGAACAACCAACAGAGTCTAAACTTTGGACAATACTTAAATATAAAACATAATATGTACTTAAAAGAGAAATTAAGACAATAAGTGGTAAATGAAAAGACAAATCAGGTTCACAAACAGGTGCATATTTAGATTTATGTATTTTACTTCAGTAAGATGACAGGGTACAGACACAAATTGAGTTCGCTTTAAGGCCCCTTCACAAATTCTATTTCGTAAAAGCAGCCACTTTATAAAATTTCATATCTTAAAATTAGATATTTCACAAAATTTCATTTGTAGAAACAGTTCTTTCATCCCTTTTAAGTTCAATCAATATGTCTGAAATAAAAGCATTAGTAAAAAAAAAAAAACACACAACCAGCTTACAAGTCATTTCCAGCGAAGCCTTTTAGGCTAAATAAAGGGATTTCAAATTAGATTCGTCATAGCAAAACATGCTGTAAAAGGCATGACAGATTTTTTTTCACACAAAACATGTAAAAGAAAAATATTTTCAAAAAAAATTTCTGAAAAGAAAAAATGTTCACAAATTTTTCTTTTTTCTTTTTTTTTTTTTTTTTCACAAATTCCAACTTTTCTTTTCAGCAAGAATTTCTAATAAAAATTTCGTATAAGTTTCGGAGCTGCAAAACAAAAACTGAAAGTATGTGATTAAAATTGAAAAGAATCGTTCTGAAAAACATAAAGAAATAAATTTTTGCAGAATGGCATTTTTCACCCCTTTTTTGGAATGCAACAGTTGAAGCACCAAGAGGGAGGGGAGACATAAGTTTGGGGGTAACTAGCACAAATGATAGAAGAAACTCTTGTGTGTTTCGGGGCACGAGATGGTGCTAGTAGGCCTGGCAGGTGGTTTTTTCTGCCATTTTCAACACACATACAGTAATTAAAATATATCCCCTTTTTTTTGGAAAATATCTATTTGTCCAAATTTTTGATCATCCGAATGGGATCCGATCACAGTTGAATCAGATAATTGGAGTTCTACTGTACTACCATTCAAGTAATTGCCAGTTAATATTTTTTTCCCCGAAATATTTTATAACCCATCCACTAGGTACATTTTTTGTCCAACCATGGATTTATTTAACCGAATGAAACTTTGAATTTTACCAAATGCTAGAAAGCGAGCATGTCCTACATCTATGTAGAAGATCCCATTGAAGCGACTCTGTAACCAGGGTTTGATTGTAAATGGAAGAAGATTTTTAAATCAGTTGAGTAATAATTTCACTTAAATTTCAATACAATATTTTACAACCTAACCAATTACCTAGTAAATGCATGAGAATTGTTGGGTTATTTATTTTTTTAATACCTTACCCCTAATAGCATAGCCAAAAATTACCTTCTGGGTGGGGTTTTTGATCATAACAGCCCTAATACATACAGAGTGATCCAAAAGTCTGTAAACAGACTTTCAAACACCTTATAATTATTGAACAATTTACAATAAAACAATGAAGTTTGCATGTAAGTGCTCGAAAACATGGAGGATTTTGTTTGTAATGAAAAACAAATTATATCTATTAGATGCATTTTTGACCAAAAGGTGGCACTGGAGGGCACTAAAAGAATAATGTTTATAATACAGCTCAGTTTGATAGATGAAAGTTTCAATATGACAGCTATTGAGTGTGTTTCCTATCATTGAGAATTACAGTCATTTAGTGATGTGGATCGGGTAAATACCAAACGGGTAGGTAAATATTTTTTGGGTATTCACTCGGGTATCTACCGAAGACCTGGGTATTTCTACTGGGTACCAAAAACTGGGTATTTTATTTTAAAAAATGCAAAAAGTGAACGGGATTTTTTTTTAAAATCTAAATATGAAATTTTTGGTAAAAGTGATACATACATATGTATTACACAGTTAATAATATGCCTTATACACAAAAATGCCTTACATAAAAGTTTTGTACAGTTACAAAAATGCCTTATATATAAAAAATACCTAAAAATTAAGTTTTGCAGTCAAAGTGTAATTTTTTTGTATAATATAACTCTTCTAGAGATATATTTGAAAAATGCGACAATGTAAGTGTCAAACAGCCATTCTTAAGTGGTATAAAAAAAAAGTTTCTCGTAAGAACATGTTTATAACGACCTGATTTAAAGCCTCGGAACTCTAATTAATTTTCCTTTTTGCTGCATATTTTTCTTATTTCCATACACTTCAGATAATTACCTTTCCATTGATACCAAATTTTTGAGGAAAAGATTCATTTAAAATTTTGCCATTTTTTCCCCTTTTCCTGTGGAATTGCCCTACATCGTTACACAAATACAAAAGTGACGACCAGCAACAGGCTCTGGGCCCAGCTAGACTGGTCCTAGTCAATTTACAATCCCCAGTGAAGATCAATGGCCCTCTTAAAACTATCTACTCCCTTGCTCATTATCACCTCTTCCGGTAAGTTGTTCCAAGGTTCCACTACCCTGCTAAAATAATAATTTTTCCTAATATCCATGTTAGCCTGAGATTTAAATAGCTTAAAACAATGACCCCTCTTCCTGTTTTCAGTGCTAAACTTTTAGCCCCATAACATCTTTCATTTTAATAAATTTAAACAACTGAATCATGTCCCCTCAGTCTCTTCTTTGCTCAAGACTGTACATTTTTAGCATTCTAAGCCTGGAATCGTAGTCTAAATGAGAAAGTCTATTAGCCTTGTAGCCTGCCTTTGAACCCTTTCCAATACATTAATATCTTTCTTAGGATAAGAAGATCAAAACTGAACAGCCTACTCCAAATGAGGTCTTACCAAACTCCTGTATAAGGGCAGGAGAACTTCTTAAGAATTGTTTGAAATAGATCTATTGATTGTTTTATTGTAAAAGGTTTTGAAACATCTATTGACTCTTGAATCATCCTAAATATAATCTACCGTATTTTGATTGGCAAAAATGTGTTAAAACCAAGGGCTCTGGAAGGGGTTTTGACCCCAAAACCCCCTCCCTGGATGTGCCACTAATTGTTCTCCTGTAACTATTGGAGACCAAGCTTCAAGTGATAAGATAAATTATTCTCTAGAAAAATTATTACTAAAGGATTTTCAAAGAGAACGAAGAAATATAGATATCTTTAAAAGCAATTTCTACACAACTAAATTTGAATCAAAAAAATATATTACTTTTTGACAGCAAGATTCATGTCAAATTTCATCATAGTACCAGTGCTCACAACGAAAACATACAACATTTCTGTAAGTAGCTGTCTTCCACAAATAAAATAAAATCATTCACCTAAAAAAGAGAAACATTTGCCTTTTAAGGTAATTCAAAAATATAAATTTAAGAGTTGATTTTTTTTTTCTTCTCAAAGTTACTATTTTTAGATATTTCTGAAGCTAAATGGGACATTGAACGTCCATTCAATATTTTCCTCCCTGCGATGCAAAAATGAAGAAAACAAATTTCATTCTTAAACCTAAGTTCAAAATATTCTAAGTCCTCACTTATTGATAAAAACTTCAAAAATCTAAACAATGAATATAGTGTACTTTAAAATTCAGAAGCTTGAATAAAATTAATAACTGAAACAACATTTTGATAAAATCTAATCGATTATAAACAAATACATGTATGGTTTTATGTAAACGAATAAAATAAGCACCTTTTAATAGTAGCACCAAAGAATACATGTAAAGCATTAATTTTTTTTCCCATATGTATGACACAGCATGAAATTTACAATAGTTAACTTATGAAAATATATTGCAACTGTTCGAAGAATCATAGCAATACGTAAATGTGGATATGACGTATTTTCACAAATTGGATGAGATAACACAACACAGACATCTAAAAATAAATAAAACGAAAATCATCAAAGTTACGCTAGGAAAACATGGCACTAAATTTCTCCTCGGTGCTTTGTGTTGACGTTACTGTTATTGTTTACTTCAGAATAAGAAATTTTCGAACGACCTCACATGAAACATCAAAACAATCAGAATTTCACAACGACTGGGTTATATTCAGCCGTGTCTCTCACCCCTGTGTGACGTCAGAAGTCGAAAACATCTATAAAAAGTCTTTCATGCTGCCATCTAGTGATCACCTACTCGACAAATAAACAATTCGTTTAACACAAATTTAATTGTTTTCGTTGAAGAAGGACGGAAGAAGCACGGGGGAGTGGCGTCCGTGAACGTCAGCAGGAGGTGGACTCTATGGCCTTTGAAAACAATTTTAATTTATAAAAATTACATTTGATTTAAATAGGTCTATCGTTAAAATTACATAAAACAAATTAAATTTATTCTAAACGAAGGAAAACTTTAAAATACATAAAGGAAAACTACTTCACGAAAAATATTAAACTTCTCTTATGTCAATCAGGAAGGATGCATCTCCACTCACTTGCTTTCAAAAATAAAATCAATTAATAACGGACTAAAAAGTATATTAAAAACTACAAAACACATCACAGAAATAAAAAAAAGAAAATTAATTTGAATTCTGAAATTTTGAAACCAAATTATATTTTTCGCAATCACGAACTGAGACAGGACCCTACTCATTGGAGTTATTGTTCCTAGAAACGGCTCTGTGTAGGGGGTATGTGTATGTGTGTGTAGGCATGTGTTTGTGTATGTGTGCTGGCATAAGTGTGTGGGTGGTTGTGTGTGTGTGGGGGGTATGTGTGTGTAGGCATATGTGTTTGTGCCTGAGTGCATGCATGAATGTGTGGGTAGTTGTGTGTATGTGTGGGTGTCTATATGTATGCGTAGTGTATGTGTGTGTGTGCGTGTGCGTGCGTGTGTGTGTGTGTGTGTGTGTGTAGTTGTGTATGTATGCGCGTGTGTGTAGGACATGGATGCAACCTGGAGACGGCTTTCGCTATAGGAGCAGCATCGTGAGGAGCCCGTCGAAGGTGATGGTGCGGAGGGTCACGGTGGGAAAAATCAAAAGACGCCAAAAACAGTCAAATGAGAACAATAAGCAATCGTGATTGCTCCAAATATATATATATATATATATATATATATATATATATATATATATATATATATATATATATATATATATATATATATATATATATATATATATATATATATATATATATATATATATATATATATACCAAACCTTGTTTTATATATATATATATATATATATATATATATATATATATATATATATATATATATATATAAAACAAGGTTTGAGAGCTTAAAAAAAAGTAAAGGAGCTGAGGTTCAAGGGCACAAAAAACTGAAGGTAAATGTAGGTTTTAAGGCAACGAAAAAAAAACGATTGCGCACAGGGTTTCAGGGCATAAAAAAGAAGGCGCACAAGTTCGAGAGTGCAAAAAAAAAGGCGCATAAGAGGACGTTCGATGGCGTACAGGCAGTAAGGCCCCTTGGTCCTCGAACCGATGGCCAGCGGGCCAGTCTGCCAATGCCTACAATCGCGTTTTAAGTACTTCAAGCTCGAAAACTTTCAGGAGAAAGTTTCAACTCTTATTCCGTCCTCTATAAATGGCATCAATTGTGTTTTCATAATTTTAATTTCGAAAAATTCGGGAGAAGTGTTCCAAGATCATTTTACCTTATCTCCTAACAGGATCGATGACCGTGTAAAGTTACATTTATGGATCTTCAATTTCAAAAAATTGTTGAAGACCGGGACACCATCCCTTTTTTTTTTTTTTTTTTAATGTTATGCGGTAGACGCGGAATTTAATCTTAACGATAAGTGCACTGAGTGGGTATCGACTGTATAAAACCTTCATCTTTATTACCGTATCCTAATCATCAGTTCTTTTTTTATGGATATACGTCTCGTGTTTCCTATTTTAGAAAATCCCCAGTCATAACGGACGCAAATTTCTTGGCCATTTCCTTTCCATTCCTCTAGTAGAAACAAGAAACTCAACGAGTTGGGTCCAAACGCAATTCCTGATTGTGAGAAACAATTTGAATTCAAAACGTCGTAAAATTCAAATGATTTTTCCCCCGACGTTTTCCTCTCATGTGTTTACGGTTTAATTTTTGAAGTATTCCAAATATATATAAGTGGCTGGTGCACCAAGCAAATAGTAGGTCAAAAGAAGTATGTGGGGTTAATGAGCGCGGCCTCTGAAGTGGGGGGGGGGCTATATTAAAAACTTATTATTGATTCAATGACCTCCAAAAAATGTGGATTATAGCCACAAAAATCAGGATGGATGGCCACCGTAGATTTTCGTCTTCCAATTCAAAGTTTAATTTTTGTGAAATAAGATGAGAGAAGTTTATTTATTTGGATTTTTTAGTTTTCACTTTCGAGAAATGAATCAATCCACCCTATAAAAAAACATTTTTCAATCGATCATTATTTTTTAATGCCAAAAAGTGTGGGGGCAAGGCCCTTCAACTCTTGAAAGTGAGGCGGGGCAGTTACCGCTTGCCTTACCCCTTGTAATAGTGACGTTCCGGATATCCGCATCCGTATCCGCGGATATCCGAGGGAAAAATAAATATCTGTATTCGCATCCGTATCCGTTGCTTTTTTGACGGATCTTAAACGGATCTTTTCTATTCTAAAAATTCTTAAATATTTGAATAAAAGACTCTTAAATACCGTTTAAATTAAGTTTTATTCCCTATTTAAATTATAAGGTATCATTTCAGAAGCCAATTTGTACCCCCCCCCCCCCCGTCGCAAAAAGGAACGGATAATATGTAAGTTTTAAAAGTGTATCTATGTGTCTATGTGTGACATCGTAGTTCCTAAACAGATGAACCGATTTTGATAGTTCTTTCTTCGTTCATATGGCGACTTAATCGAAAGAGTTCTTATTTTGGTCTCGTCTTTGTAGAACTTGAATTAAAAGAGATATTAATAAAAACCGACTTGACGTTTTTCAGAATTATGGCAGTAAAAACTTACCCGCACGTTAAAAATATTGGCCATAAATTGAAAGGACGAAGTTTTCTGCGTTTGATATTTGTTTGGAACTTCCAAGTTATACAGTAGGAGTTATAATCTTGTTAAGTAAATTTGAAATGCAATTCTAAGCTTTTATACGCGTGATTGGTAGCGATTTCATAGTCGGAAGATAAGGAGGAAAAGCTCAATGATTTAAAATTTCTATCCGCCGTCAGTTCATATTTGTTAACAGTGTGTGTTCTGACCCGCGAAATCCAGCTTAATGTGAGGTCGGCCCTCTGAGATAGATTTTTTTTTTCTTTTTGAGCAATCATAATTGCTTATTGTTCTCATTTGACTGTTTTTGGCGTCTTTTGATTTTTCCCAACGCCACCCTCCGCACCATCACCGTCGACGGGCTCCTCACGATGCTGCTCCTATAGGAAAGTCGTCTCCAGGTTGCATCCATGTCCTACACACACGCGCATACATACACAACTACACACACACACAAACACATGCACACACATACACATACACCTACACGCACATACAAACACATACACACACGCATACATACAGACACCCACACATACACACAACTATCCACACATTCATGCCTACACACAGACACAAACACATATGCCTACACACATACGCATGCCCCCCCCCCCCACACATTCATACACACAACTATCCACACACTTATGCCAGCACATACACACAAACACACATGCCTACACACACATACACATAACCCCTACATACAAACACATACCCCCACACACAAACACACACGCCTACATACACACACTCATGATTGCGAAAAACATAATTTGAATTCAAGATGTCAAAATTCAAATAATATTTTTTTTTTAAGTTTAATTTTAGTTTTTGTTATTGATTTGGGGTTTCTGTTCTTCATTTTGATTTTTCTCTATGTTATTCCGTTGGTCGGAGTAATTTGGGTGGAATGGGTCAGCGCTGCATTTATGCTGAAATAAAATGCGAAAAATTATTTTTAGTCTATCCAGTAACGGCTTTACACTCTTGCTCCTGTATCCCACATATACCGAGCAAGCTAGAAATAATTTTTCATATTCTATTTAAGCATTAATGCAGCGAAAACCCGTTCCTTCCAACCTCCCTCAATTTTAACGGGGATTTCTTTAAAGAGTAAATCATAGTCTTAATTATATTTTCGCCGTAGATGACATTTTTTGAAGAAACAGTGTTATTATTTTGACGGGAATACCTTCCGTAATAAATTTTACACTTGGATAGTTGAATTGGGCAAAAAAAAAAAAAAAAATTGAGATCCGTATCCGTATTCGCGGATCTTGACACTAATGATCCGGATTCGTATCCGCGGATCTACTTTTTTTAACGATCAGGCTCATCACTAGTCAGTAATAGTTTTCAATGCAGATTATTAATGCAAATATATATTAGGGGACCTGGGACATATATATAAAGTTAAATTTTGTATTTTTTAATTCATTTATATTGTTGCGTCAAACGTTCAATATCTTTATATATATATATATATATATATATATATATATATATATATATATATATATATATATATATATATATATATATATATATATATATATATCCCCTTTATGCTCTCATGTGTTTTTACTAAGCCTATGGGAAAGTGGACTTCCCTTAAAAGATTTTAAAAATATTTAGAAGGGAAGAGCAATTTTCGTGCGGCTATTTTTGGCTGAAGCCGTTTGGCTATTTTCAAGGCCTCTACTTGTATTTTTGAAATAATAATACAAATATAATGACTAATTAGTTGCGGAAATAAACTTCCTAAAAGGACAGTTTTTATTCCTGTAACACTGTCTTTCGCTACGGAATCTTCAGGAAGTCTTCAAATTATTGCGGGTCTAGGGCCTCACTTTTAGTTCATCGGGCTCTGGTTATTTTTCAGAATTTTAACCTGAGAAACCCCGAAGTATAGTTTATTATTATTATCATTATTATTATTATTATTCCTAGCAGTTTTTTATATTACTTCCAACTTAAGCCGCTAGGTGACACTATAATCTTCCAGCTGCTGAACTTTGTCATGACGTCACGAGACCCGACTAAATTTAACAGTTTTTAGAATTTCGAAAACCAAAACAGCTGACGCCATGTTATGTTTACATAGTTGTAATGACTGAAAACAAAAGGGGTTATTTTCGCTGGATTGGGGAAAGAGATACTCTAAGCGATCACACACAGTTAAATTAATTTTTTTCATTGCATTAATCTTTGTACTGGGAAATTGAATTTTTGCTTGATCATGATATCGACACTCGCTCCTGAAACTGAGGAGTGACAAGTATTTTTTGAAAGAAATTTGAGTGTGAGAAAGTAGTCGAATTATAAATATTAAAGTTTCTGTTACGTTTTCAAAATTCTCAATTTCGTTATTTATCTTTTGTTTATTCCCATTCATCATGAAAGTGTAATCCAGTAAATTTATTCATACAAAATTCCTCTTGTCCCTACAGCGCCTTTAATATCTAAAACAAAAGAGCAAAGAGCACGCTAAATATGCCGCAATAATGGTAAAACTCCAGGTGAAAACTAAATGCAAATACACCCAAAACTTTTTTTTATGCGGAGGATAGGGACTGCGTTAAAAAAATCGCATTAAAAAATTGTTCGAAAACTTCACGAGCAGCTATAAAAAGTGCAATATATATTTGGTGTAAAAAGGTGAATGAAAAGTAAGCCCAACAGAAAGGTGAATAGCGTAAAAATGCGAACCAGCTGGTCGCCACAGGCGGCTAGTTAATAAATAAAAAAACCGGAGGGGCGAGGGGGGAGGAAAAAAACGGAAGACGCGCAGAGGGCGTTCGAGGGTGCACAGGCGAGAGGGCGCATCGAACTAGGTGCCCCTGTTCCAGATCCTCTGCGAGTACCACACCACCGTCTTCAGCACTATAAAAAAACTTTACTCCGTAAATATATACTGTGGCAGAGCATTTTGCACTTTGTGTAACCTTATTCCGGCGGCTATAGCTTACTCCATAGCAATGGAGTAACTTAAATGATAAAACTGGTGCAACGTATGAGAGTTACACCAGTTTTATCAGTTAAATTACTCCATTGCTATAGAGGCAGCTAAGTTGGCACCGCTTTTAGGAGTAAGGTTACACTTTTTTTTTTACAGTGATGTGCTGCTCCTCCACCATTCGCTCCTCCTAGGTTGTTGCTTTCATACACAAGTACGCTTACATACACACACCAAGGCTTCACTCGATGCGCGTCTAATCAGGCTCAGTCATTTCAATAAAAGTTGTAGTATGAAATCAATGAATCAAACAAAAAACCGGTCAGACTCCAGTGACATCTGTTTGATTTTGTGGCAACTTTTAACTATATAAACATCAGATAAGTTCATTTTTAAAGAGAATAATTATTCAAAATTGAGTTCAAAAGTATTTGAGTTAATTTAAAAGCGGATTTTTTCTTCATGGAGAAGAGTGTTAGAAAAGATATTTTAGGTAAAAAGTGAAAAAATATGAAACTTTGTCTTCAAGAAAAATAAGTTTTGAAACAAAATCACATGAATTTAAGCTGAGGAAGATGTTTATCTAGTTAAATCAATGTAAACTCCGAGTACGAAAAAAATTTGTGATAAATTATTCAAACTTTTCGCAATGAAGCATTTTTAAAATTATTTGAGTAATTAACTGCAAACCTTCAATAAATATAAATTGGAGTTAGCATTTGCATTACAATTTATACATTAATTAACAATTTCAAACGAGTTTAAAAAGGAGTTTTCTGTTTGAAAACGTTTGTAAATAAAATGTTTCGGAAATACTGTTTTTTTTGGGGGGGGGGGAGAAGAAATTTGGAAAAAGAAAACAAATGAAAGTAGCGATTGTTTTTCATAATTATTACTGACTCAGGCAACGCCGGATATTTTTGTTAGTTGATAAATATATTTATGAAAACATTCACAAAGCTTTCAGTAATTTTTTTCTTATTTTAAAGTTTAATTCAAAATTAGTTATTTTTTAAGACATATTCTAAAAATGGTGAATAGCTCAATTTGATATGTTTATTTTTTTTTTCATAATAAGAACTAATAAAATGCACAAAAAATGCATAGAGATACAATTATATTAAAGAAAACTATGTAGAAAACATATCAAATAAACATTTTGCCACGAAACTGATCGTTAGTATCGATCATTATACATTACAATTTATATCATTAATAAGGAGTAAGTTGTATGGTAAAGAACAAGAAATTTAAACCATTTAAAAGTACATTGAAACAATAATGAATTCACCAGGAAAAACATGCCAAAAAAATTTCAAAAAAGGAAAAGCTAGCAGCTTTTCATTTAAAGATTTTTATAAACCTGCATTCCAGCCTTTAAAAAAAAATAATAATAATTCCTTCTTATTTTTTAAAGATTTTACTGCAACTTTTATCGTCGTTTCGTGGGTGGTTTCATTTACTGGGAAGATTATTGAAACTTTTAATAAATATATAGGTAATATAAAGCTATATGTAATAAAACTTTAAATGCTTTCGATGATTTAATTTATTTATTTCTCGAAACAGAATGTTGTTTTGTCTTTATCGAGGATTTTTAATCAAAACAAAGTAAAATAATTCGCCAAATAAAAAACGACCTATTAAAATAATATGAGAAATCTCGTTAAAATATTTCGCTAAATCGATTTCAATTCTCCATTATTATGTGACATAATCAGCTGAATAAATTAACCGACTCATAAATAAAAATTGAAAGTGTGTAAATTTTGTAAAATTAGAACAAGAAACAAACATACGACGATGTAAGCTTTATTTTTCAATTTTCGCCGACGATCATGTAAGTGCGAGTTTTCAGTTTCCGCCAAGGTAAAGAGAAAACTCACCAAGCCAAGCGACGTACCTATAACGATATAATATCAAAAGAGAAAATATGTATTGCACTCCTACCGATATTGTGAAAATAAAACAATTATTGTCGAAATCTTGACGATTGCGCCATTAAATACCTTCTTTAAATATGCAGCAAAATACTATATAATTTATAAACAGCAAGGTTTCCATCTTAGACATTTTTTTTTTTAACTTAGAGGAAGAGTAACATTTGAACCCTTCTCGATATCAACTCGTGTTAAATGTCTCAAAAAATTTATACGTAATCCCTAGGCCCGACTTACTAAAAGTGAGGTCCAAGACCCACAACGGACTTGGGCTTTGGAGTCCCCTGTGCTTCAGGGATGCATTTTACCAAAAGTGAACGCCAATGAGAAATAGTTGAATCCTGAGTTGGGACCAGCTTTATCTGAAAAGGGAATTTGTTTTTCTTGAAAAACAAACCTAATACGCCGTTCCGACATCACCCTGTTCTACACATCGGTTTACCATATCAATGAAATTATACGTTAAAGATTGAAAAAGCATCACTTTTTACAGCAGAAATAATTCGTTAACTGATGTAAACAAATGATTTTCCCCGGTCATACTACAGCGGTCATTTACGGGCAAGTCGGCGCCTTTGATCTTTTGAGTAACGACTGAACCTGATAAGACGCATATCAAGTGAAGCTTTGCACACACATATACCTACACCACATCAAACTTATACGCCTACGCGCGCGCACACACTCGTGATTGTGAAATGCAAAATTCGAATTCAAGGCGTCAAAAAATCCAATTTCCTTTTTTGGGGGGGGGGAGGGAGGGTATAATAATACAATACGCATATTTCTGAAACTACAATTCCTGTTTATATTCCCTTTACTTTAAAGATTAAGGATGTATGCCCAAGCACTAGTTTTCCAATAAAAGTTATATCACCCTTACGTTTCGGGGATCAGTAAAAAATTGAGGAAAACAAAAATGTTTTTTGATCATCATTCTCATTCATCATAAATAGCTGAGAACAAGACGGAAATTTCAGAAATTAGTTAGATTACTATGTACAACTATTTTACATACTTTTGAGAAAGTATCACTGATATTCACAAAGATATGAGCATTTCATTCCAAACTACGAATTTTATTAGAAGGTTTTCGGCTCATAACACGCAACGTTTTCCATCAAAGCTTACCAAACTTCCAGAAAACTTGTCAGCATACAAGAGAAGTATAATAGTACTAAAATTTGAAGTTAAAATGTTGAGATTCCTCAACTCATAGAATTCCAGTCGAATATATCAAAAATTCAGAAAGTCATCAGCGATCTAATGAGCCGAATTATAACAGCTCTTGAATAGGCGACGAATTGTGAGGAATTGTCCGCAAATAATGTTTTCATCATAAATCACAGTCATACTGAACGATTGCAAGCAAATGTTGCCAACTTGCGAACGACCCCTCACGATTAGTCGCCTATCCAAGAATTATTGAAATTCCGTTCATTAGATCGCTGATAACTTTCTGAATTTTTGAGATATTCAACTGGAATTTTATCATGAATTGAGGAATCTAGTTCGTTTTAAGATTATGAAAGTTATAAATTGCTATCTTTCAAGCATGCGCAGTAAAAAATTGCTTTAAATGTCCATATTTTATCAAATTTTTAACATTTTAATTTCAAATTTTAGTATTATATTTCTCTCGTATGCTGTCAAGTTTTCTGAAAGTTTGGTAAACTTTGATGGAAAACTTTGCGTGTTATGAGCCAAAAACCTTTAATTCGTAATTTTGAAAGAAATGCTTATATTTTCGTGAATATCAGGGATACTTTCTCGAAAGTATGTGAAATAAGTGTACATAGTAATCTTACTAAGTTCTGAAGATTACAGCTTATGCAACATTTTAAAAAAAAAATCGGCTTTCCCCATATTAGTTGCGATACGAAAAGCGTGCAATCATGGTACTGCTCTTGCATGTTTCGAAGGGGGAAACAAGAGGGGTGGGGGGGTCGGGACTTTGCTTTTTTTTAGTGCATACTTTAAATACTAACATCTTGCAAAAATTTAGCTTTCCCCTAATTTGTTTCGACACAAAACCTTTATTGACTGGGCTAGTATGTCAGTTCTTCAATGAAAGGAGAAACTCTGTAAAACTCTTTTCATTGCCATCATAGTGTTAATGCAGGGAAAACAACCAAAGACTTTCTGTCCTTTTTGCGAAGAAACCAGTTTAAATTTTAAGACAATTTCAAATTGGGACATAAAAATCTTTGGCGACTTAAGGAGAAGGTTCCGAATTTTTTCGAAGATGAAGTTCAAAAAACGCAAATTTTGGTGACGTGCAAGTTTTCACTTAACAAACTTCGAAACTCGAATGCAAGAAAACGCTGGTTTTGGCCTTTCATGGTGAAAATAAAAAATGCGAGATCGGGGCTCTGAACTTTTTTTTTTTTTTTTGAAACTGAAGACTTATTTTGGCTAAATTTGAATCACTTCAGGGGGAGGCTGCGGAAGCTCCTCCCCTTTAAATCTTTCGAAATTAAAGTCTTAAAAATGCAATTTTAGGCTGCATTTGTCAATGTGTCACAGGAAAGGTGAGTAGGTTCGAAGGGCTCCCCTCTGGAATTTCTTAGAAGCTTGTCTTTGGAAGGTTTAGGCCGTCTTGAGTAACGTAGATATATGAAGGGTGTGCAGGGCTCTTTCTAAATGCATTCCGAAATTCGAGTCTTAAAAACGCATATTTTAAGTACTCTTTTGTGAACTTAATGGAAGAGATTAAAGGGAGGGGTCTCCCTCGAAAAAATTTCGCAGCTAAAGCTAGAAAATGCCAACTTTAAACATTTTAATGATCTCTGAATGCTACTGTACTCAGAGTATACATATTGCATGTGACACCAAAAAGAGCCTAAATTTCCATTGTTATGGCTTTAATTTCTAAACTATCCTGGAGGAGAGATCCCTTTTCCCATGCTGCTCTACAAATGTCATGAAAGAACAAAAATTGCATTTTATAACTTCAATTTGAAAATCTTTTCAACCGAGATTAGCGTACCCATCTTGATCCCCATAACTTGCCTAAAAGCAGCCTAAATGACCTTTTCGGGGCTTCAGGTACAAACACTTTCCCATAGCGCCCCCCTCCCCGGTTAATCATGATGATAGCATTAAAATGGGGTTTTTGGAGGGAGACCACAAATCTTCCATATGTCCAAAAACAGCTTAAAATTGAGTTTTTAGAGCCTCAATGGCAACACATTTCCAAGAAGGGGAGAGTCCATGCCCCCTCACTCTCCCATTAATGTCAGCAAACATTGCTAAAGGTGCATTTTTAGGTTCAAAAGAAAAAGAGCTAGAACAGCACTCACCCTCTCTACAAATCCCTCGACACATAACTGGAGAATATTTCGGTTTCAAAGCGTAATTTTCAAACATATTTCTGGATGAGCACCTGAACCCCATGTTTTCTACTAAGGTTACCAAAAAGTCTAAAATGGATTTTTAGACCCCAACTTTCAAAAATTACTCGGAAATTTCAATTTTAAAACTTTTTAGAGGCAGATTGCTAAATCCATCCTCCTCATCAAACGTCTCCAAAGATTGACTAAAATTGAATTTTTAAAACTTTATTTTAATAAAATATTTGACTAGTTTTTTGAAAAATTTCCGATGTCCTCTCCCAAAACGATCAGCTAGATCCACCACTGATTGTAACCAGCTCTACACAGGTCTAAACAAGGCAACTTTGATTGTAACCCCCTGTACATTATGTAGCCATTTTAAAAAAGGTTTGTATTTTCTTATGCACAGCAAAAGTACTGACACATTGAAAAGAAAACAAAAAACAACTTCATTATGCCAGTTGAATACTTTTACTCTGCACTAATTCATAGCTTATTTTTTTACAAGAAGAAATATATTCACATTTGATCAGATTTAAAAATATATATGTACACCAATGAAATCTTTAATTTCAAATACAAAACATGATCATTTATGAACATTGTGAGCAATAAATAATATTCTGTTTCACTAGAACTCACAAAATCCAATAAGATACAATAACTGAGTGGGAATAAACTTCTCTTTTAGCAACAATATTTTAAAGCATCTTTTTTTAGACATATACAAAAGATAACTGTTAGCATAAAGCTGTATTCGGTTAAATATAAGATTTCATTTAACAATGCTGCATACATTCGTTCTGTTATTACTTTTTATTACTGTCTCACATTTATATTGCCTCACACACAATTTAGATATCAACAAACACTATTAAACCCCAACATATTCATCACATGCATGACAGAAACGTTCACTAAAAACAATTATCACCTCTCTCTCATTAACAATTTTCAGATCATAATTAAAACTAGGCTCAGCCTTAGGTATAAGACTCCTGAATATATTTGCATATGGTTCCAACTCTAAAATGTAAAATAATAAGACATGGACTTGCTTCAAAAGGATTAACATATTATGATCATATAACAATATTGACAAGGCTCATTTACTAGTTAAAATAAAACAAATTCTAAAACTGTTCTGAATTCTTGCGTATAAATAATAACAATTTTCTGTGAATCATCTGAATATTGGGATATATCGTCGGCACCATGCTAAACTAGCGAATGTGAAAAATCACGATTTGCATTTTTCAAATTCGATAGTTTGCTGTAGTGCTCAAAAAAGGTTACCTACTGGTTATAACTACTTCAAACGATAGTTTTCCCCTTAATATTATCTATAAAAATTAAAACATTGGAAATAACTAAACACTCAAGTGGAAAAAATTGTTTTGTCTCTTCTGAAAGGTGCCAATTTTCACATTCGTTAGTTTAGCATGGTGTTCAGAATCTTTGAAGATTAAGATATGTTAAATAATGACCTCAACAAACAAAACTGAAAGCAATATGAAAAGAAGGTTAACACTTAACTCAAAAACAAAACATTATCACTTACGGAAATTGATTTCATAATGTTGTAAATAAATTTATGAATATTGTTGTATAGTGTGGCTCTGATAACTTGAGCATTGACCTTGACAATGTTTATGTCTTTTTGAGGTGATAGGGAAGAGTAAATGGCAGTGAGTTGAGTTAGATTAGGTTGCTGTCATAGTTTTGCAAAAGTATTCCAACTCAAATTTGCGAAAAATAACACATCCATTTTTCACTGAACTCTCCAAAAAAAAAAAAAATAGTAAGGGGCTGTCCCATAATATCTATAAATAATGTCTCTTTTTTCAGCATTTTGACCCCTTCCCTCTTTTTGTCACAAAATGTCACACTTGACGTTACCCCCTCTCCTTGACACATGTCATGCTGTATCTCATAAGCATATTCTCATAAAAAATGCCTGATGTCACACTTATCTTGATATGATATCCCTCCCCCTAGTCACAATCTCCCCTTTCCCCTCAAAGACTGACGTCATTTGTGGGCAGCCCCTAAACATCATCAAGGTCATAGCTCAACTTATCAAATCTACACTATCGACAATTTTACTTTCAAGAAATTCAATTGAAAACACAAATAAGTATCAAAGAAATAAGCATCGAAACTCAACCAGAGAATCTCTTTGTATTCATAGTGAACAAGTACAAAAATTACATATGTATAAAAAGTATATGAAGTATATAGAAAGAAATGTGTTCAATGCTCATTAATTAATGATAACAGAAGAAAACAAATCTGACCATTGAGAGCTAATTGCATCGAAATGTTTATGCTCCCATTTAGTTATACAGTAAACTCTCGATTATCGGATGCTGGATTATCCGCAGGTTTTTTTCACATTCTCGTCAACGATAACAATTTTGTCCTAATGCCAATCCACCAATTTTCATTTTACCCAATCATAATAACCCGTTCATAAATTATACGCTGAAAAAGAAGGCAAAGAATTTAGACGGAGATGTGTCGTTTGCTCGAAGCAGAATAAAAGACTTAACACCGCCTATGAGTATAAAATGAGCAATGCACATTGCTCAGTGCTTTGAAATTTTTCATGAGGCTTTAAAATATGAATTGTTCCAATATTCTTCAAGTACTTCATAAAAATTAAGCGCAGATATTTTTCCTGTTTTGTACAAAATATATTGTCTAATTTTAATAATCTTAGTTACAGTAAAAAACAATATATATAGGTATATATATTTTTTTTATTGTTCATTAAATTTTTTTGTTATGATTGAAATTATGACATACGTATTTTATCATATATTAAAAAATGGTTTGGTTTCTACGCAAAGTGTACATTTTATTCATTGTTATGTAATGCGTACTTTCTAAAACTGCGAATTAGGCTTAGCGGGAGAAATTGCCCCGGCCTGTACACACAGTCCACATGTAACAGCTGCCGTTCTGAGGGAGCGCTGGCTTCGGCGGACTGCTGTCCTGAACGGGTTAAAATAAGGGTCTTAGTCAGAGTCAGTTAAACTGTTAGTCTGACTTGTTCGGCTTTGCATGTAAACTGTTTGCAGTTATAAGCTTTAGATTTCACATACATTTTTTACATTCAATGTTATCATTTTTAGCTATAATTAAAATGTATGGGTGAGTGTTATTCATATTTTTTTAGCTACTGAAAACACTAAAATCATTTTTAACCTATTATTCGGATTATCCACGGTTTTTGCCTATCTGAGGTTACCGCGCCACCCTATTCAGGGGATAATTGGGAGTTTACTGTACTAGCATAACATTTTTTTTATATATAAAAACCATATAAAAACTAGGTTTTGGGTATAATGTGCCAATTGTTAAGGAACAAAACCAGACAATTTAGATCATTAAAAAGGAAGGAATATAACACTGTCAAAAGTACAAAATTCAAAAAATTTTAAATAGCGAATGACCAAATAGACAATGAAGAGAAGCTTAAGTCTGAACTATTAAAAACAAAAGCTATTTGCGATAGGCTGAAACATAAATAATTTGTCAATAAATCTTAACCTTAAATACACATATCATGGGCATAAATGAAACGAAATGCTGATATAATACTACTAAATTTTAAGAATGTATAGTTAGTTTATGTTTAAAAGTTTAAACTTATTTGTATTTTTGTACACTCAAACATGAAAACATATTTATTGAAAACTAAAACCAAATGTAAAATAAACAATAATGATGAATAAAATCATTTTGAAGTAGTTAAAATTAAATTTTTCAAACTGCAGCAAAAGTCAAACATGTTCTTAATTTTTGGAAAATATGTTTTCATACAAACACTTTATATCAATGATATTAAGTAACAAGCATTTCTGTAGAAAGGAAAAAAAGTTGTACTTATAAATGCAAATAAATCCTTAAAAAAGAAAGGAAAAATAATTGCAAAAAAAAAACTTTTATAAGATAATTTTTTCAGTATAAATAAGTAAACATTTCAGCATACAAAGGTAGAACTCTAAGTCACAAACAAAAAGGTTACGTAAGAATAGGGGACAAGGGTTTGAAAAATCTTACATATCCTCACATGGGGTAGAGGGGTCAAAAGTTGCCAAGATCATCCTTACATAATTAATGAATTTGCCCCTTACATGCCATATCTGTATGCAATAAGAAAGCTTTACATGAGCTGGTCTCATATAAAGATGGGCTACAAACAGGTAATTCCAATAACATATGGGGGATACATTACATAACTTTGAGGGGGTTTTTTCTTGTATATCGTCACATTAAACCTAAGGCTGCCCTTGAATGTAGCACATGATAAATTTAAATAAATGCATTTGTACTTGAGTATTAAAACTTAACGAGTGCATCATATGGAAACAAAGAAAATGCTTCAATATGCGCTAAGAAAACTCACCAACAATGAACTGAATATTTCAAAAATAGTTAAAATTGAGTAAAATCCCATTACAACAAATACCAATGCAACAAAATATTTGTTTCACAGAAATAAATTTTCAGTCCTGATTTACACAACATTACATTGTTTAAATTCAATTATAACGAATAAAATTTGCAGTCCCTGGTAACAGGATTTCACTGTAGTAAAAATTCATACCAATTAACATAAAGTGCATGGGAATTATTTAAGTTAATTATCAGCATAAGTAGCCTTCATCACTTTTAAAAACCTGCAGTATAAAGTATGCTCTTCGTCTGAAATTTGTAAGTGATTTTTACAGCTATAAAACACTTTTCTTCAAATTTAAATAAAAAGAAACATAAATTTGCAGTACATGCATATTAAGCTGTATGTAGATCAGCAGAAATAAGACAAGAAAACTATGGCCCAAATTCAGAATTAACAAAGTAAAATTTTTTGCAGCAATTAAAGATTTTATTTTGCTATGAAAGTTTTCTTTAAAAGTATCAATTTTAATAATGAATAGAGCAAATAACATTTCAATAAAATAAATAACAAGCTCACAAATTTGAATTTATCAAAATAATAATAAATCATTTAAATGTATCACATAGCAGCTACATTTGTCTAACAATAAATATTTACACTGTTGTGTAAAGAATATTTTTGCTTTTAATTGTTTACAGAGCTCAAGAAGTTTGCAAATGATTAAGCAAAGCACAAACTTTGAAATTTAGTTTCAAAACTTGTTTTGGTGACAAAAAATCATTGCCTTAAGTACATACCGTGTTTATGCTTACTATATTACTAGATTTATTGCTTAATTTTCAGTCTTCATACTGATAGTGATAATTTTGCATTAATCAAACTTGGATTTAAAAAAAAAAGTGCTAATAACTTCCTCAAGACCTATTTCTATTTCTTCACTATTTATATGATAAAGAAAATGAAATTATATAAAAATTATTTATTTACCATACAACAACGTCTTTTATTTACCAACAACAGAAACAAGACTATAATAGTAGCAGGGTTTTAAAATTATGATCGAGTGTACAGAATAAAGTAAGTAAAATATATTTTTCTCAAAAGAGTGCCCTTCTTGATCTTTTCTAATATTCACATTTTATTAGCTAAAATGTGCAAACATATTTTAAAATTTTAAATTGTGCTTCACAAATTATAAAATAATTAGCTACACTCAAAAAATAGAACTAATCCCAGGATTGAATTTAAAAAATGAACATTAGCATGCATTTTTTTACATAATTTGTCACTCCAAACAGTATTACTTTAGTGGGGAAAAGCTAAAAAACAACAGTTTTGGGTCTCAAAACGATTGTTTTTATCTAAAAAATGGCAATATCAGCTAATGTTTAAAACAATTGTAAATAGTAAAAACATGCATAAAATGTAAGAATCAACAATAAAACAGTAAAGTTAGATTTAAAACTTTTTCAATTATTGAGCGTTGGGTTATGATAAATTGTTGATCAAAAAAACTTTAAGTATTGGATTAAAAAGCACCAAAATAGTTACTTTAAGCATTTTGTGCATGCAATGCAGAACCGAGACACTATATATATTCCTCAATAATTAAGGAATTTTTGAATTACTCAAAAATGAAAACGTATAATTTTGTATATTTACATGTATAACTTTAATAAAGCATATCTGAGAAGAGAAACTTATTTCCATAACCAAGCTCAATGTTAAATGTCTATATACTTTGGTAAAAAGTGCAACAATTACTTTTAAACTAGTTTAAACAGTTTTTGTTTTCATTAAAATTGGATAAAAAGTAATAATAATCTTTTTAATGAAAGTAATGATAATAAAAAAATGTTCACTAAAAAATTAAATGTAAAAAGAATATATATTTAACATACATATGTAGGTATATATATTGTACATGAATATATTGATCCTCATCAATACAGATATTGAAAACATTAAAGAAAATCTTATAGAAAACATACTTTTCTTCAATGGAAAAATATTAAAAGTGCAAAATTAAAACCAGCTATTTGTCTCAAAATTAACGTAGCAACCTAAATTAATTCCACTTTTAAAGTCTTAAGAGTTTAGCACATACCTGCCATTTTTCGAAATGAAAAAGAAATATTTGAATGAAAATGTTTTTTGAGTTTTTATTTCTCATTCAGCCTTCTTTAATTTGTCAACAATGTAAAAAGGAATTATTGAAACAAAAAATACGGTCGAAGAGCCTTTATCATATTTATCATCGTTCAAAAAACCAATTCAGTTTTAATTCCAGGAATAGTTTTCAAAAATGATTCAAAAGTTGATTACAACAATTACTTCTATGGTGGCAGATATGTTTCATGTAGTCAAAAAAGTACCAAACTATTTAACAGACTTGTATTAGAACAGATAATAAATAGGCACATGAACCAATCAAATATTCACTCTGTTGAATACTTGAAAAATATGTCAAGTCCATCTGAGAGTGTCATGACTATGCTCCTTGAAGTAACAAAGAATCATTATATTGGACGACAAATAAAAAATATCAAACTCTATGGCCATTGTTAAGAGTTGATCATGTAATGAATGTCAAAAAATACCCGGCACACTGATCCAACAACTTCACATGATGAGATGGGTTGACTAGGACAATGAAATGCACAAACAAGCTGTGAATACCAAGCTCATTGTACACATAGAAATATACACAAACACAGCACTGGCTCTTTCCATGAAACACCATGTCATAAATTGTCCAGTGTTACTTATCTGAAGAAAACCGTGGTCCTTTACTTTGCCGTAACACTCGTTTCCTATTCAGATACACACAAAAAGTTTGCGCTTCAAAAATAAGTACTTTATACATTAACTTTTCCTTCAGATTTCCAAAAGCTTTAAAAATTGTTAATGAATGTTCTGAAAGCACTTGAAAGACAAATTGGAACATAATGCATCAGGTTTTTAACAATAAAGCTGTGTATAACAAAGAAGTATTGAATGCAATCAACATAATGAATGGGTGATAAAACATTCATGCTATCCTAGGTAGCATTTTCCAATATAAAGTTTTAAGACAAAATTCTTCTTTCAGAATTTATGATTTTGATTTTTTTTTTTTTTTTTTTTTTGTACTAACTTAAAATATTTTTGTTCAAAATGCTCTCAGAAATTTAAAAAATGAATGAATGACCAGACGAATATTTTTTTAAACATTTAAGCTACTACAACTTCATGCTAATAAGCTTTTGATATGCTTTGGAGTTGACTCATCATTTAAGTGCCTTGTAGTATATCTAGAAAGAAAAAAAAAAGTAAAATTAAATTGAATTGAAAATATTGAACATATGGTACAAGAAAACCCTCAAATTATAGTAAGAGCTTTAGCATATAGTGAATAATAGAAATTAAAGAACTAATTCTTGACATAAACCAATATAATGTAGGATTGAATGGAGGAAGTGGGTCACTGGGGTAAGTGCCCCAAGGGTGATAGTAAAATCTTCTGAAGACTGAAATTTTTGGAAACCACGAGAAAGCTCGACCCCTCCCCCTCAAAATTCTTCACATAATGCATATAAAAATCATTGAAAAAACGATTTTAAAAGATTTTTTTCAAATAAATTTTTTAGTTTTAGAATGTGTTGTCAACCCAAAATTCTCAGAAACAGCAATCCAAAATTTTCGGAAATTTTGGATCACAAACACCCTTGAAGTGCCTCTTCCCCCTAAAATTGAAATATGCATATGCTTTTATAATTTTTTAAACTGATCATGTCACATCTGTTCACAGTGATTGATTCTGCATATATTTGGGCTTCACTGAACTTTTTTCCAGGTCAGAGAATTTATGTCAAAAAAGCTTTCAAATATATATATATATATATATATATATATATATATATATATATATATATATTTAGAAAGTTCAAACAATTTTTTTTAAAGTAGAGTTTTTAAGAGAATTTTTATTAACTTTTTATGTTCCCTAAACTTATATGTATAAATTAATCAGGGCCTTCCTAAACTTAAATTTATGGGAGGGGGGAAATTCTCAACTTGCTGAATGAAATTCCTAATTTCTGCAATGATAATTGAAAAAAATCAAACAGACATAGACACACTACACTACAAACACATACTACTGCCAAATTTTGAAGAGAAGAGACATTAGGCATCATTTAAAAAAAAGTTTCAGTATTTCTTATAATTTGCTGAACTGTTTGACAAAATCTGCCAAATAAGGAAATTTTTGAGAGGTCACAATGACCTCCCATTGGGGTGCCTCTAGATTACATAAAACATTAAAATAACTTTTTTTTTTTAAATAGATAAAATGCCAATTACCTCAAAGCATTAAGCAGGCCTTCAACTACATTAGGAGGTTGATCTTTCAACACTTTTATGGATCCTTTTACCTAGTAAAAAAAAATCACATGTTTTAAATGAACTAGTTGAAAGCTAATAATAATTCATCCCCCCCCCCCCCCCACAAAATTTCAAAATAAATACAGAACATTCTCCATCAACATGCTCAAACCCTTTAACAACGGTCAAAACTCTCTCCAATCAGGCAACCTAATTTGCAACTGTCTAAAATCCACACACAATTTGAGTTGTATAAACAATTAAATGTTGAGTAGGAATTTAAAATGAAAATACAGTGAAATTCCGTTACGTCGAATACCAAAAAACGAAATTTCCGTTTCAACAAACTACATTTTCAGTCCCTATGTAACTGCCATTACATTATTTGGATTCCATTACAATGAAAGTCCCGCTACAACGAACAAAATTTGCAGCCCCTTGAAGTTCGTTGTAACAGGATTTAACTGTAACATTATGAAAATCAAACTTTTTTTCAAATTTTTTAGCTCTATCTCTCTCTTTTATTTCTTAGGTTTGCACAGTTATCTTTTTAAGCATAAATCTATCATGATAATTTTTATCTATGCCTTGTTGTATCTATCTAACAGGCTCTCTTCTTTTTGATTATGTATTTAACAATATACCATTTTGTTAGAATAGATCTATTACACCATTTAAATTTCATCTAATCAGATGTGCATAGCTAGATAATATAGATACACACATGCGTGCCGTGCATGAATACATTCGCTGCTGTGCAGATACATTGCTGTGGATATGTGCACTGCCTGGTTAATTGATAATTAATATCAATATTAAACAATGATTAGCTTTAAAATATGTAAATAAATTAATAAAAAAAGTTCACTTTTTTGTTTTCATGGATACATGATTGAAAGAAAAGGCATTCTAAAAATTTTGTTTAACCACTGCACATATATTGTTTTTCACACCTGCAGAGAGCTTTGAGTTGTGAGCCAGATACTTTATATTTTCATCTAATGTGTGCATTACGTGTCTGGTACAATACAGTTATGATGACTAGAAAAAATAAATATGAATAATTAAAGAAAACCACAAATAAACAAGAATTGGCAAAAAAATTGTAAAAGTAAACAAAATGCATGAATTAAAAATACAGGGTGTATCAAAAAGGATCATCTGATTTGGCATGTCTATATTTCGAACAGCAATAAACATACGCAATTACAAATTTTTTTGGATGAAAGTGAAACTGAAAAAGTTTCCATATGTCCTTCCATTTTCAAAGGTGTTCCATATGTCCACCTTTAGATATACGGCATATGTCTAAACGGTATTGAAACTCGTCCCACACTGCAGCGAGCATGTCCTGAGTTACGGATTCCACTGCTGTTGTTATGCGCTTCCTTAGATCATCCATTGTTGTTGGTAGAGGAGGCACATATACAGAGTCCTTGATAAATCCCCACAAGAAAAAATCACATACAGTAAGGTCCGGTGACCTTGGAGGTCAGAAATGTAAGGATTTGTCATTTTGTCCAGTGCGACCAATCCACCGATCACGAATCGTTTCATCGATCACGAATCGTTTCATTTAAAAATTCGCGGACTGCCAGATGCCAGTGTGGCGGTGTCCCATCCTGTTGGTAAATGTAATCATTCAAATCTGTCTCCAGTTGGGGGAAAAGATAATTCTCCAGCATATCCAGGTACGTTATTCCTGTGACAGTGTTCTCAGCAAAGAAAAAAGGACCGTACACCTTTTTCCGTGAAACCGCACAAAACACATTAAATTTTGGAGAGTCTCTCTCATGTTCCACAATTTCATGTGGTTTTTCTGTACCCCATATTCTAATGTTACGGCGGTTCACCTTTCCATTTAAATGAAATGTTGCCTCGTCACTAAACACTATGCGTGATACAAAATCTTCATTAAAAAAGTTACAAAACTCCACGCGTCGTTCTTTGTCACCTTCACTAAGAGCTTGCAGTAATTGAAGTCTGTATCCTTTCATGCATAATCTTCGACGTGACACACGCCAGACGGACATCGTAGGCATGTTGAGCTGTCGAGCAGCGTGGCGAACAGATTTCTGCGTGTGAAACAATGGCGGACGCACTCCACGTCTGCATCGGAAACTCTGGAACGGCCCGGCGATTTGCCTTTACACAGACAACCTGTTTCTTGAAATTGTTCATACCATCGTCTAATGCTCTGTGATGTAGGAGGATCAACACCGTACTTATTACGAAAGTCACGCTGAACGGTTATTACGGAATACAGACTCACACTGCGAAAAACGTAGAACACAAAATGCTTTTTGTGGTCCAGACGCCATTTTCACTAGAACTGAAGTGGGCGTTCACTCAAACGCGCTGCGCTACCTAGCGGGAACCATGTAAAACTTGAGAGTTTCCTCTTTCCAACAGTACGTTGTTGGCGCCTTTAGCTCGAAAAACAGAATAGTTATGATTTTTTGAAATCGGATGATTCTTTTTAGTACACCCTGTACATAAGAAATCTAGACTTTTAGAATAGTTTTATTAAGGGTTATAATGCTTAGTGCATATGTATAAGCATTAGTTCATTGTTGAAAATAATGATGGTTATTTTAAAATGTCACATAAGAATATGTGTTGACTAATTGATGACCTAAAATCTGGAAAAATCAGTTTTGGGAAATCAGTGTTTTTCTCTCATTGCTGTCATAAAAATAAATAACAAACTGATCAATATCAGGACTAAGTCAAATAGAGGGTAAAATAAGGGAAAATGAAAAATTTTGTTTATTGATCAAAGGATTACATTTCTTTCAGTTAGGAATCATGAGGTGCATGGAAAAAAACTGGAACAATCGACAAGAATGCACAAAGTGTGATATAAAATTGAAGTAAAATTTTAATTATTTTTAAAGATCATTCTCTTCTACCACATCACCAATTTCTTTTCTAATTTTTGGAAGAATTTACAGTAAAAGAATTAGAGAAAAGTAACTAAAACTTTTCAATTGCCATAATAACCATGGATTCAATAATTTAAAAGAAACAAAAATACATCTAGCAAATTATCTAATACATGAAACTGAAATAGCTTTGAAATAATAACCTTGTAAATAAATATGAAAACTTACATCAATATGAGCAGATTTAGCAAAGGCTCCAACAGGATGTACATGATCATAAAGAATTATTAACCCAACCATAACCCTTAAAACAAAAAGAATTGTTTCTTCATTCCTAAAGCGATTACAAAATTCTCTGAAAAATAAAAAACATTGCATAATTAGTTTGAAAATGTGTTAAGGTGCTTTATTACATAATAGCACTCACAATATTTCTCAGATTTTAATGTAATTACATTTTTACAAAAAAGTGAAAAAAAAAAATGATTTTGCAAAAATCAAATTATTACGCTTTGAAATTTTTAGTATTAAAGGCAAAGCAAGTTTAAATTTTTTAAAAAAAAGGATAAAACTTACTTTCTAAAGGTTTAAGTCTACTTTTTGAAAAGCTAGAAAGCATTTATGCAGGAAAATGAAAGTATAATTAAGTTATCAGTAATTGAATTTAAGCATCTAAATTAAAGAATGCCACTGCTACATAGACCAGGACTCTCCAACCTACGGCCTGTGGGCCAAATCTGGCCCACAAGCAGATTATTCCCAGCCCACAGGAAAGCTTACAAACTGAAAACATATTTTTTTATTTGATAATATATTTCTTTTTGAACATTTTTTAGAAGAAAACTAAGCCAAGAAAATCTCAAAAACTACTATGAAACATGATTGTACCCGGAGGGGGACAGGAAGGGGCAACTGCCTCTCCCTAGAGGAGAGTCTAAAGTTTCACTTTCCTCCCTAAAGTCACCAAAGATAGTTTAAAACTGCATTTTTGGGACTTCAATTTCACAAAAATTCTGGAGGACAGTCGCTTACCTGTTCTTTCCCCCTCATTTGACCAAAAATAACTCAATCACCAGAACTGAAATTGTTAGATTGTTGGCCCGCTTTGCCTCCAAAAATTTGCAATGTGGTCCTTGAGCAAAAAAGTAGGAAACCCCTGATATATATATATATATATATATATATATATATATATATATATATATATATATATATATATATATATATATATATATATATATACCAAACTTTGGTCTTTTCTAAGAACCCAATGTAGGAGGCGTGATCAAAAAATATGGTGAATAATTTTTCATTAAAAAAAGTAATAAGGTTTTATAAAATTTGAGTTAATCTCCATCAAAGTAATGTGCTTGGCAAGCACTACACTTATCCAAACATTGTCTCCATGGTTGGAAGCATTTCTGGAATGCGTCTTTCGGAAGGGCTTTCAGCTGCTCTGTTGTGGCCCTCTCAATGTCAACGACGGTGTCAAAATGTTTTTTTTTTTAAACACAGTTTCAATTTTGGAAGAGCCAGAAGTCGGGGGGGGGGGGGGGCTAAATCTGGTGATTATGGTGGATGTGGACATACGGGCAGTGGTGTTCTCATAGGGTATAATACTCCATATGTGCCGTATACTCTCAAATATCTTTTAGACACATAGTGTATATCCTCAAGCTCCAAAAATGTTCATATTATGACACATTATGTATATGACTGTATGCACATATTATGCATAGTGGATTACTGGAAGAATACCCTCAGAAAAATTAATGGGAACATCACTGCATATAGGAACACTTTCTACGGCCAAAAACTTGCGAAACACCATCTTCCTTTGGGTCATCACTCAAAAGTCTGGGAATTTTGACCTCACTTGTCTCATTTGCAACTCATGAGTTAAAATACTTTGAACAGAACCGCATCAGATGTTAAGGTTTTCCGGTATTTCTTATATAGTCATTCATCTATTTGATTGAATTTTTTTTTTCACTTTTTGCCCATTTCTTCTCTTTTTGAGGTCACTGGATGTCCCGCATGCTGCTCCTCTTCAACAGTCTCATTTCCGTTTTTAAATCGGTCATACCACTTGTACACAATCTTCAGAGTTACTACATTATTGCCGTGCACCAGTTTTAACATTTTGTGAGCGCTTTTGCAACTAAAAACAAAACTTAATGTTAATGCGTTGTTTGAAATCCATATTGCTCAACAGATATGATAAACTCAACCTTACGCTAGCGGCTCTGGCAGCTGACTGACAACTTCAAACGTGTTACAACTTGTCCCTACTAGTCTCAAATGATCACGCTACAGGAAAAATCGCAGCATATGGATGTACCTTCAGCAGTTGCTGCTATAGAAATTCATTCACCATATTTTCTGATCACAGCTCAAAATCATATAATCATAAAGATTTTTAAACTTCTATAAAATTAAAATTAAAAAACGACACACAATTGCTTTTTTAATCACTAAATTATACAGAAAATTACAAATATTTAACAAATTTACCTATGCTCAATCATTCTCTGACAAACTTTAGCCATTGTTCCTAATGTTTCTGTAGTATTTTCAATGGGTAAATCTTTATTTTCTGATACAAATCGCATTGTTGCATCGCTAAGAACTTTCAGCATGGGAGTTGCATGAGCATAGAACAGAGACATTTTATTTGCTAATTCATTCGGCACTTCTAATTCTTCATCTATGGGCTCCTAAAACACAATAAAGTTAAACATATGAGTTTTTAAAAAAATGATTCAAATAAAGAAAAGAACGTTAATTTCTACATTTCTACACAACACTTTCAATTTTCCTTTTTAAAAATTTAAATCATAAAGCAGATTTTTTTTAAAAAAAAAAAGACTTTTTACAGTTAAAATTGAAAAAATAAAAAATTATACCTGGGTGATTCCACCATCTTAAGTGGGACAAATGGACGAAATTTTTACATACATTTTTACAAATTGTTTAAGGAGAAGAGTCAAAAATTTGTTAATCAAATGCTGCTTTACTTACATGCTTTACCAAGCATAAAACGCTTTCTAATATCTTTTTTTGATTGCTATTTTTTTTTAAAGTTTATCTGTTATATGCAGAACATACTTTTCAACACCAGTTTTCAATTTCTGAATTCCAACAAAATATAAGTCGAATTTATAGTTGCAATTTTTTTAAACATTGTGACTTAACTTTTTGACAAATTCTTTTTTAATGTTAGTTTTAAAAAGAAACAAATAGTATGTCATTCTATAGAAAATCAGATATTTTGTCCTGCATGTAATAGCTTTATATGTTATTTACAAGCAATAGTTTAAAAATGTAATAAACAGGTTTCCCCAAAGAAATTTCACATACATGTGTGATCTCTTAAGAAAAAGTTTGTTTATTACATTTAGAAATGAAGCATAGAGCTGTTTTCTGTGAAATGGCCCATCTGCAGTTGAATCAGATGAATCAACATGTGGCTAACTCAACTCACATTTTTTTATGGTAATGCTATGTGTGTTCAGAAAATTAGATAAATTGTCATGTGTTGACTGAAACACACTAACCTTGACTACTATATACATTCTTCTACCTTAATTTTTCCTTAAAAATTATCACGGGGTTTGCAATTTAACATTTGCTACCACTGCTGAATAATAAGTGATACTTGAGAATAAATAGAAACATTCTAAGGTTTTTTTTCCCTTTTCAGTTACAAACAGGGGCGGAGGGCGGGAACAGAAATTAACGTTGCGAGGGGGGAGGGGGATGTATAATAGTCATTGAGATAAAAGGCGCAATTTCAAGAACTATCACTAACAAAAACAAAAACATATTCCACTATAAATATGGATGTTATTCTCAGACATTAGTCATTCGCCCTGAATAAAATTTTATCAGTTCCACAATGCTACAAGTTAGAAATAAATTCCCGTTCCTTGAATCTATTTTTTCATATCAACTGATGTATTTGACTGTACTCGGGTTTTCAACGCAACATTTCAATCCGAAGAAAGGAGCAAGTAATAAAAACTACCTAATAACATAACATAAAATCAAGTTACATGATATAAAGTGGAAACAATAGATCGCAGTCCGACGGAAAAGGTATTTCTACTTCTTTCATTCGATTTAAAACTGCTCAGGGTTTGAATTTTTTAATGCAGTAATGAAAATAATTCAGATCAATATCATTAAGTACAATAATGACACCTTGAGAACAAAAATTAACATTACACAAAAACGGTGAACTGTGCACTGGAAAATTGTTAAAAGCCATTTTATAACTGCCGAGCACAGACCAGGCATTAAAAAAAAAAAAGGTTCAAAAGGTTCGCGTACATTCAAGGAGGATATGATAAAAATTCTAATTTTATCAACCCAGTATGTTGAAGGGAAACATGTTAGGAAATATTTTTTTATCATTTCATTGAACAAAAGAACCTTTCAGTAATTCATGCATTAGAGACGTACCGAGTAGCACTTTGGTCGAGTATCGAGTTCCAAGTTCCAATTATGTTTTAAGAAGAACCACCGACACACACGTGACGAATTTTGAACTCAGTGGTCAGTGGAAGAGTAGTATATACCTCCATGTCCACACACACACACAAATAATAGTTTTAAAAACAAAATTCCAGCCGAAATTTAATTGCGCATTATTGAAAAGATTTGTTTCTGTCAATAATTTTGACAAATAAGTTATTTTTTGAATTAAAAATAAACAAATACATAAAAGGTAGTGTTAATCAAGTTGGAATTAAAACAAATTATATCAATCCATACTTCTAGTCCGCCAAACGTAAATAATGTTTAAAAGCAAGTGAAACAACGTTAACACACTCTCAGAAATGGACTTTCATATTCGACGAAATTTTCTTCGTTTCTGACGAAATCGCTTCCAGGGATATGCTCCGAGCGAACATTTCGTCAAATTGAGGAAACTGCTTTCGTCTCTGGTTTGAAGATGCGAATTTCGTCAAATGTAACGAAATATTTCTTCATTCTAGTTTCGTCAAATCGACAATCATTTTCGTAGTTTTGAGAGTATTAGTTTCGTCAAATTAATTTCGTCATATTTGAGTATGTTAATTTCGTAATTTTTTGAGTTTATTTTTTATTTTAATTTTTCTTTTTTGAGCTGATTAGTTTTCTTTCTTTTTTTTTTGACAATACTGACGAACCTCGTTAATTCGAACACGCTTAAAAAGAATTACTTCTAAAACGGACTTTTTTGTATTCTCTGTCCCATTGTTTTTGTTTTTCGAATAAGACGAATTCTGTTAAGAATAATCGATTTTAATGATCCATTAAAGTTCGTTTTAACGAGGTTCGACTGTATCTTATAAGATTTAGTCAAATCTTCACTTCAGAATCTTACCACCATAATTTCCCACTTTGATGCGCATAGTCACACTCACAGGCCCGTCATTTACGGGGGGGTTGACATTCCCCCCCCCCTGATTTTTGAACATTTATTCTTTACGTACGAAAGGCCGTGGTTTTAGTTGGTTCTCTATAAAAATTTTGAAGAGTGTACACCTTTTTCCACAATTGGAAAAAAAAATCGAAATGACTGGCCTGCACTCCCCCTCTCCGCCTAAAGCAAAAGGCAAGTATTTGTTGAAAAAAGAGACACATAAAAGATGTTAAAAAAATTTTTATTAATGTAAAAATACAAGCAGACAATTTCTTTAAAATGTAAAAATAATTACTGCAAACTCAAGTTAAATAACAATGAAATGATGTCTGGGAATTAGGGCTTTACGATGCAGCGATGCATCGTAAAGCCCTAAAATTAAAATTGGAACGGTTTGGTTCTTTTTTTGGCGTTCCAAAAACCACCTACGTTCCTACTCGGGTGCCCAAGTACCTCCCTGCCGTGTGTGTGTGTAACGGAAACAAACTGTTGATTATATATAACTAGCGACGATTATTCATGATTTTCAATAGACTTGGTAAATATGATACATTATGTAATGTTTATCAAATTTACTAGTTTATTCACATAATTTCCTATTCGTGGATAATGCAATAAATTAGGATTATTTGTGGAGTAATGAGATCTTAATTGCAAAAACTGAACATTTTCAAGCAACACCAGAAAACTCAATCTTCTAAAAAAAGAAAAATGTCTCGGTTGCAATTAAAATTTCTAATAATATTTCAATTAAAAAACTGAAATGTGCCTTTTTTTTGTACATTACTTTCATTTCTTGCCGTGGAAAATGTATATTAGATAATAGTTTTAATTCTATAAAAAAAAAGTTTATATTATTAACTATTTAATGTTTACCTAAACAAAACGGAACTTCAAATTTAATTACATATTTAGAATTCTATATAATGTCAAAGTCTTGAAAATTAAAGATCTGAAAGTAAATGCATAACACACAAAGCCTCGATATCAAAAAGCAAACCAAGCCAATATTCTAAAGAAAAACATTTTCTTGTAAGATAACCTATTCAGACTCATTCTGCTGTGACTTTCCGAATTATTAGCAACTTTTTTACTAAACTTCATTTTCAAAGGCATCGTTGTGTGTGATATATCTGATCCTTCTAGAAAGAGACGATTATTTTTAATTAATATTGCTAGTTCAGGAACATTGTCAAGCAAAATATTTTTTCTATACAAACTGACCTGGTTTTTAGAAAAGCTATGGACTTTTATTGTATTCACCACTACGAGTCCAGAAATATATTTGATAAATATTAAATAGTAGTCATACCCACACGGCTTTGCTTGTAGTAGAAAATTAAAAGGTCTTATGGTTCGCCTGTATAATTACAAAAAATGTATGGTGAATTTTTCGCCTATTGGCTTACCATATTACGGTTCCACGTTATGATAACTTGGTAATTTACTCGTCCGTCGTATGATAATTTTGCTCGGGAAAGTATTCTTAAAATTGGAGTAGAAAAAGAACAAAATCGAATTTTCGAAAAATTGCTTCAAGGTGCACACCCCACGCTACAAACTAACTTTGTGCCAAATTTCCTGAAAATCGGCAGAACGGTCAAGGCACTATGCGCGTCACGGGAACCGGACATAACGTCCAGATCCATAACGTCCACGGACATAACGTCCATGACCAAAACGTCCAACGGACAAAACATCCGAGGGACAAAACGTCCGACGGACATAACGTCACAGAGATCCAGACAACCAGACATCCTCCAGACATCCAGACAGACTTCAGCTTTATTATAACAAAGACTGTTTCCCAACTTTAGTGGCAATGGGGTTGATTCCAAAATTAAAAGTTTTTTTTTTCCTGAAAGAGCATGCTTAAAAACATTCGCAACTCCAATAAACTATAGGGGGCGCTGCAATCACTGTCTAATAGTGGATGTAAAAGGTAGAACAAACAGATGCCGTAACTTATAACCTGCTTTGACGGTGAATGACAGTAATTTTTGATCGTGTTTGTGGGAAGCTTTCATTTCTATTCTTCTGAAATTACATTACACAACAAACTGTCTGAAGCCTGTAATTTACCCAAAGAAAACACGTGGCATGGAATGTTTTACCTTTTTCTTTAATATTGTTAATCACCGCAAGGTAGCGTATTCGAGCTCTGGAGTTGCAAATAGAATCTGACCATTCTTTAAATAATTTGACTAAGTTTAATAATTTAAAAAATTTATTTTAATCGGTACGCTTTTATTATGTACGCTTCTGCCGATGACATCACAAATGATGAAAGACCATTCACTGTTGCCATTCGTAGAGCGTAATATTTAATTCGCATCTTTACTCAAGTGTAATGGCAACGATATGGTTGATAGCAAACGTAGAGCGCAATATTTAATTCGCTTCTTGAATACAATAACGTGAAAACGCAATACACAGATGCGCCTAAGTACATCATTTGTGACGTCATAAAGACCACGTCTTATTTTCAAAATCGGACATGTTAAAAAATAAGCATCTGGAAATGAAAGTTTTTTTCTCGCTTCATGCTTTTTTTTTTTTTTTTTGCTTATTCTATCAATTTCAATGACTAAAAATAGTACTTCTGACTGAAGGAAACAACCCCATTTTGAATAATCTCTGAGGAATATGTATAATCGCCAGATTAATCTCATTCTACTGCACATACACTCAGGAGTGGGAAATTTCATGATTTACTCGCCACTTTTCCCCTAATGTGGCTAGTGTATTTTAAGTGAATTCGTTTATATTTTTGCAAATTTCACATCGAGATATAAATCGCAATCACTGTACTTGGCTATATATTTTTTAAATTAATAATTTAATAAAGAAATACATAAATAAAAATGGCATTTCGAATTTTTTTCCCATTATAAGATGCGGTAATTTTCACTGATTTTTCAAACAAAATAACTTCTACATTTAAACGGGGGGTACTTATATTAAAACAGCATTGAAAAATATATCACCTAAATAATTTCAAAAACTTATCGAATAGAACTCGAAAGAAGAAAAAAACTTCTTTTTAGAACGAGTTTCGTCGATGTCACAGAAATACAAGACCAACACACAAAACGACAAAGAATGAATGGTCATTAGTAGGGATTCAGTAATTTATTGCCTGCCATTGAGGCAAAGCGGAGGAGCGGAGAAGCAGAAGACAAGACCCCAAGACCCTGAAGACCCTGGGGGAGAAGAGAAAGTGGCCCCTCAAAGTGGGAGGAAATGGGTGTGGTCTGGTGAAAGGCGTGTTTTTCGCAGTTTTTCACATTTTTTCGAAAACAAGGCTTTACTCCGTGGAGAATATCAATAGAACAAATTGTCTCAGAAACAAACTCAAAATATGTTTTTAAAGAGAAATGTTCAATCTTTTGCGCTCCTTTTTCAGTTTTTCCATATCATTTTTCAAACGTGTTAAAATAGTCGTTTAAAGTTTTAAAATGCTATTAAAAAAATTTCAAAATAATTACAGAAAAAATAAAAAAGCGCATATCTAGTTCTGTGTCATAGCCATCGTTTAAAACAAACCGCATGAAAATATTCCAGTAATTTCTCGTGTTATGCTTTGCACAGGTAGCAGATTTTCCCGTAGAGAAAGCATTAGCGTCGAAATCCAAGATGGACGGTATAGAAGAGCCTTAAGCGTATTCAGTTGGCAAAAACTTTAGATTATGGAGAGCACAAAAAATACACTTCTTCAAGAGTGGGGAGTTTGATTACAATTTTCAAAAAGAAAAAATTAATACCAGATTTACCACAACATCATACTATTTCACACTTTTCTGAGAATTGACTGTAGGTTGAAACAACAGCATGCTCTTGACAATAAATGTTTATAAAAATAACACATAATGACTACAAATATTTTAATGTTGATGCTTACTTGATTTGCTAACCTCAGACGACTAACTGTTCTCCTATAGTAACTAAAATCATTCTGTATGGCTGGATTTGTCATCTGAAAATAAACAATGAATGAAAAACAAATTAACAATGTTGATGTGGAACAGAAAGGAGATAGGAAAGTAACAAAATCCAGATGCGTCCAAAATTGAAGGGGGAGGGGGGGGGGGGGGAATCTGCAGAGATTAAACAAAATAATAAAAAAAACCACAACCATGCATGTTAGAAATTGTATTGAAGTGGGGTGAAAAAAAAAGCATGCTTTTTCAATAAGGGGAGGGGGGGGGTTTAAAAAGACAGTTTTAGTTTCCGATTATTTTTTAAACTCCTATTATTAAACCAACAAACATAGTATTTTTCAAAACCAGTGTTACAAATAAGCAGCCATTAGATTGGTCAAATTTTTTGATTGAAAATTTGATTTGAAGCCAAGGTTCAGAAACCTAGGAATCAAAGAACCTGCACAGATAAAAGGGAATTAATTTACTCTGTATTTAATTCAAAGCATCAAACTAGAATATATACAATGAATGTTCTAATAAACTGGTGCTGAAACATTCATAAAGAGAACAATAACTTACCTTTTAACAAAATATTTGAAAAGTCAAATAAAAGTGTTAATAAAAATGTAACAATAACTGAACTATAAAAATATATATGCAACATATGTAATAGAAGAAAAGAGTTTGTTGAAATATTAAAATTATTTAGACAAACATGAAATAGCTTTAAATTATCATATATTCTAAATAATGGTTACATCTAAAACAATTCATAGAAATTATTTGAAGTTAGAACAATGCATACCTTTAGATCATCAAATTTCAAAACAAAGTCTAGAATTTCAGCAAATTGTTTGACTAGAGCTTGTTGGGTATGTAAATGCTGAGCAGGGGGTAGAGGCCCCGAACACAGTTCCCACAAGATTCGAGGAACCACTTCATCTGCTCCAAAAGTAAAAATGAAGTTCTTTTAAAAAGTTCAAAAGTAATATTAACAGGCAATTAATTATTAAAAATACAATTCAGAAAAACTGAAACACTCAAAAGTATTTGAATAAATTTTTCTTAAAGACATTTTTAAAATTTCTCAGTTGAAATTCTCATAATTTAAAAATAAAAAGTTTGCAATCTACATTTCAAATGTTTAATAATATGCTCATTGAATTTCAAAGACATGTTCAAGTAAGATACTCCTGACATGCTGCCCAATAAAAAATAAAAAGGATTTTCTAACAATCAGAAATAAGTATCAGACATTGGAATATGGCAATAGTGCTGAAATATTTAAAGGCAAAACAATTTTAGTGGAAATTAATATATGTAAAAATTAAGTTAAAAACTGTGTTAGTAAAGCACCAAATTTGCAAATATTTCATACATGTGTTTCAGGACCGAAGATGAGTATACAAATATTTGCAAATTTTGTACTTAATTGACATTATTTTTATCATTTTATTTTTACTACAAAAACATTTTTCATTTCTTAGACATACATGTATCAAAAAATTTTAATTAATCAAATTTTTTGAAGAATTTTTTTTTCAATTTTTTTTAATGCTACTAAAAGAAAATTAAAGGAGATTAAGTTTCAAAAGTTATTTGTAAATAAATAAATAAATGATTTTGCGCATTAAACTAAAATCTTCCTTCAAACCTTTAAAATGTTCTGTAAAATTTTATTCCACTGTGCTCAACTGCAAAATATTCACATTTTGCCTTTCTCTGACAAGCAAAAGAATGGCTGTTTATCAATATTATCAATAAAATTATTTACATCATAAAAAAAAATCAGCTCAGTAATTTCATGATTTATTTTACAAATAAAACAAAGAAACATTCATTAAATCTACTTTAGGCACTTCTTTTTCTTTCTTTCAAAACTATTTTCAACCATTTTATGTCAATATTCTTATTTTTTTTTAAATATTATGTTCAATCTATCTACTTATTTCATTTTATTTAATCTTATTAATTATTTTTATATTTTTATTTAGTTTATTAATTCTTTTTGAAAAAAAAAAGGAATTGGTATAAACATATCTAAAAAATGTATCTCATCTTTTACTCAAGAACGAATACTATTAAGGTTTCATAATGAATTGCGAATGTCATTGATTTTAATGAATTTCTATGAAATGGTGCAGGGAGGAAGGGGCCATCCCTGATGTTTACTAGGGGTGCTAGACCTAGACCTCAAAGGTAAGCTATTGGCCATCAGTATCTTTTTAGCACCAATGAAAAAGATTTCCTGTACTTCAAAACATTCATTATTTTTGAACTCAACTTCATTTATGCTTCATTCTGAACAATATGTTTCCTTGCATTGTAAATTTTAAGATCAAAACAATTATCTTCAACAGGGTTACTTTTGAAAATGTTTAGTTCAAAAACAGATTATTAAACTTTTTAAATACATACCAATTTGCTGAGAAAATTCATAAAACCTTTTTAACTTTGAGACTAAAGGGAGAACTGCTTCCCATGCTCTTGTTTGATACAGTTCATTTCGAGGATTAGTAATAGCCTAAATTAAATGAAATATTGAAAGTTAAACATTATGAACACAATCAAAAAAAAAAAAAAGGCTTACAGAACGGCAGTAAAATGTAGTGCAGTTTAAAAGGATCATAACATTGAAATGTAGCCACCTATGAGGCCACAGAAAAAAAAATGGTTTGCCGAATGTGTAATAACATGCATTCATAAGCTATGAATAGTTAAATTAAAGAGTATTTCCCCTGTTGGGCCACAACTACTATTATGTCACCACTGTCCCACCTTCGTAGGCAGTTTCAGGTGACAATAATTACCTAGTGGTTTAAAAAGCTTTTAGCACACTTGGATTTATTTGGTTACATCATTTTTAATTCTTTTCTTGAATTTCAAATACTAATAAGTTAAGAACATTGATCATAACATTTAAGATTTAAAGATATTTAGTTATACCTAAAGTTATTAGTTGTTTTATTAGTTACATGATACAATTTTCAAACAAATAAGAAAAAACTTTTAGCAGTTAATTACTAATCTTAATGAGAAATTGAAACTGTCTAATCAATAGTTTTTAAGTTGTATAAAATATTTAGTGCTCAAAAATAGTTTTCATTTACAGAGTAGAGCAAATAAACACAGTAAATTTTTAACTGCATTTTTAGCACTGTGAAATTCTTTCATTGTAAATTTAACAACATGGTTTTAATTTTTTTTTATTCTTTGAATAATTTCAAACCTTTGTATAATTGTTTTAACTAAGTTATGGTTCAAATGAATTTTTATTTTCATATTTGGATTTTGATTGATCTTTATTTAAAAAAAAGCAGTCGTAAAGCAAATCAGTGAAAACTTGGAAGGTCTGACCAGCATTTATAGTGAAACTGATTTAATTTGTAAGCATTATGCATCAAGTCCATCGATAGTTAACATTTTATCAGTTAAATCAAAATTTCTCAAATTTACACTTAAAGATAAAAGAAATACCCTGCAACTCCTCGAAATAAAACAAAAGTTGCTCAGTAGGTTGCAGTTATTTGATAGAAAATGGTATCCAGGTATACATTGTGATTGACTCATAAATTCGACTGTCCTTATTTTTTTTTACAATCTTAAATAATTTCTAGAGCAGTATTTAAAAATATTTTCTAATGCCTTTAGATGCTGAAAGACAGTGTACAAGAACATAGATTGTATTGGGTGTATAGATTGCATAGATATGCTTGGGTTTATCATTAGATCTATTTCAAACAAATCGAAGAAGGTTCTTCTGTCATTATATAGGAGTTTAGTAAGACCTCATTTGGAGTATGCTGTTCAGTTTTGGTTTCCTTATCTCAGGAAAGATATTTCTGTGTTGGAAAGGGTTCAAAGAAGGGTCATTAGACTAGTAAGGGGACTTTCAGATTTAGACTATGATAAGACTTAATAGGTTAATATGTATAGCCTGGAGCAAAGAAGGGCCAGAGGGGACATGATTCAGTTGTTTAAATTTATCAAAGTGAAAGATGTTAATGGGTTAAATTTTCTCACAGAAAGCAAGACAAGGGGACATTGGAGGTTTTAAGCTATTCAAAACTCAGGCTAACCTGGAAATTAGGAAAATTTACTTCTTTGGTAGGGTCGTGGGCACTTGGAACAGCTTACCGGAAAAGGTGGTAATGAGAAAGGGGGTGGATAGCTTTAAGAGGGCCATTCATCTTCATTGGGGGCTTATAAACTGACTAGGACCAGCCTAGCTGGGCCAAGAGCCTGTTGCTGGTCGTCACATTTGTAATTGTATTGAGCTTTTTTACATTGTTCATGGATTTCAAAAGGGAAACTATTGCTTAAGATAATGTGCACTACAAAACGTTTCCTCCTGCACCATAAATATGAGCTTTATTGTCTTTATTTTATTCACAAGATATATATATTGGTCATAAGATAAACAGTGCCGAATTTACCGTTTCTACACCCTACACCGCAGACAATTCAGGGGAAATAAACAAGATATATTCTGAAATTTGAAGATGATATATATATATATATATATATATATATATATATATATATATATATATATATATATATATATATATATATATATATATATATATATATATATATATGTATCATATTAAAGATTATTATGACTTGAAACAGAAAAAGGAATTTTAAAACTTTTTCTCAGTTGAGTTTATTCTCATTTTTGTCCCCGTATCCAAAAATTGAATTTAAATTAACAAGTATTTTTACTTAAAAATATTACGTGTATTTTTTTAATGTTGTACTACTTAAGGCAATATAAAAACATAAGTGATGCAACAATGTCTGTACTGTAAAAGAAAAATTTATTGTGAAAATGAAAATAAAATCATTCAAAATTCTATTCAAAATCTTTTTTTTTTTACAGAATTAAAAAAAAAATTATGAAATAATTATTTAATAATATTATGTGTGTATTTTTAAAATGGTGTACAACTTAAGGCAATATAAAAACATAAGTGATGCAATAATATTTGTACTGTAAAAAAGTAAAATTTATTGTGAAAATAGAAATAAATTCATTCAAAATTCTAATCATAATCTTTTTTTTCTACAGAATTTTAAATTTTTTTATGAAATATTATGTTAAATTGTGTATCCTGCTTTCCCCTTAATTCTTATTTAACATAATAAAAGGTTAGAAACATCTTTCAGAGTTTTTGAAGTATTAAGGCAAGGGAGCAGTATATATATTTTCCCTTGCAATTTAAATTTTAAACTGTCATTAAGTTTTTTTTTTTTTTTTTTTGCTAATGATCAAATTGTGTCCTTAAATGTTTTGTCTTTACATAAAAGTCAACAGCTATCAATTAGTTTCAAGGTGAATTTTTCCTACTTGTCACAGGCAAAAGTTGGCGTCTTGAGAAAATCACCCATATATCAAGCTCAGAAAAAAAGACAGACAAAAAAAAAAGAAAAGAAAAAAGCTATCAACAGAAAAGAAAAATCATATCATTACAAAATGAACATTCCCCCAAAAGTGAGGCAATTTATTTTGTTTGAACAAAAGAAAATGAATGCATATTGAAATATGGAATAAATTAAAAGGATTTAATAAAATGGGAAGGGTTAATGGCAAAGGATCGAGTTCCAAGTCGTCAGGCACTCAGAAGTTTTAAAAGTTTTAAAAATTATTTTTCTTGACATAGATTAAAGGCTAGTCAAGTTGCCTGACAAAAAGTAGTATGCATTTAAAGACAGCTGAATTACAAATGAAACAAATAATTGAAAATAATAGCCTTCCTTTGCATTGACTACTAATGAAGACAAAGGGTGAAATAACTAAATTCAGTACAAATTTTCAATTTCAAAATGTATACACCAGTTTCAGGATTAATAGGTTCAAAAAACAAAGAATGAAACTAAGCAAAGAATATCAATTAATAGAATTACTTCTCTAATTTCATTCACAGCTCCTTTATAAGTCTGGAGTTCCTGTAAAACATCTTTAGAATATTGCAAAACTTCATCAACTATTTCATATGTTTCTCTTTCCATTTCAGTAGGTTGAGCATCTAAATAAAAAAAATTACAATATGAAAAAAAAAGATACATAAACAAGTAAAAGTTAGAATTATTTAATGCATGCAGCAGAAAATAAATGGTATTAATAATGTGTGATAAGCAAAAGTGAAAATACAAAGTTTTGATGTAACGCGAAGAAAAAAAATATTATAACTTCCCTCTCCTTTTTTTAAATACTTTTTAAAAAGATATAAGCAAAATAAACTTTTGCTAACTTACATTTTACACACATAAGGTAAACACACCAGTAGTGGCCAGTGCTTCAGTACTGTCCACTTCACAGTTTATATTTGAAAATATAGGAATTATAGAATATTATTTTATTAGAAGAATTTTTATAGAATATTATTATTATAGAATATTATTTTTCAAATAGAAAACCATTTAAGTGGCCCTTATTTAAGCACTGGCCATTACTGGTGTGTATATCTTACATGTAATAAACACATTAAACATTGATTAATGTATCAATATGTACCACACAACTGCTAGTAAATAATACCCCTTGTGTGGGCGGGTGTTGTGCCTTTGTCAGCTAACCTAAATTCAGTTTTTGACAATGATTTCAAAACCAGGGGTGCCCACCTGGGCGGGAAGGGGGGGGGGGGTCAAGGCGCAGCTTACACTATTGAAATTTTTAGGGTGGCGATTTGAGGGGTAGTTTTCTCTTGGGGGAAGGGGCTTTGTAGCATTAGAGGGTGGGCCTTGCTCTTGAGGGGATGGACACTAGGGTGGAACGAAAATGACCTTAAATTTTTTTTTCAATTTTTTTGGTTTGCCGTAGGGGGAAAAAGTTGTCATTTAAGTTTAAAAAGAAGCAGAAGAAATTTCATTGCTTTACTACAACATCTTTAGGTGCCGCAACGAACTTAAAGTTTGATAATAACCGAAATTTCCATTTAACAATGAAATTCCTTTTTATGCTTTCCTACTGTACATAACGGCACAAAATATGACAGTAAATACATTTTTAAGTATTACATTAGGAAAACAAATACTAATTACGAAATACATTTTTAAAAAAAATCATAATCTTTACTAATAATAAAGCTGAAAGTTTGTCTGGAGATCTATATCTCTGTCTGGATCTCTGTGACGTGCATATCACCTAGACTTTTCGACCGATTTTCATGAAATTTGGCACAAAGTTAGTTTGTAGCATGGGGGATGTACACCTTGAAGCGATTTTTCGAAAATTCGATTTTGTTCTTTTTCTATTCCAATTTTAATCACATTTACCCGAGCAAAATTATAAGATGTGCGAGTAAATTACCAAGTTGTCATAACGCGGAACCGTAACATGGGCAAGCCGATTGGCGAGAAATTCTTCTTACATTATTTGTAAATATACAAGCAAACCAAAAGACCTTTTAATTTTTCTACAACGGGCAAAGCCGTGCGGGTATCACTAGTATACTATAAAAGACATTAACAATTCCATTTTTACCATTTAAAGTATTCTTAATGATTGTAAATAAATGGTTAAGCCTGTATGATGTTTGTGTCTACTTCTTTGACACATTAAAGTGTTTTTTTTTTTTTTTTTGTACCAAATAACTCTTTCTTCCAAATAACTCTTGAGTCAATTTTTCTTCTCCTGCGACTGAACCATACTTTTTAAGAGTTGCTTAGGGGTTACAAGTTTCACTTTGAGGGATTCACTAGACAAATGTTTTACCAAGGGGGGTTCGGTTATTTCACTTTCACCCCACGAGATCAAATCGTTGTAATCTTTGGCAGCAAAAATTATTTGTTGAACTTTAAACTTCTTAACCCCGCCTCTACTTTGTGTTCTTGCATTCAGCACACGTCGTAATCCAAGTTCTCCTACATTTCTATGCTCTTTGCATAACATAGCCAAATGGAGATTTTCTGTTGCATCAAAATACCCATTTCTTTATATAACCCGGTCTATAATGTTCTTAAAATTATGAGAGAGATATTGTGAATGTAAGATAAGTTCAAATAAATGTTTAGAGCCGTAAGTACGAGAAGGTTTTAACTTGATCTTAAACCACACAGAAGCATACGCTTTACCCACTTGATCCGTACAAGAAATGGATCCTTTCTTGAAAATGTATGAATGAATAAAATGATTACTATTAATATATTTCAGTGTTATTATTTGTTTCAAACAATTTTAGCGAAATGCCACGCCCATATAAAGGAAACTATACTTTACTACACTTTAACAATGTACTGAGTCAGAGTCTTGAGATTTTCAGTCGGATTTTTAGTTGCCACGTACAATGGAAATATACGGTTTGCAAATGTAAGTCATCTGGAGTGGGGAAGTTTTCCCAGGTTCCTTGAAGATAAATCTAGTGAGCAAGTCCCACTTGATATAGTGACACACATATCCAATACGTATTTGTGATCGGTACTTATGTCCTGTATGTTCTCAAAAAGAACGTTATTTTCAATAGGTAAGGAAGTAACCACAAGAAGATTATAGAACAGGTTTCCAGCTGTTGACCTATTTTGTCTTTAAATTCGTTTAATTCTTTTGTTTTACCATCTAAGAATCCATTAGGTTTCTATTCTGTTGCCTCAAAGATGCTCTTGACCAAATGTAATCTATTCTGGAAACTAAAAAGTCACATATTTCACTTACAGAAAGATCTTTTCCAGCCGCACTTTTTAGGCCGTGTCTAATAAAACAGCATAATTTCATTACATCTTCGTAAGTAGGTAGTAAAATTTCATTGAAATCGCTAAAGATTCCAAAAATAGGACATTCTGACGTTTGTCTCGTCTGCACTTGTTTAGACTGAGCCATTGCAAATCACGACAATGAAGTATCTTACCAACTAACGAAATTTTACGTTACTCACTAACTCAACTCGAAATTGACACCCGATCTGAGCTTGGCCCCACTCACACAAATCACTGCTGACCAGCCCCGCCCCATTTAAACATCCGCTGCTGCAATGACTCAAGGTCCAAGATGCCAGTGCATTCAGCAAAAAGTGTGTTTTTGCGAAACTTACTTCGTTCTTGCGGTACCTCAAGACACAATCCGAACAACAAAAAAAGAGTTATTTTGCGACCTGTTGAGCATAAAAATTGCTTTTTGACAGCATTTGAAGCATAAAGATAAATTTGAAATTTTTTTTAAAAAAAATTTAAAATGTAGCAAAAATTGCAATTTTGCAAAACTTTATGCTCTTTGCCGCACCTCAAGACGTGCTTCAATATTTTTCATATCTTTTTTACAACTTGTTTGCATGAAAAGGCAACTTTTCCGCACTACGGCAAATTGAAAATCAAAACCTTTTTTTTTCGTTCCACCCTAATGGACACCCCTGTCATAACTGAGTACAACATTTACACAACTTGTATTTCATTCATAACACTAAGATGGGGGAAATCTCAATGCAAGAAAGAATATCAATTCAGTACCTTAACACCACCCTCCTCTCCCACTTTTTTTTTTTTTTTGGTTATAGATTTTGTTTTGTTCTCAACTAAGTAATGAGGTATTACAGAAGAGTAACATAGATGCCAACATGATGAAAATTATATGAGAGTTTGAGTGCAAAAGGGATTTTTTAAGCAAAGGAATTTCTGAAATTGAGCCTGTATAGAATCCTATTATTACGTTTTGAAGTTAAAACAAATCTAAAACTTTCAGGCTTGAAAAAAAAAAGTACAAATAAATAAAAAAATGTATAAGTTTCTTTCCTTCTAGAAGCGATAATAAAAACTTTGTAGGAGGTAAAAATGTAAGAAGTTGAAAGAAAAATCGGTATTATTTTACCGCATTATTTGAGGAATATAAGTTTTAAAAGGAAGTAAAATGAAATACACATGTTTCAAAAAAGATCGGACATTACAATTTTCATACTCGTGTATGAAAAGGTTTCGTTTTTGCAATCGCGATCTTTTTACTGTAGGGATTTTCTTGAAATTCTAATAACTGAAAAAACCCTTTCGGAGGGGAATTTAGTTTTTTAATAAAAATTCTGGAGATATTAACTTTATTGGAATCGAAATTCGGTGTCTCCTGAATGAACTTTCATTTTATTATTTGAATATGTTAAAATCATTTTTATGTGATGATTCATTATTTATACCTTTGATATTTAAGTAACTGAATACCTTCACCTTACTTGAATAAACTTTTAAAGTGATGACTAATTGTATTCCGACTTCTCAAAAAGCATTTTTTTTTTAAAGCAAAAGTGATTTTTTTTTATGATTTTCATCAATTCAGTTTAAAAGCCGAATTTTTCTTCATTTTAAAACTGCAGAAGAGGAAAAACATTCAAGGAATATAGAAAACATTTTTTTCCAAAATTTGATTTTTTATCAACAATTGATTTAGTGAAAGAAAAAAAATTGCCGAAAAACTTACTTTCAAAATCAACAAAAACATCATATTTGGGATTATCATCTCTGGAAAGAAGCCTCAACAAATTTCCCATGTTACAGTTTCAAATCTAAAAAGATAAATAGTTAAGAAATAAGAAAAGAGAAAACATATCACATAAAAGTAATAATATCAATGACCATTTTTTCTATAAAAGTAATGTCAAGTGAGTAAAATTGCGTTCAGATATTAAAAAAAAAAATGTAGCTTTGAACAATAATTTTAATCATGCGCAAAATATTTATTAAATCCAAATGAAAACATTTAAATGGAAGCATTTCTAGGGCTCGGCCGTAAAAATCAAGGTGGGGAAACTTTTCTAGTCGCCAGTGGCGCTTAAAAGCCAGTTTTTAGCCGCTACACTTTTTGTAAACCAAAAAAAAAAAAGTATCTAAACAATAAAGTAGCTGTTAAATCGCTACTAGAACATTCAAATTATGATAAAGGGTGATATTGTTACAAAATTCGTAAATAATAATTATTTTTATGGGTTTAATTTGATGTAATGTTGCTAAACTTGGCATTTATTCCAGTAAGTTTTCTTTAAAATTAATGTAGTTCTTGAGACTTTACCTGTATGTTGACTTTGCCAGCTACGCACTATTTAACATTGCGCTTATAAGATTTGCGAGAAATTGAAGAGATATTGCTAAGTTGGTTTCATTTTTAACTCTAAATTTGGCGAGAAATAGCCAAACGAAGCCAAGCTTGGCGACGTTTTGAACATTAACATGTTTAGCGTATTTAAATGCCCACATCCAATGTTAATAAATGGATATCCCCTGATAATGTTTTGAAGGAAATCAACAGTGGTTTATTGTCTTTATATTGACAACAAAGAATTTTTGATTCCCCCCCCCCTCTGATCCCATTGGGCGTTTTTTCAGAGTTGGCCTTCTTACAGTCGAACTCGCTTATAACGAGCCCTGGTTTTACGAGAACCTGGATTTAGCGAGGAAATCAGTGATACTTGGTTTGTACAATGTTAAATCTATGGGAGCATAACTCATTTTGAAAGAGCAAACCCCGTTTAAAGCGAGCAAAATTTCTATAATTCATCATAGCATTTCTGTTGACTTCCAGCTAAGTTTATTCTTTTTTGGGAAAATTTTCTTTTAACATTTCAATGTCAACTGAAAGTTAATGATAAATCATAATTCCTGAGAACAAGCGATGACAGCACTTTTTTTAAAAACTTATGGAGTAAAGAAGCATTGAAAAATTATATATGTGTGTGTATGTGTATTTCTCAAAAACAATGACACAAGAAACAGAAATTCAGACAGTTCAAAGCAAAAAAACCAACTTCTTTGGAACTGTATAAGGGGCATTCCACGGTATTTTGGACATTATGTAGAGTCCGTATGTAGAGTTTTTTGCCATAACTTTTTAATTTACCGTTTGATTTGCAAATTATTTTAATTTGAGCTAGTGTGTTGGTAGGAAAAGATCAAAATAAAATAACATGCTAATCAAACAGTAAATTAAAAAGTTATGGCAAAAAAGGTCACGTTACGGACTCTACATAAATGTCAAAAATACCTTGGAATGCCCCATAAGGATTAAAAAGAAGAAGAAAAGCGACTATGACGAATATTAATGCTTTTTTTCACAACCTCGTTTTTTTAAGAGCACTCGGTTATAACGAGCAAAACTCGTTGTCCCTTTGCTCTCGTTATAATCAAGTACAACCGTTGAACTCTGTGTTCCCAATAAGGCCAATTCACCCTTCTTTGTCACGCTGTAGACAAACATAATTAAGAACTTAAATTTTCACATCATGGAATGATTTATTTTTTTATTTGTTATGAGTGATTTGATTAATGCACAAAAAGAAGACCAACTGAATCATAAATGAGCGAGATATTAGGAACTGAACTGAACCTAAGTTTGGCCTAATATGGTGTTCTTTACTTACATAATCACTAACGTTTGCTTTTAAAATCTATTTTCGCCTATTTAATTACCAATTAAGAAATTAGTTCACCGAATCTCATTTTAATTTATGTTTTACTCCTAAATTTTCAGGAAATTAATTCAAATTACATTTTTTACTCCAAAACTTTTTTTTATATAATTTTTAAATTGCAAAGAAAAAAAATGAAAAAACGTTTTCAACATGCCATAGTTAATTTGCATTTCTAAAAGGAAGAATTGTTCAAAATGAATAACTTTATCACAGAAATAACGAGCTAATGTGTGGCATCACATGACTTCCTTTTACTCCAATTTAATGTCATTTCCCCATTTTTGGCATTTTTAATGTGATTCAATAGTTTACTCTCTAAATATCACCAACAGTGGCCAAATTGAAACCAGATTGGAAAAAAAAAATCGTTAAATTTGTCGCCAAGTTGGTAACAAAACTTAGCGACCAAAATACTGGCGACATATCGCCAAGTGTCCGCCAAATTATAACACCACTTTAGTCTACATAGAAATTAACAATGATCCCCCCCCCCCACAAAAAAAAGAATCTCCTTTTTCCCCAAAAAAATTTCCCCCTTTAGATACACCCGAATACAACCAAAAGGGGAGGTGCACAACTAGACCCCACTAGGATTTTACGTACCAAATTTCAACTTTCTAGGACATACCGTTCTTGAGTTATGCGACATACATACGCACATACATACGTACATAAAGACGTCACGAGAAAACTCGTTGTAATTAACTCGGGAATCGTCAAAATGGATATTTCGCGTGTCTATACGTTCTTAGGCACTTATCCACGTGTGGTCGAGTCGAAAAAAAGAAACTCAACATTCATTCAGGAGTGAGTAAAATGGAAATTAAGGTCGATTTTTAAGTGAAAATATTTTCGCGAATACATTTTTTTTTTTTTTTTTTGTATAAGGTAGTAAAAACAAATTATTAGAGAAGAGCAAAAAATTTTAGTGCTCTCAGATTAGTGATGGGTAGCTGCGTCCTTTTGGGTGATATCCAACATGTTTCATCAAACGTAAAATTCGAGAAAATTTCTTTTTAATAAAAGTAAGCGAATAAAAAATTAAACTGAATAATGATTCATTGTTTTGTAACTATAACTATACCAAACTATTTTAAAGGAACAAACAATAAAATCTTTCTCCACCTCCGCCCCTTTCGAAAAAAATTCAGAGCGCCAAGTTCCTTCTGTATGATACACATGCAAAATCATCAACTATTAATAAGAGATACATACTATTTTAACATGATTTATCTACAAGTTACCAAAAAAGAAAGAAATTGCAGCTCTTCGCGCCAAAACGCGTTAAGTTATTAATCATCTGTGCATCATGACCGTACTGATAAGAAGCAGACTTTTCTCTGTTCAATATCAAAAGCGATTTCTTTCCGCTTCTCTCTAGCTTAAACAAATATAATACAAGAGAAAACTGCATACATATATAGCGTTGTGCGCTAAAAAAAAAAAGGATGCTCTGTGTTTGGTAAGCCATGTGCGTGAAGCTTTTTCTTTTCTTTTTTTTTTTTTCTGTCAAAAGAAACGAAGCTTTTCAAAAATAGACAAATAAATATACGAATAATAAAAGGTAATAAGCGAAAGCAAAAGGAGAGAAAAGGGTTGAACAGGACTACGGTATATGTGATTGCATTACATATTAATTAAGTATTCATTTTTATGGAAGCACTCTGAATTTTTAAAACACAACTTAAAATTGTTGTTAGTTTTTATCTTTAGTTTTAATTATCAAAATTAATCCGCAGATTGATTAAGAGTTACTCTCTTTTACTTTTTTAATGAAAAACGTTCCCCCCCAAGAGCAATAACGCACCCTCCCCTAAATGCCTCGAGGACACCCAAGAACGGGATCCCCCCCCTCTCAAAAAAGAGAAAAATACCCTTAAACCCCCCCCCCCATAAAAATATTTCAATGGCTCAGTCTGCACCATTCTTGGCACCCCTGTGTTACGATGAATCTCACGGGCCAGAACACACATAAAATTTAAATATATTTATTTTTTCTAAATGATATACGAAAACATAGAAAAGGAAATAAAATTACACAAACTTTATTTTCAAACTTTATCAAACAGCTTTTTCTTAAGTAATGTAGTAACGTTATTAAGAAGAAGCTGTATCGGTTACTGGAAAACTGTATGGAATCCCGGTTTTCTAGCTATTTTCTAGTAGTACCGCAGTTTAAGAGCACTAGAATAAATATTAAGGTAAGTTCCAGAAATATTCCTCTTAAAACAGCTTGTCATGAAGAATATTACAAAAAAAAAAAAAACTACTAACGCAAAAAAAAAAAAAAACGAGCTGATGTGTGCATCACATGACTTCCTTTGACTCCAATTTAATGTCATTTTCTCATTATTGGCAGTTTTAATGTGATTCAATTGTTTACTTTCTAAATATCACCAAGAGTGGCCAAATTGAAAACAGATTTTAAAAAATAAATAAATAAATAAAAAATCACCAAATTTGTCGCCAAGTTGGCGACAAAACTTGGCGACCAAAAGACTGGCGATATATCGCCAAGTGTCCGCCAAGTTATAACACCACTTGAGTTTACATCGAAATTAACAATGATTTACCCCAAAAAGGGGTAAAAGACCCCTTTAGAAACACCCGAATGCAACCAAAAGGGGAGGTGCACAACTAGACCCCACTAGAAGTTTACGTACCAAATTTCAACTTTCTAGGACCAGGGTTGTTTGGTTTAAACCACGTTGGTTTAAACCATGGTTTAAACCAATTGGTTTTAAAAAAAAAAACATGCGGTTTTTTTTAAAAATGTTTTTTGTTTTTTCTTTTTTTAAAGCCAAAAAAAAATCCATTTTACAGGTTTACATTGATTTCCCCACACATATTGAAAAATATAAAATTCCATTTATGCTAAGTTCCTAGCTAAGTTGCAGAGATAAATACTAAAATTGCAAAGTTGCTTCTTCAAAATGTATTACAAGCTTTAATCGAAAAAAAAATATTAATATATTTTTTATTTCATATATGTGCCATAAAGCAGATTTCAGTCAATTTCCATCATTATGCTTAATTTGCATGATTAGTTAAGATTTACTAAGGATTGAATCTTTTACTGTAGATGCAATCCATTATATTGCTCACTCCTGTTGCAGGGGTGTGACATTTTTGCCCATTTATTTGCACTTTCCTGGAATTTTAACTTTGACTTGTAAGGTAATCAACAGTTTAACTTAATTGTTTGCACCTAAAATTAAGATTTGTTCTGCAGGTGAACACAAATAATATTTTTTGAATCAAATTTAAAAAAAAAGTTTATACTTCATATTATGATACATAATAGTTCCTTATATTATAATATAGGAAGATTAAAAGACAAATTTTTAAATTCCCAGAACAAAATGCAAATGTATGTGTAAAAATTGATTGAGAAATATATAAATCTTCACATATATAAACTACTCTCCATTGGTGGTTTTTTTTTTTTTTTTTTTTTTTTTTTTGATTCTGTGTGCTCAAAATATTTTGATTGGCTATACACCTATGCTGCTTTATGACTATTGGGTGCAGATAATTCTTAGTTCTTTTTCCCCCCTTTTGTTCATTGGATTGGTATTTGCTGTGCCTTAGCTAAGCTGTGCAGTTTACAAAAGTTACTTACTCATATTGTTTTAAAAAGAATGTCTAATTCTGGTAGAAAAAAAGACCTAATCTGGCTTTCATTTGATGAAATCAAAGATGAAACCAGTATTTCGTATCATAAAGGGTCTATATATACATGCATACTAATATGTTAATCAAGTCAAACAATTCAATCAATATTTCCCCGAAGAAAGCTATTTTAATTATTTAATTTATTTACAAGATTTTGTTCTAATCTCTTTAATTAATCAAGAAATTAGGTATAATGTGACTATTGAATAACTGTTAATTACATGGAAAATTAATTACCTTCCGAAAATTAATTGTTTTTCTCGCAAATAGTATTTAAACCAAAAAAAAAACCGGTTTAAACCAAAAAACCGGGTTTTTTTTGGTTTTTTTGAAAAAAAAAAACGGTTTTTTTGACCAACCCTGTCTAGGACTTACCGTTCTCGAGTTATGCGATATACATACGCACATACGGACGTCACGAGAAAAGTCGTTGTAATTAACTCGGAGAATGTCAAAATGGATATTTCGGGTGTTTATGCGTTCTTAGGCACTTATCCACGTGTGGTCGGGTTGAAAAAAAAAAACTCAACATTTGTTCGGGGGTGAGCAAAATGGAAATTAAGGCCGAATTTTGAGTGAAATTTTTTCGCGAATACAATACTTTCTTTTTTTGTAAAAGGAAGTAAAAAATGTCCTCTTCCACTTGCTACAGAATAAACTCTTCATAGAATGTCATAATTGGATGCCCCAGTTGCCAAATCGATTGACTCCACTTTTAAAAAAAATCCTCATTTCTGCTTTAACTGTGCATTATCAATGCTTAGCATGTGAATTTATATTAAAGTTTTGGTTCAGTACATTTCTGACCATGTGATGGCCGAAAATGTAACACGAGGGCCTATTCACTCTTATGGATAACACCATCTTCTTCATCACTTTTTTCGACTTTTTGTTTTATGAAGTTCATCGATTTTGCAAGTGAGGCATCCAATTGTCACTTTAATATCATAAAATATATATTTTAATGTACAAAACAGAAAACTGCGGTGGAATGCACTGATTCATTAGCTAGAAATAATTTTAAATGGAATTTTTGTCTCTTACATTTAAAAAAAAAGTAAATATCATCAAAAAATAACTGAAATGATCGTATCAAAAGGAGCTAAAAATATCCGAAAAGCAGAGGTGTATTTCGGAACACCGGAGTGAAAATCTCAAACACTGCAGTGATCTCTCCCACTCACATTCGTTAAGTTAGTTCCAAATGTCAACAAACTCCTTTTTTCTGAAGTAGGTGTATTTTCTCTAAGCTGCTTGCACCATCACAACTGTATAGAAAATGTGGAATACATTCAAGCTGAAAAGGGAAACCGATGGGGAGAAATTCAGATGTTTCCGGTGAGAATAAAATGAGTCGTTGTGATGTGATTTGTAGCAAAAATTAAAACAGTTCGCCAATGTCTTTGAAAGTGATAACATGCGTTACGATTAAACATTTTTATAACATATCATATGACATTTTCATTTTATTTTAAAACTAGAAAACCGCCCGTTAAGATATGACGGGCGAAAATTCTTCTACATTTAAACGAAACCATTACCTGTTTGGTGATATTTTGATAGTTGAAATTTTTCCTAACTCCACTGGATTAACAATAAATTGCAGTAGATAGCGTTCATGTCAAACATTACTAAAAAATATTACGAGTTTCATTGTGGATGACGTCAGAGCGTTACTCAATAAGTGAATTCGGTAGTATATATATATATATATATATATATATATATATATATATATATATGTGTGTGTGTGTATCAGTGGCGGCTTGTGCCTTGAAAAAGTGAGGGGGCCAAATCATGGGTGCACGCACCCTCCCTCCCTACCCCCGTCGAGTTTTGAAAACAAAAAAAAAAAAAAATTTAATTTTCTTTTAATATTTAAATTTTCTCAAAATAGTTATTTGTGTTAAATTAATAACGTTAAATCCTTTTTAAACAAGGGATAACCTACAAAATACTTAAACTACTAAGTAAATCAAGAAATATATTAATCTCATGTTTATGTCTATGATCGCCGCCAGGGTGGTACACTTTCACCCCCTGACTTTCAAAATTAAAATTTAAAAATTAGATTGGGGAAAGCTACAAAATACATTACGAAAATTTTTAATCTCATGTTCATATCCAGTACGCTTTCCGGAGTTGCAGTACATCTCCCCCTGCAGGGCCGATAAGGGGCTGCAGGGGAGGCTTTTCATAATAAATAAATTTTAAAAAGCAATATTAATCTAATATTTTTAATAGTAACATGATATTTAATCTTTTAATAACTAATTATTTTGAATGAGTAAAATTGATTTTATTTTAAGCAAGACCAATTTACAAAAGTGCAAAAATATTGTTATCAGAGAAATAAGTAAAAATTATAAATTAAAATCCTTTAATAGAGATGAAAATACATCTCAGTATTTGCTTTAAAATAAATAAGATAAAAATAGATAAACTAAATTTTTAAAAAGGAAAAATAAATAAATTAAGAAACAAGGTAGTACAAAAATTCTGAGCGATTCTCATGCGAGTGCACCTTTCTGCATATTATTTCATGAGCCAGATACAGAATTTTTCTGCAGACAAAGAAGACAAAAATATTGAACTCTTTATTTTCTTCAAATTATTGATAACTTCTCACATTTTCTTTAAAACTACATGAGCAGAAACTAAAAACAAGTAATAATTTCTGTGTAACAATAGAAAAACATTTTTTGAATTAAAAAAATAATATTTTGACAATATATGCACTCATGTACATACAACACAACACACAGCAGTGGCGCAACTAGAAAATAGTTTTTAGGGTGGGGAGGGGCACAATAGGAAAAAAATCTCATCAATTTGTTTGATTTGATCATCAAATCTTTCAATGTTGAAACTTTTAGTAGTTTTAAAAACGCAATTTTAGACTGTCTTTGGTGATGTTAGGGGAAAGAACAGTACAGAGGACTCCGCGGAAATTTGAAGAAATCGAAGCCTTTAAAACGCAGTTTTAGACCATATTTATTGCCTTATGCTAAAAGACTGAGTTTCGGGACTCTCCCCGATCTTTTTTTTTTTATTTTATTTTTTTGAAAAATAAATAGAAATCAATTCCTCCTCTCCCTCCAATGTTTCGAAATTGCAGTTCCAAAAACGCAATTGTAGACAAACTTTCAAGATTTTTACGAAAAGGGGTACTGGCGCTCTCCCCTGAAATTCTTTTCAAAATTGAAGTCCTAAAAACTTAAGCACAAGATTCCATGGTAATATGAGGAGAGACTATTCCACTTAAATTTTTCGTAAGTCGCTGTTTAAAAAACGTATGTTTTGATGATATTAAAGGAAGGTGGTTTGGGGGCCCTTGCCCGAATCTTTTCTGGAAATGAAGGCTTAAAAACACGATAGTAGGCCCATAATTGGTAACGTTAGGGACAGCAATCTTTTGAAACTGAAGCTCCAAAAACTCAATTTTAAGCGATTTTCGAACGCAATTTTAAGTGATGTAAGGAGAAGGATAAGGGAAGGAAGGTAAGGGGAAGGATAATAAGGTAAGATTAAGTGTATTCGGAGACTTTCCCTGGAAATGTTGCGAAATTGAAAATCTGGAAATAAAAGTTGAGATATTTCGTAATGTTTTTAGCGGGAAGGGGGGGGGGGATTCGGAGAGACTTTTATTTTCAGGCAAACTTAAAAAATGAGTGAAAGAAATAATGCGGGGCGGGGAGGGGGTCAACTAACTGTAATTATTGAAAATTTTTAATTCAAATTTTAATTTCCCTCTTGAATTAAAAGTTGAGAATATTGGGAGGAATCATTTCATTTCAGGGGGAAAATGCAACAAAGTAATACTAGTTGACCCGTGCGGAACTCCGCACTGTTCTTCAAATCGTTTCATAAGGCATTTCGTTCTTTACAAATTTCAAAGGAAGAACTTTATGAAAAAGAACCGAAAAAAAGTACACGGAAAAAGTAAGCGCACAAGAAAAGGCATGTAATTTGAAGACATCGGTAACAAAACTTCGTTAAAGATAACGTTGTGATAATTTGATCATCGCTCACCTTTTGGTTGTACGTAATTTCAATGCAAACATAAATATCATTAAAAGTGTGGCTGAGTAGGAACTTGTGAAAAAGCAGTAATTGTGCATGTGAAAAAACAGGTTGTGGCAAATACAGTCCTGCCCATGTGAGCATCTGACGGGAAAAAAAGAAACATTAAAGAGATATTTATTGGCACGGATTCGAATTGGCGCCATTCTGATTAACAGAACGACACTCCAACAAACCTAGCAATTGCGCCTTCCTTTTCAAATGCTATTCATTGAAGGAATGCGTAGTAAAAAACAGCAAAAAGCTTTTTGCCGAAAGAAAGTAATCAGATTATGCGTCTATGTTTTGTCATTAGGCAGCATGATACGACTCAAAATTATTCGTATAACATGGAATTTGATTAAAGAATGACGAATATCTCACGTAGCAATTGAAACAAACATTCTAGAGAAGTAGTAAATTCGATTGAAAAAAATAAGTGTTTTTATTTTTGAAATTTTAACAATTTCCCATAGCAGGCTTCTTAAACCTATGCGGCTTAAATGCCCGCACTTGTTTTTCTTTTAATCGAACACTTAAAATTCAAAACCGAAACCAGTTGAACTGAGTCTGTTTTTTAAGTAATTTTTCGAACGTAGATAAAATGCTTTTTTTTTTTTCTTCAGCCGAAAGCAGAGGAGTAGAAAATGATTTCTTACTAATGACGTTGATAATAATTTTAATGTTTTATATCGCATTCGCGCGAATAAAAAAGTAAGGTTTACTGGGAGAAACTCGTAGTTTCAATTTGGCCGGCGTATTTTTTTTTTTTTCATTTGTACAAAAGGTTGAACACTATTATTAGAAAAATCTACATTTCAGCTTACAATGAAAATGTTTTCCTGCACAAAAAGGATTCCCTTGAGGTAAATCTAATAATTTTTTGTTCTTACATTATGCTTAGTGGTCTGGATGAAGTCAAAGCTTTAAAAAAAAGGAAAAACACCCTTCGATTAACAGTCAACTTATCCGAATGATAACTGTAGCCTGCATAAAGGAGTCGAAACACCAAGTAGCATTCCCACTGCATTTATTTTATTACGTCTGTATGTTATGAGTACATGTAATGCGTAATACTGATATAAATTTGATATTATGTCGTACAGCCCAAACTTGCCCGAAGTTCAGATAGTTTATAGCCGAACGCTCTACCGAAAAAAACTTATCAATTTAACCGAACAACTAAGTCCAGTGCTTTTAAGCTTTATTAAAATATGAACACACACACAGGCTTTTTTTTTTTTTTGCGAAAGCAACGTAAAAAAATGGAAAACTGCATTAGAACTTTGCTTTAAAAAAATGCATAAGAACTACAGGCTGCATCAAGGTTTTGAAACAGCAATGGGCGTTTTCGAAAACTTGATTTTTCGACCGTAAGTCTATTTTTCGTCATTAGCCAGTCTGATACGTTTTAAAATGAGAGGGGAATAATATATAAGATAAGATATTGAAGAAAAATGTTTTTATTTTTGAAATTTTTTACAATTTGTTACAGCAGGCTGCTTGAACCGTTAGAACTTAGATGGCAGCACGTGTTCATCATTTAACAGCACGGTTAAAATACAAAATAAATTGAACTATGCTCTTTTTTAAGCGTAGCTTTTCGAATGTAGTAAAAATGTGATAAGCTATTTGGTTTTTTTTTGCAAAAAGAAGAAAAAATATATATTTTACCCTTCAAATTGAGGTAGTAATTTTTTTATTTGTTCAAAGAGTCAAAAACTCATTAGAAGAATATATATTTCAATATAAGATTTATTATTTTTTTCTGAACAAAAAACAATTCTATACTGTAGTCTGAAATCTTAACCCTGTTACTTATATTTTCGCTTACATTATGCTTTGATTTTCTTACCAGAGCCAAAGCTTTAAAAAAAAAAAAAAAAAAAAAAAAAAAAAAAAACGTGCATTTCAGAAGTAATTTAGCAAAGTCACATTAAATTTTCATAACAGCAAGGAGCGTTTCCTTCTCATATATTCTATTTCCTCATATTTGCTATTCACTTAATTAAGTGTTCATGTAATGCGCGATATTTCTCTAATTTTTTGATGCAGATTGTCCGGACGTGGGCCCGAACACGCATTCTCCTGGTTTGGAGAAGAACGCTCTGCCAATCAAGCTATTCAGCTCTGTCGGTCATGGTGCAAGTTAAAGTTATAAGTTTAACCGAAAACCTCATTCTGGTTCTTTGAAACACGTTTTTCCGCTGAAAAAAAAAAAAACAATTTTTAGACCGTGGGTCTATTTTTCGTCAGTAGGCAGCACCATAAGCTTTAAAATAAGGTGTAAATCAAAGAAATCGATCAAGAATTGAAGAAAATCTGGCGTAGAAACCAAAAACAGGCTACAGAAATAATATATAAGGATTAAAAAAATATATTTCCTGGACACCCCCCCCCTTTTCCCTCCTACACATACATTCCATTTTTTTTTTTTTTGTTCAAGCACGCACGCACCAAAAAAAAAAAAGGAAAATAAATAAAAAGTTATGAATTATTGTCTGAAAAAGTGAGGGGACCCGGGCCCCCTCCGGCCCCTCCCACGAGCCGCCACTGGTATGTATGTATGAAGATACACTAAAATGTAGAAATACAGAATTGATTTCTATTTATAAGTGGTTTACAAACAGTGTTAACTATCAAGTAAACCTTTGAGTACGTTTTACGGCAATATCTTTACAGTGTTATTTTCATTTGAAGCCATATATGTCATCAGAAAAATATGTTCTTACAAATACCAATGGGGACCTGAATCAGTGTCACAAAGTATCATCAAAATCTCAATCCTGACACAAATTTGAATCAAAAGATAGACCCCAATTTGCGCCTGTTATGGAGAATTATCTGGTTAACTAGTTATAGGTGGGTCATTTTTTTAAAAGTTACTTTATATTGTTCCTTTTAGGCACCTTTTTACTCTCACATAGTTAGTCACATTCTTTATTGGTTATTTTGTAACTTTCTTTTGTAGTTAAAATTTTGGATGTGAACGGAGGGTAACGGATAGAGTAAATATCTATTTTAAATGTTATTTTTAAACTTTTCGTTTAAATAAACATTGCATCTTGTATGAGGAACACGATTTAAACTGATTAAAATGAACACATCTTTCTTAAAATGGATTTTTAAAGAAAGTTGTATGTTCATTTCTGATTGTGTTGATTTAGGGTTAACACAACATGTTATTTAGAATTTACTTAAAAAAAGTGATTCAATTTTAACTATAAAAAAATTTTTGTACACAAACAATTCTTTCCTTTTTAACTCAAGAACGGAGGATACACAAAGTTAAGGACCTATTTGACTTCAAAGAGAATAATGCTGAAATTCTTTCACACTAAGTTCTTTAACTTCACTATGAAGACCCAGAGTTGAAAAGGGCTAACTTGTGATGTTACCTCTGTAATGAGCTGCCAGTGCTGCCGTCTATAGGAAATTCTATTACTTAATTAAATCCTGAACGGAGGATACAAGAAATACTGTGACAGTGATTCAAAAGATTATGAATGCTATATATTTTTTTATTTTACAACATAATTCTTTTAATCTATTAAAAAAATCAAATGATTTAAGTTTCACTATTAAATTTGTTATATTTTTTTTGTATTGAGTAAATAAATAAAAAAGTACAAGGGAAGAAATATGTTGGGATATATAATGGAGGCATTTAAGTATCCCTCCGTTCAGTGAAAAAAAAAAAAAATTTTAAATTTTTATAACATCATTAATTTGTATTGATCATTTTCAAAATTTGTTATACTTTTCTAAATCTCATAAAAAAGTGCTTAAAAATAAATATTTTTTAAACTAACCACCCTGGACCAAAAAAAGAAAGCGCATTTTTTTTAGAATGACCCAGGTGTAAACAATTAAGACAGTTGTTTTCAATCTTCAGGGCGTGCCTCGCTAGGCAGGCACAGAAAAATTTTAGGAGGGGCACGCAACTGTTACTAACCTATCATTTTTAATACACACACTAAAATAAATAAATCGGGGTTTCTTCGTGAAAAAAGGCGCAAAAAGTTTGGAAACCACTGACCGCAAAATTAAGTTACAAATTTAAATATTTAACACAAAGGCATAGGATTTGACGATTTGCTTTTAAGCTAAGAGCAAGTACAGTAACGACATACCACACTAGCGCAGCCAAAATTTAACCACAGACGGGAAGGTCATGGTAGTCTTTACATGAAAATAAATTACCATACTATGATTGGTAATAGTCGCCTAGGATTGGTAATTAAAGGTTCGGGGAGGGTGACCCCCTCGCTGCGCCCCTGCTCTGATAATAAGATCTTGGATAAATTCAGTTGACAGAGGAGAAATTCATTTATTTTCACAACTCCAATTAACCGTTATTTGTAAAGCAAAACTGCTTCCTTAGATCCTCAGCCCTATTTTAACAAATGGAATCGTTTCCTCCATCGCCCATCGAAAGTCATAAATTATAGCCAGACAGTACTTCAAGAGCAAGGCAAAGGGCTAAGTATAAAACGGCTGTCAGACGGAAAGTGTAGTCTGGTCAAGTTGTTGTCTTGTGCCAGCTAGGCTGGCAATTTCGGGTGCGCTGCTTCACTTTTCTAACTGTACCGTAATTTGGTGTGAATCCGACTTCAACAATAAACACATGCCATAACGACCCGTTTATAGGGTAAGCAACTATTCACAGCATAACAACACATTCACACAAAGAGTGAACAGAAACAGAAGAGAGAAAGTGCAACCACGCCCGGGCCGGGATTCGTATCAGGACCTCCACATCACAGTCAGACTTTCTTTGACCACTAGACAAGGGAGGCCGACGCGACGCCTGGTCAAGTTCTAAAGTTGATTTATTTCCCACTACTGTTACAGTGAAATGAAACAACAGTGCAAAAAACTACTTGGCTGAAAGTTGGACCATTCATTTCACCAAATGGTCACAAGAGTGTGATCAGAAACGTTTTTACATTGACAACCTAAAAGAAGCTTGCTATTAAAACATGCTATTGCCTCCCACATGCAGAGGACAAATAGGGGTTTTTTCCCCCGCCTGGAAATTCTGCAACATGCTTCAAAACAAAAGATTCACCGGAAATATTCACATAAAAGTGCTTAAAGATATTCACGTAAATTGTTTTTTTCTTTTTCTTTTTCTTTTTTTTTTATGACACGCATTTACAAAGTCCAAACTTTTGTTTGATATAATCTCTCTCAGAAAAAAAAAAGAACTGAGGGAGGGGGCGTCAAGTAACGTTTACATGTAAATTCAGATTTCACGATTTCTTCTTAAAATGGCGCGTTAAAAGACAGTTACTTTCAAGGTAATCCCGTCAAGTACAAAGCCCATCCAACTCCACAACAGACAGGGAACGTTCTAAAGCCAGCATTTCTAAATCAGCTGTTTTTGAATAGAACCAAATTAAGGAAGTTAAAAAAGAAAAAGGCAAAGCAAAGAGAAAAGTATGAATGTCGACATAAAGCCTCTAACAATAAAAATAGGGGGATTCGTTCCGGGTGAAGAAGCACTTTGTTCTTTTAACACCGATCCAGCAAGTAATTAGCAGCGTCTCATTGGCTGTCACAGGTCAGCGGGTAACATTAGTTACCTCAATTAGCTCAGTAAAGGATGCACAAAAAATCATTCCGTCCGCGCAAAAAACTACAGCAACAGGATAACATAACGTTAAGAAGAAAAACCATGGTAGGAGTGTGTCAAGTCAAATTGCAGAGAATGGCCATCAGGACGGCATCTTCCAAGTACTTTGAAGCAATTGAAAACCCTCTAATGAAAGACGTGGAATGTGATTACAGTCGTCCCTCGCTACTTCGCGCTTCGACTTTCGCGGCTTCACTACATCGCGGTTTTTTCTTTCTTTTTTTTTTTTTCAAATATAGTAGTTAGCCTTTTTTATACGCTCGTGTAAACCTTTTTCAACAAAAAACTATAACAAAGTATATGTCTTTTAAGTAAGGTAAGCTTTTAAGTAAGATCTGAGGGGCTAGTTGTACTAGTTGAGAGAGTGGAGGTATAAAATCGCCGAAGAAAGTGTATTGAATCGCTATATCATTTTAACCGTTAAGCACTATCTGGAAAGTATAAATTACTGTATTATTGCTAGGGGATAAATACATCTGTAAATGGTGTTCAACAATGTACTAGCTTTTTAGGTTGTACACGTAAATGTAGAGGAAGACGGGGACACCTACGGTCACTAACGGGCAATTGATTCTTCATCGAACAAGTTGAGATTTTTCACAGAATAGTAGAAGTGTATAAGAACTGCGTGTGTGTGTGTGTGTAGTTTATTTCCCAATAATTAACAATGTGATATCTATTACATCTAACAAATCTAATTTTCTCATTTTGTGCAATATATTAAGTTATACAAATGTAATGGTGGCTAAGGGTGCTGTTTCATGTCTAGGGGCTCTAACTATGATACAAGCCTATTTAAATTGCTGTAAGTTTTATGCGCTCTAATTAGAAAAATATATACAGACTTCTACTTCGCGGAAATTCAGTTATCGCGGTAAAGACTGGAACGAATTAACCGCGATAAACGAGGGTTGACTGTATTGCTTTGTCACTAAGTTCCCTGGAAATTATGTTGAATGCTTCTATAATTAGTTGAAGTTAATGCCTGAAAAAGATTCCAGCATTTGCACATTTTTATTTAACAAGCTTGTCAGAATGAAGAACGACATTGAAATGGGAGGTCACTGTGACCGTGACCGCGTGACCTAAAAAAATTTCCTTATTCGGCAAATTTTGCCTGATGATTCGGCAAAATTTGGAGTTTCAATCGGTAAGGTTAGGATTTCTGCCCTCCCAAAAATTTAAAATTCGGGGCGCCCCAGATTGAAATTAGTTAGAATATACAGCGAGTCCCATTTACCCGCAAGATCTCCTTTTTCGCAACCACTAGCCCTAGATGTATACTTCCAATTACTACAAAAAAAAAAAAAAATGTTAAAAATGGGAGTTACAATGTTAAAAGTTTGAAGCAGGGGGGGGGGGAACGAAATTAACTTTTTATATGGTTTCTAACTCCAACACATTGCATTAAGGGAAATAATCTCTATTGAAAAGTAAAAAAGCACAAAAAAAGTTCAAACATTTTACCAATAATCAAGGAGATATTATAGTTAAAAGCTAGCTGTACCCCCATGGCTGTGTTCGTGTGCTACAGAGTTAGAAAAAAGCTCCTCGAGCGCATCGTAATTTCCCTTCTCACTCCGAAATAAAAAAGATTCTGTTTCGTTAATTGGAATGTGTAACTGTTCGTCAAAACTAACCATTCCGAAAAAAAAGCATCCAATTAAAAAACGTTTTAAAATCAGTGAAAGTGAAAATCACCATACTTGAGTGTATAAATTATATAATAAAGTAATAACTGGCAACTATGCAATACGAAAAATATTGCCAAAAAAAAAAAAAAAAAGCTGTGAATAAAAAAAAATATCACCAAGAACGGGTTATTAAAAATAATATTATAATGTATAATTCTTTTAAAAATAAAATATTTTTAAAAAATATTTTATATTTATGAACTTATTTATTTTTAATTTTTATTATTATTATATTTTACTAGAATAGTTATGACTTTTAACGACATACACACAAACTAAATAAATAAATGAAATAAAATATTAATAAAATAAAATTAAATTAAATTAATAATTGAAATTAAAAATAAATTAATGAATAAATTTAAATAAATAAATATTTTTAAAAAATTAAAAAATTACCCCCCAAAAATTTTGATGGCGCATTTTGCGCTACAATCACTCAATGTGGACACTCTTGTTCCTAAGCAAAGAATAAAGAATTTAATTGAAATACTTAGGATACAGGGTTGGGTTTTGAACTGTCCGAAACTGGTTTAGGACAGGACTGGTGGTTTTTACCATCCAAAAGTATCCGAAACTGTCTTAAGCTGTCCAAAGATATGCTAAAGCTAAAGGGGTGTAATCTAATCAATTCGTATATTCACTGCAATATTCGTAATGCATAAATATAAATAAGTTTCAATTAGAGTATTTGAGTATATTTTTCTCCAAAAATGTTCATTTAAAAAATATTTTACTTCAAAAATTTGCTAACAACTCCTCAGTATTGCTAACAGCCTCCCCCCCCCCCCAGAGGCCAGCAGTGTATATTTGCACCGTTAATAAGTCTTAGTGCAAGTTTTTTTTTTTTTTTCGATTTCATGGGCCGTTGGGCCCTTTAAGGACGTGGGCCCTCTATTGCTGGCATTTTCGAAAAGAAGTTTGAGAGTAATTTAGTTTTAGATCATGAAATGGCACCGTATTCAAGAGAAGAAAATTGTCACAAAGCTGTAAAAGACTCTCAAATTTTTCAGAGCTTTTCAATCATTATTTGCACTAAATTTTGAACAAAATTTCATTTGCACACATGCAAAAATATCGCAAAATTTGGTTACTCTATTATGACAAAAGAAAAAAACTCAAGCATACAAATTTTTGATGAAGAATTCAAGTATTATGTAACTAGATTAGAATCAGTTGAAAAATAAGTTATAAATGTTCACATTAAATATTTAATAGTTCATTCAATAATTCATTTTACTCTGTTTTTGATTCCCCCCCCCCCAAAATACAGTTTTTCTAAAAATAGTTTTAAACACTTTCGGACCGTTTTGGACAGGACGGTGTAAAACCATGATGTATTTACCATGGTTTTTACCATAGTGTCTAAATCCTTGCTCACCAATCCGTGATTCCCCTGAAGAAAAAAGTATGCAATTAAAACACGTGTTAGGATGACCCCTCCCTCCCAGAAAAAAATATTTCCATTAAATTCAGGGCAGTTTGGGTTTTTTTTTTTTTTTTTTTTTTTTTTTTAACGGTTATTTTTAAAAACTAAATCGTTTTCCGCCTAATCTTAATATATAAAAATCTTCTGTGCGGACGTTTGTCACCATAAGGCTTTTAAACGGCTGGACCGATTTTGATCAAATTTTTTGTGTGCAATTAAGTTGTAGCAAGCATGGTTTCGAAGCGTGATGGATCGAATTGGAAACGTTTTTGTTAATTAATTAATTAGTTTAAACATTGGATGGTTATTTCTCCCAAATGGTTAATATTCATTTTAACCTATTGTTGAGCGAGAACTGAAATAAATATTTAACCCGTTGCCAAAGGACAATAAGAAAGGCAGTTCTGCTTTTTGTGATGAAATTTCCCATTGTGATATGTCAGTTCAGAGTAGATAAAACGTACAGAGAGGGAGAGTGAAGCCTTCATTTCTTAAAAGCAACGATTTTAGGTTCCGAGATATATTTGAAAAAAAAATACTGGAAGGTTCAAGCAAAACGTGTGTTCTGTCGTCGTAGTTGAACCATGTGACCGAATCGGTGCTTTTGGTTTTCCTTTGGTAATTTTCGCATATTCAGGGAACTGTTTTATTTTTATCATTTTTCTAAACGATATCCTTTCGATTGTGTTACTCTTTTTCATATGGGGGATATTGCAGCGGGATTTCCCGTTTGTTCTAGAATGGGTAGTTACTTTTTTACACTTAATATCTGAGGACGCTTTTTAGCCTTTGAGTAGGGCTGAAGAAACAAACCATCAAATACGGGAGAAAAAAATAGTTAGTAAAACAACTGCTCAGTGGGCATTAGAAAAATCAAGTTGTAATAAATATACGCATTCTGACACCAAGTAGCTTAAAACATTTTCTTTTTACTTATTTTTTTCAACAAAACAGTTAAAACACTTGATAGTTTATTGAACTTTTTTAACTTTTCAATTTCCAAAGTTTGAACAGAACAACGTCTGTCGGGTCCTCTAGTGTTTTCATAAATTTTACATATGATTGGAAGGTGTAAAATTGAATCAATGAGAAGAAACCAACAAAACTTTAGAGATAAATTACATATTAAAAATTTACAAACTTTTTTTAAATGTGATTTAAATTTGCTGAATAGTTTTTCTTTTCTTTTTTAAATCAATACAACTTTTCTTATTAAATACATAAATGTAAGGCATATACCATTTATGATAAATAAATACCTTTGTGCTGCATCTCTTTCACATTTCAAAAGCCTAAAAAGCATATTTCAGCTCTAACTTCAGTTTACTTCCAAATTTGCTTCATTACTAAAAATTTAGATATAAATAATGTCTGTGTGTAGATAAATCTAAACTATGTTTAAATGACGAAGAAACGAGCTGATGTGTGCATCACATGATTTCCTTTTACTCCAATTTAATGATAATAGTGCCTCAGAGTAAGAAAAGAAGCACTTTAAATCAGGGTTGGCAAAAACCCTTGGTTTTAAAAAAAAAGCCCATGGACCCAGGGTTTTTTAAAATAAAACCCAAAAAAGTCCAACTAAAGCTTTTTTTTTTTTTTAAGTGGGTTTTTTTTTTTTTTTTTTTTTTTTTTTTTTTTTTTTTTTTTTTTTAGGGAAAATGTGGGGTGCTTGTAGCATATTGTTGCGTGAGTATATGGTCAAAGCACAAAAATTGTCTTGGGGTAAAAAAAGCTGGAAAACTAGTTAAAATTCAGCATTTTCTGAAGAAAAGTATAAAAGATCATAAAACCCAAGAATGGTGAAGTTTCAGATTTTTTAGTTTCCATGATTACCAACAGGTAGGGCAAAGTTACTTCTTGAGTGATAAAATCTATTGTTCGTTTTCAATTACTACATTTTTTTTCCATCTTACTTTATTGTATTTCATTTTGTTATGCAAAACAACTGTAGAACCTCAAGTAGTTTAAATTCCTTTTTACTGAATTCAAGATTAATCAAGACATTTCTTTGAATTTTATTCTTCCTGTTTTTCTATTTCTGTGTACAGAGTAAGAAATATTCAACTTTTTTCGCAAGAGAATGAAAATACTGCATATTCTATTCTGTTTTCTGGCCAACCGTTTGTAAAACCTGTTAATTTCTAAAAAAATATACCTTGTTTAGTCGAGATTTGTGACGTGTTGGTTTGCAGAAAATAATTCACATGAAAGCCTTTTAGCTAGAGTTTCCTCTGTACAATCTACAAATATTGAGAAAATCAGATGTGACAGGACTTAGTCAAGATAATTTGAGTTATTTATAGACCAGTTAAAGAAAAAAGTTAAATATATTTATTTAAAATCTTTGAAGTATTTTTTTTTAATGCCGTTAAGAGTTAAGAAATACTATTAAAGTTCAAAACTCATTTTTTATGTCCATTGTCTGTGATGAAGAACAAATAAAAAAGAAGTTTAAATTGTGAAAGTATATAAATTTATTATTTTTTTTTAAAAACTTCTCAGAAAATTTTAAAAAATCCAAAAGTGGGCTAAATAATGTTTTTTTAAAATGGGTTTTTAAAAAAAAAAAACCCATTGGGTCCAACCCAATTGGGTCCAATCCGGCCAACCCTGCTTTAAATGCTTTCACCCCAAGTTTGTTGCGAATCAAAGCAAAGAAAACGTTTTATACAGATAAATTTTCCCAATATTGGCAGTTTTAATGTGATTCAATTGTTAATTCTCTAAATATGGCCAAATTAAAACGAATTTCAAAAAAAAAAAAAAAAACAAATTTGTCAACAAGTTGGCCACAAAACTTGGCGATCAAAAGCTTGGCGATTTATTGCCAAGTGTTTGCAAAATTATAACAGCACTTGAGTTTGCATTGAAATTAGCACTGATTTTACCCCAAAAAGGTGTAAAAGACCCACTTAGGAACGTCTGAATGCAACTGAAAGGGAAGGTGCATAACTAGACCCCACTAGGAGTCTACGTATTAAATTTCAACTTTCTAGGACATACCGTTTTTGAGTTACGCGAGATACATACGTACATTACATACACACATGCAAACGTACATACAGACGACAAGAAAAAACTCGTTTATTATCAAGGGGATCGTAAAAATGGATATTTCGGGTGTCTATATGTTCTTAGGCATATATCCACGTGAGGTCGGGTAGAAAAAAAAATTTCAATATTCATTCGGGGCGAGCAAAATGGAAATTAAGGCCGATTTTGAGTGAAAATTCTTTCGCGAATACAATACTTCCTTTTACAAAAAAGGAAATATTGAATTCGCGAAAAAAAATTTCACTCAAAAATCGGCCTTAATTTCCATTTTGCTCACCCCCAAATGAATGCTGAGTTTTATTTTCGACCCGACCACACGTACATATGTATTTAAGAACGTACAGACTCCCGAAATATCCATTTTGACGTTTCCCGAGTTAATTACAACGCGTTTTCTCGTGACGTCTGTATGTACGTATGTATGTGCGTATGTATGTCGCATAACTCAAGAACGGTATGTCCTAGAAAGTTGAAATTTGGTACGTAGACTCCTAGTGAGGTCTAGTTGTGCACCTCTCCTTTTGGTTGCATTCGGGTGTTTCTAAAGGTTTTTTTTTTTTTCTTTTTTTCTTTTTTTTTTTTTTTTTGCCCCTTTTTGGGCGGAAATCATTATTAATTTCGATATAAACTTAAGTGGTGTTATAATTTGTCGGACACTTGGGGATACATCGGCAGCCTTTTGGTCGCCAAGTTTTGTCGTTAACTCGGTGACAAATTTGGCGATTTTTTTTTATTTGTTTCAAATTGGCCACTGTTGGTGATATTTAGAGAGTAAACTATTGAATCACATTAAAATTGCCAATAATGGGGAAATGACATTGAGTTGGAGTAAAAGGAAGTCATGTGATGCACAAATCAGCTCGTTTGTAAAAGGAAGTAAAAAAAAAATCTTCGCACACTTTTCGACATCCACGACAGACGATGCAGTTAGAGCAAGAAAAAAAACGAGCTGATGTGCGCATCACATGACTTCCTTTTACTCCAATTTACTGTCATTTCCCCATTATTGGCCATTTTAATGTGATTCAATAGTTTACTCTCTAAATATCACCAACAGTGGCCAGTTTGAAACCAAATTTAAAATAAAAAACAAAACAAAACAAAAAAAACCACCAAATTTTTCGTTAGGTTGGCGACAAAACTTGGCGACCAAAAGACTGGCGATATATCGCCAAGTGTCCAACAAATTATAACACCATTTGAATTTACATCGAAATTAACGATGATTTCCCCCTCAAAAAGGGCAAAAGACCCCTTTAGAAACACCCGAATGCCACCAAAATGGAAGGTGCACAACTAGACCCCACTAGGAGTTCACGTACCAAATTTCAACTTTCTAGGACATACCGTTTTTGAGCTATGCGACACACATAAGCACCAACGCACATACAGACGTCAGGAGAAAACTCGTTGTAATTAACTCGGGGATTGTAAAAATGGATATTTCGGGTGTCTATACGTTCTTAGGCATATATCCACGTGTGGTCGGGTAGAAAAAAAAATTCAATATTCATTCGGGGGCGAGCAAAATGGAAATCAAGGCCGATTTTGAGTGAAATTTTTTTCGCAAATACTATACTTCCTTTTACAAAAAAAGGAAGTATTGTATTCGCGAAAAAAATTTCACTCAAAAATCGACCTAATTTACGATTTCCGAGTTAATTACAACGAGTTTTCTCGTGAAGTATATACGTACGTATGTATGTGTGTATATGCGTATGTATGTAGCATAACTCAAGAACGGTATGTCCTAGAAAGTTGAAATTTGGTACATAGACTCCTAGAGGGGTCTAGTTGTGCACTTCCCTTTTGGTTGCATTTGGGTGTTTCTAAAGGGTTCTTTTGCCCATTTTGGGGGGAAATCAATATTAACTTCGATGCAAACTCAAGTGGTGTTATCATTTGGCGCACACGGCGATACATCGCCAGTCTTTTGGTCGCCAAGTTTTGTCGCCAACTTGGCGATTTTTTTTTTTAAATCCGATTTCAATTTGGCCACTGTTCGTGATATTTAGAGAGTAAACTATTGAATCAAATTAAAATTGCCAATAATGGGGAAATAACATTAAATTGGTGTAAAAGGAAGTCATGTGATGCAAACATCAGCTCGTTTGTAAAAGGAAGTAAAAAGATTAATAAAATTTTGAAAGCAGAAAGTATTGTGTAATTCTGTGCTCCTATAGAAAAAATTTAATGTGAAATTTTAACCTTTTAAAGAATTTTTTTAATCCCAATATAATAAAAGAATGATGTATGAATGATGGAAGAATAAATAAACATTATTTATTTAATAGTAAAATGTCTTTATTATTGAGACGTCATAAAAGAATAGTTTCATTATTTGTGTTTGTATTGTAAAAAAATGAGGAATACATTAGGATTGGGGAAAAAACTTCAGAACTTGCCATTTTATTTGAAGGGTTTTAATTGAAATATTTTTTTAAAGAAAATCGAAATTAAATTACAAGATTTTACTTTTAATTTTTTTTATTAATCATCAAGTAATTTATAATCTGAGATCCCACTAGGCTTGACCTACCCTCATTGAGTTTCCAGAAATTGTTAACACAGATGAAGAGTAAAAGTTGTATATAAAACGCGAAAGTAAGAATTTCTACCTCTTTCATGTGAACTAATCAAGATTGGCAGAGGTTGAAAGGTGCCTAAAACGAGCAATTTACCTTCAATGAGTTTCCTAAAATTGTTATCATAACTGAAGAGTAAAAGGGCAATTCCATGATAAGGTCAACCAGATGATCAAATTTTCAAAATTAAAATTTCTAAACAAATGAGGTGTCATTTTAAAGGTAAAGAGTTGTATATTTTGAAATGCCTGTCTAAAATTTGATCACTTCAGTTATAAATAAGTTACAGGAGGTTAACATCTTGAGTACTTTCAAACCATATTTGGTGACTCTTGAAGAAATTCTGTTTTTTCCAAAAAATACATACTAATATTATGAATTGAGATGAATAACCATTTAAAGAAACAATGTGTTGCTGGTGATGTTGCAAAAATGTGTGAAAATATAATTCATTTTGATTTGTAAAAGAATTCCTCTGGGGTACATTAAGTGTTTTACGTCCGACACCAAAATGCGCAGTTAATTATGCTGAGCCAATAATTTTAAAGCTACTTACATGTATTTTTGGGTACAAAGTAAGAATTTCAATCTCTTTGATGTAACCTATTTTCATTTTGTAACAAGTGAATATTTTTTACTAAAATCTAGGTGTCGGACGTACACCGTCGGTACATTTTTTACGTCCGACACCATTTAGTCCGACACGGTTACGTTCCTTTAAACAACATATGTTTTCAACTGTGTTTCTCCTTCTTTTTTTTTTTTTTTTTTTGCCTTTAATTTCAAAGTTAAAGTGAAACATGCATAAAAAACAACTTAGTGAATTTATTGTATATGCATTTAGGGTTGATAGGGGTAAGTAGGACCCTTTCTGAGAAAAGGTGTGTTCAATGAACGTAATACAGTTGATTAAGATCAATTTTGGCAAAGTTGGCAAATTTATAGGTGGAAAAAGAAATTGGAAACACTAAATGACTGCGTCTATGTAAAGTTGACTAAGGAAGAACCATTATCAACATTCAACCCAATAAATCTTGATGGTTTTCTTTCAGGTAAGTTTCACAAATAACTAATCACCAGCTTTTGTAGCTGAACTATCAATTCCTACTAAGTCATCACAGTTGTCCTGTATTTCACTAATACAAATATTTCATCAGAGTTGCTTTTGATTTTCAAATCCTCACTGTTTTGAGAGGAACCACTTGCCCCATAGTGTGGAGACCTCTTATAGCAAAATTTTCTGGGGTAAGTGGGGCCCTCCTCTAAAACAGTTTTTAATAATATTTTACTCAAAAATTCTGATTGCAGTATGCACTTTAAGTTAAACTGTACATGAATGTTTAATGATCATAAATAAATAAATGCTAAACGGGAAACACTTCTTTGAAAAATGCTGCTTAAACTCGCCAAAAAATATTTTTCAATTTTTTTTTTTTTTTTTTGACTAAGTTCTCTGACCTAGGAAAAAAAAATCCACATAACCCAAATATATGCAAAACTAATCACTGTGATGAATCGTGACATGATCAATGTAAAATAGTATAAAAACCATATGGCTATTTCAATTTTGTAGGTGACCCACTTACCCCAGTGTCCCACTTCCCGCAATCAACCCTACTTTTGAATTTACATGGTAAATTTTGTTTCAGTATATGTAACCTATAATTTACATATTCATTATTGTAATCATTGTTATGTATTTACATTTAAGAGCAATAGTTTACGTTCAATATGAAATATTTACGTCCGACACCGAAAATTTACGTCCGACACCCAGCTAAAAATATTTTTTAAATAATTTTATTCTTTATAATATCATTTGAAAACTGTGAAATCTGCTTCAATCATAAGTACACTTTAGAATTATGCTGTTTTTAAAATTAAAATGTAAGTCAATTCACAGACTTTTAATAATTTTTAAGTGAACCATCAAATTTACTATTTGTGTGTTTACGTCCGACACCAACACTTTAATTTTTTTTAATTTATACATTAGGGATCTATTTTAAAAAACTAACATGATTTTTTATTCAGTGGGATGTAGTAAGTATCTAGTAAATAAATTTGATCATTTTGGAACAGTTTATGTTTGGTAAATGGAATTAAAACTGAGAAATTTTTCTTCGTTTTTTACGTCCGACACCATGGAATTGCCCAAAAGATGGAAACAAAAAGCTTAAGTAAGGTTCTCTAACTTTTAAGGGTCCCTAATCAGGATTGTCATGGGGTAAAAGGTTTTCAAAGGGGGGAGATAATTTACCCCTCATCGAGTTTCCGGAAATTGTCGTCATAAATGAAGAGTAAAAGCTGTAAATAAAAGGCTAATGCAAGGTTGCCTACCTTTTTCCGGTCTCTAAGCAGGGTTGCCAAAAGCTAAAAAGTGCCCAAAAACGAGTAATTTATCCTCATCAAGTTTCCACGTAAGTTATATAAAAAGATGTAAGTAAATATATTACAAAACCAATGGTATAAGGTTGCCCAAGCAAAAGTGATCCAATCATAGGATTGCTGCTATCCGAAGTTTCTATATTAAAACTTCCTATTTTTTAATGCACTGAAACAACTCTATTCAGCATTTCTCTTCTGTATTAATAACCCCCAAACCCTGTGGCACGATAGCCCGAGGGCCAAGGCCTACTGTGCCCAATTTCGTTTTCCTGATGTTCTGGTTAGGAGGTCAGACTAGCGCGGAACCTCCAATGTTTGATTTCCAAGCACGCTTGGTACTCATTTTATCGACCCACTGAAGGGATGAACGGCTGAGTCAACCATGCCCGACTCGAGAATGGAACCCCGGGCCTGTCGCGTGGGAGAGCAAAGTGTTACCACTCAGCCACTGGGCTTCTTCCGTATTAATAAATATATGAAATCTTAAAATCAGTTCACAATGAATTAAGAGGTTTATGTATTACATCTGGTTTTAAGTTCTTTTCAATATGTTTATCAGCAAATGCCATTTTCCTTACTTTAGAAATATTTATCAGGACCAAACAGAAAATCTGTTGTGGGACATTTGACTAATTTACTTTATCGATAAATAGTGTAGCACCTACTCAAAAGTAACTTCATAACTCATAAACAATTCAATTAAACATATGTAGACAGTATCTTGACTGAGGAAACTATTTGAAGAAATGTGTCTCATATTCAGCAGTAAGTTACTGACCTTAACCCAGAGCTAAGGCAGAACTACATGCAATATACCAGACAACCAGGTTCTATCTTGAGACTGCAGTTTAATTTTTATCAGAGCTCCTCAGTCAAGAGTAGTGAATAACCGAGCTGGAGGTAGACGTCATCTCATTGTAGTTGAGAGTGCCAACAAACTAGTACATAAAGTGAATTTATCTCACCAGCAAGTGTCCGCAGCGTGGTGCGGTTCGACGTTTATCTAATAAGTCATCAAGATCTAATATGAACGAAAGGGCAGTCTCAGGATGTAATTTTTGGGCTGTCTGGTATATTGCATGTGTCTTGTTTGTTTATCATATACGATATTGAAGAAGTATTAGTGGTCAGCATTTAAAAAATGCCCCCCCCCCACTTGTTTTTCAGCACTAACAATTCAAAATCACACATCAAAGTCCACATTATTTGTAAGTCATTATTCCCTCCATAATATTTTACAAATCAATTTTTTTTTCTTTTTTCCCCCAAATATGTTACATAGATACTAATACATTAGGTGTGCCCCTCCCCCCTTAAAAAAACCGCTCAAGGAAAACACCTTCCTAAATATTTCAATGGTGCAATTTGTGCCATGACATTCTCTCCCCCCCCCCCCTCCCCGCTAGGTACCTTATCTTACTATATTTCTTCTGTGCGGATGTTTGTAGTCATAAGACTTTCAAACGACTGGACCGATTTTGATCAAATTTTTTGTGTGTAATTAAGTTGATCCAAGCATGGTTTAGAGTCACGACGGATCGAATTGGAAACGTTTTTGTTAATTAATTAATTAATTAAAACATTGGATGGTTATATCTCCCAAATGATAAATATTTATTTTAACTTATTGTTGAGCGAGAACTGAAATAAACATGTTACCCGTTGCCAAAGGACAATAAGAAAGCCTGCTTTTTGTAATGAAATTTCCTACTGCAATATGTCAATTGAGAATAGATAAAACATAGAGAAAGAGAGAGAGAGAGAGAGTGAAGTCTTAATTTCTTGAAAGCAACGATATTAGGTCCTGTGATATATTTTAAAGTGAAGTACTGGAAGAAATCGGGTTTCTTTTACTAGGTTCACGCAAAACGTGTCTTCTGTCATCATAGTTGAACAACGTGAACGGATCAGTGATTTAGGCTTTCCTAACCAAATTATCAGAAAGTATCGAACCTAGCAACATTTGTTTCTTGGCTCAAATCCATCTGAGTTTTGGCACCAATGGCAAGAATACTTTTAAGGATTATCAAATAATCAGTACACATTTTTAAAGGAAAAGATGGTGGAATTTAAAGACAAAACAAATTTTATTTTCTTCCAGATAAATTACAACCGGGTAGTTCTGTACACAAAAGATCAGTGCAGTGGAAGATTTTTTATCTTTGGGGTAGTTCTCAAAAGGTAGGAGCAAAAAAGTTAATTCTGAGCAATTTTTAAAATTTTAAAATTTGACAAAATTTTGTTTTTATTGCATAGTAGTACACCTAAAACATCATATACAAACATAAAAAGACAGCAGGTATTTATAAAAATTATTAAGGGGCAAATTTAATGATCGGTCTGTAGATAACAGATTTTGGCTACAGTTGTCCAGCAGGTAACAGATTTTGGACATCATCATAATGTAAGGTTCATAATTTTTGAACTTTCCAAAGAAAATTTTATTTATTTTTAAATTCTGCAATATATATAATAATAATATAAAACAGTTAGAGTTTGCTTGTTTGAACGCGCTAATCTCAGGAACTACTGGTTCGAATTGAAAAATTCTTTTTGTGTTGAATAGTCCATTCATTGAGGAAGGCTATAGGCTAACAACATCACGCTATGACTAATAGGAGTGAAGCAGCAATAAAAAATGTTATGAAAATGGGAAAATTTAATTACAATATAGAATACTTGGAATGCAGAATATGCCTAGCCACAGTGGCTCAACCTGAAGATGTGGATGTTGCGATCCATTGGGCGTTGGTTCGAGTCAGCCATGAGGCAATTCTCGAGGGTACTTTTCAGAGAAAATCCAAAACAATGTTAAAATGATTTGTAATATATATATATATATATATATATATATATATATATATATATATATATATATATATATATATATATATATATATGCATCATTGTCTTATTTTTCTTATTAATTAACTAATAATATAAAGCTGAAGAGTTTGTTTGCTTGATCACCCTAATCTTAGGAACTAACGGATAGAATAGAAAAATTCTTTTTGTGTTGAATTGTCCATTTATTGAGGAAGGCTGTATGCTATATAACATCACGCTATGACTAACCAGAGTGCAGCAGCAATAAAAAATGCTATTGAAACAGGAAGATTTATATCTATACTAATAATATAAAGGTGAGGATTTTGTTTGTTTGAACTCGCTAATCTCATGAACTACTGGTTCGAATTGAAAAATTCTTTTTGTGTTGAATAGTCCATTCATTGAGGAAGGCTATAGGCTAACAACATCACGCTATGACTAATAGGAGTGAAGCAGCAATAAAAAATGTTATGAAAATGGGAAAATTTAATTACAATATAGAATACTTGGAATGCAGAATATGCCTAGCCACGGTGGCTCAACCTGAAGATGTGGATGTCGCGATCCATTGGGCGTTGGTTCGAGTCAGCCATGGGGCAATTCTCGGGGGTACTTTTCAGAGAAAATCCAAAACAATGTTAAAATGATTTGTAATATATATATATATATATATATACGCATCATTGTCTTATTTTTCTTATTAATTAACTAATAATATAAAGCTGAAGAGTTTGTTTGCTTGAACACCCTAATCTTAGGAACTAACGGATAGAATAGAAAAATTCTTTTTGTGTTGAATAGTCCATTTATTGAGGAAGGCTGTATGCTATATAACATCACGCTATGACTAACCAGAGTGCAGCAGCAATAAAAAATGTTATTGAAACAGGAAGATTTATATCTATACTAATAATATAAAGCTGAGGATTTTGTTTGTTTGAACTCTCTAATCTCATGAACTACTGGTTCGAATTGAAAAATTCTTTTTGTGTTGAATAGTTCACTTACTAAGGAAGGCTATAGGTTTTTTTTTTTTGGAATCAGATTGACCAAAATATTTGTAATTGCAAATTAATTGTTTAATTAATTGTTTAGTTCTATGATTTCCTAATAGATGGCGGGGTAAGTTTAGTTCTATAAATTCCTACTAGCTGACAGGGTAAGTTTACTCTTTGAGAGGGCGCTGGCCGACAGTGTCGACAGCTGCAAGGAACCATGCCCATGTTATGCTGTTGTGATCAGTGAACAGATTTTTGATTTATTTTTTTTTCGATGTTCAGGTACATAATTTGATTTCGTAGGATATTTCTATTGGATTTTTTTTCCCTTATTTGTTCATATGAGCGCAGGTGATAAAAGTCGCCAAAACTGACGCATCTGGCGAAAACGGGAATTCCCTGCTGGTAACCCTTTGCTTATCGTACGCTGTTAGTTGTCGCCTAACAGGGTTTGCTTGGCGATTTTTGTGCAAAGAAGAGAAACACCTAAATATCAGAACATTAAGAACTATTTCTTTACTAATAATAAAGCTGAAAGTCTGTCTGGATCTCTGTGACATGCATTGCGCCTAGACCGTTCGGCCGATTTTCATAAAATTTGGCACAAAGTTAGTTTGTAGCATGAGGGTATACACCTCAACATGATTTTTTGAGGATTCGATTTTGTATTATTTCTATTCCAATTTTAAGAAAATTTTATCAAGCAAATTATTACAACTTTGGACGACTAAATTACGAAATTATCATAACATGGAACAGTAACATGGGCAAGCAATTGAATATAGCAAATTGGTGAGAAAATCATCATTCAATATTTAAATATAGAGGAGAACCAAATGACCTTTTAATTTTCTACTACAGGCAAAGCGGTGCAGGTACCACTAGTATTTAATAGCAGTTTAGATGTCGATTAATTGTAGTAATTTGAAAACATTTTATCCAAAATATCAATAAAAGGTACAGATGTGATATACCCCCCCATTTGGCGACATTCGATTTTTTTGCACAAAATTAAAATATTTTTCTCGCCAATGAGGCGATAATTTTTTATGCATGGCATACCTGGCCAAACTAACCTGTGTTTAGCAACCCGAAGGCAATCTTACAGATCTGTTCAAACTTGTTTACTTGGGTTGTTTGGGTTTCACGCAGGAGAGATACGTGGTGTTGTTTCGTGCAATATACCTTACAGGAATGCTTATTTTGTGTTAGTTTAAATTCAGTAGTTGTGTTTTGAAGTAAAAACATTAGAAAATGCCAGTTTCTTCAAACTTGAAGGTTAATTAAAAGTTAACTCCAACGTGGTGTGTATCTGTAACGTGCCATTGTCATATGATGTATTGTTTTAGACTGAGTGTGAATATTTATACCATATAAAAAGGTAAGTTCTTTATTTTAGAATTCAAAAAAACCTCTCACTTCCAAAATTCTTTGTTTTTACAAATCCTTGAGGGGTTCTTGTACTTTTTAACTTTATTTTTACTGTATGTAAATTAATTTTACAGAAATAGTACAGTTATTTTGTTCTAAAAGTTAATTCTTATCGATGCTACGAATTATTTAGACATTCTATTAACGTGCCTCCTTTAGGTACTGAATTTTATGTTAACAATTGAAAGTTCTTTTGGTTGTACTCTTAAAAATGCTGAATTTTATTAATAAATCTGCACAATAATGGTGCATATTTCACACTTAAAACTGTGTCATTATTGTACACTGAACGGAAGGAGCCACCCTTGGGTGTCTCCATGAAAATATACATAACTGTGACCATACTCCGACTGTAATGTATATCAACAGTCGGAGGGATAACGGAGGGATCCTGGCGAGCCAGAGGTCTCATAGTACTTTCGTAATGAGACCGAGGCAGGGCCGGCGAGCCGAGGTCTCATTACGAAAGTACTATGAGACCAAGGGCTCGTATCCCGGAGAAATGATGAAAAAAAAATTAATGCATTAATTTCGACTTGTAATTAATACAATAATTTACTTCATTGTATATTAATATGTTTACAAAAAACCCCGGCCCTGTACATTTTTGAAGCATATATTCGTGATGTTTTTTGTTGTGCTTTTATGTTGTTTTTATATATATTGTGTTCTGAAGTGCGTTGATCATGTTTTTTTATCTGATTTTTTCCTGTTGGCGCTAAAAAAGCATCGCTAAGAACGATGTATGACATATGTCGTCATACATCGCTTTCTTGGCGCCAACAGGAAAAAGTCGCCAAGGGTGGGGTATATCACATCAGTTCCCAATAAAATAACATAACCATGTTTGAAATGTTGCAGAGCTATTAGCTGCCGCCTTTTTGTTTACTAAAATGTATTCGTTACGATCGCAAACTTGTGTTTCTACTGTTACTTATGTAATGTTCAATGCATAACGTACTAATTATGCAAAATACCAATGGATTAAAGAAATCATAATTATAATAACCTTTTTTATTAAGGTTATAAGACAGTAGATCAATTTATAATAATGAAAAAATGGACAGAATTATTGGCGTCTAGATCGTAACGCTATTTGGACATCTCGCATGCATGTTTCCGAAAAAGGATCTTGCTTCTAAGATACAGCATAAAAGCATATGAAAACACTTTAAAATGATTAAAAATTGATTTTGAGGGTCTAAAAAAATACCTTTAAAACATATAAATCATATACCTAATTTTTAAATAATAGCTTTGTCCAGATCATAACTTTTGGACATATCAAACTTCCAACTTACTTTCTTTCTAAAATCGTTTACAAAATAAAATGTCTTAACTTTTGTAATTTGTGGAAAATATTATCAAAAAATTATTCAGTTTGAGATTCATGCCCTTATTTTTTTTATTTTTTTTGAAACATATGGAAATAATTTTTTTTTTTTTTTTAAATATTTTTTGATGATACATTTGCTCAGTTAACGTCTCGAATGTCCAAAATCATGTTTTTTAGCAAAGAAAATTTTTTTTAAAGGGGAGTTGAAAAGCATTTTTTCCATAATTTATGTCCATTCTTGTCTCTATACAGTATAGTAAAATTTTACTCAAAAATATTTGAGTAGATTAAAATAAGAGTTATTTGGTGTTGTTAAAGCTTCAAAGTTTAGGTCTTTGTTTGCTTACACCTTTTGAGAACTGCCCTTTGGTAGAAAAAAAAAATTAGGCAATGTATGAAGTTTTGAAAGTTTTTGTTCAAAAGATCAGACCGCTAATCAATCGGAGTTCGCTTCGCTCACTGATTGGCTGGATTACAGTAACGTGGTGGTTTGGTGACTTTGGCCATAAACAATAGAGTTGAGTGATCAATTGTTTACATTTTAAAGCTACTGTTAATGTAATTTATCGTATTCTTTGTTATTTTGGGAAATATTTCAAATTGGAAGAATTGTTTTTGGTTTTTAAAGTGTTAAGTCATTTTAGTTGAAGAATGTTTATTTTACATTGGGGGGGGGGGGGGAGGGTGAGTGATTTTCGCTTATTCAGAGAACTGTATTTACCTTATTCATTTTTGAAATGATATCTCTTTGTTTGTTTTATTCTTTTTCACATGGGGGATGTTGCAGCGGTGCCATTTGTTCTAGATGGGAAGTTAGTTTTATACATTTAATATCTGAGGACAATTTTTATTCTTTGAGTATAGCTGAAGGAACAAACCATACAATCTACGAAGATCTTTCAAGTATACGAGAAAAAATAGTTAATAAAACAACTGCTCAGTGGGCATAAGACAAATCAAGTTGTAATAAATATATGCATTCTAACACCAAGCAGCTTAAAACATTTTCTTTTTATTTATTTTTTTCAACAAAACCATTCAAACACTTGATAGTTTATTGAAATTTTTTAACTTTTCAATTTACAAAATTTGAACAGAGCAACGTTTGTCGGGTCCTCTAGTTGTATCAAAAAATCTAGTTGTATCAAAAGATATATCTTTTTTAATTTCAAATTATTTGATTTTTAATCAAAAGGATCTAGAGAAAAATCTTTGATTCCCTAAAGACCCTTGGTCTTAAAGTTTGTCGAAATTTTAAGGAAAAGAGCCAAATTTAAAAAACTTGAGGAAAATTGAAGCTAAAGGCAGGCATCTGCATGTGGCAGAACATCCATCAGCTGTGCTTCCATTACTCACTAAAAATCGCTAAATTTGACAATTTTCGTTACAATTTCGGCAGACTTTAATACCTTATATTTCAATAATGGGTACATAAGGGCAAATAACTTCTGCATCCAAAAAAACATGGTTTACTATGCTCTTACGACTGTTAATTATTACACTACCATACAGCTTAATAAGCATTCTTTTTCCATTTATTCATTTCTGATAAGTTATGTTATTATATTTCAGATTGAATACAGTATAAGCTTGCCGCTTTGATACAAAGCAATTTTCTATACAAGATAAAGATTTATTATAATGAATACATTCGCAGAAAAGTAATAGAAATCATGGACAAAGATATTTTCAATGCTCATGAAATCGTATTTCTATATAGCATAAAATATCAGAATACACCTCAAAAATATAGTCAAAGTGTAAAGATGGTGACGACTAGAAAACCTCTGGAAATTTGGGAAGGGGAAGTTTGATTTTTTACTGGAGAGGTTTATCCCCACATGGGAAAAATTGAAATTTTTTTGCACAAAATAATGTATACTAAAAAATTTATTGTTCCAATGCTTTTTATTTTTTGCATTTCTTTATGTTCAATATCTCACATGAAAACACTAACTTTGATAATGCAAGCTGTAACATAATTTAACTTCCCTGCATGCAGGGCCCAATTTCCCAATAGGCAGAGTAGGCAGCTACCTTGGGCGGCAAATTTTGCTTTAATCACACATTTATTAAATTAATTTGTTATTCTTGAAAGTAAAATATTAGCATTCTTTCATTTTCCACAGAGGCAATTTTTTCTTGTAATTTAACAATGATTACTTTCACACATCTTATTAAAGTCAAATGTTTTTCAATCAATAGATCAGCGTAAGACAGTAAGTAAAGACCAAAAAGCTCGTGGCGATTTCAGAAAGTGCCATGGCCTTTGGCCAAATGTCGCAACAAGATTGTAGTTTGACGAAGATTTTTAGTGCTATACTAAAGTTTATTCCGCACTGGTTTTTTGAGTGTTTGAGGTTTATTTTCTTTCTTACATTATTACAGTGAAGCACCATTCATACGTTTTTGAAGGGACTGTATGAAAAAAGCGTATAAAGGAAAAAACATATAATAGGTATATATTAATGTGTATTGGACTTTGCGGGGACCAATTTAAAAACCAACATTAAAAAAGACAAGTTTTATTATAGAAAAATCATGCTTCACTATTTTGTAATCATCATTAAAAGATGGTTATACAAAACCCAATCCATTCTAAGAAATTACATACAATATTTTAGCCTATGGAAACTTTTACTTGCAAAAACTTTTTTCAGTACCAGATCTACGTTTCTTTTGAACCAGGGAAAAAACTCAAAACTGCCGCCCTTACACAACTTTTTTCAAGTTTTTACATCTAGTTTCAATGAGACAAACACACAAATAGGGGGAATTTACCGCTCCCAAAAAAATACTGCCCGGGGAAAGAACACTGGCTCTTCCTGTTAAGTAATATGGTATTTAATTGTCAAAATTTGTTTTGTATACCTCCATTTGAAAATCCGCAGACCACTACTAAAACATAATGGTATATTTATATATAATTCAGTCTAAAAAAATGCAACTACAAAGTTTCCAACTTTATAGTTTTGTCTTTATTTTCTTTTAAAAAAATATGATAAAGAAAGATCAAAGACAATTTCACTAACAATAGACAAGCAACTTAAATTAAAGAGTTCAGAATAAATGCACAATCGGTGCTAAAACTGAACAAAATCTGGATTATGTATGCAGTGAGATTTTGTATAACCCGTTCTTACAGCAAGACAACACATGTTTTGGATTAAAAAACCGGCACTTCGTATACATGTGTATAAAATGCCTAAGCGTTTCATTTTTAATATATAGAATCAAAATGCCTTAAACCAGAGATTTAGGCTGCAATCTAAAATGTAAAATGTGAAAACGAAATATTATTTTAAAATATCAAATGAAATGTAATACATACATACTAGTAGATCCCACAGCTGTTCAATTGCGCAAAAATATCCACACCCGTAAAAGTACATCATTTTGACTAAACATTTAAAAATGCATAAAGTTTTTTAAACATAAACAGAACAACCACGCGAAAAAAATTGCATACTCTCCATGAACGGTTCAGTCTCATCTCCCTCCCCGTAAAAACATTTTGACAGATTCCAGTAGCAGAAGTCACAGTTTCTCTTTCGTTGGAATAGAGGTTTCGAATGATAAATTGTAGGGTGTGTTCGCATGGAGTAACCGGTCAGCCGCGGATGACTCGGCAACATTCAGAAATAGGTACCGGTCGCACACCGGTGCCTAGCCCGGTGTGCGATCCTGGGGGCCCTACAACGTAAGTAACGGCCCATTCTGGTGATGACGTTTTCTCCCTCACGAAAAGCGAGAACAACCGAGAAAATAGCCGGTATTTTGTCTCTTTTTCCAGCGTTCCGAGAACTACTCGTGACGCGGGAAAGGAATCTCTTCAGTCAGACTGGAGTTCTTTTTTCCTACGGCAAAAGAGGCTTACAACTCCGTTTCCCAAGGCATTTGCGGATTCCCGTACTTATTGAGTTTTTCCGTCCACAGCAACGGGGATCCGCAACTTTTAATTCCACGGCGTTTCGGGATCCGAAGGGTTATCTCATGGCCAAACAAATTGGCAGATACATTTTTTGATATGTCATAATCAACTTTTTTTTTCCTTTGTGCTTACGCATTTTATTAATTTTATTTTTGACTTTTTTTTTTTTTTTTCAAAATATTCTTTCGAAACAATACTTTGAAATGCAAAGTGGTGCCTTTTTGTTTGCCTTTATTTATTATACATCAGCTTCCAAAACCGTTTTTCACGGTAAGTAAGCGAATAAAATTTTACAATGGTCTAGTTTTAAGATTACTCCTTCCCCCTAAATTGTTGATAATGTAGTCTCATCTTTACGGTTATGTTTCGTAAAATTAGAAATGCAGATTTGCGAAGCACGGTTGCTTTAGTTTGAAACTAGTTACTGTTAATTTTCGTTTACACCAAAGAATTCTCTTTTGGCACAAACTTTCATGCACCACATATTTAGGTGGAATCTGCTTAGTAATTAAAAAAAAAAAAAAAAAACAGTAAGCAATTGTTATATTTTTTGAAAAATAAACGATGGACTCGCTCTTGATTATCTTTGAAAAGCAAAACAAAGGGCTTTTAAGAACCATTTGACAAAATTTTTTTTGTTCATAATTACCCCACTAGAAACCGTGAAAACATTATACCTATTAACGCAAAAACAAATCTATTGTTTAATCGCATTAACGCTTACGGACCAAGATTGTGGACAATTTACCCAATTTTTTAAAAACCATTAATAATCGAAATTTGTTTAAGAAAAGGCTGAAAAATATTATACTCAATTCTACTGCAGTCAATTTAGGATAAAGTAGCATATTTTGTAATAATATATCTGGGTTCCGTTATGAAATTAGACGTACTTTATTGCATTGCTTGTGTTATGTTTAGGTGTTCTTCGTATGATTATGCATTTATTTTTTGTTAATTCTATTTTATGTTATAAACTGGCCCTAAATTAAGTTCTTTTCTGAGTGGTGGGAGCTAGTCAGGCTACTGTTATAGCCTTTACTCCCATCTACTCAATCAGGGATTTTCAAATAGACAGGGTGAAATATATTTAAAAGAAAAAAAAAACTTTTTTTATTTAATGCAAATTTGAAGAATAATGGATAAATAATAAAGCTGTGGAATTCAAAAACGATCGTTTTGAATTGACTACCATGCCCTTTCTCATTACTTCTAATGAAAAAAGAATGGTCCAGCAAATCAATTTGGCTAGAATAGTGTATAACTTAACATGAAAAGTGCTGTGGGTTTTACCCCAGCAGCACAGCAGTATCGGCCAATGTCATAACCACGGTGTTTGGTAGATTGGCCAATATCGGGTAAAGCTGGGTCGGCCAGCGTAAAACGGCTAACTTTTTTACAATATTGGGCAATACTCGTTGCCAGTATTGGCCAATACTGGCAAATCAAAATTGGCTAATGTTGGCCGGTAATTTTCCCCCAGTATTGGCAGATACTCGGAGCGAGTTTTGGCCAATATCGGTTAAAGTTGGGTCGGCCAGCGTCGAACGGTCGACTTTTTAACAATATTGGGCAATATTTGATGCCAGCATTGGCCAGTACCGGCAGAACTAAATTGGCCAATACCGGGTAGCAATCTCTTTTGCAGCATTGGCCGATACTCGAGCCAATACTGGCCAATGAGGCCAGGTGACACTGGCCGATTATATATAGCTATTAGCCAGTGTTGGGCAATACTGCTAAAACAGAATTCAGTCTTCTTCCATCCATCAGCTTTAGGGTTTTGTTTTACCTCTTTTAATTGAAGGATGGAAATCTGTGTGACGATTTTTTTTTTTTTTTTTTCAAATAACGGAATTCGTCTTTACTGAGAAGTGGCACAAAACTGTGCGTTTGTGTTTTATTCCTAGCGCACTGGTCAAAGGTCCCTCGACCTTTCTGTCTTAAAACGACATAATTTACGGCTACAATAACTAGACTAGAGGAAAATTGACGGTGTTTATCATTTATTTTATAATTAGATTACTGACAGTAATATCTTTCACTTTTTATCATTTTTAATGAGCAGCAAATTACTTTTTTTATGCCAAATGTTAAGATTGTGAGAAATTAAGATTCATTATTGTTAAGAGTAAGGATCAGATTTAAGCATGATAGTTCTTCCCACTGACCGTATTTCCATCATAAATGTTTTTGTTCGCTCATTCGTTCATATAAATGATATAATCAAAATCCTTATTTTTTTCTTAAAGGAACAATTTATATATTTACAAGTTCATTGGGGAAAAATTTTTTATTCATTTTTTTACATATTATCAGCTAGGTAATATGTAAAAAACATACATATTATTTATAACAAATATGTTTCATTAAAACATACATATATATTGTGTTTACATATTATCAACTTTTTTGTCTTCGTTTCGACCATTCAGTGTCCTTTATTTGATACTGTGAGACCGATGATCCCAGTCTACAGCTCCAGCAAGTATATGCCGATTCTGCGGCTGATAGCATTTGTATTCGCAGCATCCCACTTAATTTTTACACTTGCTAAAGAGAGAGAGAAAAAAAGCAGTTACTTAAAATATAATTACACTTTTTTTAAAACTCTGCAATGTGCAAAGCAAACACATAGTAAGGATTACTACTTATAACCAACATGTAAATTGTAAACTACATACAATGGACTCTCGTTTTTTGCAGGGGTTACATTCCACACAAACGCTGTGTAAATGAAGACTTAACAGTAATGTTAAAATAGGTTAGGTTATGTTCCATTGATAAAAAATATGTACTAATTCCAATACAAATACACAATGGATATGAAGAAAATATGAATTAACTTAGGGAATATGAATAAGAGCTGTTTATGATATTCCTTTGGCAGTCATTTTTCTACGCAGGGCTTTTCCTTTTTGGGACATGAGCACATCCATGGTCACTTGCATCATTTCCATGATGGGATCTTCCTTTATAAACACAAATCAGAAAGATCCACTGTCAAAATATGGCTCAAAATTTAAATGTGGAAGCTTTCGGTCGAGTATCATCAATGTTGGTATTGTTCTTATTTGTCACTTCTAAAAGCTTTTTTTCAAGTGAGCTATGAATTGTGTGAGTTTAATAACATTACTTCTGAAAAGAGCTCTAAAAATGTCTCCAATGGCTCAAGCTCCCTTATAAGCATGCCAAATCATTTGTTATCTACAATCTTAGAAGTTTGAAATATGAAAATTTTGAAAAACTTGATGCATTTTAATGCTGCATCTGCATAAATCAAAACTCATCCATATAAAATGAAATAACGGTGTCAGATCTTAAACTGTGTGTAATGAAATCCGTGTAAAATGAGGGTATTGCAAATTAATTGGTAGTTAATCTGACATAAGTAGTGGTGCAACAAGAATGGTTTGAAGGTCAAACTCTCCCCAGAGTTCTTAGCTTCAACATATACTGCTAATTTTATTACTGTAGAAACGGTAGAGTTAGCAATTTGCTAACCATTAGATAAAATTAAACACATCAAGACTATAGACCTCCCCTCCCATTCAGGTTAAAATTCTTGCTGCTCCAGTGGAGATGATTAAAGACATCTAATTATTTCACTGCTGATTATAGCAGTAACTAAACATTTTCCAAATCATGTCTTACTCTTTGATAAGACTCTTTACTTTGGCAAATTTATATTTTCAAAAAAATTCTCGCAGATTCCTACATTTTTTTTCTTTCGGCTTGGGGGGAGGGAAAAGTTCTCAACTTATACCCTTTCCCCAAACCGATAAATGACACCACATACAATGGAGATATTTTTTTTACAACAATTATGTGTGATGAAATCATATGATTCCAAAAGTTTTCTTTGATAAATTTAATTTCAGCTACAAAAATGATGCTGTTCACCATCAACTAAAATGTTTGCAGATCACATGAAGATTGCTAGTGGACCACTGTGGGCTTTTAGTGGTAGCCCCCATTTACCCTTGCAATTATTAGACACTGTAAAATAACTCATATACAAACACATTATCCCTCGTATTATTTTAGCAAGTATTTTTAAATTACAAAATGAAAAAATTACGCATAACTTGATTTGCGGATATACATGATTTTCTTTGAATGGTTGTGTACTTCTGTTGTTGTTAAACAGAAAGAGAGAAGACTTATAGGTTCAATATCAAACAAATTTATGTAGTACAATCCTAAGGTAAGTAATTACAGCAGAATATTTACAGGTGATAGAAATTCAATACAGATTAAATGTATAAGAAAATCACTTTGAAGAAATTTTTATTTTAGATTTAGCTTACCACCATTAAATTTAGATTCAATTAAATAGAAAAAATCTATTTTATCATTAAGTACTTTATTCTGCATAAATTGTTAATTTTATTACTTTCAAAAATGATCTATCAAACTACTGTTCAGAGTATGGATTTTTGAGGATCAATACATTTCTTAAATTAAGATCAGATTCCATAAAACTTCTCATTTTTGCTCACAATTCTAATTGTTCTATTTTGCAAACAAAAAGGAAAAGAAATCCTAGAGGCTTTAGATGCTAATTCTTCTAATTTTTAAAAATAATTGTATTATTATTTTATAGAAATATTTTTTTATATTCTAAATAATATTTAGAATAGAAAGATATATTTCTAGGCTTGAATAAGTTCAAAATACAATGAGTATTAAAGCAAGTCATCTATTTTCTTTATCATTCAAATAAAGATACTTCACAATCAAAAGTTCTTAATCGTGCACTATTGTTGAATTTACTAAGACAATCTGGTACTAGTTTTACTATAAACACTATTTTTCATGAAAACAAAATCTCCTCAGGGCTACTACTGACTTCAGCTATTAAAATAATTGCTTCTAGTAGTCTATGATATAAAAGCCTTCAAAATAGTTGCCAGATGCAGAAATAAATCGATGCGGAAAATAAGTTTTGAAAAAGTCATCAGATGTAGAAAATAATTTCGAAATAGAAAACAAATTTAAATGTTCAATCGATAAACAAACATACTTTTTTAAATACATTGAAAGTTATAATTTGTACACAGTACAAAATTAATTCAGACTGTCAAAGTAATTTTAATGTAAAGGAAAATATTCAGATGTTAAATTTAAAACTTGTTGATTTTAATTCATAATTCTTGTGACCATATGCATCAGCCTTACGATTACAAACTTGTTTAAAATTGACAATAACCAGGGAAAAAAAATTAATATGAACTAGAAATGAATATATATATACATATATAAAGTCAATTTATTACTAATTAACATTAAATATAAAATATGCAGATTTGAAAAAAGGAAAATACTTGGTACTCTGCAACAAAGAGAGGGCAAATTTACTAAAAATCTCATTGTTGTAGGTTAAGCAGGTCTTTAAGAAAGTAACATTAAGGTAAAAACCTGTTTCTTATTTTAAACACTACACCCTTCTTGAAATTAAAAAAAAAAAAAAAAACTAGTGCTCTTTTTCATTAAAAATATTTTCCGAGTACCAAAACTGAACTTATATAATGATAACTCCAAAAGAGATAAAAATTCTTACAACAGAAATCTAAATAGAACTTAAGAGAAGAAAAAGGTGCCTTTTAGTCCTCCTTTGTTTTGTTTATCTATCTGTGATAAAATTTGGTTGTAACCAAAGAAACATTTGCAATTTCTTAACTTAATTATATTAAACAGACATATTTTTCATATAATTTAAAATACTGCATATTCTTTCAACCTAAATATGTTTTTTCTTTTAAAATTTAACTACATAGCAAGCTTAGAAACAATTAAGTCCCCTATGTTACTTTGTTGTCTCCTATGTTACCAACATCCAGGTAACACAGGGGACAAAATGGTATTAAAAATTCCCCTTGTATTAATGGAAATACTGCAAAAGTATATGATTTTTTTTCCTTTAAACTCAACCTGAAAGTTTTAACATGGGTTAAACAATAAAATAATTAAACCTTTCTATAATTTAATAGTAACACATGGGACACATAAAAAAGACACCTATGTCTAAAGTTCTTTTTTCCTCACCTGGAACTCTTCAAAATAGCACATGTGAAAAAAATGGCTACTTTACATTAATAACTTGTAGAAGTACATAGCTATCGTTGACAATATTTAAGTAACACATTCTTATTATAATAATTAAAGAAGTAAGGAGGCAGTATCACAGGAGACAAATATCAGAAGACAAAAGATTTTCTACCATAAAATAAAAATAAATTTGAAATTTTATTTTAAAAACATGTTAGTATAATATGTTAATAATGAGTTGAAAAGAAAAAGAAACATATTTAAAAAAAATAATAACATGAAAAAAAATAAGGTTTAAAAATAAAGTGCTGTTGGGACATGGTTTTTTTTATAGGACACAATTTCAATAACCCCATTCAAAAAGTAAAAAATGTACTTAATTTTAGTAATGTATCAATGAAAAATATGTCAGACCTATCATTTTTAATGTTTACATTTAACTTTGGTTTAAAATTTGGGAAAAGGTTACAGGGCAGTTCTCAAAAGGTGGGAGCAAACACAGACCTCAACTTTGAAGCTTCAACACAAAACAACTTTCATTTTAATTGACTCAAAAATTTTTGAGTTAAATAATAATACTGTATAGAGGCAAGAATTATGGAAAAATAAAATTATGGAATGTTAATGATAAATGGAAATAATTGTTAAATATATTAAAAATTATGGAAAAAATGCTCTTCAAATACCCTTAAAAATATATTTTCTTTGCTAAAAGGCACAATTTTGGACTTTCAAAACGTTAACTGAGCAAATGTACCATCAAAAATTTTTTAAAAAAATTATTTCCAACCAATTCAAAACAAAATTAAGGGTATAAATCTCAAACTGAATATTTTTTTGATAATATTTCCTACAAATTGAAAAATTAAAGACAGATTATTTATTGCGTAAAAAATTTTAAAAAAAGAAGGAAGTTGGAAGTTTCATGTATGTCCAAAAGTTACAATTTTGATAATGCTATAATTTGAGTACTAAATATATGATTTATATGTTTTAAAGGTATTTTTCGATCCTCAAAATCAATTGTTAATCATTTTAAAGTGTTTTCATATGTTTTTATGCAGTATCTTTGAAGCAAAATCATTTTTCTTAAACATATATGTGAGATATCCAAATTGCGTTACGATCTAGACGCTGATAATTCTGTCCATATATTCAATATTATAGTATGATCTTCTGTCTTGTAACCTTACTAACTAAAGGCTATTATAATGTTAATTTCTTTAATACATTGCTATTTTGCACAATTAATACATTATGCATTAAACATTACTTAAATAACAGTAGAAACTCAAGTTATGAAGTAACGAATAGTAAACAAAGGCAGCAAAAATTGCCAAGCAAACCCCAATTGGCGACAACTCACAGCGTACGATATGCAAAGGGTTACCAGAGAGGTATTCAGGCTTTTGCCAACAGCGCCGGTTTTGGCGACTTGATCACCTGCGCTGGCAAAATGGATGGTTTTTTTTTTTTTTCGGATTCTACAAAACCATAACAAAATTTTATTATTTTAAGACCAGTATATAAGGTCACTCATGTACTTCATAAATCCTCTATTTTTCATTGCAGAATTTAAAAATAGATAAAAATCTGTTACCTACCAGACAACTGTATGTCCAAAATCTGTTACCTACAGACCGATCATTAAATTTGCTATTTATTAAATTGCATAAATACCTGCTGTCTTTTTATGTTTGTGTATGATGTTCTAGGTATACATGCCATGCAATAAAAGCAAAATTGATTTCAAATTCTAAAATTTTAAAAATGGCTCAAAAGCAAAGTTTTTGTTCCCACCTTCTGAGAAACTACCCTACAACTTAAAAGTCTTCGACATTAAATGTTGCATTAACTTTGGAATGACCCAAATACAAGATTCTTGATCTATGATTGATCACCTATCAAATCATGTATCAGGAAAGAAATTATCAATTTAGATGATTTGTTTCAGGTTAATAATTTTTCTAAACATAGATAAATTTACTATGTTACATGGAAATGCTTTAACATTTCCAAAAACAGATAAATGTTTTCTATTTTAAAAAACTAGAAAGCTATTTTAATTTATTATTGCCAACCAAGAAGTAAATTTGCAAAAAATGTTAGGACAGATTCTGCTATAAGTGAAATTGTATCCAAAAACCAAAAAAAAAAAAAAGTAAAGACTACACATTTTTCTCAATATTGGACAAGAGTCTATTTTTTAACAATATGTGTACATTTTAGTTATTGCTCTAATTTTATGTTTTCCCAATTGGAAGGTTTTTATCACTGCTCCGACAGAAAATTAAAAAAATCGCGGTACAAAAACTTTTTAAAATTGACTTTATTATTGAGCAAACTTACCAAATCATAAATCAGTGAAGTGGACAAAAGGGTTGCGGGTTCAAAGCCAGACGGTCGAAGATCCTCTGTTGTGTGGACAAACAGGTATCATTCATCTCTAGAGCCTGATGAGAGAGGATTCCCTGCTGAAAAGATCAAGAGGTCATAAGGGCGGCACAACTTGAACCTCTGGCAGGGAAAATCACATAGATATTAAAAAAGGCAGTAATTAAACAAACCTAAATAATAAACATTACTATTATGTTTCAAGGATGCATTTTATTTTTTACCAAATTACAGTGCATTCTATCCTAGTTCCAAAAATAAATATGAAAAATATCATATATAGATATACCTATATCAGCGAACCATGGCAACATACAACTGAAAGTCTTGTACAACTATTTAAACTTTTATTAAAGTTAAGTTCCTAACCTTGAACTATAATTCTTGAGACAAAATTAAAAATTATGTAATCGAAAGAGTCAAATTTTTTAACAGATGCAAACAAATCAAATTACTGAAAGATATTAATAAGTTCACATTAAACTCATATTTGCCATAATATCAAAATACTCTTCATAATTATAAATTATCTTTTTCACATTTAGATATAAAATAGCAAATATTAAAACATTTCAAATTTTGTTTTTGAAAATAAGAAAATATAATAACAACATATACTATAATATGCTATTATAGAGATTTTGTTAGTTGAAGAGATTTCTTTTTTTCCTCAAATCTATGTAGTTAGTTGAGCATTTTTCTATGCATCAAAATCTTGAAGGCATATATGCTTTTTATTTAAAATACTAACAAGCAATTACTATTCAGTAAGTTACCGCCTCCAGCTCAGTCTGTCCTATGCCGGGCTGATGTGTGCTAATAAGCACAAAACTGCAGTCCTCGGCTGGAATTGACTGAGCTGGCGGTGGATTTCAAGCAATTACTACTCCAGCCAATAGGATGATGTAATAAGTAACCTTTTAGATTATGTAATCTTTTGTGGTTATAATTTTTACAGATACAATTTTAAGCAATTATTATATAATTAAATATCTTTTCACTTCCAGCCATTATATTGCAATTATTTCAAATAACTTGGATAAGCACAAATCACAAATATATCTAATTGCAAATGAATATTTAATATTACATACAACTTTGAACAATTTAGTATACAACCGCTGGAATCGCAATAGAGAAAATACACAGCACAACAGAGATAAAGATACTATTTATGCTTACTTTAATAACTCAATACCTTTACTTTCTTAAACTGATATCAAGTGCCAACTACTGTTAAGTGCACCAGAAAAAAAAAAAAAACAGCGTCAGAGAGCATAAACTTACTACAACCCTCTTTTGCCACGGTACCTATCCATTTCCTGAGTTTGGATTTCCCTGAAAAAAAAAATGTTATATGCACTTGAACTATTGAAAATATTTGTGAATTCATGAAATTATTTTCATCAAAACATCACTGTTTAAAAAAAAAATGTTTGTAAAGAATCAAAGTTTCCATCTTTTTTCCTCGAAGCCTCAAAATGTTCAGAAATTGTACATATCTGATTCAAAACTGAATTGTTAAATATATTAACTGGTTGTTGACATAAATTAAATACTTATATTGCCTACCAAAAAAAGCGTTATACTTGACAGTAAATGACAATTATTCTAACTATATTCTAACTTATTTCTTCAAGAGCACGGGAAGAATTTTCAAGGGAAAAAAAGAATATTTTATATGTTTTTATCTTGCTCGATACCTGAAAACAGCTAAAATGCAATTTCCCTGTACTATATATGAATTCTCTGCAAGATAAGAAAATATAAAACGAAGCAAAACTTCGGGCGTCCTTTTTTTTTCTAAGTGTTAGCGATAACGTTAATATATAGCTCGATTCTCAAAACGTGAAAAGGAACGACTTATAATAAAGGATAGCACATGCTAAAAAGTTTTAATTGAAATGCCTCCCCCCCCCACGCTATTGACATCATAAAACAAACACAGCACAAGCAAATTTGGAAGGTTTTTCGGGTATTCAGAACACTATGTGTATTGAACAAAGAGTGAATGCAAAAAGTATAACACATTTCAAATTCTACTTTAAAGAAATTTGCAATTGTATTCAATATACAAAACGATTTCAAACTTACCCACAGAACGAGTTAACTAAGCAAATACAGCGATGGCGTCCTTCGACGGAGCGGAGCGAGAGAACTCCCGGCTCTGCGCATGCGTCATCAGAGAGCGCTGGCTGTACAGCACAATATCGAATGGAATTGGCTAATGTCGGCAAAAGCGAAACTCCATACATTTCTTTATCGGGGGACAATAGATTCCTAAATTATTTCAGAATAATTTTTATCAATTTTATCCGCTTATTAGAAGCAGCAAACATCCAATAGGAAAACTATTTTGAATGTAATTCTCTAATTCAGAATACCAATACAGCACAGTATCGGATGCGATCGGCTAATGTCGGCAGAAGATAAAAACGCCGAACATTTCAGTATCGTGTATTATAAATCCATAAATTATTGTAAAATGACTTTTTTTATCGTACCTACGTATTAAAATTCAAAATGTCTTGCAAAAAGTATGTTTTAAAAGTAATTTTCCAATGCAGAATGTCAATACAGCATATATTGGATGCGATCGGCCAATGTCGACAGAAGTGAACGCCGTACATTGTATCGTGGATTATATAAGTCGATAAATTATTGTAAAATGAGTTTTTTTGATTGAACCTACACATTAAAATTCAAAATGCCTTTCAACAAATATGTTTTAAAAGTAATTTTCTAATTCAGACTGTCAATACAGCACAGTATCGGATGCGATCGGCTAATGTCGGCAGAAGATAAACGCTGTACATTTCGGTATCGTGTATTATAGATCGATAAATTATTGTAAAATTACTTTTTTTCTTTGTACCTATGTATAAAAATTTATAATGTCTTGCAAAAAATAAGTTTTAAAAGTAATTTTCTAATTCAGAATACCAATACAGCGCAGCATCGGATGCGATCGGCCAATGTCGGCAGAAGATAAACGCTGTACATTTCGGTATCGTGTATTATAGATCGATAAATTATTGTAAAATGACTTTCTTTCATTGTACCTACGTATAAAAATTTATAATGTCTTGCAAAAAATAAGTTTTAAAAGTAATTTTCTAATTCAGAATACCAATACAGCGCAGCATCGGATGCGATCGGCCTATGTCGGCAGAACCGAACCTCCTTACGTTTCGTTTTTGTGGATAATAGATTCCCAAATTATTTCAGTATAATTTTTCCCAGTATTATCAACACATTACAGAACAAAATATTCACTAAAAAAACAATTTTAAAAGTAATATTTTAATTTAGAATGCCAATACTGCATAGAATCGGAAGATCGGCAAATGTTGGATGAAACGAAAACCGTAGATTACTTTATCGTGGATGATAGGTTCCGAAGTTATTGGAAAATAACTTCTCCCAATTGTACCCACGCATTAAATTTCAAAATGCTTTGCAAGAAAACTGTTTTGAATGCACTTTAATAATTGAAGTGGCCAATGTTGCTGAGTATCGGACAGCATTGGACATTAGACAGGGAGCGTAAATTTCCAAATATATTTTTGCAGTGTTAAATTTCGTCAAAATGTCTGTTATTCATGTTATTCTTTTGGGAGGAAATTACGAAATGTTCTGAAAAGTAACTGTTGATTAAGTTTTTCTGATTTGACCAGTATCAATTGGCCAAGCCTATACAGTATTGGACTAGATCGGCCAATAGCGAGATCTGTCAGTTTCTTTAATCAGGGGTTTCAAATACCAAATCTACTGGAAAAAGTCTTAGAACAGTTCCACCTTTATGTTAAACACAAAATTTCCTTTTAAAAAACGTTTTATAAAGCCTTTTCACTTTTTCAGTATCGGGATGCCAATACTGCCCAGTATTGGCCAAAATCGGGTAAAATCGTCCGACATACGGCGACGCACGCCAGGTTTGGCCAATACTCAACCGATATTGGCCAAAATTGTTGTGCTACTGGGGTAAACTTAATTTCTTTTAATTAATTACATGGAAAGTGTTTCGCGTTGATTTTGTACTGAAGTTACAACAAAACAATGCGTAAACATAATTTGATTCGAAAAATAAAGCTTGATATTTTATGAAATGTAAAATTAAAAGATATTTGATTGGTGAAAAATTTCTAAGGATCTTGAGGTTCTATTAAAATGACTAAATGTCATACCCTACTATTTTTAAGACAAAATTATATGTACAAAAAATAAAGGGGAGACTGTAAAAATATTCTCAGTTATTAGAAAACGTCTACCTGCAGAGCAATGTTGCTTAAGTTCGTAAAATTGAATCCAGCAAATATGCATGTCAAAACTATCAAAACATGTAATTTAAAGGCAGAAACACCAATATGTAAACCAAGAAATGAGTCATTTGCCGCGATCGAAATTGTTAAAAAGTGTATCTATTTGCCCTCATCATAATAAATGATCATTTAAAAAACATCCATATTCGGGGAATGAGTCTAAGAAAAATATGTTCGTACCACTTTATAACGAAAAACATGTTCATAATATTTTGAAACCGAAGATATTTCATTTAAATTACTAACCGATTTAAACAATGCGTCAGTGTTTAATGAAAACCATATTCCTATAATAATATTACTATTATTAAAAGTAACTTGACTGCAATATTTCCTAGACTCCGCCTCTCGCAAAATTACAAGCATTAGAAATCTCACAATTGCAAAATTTCCATCACTACCGCAAGTGTAAACAGCCACCGCTTCTCTGGCCACCGCCATCTTGACTAGGAAGCCCTTCTCACCTCCCGAGAAAGCCATCTCACCACCTGCCACCCGGGTGAAAACGAGAATGGTCCTTCTCGGCAGCTAAAGTCGGCAGCAAGACGTTTAGGATAGCTTCATGGTCATGGTAGGGAGAAATGGTGCGTCACGGAAAGTGACGTCACGCACGGCGAAAAACTGGTTTTCTGACCGGTTTCTCGTTAACGACTCCCTTCTAGATAGAATCATTGTAAGGCCCCGGGTGTGCGACCACCGGTACCACCGGTCGCACACCGGTGCCTATTTCTGAATGTAGCCCTCTTGCCTCTATGCGCTCTAGAGCTATCGGTTTGGCCTTTTTGGGTACATTATGAAAGTGCTTAGTATGTTTTTTTTATTCTGTTATTTTTTGATAAAGGTGAGGGCAAGTGACGTCACACAACTTCAGCTGTTCAGCTCGGTGGGCAAACTATACTTTTCTACTTTTCGAAGAAGATATCGAATGCATATTCAGTAAATCACCGCCCATTCGCAACTCCAACGAATTATAGGGGGCACTGCGGTCACTGTCTAATGGCGGACGAAAAAACTAAAACAAATACACGCCGTAGCGTAGAAAATGCTAATAAGCCTAGTAATTTTTGTTTGTATGCATGACTTTTTTGTTTTATTCTTTTTAAATTAATTTTCAAAGTCTTGTGGATATTTTTGCCCATGTAAAAAGAAATGAGAATTCAAGAAGCATTACTAAACATTAGAAATTAATGCAAATTCCGTAGTTCGTAGTTGTAAGCAGCCATTTCCACGATGTTGAATTCGAAATTTATCAATTCTTGATGAAACTACATTTTAATTGTAGCCATATGAACACTATAAATATTTCATGTAAATAAACCTTTGTTTATCAGTGTTATCAAAAGAGGAAGATGAAAGTTCTTTGTTTTGTTTGGTTAGTGCTAATTGTTTTACATTCGGTTTCGTATGTTTCTAATTTCTGAATTATGATTTAATCCTGTTATGCATCATCAATAAAATTCTCACGGATACATGGCAGTAGTTTTCTTTTTAATCGATCTTCCATTATTTCTTTAAACTTATCGAATTCTGTTATCTTTCTACCATTTTAATGCACACATGATAAAAAATAAAAATGGTTTACAACTGACATGCAAAATCTCGCCAAGCAAGTGTTCTTTGCTCGCACAATACTAAAACTATTACCCTAAACTATAATAATCGCACTACTTGGCGATGAAAATTCTCAGCGTTAAACATTTTTCATTTCATTCTACGATAATACTGCATAATATCCTTCTTTTGAGCTTAAGATTAAGAGAAAAAAAGAAAACCATATTCTTACAAATTCACACAAAACAATAAAAAAATTTACCTGGTATAAAGTTATCCTCTTCCAAAAAAAAAAAAAAAAATGCTTCGAATAGACTTGCAGATGCGAAGTTTGTTAATCCAGAGTTTTCATGTGCTTAGGATTTCATGCCATTTACGACAGTCAACTCACTTTTTAGAGGGAAATAATCATAGGCGGATTTAGGCCAAAATATTTTTGGGTGCAACAATAACAGGAATCTGGGGCAGTGGCGGCGCTAGGCGTCGGCGACGTCGGCAACTGCCGACGGCCTCGCGCAGATAGGGCCTCGCAAAATTCTCAGAAGTAAATTCTCAGAAGTTTTAAGATATTTCCATGTTTTCGATTGAAGCTCTCATTAAATATAACAGACGCAAAAGTAATCAAAATAGTGCGTGCAGGAGAGACTGCACAGAGTCAGCCTTAGCAAATGTTTGGCCCAATTCTGTCGGGGCCTGAATTAAAAATATTCATTGGCAACAGCTAATTGATCAGCTAACTCTATCCCCCCCCCCTTCTTTTTTCTCTTCTTTTCAGTTCTTTTCTTTTTTCTTTTGTTTCCTAAGTTTATCTAAATGTAAAGAAAATATCCAAAATGCTGCTCCTCCGAACACATCCTCCTCCACACATACACACACACACCGAAAGCATTATGGAGCAACTGAAATTTTGTTTCCAGATCTTAAACTTCGCGATATTTCCAGCTTAAAGCTCCCAAATGCTCAACAACGTCGAAAATCGCTTAAAACTGCGTTTTTTAAGCTTGAATTTCAAAAATTACCGAGCGTAATATTACAAAATATGGCAACACAATCGCATTTTTAAGGATTGAATTTCAGAAAATATTCGGACAAGGGTCCCCATATCGCCTTTCTTTTATATCATAAGCAATTAGGCTTTTTAAACTTCATTAACAGAAAGTTCAAGTGGAATGGCTCCTGAATATAAAATATTCCTAAGTTTTTAGGACCATAATTTTCAAAAATTTTCGAGGGATCTCCCTTCCTTCCGGTAAAATCTTCAAAGTTTGTCTAAAATTCCGTTTTTAAAACTTCAATTTCGAGAATTTGCAGGAAATTGATTTTGACTTTTTTTTTTTTTTTTTTAAGAATCGATCTGGGACAGTCTCTGACTCTAAAGTCAATAAGTATGGCCTATAATTGCATTTTTAAGGCCTCAATTTCTATAAATTTCCACCGAGACCCCCTGTACCTTTTTTACCTTAACATCAGCAAAGAAAGCCTAAAATGGCGTTTTTAAACTACAAATTTCGAAATCTTTCCGGGGGAGAACCCCCAGACCCCCCTTTCTATGAGGTAATTTTTTCCACAGTCAAAGTGCCGGCTCCTCCCCCCACCACGAAAAAAACTTCTTTTTGACTGTGCTACTAATCACGAAATGTTTTTGTTCCAGCAATTAAGTGAATTGGGAATCCTAAGTGCCAATATTTAGTACAAAAACTAATTCTATGAATTCAATTATTTGCCTCACAATATTTTATGATTAAAAGGGCCTCGCAAAACTGCATCGCCGACGTTTACTTTTGCTCTCGCGCCGCCACTGATCTGGGGAGGGGGGGGATTCCCGGAATAATTAGGCAGTGGCGAAATCAGAAAATAATTTTAGGACGGGACATACTTTTAAGTCTAAAAAACGCGATGTAAAACATATTTAGTAAGATTAGGGGGTGGGCAATTCTTAACATTTCAAACTGCAGAAAAAGTCTTAAACGAAAGTCGATATTAGAAGCAATGGGTGAATCCAGCTACTGGTTTGGAATGGGATTCACGGCCCCAGAAGAAATTTGAAATAGTAGTTTTGAAAACGAAGTTTTACAGTTCCTGGTGATATTTTAGGGGCAAGAAAGGTATGTGTGACTCCAAGGCTATTTTTAGAAATTTAAATCTTATAAATGTGATTATAATCCATATTTATAGTTTGGGTCATTAATGAGACTCATAGACTGTCTCCAATCGATTTTTTGAAAAGCAGATAGTAATACGTACCCCCTCCCCCCCACGCTACCTCTTTAACTTTTCATAATTGAAGTTCCAAAAATACTACGGAGGACAATTTTTGATGCTGTTACCGGACGGGGTGTTCTGGAGCTCTCCCCTGGAAAATTTTAGAAATTGAAGTCCTAAAAATAAAGTTCTGCAATCTATGGTATTAAAAAAAAGGATTCTCCCACTTAAATATTTCGAAATAGAGTTTTCAAAACCAAAATATTAACACTCTTTGATGATATTAGAGAAAGGGGGTCGGAGGCCCTTGTTCAAATATTTTCCAAAATTAAAATCTTAAAAGACCATATTTGGTAAAGTTAGGGACACTGCAGTTTTTCGAAACTGAAGCTCCAAAACCGCAATTTTAAACGATTTTCGATGTACTTAGGTGATTAGAAGATCTTTCTTGGAAATTTTTGTGAAAGTGAAGCCCAAGAAACGAAATTTGAGGTACTCTATAATAACTTTGGCTGGAGAAAGGGCTTTGGAGAAGAAAAATTTTGAAGACTAATAGAAAAAATGAAAACGAAATAGAAAAAATGAAAAAAAAAAAAAAAGAGAATGGTGAGATATGAAAGAAAGAGGATTGTGCGAGGAGGGGGGAGAAGGCACACAATTCGTTGTCAATAATCTGAAGCTGCTGAGAAATTTAAATGTCAATATTTCTTTTTGAAAAAAATTTAAGATTTTTTCCCAAAATTCTTTTTTTCTTTTTTTTTTTTTTTTTTGTAAAATAACTGCATTTTCCCAAAATGAGATCTTTTCTTCTCTTCAATAATAAATAAAGAATATATTTTTAAAAACATCTACTCAGCATTTTGTGGGGATGGTCACCAGTCTTGTGCCCCCTCCCCTCTGGATGCACCACTGCAGCAAAATGTCCGGGAGTCCTCCTTCAAAAATTTACCTTAAAAATATTGGTTTTCGGTTGATTTCGATACAGATTTTATTGATAAAGTTTCTTGCAATAGCCGTGTTTTTTTTTTTTTTTTTTTTTTTGGACTTATTAACCATTGTTGTTTTAAAATAGAAGAATTGGTATTGATATACGAATAAATACCCAAGTACAGAACATGCGATTATTCTATACAATAACACAGCACTGAACAATAAATTATTTGAGAAGTTTCTCTATTTACATGAAATTATTTATTTGGTTTTTTTTTTTTCGAAATGGATAAAATTACTTTAATTCTTAATATGAGCACAGTTATGTTTTTCTTGCACTAGCAACGTGTGGTGATACTACACTGGATTCAAGTAAATTTAATAGTATAGCAGCTATGAATTTTTTCCCCCAACTGCGTTTCTGAGTGAAATATACTAAACTAATTTTTTTCAAAACCCAACCAAAAATTTTGGGGGTGCGGCGCACCCCCTGGCACCCCCGTAAATCCGCCTATGGAAATAATAAAGACTAACATTATTTTGAGGAGCTCGAGAATAACATTAAGGGACAAAACACTTTCTATTTCTGAAAGCAATACAAGACACCTCGAATGCGATAATAAATACTCATAACAAACTGCCTATGTTTACGTCAACAGACACACATGGAACGCAATGTTAGTTTCTTCGGCAGTTATGTAAATCACCGCAAGGTAGCGTATTCGAGCGCTGGAGTTCCGAATTAGCCAGGGCTAAAGCAGAAGCGGTGTATTTCACATATCCAATGTATTTAAATATTCTTATCCTTACTCTTCCGAATATCTGTACCCACGGAGGTACATAGAAATTTGGCGCCCCGACACAAATGACTTTTACGACGAGCCCCCTTCATGTCCCTTGTATGTCACCCCTCATTTTGAAAATCTCGGGCCACCTTCAAGCTAGGACTCAGGTCAACAGGTGACACTTCTCCCCTCGGTCTCGATGTCAGAGTCAAATAAGCGAAATGTCCGAAAACTGCGATTTTCAGTTTATTAGTGCATTGTATATAGAACTCTATTCCGTATAGATCCATATAAACGTAATTCTATTTAAAAAAAAAAAGAAAAATTTTTTTTTTTAATTTTCAAAATTAATTTGAATTCTGAAATTTTGAATTCAAATTATGTTTTTCGCAATCAGGAGTTGCGACAGGACCCTACTCATTGGTTACTACCCCATTCGCTTGTTTCTAGAAACGGTCCCTGCTCTTGGGCGGTTACGTGTGTACAGTTGTGTATGTGTAGGCTTGTGTGTGTGCGTAGACCTGTGTGTATGCACGCTGGCGTGTATGTATGTGTGTAAAAGTGCGTGTGTGTGTATGAGCGTGCGTGTGTGTAGAACATGGACGCCACGGACCAGGAGCAGTGGCTACCCGGAGGAGTCGCGCCTGCAGAGGACGGTGGGGTTGAAAAAGGCACCGGACATCAAGGACGGTCAAATAAAAACAATTAGCAATCGTGATTGCTCAAAAAAAAAAAAAAAAACCTTCGTAATTATTTACTGGTGTTAAAAGTGTTAAAAGAGCGCAAAACACATCCATTGCACCAAGCAAACGTTTTCCCTCTCTCCTGCAACTATTTTCCATATTCTAATTGTATTATAAAGACAAAAAAAAAAAAAAAAAAGCCTAGCTAGGAATAATTGCGGGAGTTTTTTGTAACACATTTAAGAGTAAAGATAGCAAAATAATAAATAAATACAATAAAGTACATTTCCAAATGGATGTAAGCATTGAAAACATCACATGGTCAAAACATATGAATTTATCTTAAAGAATAACATAAATAACCATTGAATAAAATTAATCTTACTCGTGAGATTGAAGTGATAATACTGTTACAAATTCTGTAAATAGTAATTATTGTAGTAACGTAACCTGTAAATAGTTTCCCGTAATGAATATACAGCCCCTATACATTCGGCTGAAGCATATGGTTCCCTATTTTTTTTTTCATTGATAAGATTTGTGAATGAAAAGAAATAAGAAAGTGTGGAACGGTGTAGCATTTTCTGGAATAGTTGAGAGATCTCTTTCAGTGTGTATAAAAAGCCGTTATGCATGATAAAAAGTTTAGTTTGGATTGAGAATTTGTACTGAGAGTGTATTAGCTCTGTTTATTGCGAGGCATTTCGCTGTGTTGTTTTTCGTATTTGGAAGTAAATACGTGTGTAACCGTTGAGTTTACGGTGTTGTGTGATATTTGCTTAATTGCTGATGATTACAATATTTAGCAGTTGTTGACGATCTTTCCTGTACATAGTGTAAATAAATTTCTTGTGTTTTTAATCAAGAACTGTGTCTCGAACGTTTGCGTTGGTTGGCACTACTGCGACCGTTCTTTGTTTCCGAACGTAACCTGTGTGACTTACGTTAGTCTGGCTCAGAGGTACAGGTAGTGGCGGGGCGGCCCTAGGTTTTGCGGGGTCCTGAGCAAAGATTTTTTACGCGACTCTAGTTTAAAATATTAATAAGTGTATTAAGTACAGGGCTATCCGTCGCAAGAGTGATGTTACGCCCCCCACCCCTCCCCGAACGAGACGACTCAAAAAAGTGAGAAAATGTCTCTAGAAACAGCCCCTTGAAGATTTCAATAACTCCGTTTTAGCCATTCCTCCCACCTGGTGAGCACCCATGTTAATTTTCATATGAAACAAATCTATATCAGAATAATTTAATCCTAATTATAAAGTAACAAAACATTTTCTCTCGATACAATCCCCACATATCGTTCGTTTGGAAGTAGAGATGCTTTAAATATTCTTAACCATAGTATTTTTAAAAAAATCAGGAGTTATAAAACAAAATAAAAATAGTTACATTTGTGAAATTTATTGAAATCCTATAGGTATCTAATTTACTTTTACGCATAAAAGTGTGTCGGGCAAACGTAAGAACAATTTTGGCAAATTCAACAAGAGTATGTTTTTTTTTTTTTTTTTTTTTTTTTTTTTAAACGTAGTTAATTAAAAAGAACACACACAATTTTTTGAATAAAAGCATTTTTGTGTGCTAAAGAAGTATTACTGGAGTCAGAGACCCAGAGTTGCAGAATACATTTAACTCATTAGTTTCGAATTCAAGGGACCGTATTATCGCGGTTCGTCCACTAATTCTTCTTTGATGGAATCAATAATTAACATTAAAAAAAAATGTGTAGGCGCATCTAAAAGAGTCATTTTAATAGAAGAACCTATTTGCGAAATAATATATTTCTTTTTCAGCTTATAAAAAATGCAAAATGAAGGAATCATATGATGGTTTTTTTTTTTTTTTTTTTGGAAAAAACCGTGATTTTTAATGGAAACGGCACGTAGTATCAATATGTTATCTCAACTGTATCATGGCTTTAAGAACAAATCAGCAACTGTTTTGAAATTCACACAGAGATAATTCAGAAATAGTCTCTGAATTCTTCAGTAAAACTTATGTTATGAAGTTATGATTTTCTTTATAAATTAATTAAAAAAAAAAAAACTCAAGTGAGGTATGGGTTTATTCAATAACCTTGCCCTCGTGTTGTAATCATTATGACAATGTTCCTAATTAAAGCTGCCATTACATTGGGTTTAGTATTTAATTGGATTGAAACGTTTAAAGATGTTTTCCGTCCACATTCAAAGTATATTAGTGCATAATATTCATGTACTTAGAACTAGATTCATTGACCTGAAGTAATCCTAAAAAAAATTAAAAAAAAAAAAAATATTTAAAAATAAAGTCATTAAAACATTGTTATGAAATATATCGAAGGCGGTGGGTGGGGTATTCAATTTACTGTGCCCCTTCCAAAAGATTTTTCCGTTTCCGCCCCTGAGAGATAGAGAGAACCATCATCATTTCATCCCCAGTAACAGTTCCAACTTCTTCTGCATCAGACCAATAAAAAAGTGTCATTATTTATACAGTCGGATCCCGACTTAAGCGAGGGATGCGTTCCAAGATCCCTCGCGCAAGTCGGAATTTCGCGTTGTGGAACAACGTATGTTTAGAAATTTTTTATAAGCATACTCAATCATTTCAGACATGTATTAACACCCCTCAAAATTGCTTCAAACCATTTCTATATATTACCGCATGTTTTATAAAGAACTGGCTTTTTACTGTATTTTAGAAAAAGCGTTACTATTTAACATGATTACTCTGTTATGAAGCACAAAATCAATGATCAATAAGATACATGTACTTAAACAGAAGGGTACTTACAGAACGAACATTACAGCATTATAATAGCACTGAACAGTAGATATCGTAATTTTAATTATAATTTTGAAAATTATGAAGTTTATGCAGGGTGAGAACACAACTATTTCTGGCCTTGCTTCCATTTTCATGATATTTGGATTTTGCTCAGACACTACTCTGCGAGCTTCTTTATTAAAATTAAGTTCTGAACTTTTGCGGATTTCCTTTTCTTGAACTTGAATAGTACGTATTTAAGACTAACTCATCCCTAATTGTCGTGCTAAATTCAAGGCACTTTATAATTGTTCAAGCATCGAGAATCTTTAATTTTGCTTGCATTCTCAGAAACTTTCTGCTTTTCTTTCCACTTTTGAAAACTTTAGATGAAAGTCCTCGTTTGTGAACCGTTTTGTTTTATCAAAGTTCATAAGAAGGAAAAAAAAAGAAGAGAAAGTTAAGAATCGGAGCGGTAATTTGTATAAACTAAAGCAAAGCGTTGTTTGAACTTCCGCTGTCAATGATGTTATGCTAAAGGGATGAAAGTCCATTCACGAAACCAATATTTAGTGTCAACGAAGCCCATTCTAATGCTCCGCCACTCCTTTCCAAAAAATTTCACGTTGCAAGCGAGTAATTTGCGTCAGCAATAAAAAATTCATTACTCATAAAAAAACTCGCGTTATAACCATTTCGCGCAAGTCGGATCGCGTTGTAGCGAGATCCGACTTCGTTTTCGCAATTAAGCAGTATTGTTTTGCTTTGCATCATCAACTTCCTAACATTAGAGCCAGCACCGTGTCCAAGGGGAGGGTTTTAGGGGTTAAACCCCTCCCTTGGGGAAAAAATAAGCAAAATGAAGAAAATGTATATTTGACTTAAATTTACTTTAATGAGAAAGTTTGCGTTCAGCGTTTTTATTTTATTTTAATTTTCTCTCTGAAGTTTTTTGCGATTTACAACTGCTAAAGCCTTACAAACTGATGTAATATTTCGGAAAAAGTATGGCGGACGAACCGCTGAATGATCTACCAATGCAAAGAAAGAATATTGCTATATCTATGAAGATGCATTAGTGGTTGTGCTTGGCTATGTAATTTGCATCTGCAAAGAGCTCTTTCTTGTTTAGTTTATTAAGCATTATTTCAGAACATAACAACCTGATATACATTCTACATTATAGAAGAATTTGTGAAGAGTTTTTAATACTCATTGCAATATACTACATAGTAAACAGATTTAATTAAAAAGAAGCAAGCAAAGTTTGATTAAAGCGAATCTGTGAAACGAAGGAATACTTTGGTAATTTGTACAGCTAGAGGTATCCTTCAAGAATACAGCAGTTCTTACATGTGAATAAACGCCATATTGGGATCGGCAATTTGTCATAAAACTAAAAGCTGTAAGGGGGTTGAATTCTTCCCCCCCCCTGCTGGTGAGATTAAAACCCCTCCCCTTATTAAAATCTGGACACGGGCCTGTGTTTACCTTACTCTTTCTTTGACCTGTCGCGAAGAATTTCTTCAAAGTTTCCTCACCTTCTCCAGAGAAAGCGAGGCAGACAAGTGGTCTTCTGGGGTTTCCGAGAAGCACAATGTGCAGCGCTAGGAAGAATGAAGTCAGGAAGGCAAATGTTGTACAAGCGGCCCTCGGACACCCGCGCTTCAGAGGCGATTCTTTGTGGATGAGGCCCCAAGTGTGTACTCAGGGACTGATTTACGGCAGGGCATTCGGGGCCCGGGGCACCAAAGGAAAGGGGGCACCAAATTTCTGTCATCATTTTTTTTGGGGGGGGGGGGGGACCAGTGTTCAGGGCGTCTAACTAAGGGAAACAAAAAATTTTGTCATTTGACAATTTTTTTAATTAAATGAAAGCCTATTAGCCAATTGTGGAGAACGATCATTTTCGCTATTGAAGAGTCCCTTTAATTAAGTGTCCTTTGCGTACTCTCATTTCTGATGGTAAATTATCTTTATTAGCTCTGTTATCAATAGAAGGAAGTTTGACCTAAAACTTGATTATGAGAACATTATAGATGAATTTACTTCAAGAAAACAAAGGAGAAAATATATAAAGAATCATTGATGCGCAGAAAGCACATTATGATTTACCTTTACCATTTGTATCATAGTTTTTCCATCTGCGACTGTAAAAAATTTTCTAGAACATGAAAACCATAAAATTATTTTAGATTCATATTAAATGATTTCTTTGCAAAACATCTTAATTATAAATTTTTTCGTATGAAATCGATATTTTAAAGTTTTCTTTCTATCAAAATAATGTCCAACACTTACCATCATATTTTTTGTGTGTGTGGGGGGGGGGGCACCATATCTGTCAGTGGTGAGTAAATCGGTCCCTGTGTGCACTGCCAAACAGTACGGTGGACAAGGCACCCCTTTCTTTAAGGTCATGCTTTTCTCTACCCACCTGCAAAGAACAAAGAAGGAATAAATGTTTGGAATTCTAATGTTTCCCAAGATACAAGACATAGCTACTACTAAAACTTTGCAAGATGCCAGTGCAAAAATTGAAAAATGTATCGAACACACCAGTTTCGGGGTAACCAGAAACAAATACAAATGTGACGACTGTCTGTTAGTGGACCCTTGTCTGTTACTGGTGACGTTACCCTTCGACCCAACTTTGGTATTCTAATTTCCTAGACCTCTTCTAGCTAAAGTAAGGGGTCTCCGCTTTATTTCTAAAACTACTAGACGTTAAATCCCGGTTATCACAAAATTGCCAATTCAACTGCGCTTGCGCACGGACTTAGCTTTTTGGGCTTTCTGTTTTAAGATTTCGTGTTGCTTGTTTATATTTCGGCTGAGCTAGAGTCCCAACAATATAATGAATGCGATTAGAATATTTTCACAGCGATTTCGGGATACATTATATGAAACTACGGAAATGAATAACTGTTAATCTTTATAAAGAAAAGAGAAAAATGACACTTCAATATTTATTGGTTTGAAAATATTTATTTAACGTAAACGTAAAACATCTTATGTACTTCAAAAATGATTGGTATATTACAGATATCCGTCTTTTGCGGATATTTTACGTTATATGTAAACAGCTTAGTATTATACATTTGTATTTAGGTTGAGGGTTCGGCTTTGTATTAGAAGTGATGCTGCAATTCGATTACGCTCTTCTGAGGTTAAAAATTTGGTCCTGAAAAGGACCTTTGTTTGATAGAAAAATCAGACTCCGAATCCATTAATAATTAAGACGCAAAACTCAATCTTTACCGAGGCGTAAAAACTAAATCAAAGAAAGCTTTGTAATTTCTAATTTTTATCTGTTGTTTTCTCATATTTATTAATAAATTTAAAATGTTTTTAATTAGTTTGAGCAAGAGTTCTGAAATCAGCAAAGTCCGTGCGCAAGCGCAGTTGAAATGGCAAATTTGTGATAACCAGGATTTAACGTCGAGATCTAAAACTGGGAAACTTCTAGCTATTTATAATTAGAATTCAATGTTTATCTGCCACTATGAATTTTATGATAGATTTTCAACGGCATTCTTTCGTAAAAAATACCGGAGCATTGACTTTGAGAGTTTTTTTTTCACTTTTTTTTTCTGAGCACTCACTAATTGCGCATTGTTCTTACTTGACCGTTTTAGGCGTCCGTCCGTCCGTCCTTTAATTTTGTTTCTGTCCCCGCCTTCCTCTGCAGCACCATCACGCACATGCACTTTTGCACACACGCACACACACACACCTACCTACACAGAAACACGTCAATGCAAACACATACCTACACACAGACACACAATCCTACACACGCACACACACAGTGCCGTGCACAAGAGGGGAGTAGGGACATCTGTTGGCCCGGGACCGAGCCTGATGGGGGCCCTAGTTTTTTAAAATGAAGGTTGTAATATACGTAGTGTCGTAGTGGTAAGCAATATGAAGGGGGGTCTGTAAAAGTCATTTGAGACGGGCCGCAGCATTTCTGTGCACACATACACCCGTGAATGCGAAAAGCATCATTTGAATTTGTCAAAAATTCAAACTTTCTTCTTCTTTTTTTATTGATCGTATTTGTCATCTTTTTATGATGTTATAAAAAAAGGAGGTACGATTCTCTACTTCACCTCTCTATACATTTTCATTAAAAGAAAAAAAAGTTTAAAACAAAGCTAATTAAAGCTAAACCTTTATGGAGGGGCGCTGGATACGGCAATACACGATTATGTGGTTTTCTCATCTCAAGAAAGATTGGGACTGTTCAAGGAACTGTTCAAAGGGCTAGTAAGGGAACTTTCAGATATACCAGATTTAAAAGGCGTAATATGTATAGCCTGATGCAAAGGCAGAGTCAGAAGGGACATGACTCAGTTGTTTAAATGTATCTAAAGGAAATATGCTAATGTATTATTTCTTTGCGCGGAAAGCAGAACAAGAAGTCATTGTTTCAACTTTGAAATAAGGGGAAATGTCTGCTTTAGTTAGGTCGTAGGCACTTGGAACAGCTTGCCGGAAGAGACGGTAACGAGCAAGGGGGTAGATAGCTTTCAGGGGGCCATTGATCTGCAGTGGGGTCTAATAAATCGACAAGGACCAGCCTAACTGGGACCAGAACCTGTTGCTGGTCGTCACATATGTATTTGCAAAAGTTTGATGGAGCGTGCAGTGTATAGATTAACTGTGAAAAAGAAGGCCATCTGTGAAACCTCAATAAGTAGTCGACCGGTTAAGTGGTCACTCCGCTTAAGTGGTCGTTTTTCTTTGGTCCCGACAAGGTCTCATTCACAGTAATGTAAAATGATCCTCCTTTGCTGGTCACCAAATTTAATTTTACCCGGTTAACTAGTCACTCAAAAATTGTTTTCTAAAATTCCTTTTCCTTATCGGATTTTAGAAAATAGTGTCAGACTTCGTTGAAAGGCTGTTTGATAGGCATTTTTCCTTGAAATCTCGATCCTCGGTTCTGGTCGTTCAAAGCATACTTCTTGCTGTGACTCTGCCTAGTGCTGAGAATATGAATCAAACTCTTTCCAGCAAGACAGACAAAATCTAATACCTGGAGAAAGTAAGTCAGTATTTGACATCCGTTCAAAGAACTACGAACACAGAATGTAAAGCTTGATGTATGTTTGAAGAGCTCATTCTTTTCCGTAAGCAACAACTTCAAAAGTCAACATTGAAGAATTCTATTAAAGCACAGTAACTACATTAAAATAAGTTGTTGTTATTAAGTAATGTAGTATAAACAAGAGAAAATAAAACAAAGTAACTATCATTAGTATTTTTTTTCCCTTTTTAAAATTTCCATTAATTTTTAGACATTGATTACATAAGTTATTGTTTTTCTCACAGAATTCTACTGCTATTCATTAATATTTGTAAGGCTTTTTTTCTACTCTATACCGCATAAGTGGTCAAAATTTTTTGATTCCTTGAGTGACGACTTAACGAGGTTTTACTGTAGTTTAATTTGTATTATGTGTTCTATAAGTTATCGAGGGTCAATTTTAATTCCCAAAATTTCTTTTATTTTTTATTTTTTTCGTACTTTCTTTCATTAATCAAGTACGATTTTATAAAAGGTGTGAAAATTCTCATTTCAGTCTAATCCAACAATGTAAACTTTTCGTATTGTTATCAACTGGGGAAAAAAGTTGCAAAGTAACAAATAAAATTTCATTGTTCCAACAATGGTATCCTCTACAACAGAGCGAACGCAGCTGGAAAATTTCACTTTGAAGCCGATTTGATACCGTATAGGTTGGATTCTGCTTCCGCTCTCAGCAAATTTAAGTTTTTCGACGAGAATTTGCGAAATATATCTGCGAAAAGTAAGTCAATACTTTAGTTCAGATTTCGTATGATGATAGAGTTGCTCCTTTTTAAAAGATCAAATAACAAATTAAGTTTTTCGCGAAACAGTAATGGTTCCTCCAAATGTGGTGATATTTTCGGTGCTAAAACCTGAGTTAGTTTTGTGATGTACAAACTGAATGACTAACAGAAGTGGCAGGTTATTAATTCAAAAAAAAAAAAAAAAACAGTGTTTATAAGGTCTATGATTTTATAATAGTGACTGGTACTTTTCCAAGTGCTTCACTTGTTTTGACGACTTTCTACCTTGGCGACAACAGTAAAAAATGCTTAAAGCGATATGGCAACCGTAGAATTTAGCGCTAGAACTTGTTGAATGCCCAAACTGCAAAATATTTAGTTTGCAATAGCGATAAATAAATTTAAACCGCCAAAAATTTTAAAAATGCGCCAAGTGACGTACCTTTAAGGGAAAAGCACCGGGTTATGAAAATCATCAGATTAGCATTTTAATGTTAAATCCCAGTCAGAGAAGGATCTAGTATGGTTGTGCTAGCACGGGAAGGTGATGTTCGAGGAATGACAATACAAACACCATTTTAATGGATTTTGAAACCAAAATATCGCTTTCAGACGTGGCGTCCGGTATACCGGACATGAACTTTAAACATCTGCTAATTATTTATTAATTGAATAAATTACTCGATTTTTTTCGCAACTGACTCTTTACAGTCTGCTTATTATTATCTGTACAAGAATTTTTCATTTTTGGATTGACAAAATAAAGAAATAGGGGTTGGGAGAATATTTTCCCAACCACGGATTTTCGTCGCAAAAACAAGTTTTTTTTTTTCTGATTTATTAAAAAATATACAATTTTATATTAATCATTTCAAATGCTTATATTATGTTTTATTATTGTTTAGAGTATATTTTTCAAAGAAGTTTGATGTTTCATCGTTTTATTATCTGAAATATGTATTTCCATAACATATGTCCGGATTATTGGACGTGTCATAACTCTTTTAATTTCTCACCTATAAACTTGAAATTTTGTCTATAAGATACTCTTCACCATAGTACACTGTCTACCAAATAAAAATACTTTAGGTTAAGTATTTCAAAATTCCGTCTGAAAGGATATACTAAACATGTGCATCAATTTAGCCGGGCCCAACTTAAGAAAAACTTCGCCCGTGTCCGATCGACCAGCAGTGTGTAGAGCCCCTAGTTAGAAAACCCTTTCAAACGGAATTTTTAAATACTTAACCAAAAAGGTTTTTATTTGGCAGACAGTGTACTATGGTAAAGAGCATCTTATAGACAAATTTTCAAGTTTATAGCTGAAAAATTAAAAGAGTTATTACACGTCCAGTAATCCAGACAAATATTATTGAAATACATATTCCAGATAAAAAAACGATGAAACATCAAACAAACTTCATTGTAAAATATTCTCTAAACAGTAATAAAACATAATATAAGCATTTGAAATGATTAATAAAAGATTGTATATATATCTATATATATATATATATATATATATATATATATATATATATATATATATATTTTTTTTTTTTTTTTGAAGAAGAAGAAGAAGAAGAAAAACAATTACTTTTGCGACGAGAATCCGTGGTTGGGGAAATGAGCCAGTCCCATTCTCCCAATCTCTATTTCTTTATGTTGTCAATTCCAGAATGAAAAATTCTTGCACAGATAATAATAAGCAGACTGTAAAGAGTTAACTACGAAACAAATCGAGAAAGTTATTCAATTAATAAATGATTAGCAGCTGTTTAAAATTCATGTCCGGTATACCGGACGCAAGTCTGACAGGGTTAAGAACCAACTTATAAAGCATGCCACGTCGAAATGCACTTTTCTGCAGCATGTGATAACTTCAAAACGAACTCGTTTCTACGTTTAATGACTTGACTTTCAGTTAGCAAACTTATTGTTCAGATGAAGATTGTTTGAGAAACAAAATTAACTCATAGTCTCATGGAAAGAGTTAAATTCTTAGTAATGAAGAAATAATCCGTTTCACTGCCATTATTTCATGCAAAAACATCATCAAAAGACACTAAGGCGTTTGTTATGTTATGTTTAGGGGAAAATGGAATAGAATGATACCTTTAAGGGAAAACTTATGTAAAATTGCATTGCAGTTAAAATGCAACTTAGGTGCTTTGCTTTTACATTGCTTTTTTGAGCAATCACGATTGCTTATTGTTCTTACTTGACTGTTTTTTTTTTGGCGTGCTATGATTTTATTCCCCCCCCCCCGTCTCCCTCTGCAGCACCACCGTCGACCGGCCGCCTCACGATGCTGCTCCTCTAGCGAAAACCGTCTCCAGGTAGTATCCATACCCTACACGCATACATACACACACGCATGCCTACATACACATACCCCTCCACACACACATACACACATACTCCCAAACACACACACAAACACATACACACACGCCTGCACATAGACACATAAACACACACACACATACACATATATACATATACACATACCCACATACACACATGCCTGCACACAGACACAAATACACACGCCTGCATACCCACACACACACATATATACATATACACATGCACACATGCCTGCACACAGACACAAACACACACGCCTACATACCCACACACACAAACACACACGCCTACATACCCACATACACAAACACACCCTCCTACATACCCACACACACATACACATATATACACACACACATACCCATATACACACACATGCCTGCACACAGACACAAACACACACACCTACATACACACATATCCACACATGCCTGCACACACTCAAAAAAACACGTGATTCCGAAAAACATAATTTGAATTCAAGATGTCAAAATTCAAATTAATTTTTTTAAAACTTTTTGTGTTATAGAAACATATTTTAATAACACTTTTAAAAATTTACAGATGTTTTAATAATATTTTAATCACTAATCGAGTAACGAAAAAGGCAGACTTTTTAATAACTGTACAAAGGACCATTTCCCCTCACCAAACTAAGAGTAAAATGATCCTTCATTTAAAAATAATTGTATTTTCTCATGAGCTAATAACAAATATGAAGAGGTAATTGATTCAATTTTTGCATCCTGAGTTCTAAGCAAGGAAAGTGAATGCTTAGTTTATGAAAGATAATATAAAATAAAATTTTCGATGAAAAAGTTTAAGTGCTACGCGGTACTACGAACAAAATACTTTTATTTTTCATTACTATTAGTGTATAACTATTATTACCAGCAGTATTAGTGTTCTAACTTTTATTATTGTTACTTTATTTTAGGTACTTTGAATGAAAATGGATCTCTCAAAATCATCTCAAGACATGAGGGAATACTCCAAGTAATTAATTTTAATTAGATTTTTTTTCATAGTTGTTGCATTTTAGCTAATTGTACTGAAGTTAATTTTGACTTTCGAAAAAGACGATAAGAAATTCGCACTTACACACACACAATCCTTTTCACTCACATGTTTTCGTGATGCATGGTGTCTCAAAAACGAAAAAATACAAACACAAAACACAACAGATGACTTTGTCAACATCGTTGGTGAACGGCTGGTGGCGTGATGGTAAGGCGATGGCCTTCTACGCCTCTGTATCCGCCTCTGGCTGTGACAACTACCAACAATGGAGTTGATAAAAAAAAAAAAAAACTGTTTAGCACACTCTGCTTCTTAACATTTCACAATGGTTGTCAACGCTGGGATAACCATTTTAAACCTTCCTAGAAGCGAAGTCGCCGATCTTTGGCGTCGCTCCTCGCCGTGACGCTGAAATCAAAGTGAAGTAATTCCGGCGTGGCCATTCACGACGTCGATTTAGCTCGGGCGCGCATGCGCAGAAGAATCAAGTTTTCCGCTCTTCAGCTTTGATTTCCTAGGAGCCAACTCGCCGATCGTCGGCGTCGGCGTCGCTCCTCGCCAAGGAGAAAACTTGATTCTTCTGCGCATGCGCGCCCGAGCTAAATCGACGTCGTGAATGGCCACGCCGGAATTACTTCACTTTGATTTCAGCGTCAAGCCGAGGAGCGACGTCGGAGATCGGCTATTCGCTCCTAGGAAACCAGGGATTTACATGGGCAAAGAATATCTGTGGCCAAAAATATCTCGAAAATAAAATGCGCTCGAGTAAACAGATTTAAAAAATATTTGAAGTGTGCAGGGTAGTCTAACGGCGAAAATGATCGCTGAAGCACGATTTCATTTTCAACAATTCATTATATCATTCAAAATTAACATTTGGCTCATGTGCAGTACCCAGGGAGCACACTTCGTTTTATAAACGTTATAAAATGCTTGTTAACGTTGTCATAACCATTTAAAAACTCTATGAAACGTTTAAATGTTACGTGCGCTAACTGGGTAAAAACATTATTTTTTACAACTTCTAATTTTAAAAAGCTAGGAAAGCTTTTATGACTCGGCTCCATTTTTGGGGAGCGGGGGGGGGGGGATGTGAAAGATGGAGCAGTAATCCAGTCGATGAACATGTCTAACCAATGGGCAAACGAAACATTTTCTAGTCATTGGACACGTGGGATTTATTTAATCCTAGATTTAATGGAGGCTCTCTTGTAGTCTCTTTATTTCGTTGTCGTCTCAAGTTTTATCTGGAAAACTCGAGTCCCAAGAGACCGGAAAAATCTTCGAGTTGTTGGTAGCTCGACTTATGGGTCCCCCACTGCTTTCTCAAGAGTTAGGTACCCAGCGAAAACTTCGAGGTAGAGAAATATTCGAGTTGTGAGGCATCGAATTATCGTGCGATGACCGCACTTTTCCTTTGTTTTCATGAGTTTCTAGTTTCCTATCTTTTCATTTTAAATTTTCAATTTTTTTTTTAAATATTTTTTTTCCTCTATAACTAATTTTTCTTTTCTTTTTTTAACTCCATAAATGAAAGTTACTGTTGCCTATTCACTCAGTAAAAAATCTTTTGAAATCTTTTTTTTTTTAAACACTCGATATTGATTTAAGTCCGTTCTCTCTCTCTGGTTAGACAACCCTTTTTATGTTTGAGACACCGGGTGCTTGGCGATAACAGGAACCTGGAGTCAGTATAGAAACTAATTTGACTCATTCACTTAACTATTCTGTGCAAATATGTGTTTTATCACGCCTTCACATTGATAGATCTATATATTCAACTCTCTCTGTTTCCTTTAGAAATCTCCCTCATGATAAACCCAAGATTATCATTCCCAAAACCATTTTTAGCAAGAAAATCACTACAAACAACCAAGTCACCGAGGGACCATTTCCGGTGGATTACTTGGACGAAGATTTTGACTTTGCACTATTTATCTTTCCAACTGAGTCCGCCATCAACAATCAACGTTCGTTTGATCGTCAAGAAGAATGGAGAAAAAAGTGCGAACAAAAGTGGAACAAAATGTCCCGCCTGAGAAAACTTTTCAAAAAGTAAGTCGTTTTCATAATTTTCATAAAGTTACTCGACAACTTTCCTGTCTGCATTTTATCCCACCATTCCGCTACTTTCTTTCTATATATGTTTATAACTTCATTTTTCAAAGTAATCAACCCTTGCGTTTGGTACAGTTGAAAAAGCCCTCTGTTATGTATATCAGTGTTATAACTTTAAGACGGAGAGGTAATAAAAGAACAATGCATTGTAACCATATACAAAGAAACCATGCAAAGAAAAAAAAAAGAAAAACAAGAAGTCTTTTCAAGAAGTAGTTGCTAAAATCTCCGTAATGAGATTAATTAGTATTTAAAAGATATTAATGTATTGGAAAGGGTTCAAAGGCGGGCTACAAGGCTAATAAATGGACTTTCTCATTTAGACTGTTGCTGGTCGTCACTTTTGTATTTGTATTTGTAAAAATCTAACAAATAGCTCAAGGATTTTGCATTTCGTCAATTTCTTTTGCATAATTTGAATCTCAAAAGCCTATTTAACTTCTGTAGTCTGCCTCACCATGGTTAGCACTCGGCAAACTACAAATATTAATTCTTTTATGTGCGTCCCGCTAGCAAAATTGTAAGCAAGGTTGTTTAGCAACTCTGCCAATCGATTTGGGAATGGATTTGCCTGAAAACGATATCAAGAATAGTGGGGTGGTCTACAAATTTCTTCTTTTTTGCTGCCCTAAAACGTTATTGTATTAAATCTGAGCATGACTAACTAAAGTCTTTTTTAAAATTTGTAGATTCATATACAAACACAAAAAACCAGATTGCGTCTGGGACGCCTGGATTAAAATGTAAGAAAAGGTGAAGATCTCAAATCAACAGGCGACTATGACTACTGACTATGACAACTGACTGCGACAACTGACTACGACAACTGACTGAGACAACTGACTACGACAACTGATTGAGACCACTGACTGAGACAATTGATTGAGACCACTGACTGAAACAACTGATTACAACTCCTGACTACGACAACTGTCTTTGACTACTGACTGAGACTTTACAGACTAAGACTTTATAGAGACTGTGACATGATCACTGAAGATGCAATGTGGCGAACTCTTATTTTCCCCTGTGATGGCTGCTTTCTAGTTCAAACCAAAGATCTCTCTTCTTTCTCCCGTGAGCAAAAAAAAAATTAAAAGACCCCCTCGATGCAAAAGATATCTTACTAAAAACACTGTTTTGGATCAAAAAGCTTCAATTGTAAAGATTCTCATTTTATTTATTTTTTTACTCTTTCGGATAATAAACCTATTTTAATTTGGCAATTGTTTTTCGTTTCCTTGTTATTGAACTTAATCTTTCCTAAAGTTGGTCATTAATAAAATAATTTTCTCTTAAATTTAAGTCACAAATTTTCGATCTTCATCATTTATCTGCACCAACAGTTTTAAATGCACTATTTTAAAGTGCTTGTTGCTAAGAACTTATTTTTTCTTTCCTCTATTTAGCCCAACATTTTCATAAAGAGGTGGGGGGGGGGAGAGGGGATTGGCCATAAATACTGTCCAACCACGGATTGTATGGAATTTTCAAACGTCCAGATAAGACGAATCTATCTCAATGAGGGGGAAAAGTAAAAATTTGATGCCAGTATTCCGCTCATTTGAATGAGACTCTGCTTCTGCAAAAGCTGGCATCGCTAAAAAATAATAGATTTGTCCATTTCCGGCTGTAAAACGGATGTTTGTCTTTCCACACAATCCATAAATCTAGATTGCTAACTTCATAAGTGTTTCACTATGTGGTGAAATATTATGTGCCAATGACAAAATTAATCTACAAAACAGAGTTGATATGTTTGTCTGAAATCTGCATTGCATTAAAATTATTCGCATTTTTTTTTTTTTTTTTTTGAATCTTGCTTTTTACTTTTCTTCTCGCCCAATCTGTGAAAGTGGTGGAGTTGTGGTAATATTTGATATCCAAGTTCGTCGGGCTTACACATTTAAGATGGGCTAAATCATATTGACCATGTAGAAAATATCCGATTTTCTGAAAGTAGATGCCATTTTTTCTTTCTTTTTGTTGCCTCTCTAGATCAAAAACTACGGCATGAATTGGTGAAAGTTTCATTAAAAGTGACAAAATGAAAAACGTATTTTAAAGGAATTCAGTTCAATATCTTTGGTATACGAAGTTTTTTTTAATTATCTATATGAATCATAATAACCGCATCTAAAGTTTAAAACATATAAAGAAAGTTCTGGGTAGAATATCCAATGCAAAAGATATTGCGAGAAGCAAATAAATAAATCGAAACTAAAAAAGCATCAATAATTATGCGAAAAGATTCACCGTCTTCAAAATAAATATATGAATAAGCAAATAATAAAATACGAAACACCAGTAAGCAATGAATCACGTGACTCGCTATCTACCTATTATAATGACGAGATTGTGAAACGTGAAGCCACTCCACAATGAAATCAATAAGCAATCTTGGTCGCTCACGGGAAAAAAAGAGGGAATGAGAAAGTACATTTAAGAGAAAATGGCTTTAGAGGTAAAATTTAAGTGTAGCACATTGCAGCCTTCCCACCTTTGTTTGACGTTTCATCGACGTCAACATTTTATCAGTAATTTCACAGTAGCGGATTTCAGAGGTAGGACAGGGGCCCAGAGCCGTGTCCAAGGGGGAGGATTTTAGGGGTTAAACCCCTCCCATTGGGGAAAAAATAATAAAAAAACCAAGTGAAGAAAAGTGCACAGCTGGCTTAAAACTGACTTTAATGATAAATTTTGTGTACAGCATTTTTTAAATCATATTTTGAAAATCAGTGGTGGAGGAACCGTTAAATGGGCTGTCAAACAAAGCATTCACTGTGTTTAATACTGCTTTTCATAAGGAGGTTATGATGACTTGGTCGTTTCACAAAAAGAGATGAATGTTGCCGCTATGAAGATGCATTGTAATCTCGTTTTGGTAATGTAATTTGCATATGCAATGAACCCTTTCTTATTTAGTCTGCTTGTCTTAGAATATAAATCCTGAATGCATAGTATGTTACAAAAGAAATTGTGAATTTGTTTATAGTACTTGTTGCAATGTACCGCGCAGTAAACAGATAATAAAGTTTGAATCTAAACAAGAAATAAAATGAATAAATACTGAAACTACTAGCACAGCCAGAATTTGCCTTCTGGAAGGTGGGTTTCATAACTGTCCTTACATGTACAATACAGCCTCGTTTATCCAGACTAACTGGGCCCAAAAGCAATCCGAATAAACGAAAATCCGCACAGTTCGAGTAATAAGCAAAAAACATTCTCAAATAAGCAGACTTATCTTTTACTACAGCAAAAAAAAAAAAAAAAAAAAAAAAAAAAAAAACAATGTTTTCTACCAAAAACCTTCATAGTAACATTTCTCACAAATACTTCATCATTCATGGTTCAGCTGCGGTGGCTTCGGACTGGCGCTTCAAGTACGCCATATTGTTTGTTAAATGAGTACTATACTTTATTGTATGTTGTATGCAAGAGTTCTACATTTAATCGAGACAAAACCGGAATATTTGACGTATTTATATGTAGTTTCGTTCTTGCAATCATAGTTTAAAATAATTGTTAAAGTAAATATGTTTTTGTTTAACTTGACAAATTTGATTTGAATAAACCGGAGATCCGGATAAACAAGGTTCTACTGCATATAAAATGCAATGATTGAATTTTTCGTATTAGCCCCCCCCCCCCCCCTCCTCCCCACTAGGCCCATAAATGTGACCATTTAACAGAAATGAAATATTTGACACACTAACACACTTGACAATGAGTTATAGGTATTTGTTGTGTTTTCCTGACAATGCAGGTAAGAATTATTAAACATTGAACCCAAAACCCCTCCCTTTATGAGATCCTGGACACGGGCCTGATTAGAGCTACATAATAGTTTATGGTTCTCTTAGATGTGTACATTCATAATCTATGTACATTCATAAATCTTATGACCAATCAAAAAGTTTCATGAAGCCCAAATATGTGCATAAGCAATCACCGAAAAAATGCGGCAGTGTAAAAAGTATACATCTTTCAATTTTTGGGGGATGACCCACTTCCTCCAACCAACCCTATTGTTTATAAGTAATATCGATGGTGTTCAATAAATGAAATTATTTTTCACATTTTAGAGCAATTTTTAGCTGCAGTTTTGAAGTTCGTTTTACTGTTCTTTTTTTTTTTTTTCCAAAAATAAATTTTTTAGTATAAATGTTTTTTGGAAATAGTAGGATGGTAAAGGAGTTCTAAATATAGTTAGACCTCCTTCACCATCATAAAACTTCGCCTTTATACAGGGTGTTTCTGAACTCCTGGGCAAAACTTTAAGGGGCGATAGTACATATCAGGACAAGCAATATAATGGCAAAAATAAGGGTCCCAAACGTCACTAAAGTTAAGGGTCCAAAATTTCAAATGATCATAAAAAACGGAAAAATTGGTCGATTTCTTTACGGTTTTCACTACAATTATTCTATCAGTATTCTCTTGAAACTAAATTTTGAAGATGTAGTTTAAAAAATGCCAATAGAGGGCGCTTTAGACTTTGGAGTAACGAACAACTTTTTTTACCGCTATTTTTGAATCTCATCAAATGTTTTCCAACGCTTGGACTTAAACTTAAATTTTGAGCTAAAAATCTGAATTATTGGGCGTGATTAAGTCGCGCAAACCGAACTTTGTTCAGAACTTGAAATACACTGTCACAAAAAAAAAAACATTAACCCAAAAGGAAACGCGCTATGCTCATGAAACTTAAAATGGATGTTGCCTATAACAAGATAAGGAAATGATTACAAATTCAGAACAAAAGATTGTTTTATTAAGAAGTTATGACACAATAAAGGTTACAAAACAGTAAGTTGTATAGCTTCCTCTAGCAGCTATACAAGATAAAACACGGCGGGGTATGGAGTGAAATAGTTACCTATGACCACTGGGACTAAATCGGGATTCATTGTTGAAGATAACATGCCTTTTGTCTGTCCCCACCAGCTAATGAAGTGCAGCGAAAATCCAATCACCGAATATCCAATCCATCGCAAGGACGCCGGTTCGAGATATCAGCGTCTTTCAGTCTACTCTGGATTCATTTTCTAGATACCATCAGTTTCTTGGAAGGTGATAAACAGCATGGAACTAATGTCAGCGACCTTGTTGATACGGTAGTGGCACCTCTTATGATGTGCGATCTTTGCGCTCATTTATGTTTCTAGAGTGCCTTAATTCAATGCAATGGAGTGATTCATTTATTACAGTGAAACCTGTGTAAGTTGACCACTTGCGGTGCAATACTTTAGTGGTCAACTTAGACAGGTGGTCAACTTATAAAGGGTGGTACTTTTTTTTTTGTCATTTCTTGCATCATGTATTCATTTTTTGACAAATTCACACTTACTCTTTCTGTTCAACTCACTTTCATTGTTTAACATTACTTTGAAACAATAATTAAAAATGTTATTCAAATATTTTTGTTTTTTACTAAATTAGACACTGTTGTTTTAAAAATTCCATATGGGTCAGCTAATTTTTTCTTGCTTTCCCCCTTTTCAATTAATTTTATTATTTCATACTTTTTATCAACAAGTTCAACTAACCTTTTTTTTTTTGAAGCCATTTTATGTAAAACTTATAACACAAAGAGCGACAAGCTGGACTCCCCTAGTTCAATAAGGCAGTTGAAAATGAAAGTGTTCTATCTCTTAATCCCTTGTACCAGAAATAAATAACTTTACTCTTAAGCACAATTCCAGTATTTCCACAAAATATTGCAAGTGGAATAAAAGACTTAGTACTTTTCTACTGATGCCTGTTTTCATTGAACAGAGTACAAAAAGCTATCTCAAATAGAACAAAAGAAAAACAGCTTTAAACACTATGTCATGCTTGAAAACGTTCGACCGAGAAATGCGGAGCAAGATAACTTTTTTGCGGAGCTGCGGAGTTAAGCTATTTTTGCGGAGCAGTTGGCAATCCCGCATCAAAACATTAAAATTATTCATAGAAAGCTATAAAAAAAATAAATATAAATAAAATAAAATAATTTGCTTGATTACGTTTTAAAAAATAAACCAAGTGGTCAACTTACAAAGGGTTTTTTACAATACTCCAAACCAAATTTGGTGTACATTAGTGGTCAAGATAGACAGGTGGTCAAGTTAGAGAAGTGGTCAAGTTACAGAGGTTTTCCTTCATTATATGATATAGGACTAATTCCGTTCCCGATAAAAGCGGTCAACATAGGCAGGTGGTCAACTTACAAGGGTAGTCAACTTTACAGGTTTTACTGTATTATCTACACCAGTGGCGGATCCAGCCGATTGTTTTGGGAGGGGCCATCCGAAATTTTTGAACAAACTCCGAACTCCCCAGAAATTTTATTAAAATGAAGTTTAAAAAAACTCAATTTTCGGGGTATCGAGGCATTAGGTGAAGGAGTGGATTTAGGAATCTCCCTCGAAAATGTTTCAAAATTTAAATTTCCGAGCAATTTTTGAAGATTAGGAAACTAAAAACGCATTTTGTCTATTTTTGATGATCTACGGAGAAAGGTCAGGTTTCGGGCGCTAGCCACAAAATAATTTTTGAAAATAAAGCTTAGAAACCAAAATATTTTGTCATTATACAATGAGAAGTTTTCTACTCTTTAGCTGTCCAGTCTAAAAATGCACCTTTAGGTAATGTTTGCTTATATTTAATAAAGTGTGAATGTGCTTAGAATCCTTCCTTCCTGGAAATATTTTGCCTTTGAGGCTCTAAAAATTCGATTTTTAACTATATTTACACATATTTTAGAAAGGGCTGGAAGATTGGTGAGCTCCTCCAAAAACCTCCTTTTAAAGCTATCATCACGTTATAAACTAGGGAGGGAGGGAGTCCTATCAAAATTCGTTTGTAATTGAAGTCCCAAAAAATTTCATTTAAGTTGTGCTTTTAAGCAAGTTAAGTGATAAGGGCTGGATAAGTTGACATTTCTCCAAATAAAACTTAAAGTGCAATTTTTTGCTACATATCAAAGAATTTGTGAAAGGGTATGGGAAAATGGGGTTCTCTCCCTAGTTTCGAAATTAAAGCTATAAAAACGAAAATTTAGGCCCTCTTTGGTCTTGTGAACAATAGGTATACTTTGAGAACAACAGCATTTAGAGATCGTCCAAGTGTATGAAGTTGGAATCAAGAAATGATGTAAAAGATGGAGAAAAATTTTGGAAATAAAAGTTTTATTTTGAGGATAGGGATATAATTTGTCTCCCAATTAAGGCATATACTTCTTTTTCAGTAAAACACATGTGTTAAATTTTATCTTCTCATAATATTTTTATTTTTTTTTCTTAAAAATTTCCTACAATCACAAGGCTTTGGGAGGGGCCATGGCCCCCCTCTAGATCCGCCCCTGATCTACACTAAGCTACTACCGTATCGCTCCGACCGATGTAGCTGCAGATACGAGAGTACAACTAACCTTCTTCTATAAGCCCTACTGTAAATCCTCTTAAAAAAATCCAAAAATCGTTCGTATATCTCTAAAAGGTCGTCCTAGTCACCATAGCGTCCTTACAACTCTACAATTGTGTTTTGAAGTGCCCTTTGACACCAGTTTTTACACTTTCAATCGTACCTTCTGCGCACCTTGTATGTGCATACCGCGCTTAGCCTTTCGTCACTGGCGACGTAATTTAAATCATCTCTTACCAAACTACATTCCCCCTGAGTTTCTTGGTTGCAGCTCAATTTATTCTTTATGTATACATTTTTTTTTTTTGTGACAAAGTGTTAAAGTGTGCCAACAACCTTTGAAGACAGTTCAGTTTTTACTCCTTATTTACTTCAAACAATTCAGATTTTTAGCTCAAAGTTTAAGTTTAAGTCCAAGCATTAGAAAACATTTAATGAGATTCAAAAATAGCGGTAAAAAAAAAGTTGTTCGCTAATCCAAAGTTTGAAGCGCCCTCTATCGACATTTAAAAAACTACATCTTCAAAATTTATTTTGAAGAAAATACTGATAAAAATAACATTTTTAGAGAAAACCACAAACGAATCGACCAATTTTTCCGTTTTTTATGATCATTTAAAATTTTGGATCCTAAACTTAAATAGCGCCTATCTCCTTTGGAAGAGGTTTGGGACACATATTTTTGCTATTATATTGTTTGTCCAGATGTGTACTATCCCCCCCCCTTAAAGTTTTGCCCAAGAGTTCAGAAACACCCTGTATATACCAACTTATTTAAGCCTATTTCCCATACGTAAACAAGTAAATGTTGTTCACACAATGTTGGGATTAATTAGTACAGCATTCTATATCATGAATAAATTTTATTTTAAGAGAGCAATAGTTTCCGTTTTTGTAAAGGTAGTTTTTATATTATTTTTGGGAATACAGTGAAGAAACGTTTATACGTTGCTCTTTTATACGTTTTTAAAATTGGTCCCTGAAAAGTCTAATACACATTAACCTATTATACGTTTTTTCGTTTGTACGCATTTTTTCATACAGTCCCTTCAAAAACGTATAAACGGTGCTTCACTGTATACCGATTTCGCTTTTGTCAAGGTGGTGCTGAAGATGGCACTAAAATCTGCCAGTATTAAAACTTGAAATTGTAAAATTAAATGATAAATAGAAAATATTATTAAAAAATATAATTTATTTTTATTTTTAAAAAAAAAATGACCATGGGCCGATTAATATGTCTTGCAGACCACTTTTGGCCCACATGCCATAGGTTGTGCATCACTGCTTAACACTTTCAAGTGAGCATAAGTTATTAGAAATTAAAAGCAAGGAAAATGAAAAGTAGAAGAAAATTTTTAACTTTAATTTCATTTTTATACATTTGTGCAACAAAACGCTATTATTTATTCAAAAATGTTGATCAATATAAATTTAATAAAAATGTAAATACATTCTTTAATAAATAATAGATCTGCCAATATATAACCACATTTTGAAAGACTGCTTTTTAAAAACTATTAAAAAGAAATATGAGTTATATATCTAAGCAATCGCAAATCCAAAGTGCAAAAGATATAATTACAGTGGCAAATCCAGGCCTTTGAAGAGCTCAAAAAAAAAAAAAAAAAAAACAATGCTTTGAAATTTGAGTGGAGTGAATATACATGTTTTCTTAATTTACAATCATAAATTTATACACTCAAATATACAAAAAAGAAAATAATTTTTAATAACATAAGCCATGATAAAAAAAAATTAGCCACAAAATGTTTTCGGGGTTATCAACGCAATAAGTATAAGTGAGAATGACAAGAAAAGGTGGAAAGTTCTCAAGCCTGTCAACTCAGAAAGCAATGTTGCAACACCCAGATACAGGCAAAAAAAAAAAAAAAAGAGAGAGGAAAAAAAAGTAGCTCTTGCACCCCTGGATTTCCCATTGTATAACAATGTATGAAGAGAAATGTGAACAAAGATATTTCAACACAGTTGCAAAAATATGCTAACAAAACTTATTGTGTCATCCATAAGTATAAAACTAAGTTGTATTGTGTTATATGTCATTTTATCACCAACAGCACCGGATCTAAGGAGGAGCAAACAGGGGTTCTTACTCCAGGAGGCAACTTCTAGCCGGGCAGAAAATTCACACTATTTCTATCTTCTTTTCGTTGAAACTCAATTTAAAAAGTAAAAGGAAGTTGGGTAGGGAAAGGGGCAATTGCAAAATTTGCCCCACCTCGGAAAAATTGTAGATCCGGCCCTGATCACCAATCCGATACAGCAGCAGATGACATCAAGCTTAACCTCAATCATACAAATTGTTGTAATAACACACAAATTGAAGCAGATTCTAGTTAAAATAATCGTTGCATTCACAATATAATTGAAGGGCTTGTTTCAAAACGGGGGTAGCTACAATTTTCAAGTCTCACTAAAGCTTGAAACACCAAATCACATTCTAATTATTATTATTTTTTAAATTTTCATGACTTCTCTTGCATAACTGTACTGATAAGCATACAAAGGGGTTATTAAGCTATAAAAAGAAAAAAGTGGATTGGTGTTTCCAGCTTTAATTCAACAGTGAAATTGGAGCTACCTTTCTTTTTTGCAGCAAGCCCTTCAATTACAAAATGTTAGAAGTGCACAATGCAATTTATAAATGTCACTATGTCACATCATGTAATATTATTTTACAAAATGGTATTCATTTATATGCATGTGTGTTAGATACCATAAAAAACATTTCTTTTAATATTGTTTTCAGAGATTGAGCCTATGTCGGTGTGAAAATTTATTAATGTTTTATCTAAAGTTAATTCGTCATTAATTTAGATCGATGACTAAGGTTTTAAATTATTGATAGCTAAGAGTAGTATTTAGTATCTCTAGTAGGAACTTTCAGCAGCTCTTTGATAGCTAAAGTGCATAAATTGACCAAAGTTTAATTTAAGTAATTCATTTACAGAAGTTTTTCAACATGATGTGCTACTCTGTTAAAGTAAACGATCATCTTAAGATCATAAGTAGAAGACACATACAAAAGTTGACCCCCCCCCCCCCGAGTGATGTCACACTCTCAAATGCTACACTTCACAAGAGGTAAAAATTCTGACATTCCCCCCCCCCTGAAGATTTCAATGGCACAGTCTGGGCAATGGACCCCCTATCATGGCCACCCTTGGAGGTATGACAGTAAGTCAGAGTATTTACATGGCAACAAAGTAGGCAAATCTTTAAGTACATGCAGTATTAGTCAGTACAACAACAGTACACTGGATACTGCAAAGTTAAAATTTAACTAGCATCATAGGGATGCTTTTAAAAACATAACCTTTTTTCATGTTATAAAAATAATTGTCAAGCTATTGACCCCCCCCCCCTCACCTTTTTCCCTTGCTAATATTTAATACACAGGTTGTAAAAATAAGCAAGAGTTTACTGCATGTGGAATTTCATAACATGGCATAGAAAGGATGCCGAAATTAGGTTGGATACATTGCAAATGGTGTTCTTGCAGATATGATTATACTTTTTCCTCCCTAGTGAAAGGTTGATGTGTAGTGTATTAAATCATTTGCCGAAGCAGTAATGTAAAATTAAAAATACAGAAAATAAACAACAATAAAAAAAAGTTTAAAATGGATATCAAAATTTATACAGCAATCTTAAAGTCAATAAAAGCCTTGTTTAAGAATACTTAAAATTAATGCTAAATTAATCTGTTTTTTCTCTCTTTTTCAATTACTATGTAAAAGAATTGGAACATTCAATGTGGTGCTGCAAATTCAAGTTATATTTAACACATCCAGAGACACAAATGTGATACAAAATGACATACATGCTATTACACAATGATTCTCAAATTGAATGCCATGGCTCCCCAGCGAACTGTAATATTTTCAGCAGGGTACGACAAAATTTTGCAATAAGTTAAAATAATTAGATACATGTTGATTATGAAACTTTTGCAATATTTTGCTGCACTACTGTTATAGGGAGACTATGCAATGCAAGTACACTACATTTAATTATTTATATTAGACATGATTAGTCGTCCTTATTACTTAGGGAAGGTTGCAGTGGGAAAATCTTAATTCTAAACGGGTGCCTTAACTTAAAAGTTTGGGAACCATTGATTAACCCTTTAAATTTACAGGTCGCTCATCAATCACTCATATTTATACAGTATTAACTGACAAACTGAGTACTTGAGCAAAATACTATTTACAAAAATTTGAACACCACAAAAAGCTTGCAGGAGTTTTTTTTTTTTTTTTGAATTAGTGATTGATTTTCCAGAAGTTTTTTTTTTTTTTTTTTTTTGTGAAATCTCAAGTATTTTTTATTTTAATGTTATGAAATTGTTTCCTGCTGAACATTGTTTGCAAGTACAGATAATTAAGTCAGGTGTCTAGTCAGAGAAAATTTAGGTCCTTTTACAGACTTTTCACAAAATTCCAACAATAGTCAGTGCAAACCTAACCTGGCAGCATTCTGAAGGCTACAGAGATACTAATCACAGCATTGTGATGCTGCATGGTTAGGCTTGCCCCAACTATAGTTAAAAGGGACCCTTCAAAAAATTCTGATTAACCAAAACACGCTCTTCAAAAAATTCCAATTCATCACATTAGACCATTCACAAGCTGATTTATTCATGAAGCAGAACTCAAATAGGAAAGCAATCATTACTTTTGGTTTAAATTTTGAAATTTCACAAAAAGATTTGATTTTTCACAAAAATGTTTTTAGAATTCACAAAAATAGGATCATGTGAAAAATCCTGAACAGACCCCTGATTAAAACTATTAATTTTTACATACAGTATGAAAACTCTCTTTAAATTATTTTGCTTTTAAATAAACGTATAATAATATTAATAATAACAACATATTTTTGTATTGTTGATATATATATCAAAGCAATTCATTCAAATTTAGAACAAAGATTTGTTTTTCTATTTTCTACATTTCATATTTAAATCATATTTGTATGTAGGACATAATTTCATGCAATTATAAATATTTGTAAACATAAATGAAAGCAATAGTATTAAAAATATTTACAAAACTATATGGTGTATACTAGGGTGCGTCTTATTTTTAAAGGTGTTATTTTTTCATGAGGCACCCTCTCATTTTGTTCCTTTGGATGAAAAAAAAATTCTCATCTCTGAAAAATAAAAATTGAATAATATTTAGGAAGTGCTACCACTGCTGCAAAATTTGTCAAATCTTTCTCTTTTTATTTTTTTTAAATTTATTTATTTTGTCTGGATAATAAGTAGCAATCAGTGAAAAGTTTGTATTGTCACAAAGAGAAAAATTACAGTATTGCTGAATGTAAAAGACCGAAGTGTAAACCTGTGATATAAATGGCATTACCGAACTTTCGTTTTTTTTTTTTTTTTTTTTTTTTTTTGACATTATTACATAAAATGACAACCATGAAATGCTTATTGTTTTCTTGTATATATTAGAAATAGGTATTTGTGTTATGTTAAACCCAACCAACCTAATTTAATGTTGATTAAAAATTTAACAAGATATATTGGGAAGTTAATTTTTACACCATTTTTTTTCACAATGAATGTAATTTTAATCACTGGTAGCACCCCCTAAATTATGATCAAATTCTATGAAATTTTTATGTGTGTATTTTTTCATCAAAAGGAAACAATTAAAGGGGTGCCCCATAAGAAATTCAAAACTTTTTTAAAAAGTGCATTACAAGACACACCCTAGTGTATACACAAGATGAAAATTCAAACTTTAAATATATTTTAAAAATTTTCAATCTCAACAATACAAAATAAAGTATAACTATGTTAATGAGAAAAGCTAGAAACTATCATAAAAGCAAAAAAAAAAAAAAAAAAAAAAAAAAAAAAAAAAAAAACAGCAGGTACAATAATTTTGCAATCTATGAATAATGATTGAGTACTAATTCAAAGAGTAGAATATTCTTAATAGCATGGTGTTTTCAGTACGCAACAGAGCAGTCAACTTAATAAAAAATTTTTGTCTAAGCTCCTCCTCTTCCCTTTTTTTCCAAAAATTAAAATGAAAAGAAAGGAAGGAGAAAAATAGTGTGGCAAGGTTGATTTAATTACAATTCCTCTCACTAAAAGCAAAAAAACACCAAAGGTCATCTCAAATCCAAAGGTCATTAAAAAGGGACCCCGCTCCAGGGGGAAGGAGGGGGGGGGTGATACAAGCAATTTGAACTTTCCTCATCAGTGTAACATTTTTATTTACATTACATTTTGCTAGTAAAGGTCACTGAAGGGGAAAAAAAAGAGAAACATAACAAACAGGTAGAACACAAAGAGCATAACTGAGTTATAGTATAAGCACACTGAACAGAGAGAGAAAGAGAGAGGGGAAAAAAAAACAGGTTTATTCATGAGTTAAAAAGTACAGGCTAATGTTCTCCTAAACAGCATAACATTAAAATGCTCAAGTTTTAAACAAATCTCAATAAAATCATTAGACATTTAAAAAAAAAAACTTAATAAAAAGAAAAATTATAGTAGTGTCAAAAGTTAAGTAGTTCACACTCTCCCTGATTACAATTTATTAGCAGTTTTATTAATATAATTATCACAATTTTAAGTTTCAATAATACATATTTTTTTCCCCTCAGCCTTTGACCAGCATAAATGTAAACTATTTCTAAACTGAAGTGCCAGACATGTGCTTCACTGCGTACATTCTGCTCATTCAAGAATGTTGAAAGACATTTTGCTTTGGGGACTTCAAGTTCACTTAAACTAAGAACAATGGCCTGGGGGGGGGGGGAGGGTCTGAGATTAATCCAATTGAGTCGGTCAAAACTCTGCAATAAATATCACACAGAGGTCCAATTGTTTTACCTCCACCGAACACATAGAAAGGTATTTAGTGGGTATATTTAGGACCTCACATAGCTCTCTTGCAAGTGAATCTACAAAAACATCTCTGAGGATAGAAATGCACTTATTTTGTTTACACTCACTGGCTACATTCCATCAGTTCTACTCATCATATGATACATGATTTCAATGGATTAACGAACATATTTTAAATACAAAGAACATCAATTTAAATTGGCTGAAAGAAAAGCATATAATATTAATATAATAAAGTAATTACATTTTAGTTTATGAAAATCTTTGGCAATAGAAAGATATATATGTATCAATAATTATATACAAAAATAATGCACAGATGAACATAAACTTCCCCAGGAAGACAAATTTTCAATGCAAGCAAGTTATATGTACCTGTGTAATAAGCAAGCAGAATTGTAATATTCATTATTTGAAATCACAATTAAATGATCCACTAAATTGTATTTCCTACTACATGGCAATCAAGAGGGAGGAAAACTAATTCACTGCACACAGTGCAGCAAATATTACAGAGGAACAAGGACAAGATTTTTTGAAACAAAAACAAATTAATGATTTCACACAATATTATTCAAATATTGTCGAACTGAAGTTCAAAGCATTTTGTTTTTATAAAAAAGAAAACCTCTGTTGCACTGAGAAGATTTTCAAGTTTCATTAAACTTCAACTAATATATTTTCATTCATTTCAAGTCCTACATAAAATATAGAAATTTAAATACATACTACAAATTATTTCACATTTAAACTAATACAATAAGATGCGTTTCTCGACTTGCTTGCGACAAATAGGGCATTCAGACATGCGGTCTCCACACATTTGGCAAGTCCCGTGGCCACAAAGAAAGATCATGTTTTTCAGACGGTCTAAGCATACTGGACACATTGTCTAAAAAAACGAAGAAAAAAAGAAATTAAAAAAAACCCTCATTAGAATAACAAGCTGCATAAAAATATGTTTCCACTTTAATATACCAAATTGTTTACAAAGAACATTTTAGTGCCACGAAAAATTTAAAATACAGTAACATTTGGCTAATGTTGAATGTAAGGAAAATGTATGATGCATAAAGTTTAATTTTGATGCATAACAACAACTTGGTTAGTTCGGCAAATGTAGAACTCTAAAAAATGTCTGGATTAAAGTAAGTTCTTTCTCTCTCCCCAGAAGTGGTTTGGTTCTTCAGTGGGTAATCACTAATTCACGCATATAATATTAGATAATGTTTTTTCAACATTATCAACACCTTTTGTTAGCCATTTTAACATGAATATCGCTATGAGGTTTTATTTTTTTAGTCACTACAGCACCGTGCATTCAGTACACCAAACTTGAAACGAATTGGTGCAGGAAATTTTATTCAGAGACAACTGCAATAATAGTTTTCAGCTACCAGGACACAAAAGTTCGTTCACTGCAACCTAAACCCCATACCCTCAAATTTTGTGGAGCATCAATCTAAAAGATCCAAAGATCTCTCAAAACACCCCCAAAAACTTCAATGGCACAACCTGTACTATAACTTCCACCCTTGGACACTCTTGCAGCGCTTTACAGCATGCATAATTTTAAATATTCTGCTTTGCTAAATTGGTTTCATTACTTACCGACAGAAGTGAATATTAAAAACTGTACAATAATAACATTGATCATGAAAACTTACCTGTTCTTTAATATCTTGTAATTGCTGCTGAAGTTTTTGAATATCATTGTGAGAGTTATCACGACAACCATTATTCATCATCATACCCTGTGCCGGAGCAGGAGCAGTTGAGGCTTGTAAAAGTGATATCCCAGCCCAGGTAAGCACTATAATTAAAAGAAAAAGAAACAATGAAACATACAAAATTACAAACCTGAATACATAAAATAAAGTGAAAAATATACTAATCTGCTGACAAATCTGTTTGATTAGCATTTTAAGTAATAAGTAAAGCTTGACAACGAAGAGATGGTGGATGATCTTGAAGCAAAAACACAATTTTGTATCATTTGTAACAGGTGGAATCAACCAGAAAGCGTCAATTAGTAAGAGGCGTTTTCGCTGATTTTTTCAACCCAAAACTTTAAGTTGCCACAAAATGATAACAACACATTACAAATACAGCATAACCCTGATTTAATGATTGTCAAGGGACTGGAAAAAGTTATCGTTAAATCAAGGAGCATAGACATTCAGTGCAATCAAATCCGAACTAGTGAAATGTATCATTAAAATGTGGAAATTGTTAAATCAAAGTTACACTGTAATCCAAATGATGTTTCAGCTTCAAGGTCACCCGCCATCTCTCTGTGGCCAAGTTTTACCACTTTTTATCATTGATATTTAAGAAGCCCAGGATCTTTGGGGTTGGCATTTTTGAAGACATAATTAAGCAAATCATGATTTTTTAAAGTACTTAAACCCTGTACAGGAACAAATGCCGAAATCCACATGTTTAGTTTTGGCCATGTCAATATTGTGGCACATGTTTGATAAAATATAGCACTGATAGTTTTTTTAAATATATAATTTTCCTCTTATAGTCTTTCTTTTTACAGGCACAAGAGGCAATGCATGCAAAAGTCTAAAAACATTTTGCAATAAAACAAAATAAAATGAATAAATAAACTTATTTTGCACAAAAACTATTTGATATTTAGGTATACTTTTTAAAAATATAATAAATAATGCAGACTTTTCTGATGGCATTCATAAATATTTGTTAAAATTATTTTATTACATTTTAATTCCTGATCATCCATCACTATTCTGTAAACAAAGCAGTAGCTCTCTGAAGATTCTTTCCAAAAAACTGACAGAACTTAACATTGATGAAATTTAGAGCACAATGATAGCTAAGTACACTTTACTTGGTGAGATTTTATTTTTGTAAAGCGAGAAAAATAAGCAAAAGTTTAAGCTCCGCGGTCCCAAAATATTTCGTTTCCTAGCCGGAACTTGGGAATTAAACTCTTTTTATTTCCAAAATTAGTGAGGTAGTACAGCATTTACATTCAAAATAAAACAATCAGATGAAAGCATGAGCAAAATACGAGGGACAGTCAGAAAGTTAGCTGCACTGCTTAAGAAAACAAAAAAAAGATTGAAATTTTACAATAACTTGATTGTTATCTTAAAGTTCCATTTAAAATCTACTTTTTAACGTAATCACCTCTGTTATTTAAGCATTTGTTGAGACGTGGCACAAGTTTTTTGATGCCTTCTGCAAAGAAATGCCGTCCAACGTACGATAATCATTGTTGGGTTTCAGCTTTCACTTCGCCATCCAAATGGTATCGTCGCTTTGAAAGTTCTTGTTTCATGGAACCAAAAACATCGAAGTCAGGAGGTGAAAGGTTTAGGCAGCTAGGGAGGTTGATCCCAAACTTCCCACCTAAACTTGGTCTTCCCGCGCTCGGTGTCGCCAATATTAGAGTGGCCATTCCAAAACATTTTGCACCATTTCACAACAGCTTAACGTAACATTGCATTTTCACCACACACTTCATGCTACTGCCCATAAATTTCAGTGCAATTGCACCTTTTTGCCCACAAAATCAAATCACTGCACGTATTTCCAATTTGGACGCTACTTGCAGCTGTTGAGACATGTTTGCGACTGATTATCAGAAAAACTAAACTTGCCTTGCTATGTCACAAGATAAAGGTACATATCTGAAGTGTTGCCACAGAGTTTCATCAAAATTGTCTTAGACAGAACATATTTACAAAGTAATGCAACTAACTTTCTGACTGATCTATGTATATGGAAATGAAATGGGATATATTACCAACTCTGAACTTTTATATTAATAGTTTCGGGATGCTCTCTTAATATTGAATTTTTACACAACAATTAACTTCATACACATTTGATAGTTTTCTAATTTGGCGACTCTTCTAAGCAACTCAATTTGGATCACTATCAAAATCAAAATTTAAAGTAAAAAAAAAACACACAGCCTTTTTATTCACTTTTATAAATGAAAACTGCACAAATGCAAATCAGATAACACTACTATATGAAGTAGGTATACAAGGGAAAAAATGTCTCCAATAGGGAGTACTGACAGTAAGGTGTCTTAAAAAACAATAAATGTTCACCTATTTAAATCACCCACTTTTCGGGAGAAACTTTAGTTATTGGAAGCCCTTTTGACTCAGTTAACAAAATACAAAATTAATTTTCCCTCAATTATTTCTCGCAAAGGGCCACAAGTCGGGTTTGATTCCAGGGTTGGGCATAATCGACTCAGCCACTCATTTCTTGAGTGGTTCGATAAAATGAGTACCAAGCGTGCTTGAGAGCTAAACCCTGGGTGTTCTTCATTCTGCTGACCACCTAAGTAGAACCTTGCACCCCAGATCCCTCAGTCAGGAAAACTGTTATGGACACAGCAGGCTTTGGCCCTCATGGGGGGGGGGGGTGAGACATTAGATAAAACACAGCTGAAAAATACAGACCACTCTAATATACATCCATTCTTTTGCATTCAAAAAGTACTTTATCAAAATCGACATTTTCATCAGTTAAAAAAACTAGATTTTTCAACAAAACATGAATTGAAATTGATATGTAACTTATTTATTAAGCAAAAATTAATTTCCCCACTCTCTTTAAAGTTAAGGGGAAATTCTGATCAATATTCATTACATGTGACAAATAAATAAATTGTCTTACTAGTTCCGCCACAGCACACAATGAAAGGTATAACTTTATCAATCTGAGCACGACACTGCACACATTTTTTCATTAATCCAGCACAACCTAAAATCGAACACAGAAGTTCAGAAAATTATAAACAATTTAAATGTAGAACATAATATTTATCTAACTTTCAGAAGGCTACAAGGCATACACAGTTTCATTTTAAAACCTAAAAACAGAAAATTTAAATCAAACAGAATACAATCTACAGTAGTTTCTTGCCGTCCTAAGTCACTAGACAGGGCCCAATACAGGCTGATTTTGCTACCGTTTTTCGGTACCTTCACAAAAATCTTATTTTGAAATCGGTACTTTCACAAAAATCAAGTAATAAAATTAGTGGCTTCACAAAAACATCGAAAATTTCACAAAAACTCGCATTTTAAAATATGAAATTTGTTTCTCTATTTAAAACAAAATATACTCATAAAATGAAATTCTAAGCAGGTTTATATGAACAATCGCTTAAATAGAAACCTTTTTGTAGTATTTTAACTAATTTTTAGCTGTTTCACGCCAAAGTGTATTTATGCAATATTATCGCAATCTTTAAACATCTGTTTTGAGGAACCGTTTTTCTCATAATTTCCTATATTGTACACAGTACATAGCCCATTAAGCTGAAATGACGATGGTATTTTTCGTACTTCTTAGGTTTTCAGCTCCCCTCCCCCCCCAAAAAAAACGAAACCTGTCAAAAATACTAGATGACATTTACACCTTTCGAACTAAAATTTCACTTGTTCCACTACTTATTTTACAAAAATTAGGATGTGTCTAAAATTTCACAAAAACAATGCTGATTAAAAAAAAAACTTTCACAAAAATAGAATGATGCCATACTTTCACAAAAAATAGGTAGCAAGAAAAAAATCCTGGATTGGCTCCTGCTAGAACCAACTTCCAGATTACACACAATTGGATTGTTTCCGAAATTTTAGAAGTATTTTTTTCTGAAAGAGCATGCTTAAAATCATAAGATTTAACTATTTTTTTAAAATAATTTGACGCAATATTTTTTAACAATTACTTTAATTGGTGCTCAGATTCAATTTCATTTTTTATGCTTCTGAACTTGACACCACAAATGATGAAATTGAAATGAATTTGAATGAAAATGATTCACTGATGCTCATATGAACTAGAATAAATTTGCAAACATAACTGAAATTTAGATTCTAAAATGCCTGTTATATGTAAGTAGTAACTTCAGTTACTTCAAAGAGGAAAGAGTCAATTTAGGACCAAGTATATGACATATATGAGTTTGATGAGAAATTTAAATGTGCAGAAATATGTAAATTTAGTCTTTCAAAAGACTCATTTTTAGTCATCAAACTATCTAAGAGTTAATACAATGCCTTAAATGAAATCACGTTTCTAGATAGAGAATTTTTTTAGCCAAACTAATTTCAAATTGTATTAACACAATGAATTTCTCTTTGAATGTTGACTTTGATCAGGCTATGATTAGTGAGTTTAAGTTATAAAATTGTGAACAAAATGCCAGATATTTGTGTAACAGGTATAATATATGTGTGTATTTTATAATGCATATGTAAATCTTTAAAAAGTTTTAAATGTAAATGAAAAATTGTTTCGCGATATTTTTCTATTATACATTTTACAATTTTATCAACAAAAGTTTTAACAAAAATGAAGTACCTACCATCACAAGCACACATATGGCCACAGGGCTTGAAAAGAACAGAAGCTTTCTTGTCTGAACAAACCACACATTCCTCAATCTAAGAAAAAGAAAAATGTTTATTTTCTTCCATTGAATTCATATGCATACATTCACAGTAGCAAAATATTTAGAGAATTCTAAGTAGTATCTTTATTAATTAAAGCTTCATAGATCAGAGCAGGTGAAACCAGTGGTGTTCCCATAGGGTATACTCCATATACGGCGCATACTCTCAAACATTTTTTAGACGTTTAGCGTATACCCTCAAACTTCAAAAATTTTCATATTATGACATATTATGTACATGATCGCATGCGCATATTGTGCATAACTGATTACTGGGAGTATACCCTCAGAAAAATTGATGGGAACATCACTGGGTGAAACAGATTCTCCAGAATTTTCCTGCAGCCATTGGTGCTAGTCTCAGCCCCAGGCTCCAAGCCCTTTACAAAGAGATAGCCAAACCAACTTGTTCCAACTGTTCTTCTGAGCAGGCTTCACCAGAACACATTCTCGCATGTTTGGAGCTCTCGAAACAAGATTTAATCGACGATCCTTTAACAGTGTTGGATTTCTTGAGGGTGTACGATATCATGGACCTGGTCTAGCACTGCTACCCAACAGGGGAGCGGCTAGATATGTATGTAGATATACATTTATTTTCTCTAAGATTTTAGCCATAGATTTTGAAAAAGCACTTCATTTCCTTAACATTTTTAGATAATTTGAGACAGAGAGCCACTAAAAGATTTAAATATTTTGTAGTGCCCCAGGCATTTTTGGCAGTGCCCTGTCCGTTTTGAGGTAGCACAAAATTCCCACAAGCCTAGAGTTGAAATATAACTCCCTCATTTCTCTTACCCATTAGAATGGCATGAGAATACTAACAGTAATGACCAAAATAAATGAAATTTAATTTTCAAAAATAACAGAACTTAATTTCTGATTTGTAACTTTGTGTTCACTCTTTATTCCTCATAAAACTAATACATTTTGTAGATAAAAATTTTAACATAATATTCATTAGTTTAAAAGTATCATGCAACTAAAATGGGGGGCTCCTAATATTTAAAAACAGCAATTTCATTGTTGGGGCTGGAAGCTGGGACTTGACTCTGAGCGAATTGTACTAGGTCTGTGAAATTAGACAAGGAATACATTAGATCTAAGTAAATCAGATGAGCTTTTGGGATACAAAACTGAAAAGGCTTTGATTAGTTAAGCACATTAACTTGTCAAAACAAGAAAATTCACGCAAAACAATTAACATAACATAATAAGATTATGCTTTTAAAGAAATAAAAAAATATATATAATGGGTACTTATCAACTTTAAAGAATGTAACATACCTTAGTTCTTGATTGTACTTGTTCCTTGCACATAAGGCACTTTTTGACCCTTGGAGAACACAAAGAGCAAGTTGCAATATGGCCACAAGGACCAAAGAGGGTGTCTCTTTTCATATCGGAACACACCATACACTCTTCCAGTGTATCATTATCTTGTGAAGGTGAGGTACTAGATGGAGTTATACATGGGTCACTGCAATCAAATTAAGAAAAAAAAACAATTTTAGAAAAAAGGCTAAACACACATACAGTGTAGCACCGTTTATATGTTTATGAAGGGATTGTATGGAAAAAGCACATAAATGAAAAAGGCAGGGCTCAGCAATATACCAATATACCGTATGTGTCGATATATATTTATTCCCACAGTAACAATATTCAGATTTGAATCTGTTCGATATATCGCCTGACTGGATTTAACTAAGAACTAATTGAAATAATGACTTAAAAATGCATATTTATTCATAATTCTTTGTGCTTAATGAGTGGATCACACCTGTCAACTCTTTCGGATTTCCCAGACGTTTTACAGATTTGTGTCTTTTTCCCTTGTTATGATTACGAGCAAAATTTTCCAGTTTTTTTGTGCTTTGCAGAACGAAAAAAACTGTATCTCGCCAGTTTTGGCACCAATGCAGCACGGCGCCATGTCTAAAGCCAGGGTTGCCGTAAGAGCCCCTGGCTCTTTCTCTGCTAATTATCTCCAAGTTCGTTGCCCCCCTCACTTTTACCAACCACCTCAAGAAGAAAAAACAGGATCCTTTAAAAAAAAAAAAAAAGAGAAAAAAGAAAAAGAGGCTAAATCCTTTTGAAATAGCATCTATGATTCTTTCAGTTACATAGTCTGCCTCATGCCCCCCACCCCCCACCCCAAGGGCATATTCCTGCTTTAGCAATTATTATTGAGATAACTACTTTAATATTTAGCTTTCAAAATGTCCGATGGCTTCCCTCTATTGCAGATCTCAATATGCAAATAATATAATTAGGGACGCACATTCCCTCAACTGCGACGACACCCCTCAATTGTACTGAGCGTCATCCCCCCCCCCAAAAAAAAACGGGCTCCCCTAGTGAAGAGTCCTTAAAAAATAACTGCTCTGATAGTTTCAGTGGTTTTGTCAGCTTCATGCCCCTCCCTTTCAAATGGGCACCCCAGCTTTATCATTAGAATAAATTGCTGGAATATTTACATTTCAAGATCTTAATATATAGATCATAATGCTAGGGCTACCAATCCTCAATAAGTGTGATGGCCCCCTCATTTTTAATTTTACCGAGCCCCCCCCCCCCAAAAAAAAACAAGGGTCCCTACTTAGTCCCATAGTCAACTTCAAGACTCCCCCCCCCCCCACCAAATAGGTACCCTGCTCCAGGCATTATTATTCGCCTAAATTGCTGGAACATTTGCTTATCAAGATGTTCGATGCCTGTTCTGTATTGTAGATCTTATAATGTATATTAGAGACGTACCGAGTAGCACTTTGGCCGAGTACTCTGCCTTTTATTACTCGGCCGAGTACCGAGTTACCGAGTACTCGGCCTTTCACTACTCGGCCGAGTTCCAAGTACCAATTATGTTTTAAGAAGAACCACCGACACACATGTGATGAATTTTGAACTTATTGGAATAGTAGTATAAACCTCCTTGTCCATATAATAGTTTTTAAAACTAAATTCCTGCTGAAATTTAATTACGCATTATATATATACAATTTTGTTTGTGTCAAAAATTTTACAAAAAAATAATTTTTTAAATTAAAAATAAATAAATAAAAGGTATGATTAATCAAGTTGGAATTAAAACAAATTACAGTAAAATCCCTCTAATGCGGACACTAATAGGACAAATTTTTTTTCTGCAATATAGAGGTGTCCGCAGGACAGGGGTTTAATAATGTTATTTGCATTGGAACTGGGGAATTAAAAATTGTCCGCATAAGAGGGGTGTCCGCCTTTGAGGGGTGTCCGTTAGGAGAGGTTTCACTGTATACCAATCAATTATAGTTCTTATCTGCCAAACATAAATAATTTTTAAAAGCAGATAAAACAAATGTGCAGGAACACTCCAGACACGTGTTTCTGCCCCCCCCCCCCCCACCGTTACAAAAAACGTCTTTTTCAGTGCATAACATGTGAGCTAAAGAATGTAAAGACATTCAACAAAAAAATACGACTTTTGTCGGATGCCTTTAAATCTACGAGCCCCCATTTTGTGCATTGAAAAAGGAATTCCTTGTAATGCCAAAACACGTGTCTGCAGAGTTCCTGCACTGTACTTTTAATGTTGTTTTATTTTTTAAGCAAAGGTATTTTTACATTTTTTATAACTAATTTTTGTTTGTAGCAAAAATCCATTTTTAATATAAAAATTCCATATTTTCTATACTTACATTTTTTGCATAATTTTTAATAAATAAGTTTTATTAACTTTGGGGACATTAAAATAAAGATTTATTCCATTGAAGCATTACAAACTTCATTATTCTCAAAATTTAAATTTGACTTATAAATTTTAATTGTAAATGATTGCAGAATATAATGCTTGCTCTTTTTTTATAAATTTTAGTATCTGTCTTGGACAATATTCAATTTTTTGCAACTACTCGGTATTGGCCGAGTATCTGATCAGAATTTGGCCGAGTACCGAGTACTCGGCAAATTGGCCGAGTAGGCCGAGTACCGAGTAGTTACCGAGTACTCGGTACGTCTCTAATGTATATGATGTAGCTGGGGCGCCTATTTCCCTCCCCAAGTGCCGATGGCTCCCCTCAAATATATCACCACCCGCCCAAACAAAAGAAAAACGCCACCATCATTTCAATGGATTAAAATACTTCCTGTAAAAAATTTAATGGCATCGTCTGCGTCATGACTTCCCTCCCCCTGCAAGGGCTGTTATTCTTATACATTGCTATTATTATTCGCATAAATCTCAATACTCCCTCAAATTTATTGCACTTCCCCCAAAACATGACCTTTTATTGAAGGGACTAAACTCCTTTAAAAATAACTTCTCTGATAATTTCAATTGTATACTAAGTATCAAGACCCTCCCTCCTCCAATGGGCATGCTTGCTTTAACTATTATTATTCGAATAAACCGATGGAATATTTTCTTTGCAAAATGTCCAATGGTATTTCTCTGTAGCATATCTTAATATGCAGATGATATAACTAGGGGTGCCCATTTCCCCGACTGCGATGGCACCCCTCAATTTTACCGAGTCCCCTTTTCCCTCAAGAATTGCGACCAACGAATAAAAAGATTTAAATTGGTCTAAAGTAATTTCTCCAAACGTTTCTGTGGTATAATCTGCCTCATGCCCCCCCCCCCCCCCTCCACGGACACAATGAGAATCCTTACTGTAGCTAGAATAAATTGCTAAAATATTTATTCACCAAGATGGCCTATGGCTTTTCTCTGTTGCAGATACTTATATAATAGGCTTTGCAGTCCCCCCCCCCCATAAAATTTTGAATTTAATAACCTAAACATATCGATGTATCGAAAATATTGATATTTTGAGAGCGATATGTCGCAGTATTAAAATATTGGTATCGCCCAGCCCTAGTAGTATAGGTTAATACGTATTACACTCTGCAGGGACCAATTTAAAAAACATATAAATGATAAAAACGTATAAACGGTGCTTCATTGTACTAGGAATGCACGTTCTCAACAAAAAAAAAAAAACAATTGATATTATGAAGTAGTTACCCTAGCTCATTAACTATCAATTTTCACTTTCAGAAGTGCATTTAAAGGTATATTTAAGCTTGGTCAAAAAACTTTGAAAAATTAAATCATTGGCACCTCTGATATAATTAGGTAAAAGTTTTCAATGTCATGTACTTAAAAGCAACAGTTTTTAATGATATTATAAGTTTTTAAAAATAACCTGTGCATAAGCGTTCATATCTGCTCTAAGTGTTATTAGTTATTGGTCAGAATTCCAAACCCAGTTTTATCCGACGAGATCAGATAAAACCAAGCACACATTCAAAAAATGATTAATTTACCATCAAATTCGTAATTCTTTTGCATTTAAACAAATTTATTTTTGGGACAAAAAGGAATAATATTTTTAACTAGAAAATGAACCAACTTTATTCATGTAGCTTATTAAAGAAAGTAAAAACTATTTCAATACCCAGTTTTGTCTGACTTTTCTCAAGTGAAAGAATTATGGCTGGAATGGCAAGAAAACAGAAAAGTCTTTTATTCATGAAACTTACTTTGACTGTTCCTTATGACATTTGGTCAAAGCTTTGCAAAGATTTGGATCAGGGCACAAATCTAGAGGTGTTTGTCCTTTCTTGTTCTTGACACTCAAGTCTGCTCCATTGGATACCAAGAAACAAGCAATAGAGGCATTGCTTTTCTTATCAGAACTTTGAGTTCCTAGTCCCATTAATAACTGCAAAAAAAAAAAAAGAAGCAATAATTAGTTTAACTACTCTTAATATACATGTCAGAAAAGAAGATGCACATTATCTTAAGTTATTCTGATCATCTAAATAAATAAGCAATCAGTAATAAAATAGTTAAAAAGTATCACGGAAGAGTTGAATTACAGTTTGTTCTCTTTTTTACTTTCAAGGGATCACAAAAAATCGTCCCCAAGTAGAAAGTATCCTTGAAGAGAATGCGCTTAACACTATAGTGGATCATCTGGGACCATGAAAAGCCGTCTTTAAATAGAGAAAGTCGTTAAATAGAGAGCCTACTGTATTTCACAAATTAGTCAGGGGAAATAAAATCTTAAATTGTGAACTCCCAAGAAAGAAATAACTTTTAATTTGGTCTAGCAATTATAATTAGGATTTTTTCATGACTCATTGACTCCTATTTTCTGTATCTGGAAATAATGCAGTCAACTTTCGATAAATCGAAGTCCCAAGCGACCTGCAAAACCCTTTGAGATATTGGTAGTTCGAGTTATGAGAAGACCCCACAACCATCTCAACAACTTGAAACACAATAAAATCTTCAAGATTGGGAATATTCAAGCTAAAGGGCTTCGAGTTATCGCAACTCAACTGAAAACAATGAAAAAAAATTCAGACACTGTCCAGAAACGCTTCATACAACATACATTATAGGTAACATATATTGTGGAACACTTGGTGTATAGCTGATTTGATATGGAATAACCCAAACTTGATTGAGTCCTAACTTTGCTTCATTCATTCTCTGATTCACTCTCCCCCTATAAATATCTTAGTTCACTTGGTGACAAAAGTAATCATCCCTGTTCCCTTGGAAGCAATGGCGTAGCCAAGGGGGGGGGGGGGGTCTGGACCCCCTCCCAAATGACTAAGTGTTAATACATGATTGAAGAAAAAAATGAATTGTGTTGAAAACAAGCATTTTACTCAAGTATAAAAGATGGAGCACGAAAAAATATGCTTTTGTGCAATATATAACATACAAAAAAATTTGAGTTGAAAACTGATAAAGTAAAATGGGTGGGGAAGGGGGGACGAAATGAGGGGTGCTGTAAAGTGCAGAGCTTTATTGCAATGATTCTCAATTTTTCCCTATTGTGCGAACACCATTGTATAATTGAAGTAGATGCAAATTCTTAGAATATACCTGTTTAGAATCTAACAAAAGACACTTCTCCTTTGTCTAAGTTTCTCCAAATTCCTTGGAATTTTTTCCTTGCATGGTTTTTCTGTGGAAGTGGAGAATCTATTTTGCATTAAATTTTGCTGCTTGTTTTAAATTCAAATGCATTCAAACTTATTACTTGTCATTAATAACAGTTAAATAAAATTTTCATCTCCAAAATCTATTTTGCTTATTTTTAAGAAGATCTCCATATCAATTTGTCAAATATCCCTTCCCCCCCCCCAAAAAAATAACTTCCTGGCTACGCCACTGATTGGACCTCCTCCAAAATGAAATCCTGGCTACGCCACTGCTTGGAAGGTTCGTGAAAGAGATTTAAGCCGAGGAAAATAGTTCCCCAGCAGAAATCTCTGTCACTGAGCTTGCAAATGAATGGAGATGACAGTTTTTGTCACCAAGGGAACTGAAGAGCTGATTCACGTGTGGTGAATCAAACTAGACAGAGGAAAGTAAGAGTTATCCCTTGGTTATGCTTATAACAAATATTATTAAATACCCCAGATACTTTTTAGTTAAAAAATCTTTATTTAAAGAGCAGTATTACCTCTGAAGTACCATTTGTACTTTCATTGCTAACTCCAACTTTTCCACCTTCTTGCATGTCTTGCAATTGCCGCAGTTGAGAAAGTGTATGGTGTCTCAGAGCCTCATGAAGGGGAGTATCGCCATCTTTGTCCGGAATATTTAGATTGCACTTTTCTCGTACTAGTAACTGAAATTAGATTGTAAGATTACGGGTTTAGTAAAATTAATAAAATATTTGAATCACATAAATTGTCAGGATTTTTGTCAGTCTGTCACATAGCTTACATTGTGCCAAACAATGTTTATAACATACAGATGGGTGACAACGACAAAATAATAAGAATATCTATGAAATAATAGAGAAACTTTACCAATATAGGGTTGTGGACTACCCATTGTCTTAATTACAGATTATATGGGACATGGAAGGGATTCATAGAGGTTGTGAAGAACTATTGATGGGATATGAAGCCATTTTTTCTGGAGAACAGCTTAACTCCAAAAGTACAGATGATGTAGGAAATCAAGAGAGAAATTTTGATTCCAAATATCTTCACAAATGCTCAACTTAGGAGACTGGCCTAACAAACAGACAATTTGCAGGAACTACATGCAATATACCTGACAACCTGGTCAGCACATCTATAGACTGCAGTTTCATTCTTATTAGAATTAAACGAGTCTGGATTTGTGGGTAACTGAGTGGGAGGCAGATGTCATCTCATTGAAGCTGAGACTGCCAACAAATTGGTAGACAAAGTACATTTATCTCACGATGCACGGTGCAGTTCAACTTGTGAGTTAAAGGCAAAGCTCAGGTATTTAGCAGTGAGTTACCACTGCTAAACTAGGCGGCTATGATACATTACCACACTTTGGGTACGCTGTGATAATGGCTGACACAGTACTCTTAGTATGCCACAAATAATTATAGTCTTGCTTAAATTGAGTACATCTTTATGCACTATCTATATGAGTTGATAAAAACTATTGTGCTAGAAAGTATACTAGGTGCCAAGATGCCTATTAAACTTGGTTGATTACACATTCCTCTACCTAAAACTTAATAAGTAGTTTTTAACAACAAAAGATTACAAAAGTTCTAGCACAATACAAGTGTGATAGAAAATATTTGAATCATGTAATGTGGTCCAGACTTGAGCAGCAATAGATAATTAAGCATTTTTTTTCAGATACAACTTGAAAAAGATTATATAATTTTGTCAAAAAAACTGTCACTCAAAAGAAAATTACCAAATAATTTGAGTTTAAGCCTTGCTTAAAAATACCTAGATCAACACAGAGTTAAAAAGCATATTAATTGACTAATACACAATTTATTAGCTATAGTTTCTAATTAAAAAATATATGGTCTTGAAAATAAAGATTCCATGATAAGCAAAGACAATAAGCTATAAAACTAAACTTATACAGTAGAACTCTAATTATCCGAACACAGACTACCCCAATCGCTGATTATACAAATTTGCTTCTAGTATTTCAGAAAAAAAAAGAGGTTAAAATTCAGTGTGAATGTTATTGGGATGATAAGTCACCATATCATAGGGCAGTTTTATTATGGGCTTCTAATGTGCAGCACATGTAAGTACACTACTAAACATGTAAAGCATCGATTTTAAATTAAGTAGAAGTATTTTTCTTTAAAATCATTTTTTTTCTCCCAATTTAAACATACATACAGTAATTTCTTAAAACGGACCATTTTTCCTCAAAAACTTTAATTCTTTGAATTTTTGGTTATCCGAATGGGGTACGGTCCCAATTAATTCAGATAATTGGAGTTCTACTGTAATTCCAAAAACTTACAAAGAAATCTTTCTAATCCTATTTTTGCTTTTATAAAAAATAGATTAACTTGATCATTTAAGACTTTTAATCAACAGCATCGTTAAACATAAAACTAGAAAAATAAGAAACAAAATTGGAATTTTTAGAAACAAATTAAAAATTCCTAAAGCATGAGACATTGAAAATAATTTACTTACTCTAACAATTTGTGTGTGTTGGCGCTCAACAGCTAAGTGTAATGGAGTTTGCAAGTTGACATTTTGCAAATTCATATTAGCTCTTCCCTAAAATAGTTCAAAAAGGTAAATGCACATGGGTAAATAAATGTACAATATGTTTTACAATACAGCAATATATATATGAATATATCAGGGGCGCCCATCCTCCTAAAAGCAATGGTGCACGCCCCAAATATTGCAAAGATCCCCTCAAGAGTGAGAGGCTCCCCCCTCCCCAAAAGTGAGAAAAGTACCTCCCAAAACACCACCCATATAAAAATTTCCATCGCTCAGCCTTCACCCTCCCCCCCCCTCGCCCCCAGGTGGGCATCGCTGATTATATAACAGAAGTGTTTTTAATCAGGGGGAGGTGTTTATAAGGTAAATTTTAGGTGAGTCAGATGTCTTTATAATCATCCATACATTTGCATTCTCTTCTTTCCAAAATTGAGCTTTTTCAAAGTAGTAGTAAACCATTCTCAATTTTTCTCTAAACTTCCAAAATTTCCATCTACTAGCTTTATTTTTCACACCAGGGGGGGGGGGCAGAACGCTGAATTACAGAATGTATACTGCAACATGCCTCGCAACATCCCCTATAGCAACAAAATATAACTAAAATCATACAATATTTTATTTAGAGTATTTGAAATTAAACAAATGAAACTATTTTAAATATTACCTGTTGGACAAGAAGTTCAGCAACTTCAACATGATTGTTCAATGCAGCAAGGTGTAATGCTGTGTAGCCATCGTCTTTTTTTTCATCAACAACCCAAGAACGTGGAAGTTTTGACAATAGAATTCTCATTGCACTGAAAATAAATAAATAAACAAATAAAGAAATAAAATAACACATTCATTCACCCAACAACACAAATCGAAATCGGAAGAAGTGTTTAATCTTGTGTACTTTTATATTAAATATGTTGTTGAATGTTTAGAAATTGAAAAGCTACAGTTCCAATTCGAATAGTGAGGATAAAACCTGTGGGCATTCGCAACAAGTAACCTGACGGTATCTACTTGCTGTCGATTTGAATCGGTGCCGATTAGGTTTAATTGTTAGCTGTTCAAATGCAGGGGAAGCAATTGAATGTTGTTCTTGGTGGGCATGGTTGCTTTTCTCAAAAAAGAACACAGGAATGAAAACAAAACTTAGCCATAGACACAGACCCTGAGAGTTAAAGAAACTGGCACTGATTGAGTTTTAATCGCCATAAGGGGTAAGAGGGAATCATGTTTTTCTCGTTTTTAACTGTAGCCATATTCAAATTTTGGAAAGAGGATTTTCAACAGCTATTTTTTTCCTTTGAAAGGAGACTATTCCTCCATTCAAAGTTTCTCATAAAGAACGGTTTTCATGCATTAACAACTTCAGTCCACTAAACCACAAATTTTATATTAGATTCAAGCAACGAATCAACACAACTTACAGACGTTTCCAAGAAACATGGGAGACAATAACAACTTCAGATAGCATACTGAAAAAACATGCATTTTCGCAAGCCGCAAATTTTGCGAAAATGAAAATATCGATGATTTTGAGGACTGAAAATTTCGTGAATTGAATATCAACAGAACTGAAAGTTGATAAAACATTGTTTAAATATTTCCGAGGATTATATTTTCGCGGTTACAACGGGCTAGTGCGTTTACAATACTTAATTTTTGCGCAAACAAACGATTTTGCTCGTTGAAACGTTTTTGTAAACAATTTTAAGCTTATATTTACGGAAATTTCATTTAAATTTTGAATTATGACAACTGTTATTGCTTTAGACTTCCACAAAGAGCAGTAATTCTTGCATTAATAAGCCATAATCAAAACCCTGAATCCCAGCCATCACAGCGCACACGCGAAGCAGAGAACTGGCAGCGATTACATTTTTCAATCTAATGGGAAGCAATTTTCGCCTAAAATGACAAATAAGCACGAATCAATAACTTCACCAGCGTAAAAGGAAGAATAATGTGGTAATGTCTTCGCTTTTGTTCAAAGACTTTCAAGTTGAAATTTAAAATAATTCTTTTTGACAGCGATTGCGTTTTTCATTGAAGAAAAGGATAAATATTCAATGCCAAAATATAAAGAACACATCGTTTGTAATGACGCACTAACGAGCACTGTATTTTGTAAAAAAAAATGACCAGATAGGTTAAATATCATTTCATAATCCTGTCGCAAGGCGAACCAGATTGGATGATGCTAAATAAGTTTAGAACACTGATCAGTATACAAACGACAGATTTACGACAAGAGCCCCAGGAGGTTCAGGGCGGGGGGGGGGGGGGGGGTATTAAGAGTAATATTAATTATTGCCGTTATTTGAAGTAATACTAAAATGACTGCCGGTAATGCCCTCCATAAATTCGCTCATTAATAAACGAAGCGTAGCTCAATCATTGAAAAAAAAAAACTACAGGAAGACGCAAAAAACAATTCCACGCGCTGCCAACTTATTTTTTCCAAAAGAATTTCTTTTTCTTTATTTTTTATTTAAAAATAAATAAATAAAATTAATATTTTTTAAAAAGTAATCTTGTTTAATTACTTACAAATAAAAATAGTTTATTTGTGGTGGTTTCAAGAAAAATCAGCCTCATTTTATTTTTATTTGCCCATTCATATGCAAATTAAATTCATGTGGTTTCTCACTTTGCCGAATGATGATAACTTTGCCGAATCGTCAGACAAAACTTGCAGAATAAGGACACTTTTGGAAGGTCACGGTGACCTCCCCCTTGGTTTTCAGTAGCGGATTTCGACCTGATTGATAGGAATTCGTTTAAAATCGCTTTGAGGCGCGATAGTGTTCAGATCAAAAAGTGTCAAATTATGGGGCGCGGGGGGGGGGGGGGGACTTAAAAATTTCATTGAATGAACTGGGTTTAATACTAAACGCCTCGCAAATCGCACTTTCTTTCCAACAAAACATTAAATTGGAAAAACTCTACAAAAAATTAAACCCTACAACTCTGTGATACGATTTCCTCCACAATTTAATTTAATCCCATTGTAGAGAGAAGAGAATAACAGATCAGGTTTCAATGTGTAAGCATTTTTATTTGAACTAAAGCAAACTTCAATAAGAAAATAATTTCAGAGCCTTATGACAAAGACCATACGGATGAAGCGAAATAGGAAGGAGTTCAAGTCACAATACATCTCCCGATGGGGTATAAATAGCTTAGAGAGCGGGATTATGCTTCCTGTCTCCGTATATGGAATCCATTGGTAAGATATGGGTATCCATAATTGACCTCATTTCGCCTTTTCAAGGACTCCCAAACGTTTTAAAGACACATCACTTGGAAAAAGGTACAAAAACTTATTTAAAGTGAAGTGTACTTCATAAATAACTACAATAAACATCGCAATTTAATGATGTTCAAACAACAAAAGTTCAGTACTAAGACTACAAATTACAAGTCTCATTTCAATCAAGTTCTCTTCTTATTATCTTAATAATTTTATTGCTAATACATCAAGCGCCAAGTTGATTGAAAGTGCGTACGCAGATAGTTTGTGTGAGTGGATGGGATACGTAAGTAACAACTTCTATAACAAGGATCAAAAACAGGAATTTCCAATAAAAAATGAATTGACAAATTTATATTGACCTTAACAGATATATCATCAAGCCCGTATGCCAAATTGCTTTTCAAGGCAACAGTTATGAAAAATAATGCGTCGGAACTTTGGAACAATAACAAAAAACGACAAAAAATGTCAGTTCTGCAAAAGCTGTCGCATAGGCGGCTGGTGCACCAAAAAAGTAGTGCATCAAAGGAATTACGGGGGAGGGCAGGTTAGAGGGGCGGTGCACCTAAAGTTGACTTTTATTTAATATTAAGGTCATTGCTGATTAAAAGGCCTTCTCTAAAAAATTCGGGACACGGTCTCCAAAATCGGGACACATGTTCACATGGTAAACTCTCCCTTCTTCTAATTCAAAGCTACATTTTAATTTTTATGAAATAACATGAGAATAATATATACAGCACACTTACTAAGTTGATTCTTCTCGCATTTAACACGTGAATCGATCAATTTTATCATTTTTCGTGAATCGGTCAATTTTATCCTTTTAATTTTGAATTTAGAAAACTGAAGGGGCAAAATCCCTTTACTTTTAAAATTTAGGGAGCAGCTTGTACAATCGGCGCTTATGGTGCTATAGTCCACCCAGGGGAGACCCGATGGAGGTTCACTGGGATTTCCCAAATTTTTTTCTAATTCTGCAAATTTTGACCAACCATTCGGCAAATATCGAGACACAATAGCAATTTTTAAATGACGGAGTGTCCCTTTTCATTACATGTACCTGTGTGTGCATACCTGTATTTTATTATTCGGCAAAATTTGGAGTTCCATTCGGCAAATTGAGAACTTTCGCCCCCCCCCCCCCTTTCCCAAAATTTAATCTCAGGGTGAACCCGAGTCCACCTCAGGATTGCTGGAATTCGTCCTTGGAAGAGTCAAATACAAAACTGGTTGAAAAAAAGTGAAAGTTGCTTTTTTCAAGCCTTTGCGAAATAAGTTTTTTTTTCATGAAGGGTCGTTGTTAGTTTACAATAAGAAATTAATGTTAACTGTCAATCTCGCGTATGATAAATTAAAAAAAATTCTTTTGTGACCAAGAAGAGATAAGGAGAGAAAATGTGTCAGGAAGTAGTTTTTGTAGGTATTTCTCGTCAAATTCAAAAATACTTCAGCACAAGAATTGTTTCCACATTTCGAGTTCAAGAATTTAAAAAAAAAAAAAACCCTTGAATGGTTCATTAAAAGATCTCGGTCAAGTGAAATTTGTAAAGTTATCGACGGCGCTCATGAATATTTGAAACGTTATACGTTGCGTTGAGTTCTACGTCTTTGAGCCTTGGCGAGATTCACGCGCGCAGAAACTTATCCACGTATCATAACCGCCATTCACTACTAGAGATTAAAAAAAGAACGGGAGGAGAGGGGGAGGAAAAAAAAAGAGAGAGAGAGAAGAACGGAGCGTACGGGACATTCTATGACATCAGCAACAGCATGGTCAACCCCAGCCACAGATGAGGCAGCCCAATTGAGAGTGTTCTAGTGTTGCACCGAAGTAGAGGCAAATCTCGGGGGGACAACAGTCAATTAGAACACGCCGAGACCGGCGAACAGAGGCGCCTCTGTCTGTCTTCAGAGCTGAAGCATCTCCGGATGTGGGGCCCAAACACACTTTTCTCTCGCTTATCACTTTCCGGCTCAAGCAATGAGACATTTTTGTACTTGGATTTAACCTGCATCCAGCGATCGAAGAGTAAGTACGCTTTTTTCTACCATCATGTCAGCAGTAAGTATACTATAACGCGGGTGGCAGCATGTCCCCCGATATTTTAAGCAGGAGTGCCCAATACCGTCCCCCTCCCAAGAACAAGCATCTCCCCAAAATGAGTTCGAAAACGCTCTGAAATTACCCCCCTAAAAATTTCGATGGCATGGACCTCACGTGGTCACCCGTTTTACAGGGGTGCCCATCCCCCCTAAGAGCAAGGGCGCACCCCCCTGAATATCGCAAAGACCCTCCCAAACCAAGAGACCTCTCAAAAAAAAAAAAAAAAAAAAAGTAAAAAATACCCATCAAAACAACCCCTCTAAAAATTTCAATGGCGCAGTTTGCACCATAACCCTTCCCCCTCCCTCGTCCTAGGCGTTTTTAGATGTAGAGAAGTCCCACATTTTTCATTTGCGATGTGTCTGGTTTTGCATGTCCGAAGTTTTCCATGGACGATATCTGCTTCTTAGTTCCATTCCAAACTCTTTATGGTCAAAGAAAATATACTAGCTATCCTCCTGTATGAGTTTTAATGATACTCTAAGTTCTAAGTTATAAACACTGTTAGTTTATGCATATGCCTCACAATCCCCGCGATATAATCGGGGTTCTATTCGAAAAATGAAGGATCAAGCAAGTAGATAGGACGAATGGAGAAATGACAAAATACTTTAATTTTGGGGTGAGAAGAAGCACAAAAAATTGACACAAAAGAAACTTGATTGATGACAAATTATTTCTTTTCGTGCAAAATACACGGCACAGAAATCAGACACAATAGTTCATAGTAAGATCAATAATGCTAATAATAAAAGCTTTTAAAAAATAAATACATATTACTACGATTTCACAAGAGTTGTCTTTACTTTAATAGAGATTCTGTAGAAGTTGGAAGGATATTCTTTGCTTCAATATGTATTTACAACCTTAGCAACAAAATAAAAGTAGAAGAGCTATTTTTTTATATTCAGATGTGACATCTTTCTTGGAGTGAGTAAAAAATATTAGAGTATATATTTTAGTTTTTAGCGTATACTTCTTAGTTTTTAGTGCATATTTTGGGTATTTTTAGTGCATATGCATATTTTAAATATTTTTAGTGCATATAATCCGGGCTCAGTTATTATAATTATGTATTACATTATTATTTTTGCTTCTGTAATATCTTTTTACCGAGGGAAATATAAGACTCATTGAAAGATAAAAATTAAAAATTTTCTCCTCTTCAGATTAACGTACCTTACATTGCTAGCCAAATAATTACGGGGAGAAATGAGATAAAGACCTAATATTCATTGTTGAAATTCGCAACTCAAAACCATTTTTACAACTGTACTGTAAACCACACACGATATGGAAGATTTATTACACAATCTTCTATTCACGTTGCACGTATACATAAAATTAATTCATAAGGTTCCACATCACCATTTGTGATTAATGCATTATACCATGTCAAGTCAGGAACTGTAAGTGATGTATTGTGTCACAAACACCAATTTAAGTGATGATAAAATAATGTTAAGGCTTTTCAAAAATTATTAAAGCATATTTCCGCTATAAGTTTCAAACATAAGCACAGAAATCTGAAAAAGAAAAGTTGAAGACACATCATTTAAATAGGTAGTTAGTAGAATATTTAATTCATTTCGCAGTTAATTCCTACATAAATATACTACTTTATTATAAAGCCACAAAGATGTTTTTAATTTATCTTGCCAATTTGTTTTCTTTTTGCTTAATTATATTTAGAAATGTTACAACAGAATTATAATTGATGGATTTGTTTCATATTTCTAACATGTAATAAGATACTCAAAAAAAAAAAAAAAAAAAAAAAAGAGTTTATCTTCTCACGACATTTAGATTTTCATTTCATTTACGACGTCAAAGAAGGACATGATTCTTTAACATTCTATGAAAGCTGACTTATACATTTTACTTATTTACTCATTATTTTAACCTGTGCAATGTATTAAAGAATTAGGTTTGTGTATTCGCATAAAAGAAAGTCATGTTCTAGTCGAACTTCTTGCAGACGACCTATCTTCATTTTGCTTTCTATTTAAACAGCAAACAAGAATCTAGGTACTACAAAATATTGATAAATGAAAATTGTTCTTTGCTCCAGAAAGAATTGACAAATTGGATGCAGCAAGAACGCTCCCCTATATCAAAATTAACGATGCTATTAGCAGCCGACATTTTTTTTTTTTTAACTTTTTCGCACAACTGTCAAGGGCTTTGGAAAGTCATTAGTGTACTTTTGGAATGAGAACTAATCCAACGTGGTGTCGGGTATACATTGAGTCATCTTTCACGCAAAGTTTCTAGGTAAGCAGGGAAAGAAAAGAGATCACGACATGAATCAGCCTTTTAATTATACTGCCGTATTGTAAATAAATTTAATACACAGTTCTCGAATGCGTTAACAGTTTGATCCAAAAATTTTAAACTATTTTGCATGTGAAATGCTAATGGTTTTACCCTTGCTCCAACAGTACACTGGAAGACAAAGAGGGGGAGGGGGGATTTGCAAGGAAAAATATAAACACATGTTTCTGAGTTAAACTTTTTTTTGCATACTGTTTTTCCTTGTGATGAAGAAAAAATTCCTTGCCGCTTCAAAACACGTGTGGCCAACATGTATTTCAAATTTGCAACATTAGGGGTGCCCATCCCAACCCAAGTTCAATGGCTCAAATTCCCCCCCCCCCCTTCCAAAAAAAAGCTCAACTTTCTTTTCCTTTTTTATTTTCTAGCTCTTTTTTTTTTAATTTTATTTCTCTCTTTTTTTTAAAAAATATTTTTTATTATTTTTTTAAAAAATATTATTTATTTATTTATTCATTTTAAATTATTATTGTAATTATTTCATTAAAAAAGTTCTGTGCTACGCCAATGACACATACACACATAAACTAAATAAATAAACGAAATGAAATATAAACAGAATAAAATAAAATGAATAACTTAAATTTAAAATACATCCATAAATAAATTTAAATAAATAAATCAAAACATATACAAAATCCCCCCCCCCCCCCAATTTTGATGGCGCAACTTGCGCTATAACCCCCTTCCCCTGTGCACCATTATAGGTCATTTATAAGGTAAGTGCACCAAATAAGACCAACCTAAGGTTCACGGTCTAATATCTCGCTCATTTAAGATTCAGTTGTCTCCAATTTTTTAACATTCATCAAATAAAAATTTTAAAAAAGAAAAAAGAATGATAAACTCAAAAACATTAGCAAAAATTCTGCATTTGCTTCAATGGAAAGGAGAAAGATCAATCGTCACATTCGGGACACTAACAAGTCGTTATTATTATTTTTTTAAACCCCTTTCGCGCAGTTCGTGCACATATGCAGCACAGAATGATATCCTTTACACTATCCTTCGATGTCTTAATAAAAACACAGGAATCCTAACAATGCCAATCATGGCCTTGAATAACAGGAAAAAGTGACGGTACACAACGATTTTTCTTTTCAATTCGTCAACTATATAAATTAAGTTTACTAGAACAATTAACAACCTTTTTATACTAGTAAAATACAGTTGACAAAACTAAATTTTCTTTAAAATAAAATCAGGCTCCATTTGGACAAAACACTTTTCCCTTTTGATAACAAACTACTAGGCTTTATTTGGCTCATCCACCTTAAAATAGTTTTTCCCCCCTTCCAAAAAATGCTTAACGTGTTTAACATCTGAAAATTTCAAAAATTTAATTGTAGAAACAAATGGTTCAGTGTAATGGAATGCGGGAGTGCATTCCAATAGCCCTTTCTGGGCCATAAGCTTTGCAATACAAAAGCTGGCACCGTTATTTAATTTATTTTTTGCTAAATTTAAGCTTCTAATGTCAAAATGATATGGGAAAATGCAGTTTATAATTTGTACTCGATAATTTACATGATAAATTGAACTTGGGGATACAGATGGCCCATAACGGTGCTTAAAGGATTAAATTTTGCAATATAACCTCTGGCATTTTGATCTGTGTGATCCGGAGTGGAGTAGTCTCGTTTACCAGAGTTCCAGAAATAATTCGTACAAAGGAATATAGAACAAATTGGTTAGAGTGTGTTAAAATGGATCATTTTCTGATTATAAGCAAAACCAACGTCAAGCTCCTTAAAGTCAGATAAAATACTAAAAGTATTCAAAATCGGGTTAAATAGCAATAACGCATCAACGGGCGAGAAAAAAACCCTTTGTACTAAGTTTACCGACAAAAACACGAAAAGTACAGCGGTACCTTTTAGTTAACAGAATATAGGGGTTGATACAAGATGCTGCCGCGGCTTTTCTTATGAAAGCACGGTTCAACGGCGCCACTTTCAGAAAGAACTCCCCCACTATTTTTTTTCAAATCCAAGAAGAGATGTGGGTCTACAATCTGGCTGATTTAGACTTCCCCTCCTTGGCAGGGTCAAAATACTCCTCCTACCTCGAGAGGGAAAACTTTTACTGGTAGAATAGGCCTCACTTTTACAAAATGTTTCCAGCAAAAGCCGATAGGTATCGAGCAGTCCCCACTGCTGAAAGATTGCTGGATTGGATAACGGTAAAATCAAAGTAAATATTTGTGACGAATCGGCTTACCAATTAGTCAGAGGTAAGATTTTCTTTTTAAACCAATATATCAATCACTTATTGATATTGTTGTTGGTAAATTAAAGCAACTGGAAGAAAAAGGGTGTAAGTGCCAGAATTAAAAATTTGTAGACAACTAGTACACAAAGGGTAGGAGAACTCATCTGTTTGAGAGCAGAATATGGTAATACCGTTAAATCCCGTTACCTCTATAAAATTTGCCTGCAACATCTTAAAAAATACGACCGAAAGAAGAAAAATTTAATTTCTTAAAAAATCAGAACTGCTTAAAACGAAAAGTTAATCAATGTGTATGTAATTAAAAACATTTCAGGACGAAACTTCGTTAGTGTTGGTGTTTTAATAGAATTTAGAATTAATAAGGAAGAAAAAGCCACACATTATTTAAGCAGGCATCTAATTTCGAGTAAAGTTAACTAAATTTCGCGTAATATTGAAGCGGTCAGAGAATAACTTAGTAAAATTTTCCCGAAAATATAAAATTTTGTAACAGACAGTTCATCATAAAAAGCAGTAAACAGTTAATATTTTATGCATTTAATAAAAATAATAAAGGAATTAATGAAAATTATTCTTGATCACTTTTCTGCATAAAGCTAAGTACTATACCAAAATTGAGTAACTAATCTTTTTGAAGGATTAGTTATCATAATAAATATAAAGGTAATGATGCAGGTTGGGGGGAGGGGGGAGAGAGAAAGAGAACCGTTTTCATGACAGTTGAAATGTGGCACACAAGAGTTTCGGACCAGAAGAAATTACACTGTCTAATCGTTATAAAATATGAATATTATTCATTTGAGAGCTCTATTTTCAGTATTATCTATTCATGTATCTAAACAAGTTTAATCGTACACGCATTAAGAAAAGACAACAAGAAAAGTAATAATATTATAATACTGCTACACAAAACGCTACTACAACTAACTAACAGAAATAAATTTCAGAAAGGCCACTTCACAAATCAAGTGTAAATCTGAAAACAACCTCGTTTCTTGTTAAAGAGAAGGGGTGTTTCTTAAGCACCTTGAATACAGTTAGGTCAGAGCTATCGCCAAGGTACTATTCAAGGCGTGAAAATACTCCAGGACATTTGTTACAGAAGTGCAATTTGTTTGGGAAGTGTGATGTATACCAGAACAATAAAGATCACAATAGTGATTAAGTTCACAAAAAGAAAAAAAAATACTTTCTAAGGTTGAAATGGAAAATGGTAGGGACAGAAGAGATGTGTACTAATTTGATTTTCAACATTTGGAATGTTTGGCACTTTGAATTAAAAAAAAAATTAAATGCAAATATTTGAAATTCCAAATACATTTTCTCCCGTTTTCTACGATGCTACATTTTTAATTTAAAGCACCAAGTATGGAAATATTCGACTAAATTTTTGAGGCGTATTTCTTATTTTCAATGCAAGCTTCCCCTATTATTCGTCTTTATATTTCAAATTCAAGTAAACATTAAATAGTCTATTGGAATCTCTAACATCGATATTGATTTGATATTAGCATATAACCGTGGAAACAAACTATTTATTGAATGAGACAAATTTCCAGAAAGCAAAGTTTAAGTTTACAGCTTGAACATCTCAAAAAATAAAATAAAAATAATAACAAAATAGACAAATAAACATAAAGTTTGCTGCCTAATCGTAGAATTTTGAGGTGGTCGGTAGAGAGCGAATATTGTTCAAATTTTACGTTTTGCGAAACATTAACAGGAAAAACGTGACAAATACTGAGTTTTCACTATTTTTTGAGCCAGAATCCAAAATCTGGTTAATTCTGAAACCCAGAAAGGTCATGGTCCCGAGCATTCTGGATTTGTGGTCCCATACCCCATAGCATTCAATTATTCAAATCAATATTTCTGATATATATATATATATATATATATATATATATATATATATATATATATATATAAATAAACTCTGGATTATTATTTTTTCTTCATTTAAAAATTCAGCATATTTCATCTCCTGTTTTCATTATTTTTAGATTTCTATTTCTAGCGCTCCCAGAGATGGATTCAAGAAACTAAGAAACAAGCGACCATAAAAAGAAAAAAAAAAATCATCAGAACTGTCCAGGCTGCCGTGCTTCGTTATATCCCATATGTCAAATTTCAATCCGTATGGAATGTGATGAAGTATGGAATTCTGGCAGAAATAAATCAACGCAACGCAAGAAGTTCCACACCAATAACGGAACTAATATTGGATTCTCCAGTAACAGTAAGTTACCCCACTTTTTTTTCTTTTCTAATTCAGAGTAACCATCAATCACTTCGCTAAGTTTAATGCGATACATTTTACGACGTTCCTTCTTTTGTGGCACATTTTTCAAAGATATCGAAAGGCTTTTATTGAGAAACTTTCAAAGTAGGTAGTTAATAAAACTTGATGCATTAAGGCAAGAAGAGAAAGTAGAGCAATAATGTTCAGCCAAACAGCAAATTCATTACTTCCCCTAACGACAATCATAAAGAAGATTACCAATAACTTACAGAGAAAATGATTACATGGCAATCAAATTACAACACAGAAATTCTCTAAAAGCGGAAAAATGTTTCGTCGGGCAGTTTTAAATTTTTGCTCTAGATTATACAGCATATACCGGAGTGTTACTGTAAAAAAAAATAAATTGAGTTTTTCGTTTTAGGGATCATATAAAGATTGAACTAAAATTCCAGTGATGAGATAATGAATTATGAGCACTAAACTTTAAATTGGACAACAAACATAGTAGTTTTAGTCAAATAATACGACACTTTTAAAACATATGCTATTTCAGTACTAGAGCCAGGATGCATTTGGTAATTGTTTAAAAATTTTATAGCTTAACTTTTTAAATGAAACCATTCAAAATTGCGTGCAATGACACAATGAAGCTTAAAAATCATATTCTTCATCTTCTTATTCATTCTTTTAGGTTGTTATTTTTTATTTTCATGGGCAAAGGGCGGGGGGCGATTTCTGCTGATACAATGATTCTTGACATCTGACAAAAATTCGAATACCATCAGCGAAGTCTGACTGATTGGGGGAGGGGGGAGTCAATTGCCCAGCTGACATTGAAAAATTGTTTTTACATAGAAGTGGGCATGGTTTTTGCTGTTTGTATTACTTGTCCCACCCCCTGGAAAAAATTTGAAATGAAGGGTCTGCCACCAGCACGTTATGCGCCCTTATCAACCCCAACCATAAAAAGAAGAAGGCATAAAAGTGTTATGCGTTAAAACATTAAAAATATGACGGAGATAAATTCAGGGAGACAGAAAAACAGAAACTTTGGAAAAACTAATCAAAAATAGAAAAAAAAAAAAAAAAACAGCAATTAAACTACCACAACATTCATTTCAAGAGACACTAATCTAAGCAATCAGTGTCTGATAATTATGCCCTGTAGATGGTGTTGTCATGTAGGTATGGATCGAGTTCTTTTATACGGAGAGATTGGATATGGAGTGATCATTGTTACAATGTTGTGTCCAACAGTGAATTCTTACCGTAGTTCTGGGTGAATTTTAAAATCTGCTGTGGGATATAGGCTCTCTCCGCAGAAAATTCTAACAAGAGAACAGGGTGGAATATTAACCTCGAAAAGGATTGCGTTACTGGTCAAAATTGTATACTTTTTTGAAACACGTGCTTTTTCCGCCCGCAATTATTAAATGGAAAAATCGGAAGACATTAAATAAAAACATTCGACTAAATTACACAATATTGATATTAGTATCCTAAAAAAACTGAATACTGGTTTCGACGTGCATGCACACACACATTAAACAAGCGGAATTTTGGTTTCTCGCTGGAATGCAATCACCCTTGATGCTACACCACATAGTGAAATATTTCACTTTAGCAATTTATTCCCCGACCAGCGCCAAAACTATTCACCTCTTAAAGCAAGTCATTTCTAGCAATTCCGAAACAAACCCAGATCTGAAGAGCTGTTGACGGAATCAACTGGCAACGAATTCTCGACCACGAAAGAGAAGGGTTCTTAAAACTTTCAAGGAGGAGAGAGAGAGAGGATGGGTAAACGGGGGGTGAGGGGGGGGGGACAAGGATTGCAATATAGCGACGCGGTCATTGGCGACAAATGACAAGGCGGATGACTCTGGAAAAGCCTTTTGAATGTCGAGTTAAGGCTGGATTTTCGGGAGGCGATGTCATCCGCGAGTCAGTTTCAATAACCGTCATCGTGCGTGTCAGAGGACGGTGGGCGGGAATATGCCTTCCGGATTTTGGAACATTACGGTGCTGTAGCACTCAAGATTGTTTCCTTGCGAAATGAGGATTTACGTCACTGGGGGCTTAAGGGGTTATATACACATTTGAGACAAGAATGATAAGTAGCAGTGAAGCAGTCCTAGAATCGTTTCGAAAAATCCACAGCAAAGAATGGTCATTTCTTGACTAAAATGATTCCAATTTAACTATACTATAAAGCTGAAGAAAGGAAAGCACCAGAAAAAAATGTTGCCACAAAAACATCGCAATCGGAATAATTTGCTTTAAATATAAAATAGTTTTTTTTTATAGTACTAAAAAGTCATCCGTTAAGGTATGACGGGCGAAAATTGCTTCTACTCTTCTACATTTGAACGAAGCAACTGCCTGTTAGGTAATATTTTGATAGTTGAAACCGTAAACCTAACTCTAGTAGATTAACAATAAACTCCAGTAGGTAGCACTCATTGTTGACCATTTTTTCGTTTCTTCATTTTCCTGAAGTGAGTCTTACCCTTACCAGTGAAACAGTTAAGTTACCGGATCGAGTTCAGCCTTGTCACAATAAAGCCTTTCCGTGCATGTTAAACTTTACCAAAACATATTGTCAAATTATCATGCCGTGGCACGAGTTTCATTGTTCATACACGCGGGTTACTCGATCATCGGCAATTTATATGAGGATTGTTTCATTCAATATCTTTTTAAATAAACTTCTTCCATTTATCCACTGGGAAAACCTTGCGTATATGGAATTTGGAGTTTCCCGCACCTGCTAAGAATTAACAGATGATACATTGCTAAACAAAAGCTACATGGGAAACATCTTTAATTAGAGCTATCCTTCACTCATTACATTTTTGAGAGAATGTTTGAGACGATAATTAGATTCCAGAGAAACGAAACGGAATGATAATTTATAAAACTAGATAAATTATCATTATTATTTTCCAATTTGAGGAGCAAACTAAGAAATCAATTTCCTACACTAAATCGTCAGAACTCCAGCAATTTTACTCGTTAGAGTAAAAAGTGGCAAAAGAAATTCAGAAATGCGAGCACCATGGGCGAGAAGGAAGTGGGGGAAAAAAAAGGGATAAATAAAATAGCCCCGCGTCTTTCCGATTTAGAAAGTATTTAAAAGATAAGAGAAAAAGAACTTTAACGATCGGTCTCAGAAGAACCACTTTAGAACCCAGTGAAACGCCTCGAAGCCATTAACTGCTAAAGAGCAGAGCAGAGTTACCTTTAGATTGAAGTTAACTACTTTTCTCAATTCCGAAAAAGCGAGAAAAGTTTAACACTGTTAAATTCAAGGGCCGTAGAAACGCTTAGCTTCTTTTAACCGGCAAGATAGGAAGTTCAATGAGAATTTAGAGTCGATTTTAAATATTAAGAGTCTACGTAAAAGTGCCAGAGTAAGGATTCGAGACCTTCAAACCACATCTATCGTTTAACCCAGCAGCCTATTTTAAAGGGGAAACAAAACAAGCAATAAAAAAAACTCATTCTGTCTAAGTCTCTAAGTAGTACTTATTAGGTGCTGTTGTTTTAATAGATAGAATCTAATGTTTATCGCATTTCTTCAGGATATTATCCAAGGTAAACATTTTGATCAAAAAAGAGTTTGCAAGATGAAATATTTAATTTTATCTAGCAAATGAAGCAAAACAAAGTTTTCATTTGTGTCATTATTTATGTTTTCCTACTTTACAAAGTTCGTATTCGATTCTCGATTTAAAAAAAAGGGGGAGGGGTGAGATTACATTTGAAAAACGAATAAAGTCAAATTATTCTAAGGAAAATGTTTTAGATCATTTAGAAAAAATTGTGTGGTTTTCAAAAGAGCATGTTGTGATGGGGTTATTTCCATCAGTCAAAAGTACTACTTTTAGTCACTGAAGTTGATAGAATGAGCAAAAAAAAAAAAAACCATGGAGCAAGAAAAAAAACTTTTATTTTCAAAACGTTTGATTTTCAATTAACTTTTTAAAATGGCACACCATTCCACTGGCACGTTGAATGCTTATGCTTGCTGTCAACCGCGTTTCCACGATATGATAATCAAGAAGGGAATTAAATATTGCGCTCTGCGCTAATGGCATCAGTGAACGGCATTTCGTCACTTGTGATGTCATGTGCAGAAGCGTAAAAAATGAAATTGAATCTGCACACCGATTAAAATAATTGTTGAAAAATATTAAACTTTGTCAAATTATTTTTAAAATGGTCAAATCCTATGTTTTTAAGCATGCACTTTCAGGGGAAAAAAAAAAAAACTTTTAAAATTTTGGAAACGATCCCATTGCAAAAATTGAAGACTCGCGAAATATTTCTTTTTTATCATTATTATTATTGAGCAATCACGATTGTTTATTGTTCTCACTTGACTGTTTTGATGTGCTATCATTTTATTTTCCCGCCAGGACCCTCTGCAGCATCACCGTCGACGGACTCCTCACGATGCTGCTCCTATAGCGAAAACCGTCTCCAGATTGCATCCATATGCTAAACACACGCTCATACATACACAACTACACACACGCACACACAAATACATACACTTTCACACACACTCAAACACATACATACACACAAACGCATACATACAGACACCTACACATACATACAGACACCTACACATACATACAGACACCTACACATACATACAGACACCTACACACAACTACCCACACACTCATCACACTCATGCCTGCACACAGACACAAACACATATGCCTACACACACATACACATTCCCCACCACACACAAACGCTCATACACACAAACACACATACCCTCCACATACACATAAACACACATGCCTACTTACACACACACACTCGTGATTGCGAAAAACATAATTTAAATTCAATAGGTCAAAATTCAAATTTATTATTATTATTATTATTATTATTATTTTTTGTTCATAAAACATTCGCGAAATAAACATTACATATCTTCATTTTCGCGAAAATTACGGCTCACGAAAATAGATGCCTTTACAGCAGTTGAATCCAAACCTGATATACAGCCTAATACTATAACGAATAATACCTAAAGGGGTGATTCTCGAAAATTATTCCCCAACAGCATTAGTTTTTGAAGGCTTTGGTTAGCTCGAAAAAATTAAAAACTTAGCGTTACGCACGGCACATTTTTTCGAGAATCGCGCAAAGAACGAACGATTTCTATATGCCTTAGTACGGAACGTACATAAGTTAATTCAATACGTAAAACTGAAAATAGGCCCAAAACATTTTTTTTTTCTTTTAAACTGAAATAAACCGAGCATTCTCAGTCTGTCAAACCACGTTTTTCATTCGCATTAATTTATAAATTTAAAATTTCAATTTTTAAGAAAGAGACACAGGGGCGCCCCGAATTTAAATTATTGGAAGAGCCGAAATTCTCCATTTGCCGAATAAAATTCCAAATGAAGCCGAATGATAAAAAATACGGGTAAACCCGTACAACTACTTCTGACGAAAATTTGGGCATTCAAGAATTGCTACGTTAGTTATATTCCCAAATTTACCGAACAAGGATTTTTTTGAGAAGTTACTGTGACTTCCCGTGATCTCCCACCGGGGCACTACCGAAGAGACATTCCAGAAACCTGAAATCAGGGGTACAAACCGCTAAGAGCAAGGGCACACCCCTCCAAATATCGCAAAGACTTCCCCCAAAAATGAAAAAATACCCCTAAAAACACCCCCCCCTAAAAATTTCAATGACGCAGTCTGCACCATGACCCCCCCCCCCCCACTGGGGCGGGCACCCCTGCTGAAATTGTACTGTTTGCGTTTCATTAATTCGGAAATTGAAAAGATACTATTATCATCTCCGGCGACAGACGAGGGATTTTTCAAGTCGGATAAAGCATGCGCGACGAAATTTGTTTTTCGTATATGTCTGGAGATCAAATTACGGCTTCACACTTTTTCCCACTCCCAACTAAGCGTTCCGGACAGCTGAGTCACTGCTCTCGATGATGTAACAAAGATGTCTTAATGAAGAAGTTACACGCGAAGAAAAATTAATACGTCTAAGTCGAAAGTTGCTTTTGTGCTCGGCTAATCTTTAGAAATGGGACGCGTGGGATATAATGAAAGGGAAGCAAAAGGTCACCAGTTGTCATTTCATACTCAAAAGATTTCGTTATTTATGTCAGTGGTTCTGAATTTTTTGCAAGGTCCAAGAACATGATTGTTAAGAAAAGAAAATATAAAGATCTAATTTTTTGAATTTAAAATAACGAAAAGGTTTACAAAAATACAGTCAAACCTCTTTGTTGTCGCGATCAAGGTTAGCCTTGAAATTTTATTTTTTGAACTTTTCCTTTCGCCCACCGCTTTTCTGATTTGAAGTGAACTGATTGAGATAAAAAATAAATAGAATCGTTAGAACTCCGAAGATGATTTTTCAATACAGTCCGATTTGCAAAGCTTGTTCTTTGAATTTGTAAATATTGTTAATATATTGAATTTTTTTTAGTTTGATAGTACTGTGATTTTTTTTAGTCAATTTTAGTAACTCTCCACGAAGTCAAAAGATGCAAACGCCCAGAAAGAATCGGAAAATGGTAAGATTTTTACCTTGAAATTTAAACTCAAGATACCGATTATTACATTTTTTGGCGCCCCCCGGGTGGGCGTTTGCAATTATATTGAATTAAGTTAAGGAAACTAATAATATTTGATAAAGATAGCTTTTTTTTTTTTTTCTTAATATAAATGATGGAGAGTTTGAAGAAATTACGCACTCCATTACGAAGTGGTTTTTCGAGAATCGCTAACCAACTGGAAGAATACTTAAAAGCTACAGGTTGTAGTCAAGATGAAATAGAAGTCTTAATTAACCAGTTGAGTGAGAAATGGTGTGCACTTGATATGAAAGAAAAAGAAATTCATGAAATATTAGCTAATGATTCTGATTGTGCTCAAGAGGATTTTGATGTTGAATATAACGTATATGAGTCGTACAAAGAAAAATTCATACGACTTAGAACGAAAGCTGAAAAAATGCTGCCCAGTACTAATAATGAAATTTCAACTGTTGTGACTGAAACGGAGTTAAATAAACGCCGATTTAAGTTACCGCGAGTGGAGTTGAAAAAATTTAATGGGGATATTAAGGAGTGGCTCGGTTTTTGGGGTCAGTTCAGAAAAATTCATGAAGACATAAATATAGCACCTGAAGATAAATTTATTTATTTAACTCAAGCTACTGTAGAAGGCTCCCGTGCCAGGGAACTCGTTGATTCGTTTCCCCCATCTGCGGAAAATTACGAACAAGCAATTGAATGTTTAACTGCCAGATTTGGTAGGGAAGACTTGCTCATTGAAGTTTATATAAGAGAATTATTGAGTCTAGTGCTGACAAATTCAAAGTGTCAAAAGAAGATGCACCTGGCCAAGTTATATGATAAAATAGAATCACATATCAGAGCATTAAATTCCCTGGGTGTTACTTCCGATAAATACGCTTCGATTTTGTATCCATTAGTTGAAAGTTGTTTACCAGAAGATATTATTAGAATATGGGAAAGAAGCATGACTTTAAAAAATGAAAATACTAAAGAATTAAATAAATTGACCTCTCTAATGAATTTTTTGAAAACAGAGGTTGAAGGGGAAGAAAGAATTTCCTTAGCGAAAGAAAGTTTCAGCTTCGATTCGAGGCGAATGAAGAAACATTCCTCACCACCTCGCTCGAGTAGAGGGGAAGAAGAGAAGATTCCAACTGCAGTCGGACTTTTTGGTTCCACAAATTCAAACACGTGTGTATTTTGTGAGAAGAAAAATCATGAATCATCTGCTTGCCGATATGTGCTGAAAATGAATTTAGATGATAGAAAGAAGATATTAATGAAAAAGGGCTGTTATTTTTGCTGCCTTAAAGTGGGTCATACAACTCGAACGTGTAAAGTAAGAATTAATTGTGAGCGATGTAATGGAAAACATGCAACTATAATGTGCAACGAAAATAAACACCAAGAGCGCGATAAATTGAAGACAGACGTGCTGAAAGAGAATGACGGTCAAAAAGCTATGAATGACACAGTGCTAAGTAACCGCACTTGTAGTCCGAACATTCTGTTGCAGACCTTGTACGTCAGATTACGAGGCAAAAAGGGAGGGAAAATCGTGAGGTGTCTTATTGATTCTGGCTCCCAACGGTCATATCTGAGTAAACGAGTCGCTGAAGAAATGCAGTATGATCGTCTTAAAGAAGAGAATGTTATACATAATTTGTTTGGTGGTAAAGAACACATAGAAAAACATTACCGACACAGAGTATTAGTCAGCAGTATTAACAAAGAATATCACTGCAATTTGGAAGTACTTGACCAAGAAAAAATATGTTCTAAAATACCAACTTTGAAGTTAGATCCATGTGCGCAAGAATTGAATAAAGAAAATGTAATTTTGACAGATCAATTGATTCCAAAAGAAATAGAATCTGAAGACATAGATTTATTAATTGGAGCTGATGTAGCAGGTAAGCTTCTCACTGGAAAAGTCATAGTTCTGCCATGTGGACTCGTAGCTGTCGGAACACATCTTGGATGGACCTTGATGGGGAAAATGCCATTTGACGATCATGGTGACAATTCTACAATGGTGGTAACGAATTTATTTATGAAAGATTTTACCATTACAGAAATGTGGAACCTTGATGTGATAGGCATTACTGATCCGATCATTAAAAAAGGCAAGGAAGAAAAGGATTTGCAAATGAAAATGCAATTTCAGAATTCTGTTTTTATAAATAATGAAGGACGGTATGAAGTGGCATTACCGTGGGCCGAAGATCGTCTACCATTACCTATAAATAAAGAATTAGCGCTTAAACGTCTGGAGACAACAACACGGAAACTTTGCTCTCAAAATTTAATTAATCGATATGATGAAGTTTTAAAAAATTGGGAAGATTCAGGCATAATCGAGGAAGTGAAACAAAGCGAAAATATTGATAGCGGACACTACTTGCCCCACAGACCAGTGATTAAAGAAAGCAGTTCTACTCCCGTACGGCCTGTGTTTGATGCGTCTGCAAGAACTAAGTTTTCGCCGTCACTGAATCAATGTTTAGAAGCTGGACCCAATTTAATTGAATTAATCCCATCACTTTTGCTAAGATTCAGAGAGAATAAATACGGTGTCGTTGCAGACATAGAAAAAGCTTTTTTACAGATTAGCATTAGGCCAACAGATAGAGAATATCTTAAATTTTTCTGGTGGAAGAACATAGATACAAAGGAACTGAAAATATTTCAGCACACCAAAGTTGTGTTCGGAGTAAATAGTAGTTCATTTTTATTGGGTTCAGTTTTAGATTATCATTTTCAAAATTGCATGAAAAATACAGAACACGATCAGAAAGTTGTAGAAAAACTGAAACATAGTTTTTACGTAGATAACGTTTTATCCAGCCTTGAAAGTGAAGCTGAACTTCAAAATTTCATTGAAGAATCTCGTAACATTATGGCACAAGCAAAATTTAACCTAAGATGTTGGCAATATTCGAACGATAAAAACCCTGAAGTCGAAACAAATCTTTTAGGACTGATTTGGAACCGAAAAACGGATACAATTAAATTGAGTTTGACTTGGATAGAAGACCAACATTTTGACAAAATCACTGAACGAGTAATTCTAGCTGTTACACACAAAGTGTTTGATCCAGTGGGTTTTGTGAGTCCAGTTCTCCTTCTACCTAAGCTGATGTTGCAAGACTTATGGAAATCTGGAATATCCTGGGATGCAGAAGTAGACGAAAGCATGAAAGAAAAATTTCTTCATTGGTTTGAAGACCTCTGTCTGCTAAAAGAAGTCTCAATTCCACGATGGGTGCAGTGCCATGAAAAGAATAAGAAGTCTTGTAGCATCCACACGTTTTGTGATGCCAGCGGGCGTGCCTATGCTGCTACGGTATTTTTAAGAATCCAGACAAACACAGAGGTTGAGGTTCACTTATTAGCTTCGAAATCCAGAGTGGCTCCTGCCAAGCAGATAACTATACCTCGTCTTGAATTGATTGCTGCCACTGTTGGAGCAAGACTATGCACATCAGTTTTAGAAAGTTTGCAATGGCAGAATGTTGAACTTACATTTTGGACAGACTCGACTGTTGTCTTGTCTTGGATACAAAAAGAAGAAATATGGACAGTTTTCGTGGCTAACAGAGTACGTGAAATTAGGAAGTTAACAAAGCCAAATTCATGGAAATTTGTAAAAGGAGTAGAGAATCCAGCCGACCTTCCTTCCAGGGGCTGCTCAGCTAAACAACTGCTGGCGATGAGATGGTGGGAGGGCCCGCTTTGGTTAAAGAAGAATGAAGACGAATGGCCACAATTTGATTTGGTTTTCAATGATGAAGAAATTTCTCGAGAAAAGCGAAGGAGTGCTGTGATAAATACCCAAGTCAATGTGGAAAGCGAAAATATGTTTCACAGATACTCAAATTATCCGAGACTCATTAGAATCATTGGATGGATTTATAGGTTCTACTTGAATTCGAAGTCTAAAAATTCTAAACAAAAAGGAAATCTAAGTGTACAGGAGATAAAAATTGCGGAAAAAAGTTTACTTAGGATGGTACAACGAGAATCATTTCCAGAAGGAGCCAATGAACAAAGAATTAGACAACTTAATCCCGTGCTTGATAAAAGTAGTCTCCTAAGAGTAGAAACGAGAATTTTTAGAAGAAAAGATAAAAAGAATTTTCGATTGCCAATAATTTTGCCATCGCAACACCGAATCGTGAACATGCTCATAGAAAGTAAGCATCAAGAACTCAGACATGCTGGAGTTCAGGCGTTGATGAATCATCTCAGAGAGAACTATTGGATTCTCCAGAACCGGAAAACGGTAAGAAAAGCTATCTCGACATGTGTACGATGCAAACGATTCACTGTGACTCATTCAGAACCGAAATGCCCTCCTTTACCTGAGGATAGAGTTAGAGATGCAACAATATTCGAAATCACAGGCACAGATCTTGCTGGACCGTTATACTTGAGAGACGGAACGAAAGCCTGGATAGTTCTCTACACTTGTGCTGTGTATCGTGCGGTGCATATAGAACTGATAACCTCTTTAACAGCAGAAGCCTTTTTCCAAGCGTTAAGAAGATTTATTGCTAGACGAGGAAGGCCAGAAATTTTATATTCCGATAATGGAGGCAACTTCGTTAAAGCACACAATGAATTAAACAAACTAGATTGGGGAAAGATAGAATCACAGTCGTCGCTGAAGAAAATAACCTGGAGGTTCATACCACCTTCAGCCCCTTGGTGGGGCGGATGGTGGGAGCGGTTGATAGGTACGATAAAGCAAATTCTGCGTCGAGTTTTAGGTCAAGCGTCGCTGACTTACGAAGAGCTGAACACAGTAATGTGTGATATCGAAAGCCTGATAAACTCGAGACCTTTAACGTACTTGTCAGAAGATGTAAATGATTTGGTTGCACTGTCTCCTTCCATGTTCCTCCAAGAAACCAGAGAATGCGGCGTACCTGATATCGATATAGTAGATGTCACCTACTTGCGAAAAAGATATTCATATCTACAACGAGTACGTGCAGACCTACGAAAGAGATTTCGGCAAGAATACCTTGGACAACTGAAACATGCAAGAAAATGTCCAAAGGAAGCTAAGCCTCCTTCTGTAGGCGAAATTGTTCTCATAGGATCAGACAATCTAAAACGGTTGCAATGGCCACTTGGACGAATTCTTGAAGTCCTACCAGGCAAGGATGGCATTGCCAGAGTTGTCCGCATAAAAACTAAGTCCGGAATTGTCACACGTCCTGTGCAACGTGTGTACAGTTTAGAAATAACAGAAAACGATGAAGGTACACTTTTGAGAGATAAAGCCACTACTCGGAAGAGCCAGGAACCAGTGGTAACGCGAAGTGGACGAATAGTAAAAGAACCCAAGAGACTAGGCTCCACAGCAGATTGAGTTCTTCATTGGTGAAGAGCTCAAGGTGGGAGGATGTCGCGATCAAGGTTAGCCTTGAAATTTTATTTTTTGAACTATTCCTTTCGCCCACCGCTTTTCTGATTTGAAGTGAACTGATTGAGATAAAAAATAAATAGAATCGTTAGAACTCCGAAGATGATTTTTCAATACAGTCCGATTTGCAAAGCTTGTTCTTTGAATTTGTAAATATTGTTAATATATTGAATTTTTTTTAGTTTGATAGTACTGTGATTTTTTTTAGTCAATTTTAGTAACTCTCCACGAAGTCAAAAGATGCAAACGCCCAGAAAGAATCGGAAAATGGTAAGATTTTTACCTTGAAATTTAAACTCAAGATACCGATTATTACACTCAAAAGATATACTCAATATACTCAAGATATATACTCAAAAGATTTCGTTATTTATGTCAGTGGTTCTGAATTTTTTGCAAGGTCCAAGAACATGATTGTTAAGAAGAGAAAATATAAAGATCTAATTTTTTGAATTTAAAATAACGAAAAGGTTTACAAAAATACAGTCAAACCTCTTTGTAACCTTTTTTTTTTCAGGTTGTTTTTGACAGTAATATTTAATTTTTATTTGCTGCATAAAAAGCTTTTTTTTTTTTTTAACTTTTATTTTGTTTATTTATTATTATTTTCTACGAACAACAATATTTTGAAACAGCAGCTACTATGTACTACCAAAAAATTATAAGAATGAAGGAAAAAAAAGCATTGTAATGCGGTTCCAATGTTCCGCACTAAAACAGGTTTGTAACTAATACAATACATTATTGGCTAATTTTTAATGATATCTTGGAAACAAAGTACAAGAAGATAATAGTCGTATAAAGGATTTGATTTACAGAACTTATTTATTTTCTATGAATAGACTGGACTTCATGCTGGAATAGGAGCTGGACGCATAAAAATGCATAACTCCTAAATAACTTTACACGAACCTTTGAGTTTATGTAAGGACTATAATGATCAACCCCCTCCCCCCCCCAAAAAAAACGTAAGTTCTGAGTGGGGCAGTGACTAATTGAAATTATTAAAGACTATTGAAACTATTATCTTGGGCAAGTACATTACATTATCGTTTTGAATAACAAACTATTTATTAACTAGCAAAAATACCCGGCGTTGCCTGGGTCAGTAATAATTATTAGAAAAAATCGTTACTTGCTTTTGTTTTCTGTTTTAAGTAAAAGAATTTAAAACACATCTTTTTGACGTGATTAAAAATCGAGTTTCTTCCTTACCCATAAAACTAAAATAGCAATAAGTATAAAAACAAAGTAGTATTGATTTAGAAACGAAAGCACTATATTTAAGCATATACAAATTTAAAAAACATGAAATTAATCTTCTCATGTTTAAAAAGATTAATCTGTTGATACTTTTTTTTTTAACATGGAGTCTAAAACCTTCTCTGTATGGCTAATGAAGTACGAAGTGATTAAAAAAAAGTAGCTGCGCTCGTAATCCCCTTATATTTGCTTTAGTTATTTCGGGAAATTTCAATCATTGTGGCTCTTGGTGCGATTTTACCGAATCGCAAGATTTCGATACATTTAACTATTTTCCAGACAAATCTCTCGATTAAAACGGAAATAATAAAAATATTTTTTTTACGGCATGATCATTTTCATGACGAAATACTTTATAGCAGAAAAAGAATTAAAAAGATACGTATCAAGTTGGAACACAATTTTTAATGTGTGTATTGTAATTACAGTAAGCTCTCGTTGTATCGCGCTTGTCGGGCGACAATAAAAAAGCACGACATAACTCAGATGACTAAAAATAGCGATATATCGTCATTTTTGTTCGATTTAATATTATTATTCAAATGATTGATAAATGCATCTTCAGTAAACTTGTTTATGGTTATATTAGGATGACATCCTCATACAAATAATAGCCGATGATCGAATAATGCGCGTGTTTCAACAATGAAACTCGCGCCACGGCATGATAATTTGATAATGTGTTTTGGTAATGTTTAACATCCAGGGAAAGACTTTATTGTCACAAGGCTGAACTCGATCCGGTCATTTACTGTCTTACTGGTAAGACTGTCATTTCAGGGGAATGAAGAAACGAAAAAATGGTCAACAATAAACGTTACCTACTGGAGTTGAGGGTTCATCCACTGGAAGCAATTTTTACCCGTCATACCTTGACGGGCGATTTTCTAGTTTTAAAAGAAAAATATCTCACCCATTGCTTTTTTTGGTATATAAAAAAATCAATGGGTAAGATGGTGAAATAGGGATTCAAACAATTTCACTAAATTCAGATTATTTGAGAACATTCTTGTTTTATTAATTGTGGAAAAAAGAAAAAAAAAATTCCCTTGGAAATATGATCTTTTTAACAGTCAAGTGGTTTCAAATTTGAATCTGAGTTTTGTTATTTTCAATTTCTCGGGAGACAGAGGAAATGTGCGATCTATCCGAATAGTGATATGACGAGGGGTAACTGTATTTTCATAATCAACACCTAATGGTGAAACAATTAATGTTCATTTCAGTGGCACATTTTAACGACGAAATATTCTATTGAGAGCAGCCAGACTTTGTCTTGGGGTGTGTGTGGGGAGGGGGGGGGGATATCAGTTTTATATGTATTTATATAAACTATAATAATAGGATTAGCAGTATCCATTTTGGGGAAAGGGGTGTTCCATTTAAGAAAAACTTCTCAACTGTATAACACACTTCATTCTCGGAAACATACAAAAAACGAGCAGCAGACGAAAAATTCCTAAACGAGATATTCTTTTGGAGAGACAATAACTGACTGTTTGAACGAGCTGAACGACCTATTGATCCTTTTTTTTTTTTTTTTGAAGGCACATGCGCACAACGGTCCAGTTACTCGGTCAAAGTTCCAATACGCCGCTGCTCGATTAAGTCTCGCCACAAATCTCGATCGCGATGTCCCCAAAGCTGGAGAAAAGAAAAAGGAAAAAACGAAAAGGAGCGAGGAAAGAGAAGAAGAAAAATCCAGTTTCCTGCTCTTCTGCTCAGAGAAAAACATAATTAAGGAGTAAAAAGAAAGTTGAAAGTTTCTCATGTTCGAAAAGAGAGATTTCAAGTTATTTTTCGAGTATATCTTAAAAAAAAGTTTCCCCCTTCATTTGCATCAGTCCATCATTTTTTTTTCATGAAGTAGTTATGAACAGAATTGTCCGTTTGCATCCTATCCTAGTAGGGTAGCAGTAAGTTCCTCTAAAGTGTATCTTCTTTAAGATGATCGGTAGTTTAAGCGCAATTGAGGATACAAATAACTTGTTAAATTTAAGAAAAAAAGGTCATTTTTGTCAATCACGAATATTTTCATACATATAATAGCCAATGATCGAGTAAAGCTCCTGACGTCATCAACAATGAAACTCGCGCCACGGCATATTTTGATAATATGCAGGGAACTGCTTTATTTTGACAAGGCTTAACTCGATCCAGTCGCTTAACTGTTTTACTGGTAAGACTAATTTTAGGACACGAAAAAGTGGTTAACAATGAACGTTATCTACTGGAGTTTAGGGTTAATCCACTAAAGTTCAGGTTAAAATTTCAACTATCAATATATCATCAAACAGGCAATTGCTTCGCTCAAATGTAGAAGCAATTTTCGCCCGTCATACCTTGACGGGCGGTAAAAGGCAGAATTAGAATTTGAATGAGAACACAAGTTAAAGAACAGAAAACAATATAAAAAACCAAGATATAATATCATTGGTCTTAATAATCAACAATCTATCAAGTTATACAACTGGTCATCGACTCTGGCTGTCAAAGCAACTGTCTATGGAATGGATAATCGATCGGAAAAAAATTCTGGCAGAATCTACAACTTATCACCTAATTTGGCAATTTTTGTCAGGCAAAAATCTCAAAGCTTTCAACCTCAAACTTTTTTTCTTAAAAACCATCTTTTTTGCCCGTGGGTACAATAACTCGTTCACCCCGCGAACAGGTGCCTTTGTACCCATGGACATATAAAAAAATATATAAATAGGTCTGAGGAACTTAATCATACTCAATACATTTTCATAAGTCATTTTATATCGAAATACTTCAAACCTCCATTGAAAATAACATTAAATAAAATCTCCAACAGAAATTAAACTTTGAAAATTAATCGAATGTTTTTCCCCTTTTTTTAATTTTCCTTAATCTTTAACATCAGTGAACTCTTTAAAAAAGTTATTAGTCTTAGAAGAGTTAATGATGTTATGAATAATTAATACGTTTTTAAACAAAAAAAATAACTAGATTCATGATAGTATGGCTCTCTATGTATCTACATAACTTCAATTCATATGCAAATTGAAACCTTTAACCAAAATTAACCCACCACAAAAAACTCACATTAAAAATAAATAAACAAAAATCTAGAAAAGTTGACTTCAAATGAAAACCGGTGGGATTGACGGTCTGTAGATCCTACATCAGGGTGGGGGTTACTTCAACACTATAACTTCAAGCCCTACTTCAAATTCATCATCATTGTTGAAAGCAAATTTCGGACGTTGACGACAAGGCACTATTTTGAGGTACTTCACATTGTAAGAAGACTCATGTGTGACCCAAGGAGACTAAAAATTGATGTCCATGGGTACACATGGTTGTGTGTCCTAGGGTACAAAGGTATGCCATTTCTGTTTTGCAAGGCAGTCACATTGATAAGACCACAGTTTTACAACATTAAAAATCAGAAACAAAGCCTTTAAAATATAGGGAATCATGATACCTACAACAAAAATGAATAATACAAACCACGACGGACGGGGGAAAAAAAAAAAGAAAAAAAAAAGAAATTGCTCCTGTTTTTTTTAACTTAGACCCTATTAAAACCAAAAAAAATTGATAGAATCTTAAATGTTCGTTTGATGGCGTTGAAACTTCCTAAGGTACTGGAGAGGGCTGTGACACACACGTTGAACCCCAATTAGGATCTCTCTCGACGATACCCGGAATTTCAAGACCAACGTCCGTGGGTACAGCATCTTCCCCTACTGCCCAAAATACAAAATCAAAAACAGTACCATGGAAATAATGATTCTCGATCAAATTTGCATTCATTACATATTTACTTTTCACAAATGAATATTTTAACTAAAAAGATAACTTATTAAAAACAAATATTTCTAATTAAATTAAAGAAAATTAATCATGTTTGCAAGTAGGCAGGTACGGATTTTAAAAAAGCGTGTGAAACACAAGGTTATTTTTGCAAAGGGATTATGAGAGTTTTTTCAGCACAGTCTATTCAATTTTATCAAATCTACGCGAGGAACTAAACAAAAGAAATTTTAAGAAACGTACTGAGAGCGACGGTTCTTCTGTAGTTTTTAATTGCAATTAAAAATACATTTAAATGATCATCAGACGTTGATAAAAGATTTTAATTTCTCTCCTTTAAATATAAAAATCTTTGCGCTCAGTTATTTTTACAGATTTTCAGATTTATTTATAAATTAAGAATATTGTATAGTGTGGTACGCAGAAATAGTAGAAATTGATAATTAACAGTATTAAATAAAATGGAAAGTGCAGTAACTTATGAAGAACGATGCAACAAGGTATTGTATGATTGCACTTAACGCTTTGCGCAGCAAATTTAAATAGTTAATATTGTCACAAATTTCTAAAAAAAAATTTCAGTTTAAACATGTAAGATATGTTGAAAATAATTTTAATTAGTGCCTTTGAAAAAATCTGAATTAACAATTTGAAACAATTTTGATGAGATAATGAATAGTTTAAGAAATTTTTGAAGAAAAAAGAAAAATTTTACAGGGAGACAGAAGTAAACTAAATAGCTTGAATATTTACACGCAAGTTCTAAACGTACCAGGAACAAAATCAAACAAACCATCAATAATTAAAAAGGGTAGCAAAAATAATTTAATAGGATTTTTGAAATTTTGTTAAATGGTAGAACTGAAACAATTAAGAAAACTAATTACAATCATGTCAACAAATTTAATCCCTCTCCACCCCCACCCCCTGACGAGATGAGAGATTTCTCCTACCTCACATGACGTAAGGCCCCTATATAGCGACTATAACATGACGTTTCGCGCATATTAAAACCCTTTTAACTCCCGTAAAGGAAAAAAACAATCCACCTCAAAAAATATTTCTTGTCTTCCACACATTTAATATCAGTCGCCGCGCCGATTTTTTTACGAAGGAAAGAAACAGTTTCCTCGTCCATCGTCACAGCGCCATCTATCGTGGATTCGTGACAGCGGGATGCTGACGGAGAAATCTCATCCTCATCTTGAGCTTCCTTCGAGACGCACAAGGACCGATTCTCACATGCATCTTGTGAGCCCGCCGATAACAGTTATGATTGGACATCCCGCATTGATAAAGTCATAACAGCAGCAATCCAGATTCAAAACAAATGGATAAAGCATGTTTTTTTTTTCTTTTAGCAAATCGAAAATGTAGTCGACAGAAACAAATGATTTAATTTTAAAGCACGTGGCGATGAATTTGCTTAAATGTATAACGCAACATTTCAACTTACTTTGGAGTACGATTGCCTAATGAATCTTTTTTTTTTTTTCACTAAAAAAGGAAATGAAAAATCACGTGATTATCAGTAAATACAACCCAAAGAATAAAAGACGGTAAGTGTTTGAAAATATCTTTTTTTAAATATGCATGTGAAAATTAAGTACTTTAACAAGTAACCTTACACGTTTAAGTTTTCATTATTACCCTTAAAACATCACACACACAGATGATATTTCACAAATCTATAATCAAAATCACTTCAAGGGAAATAGCCAATATCAATCTAATTAAATAAACAATGAGAAAAGTTAGTAGTGTAGTTTAATTAGTCGAAATATTATTCTACTTATTTTAAAGTTTTTATAAATAATGTTGGGCAATTCCAAGGTAACTGACAGGCATTTTCGAGGCACGATCACTTTGTTACATTCCAAGCAAAAAAAATGTATTAATTTTTCAAAAATTTCCTTTTTTTTTTTAAAATCTGTTTAAGCTGAATTTAATGTCGCAATTAAATTTTGGAAATATTTTTTGGTTGACTTTTAAAATATAGCTAAAAACATGGTAATTAACTGACATCTAGAGTACTTTAACGTGAGTCAGTCGCAATGTTTTAAAATATATTTTAAAACTCAACCAGGAAATATTTTAAAATTTAAATTACGACATTCAATTCAGTTTTAAAATAACAATAAACCAGAGGAAAATGTGTTACCCTGCTAATATTTAGTAATGTGAGTTAAGAAAAACATAAGTCGCTCTATACTTTCATCTCCCACATATACTTAACAAGTATGTTTTAGTTAATCATCTTTAAGTCGTACCACAAGATTTTAAATCAATCAAACGACTTACTAATGGGAAACCCACACACCCCCAAACTCATACCCTTAAAATATTATTCTTACTTTTAAAGAACTGTGCAGCCAGGGTTCGTACTCAATTTCAGAAATAAAATGAAGGAGTTTTGGAGGAGTTTTGAAGGAGTAAAATGAGATTTTGAAGGAGTACTAATGAGCTATCATAAAATGATGTCACAATTTTTTTCAACATATTTGACCCCTTCTCCCTTTATCACAAAGTGTCACACTTCACCTAACTCGTCCTCTTGTTACATGTCATATTTTTTTAACATATTGTTACAATAACTGTGTGATGTCACTTTTTGTCACATTCTCTCTTCCCCTTGTCTCAACTTCATGAGCCCGTCTCCTCCTCAAGGCATGACATCACTTGTGGATGACCCTTTTTACAATATCTAACTGCAATTTACTAAACAATTGTTTTTTAACATAATCACTTAATATTGTACATCTACTTATGTAGTTTTAAATATTTAAATAATAATTAGACAACCTGACTCTAGCTGCTGAAAGTGTGGTAGAGGGAAAAGAATAATCTTAAAACTTGAAAAAATAGCCAAGCACCATTTAAGCATGTTTTACTTCGCTTATGAAATGTTTTAATCTTCTAATAAAACTTTCACCATCAACTTTTATGACTTAACTATGATCAATCTTTATGAAAAAAAAAAAAAAAAAAAGCACGAAATTACTACATTAAAATGGCCCTTGTGACAAAGTTGGTTGTCAACCAAAGTATTATAAGTTACTGTCATAGAGGAAGATTATGTAGTCTTAAACTAAAAAAGAAGGAGTTTTGAAGGAGTTAAAACCAAAATGAAGGAGTTTGAAGGGCCCTTTAAAAAAATTTCCAAAATGAAGGAGTATTGGAGGAGTTTTGAAGGAGCGTACGAACCCTGTGCACGCTAGAATTTATTTTCCGCATTATTATTTGGAAACAACAAGTGAAGGCTATAACTGGTGCGTTTAGTATCAAAATCAGCTCAATCCACGAGCTTACTACATGAGGCAGTGAGAAGCAAAGGGATGCAAGTGGCCAAATTAAAAATTTGGAGATAACCAGTACAAATGGTAGGTGAACCTCTCCTCTGTCTTGGGGCAAGAGATAGTACTAGTAGCCCTGGTAAGTTCTGGTATACAGCTTGATTTAGAAAAAAAATCAATGAAAGCCTACCTAGGATCTGATGTTTAAAACCGTTTCACTCAAAACTTGAAAATGTTCACTTACATCCTTTAGCTTCTCACTGCCTCATATGTTATCACAATATAAAGCGGTTTGGAACGAATCCATTTCAATCAGGTCAAAAACCGCAGGCGAAAATATTTTATTTCAAAACCAATTTCAGCCATGCTTTTACTGAGGCCACTGTAAAAACGCACAGGTCAACAACATTCTTAAAAGAAATCGCTGAATTAACTCACATTTTTGATTGTACAGGCAAATAACATTGTATAATTTGAGATATTACATGAATTTAATTATTATTTGAAAAGAAATGGAATCGGGGAGGGGGGAGACGGTTCAATTCAAAACCTAGCTCAATCCAAATAATTTTTATCGGTAAAAAGTGGGACAATAATCGCTAAATAAAAGAAAAAAAAATAAATAAATAAAATGAAGTCTTAACACGAAAAAATATTCCCGAGAGGAAAAAAAAAGTGGGCAGTGCATGGTTAATATATTTATTTATTTATTTTTTTTTTTTGGCTCTCTTGTATTGTGTTTCAAAATTTATTGAACTGGTCTTTAAAGCAAACGACTTATTGAACAGGTTTATGTTTTTTCATCAACTTACTTTCCCGGAAGAGAGAAGTTTAGAGAAAGGATAAACATTAACAAAAGCATTACAAACAAAACAAATAAAAGCCATTACATTAATAGATTAATATCTGATAAAATATATTAAAAATCAAAAATGCATTTAACAAATAAATAACCGGTTAAACTTTTAAAATCAATAAATAATAAACATTAAAAAGGTTGAATGTAATAGAAGCGGATGTCAGTCGGTTGTCGAAGTGCCCCCCGGAAAGGCATAATCCAATTCAAATGACACGTTTTTCTTTTCTTAGGAAAGAAAAAAAAATTACCCGAGAGGCGATATTTTCCCCTTAATAACTTAGCTTTCATGAACTTCAATTGTCACGCAATGGATCATATGACTCGCTATCTACTTCGTGGAGACGGGTCATCCATAAATGTCATACTTTGAGGGGTTTCACGAAGTTTTGAAAGGAGGAGGGAGAGGGCAACTAGAAGTGTGACATCACATTTTCTTTTTATTACAATATGCTTATGAAAAGTAGTGTGCCATGTGACAGGGAAGGAAGGGGATAAAGTGCGGTGTGACACTTTGTGACATAGGGGTTTGTGATCAAAAATGTTGAAAAAAGGTTGACATAATTTATGGATATAACATGTTATTTTGAGATAAACTGTTAATTCTTTATCCAAACGTTAGTAACATTTACAATTTTAGTACAAGAGTTCGTCATTGATTTACTTATGATGAAATATTTTCAATCATGCAACAGATATTCTTTACTTTAAGCAATGCTCGTGCTCAAAGATGTACTTTATTTCTCTTTCTCTCCAACCCTCCTTATTTATTATTGCAAAATTGAGCTAAAATACTATGTAAGAAACTTTTTTTTCAAACTTTTTGTTCAGCTTAAACTAAAATTGACACCCATTACTCTAAACAATATAGTTCAGGCAAAATAAAAATTTATTTAAAGTTCATTTAAAATTCTTATTAAAAGCGAAATCGTTTTGCTATCATTTATTTTAATTAAATTTTACTGTATTTACCGTGACTTAGGAAATAGTTAGGCGAGTTTAGCTAAATTCGGATTTAGGGAAAAAAATAAAACTTTGCATACAAAATTTAGAGCAACGATTTACTTATAATTTTTGAAGAAACATTCGTAATAATTTTAATTTGGTTTGAAATTACGGATAGTTAAGAACTTTAAAGAGCTAAATTCCTTTTAAAAAGTTTTATTGGTAATGAATGATGAAAAATAAAGTTGAAGCTTTTTATATTTCCATTCATTCATTCACTAATTTCATAATTCGTTAAATAAAAAACCAAATCAAAAATTAACGAACAGCATTTCGCCTATATTACAATGATTAATTTATGAAAAGTATTAAGACAATAATAATAATATTAACAATCATGAGAATTCTTTTGATGAGATTAGGTTTTTGGAAATCTATTTCTATTTCAAAATATTCTAAAGGGATATTTGAATTTTACCGCGATTCAAAACGTTTTCAAAATTATTCGTAGCATTTATTAATGATAGTCGAAAGCCAAATCGTTTCAGTATAATTTCAAAAGCTTCCATTACTGCCAATGAATCTTTTAGAGCTTAAAATACTCCATTCTAATTAAAACCAAAGAACACCCTTACGTTAGAGAAATGCCCATATACATTCTCATGTTACCTAAAATAATGAGAGGAGGATAAAGCAATCCCCAATGTGAGAATAGACAAAAAACATTTCCTTTGGAACTAGATAGTATCAAGTTCACAAAAAAAAGTTCTTTGTTTCAAAACTGGTATATTTTAATTTTGGTTATTAATGAAATTCCAAATTTGCACATTAATTTTCAGCATTTAGTTGAACTAGAACAGCTACTTTGGTTTATGACTAGTGGTTTAATTTCACTTAATCTTAGTACTAGCATTTTAAACGAAAAAAAATACATATTTTTAAAGTAGGCCAATTTCCAACTTAAAAAAAAATATTTGTAAAACTTTCAAAGGTATTATACATTCGATATTATGCAATACTAGATATGTTTTTCTTCAAATGACATAATTCATTGTCATGTTTATTTTAATTTCAGTTATGAGAAACAAAATTTTTGGTCGAAAAGTAACTCCTTGTGGCTTGTCATATTTCTGCCCCGAACCCTTCAAATGAAAAATTGTACTTCATTTACTCAGAGTTGGAGAGGGAACAGTTTTTAGCACTAGAACTTAACAGATAATTTAAAAAAAAAAAAAAAAAAAAAAAAAAAAAAAAAAAAAAAAAAAAAAAAAAAAAACACGAGCTGATGTGTCTTACATGACTTCCTTTTACTCCAATTTAATGTCATTTCCCCATTACTGGAAATTTTAATGTGATTCAATAGTTTACTCTCTAAATATCATCAACTGTGGCCAAATTATAACCAGATTGGAAAAAAAAAAATCGCCAAATTTGTTGCCAAGTTGATTACAAAATTTAGCGACCAAAATACTGGCGATATATCGCCAAGTGTCCGCCAAATTATAACACCACTTGAGTTTACATTGAGAATAACAATGATTTCCCCGAATGCAATCAAAAGGGGAGGTGCACAACTAGACCCCACTAGGAGTCTACGTACCAAATTTCAACTTTCTAGGACCGTTCTTGAGTTATACGACATACATACGCACGTATGCACATACATACGTACATACAGACGTCACGAGAAAATTCGTTGTAATTAACTCGGGAATCGTCATTACGGATATTTCGCGTGTCTATACGCTCTTAGGCACTTATCCACGTCTGGTCGAGTCGAAAAAAGAACTCCATATTCATTCGGGGGTGAGTAAAATGGAAATTAAGGTCGATTTTTGAGAACATTTTTTCGCGAATACAATACTTCCGTTTTTGTAAAAGGAAGTAAAAAGCTTCGAGGTACATCCTCTGACATTAAAAACTACCTATGTACCGAATTTTAAGGTATAAATACGTCTGAAGATTGCACGCACACGTACAAAGACTAAGTCATTTATACAAGCAGAGATCAAGGAATTTTTAGAATTAAAGTTTTACTTCTAGTTACTTACCAAAGATTTATTTTTGACTGGATAATAATTTCAAATCAACTCTTTAACAAAACACAAATCAATTAATTTGCTATGTTCACCGTTGAATTATCTTAGTTCGTCAGAGCAACAATTTTTCATCTTTTAGTGAAGTTCATTTTAAACAATTTTATGAATTCCAAAGCATTTAACTTAAGAAGACATTTTTTTCTAAAATTTTCTAACCATAAAGACGGCAACTAATGTACCACTAGTTTGGCTCAATGTGAAAAGTAAATAAATTACGACATAATGATAAAAAAACCTATATTCAACATTTTTTGCCAAACAGGATATTATTATTATTTTAAAAATGTATTACTTCATTCTTTTGAATTATGCAACTTTAACAACTTGTCAAGTCCAAAGCTAATTTTAAAGACAAAAAGCAATTGCGATTTTTGAAAAACCATTTTTTCAATCACATAATTATACATTTTTCGTTCCCTTGTTTGGGGTAAGTAATCGATAAAAACCATCACATTATTGAAAAGCTATTTGAATACATTTTTCAAATTTATTCAATCTACATCTTCAATTAGAATTAAGTTTAAATTTCCTCGAAACTCGAATCTGAAAGGCTGAACTATTCTACATTTCGGTTTCAAGAATGGATTGAATTCCCATCCTGTTCATCATAATTAAAAAGCTGATCGTAAAGTTTGCTGTTGTTATCCCGTAAAGAAAAAGTGTTAAACAATAAAAAGTCATTTTGACCAAACAAAAGAAACAAAGAAAAAAAAAAAAAAAACAACTTAACAAATAAACAAAAAACAAAACAATGACTTTTTAATGCATAAAAAGCTGACGTTTAGAGGTTAGAAATTTTATAAGAGTCAGGTCATTTACACGTCCTTTTATATACTCCACTAAGTGGCACTCCGATGGGAGATCACAGCGACAGTCCAAAAAACTTCCTTTCATTGAATAAATTTAGAAACCGTTTTGCAACACTGCATTGATGTTCTGATTTCTTTAAAAAAATTTAACATTTTTTTTTCAATGATGCCTAATGTCCCTTCTCATTAGATGTAATGCAGGTATGGTATGTGTGTATGCTCGTGTTTTATTATTCGGTAAAATTCGGAATATCATTTGCTAAATTGAGAATTTCCTCTCTCTCAAAAATTTCAGTTCAGGACACCTTTCCCTCTACCCCACATCTCCATATTAATTTTTTGCAACCGCAAAAAAAAAAAAAAAAAAAAAAAAAAAAAAAAAAAATCCTAAAGCGGTTTACGATCCAGTATTTTCTAAAAAAAAAAAAAAAATCGGCATCTTTCAATATTCTGCTGCTTTCGGGTTGAAGACCAGTCAAAAATAATTCCTGGGATTACATTATTATCTTTAAGGCCTCTTTCATAATAGACGGTTAATCGATTCAACTTAACGAACTAGTTGAGTGCCGTGTGAAGACACTTTCTCGGTTCCTTTACATTTACACGAGGCAACTCAACCTCTCGTCCCAATGGGATGTTAGTTCGGTATTTAGGGTCATTCCACGAAAAAGTCAACCCTTTGTCCCGCACGGGAAGGTTCATATATTTCTTTAAAAAGTAATTATTTAAAAAAGTAATGACGAAATCTTTTGCTTAAAAACGGAAGTTTGTAATTTGCTAAGCAGGAAAAATTTGTTCACTAATATTTTAAAGTGTAATTTTTAACGAAATATACGAGGCGTAACCTGCAGGACAAAATGAGTTTTCCACGGAATGGCACATTAGAACATTACCTATACCTTCTCATCTGCATGAAGAGAAGCAGAAAAGGAGGAAACGCAATCGCGTAGATCGGGTTGCATTCGTTATCATAAAATCGGAAAAAGGGTAGTTTCTCATAACTGTATCCACAACTACTTAGCAACGCCCCCCCCCCCCGAGTTAATTTTTTTAATTACTTCCCAATGTCACGTTTGCGTTTCAAAATCAATGGTGTAAAATCTAGTTTTTTGAAATGGTCAAATGAATGTTCCATTCCAGGGCCCAATACAGGCTGATTTTACTACCGTTTTTCGGTACCTTCACAAAAATTTTATTTTAAAATCGGTACTTTCACAAAAATCAAATTATAAAATCAGCAGCTTCACAAAACTATCTTTGAAAATCGGCACATTCTAGAAACAATATTAAAAAATCGAAAATTTTACAAAAATCTTTATTCTAAAATAGAAAACTTGTTTTTCTATTTGAAACAGTTTACTCATAAAATGATATGCTAAGATGATTTATATGAACAATCGCTTAGGTAACAACTTTTTCATAGTATTAAACTCATTTTTAGCTGTTTTTTGCAAAATTGCATTAACGCAACGTAGCATCGTTTTGGGGGATGATAATTTCCTGAATTGTACACAGTACAAAGCCTATTTAGCTGAGATAAAATGGTAATTCCCTACCTCTTAGCCCCCCTACCCTCAAAAAAAAAAAAAAAAAAAAAAAAAAAAGTTAGAAATAATAGTAAACAACATTTGAACCTTTCTACCATTTATATTGCTCTAATTTTCTTAACAAAAAGTAGAATGTGCCTTTGAAAGATCCCAAATACAATGCTAATAAAAAAACTTTCACAAAAATAGATTATTGATACACAGTACTTTCACAAAAATAGGTAGTGTGAAAAAAATCCTGGATTTGCCCCTGCATTCATTATTTTGAATGATAATCTAATTTTAACAAGTTTTCAAAAAATTTGAAAAATAAATCGAACAAAAAATTATTCTGTAAAATGAAGTAAAAATAGAACATGCTTGTAATGATTACAAGTAACAACAATAACTAGCATCGCTTGCTGTAGAAATTCGACCAATTGTATTCAGTATATCTACATTACGGTTGTTTAACATTTTTACAGGGAGGGGGGCAAAGAGTATCTTGAAATAAGTTACACACAAAAAGAAAAAAAACCTCGCCCGCTTACATATGAAATAGATGAATTTTCCAAAGCCAGGAGGGAGGGGGGGGGGCAGTTGACCTATTGACCCCCTAAGTTACGGGCTTATATCTCTACTTATTTGCCTCTCAATCCGACATGTTATCATTTTCCTTCGAGATACAGCAAAAATATATTTTCTGTTCAGTTTTAAACAAAAATATAGAATTTTGCATTTAAATTAACTCAGCTGTAACCGCTGTTTAAAGATAAAGTTTTGAGACAGTAGATAATCGAACGTAGCAAAACATTAATAATTATTACCTATCAAAATACTGAAGCAGTGAGCAAAGTAAATTTGCAGTTATTTTAGTGGAACGATGCCTATAAACAGAGATGGGGGAAGGTGATTGAAATTGTTTTTATTTGATTGGTTAAAGCGTTTCGTACGGAAAACCCATATTTGTAAGAGGACTGCGTGGATATTGTAAAACTTTTCTTAAAATTAAATAACAATGTCATGAAATGAATCAGTTCTATCATAGAGGAGCTTTAAAGCTTTTGACATTAATTTCAGTTGTTCTGATTTATAAACTTTGAACAAACTTTATCTCAGGTAAAATAACTAGGCTATTCGATTGATATAAAAATTTCATGCATGCGAGGATTTTTTTTCCTTTTCCCAAATTTAAGTGAAAACTTTGCGGAAAAATAAAATTGACAAGGAACAAAATTGATTAAAAAAATAATTAAAAAAAAAACAAACAAAAAACCTTGTGGAGCACACCCAAATCGTGCCAAATGGCATGGCTTTAAACAAGTACAAGTTGAAAAAACCACTCTACTCAGTTACAACCCACTCAACAAAATACAAAAATATAAGTGAGCAAAATAAAACCAAAATAGCCGTCAACGCAAAAAAAAAAACTGCTCAACTATGCTAGTGGAACTAATCACAGGTAAGAATAACTGAATAATAACTACATATGAGGCAGTGAGAAGCAAAGGGATGTAAGTAGACGTTTTCAAGTTTTGATTAAAACGCGTTTTAAGTTGTGGGGCTACTAGGATTATCTCTTGCCTCAAGACAGAGGAGAGCTTCACCTACCATTTGTACTGGTTATCTCCTAATTTTTAATTTTGCCACTTAATATATCCCTTTGCTTCTCTCTCTAAGGAGATAACAGTAATAATACTAAATCATATAAAATGTAAAATATTTGGGTAAGTATTATCCTAGAAGCACTTGAAGGCGAATCACAAAGGGCATAAACATGTATCTCTAAGGAAAGTTAAATCTTGTTTCAAAAATAATAAATTTGTGCTTCATAAGCTTCATTAAGCGTAACATTGAAGTTGGGAAATAACGGCTCCCTAAAAGTTATCAGCAATCAACAAAGATCTAACATCACAAACTGCTAAGAATAATCATAAAGTCTATAACTAAACATTATGTATCAGTTCGAATTTGCGATACTTCTAGACGAGCAAGCGGAATAGCAAAATTATAATTACAACGCTGAGTACTTAGAAAATATAAGAAACTAACAAAAATACCCGACTTTGCCAGGGTCAGTAATAATTGCGACGAACAATCGCTACTTTCATTCGTTTTCTGTTTTAACTGAAAGAACTCAAAACAACCGGCTTTGTTGCGATTCAAAATCGAGCCTCTTCCTTACCCATAAAAATAAAATAGCAATAAGTATAAAGAACGAAATAGTATTCAGTTAGAAACGAAAGCACGACATTTTAAGCATATAAAAATTTGAAGAATTTCCAAAATATGAAATTTCACTTGTTTAAAAAGATTTATCAGTTATTTATTTATTTTTTTTTTTTTTTTGAGCATAGTCTAAAACTTTTTCCATATGGCTATTGAAATACGAACGGTTTTAAAAAATGTAGCCACCCATGATCCCACTATACTTGCCTTAGTTATTTTGGGAAATTTCAATTATTGTGGATTCCTGGTGCGATTTAAAATGTTACCAAATTTGCGGCAATCGTTTTGGGATACCTTGGATAATACTCCCCCTCCAACTTTGTAAAACTGACTGTTACTAATTTTCGTTGCTAATTTTATAACGCTCTTCCTTTGTGTGTCGGGGGTTTAAAACGGTTAAAATCGGTCCAGTAGTTTTAAAGCTTACCCCGGATACATGGGCGCCCATATGCAAAATTGTAAGGGGGGGGGGGGCTCAGATATTTTAACCATGGTTTAGCATGATATTTTCCTCATGAAAACCAATTTCAGGACGGATTAGAGTCATTAAAATTGGACATTTTTAATTACTTATTCATTAATGGCTGGAGAAGAAATATTTTTCATTTTTGCAAAGAAAAAAATACTAAAAACAAAGAAGTTCTAATTTCTAAGGGGGGCTCGAGTCCCCCCTTGCCCCCCTATATGGGCGCCCTTGCCTGGATATACTTAGATACAGAGGTAGCCATTTATGTATATAGATAATATAAGTCGCATGGTTATATTATGCGCGTGTTAATTCCAAACTCGCCATTAAGTAGAAATAACCTTTAGTCAGCAACTGTTAAGCTTTAATATTGTATGTGTTAAAACTAGTTATTAATGAAGCTCTAATCTGATTAAAATGTCAATTTAATTTCTTAGACAGAAAACTATGAGCGAATTCGAATGGCATGACACGCAGACAAACACATACAGTTAGTAGAGATGTAAATTTTGCTTGTGTAATTACTTTTTAAAATAAGCAGCACAGTCTATAAAAATCTTCATTAGAAAACATACAACATTCCCTGAAAATCCTTATTAGAATAAGGACAACAGTTATTAAAATCTTAATTAGAATAAATATAAAAGAACATAAAAATCCGAGAGAGTCAGGGAACAACTGTATTAAAGTAAATAAATCTTCGTTATTGCACATAATTAATTGTCAGGTACTTAATGCAAAAAGGTTGTTTTTTTTCTTCAGATTCATGAAGGTGCTAGAAAGTAAATTAGAGTAAGATAGTTACCAAGTTTACAACGGCTTCTAAATTTTGAAGAACACATTTTTCTTGTATGAAACATTATTAAAAAATAAGACTAGAGCTTCACTAAAGTAAAAACTATAGTATATTTATAAGTAAAATCATACATCTAGCATTTAGAAATTTTAGTCTGAAAATCTGAATAATTGAGTCGATAACTCCTGCAACATAAGTTCAAGAGAAGGCTTTTGTTATCTAACAATTTTATAGATTTTTTTTTTGCTTAGACGATGCGTTTTTAACCGCAGAATGATTAAAGTTAGCTATTCAATCTGCAGTATTCGTCATTGATCAAAAGAGGTCCAAATTTTAAAACAATTTTAAAGGAAACTAAGGAAAGTTTAAGTGTTCTTTCAGACATCGCAAAAAATTTTGAAGTGTATTTACTATTGCCTTTTATTGATATCATTTTAAATATATTATAATATACGTGGTATATCATTGTGTGATGTACTTTTGCGTCTGGCGCTCTTTCTTAGCTAAGTAAGCCAAAGTGCCCTAAAGCTGACACCCTAAAAAAGTACCTAAATCTGACATCTTTATATGCGACGAAGATTTAAAGCATTACCAATTTTCTATAACAATTTAGAAATAGTTTTTTCTTTCAAAACTATTTAAGAAAACTGATAATGCTTTAAATATTTTGTTTTTAAAGAGGTCAGTTTTAGGAACTGTTTTTTAGCTGTCAGCTTTATTGCACTTAACCTTATACTTTCCTAATGTATCAAAATGTTTTCTAACATAAAACATACAGTGAAAAAGATAACGAGCAGAACGCAGGCAACGGCAAAATGTTTTTCGTTTTCAGTTTAATGCTCAATGAAAGCCACGACACTTTAGTCTTTATACTAGATACTTTTTTGTTGCCATAATGGGGAAAAAATGTTTCTGGTACAGAATTTAAAGTTTTTTTTCACAGCAAATCGAGCCTTTTAAAAGACGACTTGAAAGGGGTGACGGAGGAATTGCTACAAACTATACACATTCCTGCCCTAAAGCCATTACGTAATCCTTAAACTGGAGGAACTTTTCAAAAGCCTCGGAGTCTGAAGCAGGCACATAAAGTGTAATTCAAAAGAAAAAGTAAGGTGGAAAAGAAGAAGAAAGTCCAGCCAGCGCATGCAGGAAAAGAAAGTCCGACAAGAAGAAAAGTTTTCCATTTGTTCGAATGTCGAACTGCAGTTGTTTGAAAGGGAGGCCAGATTGTAGTTGTTTGTGTTCATTTGGTCCCCTTCAACCAGCTGTAGGCGACAACCACTTTCGCACGGATTCTGATAGATTAAGCGAATTTCTGATGATGAAGGAAATCCTATAGACCTCGGAAAACAAAACGAGTTCCAGACATCTAATATTTGAGCTGGAAAGGCAAAAGCATCGATTCCGAGAAATAGGCAAAGATTCGATTTTGTCCTCGAAATAGGGATTCCAAGTTTTACAATTCACAATTTTCGATCCAATATCCTTCTTTCACGGTGTGTGTGGTTTTATAAAAAGACATTCTGGGGGAGAGCATGGGAATGCGCTTTTATGTATTTTATTTATTTATTTTTATAATAAAAACTAACAAAAGTTTTTGAATGTTATAAAAATAGTGTGATATTTCTAGCGTAGTTTTAAAATTCAGAGAACGAGAAACCCCTTAATTCAATTTTGAAAAAAAAAAAAAAAAAAAAAAAAAAAAAAAAATGCTCTATCTGTATTTAACTTTAAGAAATTTTTAAAAGAACAGTTAAGAAATTTTATTTGAGTATTGTACATATTCATACAATTTTGTGGCGTTTTGTTTGTTCCAAAAACCAAGTTCTAGAAACATACTTTACACACACAAAATCCTCTGTATGTGTAAACCTGAATATTCACTACAAAATTTTATGATAAGTCAAATTCCAAGCTCTGGTAAGATATATCTTTATAAGTTGACAATAAGAAGGTATGTGCATTCATACTTATGATATGGTAGTGAGTTCAGTTAGCATTTTTAAACGATTAAAAGGGGTTAAATAGTGCAGTGAATATGAAAACATAACTGTACTGATTTCCCCTTTCCGATATGAGTAATTATAATCTTCATAGATGGGCTATAGCGACGTTTCTATTGTTAGCAGTTAACTAAGGAGGTTAAACTAATAGGCTCACAAGGTTTTAAGCACCCTTTTCCTCTAATAACTGCACTAGCTTTCCGTTTTTGCCCATGGATTTCTCCCCCCGCCATCCAAGGGGGGGGGGAGGGGGTGAAAAATCCCACTTTGGAAATGCCGTTGTTGATGAATGCGTTTAGATTCTAAACGTGCGTGATCATCATTTTTGCTTCTAAAAAAGGAAGATAGTTTAAGTACCACAGGTGGTTTTCTCTGCGATGATACTGTGCTGGCAGGAAAACAACTTTTACAGAATTCACACGCTTTTTTTTTCTTCAAGAATCTACCTACAAGGCCCAAAAAACCGCTTAGTTGCAGACCTGGCAACAAAACACGAATATACCCGTTGAAAAGTTGAGATGGATCTATAACCTTCCGAGTCAGAGCTATAAACTGCTTTCTCTGGAATTTTCTATGCCGAGGTACCAATGAGAAATAGAGATGAACTGACAAAAACAAAGTTACCAAAGCACAAAATTTTCAAACTATCGCCATACACGTGTTTTGGGTTAAAAGAGACCCCCTTTTTCGATGAAGAAAAATGTGAGCGCGGTTTAGTCGATGAAAGAACACCTAACAAAAATACATTTCTTGTCGCGTTTCACTTTACTCCAGAAATACGTGTATGCAACAATTTACATGTTTTGTGCGTTATTAGCCTTGTTTCTATCACTTTATTTTAGGCACAACGGAATTACTTTACTTTTCAGAGGATATAAGATTGATTTACGATTACCTTGCGATTGACTTTGAAATATTGCAACAGCCTGTGATACCGTTTTGAGTGAGTTTACTTGGTTTAATTGTTAGTATCAGAGTAGTACAACTATAGGGTAGTACCCAACTGTACCATTGTCCTAATTTTTGTTAATAATTTAATGTGCTTATTTGTTGTTGTTAGTAATTTTAAGTGCTGTAGTAAATAGTTTTTATCAGTATTTAAGTGCTGTAGTAAATAGTTTTTCCAGTATTTAAGCGTTGTAGTAAGTAGTTTTTTCAGTATTAAGTGTTGTAGCAAATAGTTTTTTCAGTATTTAAGTGTTGTACTAAATAGTTTTTTCAGTGTTTAAGTGCTGTAGTAAATAATTTTTCCAGTATTTAAGTGTTGTAGTAAATAGTTGTATCAGTATTTAAGTGTTGTAGTAAATAGCTTTTTTCTTAAATGTTGTAATTCTTCAATAATCCCCTACCTTTTAGCATGAAGCCAAAGGATTGCCAGATAGCTTGGGAGAAGTGTTGTGACCTTCTCATGCTCGTGATCGAGGCTACTTCGTTTGGATGAAAGACAGCTGCCCGAACCACTAAACCATATGGGACTGTTTTAATTCATATAAGTTCCAACTCCACTAGTCATTATTACGACAGTATAAGAATATTAATCTTTCCACAAGGGCAAGAAAAAGATTTAGCTTCCAATGATAAACTAAGGATTTCCTACCGAAACTCGAATAAAGAGCGACACAGCAAATAAATACAGCACAGAGGAAGCAAAACAAATGCATTGAAGGAGAATTGCGAAACAATTTTTTTAGGAACCTTTAAGGGAATAAAATATCATTATAATAAGGCAGGCATTAAAAAATAAAAGGGAGGGTGGAAAATACTTATAAGCATAACAAATATTTAGCCATTAAAATCATTTCACATCTTACGTTTGAAAAATAATATATCAACATTGTTATCAATATCAAAATGTGAAAATTTTCAGTTATAAGTTTGTTGAAAGGATTTGAAGAACTATCAAAATCAGAGAAAGTTAACAGAAATTAACAGCCCGTCTGCAACTGTGTATGTAAACACCTATAGACAAAGAGCCTTTACTTTTAACCTCATGACATACTTTTGATATCATATTGTATATCTCCTAGAAGAGCAGTGGCGGGGGGGGGGGGGACATTTAGTCCTTGGTTTAAACACCATTGCAAATTCTAATGTGGCAGCATATACACAAATACAGACCTGTTATGGCCAACCTTAATTTATGATAGCGTAGGGAAACAAAATTCTAAGAGGCATAAACAATATAATTTTCTCAAAAAGTTTCGAAACTTTTCGCATTATTCATCACTCAATATATAATGCACATCAAATTACAATTCTTGCCTAAAGTCGGAGTAAATCATACGTTTTTAAACCGGACCTTTCACACAGAATAAATTGCAATCGATCTTAAAATACGGGAGTGAAAAAAAAAGAAAGAGAAGATCGAATCGCCATTAGCGCCTTGCCATTTCTCTCATTAAAGAAATACACTCCATATCAGTAATCCCGTGATATATTTTCTTAGCCATTTCTAAGCTACATAACAGAATAAGAATATCTCCCCTTTCTTCTTGCCGGAATATCGGCTGATCCGGGGAACTTATACCCAAGCATTACGAGCGTTGGGATGTAAGAAACGCTGGTCATAAAATCGGTGTTAAGGGGCTTATCGAGGGAAGAAAAAGCTTTATTATTATACCTTGATGAGATACGTCAGGTTTAACCGAAAAATCTTTTCAACATTTGAGCGTGTGTAGACCTGAAAATAATCACTCGCCACCTGGCGACTAAGGTCGTACTTTGACGACTAAATGAAACATTCAATCGGCCACTTAAACTGTACCGGCCGCATACAAATATTACTTTGTTATTTCTTTTAACAAACCATTTACATTTCGTCGCACTTCGTTTGTGATGCAAAAAACATTCAATTTTCTTTTGAAAAATTGGTGATCTATCATTATTCTGTGTTTAAAAAACATTCATTTGTATGATATTGTATTTACGTAACATTTGTCAATGTTTTTATTAAAAAAAAATTATAAAACATCTTGATAATGTGGCTACTAATTTTTTTTAAAAAAGTGGCTATTAAGATTTTCGATTCTTTAATGTCCATTTTTTTTTTTTTTCACGAACCCCCCGGATTTTCTTTGATAGTATAGAATGAGAATGCAACCATCTGAAAATAGCTAATTTGCAATAAACACGAAAATTAGTTAAATGACATTTATTATCGTAAAAAAGTTTAAAAACTTTGCACAAACTTTCTTAAAATATATTTTAATCACTGGTTCCAAACAAAGTTTTAAAAGTTTCAATTTTAATGAGATGTGTGGAATTTATTTCATGGCTCGTGGATTAAAGTTGCATTGTTCTGGTGTCCGCCTTATTTAGCAAGTCGAAGGTCGCACAGTAACAAAGCACGTGTTTTTAATCCAAAATTCATTTTTATATTTTCTCTGTTGCTCATTCGGAAAATATTAAAAGCCTCGTTTAAAACTCGTTTTGTAAAAGAAAAATTTCAACCCTATGAAAGAATGCAAGTTTCGCGAACGCCATGGTTCCCTCGAGTTTCGCTAAACACAATTTAAAAAATACAGTTCTTAGAAATATTGTTACTTATCATTGAAACCATACCTGGAAGAAAAATATCAACCACTGTTGATAATTTAATGCAGAAAAAAATCTTTTCCCAACAGTCTCCAGGTTAAAAAAAAAAAAGCCTAAAAGAAAGTTTAGACGGCAAAAGAAGGAGGGGGGAAAAAAAAAAAAAAAAAAAAAAACTAGCGACTTTGAAAAACTTTGACCTAAAAATCTGGGAACTCAAGCACGATCATGCGAACAAAAGAATAAATAAAATAAGAGGAGAAGCAAATAAATAAAATTTCTACTTTCAGCAGTTATTTGATGAATTCTTTTTCAGCAAACGTCGACAGTTCGCGCGAGTCGCTATCGGAATGCAATCGCAGGCGAAAGTAATGAAAGTTATTCACCAAATGCATCTAACTCCCCCTTCCTTCTTTCCCTACATCTTTCATTTCTTTTTTCTTTTATTTCACATGGACGAATGGCAACGATTGGTCGCCAATCGATTTCCGTTACTACGACGTGAAGGGAAATGGTTCGGGATTTTCGGCAATTCTAAACTTGCGGTTGCATGCATTAAGTTGGGTGTTTTATCTGCTCACTAATACTTTTGGAGGGAGTTTTTAGTTTTTTTTCTCTTAATTAACTGCATTTAAAAAAAGTAAAGAGGAGAAATGCTGAAACGTTTTCAACAATTTGGTACTTGGAATAGTTGAAACATTTTTCATTTTCTCATTAAAAAAAAAGACACTATGAATGTAAATCAAGCCTTAGCACGATGCCGAATCTTCAATTTTTCTGAGCCGAGGCAATAACTTGAAACTACCGCCCTTACTCATCCTCCTTCAAGTTCTTGTTTCGAGTTCCAACGAAAATAGCGCAGAAATATGGTGTGAATTTCTCGCCCCTCAGAAGCTGCCGCCCGGGCAAGACCCCCGACTTGCTCCCCACAGATTTGACACTGCCTCAGCAACGTATGTGACAGCACGTCACTCAGTGCATTTAATAATTTCAAGTGACCCACTTGAAACAATGCATAAAAATATAAAAAAATGCATAATAAAAGTACCAGTACTAAACACGTCTGTTTTCCCTTCCCCGAAAACCAAATTCGAGGATTTTTTTCCAATGAATTTTCTAATTTTTATGTTTTAACTTAGGAAATTTTAGAGATTGCGGTTTCATGAAGCAATTAATGGAGTCAAAATTGGTATATTCAGTTGTTGCTCAGCGTGTGTTTTTAACCGTTAAAAAAATATTTTTCAGTCCAAATCGGTTGCGTAAACGTGCCCCGGATACGGGGTACGTTTACGGATACCTATTTTGACACTTAACGTGGTTCTGTTAGTGTTTTGAACGAAATGACTTACCATCGCTAAAATAAAGCAAATTTGTCAGACTAAATAGTGTATAAAGTCAGAGCTGAAAGGGCATGAAGACAGCACTACATGATTGTAAGCTGTAAGATACGAATGTGCAACTTAATTTAAATATTAAATGGTAATTTTCAAAACTAAATAGTTAGAAAGTACTAAAACTGTTTGAGACAGTTTGGAGCGAAAAAGGTGTTAGAGGTGTTTAAGTAAAACACAGTTAGAACGATCGTAAAGATGCTCCGATGTTCAACGCGTAAACTTGCCCCTTCGCCAAGATTGGATTTATTTATTTATTTTTAACGTGCAAAAAAATTTAAATAACATTTCAGTTCATTCAAATACAGTTCTCAAAAAAGGAAAAAAATCTGCTAATTTTTATATATTTGTTTTTTCCGAACTAAGTATTATTTATTCACACGGGATTGACGTTTTTTTTTTTTTTTTTTTTTCCTTTCAACTCGGGACCACAGCGAGGAGAGGGGACTTGGCGATACGTAATGAATTTTCCATAGAACCTCATGTTAAACAATTGGTAACGTTTTCTCCGGAAAACGTTTATCGCTTTTTACGTTTTAAGTGTAGCAGGAACCGCACTGCAGATGTATTTTCTTCACATATGAGGGCAGTGAGAAGCAAAGGGATGCAAGTGGCCAAATTAAAAATTAGGAGGTAACCAGTACAAATGGTAGGTGAACCCCTCCTCTGTCTTGGGGCAAGAGATAGAACTAGTAGCCCTGGCAGGCACTGCTGTATAGCATGATTTAGAAAAAAAATTCAATGAAGCCCACCTAGGACGTTATCTTTATACGCGTTTTACTCAAAATTTGAAAATGTTCACTTACATCCCTTTGCTTCTCACTGCCTCATATGTTATTCTTACACCTTTTAACATATAACGAGTGGGTAAAGTACAGAATGAATTATAATTCACAACAATAAGTAGACAGATCTTTAAAAGTAGAAATATCTGCGATTTTTGTAAACTTCCAAATTACCAAAATAGTCACAGCTTCGTGGTTCAAAGATAAACATACTGTTTAAATGAATCATTTTCATGCGTCAGGGAAATTAATACAAAACACCCAAAATAGAAAATTTTCAAATTTCGGAGGGAGGATGTATCCTTGAATCACCCTTGGATATGCCCCTGTAAAGAGGAACTTTTGTTTTCAGTGACGCCATTTATTCCTGTAAAATGTACAAAATCTTTAAATGACTCCTAAAATCTTTATCCTCAAACTACGCTACGGATCAAGTACCTAATTGTCGACAAATCCGTCTAAGAAGCAAAATGAACTCAATATTTTTTTTCTACTATCAAAAATGCTCACAGGGAGAGGGGGGGGGGGGATTTTGGAGCAAGTTGCGCCATCTAAATTTTTGGGGGGATTTTTTAAAATTGTTTTATTTATTTATTTAAATTGATTTATTGATTTATTTTTAATTTCAATTTTTTATTTTATTTCAGTTCATTTTGCTTATATTTTATTTTATTTCAGTTTATTCTGTTTGTATTTAATTTCTTTTATTTATTTAGTTAGTGTGTGTGTGTCGTTGGCGTAGCACAGAACTTTTCGAATAAAATATCAATAATAACAATAATTAAAAATAAATAAATAAATAATATTTTTAAAAAAATAAAAATATATATCTTTTAAAAAATATAATAAATATATTTAAAAAAATTAAAAAATTATAAAAAAGAGAGTTGAAAATAAAAAATAAAAGGGGGTGGGATTTGCGCCATTGAACTTGGGGGGGGGGATTGGGCACCCCTGTCAACTATTATGAACTTCTATTTCTCTGAACTGTTAGGAATCTCTATTTCTCTGAATTGTTTAATGAGCTTCTTTCTTTCTTTTTTATTTTTACTTATTCATTAATTTTTGTTTTTGAGATAAGTATTACACCTCTACACATCATATGCATGCTTTTAAATTAGTTTTAATAGTTTAAATTAAGTTTCCTAAAAAATAAAAAACAATACATTACACATTTGAACTGGTGTGAGGTTCGTAAAAAAAGTTGAAGATGATTTTGGGGGAAAAAGAAAAAAAAAAGAAACCCTTAGGCCTTTAGGCCCGCAAGTTAGTAAATACCATTACATAATGGTATTTATTGTAAAACTTATGAAAGGAAATTTTCAAATATTTATAATTTATTTAATAAACGAAAGGAGAAGATACACTCTAAAAATTGCAGAACCATGAATTTTGATACATGCCTCAAAAATCTGAGGCAAAGTACCAAACTTGTTCCACTGCATTCATTTGCGCAAGAATTCTTAAAATGCAAAACGTAAACATATAACAAAAGATTTCCAAGCGACGGGATCGAGCAAAGAACTGAATGTCATTTACACGTGTTCGAAAAAAAAAAGAAAAAACTGAATAAAAAACCAAAACAAAAATTTTTGATACGAAAAATAGCAGTAAAGACGTCTTTTATGTATAAAAGAATGTAAGGGATAGGAAAGATAGAAACCAGAGTAAGTATAAAAATGATATTACGATTCCGTTCAGGCGCAAAATAAACAGCTCGGAAAAATCAAGAAAAAAAAAAAACTTTTCTTGCGTTTTTTTTTTTTCCTCTCTCTCTTTGCGATAGATTTATTTTCCTCGGTTCCAGAATACTGAAATGAAAACACGACTCAAGAATAAAGAACGGGGGAAAATCCTTCCTCAATTGATCAGAAACCTATAACAAAAAACATCCAACTCATTCATTCGATCGAAAGTTGCTGGAAAATTTCGAATGGAAAAACTGGCTGATAAAATTCCGAAAAGACTTTTTAAAAATAAATTTAGAAGCAATGGAGAAAAAACTGGCAACCGGTGAAGGACTTCATAAAAAATAACGACGGAGAGTGAAAGACATTATATCATAAAAGTTATGAGACTCTATGATTTTTTCATTTCATTTCCACTTTTTTCTCCTCTCTAAATGAAATAAGGGGGGAAAAAAGTGAAATGAACTTTCCCCATTGCCATACCTCATTTGTGCTAGATTCAGCCATTTAGGGATCATTTACAAAGAGAGAATGTTTAAAGTACCGATTTGGATTTTCAAATCGTTATTTGAAACGTTTTGCAGCAAAATTAAATATTAGCGGTTGATACTTTTTTTTCTCAAAAAATGTTATTTATTTTTATTTAAAAACGTTTCAAATTCCTATTTTTTATATAAAAAATTGAATTATTATTACTATTATTTTTTAAATGAGTTACTTATAATAGATTATAAAATTCTTTAAGAAAAGCACATACGAAGTGTTAATCTGAAGTAAGAACTTCAGTAAGCTGTTCAAAGCGCACAACAAGTACTTTTTTTTTCAATGCGCAGCAGAAAAAAGTGTAGTTTTAATTGGTAAGAGCAGTGTTAAATCCCTAAGTATTAAAATGGAGGTAGTAAGCAATTTTTATTATTTTTTTAAACAAAAATTAGATACTTTCAGTAAAGCTAGGACTACAGGTTAAGCGTCATTTGAAGCAATAAAGTAAATAGGTTTACAAAACGTTTCCCATTGTGCTCTGTTATTAGAATTTAAAGTCAATGTGAAATGCACAACAAGAAAGACAGACGTGGGGAACAGAGCAAGACTCTTTTTCAATGAAAAATATTTTCAAACAATAAATAACAATTTAATTAGGTAATAATTTATTTTCCCACAATACTTTAACATTTTATTTCATTTTCTAAAACAAGTTTCCGAAAATGTTTTAAAGCAGATCAATAAATCCAGGCTCCGCCCCCAAATGAGAAACCTACTCCTAAAAACAACCCCCTAAAAATTTTAATGGCGCAGGTTGCGCCATGACTCGTTTAGGTGGGCACCCCTGATAAAATCCCCCCCCCCCGTCGTTCTTTTTCGTTTGCTTCGTTGATGTAAAATACAACCCTGATTCTCTTCAAAATTAACTTCTTGTGGGTGCCTTTGACTAGAATGCCTTCTTCAATTTAATCAATTATAGCAATGAGCTTTTTTTTCCCCCTCAAACATATATCACTGGAATGCACTTACTTTGCATGATGCATATGATCAGAAGCACATTTTCGATGGAAAAAAAATCAACTACCACAACTTCACATAACAGTAAAAATACTTCCCATCAAATCGATCCCATGATGGAATGGAATTCGAAACTTTTTTCGGATAAGCATTCGGAAATGTAGAACCACTGGATTGCGCAAAAGCAACGAACGATCCTGGTAGATGTAAGTACTGTCAGCAGTCCCATCACGGAGGGCTAAGAATTTAAGAAAGATGAGTTCTTCTGTTCTGCAATCGCAATTTGTCTTTCTTGCTTATTAGTCCACGGCAAGGACAGAAAGATAACGAACAGATGCCCCCGCATTCTCTATCAGTAAAGCGATTTATTACCAAGACTCGGTGCACACTGGTTAGAAGATAAGGAAACAAAGATGTAGTATCTGTTTTATCCATATAACTGGACACGGACGTTTTTCATACAATAAATATTGGAAACCGAGATAAAAGAGATTTTTTTTTTAAATATAATTTATGAAGGAAGTAAATTTTTCAGCATATTCGGTAAGAATTATCAGACTCCTATGTAATATACATGAGTGAAAAATGATACACGCGTGAAATATACAGAAAACTTTATCACAAACGGTGAAATGCACTATGCTTAAGATTTCAAGAGATACCGAAAGATAACAATAATCTAAAGCAAAATCATACGATTTTTAAGTAAAGATAAACCGTATAAATATCGAATAATAAGAAAACAAACAAAAAAAAAAAAAAAAAAAAAAAACTCAACTTTTACTACTTTTAAGAAGGCCTCGTTAGCTCAACACTGACAGTTTTGTTAAAACATTTCAAAAAATAAATTGCCCAAATTCTCAGTGTCATTGAAATCCGTACCTTATGGTGGTACATGGATACTGTATGGGGGGGGGGGGGAGATAGCACTAGGTTAAAAGGCCAATGTCTTGTGCATAGCCTCATTTGCGGGGGGGGGGGGGGGGTATTTAAACATTTTAAATCAAATAACTACGAATAGATTTCTACTTCAAAATCCTATTTCCAACATATTCAGATTTGGAAGGAAGTTTAAAAGGAGAACTCTATAATAACTGAACTCCACGCAAATTTATGAGACTACCCCCCCCCCCCCCTCCCGACAAAAAATAAATTAATCACTTCAAATTTTAGTGCCAAAGAAGCCTGGGGTACCCAGTAAAAGGCTTCTGGGTCATTGAAATTTTTAGGGGGTTGTATTAAAAGGCATTTTTGGGGGGGGGGGAGCGCTCCCAATTCGGACGGTCTTTGTGGTGTTAGTGCGCCCTTACTCTTGGGGGAGGACATCCCTGAAGAAGCTGAAGATCATAATGCTGCTTAGAAACAAGAACTGCAGTGCCATTTTCCTATCACTTAGACAGAATCTTTATTGTCAGCATTTTCTGATTCTGGTTTGCGAACTCAGCTCTTAATCGATTTTCAGGTGACCAGGAGGAGACGATTTTCAAGTGAGTAATCGATTTTTAAGTAGTGGTCGAAGCATGGAACACTGCCTTAAAAACGACAATTTAATATTGTGGTATCGAAAAATTAAAGCGACACTTCAGAGTAGCACTGGAAACTAGTAGTAAACTGGTACAACGCTCTCAATTATCGGACCAAGTGTAAAAGACTCAACATCAGGGCTCTCATTCCAACCAACGTACCCCTTTCAGTGTTTTTTTCTTTTAATTAACTTTGCGTACCACAACAAAAAATTTAATTTTGGTAAAATCTATTAAATTCAAGTTTTACTGTTTTCGTTAAAAATAATCAACATTACATTTGAGATAGCAGTTATTACGACTCTCCACATGAGTATCCCTTTCAATACCGAGAGTTGAAAAAAGAATCGATAACTCCCAAGATTGTAAAGCAAAACAAAATGCTTTAATCCATAAAATCTTTAAAGCGGAAAATTCAATTCCATGGAAATTCCGTTGTTGTATCGATAAGCCGATAGGCAAATAATTATTATTTCCAAAACATCTAAAGGTCTCCTTTCCTTTTTTTTTTCCCCCTCTCAATATAATATATATATACCAGCTCTGCCGTGAAGTTTATCGACTTTATAAGATCATTCTCCATCAAAACAGAAGGCGAGTGTTTTTGCTGCCGAACGTAACTTTTCGCTGAAAAGAGTATTAGCTTTCTGTTCGTGTTCGCGATGTGCGTTCCACCCCTTTCCACCACGAGGGAAAGAGTGTGCAGCGAACATCAGCAAGTGCATTTCCTTTCGCAGCAAAATTCTTCAGCTGGCCCATTTTCTTCAGTGGGAGAATGATGGATGGCTTCAACGATAAGCGCTCGCTTCCAAAATTTCAAAATGGAATCCCAGACGGAGGGAATTTGTATCCATCTCGATGGAAGGAAGCCATGCGCGGATACTCTGTTTATTAGACTTGTAGCCGACATTTATTTTGCTTTTGTGTTTATTTTATACTCTTCCTTTTAGCTCGGCTTTTGTTGACTTTTTTTTCCTTCTTCTTCTCAAGCTTCCCAGTTTTGGCATTTTCGCATTCCTCAACAAAAGCTTAATGATGTTTTCGATCAAGTATTCATTCTCGGTTGATATAAAATATTACCCTTAGGATCTTCCCTTCACTTTCTATAAAATCTATCGATAACCAAGAAAAGTGAGAAAACTAGTCGCAACATAACGGAATTTTTCCCCCACCAATATGCTGCTTTTCGCAGAATAGACAGACATGCTGTCCTAATATGTCGACTTGAAAGCTTTTGTTGTAAAAGTTTCATGTTAAAAACGTTTTTTAACACATTTATAATTTATAGAAGGTTGGAATTTCGTATGCAGGGCTTGTACATTGTACAAATATCTAGTAGTGCAACCCCTTTCACTTTGAAATCGAACGTTCGTCCGGACGCCTGTAAGCACTTATGGGTTTGATTAATGTATGTTTATCTCATTGTTAAAAAAATAACAATAAAAAAGTTTCGGCGTAAACAACTGAAATTTCGTATCTAGAATCATACAGCTTCCAACTGTTGCACCTCCCTTTCCGTATTCTATCGGATGTTCCAAAAAGATGTGTTACTCATTGTTTTTTTTATTTAGTTTTTATTTTTTTTAAGGCAGTTAGTTCAATGCAGTGGCGTAAGCAGGGTCAGTTTAGAAAGATCATTTGGGGGGAAGGCGAATGGCAAATGCGTTACATTCCATATTGAGGGGGAGGGGAGATATTGATGAAAATTTAATTAAAAAAAGCTTAAGAAATGAAGCATGTTGTTATTATTATTTTTTAATTAATATTTTTGTGAAAGGATTAAATGAAAGTTTCAAGTTCTTCGAAAAAAAAAAAAAAGAATGAAAAAAAGAAAAGACGAAAAAAAGAGCTGAAATTTTTGATCGCATTTAACTCAACAACTTCTGATTCGTTTGAGGACTGGGGGAGGGAGGGGAGCTATTTTTAGTCTTTAAGATCTTCAATGGTACTTTTTTTGCTGGTAAAAGCAAAGTTGTAACACCAAGGCCATAGGCGGCTCGCACACCAAAAAAGTGAGTGGGTTAAAGGAGGTGCAGGGGGGATGTGTGCAAATTGTGGGAACGGCCACAGTAAGGCCCTTCGTTAGAATTCAAAGCTTAGTTTTTATTTTTATGAAATAATAACATGAGCTAAATACAAAACACACACACTTATTATGGATCAATTTTATGGTTTTTTCGATCGATCGTAAATTTTGAACTTTAAAAAGTGGAGTGGCAAAGCCCTTTTACTTTTGATGGGGCAGTTTGCCCCCCCCCCCCCCCGGTTCGTGACCCGCCTATTTAGATGATGTCCTCTTTTTACTAATCTTCATGCTAGACATGATAAAATAAACAAGCAAAATAGGGTGGAGAATATTGCTCATTTTTGAAACATGAAAATAAGATCGTATCGCCCTCTAATTGGTTCCCTTTTATGGGAAAAATATCATACATATACTCCTACAAAAATTGCGGTCAGATTATATGCCTGTACCACATGTTACGGGTTATGATAATAAAACAATGAAACGATTACAGCCCATTACTTTTTTTTTTAATGGCTCAAAACGAAACTACTGATAAAAAATGTTTCCAGCAAGCAGCAAGATTTTTTTCAAACCTTATAAAAAGAACGAATTAGCACAACATCCTAGTGTACTTTCTAGGAAGAGAAGTGGGGGAAGCACCGGCAGAGAGAGAGAGAGAGAGAGAGAGAGACAGGGACACAAGAGAACCGTTGACCGCAACTGTAACGTCGTCAGCTAAAAGAAGCTACAAGAATTTTTAAACTAATCGACATTAAAAAATAAGACGATTAAAAGATCTGCGTGGCGAAAAAACGAAAAAAAAAAAAAAAAAAGAGGGGAGGGGGGGGGGGGCGGGGTTCGAAGTTGAAGGTCCGATTTTTGTCCGAGGCAAAAAGTTTCCAAAAATTTTCCTCTAACAACAATCTCTCCCCCACCTCCCCCCCCCGTCTCTGAAACACATACTCCAGATTTTAGTTCAACCTTTTTAAATGAACAATAAAGAACGAACACAGACGCATTTTGACATCATTTTACGTTGTCTGAAACTCGAACATGAACGTTAATTTAAGGCTCCCAGTAAAACATCGACTGCTACAAAATCGAGAATATTCCGATAAAGTGGACGTCAGCGCTTATTATTATTATTTTTTAAATAAATGTAATAAGGCTATAAGAAATTAAAAAGAAAAACTTATTTTAACATTCTTTCAGAAAGAAAATAGTAAACAAAAAAAACCTAGTCGTAAAAACGAAATCTTCACCAAAAAAAAAAAAAAAAAAAAAAAGCTAGCGCAAAAGCAAACTTTATAAAAAGTCGCGATCGTAAAAGCGACATCTTTTCGTATAAAATACGGAAATCGCACATTTTCAAACACAAGTATGTTTATTACATTTCATTTTCCATCGTTTTAAGAAACTTATTTCCAAAAACGCGGCAAAACTTTCAAGATTTGTTTTCTCGGAAAGTACGAGGACGACTTCAACGAGATTCTTTTTTTCCTAATTTATTCCCCCCCCCCCACAAGAAAAATTGGATTTCCTCCCCCTCCAGGTTTCAGTCGCTATTTCACTAAAAAAAAAGTTTTTTTTTTCAATCGACTGCTTTTAAAACAGTCGTTTTACAGCTAGTCGTTTAAAATGGTCGTTTTCGCCAACATTTTGGCTAGTTGCTTTTGTAGTCGTCAGTGGCAACCCGACATAAAGGGTTCGATAGCTCGGTTGTCCATACGTTGTGTAGGTACATGCACATGCGGGGCGTGCCGAAAAACAAGTCAACATTCGCTCCGGGGTGAGTAAAATGGAAATCCTCAACATGAACGGTCCACTTTCTCGATTAAGTTTCAATTATTTACAGTTTACACCTTCGTTTTTAGCTTTTGATTGCCCTTCGTTATTAGATTTTGATTTTTCATCTAGACCGGTGCTGCACTTTGAACAGCAATTGTAGTTAAGGATGCAATATTTTCAGGTCCAGATCTATAAGTTTTGAGCCCACCCGCAACAAATTCTGTAGGGCCCCTACACAGAGGCCAGCAGTGTATATTTGTCAGCGTGATAAGTCTTAGTGCTAGTTTTTTAAATAATTTTCTTGGCCGTTGGGCCCCTTAAGGACGTGGGCCCCCCTTTACTGCGGGTACGCAGATCCGGGACTGAATATTTCATGAGCCTCTGATCTTTCGACACAAAATTATTTTCAATTAAAATCTGAAGTTAGGTAAATCTGGGCTATACAAAACGCATCGAAATTACTTATTTTTCAGCATATTCAAAGGTAGAGTAACAGTAAAAAATGGTTATAGAGTATTCAAATTTATAATAAAACATTCCCTTAGTTAAAAACCGACTTTCACAAATGCAGGAAAAAAGAACAACAAAAAGAAAAATCATTGGCAATTACGAAAAGCCAAAAAATGAACACATAAAAATAATTCAAGAAACACTTTCAGTCCCCATTCTTGATTACTCCCATCTCCACGAGAAGAAAACAACGTAAATGGAATGCTCAAGAAATTCCAAAAACTCAATCGCAAAGCATCCTAGAGTCTAGACAAGAAATGGGATCACCCTGCTCCGTACTGCTAATAGCCTGTACGCTTGATTAATCGTATCGCCACGTTTCACTGATGGCTCCGGAAGCGATATCCAGGCTTCAATTTTTCACCCATTCTTAGGTGGCCTTTTGTTTCTTAATCCGACAGAGGATTCGTATGAAGTAGCAAAATGAAAGCAACATATTTTGCTGATAGCAGGAGCGCCATTTTTAAGCCAGGCACACTGAGAAATGAGCTCCCCATAATAGAAAATTAATATCGAGAACGACGCATTCGAGAATTTAAAGGAAAATTAATTGAGAAGACACGCTAGATAAGGTAAATAAAAATAAGATGTTTTAAAACTTTTCAGGAAGAAAATTAGCAACTGCTATCAGCCAGCTAGGAGGAAACAGCACATGGATTTATGCAATTACTTTTTTTTTTTTTTTTCAAAGTGTTTTTACGAAAATGAATGCAGATTTCTCCAAAAGGAAAAAAAAAAACCAGCAAACCATTTTTGATTTCTATTGCAAGTGCTTCTCTTCCGAGGACATCAATTTATTAAGGATTTGTGATATTTCAATGGCAAGACTCTTCTTTGATGCTTGAATTTTAGTTTTAAATTTATGAATTTTCATGAAAAAGAGGAATTTTTTCTGGAACTTTTTTAAAATGTGGAAAAAACGCGTCGGATGTTCAAAAGAAATTTGAATGAATAAAAACTTTGTGTTCTATCTGGTAGTACATTTCCACAATGGAGTATAATATATGCGCCAGGATACAACACGGACACTTCATCTTACAACGAGTGGGGATAAATAAGCAAAACAATACGAATCTGATAAATAAACCGCCCATATGATGACACGGCAGGAATATATAATTTTTAAGAGTGAATTAATTCGTTCCATCAGCCTTGAAACTTATCAAAATACCTTTTCAAAATAAAACATAAATCCTTAAAAACACGATTGTAGGCTATTTTAGAAAGGTATGGGATTCAAGGATTCCCCCGAGGAAATAATTCGAAGTTGAAGTTTCAAAAACCAATTTTAGACGATTTTTGAACATGTTAGAAAAGGAGGGGGATGGATGGGTCAGTAAATTTTTTCAAAATTGAACTTCTAAAATGTAATTTTATAAACGCGATTATAGGCCGCCTTTTGGGCAGAGTTTAGGGAAAGGATGGAGTTCAGAGAGTTTTCGATGGCAGTTTTTAGAAATTGAAGTTCCAAAAACACAATTTCAAACGATTTTCGGTGGTGTTGCATGGAAGGTACTATGGGTTTTTTTTCTGAAGAAAAAACGTGATTGCAGGTCATCGTTGATAACTTTAGAGGAAAGGATGGAGCTATTAGGGACTCACAAGCGGCATTTTTTTTTCAAAATGAAAGTTTCGAAAATGCAATTTATTAGGCCATGTTTTGTACCATTAAGAAAAGGAATACGATCAGAGACCGCTTCTCCTCTTGCTCTTTGGCAGGCATCCCTATAGACCAAGAGCTGACCCCCCAAAACACGATTTATCTCTTTTATGGCTTGTGGCCGGTTAAAATAATAAAAAATGCAATGAAAAAACTTTGGCTCTAATCCCCCCCACTAATTTTGGGTCACACGGCTGTGTGGGTGGATGAAAGGTCAAAAAAAAGAAAAATATTAAAGTGATGAGTTAAATGGCTAAAAATTATATAATAACATTAAATTAATTAGAAAAAATACGTAGCAAATTTCTCCCCCAGCTATGTTGGGGCGAACGTGGTGCTCCCCACTGGTAAAGTATCGATTATCAAACTAAAAAAAAGATGATCACTTTCGTGGGGGGGGGGGGGAATTTTACAGGGTATTAGTTTCATTATTTTGATTGCCAAAAAAAAATTCCCCCCCCAGTAACTATGGGTCAATTTGTCAAAATAATTTTTTCGGTCCTCTTTATTTGGTCCAAGTCGAGTATTATTCAAACTTACGCATGACTGTTTAAGTTGCAAAAAAACCCAAAGTTTGAACGTCTATTCGTTAAAAAAAACTCGTAGCAATTCCCCCCCCCCCACACCTATGGAGGGAGTTGCTACGCGGTGCGCGGTTTTACAACGTGGTGCCCCCCCCCCAGGGGTGAATCATCAATTGATTAAATAAAAAATGATCACTTTCGTGGAGGGAATTTTACAGAGTATACACTTAATTGTTTTAATTGCTAAAAAAAAAATCTCCCTTCCCCAGCAGTTATGAGTCTACTAGCTGCATTGCCAGGCATTGCACGCTCTACCTCAAAAATGTACGTGTATTCGGCGTTCCAAACATTTTATACAATTATATAAATTTTCCCGTTTTCATTACATTTCTTATAGACCAAGAGCAGAGCCCCCAAAACAAGATTTATCTCTTTTATTGCAGGTGGCCGGTTAAAATAATAAAAAAATTTAATTAAAAAAACTTGGCTCTAATCCCCACCACTAATTTTGGGTCACACGGCTGCGTGGGTGGATGAAAGGTCAAAAAAGAAAAATATTAAAGTGATGAGTTAAATGGCTAAAAATTATATAATAACATTAAATTAATAAGAAAAAACACGTATCGAATTTCTCTCCCAGCTATGTTGGGGCGAACGTGGTGCCCCCCAGGGGTAAAGTATCGATTATTAAACTAAAAAAAAATGATCACTTTCGTGGGGGGAATCTTACAGGATATTAGTTTCATATTTTGATTGCCAAAAAAAAAATCCCCCCCCCCCCCCCCCAGTAACTATGGGTCAATTTGTCAAAAAAAAAATTTTCGGTCCTCTTTATTTGGTCCAAGTCGAGTATTATTCAAACTTACGCATGACTGTTTAAGTTGCAAAAAACCCAAAGTTTGAACGTCTATTCGTTAAAAAAAACTCGTAGCAATTCCCCCCCCCCACACCTATGGAGGGAGTTGCTACGCGGTGCGCGGTTTTACAACGTGGTGCCCCCCCCCAGGGGTGAATCATCAAATGATTAAATTAAAAATAAATGATCAGTTTCGTGGAGGGAATTTTACAGAGCATACACTTAATTGTTTTAATTTCAAAAAAAAAAAAAAAATCTCTCCCCCTCCCCCTCCAGAACTATGGATCAATTTGTCAAAAAAAAAAAAAAAAAAAATTTTTTTCTCTTTATTTGGTCCGAGTCGAGTACCATTTGAACTTCAGCCTGACCGCTTAAATTGCAAAAAACAAAGCTTGGATGTTTATTCGTTAAAAAAACTCGTAGCAAATCCCCCCCCCATCTTTTTGTGGGGGAGGGTTGCTAGGCGGTGCGCAGTTTTACAATGTGGTGCCCCCCAGGGTTGAACTATCGATTGATTAAATAAAAAACAAATAACTGTCGTGAGGGAATTTCAGAGTATACATTTAATTGTTTAATTGTAAAAAAAAATCTCCCCCTACCCCAGTAATTATGAGTTTATTTCACAAACAAAAGTGATTTTATGTTAAAATTGCAATAACGATTTTTTTTTTACTTGTAAATTTTAATGCGTTAATCCGATGCGTTAAATGAATTTTTAAAATAATAATTTGATAATTCATATAGATTTATTTACCTTCAGCATATTGGTTGTGATAGTGTCTATCTAGTTTGATAAAAATATTCCTACAATCTCGATGATCTGCTTCTGTTAAGAACTCGAAAAATCTAAATCACGGAATCTCAGTTTTCAGTGTTTTCGAATCTTTGAAACTTTTATTCCTTCAAATAAAGTTTCTGTCAAAACATTCAATCTTTTATCTAATGGCTAGCTACACTTAAAATTACCCTTTAAAACACTCATAATATAAAAACATCAAAATATATTTTTGAAAAAAGGATTTTTTTACGTTTTCAGTTTAAGGATGCGGTACAGCGTGCTCCGAAAAGAAAAACCAACAGCTATAACGACTTCACTGTGTTGGCTACAGTTGATCACTGACGAAACCGCCCTCGAATAGCAAGAAGAAATCATCACAGGCGTATACTTTCCCCTTCCTTCTTTTCATGCTAAGCACACAATGGTAGAAGCAGATGTACGGACGCTGAATTGATTCTTTTCATTTTGAAAAATATTTCAAAATTTCTAATTCAAATTAATTTTTTTTTGGGGGGGGGGGTTCCTGCTACAATCAAATGTAAACTCTGAGAAAATCCCCCCTCTCTACGAAAGTAATCTTTTTTTTTATTTAATCAATCGATAATTCACTCCTGAGGGGGGCAACAAGTTCGCCCCAACATAGCTGGGGGGAGGATTTTTTTTTTTTTTTTTTTTTTTTACCGAATAAATAATTGCAATTTTTTTTACAATTTAAGAGGTCATGGGAAAGTTCGAATAGTTCTCGACTCGGACCAAATAAAGAGAAAAAAAAATTTTTTGGACAAATTGACCCATAGTTTACTGGGGGGGGGGGAGATTTTTTAGCAATCAAAATAAAGAAACAAATACCCTGTAAAGTTCCCCATCCCCAACTCCACGAAAGTGATCAAATTTTTTGATTTTAACAATCGATATTCCCTTCTGGGGGGGGGGGGCTCCACATTCGCCCCAGCATAGCTGGAGGGGGGTTGCTATGTGGTTTTTTTTATTAATTTAATGTTATTATATAATTTTTAGCCATTTCACTTATTATGTTAATATTTTTCTTTTATTTTGACCTTTCATCCACCCACGCAGCGTGTGACCCCAAAAATAGTGGGTGGGGGGGGGGGGGTTAGAGCAAAAATTTTTAATTACATTTTTTTAGCTATTTTAAACCGGCCACCCGCCATAAAACAGATAAACCGTGTTTTGGGGGGCTCAGCTCTTGGTCTACAGGGACAACGGATTCGAACTGAAAAATTCATTTTGTGTTGAATTGAGGAAGGCTATAGGCTATAATAACATTGCGCTTTGACTAATAGGAGTGGAGCAGCAATAAGAAATGTAATGAAAACGGGAAAATTTATATAATTGTATAAAAATGTTTGGAACGTCGAATACACGTACATTTTTGAGGTAGACCGTGCAATGCCGAGCACTGCAGCTTGTAGACTCATAATTGCTGGGGAGGGGAGATTTGTTTTTGCAATTAAAAAAATTAAATGTATACTCTGTAAAATTCCCTCCACGAAAGTGATCATTTTTTATTTAAGCAATCGATAATTCAACCCCGGGGGGGGGGGCACCCACGTTGTAAAAACCGCGCACCGCGTACCAACCCCTCCGTAGGTGGGGGGGGGGGATTGCTACGAGTTTTTTTTTTTAAGGAATAAACGTTCAAACTTTGGGGTTTTTTTTGCAACTTAAACAGTCATGCGTAAGTTCGAATAATACTCGACTTGGACCAAATAAAGAGGAACAAAAAAAATTTTTTTTGACTAATTGACCCATAGTTGCTGGCGGGGAATTTATTTTGGCAATCAAAATAATGAAACTAATACCCTGTAAAATTCCCCCCCCCCCACGAAAGTGATCATTTTTTTTAGTTTGATAATCGATACTTTACCAGTGGGGGGCACCACGTTCGCCCCAACATAGCTGGGAGAGAAATTTGCTACGTGTTTTTTCTAATTAATTTAATGTTATTATATACTTTTTAGCCATTTAACTCATCACTTTAATATTTTTCTTTTTTTTTGACCTTTCATCCACCCACACAGCCGTGTGACCCAAAATTAGTGGGGGGGATTAGAGCCAAAGTTTTTTCATTGCATTTTTTATTATTTTAACCGGCCACAAGCCATAAAAGAGATAAATCGTGTTTTGGGGGGGTCAGCTCTTGGTCTATATTTCTATTATTTTAAATTAAAATAAAATGTTGTGGGAAAGTCTCTCTAAGCTTTTCCTTTTCCAAAAACATTTGAAAGTTTCATTTTTCGATACTAATATATTTTATATTTCTCTCATAACATTTTTTTTTATTTGTTGAAATAGTTTTGCTTTGCTCCGTAACCTTTCACTTGAACATTTAACTATTAGTGTGCCTTCTCATTACAATCCTTTACATTCCTCCCCCCCCCCCTCCCTTTATCTTTTCTTCTAATTGAAACATATTTCGGCGGTTCATGTAATTTTTTCCCACTTTGCTGAAATTTTCGATACAAATGCTAAAAAAAAAACTAATAATAATAAATAAATTAATATATATATATATATATATATATATATAAGATGTCGGCAGCACCTATTTAGATATACAGTCGGACCTCCATATATCGAAGTAGCAAATTGCCGGAAAAAAATTCGATATATAGAAATTTCGATATATAGAAACAATCTTATTTTATCATAAAAATCTCCTAAAACATTAAAATTAAAGCTAATTTTCGTACATGAAACACAATTTCTAATTTATACGAGCATTAGATTAAGTAAAAGTTAATAATTGAAAAATTAACAGAAATTACATTTTTGTGCCTTCATACATCTTCATTCTTCGGCAGTTCAACTTGATTCGCCACATGAGGAGATTTTCGTTTTGACAATGTAATCGAGAGAAAAGTAAAAAAATCAATCTACTTAACTTGAATGATTTCTACTGAAGATAAAAAGACTAGGAATGATAATCAACAGAACAAAAAGGATAACTTGAAACTGATTTTAAAGTGTTACCGGTTACAACTAAGATTTGAAATAAACTTGAGGGAGTTTAAGAACTCCAGAACGGAACAACGACCTACCTACACACCCCTCAAAAGCCAGATTTCTTATGAGTTTCTTAGCAACCTTTAGTAAACATAATTTTCACCCCTAACCTTCATTTTTCATGAGACAAACAGTCTAAAGCTAAAAAAAAATCTACAAATGTCTCAAAATAATTTCGATATATAGAGATTTTTTCGATATATAGAAACAATTTTTCTATGTAATGAACACTGAAATTTGCTGGGATTTCGATGCATAGAAAATTTCGATATGTGGAAGTTCGATATATGGAGGCTCGACTGTATTAATTTACTTATTCATATTTTTGAATTAAGGCCTGCAACAGGTTTCTACTCTTTTTTGTGCCTTAAAAAAATGTTTAAAGCATACGTTTCGGCAGAACTTAGGTGTTTCCATCGGCCACTCAAAACGAAAAATAATCGACCATCGGCCGTCTCGGAACAATTGGCATCGACCAAAATATGTCATTGGTCAAGCTATTGGTTATTGAAATATAAACAGATTTCTACGTTCTAAGGAAGGTAGGTTGTTTTCTTTGCACTGACACTGTGTTAAATCCCTTGCATACATTAAAGTAGAGGGCGCGTTGGCAGTGTGCGTCAAGTAGGTGCGCACACGTGTCCCTATGTCATAAAAACTGATTTTGATTATTTTTGCCTGTTAGTAGTTAGTTGTTCGTTTTTGTTGGTTGTTTTCAGTTGTATTTTCTGTTAATGGTTAGGGCGGTGTTTTCAGTTTTTTAAGTTCATTATATGATTTTATATTTACACGTTTTTAATAAATGTATTGTTTTGTTCGAAATGAGTTTATTGCCTATTGAAATACAGTCCACATAACCTACACAAGAGCATCGTACAGTTTGGTCCGTGCGACCAGGATTGAATTCCATTGGAACTGAATTGTGTTTCAGTTGTGATCTGTTTTTGAAATTTGAAAGAAATTGGAAATTTGCAATGACGGAACCTGCAACGAAAGTTTCTGATTTGACAATACTGAATAGAAAACGAGGAGCCATCAAAGGCCAAATTACTAGGATTGAAAATTGTGTCAATGCTGAAACTCCGCCCGATTCGAAGTGTTAGAATTGAAATTGTCTTCATTGAACAACTTGAAGGAAAAGATAAATTCCTTACGAAATGAAAGTTTTTGTAGTCTTCCAAATGACAAAGACGTGGAAGATTTTGAAGAACCTTAACAGAGGTCGAAGATTATCTAGAAGAAACTGAAGTAAGTATCTTCAATTTGTTAAATATTCAAAATACTTCAAGTAGTAAGGCTGAAAAAGTTAATAGCGAATCAATCGCGAATGCTAAAATTAAGCTACCAAGTATTTCATTACCGCTTTTTTCGGGGAAATATACCGAATGGTTAACATTTAAATCGCAGTTTATTACTTTAATTGATAGTAATAAACAACTGTCGGATTCCCAAAAACTGTTTTATTTGCAGTCGGCGTTGACAGGAACGGCGAAACAACTGCAAAATATTAATGATTCATATTCTTCTCTGTTTGAAGCATTAAAAAATAGATATGAAAATAAAAGATTGATTGTTCAAAAGTCATATATCTGAAATATTAAATGCAAACAAATTAAAGTGTGAAAATCCTAAGGATTTGCGTTATTTAACGGATAATTTGCTTAATAATTTAAGAGCTTTAAAACAGTTAGATTTGAATATGAATGCTCTATCAGAAGCAATTTTAATGAATGTTATGCTGCAACGGCTTGATGAAGAATCAAGAAAGGTATTTGAAATGTCTTTGGATTGTAATGATCTGCCAAATTGGGAAAAATTCATTGAGTTTTTATTGAAACGTATTCAAGCGCTAGAGAATGTTCAACGTAGTGTTCCCGTTGCAAAATTTAAACAAGAATGTATACCTAAACAAAAAAGTTTCGTGTTGCAAAATAACAATGTTGTTTGTCCTGTATGTAATCAGAATCATTTAACTTATAAATGTAAGAAATTTCTAGATTTACCTGTACAAGAAAGATTAAATTTAGTTCGTAAATTGCAATTATGCTTTAATTGTTTAAGTAAACATAGAAGGTCAGAATGTTCTAGGTTAGATTATAAATGCCGAATTTGTTCAAATTCTCACCATTCTATGCTTCACGGAGCTAAGTTTGCAAAGCCGAATTTGTTCAAATTCTCACCATTCTATGCTTCACGGAGCTAAGTTTGCAAAGGTAGATTTTGATAAAAGTAAGAATCCCAAAACGTTTGTGAATAATTCCCGACATAACGTAAATTCGCGTTCAGAGCAATTTAGTACAGTAAAGGCATTAGAATCCGAGGAACGGGTTTCGAATGAAGAAAATAAAATCGGTGCATGCGGGAATAGTAGTAGGGATTCGCAGAATTGTTTTACTCAATGGGGAAGTCAGTCAAATGTTCTGTTGTCGACTGCAGTTATTTATGCGAAAACTGCAGACGATTCCTTTTTGCCCTTTCTTACAATTTTAGACACAGGATCTGAAATTTGTGCCTGCACACAGGAAGTTGCAGACTTGTTAAAATTAAAGAGTCGGTTGGTTAACTTTTTAATTACGGGATTGAATGGAGCGGGTTTAAAAGTTAAAAAAGAAATAAATGTGATTATTTCAAATAAAAGTAAGAGCTTTCAGAAAACTATTAAAATGCTGGTAATACCCAAAATTACGAATTTGACCCCATCCAAACATCTTGATATTTCCAACCTTAAACTTCCACAGCATTTAATGTATGCTAATCCTAACTTTTTCGAACCGCAGCGCGCTCAAGTTTTGTTGGGTGGCAATGTATTTTATGAGTTATTGCGAACGGGACAAATTAAAGTGAAAGACAGTTCGGTAATTTTGCAGAATTCAGTATTCGGCTGGATTGCTACGGGAACACTTAACAATAGAGAAAACAATAATTTTAAATGTTACGTAGTAGAGGATAAAACTGAAGCAGCTTTAAAGCAATTTTGGACTCTTGAATCTTTCGGCATTAAAGACGATTCAAAACGCTCAGATGAAGATGCCGCTTTAGAAGTTTTTAATAAAACGGTACGCTATAACAACGAACGATATGAAGTTAGTTTTCCTTGGAAGAAAAATGGGAAGGAATTAAATGACAATTTTGAGGTAGCAGAAAGGCGGTTTCAAGGTTTAGTCAAGAAAATGAAACGCGATAAGTCTTTGTATATTCAATACAGTGAAATTTTGAAAGAGTATTTAGCGAACGAAATAATTGAAGTCAAGGATCCTGAAAAACGTATTGATAGACCTGTTTTTTATCTTCCTCACCATGCAGTATTCAAGCAAAAAAGTGTTTATACTAAATGTAGGATAGTTTTTGATGCTAGTTCAAACGACGTTGGACAACTGTCACTAAATGACTCTTTGGTCTGGTATAAATTTGAACCCGCATATTTTTCAACTGTTGATTTACTTTAGAATTAACAAGATTGCCATGTTATCGGATATAGAGCATGCGTTTTTGCAAATATCTCTAAACGAGTTTGATAGAGATGTGGTTCGATTCCTTTTTGTTAAACATGATCCTAATAAGAATGACAATGTAGAAGTAGTAGTTTATCGTTTTTTACGTCTGACATTCGGAATAAATGTGAGCCCTTTTTTGCTGTCTGCAACCATTAAAGAACACATCAAAAAGTATGAAGAAGCCTATCCCGTTACTACTGAAGTACTCAATACCTGTTTTTACGTTGATGACCTTGTTACTGGTGCAGACAATATAAATGATGCTTTAAAAATTTCTATCGAAGCAAATAACATAATGAAAAAAGCTAGTATGAATCTCCGCAAATGGATTTCGAATGATGAAGTGTTGATGAAAATGTGGGAAGAACGAGAATTTAATATTTTACCGAGTAATTTCTCAAATAACTGTAACGAACCAAGTAAGGTTCTCGGACTGCCGTGGGACATCAAGGAAGATACTTTCGCTATAGAAGTAAAGGATTTGCTTGAATTTATCAAGACCGGAAAGAATACAAAACGATTTGTGCTGCAAGTAGCAGGTAGAATATTCGATCCTCTAGGATTTGTGACACCATACACCATCAGAATTAAGTGCCTGTTTCAAGAATTATGGATTCGAAAAATTTCCTGGGACGCTGAGCTGCCAGATGACATTTTAAAAATCTGGAATCGCTGGTGCTTTGAACTTCCTACATTGTTAAAACTCCAAATTCCCAGAAACGTCCTTGATTGTGCAGAACTTTCAAGTTGTGACATAGAATTGCATACCTTTTCGGACGCCAGTCCTAAAGCTTACGGTGCCGTCGTGTTTGTACTGATAAGATCTGATGACAAAGTGATTGTGAACTTTCTTACATCTAAAAGCCGTGTGGCTCCGTTAAAAAAGATTACTCTTCCAAGAATGGAGTTGCTAGGAGCTTTACTTGCTGCTAGATTAGCAAATGAAGTTGCAAAGGTGTTTGAGCGGAAAATATCCCCTCCTATGTACTTTTGGACAGATTCTCAAATAGCACTATACTGGATTAGAGGTTCAGTTTTGAAGTGGAAAACCTTCGTCTGCAACCGTGTGAAGGAAATTCAGGAACTTACAGACCCCGATAAATGGTTCTTTTGCGTAAGTCGTGACAACCCATCTGATGCTTTGACGAGAGGTATCAGTATAGATCAGCTGTTAGAAAACACAGCTTGGTGGTATGGCCCTACATTTCTGAAATCCGTGAACATTTATTCTACTGATCATCTTTCAGTGGTTCCCGAAGAGGGAGCAATCGATAAAGAACTAAAACCGAACTTAAAAACTGAACCAAATGAACATTTAATGAACTTGATTGCGAGAAATGAAAATTCTGTTTTTGATTGCATACTTAATAAGTCAAATAATTATATGAAACTTATTCGTATTGTAAGTTTTCTTTATAGGTTTATTTATAATTGTAAAAATCCAAAGTCCAAGAAAATAGGTCCTTTGTCTATTGATGAATCTGCTAATGCAGAAAATTGGTTAATACGTTCTCTCCAGGAAGGTGAATTTTCTGATGAGTTTAAAAGGTTAACAAATGGTAAACAAGTTCACAGCAGAAGTAAACTTTCCTCTTTAAATGTGTTTTTGGATAAAAATAAAGTAATGAGAGTAGGGGGGAGACTGTCCCATGCAGATTTATCTTATGCAACCAAACATCCTATGGTTTTACCTGCAAAATATCCTTTAACAAGTATAATTTTAAGAAATGTTCATCTTAAATATCTTCACGTAGGTCCCCAAGCTCTTTTACATCAAGTTAGACAAAAATTTTGGCCGCTAAATGGCAGAAATAGTTGTAGGAAAATTGTTCGTAACTGTGTGATCTGTTTCAAAAACAGACCTGTTACTGTTAGTCAAATCATAGCTGAATTGCCTAAAGACCGGGTAAATCCTAGTTATCCCTTTTTTGCCACTGCGATAGATTTTTGTGGTCCTTTCTTTATCAAATTTAAAAATCAAAGGAAGGGTGTATTAAATAAAGTGTATGTTGTTGTTTATGTTTGTCTAAGTACTAAAGCAATACACCTGGACTTTGTAACTGATATGACTACACAGGCTTTTATAGCAAGTTTGAAACGTTTTTTCGGCAGCCGAGGAAAATGTTCAAAAATCATTACTGATAATGCTAAAACGTTCGTTGGTGCCAATGTCGAAATCAAGCGATTGCAAAAAATGGTTAGAATTCCTGATGAAACTTTGTCAAATTATTTTCTAACAGAAGGTATTCAGTGGAATTTCATTCCTCCTAGATCGCCCAATTTTGGTGGCATTTGGCAGGCTGGGGTGAAATCGTTCAAATTCCATTTAAAGAGTGATTGGCAGTCAAAATTTAACTTTAGAAGAATTTATTACAATTTTGTCAGAAATCGAAGGTGTTTTAAATTCCCGGCCTCTCATACCAATGTCATCAGAAATGGACAATTTTGAAATATTAACACCAGGTCACTTTCTTATTGGCAGACCTATCACTACCCTTAGTGAACCACAATTGATTGATGTTAAGGAAAACACCCTTTCTAAGTGGCAAAGGATTACCAAATTTAGTCAACAAATTTGGAAGTTATGGAAAAGGGATTACTTAACCCATTTACAACAGAGAAATAAATGGAAATTTAGCAAAAATGATGTTAAAACAGGGACTCTTGTTCTCATTCGAGAAGAAAACTTGCCATCGACAAAATGGTGTGTTGGCAGAATCATTGAGACGAACATTGGTCGTGATAATAGAGTTCGAGTAGTAAAATTATGTTTGCCAAGTGGAAGCACACTAGTAAGAAATGTTAGAGATGTTTGCATTCTTCCAGTTGAAGAAACTGTTTAATTTTTATATATAGTTTTGGAATTAGGATGTTTACTAGTTTGTGCTTGAGTAAGTAATGTTTAATTTGTTCATGTTATCAACTGTTATTTTGAACTTTTTGTTTTGAATGTTGTATTGAAATAGTAATTTCAATCGCGGGGGAGTGTTAAATCCCTTGCATACATTAAAGTAGAGGGCGCGTTGGCAGTGTGCGTCAAGTAGGTGCGCACACGTGCCCCTATGTCATAAAAACTGATTTTGATTATTTTTGCCTGTTAGTAGTTAGTTGTTCGTTTTTGTTGGTTGTTGTCAGTTGTATTTTCTGTTAATGGTTAGGGCGGTGTTTTCAGTTTCTTAAGTTCATTATATGATTTTATATTTACACGTTTTTAATAAATGTATTGTTTTGTTCGAAATGAGTTTATTGCCTATTGAAATACAGTCCACATAACCTACACAAGAGCATCGTACACACTGCACTAGCAGAGAAAACTCTTTTACGGAAATACATTTAACAGTAGTCTGGAAAATCCGAGTCTCATAAGTCCGAGGTACCGTTTAATTCGAGGTGCTTTATTTATATTTTCAGGAATATTTTTTAAAAGCTAAAATGATTTCATGCAAATTTCATTTCAAATAAAATATTTGAAATAAAATCTGAAAATCAAAAAATTTTGTTAATGTAAAACTTTCTTAGCGACACACAAAAGAGTAATATAATGGTGTTTAGCGGTCAGCATCAACAACATTTGCCAAATGGCTCAATATGTTCATTGACTAATAGAGATGGATTAATAGATGCCTTGGAAATAACTTGATACGAAAAAATACTTTTAATATTGTTCTGACTCAAAGAACGAATAATCAGCCCTTTTGGAATATCTGATTGCAATCAACAAGAAAAAATGCACAACTTTACGTTGCATGAGTTTTGTATATGATATTTTAACCTACTATGGACTTACCGTTTTTGTATTATGCGAAATACTTATATATACACACACACATCCATACAAATGTCTGCATTTTTTTCAGAATTATCGTAAAATTTTTGACAATTAAAAATAAAACCTTTATGTCTGTGGACAAGAAGTGAAAGAGTGGATTTTCCGAGGTTAATTAGCACTCAGGCATCGATTTATGTTAGCGGAGTGAATGGGTCAGATTGATATACGAGTAGGCTGAGAGTGTACTCATTGAAATGGTCAATAATTCTTCTGAGTGATATTACTCACTGCAATTATTAGTAGAGTGGAACTGTTTCAGATTTCAGGTAACCGAGACAGCGTTGCGATTAAAGTTAGATTCGCTCAGTTTTCCAAGTTTCCCAGCTGATTTTGCAAAAAAAAACCCAGGTTTATCAAAGTCAATATACAATTATATAAGGATGTCCACTGCTTCTATACCCCCCCCCCAGGAAACGATGGCATACCCCCTCAAATACTCAGCACATCTCAAAAATGATATCCAAAATAAATAAATAAAAAGACCACTACCTACCCCATCCCCCCCATAGGCATTAGGAAAAATAATCTATTCAAAAATAAGCTCCCCCCTTATAGTGGGGGGGGAGCTTATTTTTAAAACATGAAAATAAGGTCTTCCTATTCTCTAATTTAATTCCTTTTGATGCAAAAAAGAAAAAAAAGCCCCCCCCCCCAAAAAAAAATGGGAAAATAGAATTATTGATCAAACATTTTGTAGGTCAAATCAGATTTTTTAAATGGGATTTTTTAAAATTGTTTTATTTATTTATTTAAATTGATTTATTGATTTATTTTTAATTTCAATTTTTTATTTTATTTCAGTTCATTTTGCTTATATTTTATTTTATTTCAGTTTATTCTGTTTGTATTTAATTTCTTTTATTTATTTAGTTAGTGTGTGTGTGTCGTTGGCGTAGCACAGAACTTTTCGAATAAAATATCAATAATAACAATAATTAAAAATAAATAAATAAATAATATTTTTAAAAAAATAAAAATATATATCTTTTAAAAAATATAATAAATATATTTAAAAAAATTAAAAAATTATAAAAAAGAGAGTTGAAAATAAAAAATAAAAGGGGGTGGGATTTGCGCCATTGAACTTGGGGGGGGGGATTGGGCACCCCTGTCAACTATTATGAACTTCTATTTCTCTGAACTGTTAGGAATCTCTATTTCTCTGAATTGTTTAATGAGCTTCTTTCTTTCTTTTTTATTTTTACTTATTCATTAATTTTTGTTTTTGAGATAAGTATTACACCTCTACACATCATATGCATGCTTTTAAATTAGTTTTAATAGTTTAAATTAAGTTTCCTAAAAAATAAAAAACAATACATTACACATTTGAACTGGTGTGAGGTTCGTAAAAAAAGTTGAAGATGATTTTGGGGGAAAAAGAAAAAAAAAAGAAACCCTTAGGCCTTTAGGCCCGCAAGTTAGTAAATACCATTACATAATGGTATTTATTGTAAAACTTATGAAAGGAAATTTTCAAATATTTATAATTTATTTAATAAACGAAAGGAGAAGATACACTCTAAAAATTGCAGAACCATGAATTTTGATACATGCCTCAAAAATCTGAGGCAAAGTACCAAACTTGTTCCACTGCATTCATTTGCGCAAGAATTCTTAAAATGCAAAACGTAAACATATAACAAAAGATTTCCAAGCGACGGGATCGAGCAAAGAACTGAATGTCATTTACACGTGTTCGAAAAAAAAAAGAAAAAACTGAATAAAAAACCAAAACAAAAATTTTTGATACGAAAAATAGCAGTAAAGACGTCTTTTATGTATAAAAGAATGTAAGGGATAGGAAAGATAGAAACCAGAGTAAGTATAAAAATGATATTACGATTCCGTTCAGGCGCAAAATAAACAGCTCGGAAAAATCAAGAAAAAAAAAAACTTTTCTTGCGTTTTTTTTTTTCCTCTCTCTCTTTGCGATAGATTTATTTTCCTCGGTTCCAGAATACTGAAATGAAAACACGACTCAAGAATAAAGAACGGGGGAAAATCCTTCCTCAATTGATCAGAAACCTATAACAAAAAACATCCAACTCATTCATTCGATCGAAAGTTGCTGGAAAATTTCGAATGGAAAAACTGGCTGATAAAATTCCGAAAAGACTTTTTAAAAATAAATTTAGAAGCAATGGAGAAAAAACTGGCAACCGGTGAAGGACTTCATAAAAAATAACGACGGAGAGTGAAAGACATTATATCATAAAAGTTATGAGACTCTATGATTTTTTCATTTCATTTCCACTTTTTTCTCCTCTCTAAATGAAATAAGGGGGGAAAAAAGTGAAATGAACTTTCCCCATTGCCATACCTCATTTGTGCTAGATTCAGCCATTTAGGGATCATTTACAAAGAGAGAATGTTTAAAGTACCGATTTGGATTTTCAAATCGTTATTTGAAACGTTTTGCAGCAAAATTAAATATTAGCGGTTGATACTTTTTTTTCTCAAAAAATGTTATTTATTTTTATTTAAAAACGTTTCAAATTCCTATTTTTTATATAAAAAATTGAATTATTATTACTATTATTTTTTAAATGAGTTACTTATAATAGACATGTAATACAGTCCAGCCTGTTTATCTCGAATTTCATGGGAAGGAAAGAAAATTTGAGATAGAGGTTTCGAGATACGGAGGTTTTGAGAAACTTATTGAAAATTTGAATCTGATGATGAAAACTTGAATTTTACTCTAAAGACAATATATGCGAAAGATTAAAATTATTCTGTATTAGTTTTCTTAGGTATTTATTCTACTATTTTATAATAAGTATTTTATTGCAAGTTTAAGGAATCATTTTGAGAGTAATGAAATTTTAAGCATACTTCTTTCAAGCAAAATAGTCTCTTGCTGTTTTTCGGTGCCTGATTTTTTTTTGGATTCAACTATCCTCCTGAGGTTGCCAATGGCTGAAAATCCATCTTGGCCAATATTTTCCTGGAATTCAAAGAAAGTTGCTAATGTTGTAAGAACCTTTTCTGCATCTTTTATAGTCACTTTAGGTGCATCTTCCTGGATGATCTCTTCTTCTTCCAAATCACCTCTCAAGTTGTCCACGATTTCTACATTGGTTAAGGTTCCACTTGTGGCTAGAGAATTATCTCCATCTAAAAATTCTTCAAAAGGAATATCAACGTCCACCACTAGCGTTGACTACATGGGGTTTGAGGGGGCTCATCCCCCCCCCCCCCCAATAATTTGTATGTGGGCATGTCTTTTTCTAGAGGAAGTGGCCACTGCTTTACTTCAAGAAGAGTTTCTTTTTGCTTCAGTGTCAATGGGGAATTATTAAGTTTTTAGGAATTTGTAGGCACTTATAAAATTCTATATATCAAGGCAAGGACCCTATTTACTTCACTAAAAGATATTCTTGTACAACTAGACTTGCCTTTTCTGGATCTAAGAGTACTGCTTAGAGTATGTTGTGTCAAATATATGAGTTTGTTGAACTTCAAAAGTTGGTTTTAGACTAACAGCCACAAGCAATATATATATCTCCACTGCATGGATCTCCACAAAATAGAACTGTAAAAAAGTCCCTAAAGACAAGGCACATGGTCTAATTGAACCAGAAATATTTGCATTTGCATTCCTATTTGCACTTCCTTTCCTTCCTCTACAATACATTCTGTATCATTTTCATCATTATCTTGCTCTTTGCATCTATTTTTGAAGCCAGCTTTAATGAAGTTATTTTGAATTGTATTCTGAGTGACATCTCTCCAGGCATAATCCACAATCCTCAAAGCATCCAGTATGTTGATTTTTGGAAGAGTATGCCCTTCGTCAATAGCATCTAAGCATCTAGCGTACTAACTACCTTCTATATCCAGTTTTGAAACTACTAATTATGCCCTCTAGAAGCTGTAGCTTTGAGGTAGTGCTAGGCCGCAAAAATTTTACAGCAACATTGCTCAAAGTTAGGGGATCAGAATATGCACTGCAATTATCCACTAAAAGACGATATTTTACGTTTTTTCAACCGCATGGACTTGTCCAAAGAGATCAGTCAGTGAATAAATATTTTGCCTGTCATCTATGCTTTTTTACTGGATTTGTATCGAAAAGGAAATGACTTGGTTTTCGCAAAACACCTAGGTTTCTCAGAACGGCCGATCATCAGAGGAGGAAATTTCTTGGAACCATCTTCATTAGCAGCCAAAAGTACCATTACCCAAACTTTGTTTTGCTTACCCATTCTACATTCTTCGTTCTTAAATGTAGCTGTTTTATCAGGCAGACATTGGAAAAAAAGTCCCGTTTCATCTGCATTTAACACATTCATTGGCTTAAAATTCTGTACAAGAGAAGGAATTTCCTTTATCCAGTCTGCACAAATATTTTCTGGTAGAGGCACTTTCACAACAAAGTTTTCGAAAAACAATATCACGTCCATTTTTGAAATTTTACAGCCATTCATTGCTGCCTTTGAATGTTTCCCCATGACCAAGTTGTTTGGAAAAATCTTCCCCTTCTTTTTGCATTATTAATCCACTTATTGGAACACCTTGGTCCTTGCATTGGGTGAACCATTTTAAAATGCACTTGTCCGCCTTTGGAGAAAAGCAAATTTTTGAATTTTTTTTGGTGTTTTATTTGATAGAAATTCTTGCTCCACAGACATTGTTTTTATCTATCGTTGAAAGCTGGAAACACTAAACTTGGAGGCAATTTCATTTTTTTTTCATTAATGGATTGCCGTCCAAAAATTCTAGAATTTTCATTTTTTCATCATTTGAAAAAATTTTTAACTTTCTTTTCATGCCTATCATCTTGGTTTTCTAAGCAATCGCAACTTCAAGCAAGAGGGCAACCACAGAACAGTACCAAAACCAGATAACAGAGTGAAACGGCTTTTAATTTGAATGACCTTTAACCATGAACTTGAAAAACTCACCTCACATGTCAAATCTATCAAGTCACCCCCCACCTCATTGTCCCATTCTCGGCCCTCTGCTCTGCTTCCCAGAAAGCACTCGAAACGACTGTCCTTTCCTTGGTCTTTTTAGAAAACAAACCCATGCCTGGACGCATTTCTCCCCTTTTTACACTGCCCCCTCTGCCCTTGAGGACAATGCTACTGTTTCTATGTTTAAGGAAAGTTGTTAGTTATTTTTAAGATTACTGGGCTTTAAATCCGAAAATGAAAGCATTGCTCGAATTCAAGATAGTAAGGTTTTCCAAAACAAAAAAAAAAAAAAAAAAAAATCCAGATAAAAATAGAAAATACATTGAAATTTGGCTGCAAATGCAGGGAAATTAAAAAATTTTGCGATAAACAGGTTTTTGAGATAAGCTGGTTCAAGGTAGACAGGCTTGACTGTACACTTTTTTCCATTAAAAAAAATCTTTAACCGCTTTCAAAAAAAAAAAAAAAAAAAGAATTAAAATTAATATGCTCATTAAAATAAATACATCATATAAAAAAAATCTTGTTTTATCCCCTGTTTCCCAACTATTTTTTAAATGAATCAATGTACTTTCTAAAATAAGTAAAAATAATAAATGTTAACTTAAAGAAGTAATTTTCATTGTAAAAAAAAAAAACCCGTTTGTGCATATTTTTATGTAGAAACATAAAGAACTCCGAATTAATTTGCCATAAACTTAATACATGAATTAAAACTTCAGAGTGGAAATAAAAACAAATTATATTATCAAAAATTATTTTTCAGTAAAAACCATGTCTGCGGAGTCGGAGTTGAAGTCAATCTCATTTTGAGACAAAAGAGTCAGTTTGGGAAGCCAAAGGTTTTTAATTCAAAGATGCAGAGTTAAAATTGGTCATTTTCCCTTAAAGTCCGCAACTCCACCAATGTTTGCACAGTGGGACTTATTTTGAGATGAAGGAGCCGGAGTCGGTCATTTTTCCTCCATGTATAAATTTTTGCCAAAGCTACGAAGTCAGAGTCTAAGTTGGGGATTATAATAATAGGTAATCACTATGATAGTAAAAATGATAATAGTAACGATAATATGAATGAAAAACAATGATGATAGTGATGATAATAATGAAAAATAATAATGTTACTGAAAATGATTATTGAGGAGACTGGGGACAATGAGTCCCTTGTTTGTAGGAACTTATAACATATGTTTAAATCAATGGAAATAAACCATCTCACTTTACATATCATTTTCCCCATCAAAATGCTATGTCAATTTTTAAATTTATTCATTGTAAGGAAATTTTTAAGAAAAACCCAACTTAGGAAAAAGGATCAAGTTACTTTTTAACAAGATGACTTGATCCTTATCCCTAGGGTAAAAAGTATTCTTTTAAGTGTTTTCAATACAAGTTGAACATTTATTGTTACAACCTGTTTATTCAATAAAAAATATATAGATACACATGCCAAAAAAAAAAAAAAAGCGCAATTACAGCTAATATTTAACAGACTAAATCAACTGTATAACCTTAAACAAACCGTAAAAGTAAATAGCTAACATTGTTTAAAAAAAAAAAAAAAAAAAAAAAAAAAAAAAAACCCCTTCCCTTTTTAACGGTCTTGAACAGTTTTCAGTTAAAACTGAATTAATACAAAAACAATAAAAATTTAACGTATATACTATATGTGAAGAGTAAAATTAGTGTCATAGCGAAGGAAAATTTAACAATATTTTAAAATTGATGCAAGTGTTTCCACGTCTCATCGTTGAGACCAATTGTAGTCTTTTTGAGATTACATTGACTTCACTCCACTTATGTAAGAACAATGAGCATGTTTGCTTCTTATTTTTTCTCCGGGCAAGTGTTATTAATATTTCAGCAGATTCATCATAATTTACATACACACAAATATATATAAATACAGTACATAATATAATGGATGATTGCTCTGTTATCTTCAAAGTTTCATGAAGGACCAGTAGCAAAACATCATGTTGAATACTTTTAGCAAAAAGTAAGAGCAAAATATTGTTTATAGGAAAATACAATTTACGTAAATAATTTATTTCATAAGAACTCTGAATAATAAATAAAAGAAAAAAGTACCTCTAAAGTGTGTTGTTTAATGATTTTTCAAACAATGCATGTTTACATGAAAAATTGAAATAATTCCTTTAAATACAGCAAAAAATTAAAAACAAATAAAGGCCAGGATAATTTAATTAAAACAAAACCACGGTAGCAGACACCACTTGACGCTGCCTCAAACGTTGCCGAATCTTGAGAAAGTTTGCAAACTGTTTCTTTGTTGGGGCCAGTGCTGTAGTTGGGGGTGGGTGGTGGAGAGCTCCCAAAATTTAACGTAAATTGGTCTCACAGACGATATTCTTTTGATGAGTGCCCCCAATCTCCGATACGAGTTTCTCCCAATATTTTTTTTCCCATTTACAGCATGAGGTGTTAAGGGGGCAGGGAATAAAATTTTTAAAGGAAAAAAATCCAAAATTTCAGCGAAGAAAAATGTTTGTACTGTATTTTTGAGGATAAAATCGACAGGTAGCATGTACTTGTAGTTTTTAAGTTTGGCATCTTATTTTTATGCATTTAAGGATGCTGGTTTGGATTTTGCGATTAATCTGATGCCGGTTTACCTTGCCCCTAGTGGGCTATTTTTGGACTTTCTGTTCTGCGTAGAGCACCTGAAAAAAATTTGCTGCGGAGATTGAAACCAATTTGATTCAGGTTTTTCTCTCCGGTCAACAAATAATTACAGTAATTCTCTTGCCAATAACTGCAATTAACACTGGCCAGTATTTTACCTACATTTTACGACTTCATAAAAAAATTCTATTGACAGTCAACATCTAATTTTAAATTACCAACTGAATTTGTTTTCCTTAAAAATTGAGGTAATAATTCTAAACTGCAATGAATCTTTTCTACAGACCATTTGAACTGTTGAAAAATGCCTTTGAAGATACTTGTTTAACAAAAATAAAGAATATTTGAACAGTATGAATTATTTAAAGAAGATAGAAAATCGGTTTGAGTCATAACATTTTGCTAGAGGTAGAGAACAAACCAGGATCAGAGAATTTATGCTTAGTAACTATTATGCAACTGTCATTCCTATATCATCCAGTTAATTTGAAGCAATTTTGAAAGATCATTTTTGTTTGTCTTGCGTCAAACTTTGATTGGTTTCAAAAACTTTGCTTTTTTCCAAATTAATGTGTTCAAAGAGATATATACATACAAAAATATATATTCATATATATTTTACATATCTGAGAAAAATGACTGTAACCATTGGTTTCATCAGTATTAAACGTTGAAAAAATAGAAGCAATAAAAGCAGCATCTTTAATGAATTTAGATGGAAACATTCAAATGTTTATAAAAAGGAAAACTCTTTTATCGTAACTTTAAATGAAAAATAAGTCTAAGTAAAAATATAATATGACAAAAAACTATGATGCACCTAACCTATTTAATAGAATTTCAGTTTCAACTCGCCAAATCTAAAATCTAAGATTTCAAAAAAAAAAAAGAACATTTGAGCCAACAATAATTTAACTTAGTTTAAACACTTACCTTGGATTTCCCCTTAAAGCAGCATGATGCAAAGCATTGAAACCATTATTATTTGTGAGACAAATATCAGCACCGTTATCCAACAAAAGTGTCAACATATCGTCACGCTTCTTACTAATAGCATCATGCAAGGGAGTATCACCTTCAGAGTCCTAATAAAAACAACAAATTGAAATAAAGATACTTTCAATCATATTAATTTATTTTTAATTCCAAAACAATGAAATTGATGTTTTAATCACACACAGTAAACATCGATTATCCGCAAGTGTATTATCTGTGAGTCAATCAACAATCCGGAACACATATTTTCGCAGAAAAAGCAAATACCAACAGCTAGGTTTCTATTTTGCTGAAAAATTGTAAATTTAAACTCTGTTTTCTGTTTCATTTATTTATTTATTTATGTATCGCACTTTCTCCATTGTACATTCAGTCATTCTTTATTGACGTTAAGATCTGTTAAGGACAAAAATACAAAGCATTTTTATTGTAGAGGAAGTGGTCTAAATACGGGAAATGGTCTAAATACGGGCCGCCCGCTGAAAATAAGGGAAGGGCTGCGCACATTTTTGCGACAATGTGCACAATCGCAACAATGGTATCAAATGAATCAACAGGAAGATGCAAAAGCTTAGCGAGCAAATGGCCTTGATAGCTAAAGCACGTGCTTTATCAGAAACTGTTTTATAAGAAACACTCACTTTTGAAAAACTCAAAACTTTTCGAAGCTTGTACAAGTTAATTTATATCTTTCTAATTTATATAGTGAAGTAAGTGGTTTCCTTCTTAAAACAAAGTAGATTAAATGGGCTTTCTTTCAGTGTACTTGATTTGAAATATTTGTTTGTTTAGTACACCATAAACTTAAAGTACTGCATGATCCAAAAACGGGCTAGCCCATTTTTGGGGCTAGGCCACAAGAGTGCCATGACTTGCATCATCACTGGATCACCTTACAAAGACAAACTGGCAAAAAGTGTGGAATCAGTTGCCCTTGAAAAGGGAAAACATGCAAATTCTTCAAGTCAAGCCAAGTCAAAGAGGAAATCCCAACGACAGTAGTCGAACTCAAAAGGAGACCACACTGATCTTCTTACTGACGGCAACGACAAGGAGGACGAGTGGTGGTCCTTGTTTTTGATAAATCTGAGGATGGAAATGTAGTATGCATGTTTTACATCAGCTTCTTTTCAGATGACATTACAGGAGAAGTGTGGATTCTCTGCTGCAAGGCTGAACATTCGAGCTTGTTGGATGGAAAAAAAAAAGGTTTACTACAAAACCTCAACTTCTGCAACTAAAAAATGAAATAAATAATTTTTATTTTTCATAAAAATATCTAAGATGATATTTAATAAAAAATTTAAATTAATATTTCATGCTTTTACTAATTTTTTTAAAGATAAAATAGTTTTTCCTCATGTGGCCCATTTTTGGGCCACCTCTTGAAAAACTTGATTTTGTCTTTTCTCGTAATTATGAAGTTTTAAAGCACTTAAAACTGGTGTAATGGTTTTTGAACCCTAAGATAACCTTCATGATTGTTTTGAAGAGTTATTGGCACTAAAATTATCCCTTTAGCATGAACGAGTAAATCAGTTGGTATAAAATGAAAGTGGTGGCCCGTTTTTGGACGACTTCCTCTACTGTATATATTTTTACTGTTTGTATAGAAAGTATTATGCATCAATACAGCCAAGTTTTTGAGGAAGGACACTTTTTATCTTATTGGTCCCTCAGTTTAGCCTTTTTACAGTTTATTTGCGATTTTTATTATCCACAGCACTTGTGCTACTGAATTCTGCGTATAATTGGGAGTTTACAGTATGAACATGAAAAACATCACATATCAACTTTATTTAACTAACCTGAAGACTTGGACGGCAGCCAAGCTCCAATATGCTCCTTACTACCCCTACGTGACCTTTATTTACAGCAATATGCAAAGGAGTTTGCCTCCTTTTATTCCGGGCATTTAGGTCAGCACCAGCTCTAGCTAACAGCTCCATAACCCCAGGTTCATCTCCAAATGCTGCATGATGAACAGCACGATCCCCATCTTTGTCCTGTGAAGAAACATAAATATACTCTTAAGTGAGGAAAACTCAACAGATAACACTTTAAACATACATTAACACACTTAGAGCAAATTAAAACAAACAGTGAAAACAAAAGTCAAAAGCGTCCTCATATATATAATAGTGAATAATTGAGTCATCAACAATGAAACTCACGCCACGGCATGATAATTTAATATTGTTTTGGTAATGTTTGACATGCAGGGAAATGCTTCATTTTAACGAGGCTGAACTGGATCTGGTAACTTAATTGTTTTACTGGTAAGACTCATTTTAGGATAATGAAGAAACCAAAAGGAGATCCAGAGTGAGCGCTACCTACTGAAGTTAAGGTTAAAATGTCAACTATCAAAATACCACCAAGCAGGCAATTACTTTGTTCAAATGTAAAAGCAATTTTCACCTGTCATACCTTGACATGCGATTTTCTAGTTAATAATATTGATGAAAAGTGAACAATTTTGTGTTGAAAGTATGACACAAAACTTTTTAAGTAAATACTTAAAAATTTTGTAGTCTTGGAAGAACTGATGTGGAAGTAAAACTAGTAGTTGGCAAAATAAGTCTGATACAAGTAGGGGAACGTGGGACATAGCGAAATAGTGAACTTTTTACTTTGATATTTGAACTATGTAGTAACATATGTAGTCTACTCCAGACAAGGAACAATTATCTCTGGAAATCAAAGCATATGACAATGCAAGCAATTTTCAAAAATCGATACTCAAACTGCAATTTTTTGTTGCAAGTCAAAAATTATTTTGATATTATCAAATGATAAAGTTCTTTTTTTTACATATATATTAAATATTAATTGGGACCGTCTAATATTTGGTGCAGTATTTATTTCGTTAATATTAAGCTTATTTTTATTTTTAGTATTTTTCACAATTAGTGAGAGCATGCGATGCAAAATGGATGGGGCAAATGGAAATAGTTCACTTTGTTTACTCATTCAATTATTAACTAAATTACACAATCATTTATTAATTAATCCATCTACATTCCTTCATTTAGTAATTCACTTATTTATTTATTCATTCATTTTTTTTTTCATACACTTTTTTACTCATTCATGTATTTTTCTTTATATTGAAAAATTTACTTATTAAATTTTTCGTTTATTTTTCTGTATCTTTTCATTTGTTCATTAAACCTTTTATATACATTTGTTCAAAAATAATTTTTATCATCGAATAGAAAAAATTTCATAAGTAAAATATTTTGTTTTTCACTTAGTCCCATAAAAAAAAAGTGAAATTTTTCCATTTTTTGAAGGCACGAAATGCTGTTTCACTGCAAGTTTTATTACAACATACAATACAATGTTCTTTCTTTATGTACTATAATTTTCGAAACAAATTGCCAATTTGTGTATTTTGAAAAGCTCACTCATCTTAACTATTTCACTTTGCCCCCACATTCCTCTATTTTAATTACAAAATATGACCAGGAGTTACAACCAGATTCTTACATCATTAGGAATATGTTATTGCTTCAAAACAACAGTAGGATATCCTGCGATTGTTTTAAAGCTAAGATGTCTTACTGCTGCTCTGAGGAAATATTATAAAAATTATATAATTTCTACTTGTTATTGAGTAATGTTTTTAACTACAGTATCTTTTGATCAATAGGTGTTCAAAAAAAAAAAAGAAAGAAGTTGTTTCACGTCCTGCACTTGTTGCTTAAATTATCAAATTTAAAAGCCCCAAGCAAAAACAGTTTAAGAAAAAAAGCTGAACTAAAAGGAACTAAATGAGAATATATTGAAAATTACTTATTGTGATATACGCAATACTAAGAATGAAAGGTGCAATGATAGTAGCTAATTATAAAATTACAAATTCACTATATGAGGGTAGATCAAAACAAACTGTGATTCAGTGTTTGATTTTAGAGCTTTTCAGAACCCATCTCCAATTGGTCCTAAAAATACAGGTGTAGCTTAAAGTTAAGATTTTATAGAAAATAAAAAAGTTTTACTTATACACCTAGTTACAAAGAGTAATAAACAACTTCATGTGAATTGAAATTTAAATATTTTACGAAAAGAAAAAGTAACCAACGTCAAAGAGTTCAAAAATTGCTGAAAAAAAAAGAGACTAGAATAAAAGTGAATGTCCGTTTGTCTTAAACAATTCTAACATGCAAATAAATAGATACATTCCAGATAATATGAATCATGTTTATGAGGTTAAATTAACTGATCTGTTAAATGATCTATGTAACAGGGCTCCTAAAAAGTTTTTAATTTGTTCCTAAGAATAAAAAGGATCAAACTTCTAAACAAAAAGGAACAAAAAGGGACTAAAATTAGGAATGTACAGATTAATCGATAAAAGATTATTTATAATTGGAATCAATCTGCTATTTATAAAATAAAAAAAAATGAAATACCTTCTCCCAAGAATGAGAAACATGAATTTGGTTCACCAAAGAATAATTTTGGACTCTAGCAGCTCTGCCCCTTAATTTAAAATTTACAAATTATAATTTTAGGGCTGTGAAAAACACATTTATGTTTTTTTTTTCCAGAAAAAAAGAGCATATGGACAGGCACTTTCTTTCAAAACTTTCAAGGGGGTGGGAGGGGGGTCCAAGTGTAAAAATCAATGCTCAATTCATTGATTTCTAATAGCCAAGAGGAGACAATTACCCTCTAAATGCTAGACTTGCAAATGAAAAAAAGAGGTTACAGGGAAAATTCAAAGTAAAACTAAAAATGTGAAGTTAAAGGATTAGATAATGGAATTGATTTTCGGAACTTGCCACTAAAAGGAAAAAAAAGGTTAAGAAAGGAGGGACCAGTTGGAAGCTCTGATACAATGCAAAAATGTGTAGCATACACAGCTTTTGGTCTCAAAGTGTCAGTTAAAAAAATCTTCCACTATACTACTTTCCAGCATTTTAAACTCAAATACATTTTTAATAATAATTTTAAGAAATAAAGGGAAAATCATAGTAAATTTAGACTATTATTAAAGACAAATTACTTCTATTTCCACATCTGCATTATGTCTAAGCAAAATCTTTATAACTTCTATGTGTCCATTTTGGCTTGCAGCTTGCAAGGCAGTGTGACTAGCAAAAACACCATTTACCTATAAAATTATTATTATTTTAGTAAAAAGTCATAAATTGCAATAATTGCATTTATTTTTCTTATTAGTTTATAAAAACAAAAGTAGCAAATAATTCAAACAAAACTAATTTTGTATAACATATACATATTCCAAAGTTAGAACAAACCATATATTAATTTCTTAATCAGCCATTTAATCATATTATTTAATTTAAATTAGCATTTTAATGCTTTCATTTTAGGATTCATGACCCTAAAGTTATGTGCGTAAGAAATCAATTAATGATTGAAAATAAAAACAATCACATGGTCTTATCAGATGTAGCTAACAAAACATGTGCATTACAAAATCAAAACAAGATATGAAAATTCATATAGATTCTGAGTCTAGAATCAGAAGTGATAAAATGAATCAACAAACTGCTGTTGATAAAGGAAATGTTATAGTGTGGTTCTGACAAGTTACAACAAGGGAAGAGTTATTGCTGCATGGATTTGAGTTGAAATGCTTTAGCAAAACTTTTACAAAAATAGTCGAATCAACTTAGTGTTTATCACCCATCCCTATTACCCCAAAAGGGAATAAACATTATCAAGGTAAAGCTTCAACTTATTTGAGCCACAGATTTTAATATCTCTAATCTGTACTGAAATCAGTTTCCACGGGGAAAATATTCCGCAAAACCAATGGGAAAATTTTTGAGGTCCCCCCCCCCCTTAAAATTTTGCTTATGGGCGCCCATGGACGCGCTATTTCTCTTCCATTTCTTTTTTTCTTTTTTTTACAAAGTTCTGAAAGCTAAGTCAGTACAGAATAGAATTCAGGGGCGTAGCTAAGGGGGGGGGGGGGTTTGGGGACAAACCCCCCCCCCCCGAAAAGTTAGTCTCAAAAAAAAAAGAGAAAAAGAAGAGAGAAGAGAAAGAAAAAAAAAAGAAGAAAAGGAAAAAATTCCAAGCGGTTATATATATATATATATATATATATATATATATATATATATATATATATATATATATATATATATATAAAAGAAGTAACCCCCCCCCCCCCCTGAAAGTCGGGTCTAGCTACGCCACTGATAGAATTCCTTTTTCTCCTGAAAAGATTACAACCAGAGGTCTTCAAAAGACTATTAGCCATTGCGTAGTATTTTTCTTTCTTTCAATAGCTATGCCATTGGAAGGAGTTTCAAATGGAGATGTGAGTATTATCCAAGCACTAAAGCTGTCCCCAAGGGAAAGTCTCTAGTATTTTCTTTCTCTTACTTTGGAAATTCCTTCATCTTTAGGGGGTTCCAATCTATGATTACCATCTGGTCGAACGGCCACATAACCACCCTGATTTTTTGCAATCAGTTTGCCTGAAAGAAAACTTTCTCCAAGACTATCATGCTCCCCGAGACTACCATGCCCCATTTTAAAAAGTTCTACACACATTGAAACAAAACTCACTGATGCTACAAGTATTATTTCTAAAAGTGGCCCAGCAGAATTCAGAAGAAAGCTTATCCCCCCCCCCCACTTCTATAATATAAAAATTTTGCGGTACATATGAGTGCACTGTAATTCTCAGCGAATAAGAGTGATTAGTTGTTTAGTCAGATTTATCACTTCATTAATAAAACTAATTGCTATAAAAGTACATCATGACATAGAAGGGCCAGATGTTATTGAACCACTTTTAATGCTTGAAATCTCCTTAAAAATGCATTTAAAGGCAGAAACTGGAATTTTTATTTTTGGGCCCCAAAAAATTCTGATGGAAAGCTCTAGCTTTTTGAGCTATTTGGGTAATCTTGACACTCCCATCGGAAAAGCAGTCTAATCAGTTTAAATTAGTACTAGCTTTAAACAGAATTTTTGAAGTAAATGTAATTATACAAGAATATTAGTATTAATATGATTCATGAAGCAAAATTTAAATTTATAAGTGTTATATGTAAACTCTTGTGACTTACATCAGCTTCTGATCTTTTTAGAATTTCTTCACATTTCTGAGCATCACCATTAGCAGCAGCTTTTACTAATTCTTCATTAACATCTCCAGAAACATGGGTCTCAAACAGTTTCTTTAAAAGTGCACTTAATCTCTCTAGAAGAAGGGAAAATAAAGAAATTATATGTAAGAAATTATGTGTTAAAAGTAAGGACAAACTTAAATCAAGAAAGTGAGCTTTGATGAAGGTTACAGTAGTAAACCCCAGGGCAGCCCGAAAAATAGCAGGTCTTTGTCAGCTGACATCAGGTAAGCAATTAATTGGATTAATTAATTAAAATAGTAATATAAGATGCACACATAGCTTAAGTAACTACATTTAGCAAAGAACGTTACAAGAAAAAGTTGCTTAATGAAACTGCAGCAATAAAATTTAAGACACATTTTGTTGCAATGATATGCAATTATGCCTCAGAACAGAGAATTTTGGAAATACAAAAAGCTATGTACAGAAGTATAGATGACCAACATAACACAGCTATACAATATTTTATCAAGTATTAAGCTAAGCATAACTGACAATCTTATAACTTGCCATACAAATTTTACTAAGAAAAGACACAATAACATATAACAACAAAAGATTCATTTTTAAAAATTAACAGACCCCCACTAGAAGTTCCAGGAATTGCACCATCCGATGCCACTTTTGTGACAGCTGCAGGGTTATAGGTCCATGATGTACTGCACACTTCTACTTTCAAATCATTGTCATGATAAATTTGTTGCACTCGACCAATTTTTCCAAGAGTCTGAAATTTCAATTAAAGACAAAATCAAACCTATATATTTTTTTCAAACATACATTAAAGATGCATTAGAAATTTTATGAACAGATGCAGAAAATAATGACATGGGAAAAATTTCGTTTGAAGTTCTCATCAATATGATAAAAATAAATGACGGAAGGGGGAGAGAAAAAGATGGAATAACGCAACAGATAAATAATCATTTAATAGTTTTTGGAAGAAAGATAAAAAATCTGTCAGACAATAAATATTTTCAACAACTTATAATTTTTGGATAGTTTGCAAAAAACAAAAGGAGACTAATAGGGAGAAAAGAGACTAGTTTCTAGGCCTGCAGGAACAACTTTTCAGGTAGGGGCTATTTTCTTTTCTGAAATGAGAATTTTTGTAATGCACAGTTCAGTTTGCTCTAGTTGCAATGTATATTTGTATTAAATTCTTTTTTTTTCTACAGAGGACAAATTTCTGTTCGAACTGTAATGCATCTCTTTATTTCAGCTTCCTCTCTCAGGGGTAAGGGAAAGGAACTTTGAAGGACAACTGTCATTATTTTAAATTTTATTACTACGCAGAATGTGCTTGGATCTTAGGTTGAAAGATGTATGTATTTTAGGCAAACAAAAGGAATGTTTTAACTTAGGAGGAGATTTTTATTAACTCAAGGGACTTCCTTAAAATTCTTAGCATGGGCATTGCCGCGTAGGTACAACTGGTAAAGTAATAAAATAAACTGAAATGAAAGCTCGTTTTTTTTTTTAATATTTTTTAAAAATGTTATATGATTTAATTTGATAAAAATTAATGTTTTGGTTTATGATTTTAACAACAACAGAACTGTAGTCAAGAATCCTGCAAAGAGTTTGGATTATACATTCACTCAAATTTGGATCAGAATCCTGCTGAAAAAAAAATAAATCTAACTATTTTTTTGCTCATTGAGATTCGATATCACCACCTCACATTATTAACACAGTGCTCTATCCACTAGAACCAATAGGTCTCTATTATGGGTTGCTAGGTGTATAATAAAGCAATGCATAGTAAAAAACAAAATAAGTCTTTTTTTAACAAAACAGCCTAAATGTGATTGTTTCTTTATTTTTCGCAACAAATGGGGGAAAAGTTGCCTTACTTATTAAGATTATTAAGACTTTAAAATGATGTCTTACACATTAAGTTTGCTTAAAATACAAATGAAGTTATGTGGCTTTTGAACAAAAAAAAAACACTTTTGAGAAATAAAATACATGATTTTCCTCAATCCAATATCTTTATATTCATTAACAAGAAAATTGAACAATCACTTGCATATTTTAAACTGAAATCACATTAGAAATCATTGTGTACTGACCGGTAGCATAGCTTCAGCCCATTCTCCGTGACCTCTTTGCAGGATTTTCACTCTTTCCAAATCTCTACAAATCTGTACCAAGTCTCCAACAGCAAACTGTTGGCCAGTAGCACTGTCACCAGGGATGGAAGATGCTGAAGTAGCTGTATTTACTTTAGTCAAAACAGCAGGGTTAAAAGTCCACCTGCACAAATAGTATAAATATTAAAGCACAAAAATATCAACAAGACTAAGTTTTTAAAACTAAAATCAGGTTTTTGAAGTGATCAGCATGATTAAATATACATGATTCCTTTGATAGTATATTTAAAAAATTACTCATGCAGACAAAATAATCATTGGCTTACCGGTTTCCACTAGGATAAGATACAACAATATCAGAATCTTCATCAATTCCTACAACTGTTCCTGTAGTACCCAAGCACTGTAAAAAAAGGGAAGAATTTAAAGTACACATTTGCTTCAGAGGAGCTAAGTAATTGTCCCTTACAAAATAAATAGAAACAATAACAAGTCGAGTTTATAAAACAACTTTCAATCACCAAAGGAGGTGAAAAAGAATGTTCTTGTAAGAAACAAACACACACACAAATTTAAAAAAAAGCTTCCTTAAAAGAACTCATCACCTGTTTACCAACAAATCCTCTACCTTGCAAAAGAATGTTACAACAGGGTGGCGACAGGAACTGTGAAAAAAAGTTCCCTGACTTCCCTGATTAAGTTCAAATTTCCCTGATTTACGTTACCAATAATAATGGGTTTTTTATTTGCTCTACTTGAAATCCATTGTATGTTTGTATAAAATGCAGTATTTTAAACGATTTAAGTTGTGTAAAGTTGAACTAAAGATATATTTTTAAAAGATGCTACAAGTTAAATAGAATGGCTAAAAAAACATATCAAGTCAATTTTTTAGGAACAAAAACCTACAAAACAGTACATTAAATTTTTCTACAATGGAAAGATTAGAGAAAATTAAAAAAAAAAAAAAACTTTTCTTCCAGGAACCACTTAGCATAAAAATTTTAAGAAACTATTAAAATTACTCTTAAAAACATATGTGTATTTATGATAGAACTAAAAAGTAATTGAAATTATTTTGAACTAAGTTTTCAAACAGTATAATAATTGTTGCAAGAATAACAGGTAATAGTGAAAGAATAGAAGTAATGTAGTTACTTATATAACTAATTGACATATTTATGCAAAACAGATGAAACCATTTGACATCCATTCATAGGGAGCTTTTCTCTAATTAAGAACATAGGTTTTAATGAATGAATACAGCATTTTAACAATAAAAAAGTAAAGATATTTACTTAAGTACACAAGTTAACTCTATTTCAAATGATTTCAGTATGTAACGAAAAAAAATCTTAGCTTGCTTTTGTAACAAAAAACTTTGAAATGCAAAAAAAAAACAGCAATTAGTTAATTTCAAAATATATAAAAGAAGAATACAAATTGGTTATAAAATAAAAGAATCATTTAAGTCTAAAGAAAAGAAAAATCTTTATAATCTGCGGTGACAACAAATAGTATAACGGCAAAAAACATTTTTTTTAAATTGAAAGTTCAATTTTAGCAATTAAATTAAAAATGCGAAGAAGTAATAACTTTTAAGTTTTTATAGTATTAATTCAAAAACCAAAGATTTCTTCTTGAAATCGTGATTACAGAACGCTAATTACTTCGAGACAATGGAATAAAGGCAAAGGAGCTAAGGCATTAATGAAGGCTTCCTCTTTGCCTGTATGGTTGTTAATTTTATGTAGCATTGAAAGCGTAAAAGGAAATTTCAAGCTAAGTAAAATAAAAAACCTAACAAACACAGAAGCAATTTTAGGAAGTACATCACGTGGTTAATAAGTAAGATTCAATACTTTAACGTCGAGGAAAAAAGATGCACAAATATGCGGCAGTGTATAATCGCACCTCATTAATTTTACTTTTTTTTTTGAACAGGCAATTGGCGAAAAATGCGTAGGGAATTAGAGTACTTAATTTTGTAAAGCAAAAAAAAAAATTTTTTCCTTCATAAAATCCATTTTCCCTGATTTTTTGTAATTTTTTCAAAATTCCCTGACTTTTCCCTGATTAATAAAGTTCCCTGACTTTTCCCTGATTTCCCTGATCTGTCGCCACCCTGTACAAAGCTTTTTTAAAACATGAACAAAAACACGAGTGCTCTTTGAACTGATTATTTTGTTTACTCCAACGAATGGATGATGATAATTAAAATTTACTGCACTAGCATGCACACTGTGCAAATGAATGTATTCCAAAAGTATTAATGTTGATAAAAACAGCATGGATAATTTTAATCCCTCATGTGGACATCAAAAGAAGTCATAGAAATGTACAGGGTTGCTACTCAATTTTGGGGAAACAAATTCCCCATGTTTTCTCTGTATGAATATGTAGCATTAAAAGCAAGCAAATCGGTAATTGTATAAAAACATTAATATTTAGATAGTTTCATCACAGGAAAAAAAAAATGAATAAGAATGAGAAGAAGTATGGCATGGCAACAATGATATATTAATGTGAATAAGAGAGTTTTATTCCTTAGGCTTGTCTTTCATTTGCACAAAACCTCTTGAAAGGGGAAATCAGTGAGTTTTGGGCAACATGAGTGGAAGTGAAAGCTGCATTTGATGGTTTATGGATGCAACGTTATGTTTTTCGGCATTACAAGGAGTACCTTTTTAATGGAAAGCAATTGAACTAAGGGATGTAAAGACATCCGACAAATGGAACGAGGCAAAAAAGCAAGCAGCTTAAAAAATCAAAATAGCGCAGATACTGAACATCAATGAGAAAATTATAAACCAATAAAAAGCCAATAGGAATGCAAAGCAATAAACAAGAGATTTCTAACTGAAATCCAAGCAAGAAAGAATTCAATAGGCAGAAGCTTAAGCCACTAAAGCTAAAACAGATATTTTCGTTAACCACAACAAAAGAAAGTAGTAGAATGAAAGAAAAAAAACTTCAGGAAATTCAACAAAAATACAACAATTTTGGAAAAAGAAAAATAAAGACAAGAAAAAGAAAGGGGAAAATGCCAACATCATGAAAAAAACAAAGTTTAAAATAAACTAACAAGGAGAGGTTACGGTCTCGGGAATTCAGATCGGGATGAGATTTGGCAGATTAGTAGAATCCCTTAAGGGTACTCTCAGGGTAAAGTAATAAAGCACACTAGCCATAAAATTCCGAGAATACAGCCTTTAAAGATTTATAGTCCTGGCCCCACAATGTAGTCCCGTAAAAAATTTTAGGTCCAGAGATTTTCTCTTTAGAATCTTGATCTGTAGGTGTTCTAATGTGAGAATATCTTGGGTAGACATGTTGAATCCTGCGCGAAATAATTTTACAGGCCATCAAAGATAGCGGCCATTTTGGTTCACTTGCTCATTACGTTTTTCGCAACGGGCGTACCTACAAATTTATTTTTAGTTTTGAACTGCAATTTTTGGAGTTAAGGAAGTCAATTAATGTATTAATTATGTCATAAAAGCCGCTCAAGCTGTTTCCACAATTTTACGTGGAGACATCTCCGACATTTGTTGTTGAATATTCTAGTTACTAAAAAGGGTACAAAAATTAATAAATAATCCAAAATGCTCATTTTAAACTCCTGTTTATTACATACATGTTTCTTCAGCAACACAATAAACGAAAAATACAAGATTAGTTACTTTTAAAAAAGGTTACGATCTGTTTTTGCATTGCATGTTATTGCACTACGACGGACGTCTGTATCATTTGATGCAGCAGCCACTCTTTTTGAGCAATTTTTATCAGCCCAGTCTATGTGTGGAAAAATTCGTAGATTTGCATCTTCTCTTGAGTTATTCTAATTAAGCTCTTCAATGATGTGTCTCAAATCTCCTATGAAAAGTATTGCAGATTGCTTCTTCATTAAATGTTAAACCACAAGCAATAGCTGAAAATGTAGCATTTTTGGACATTTCTTCTATTTCCTTGCGTGCTAGTTACTGTAAATTTTCCTTATTTGACACTGAAGACCAGAATTTTTCTACCTGCATAGGTACTAGTGTTTTTCTGTCAATTACAGCAATGTTTGTTCTGCCCTTAGTTGATTCTCTTCTCATCTTTTCGAATTATTTCACAACATGCTGCAAATAACTATCGAACACAGGATGAAGTTCATGAAAAGAGCATACAGGAATGAATCCGTGCAGAACATTGCTGATAACTTCGCCAAAAGTTTTCTTTATTTAGCGGACTTGTGGCATGAAATATATAACGAAGGCAGTTTTTATTGGGGATACTTTGCTGAATAAAAAATGTTCCGGGAACGGATATTTCTGCAATATAGCTTGGTAGGTGAATCCCCACCACCAGGGGCGTGCACAGGGGGGGGGGGGAGGGGAGAGAAGAGAAACCTGTTGGCCCGGGCTTGAGCCTGAAGGGGGCCTATTATTTTTAAAACTAGGGATGAAATATGTGCTTAAACAATATGGAAGGGTGGCCAAAACATTTGTGGGCATTTGTGACGGGCCCCAAATTTTCTGTGCACGCCCCTGACCATCACATAATGTGTTCGTTGGAAACAAGTCATGAGCTAAAATATTTTTAATGCATTCTCCCCTTTCTTTCGCTATTTCCATGTCTCTGTACCCTTGTTAAGTTGATTCTTTCCCATTAGCTTAGAAATGATATTTTATGAAGAACTGTGTGCCTCAAAGCATGGTAGGTTGACTTTGGAAAGTAAATCAGACAATTTTTGAAACAAAATGTATGCAGTCTAAACTGGCGGTACTGTTCTGATCAATGATTCATGATATTCATGATGCTGAGAAGGCGAATCCTGACACTACCATTCACAAGTTGTTTAGTGAGAAAGCTGTAAAGTTGCTCTGTTTCAGAAATATCATAGGGATTTACATGTTGATAGATAAAATCAACAAGTCTTTTGACATTTTCATCAAAATACTGGCTACGATTGCCTATAAAAATAAGGATGCGGGACACTCTCACAGTGATCCATTAAATGAGAACTAGTAAGACCACGAAACACATTGCATATCATTAAAATTTCATGATACTCTAAGTGCCACTCGGCAACATACTTTTTCTCGTCTGCCCTGTAATTTTTCCGGCACTTTTCTGCGACTGTTGAATCGTTTGTTCCAATTTCATCTCTGGCTTCACAGCATTGAATTTTAACAACAAATTTGCCTTGAATGAATTTTTCTTACATGTAGGGACACTCATTTTCTAGCGCCTTTATCCTCTCTACGTACCATGTTTCATATAGTAAATAAATGATGCATGAAACACGAAAGACTGGAAACAGTAATTCAACAGTTTGAACGTATAATTTGTAATTTTCTTCGCGATCAGCAATAATCAAGTGTTTTACAAGTGATACCAGTGAACGAAACACTTCCCAACACTTGCACATTTCTGATTTGTCACTACATCCTTTAACAAAAACTCAATCTCTGTTTTCAAGCTTTCAATATTTGTGCGCAGCGATTGAATCATTATTTGACTTTTTTCTTCATCATTTGAGCCAAGAGCATCCTGAACCGTCTTTACTTGCTTAGCAGAACTTCTCTTGTAGTCTAAAATCAACATCTTATAATGATTTTCTCAAGATTCTCAATGATTTTCTGCAGTCTTCACAGCTTCTTGTGAGCTAAAAGCAGCAGCAAGTCCTTTTAGAGATAAATGACTAAAAAAAAACAACAAAGGTTCATTCTTTCTTTTGAAAGCACAGAAAAGAATCCTTTCATTATACGTTGTTACGAGAAATAGTTTTGTTTTATTAATAAAAACCAATGCATTTTCATCTACATTGAGCATTGAGCATCAACTCTTTTATTTCTGAAAGAATAAATCCATGCCCAGCATTTAACAGAGGCTTTAATATTTCATTTGCCTTTTTAAACAGTTCAAATTTTGAGGATAGATGTTGCGCAGACTGTGTATTGGTTTCTCGCTCATACTTTCGAATATAAGAACTTATACAGTTTGGATGTGCATATGAATTCGCAACAGAAACATTCATATCGCTGTTAAGATCTGCTACTCTGTCAAAAACTTCGTCTTGATTTGGACCTCCTTCAGTACTTTCTGATTTTTTTTAAACATTGTTTTCACTTTCAAAATAACTTGTCTGTGCATTTTTTTCTACCATTTTTTTTTAGCGTTTTTCCTCTCGTGTATTTCTTATAGCTCTAGTTGCTGCAATGACACACTATATTTTCTTGCCGCGTTTTTCAATATTGCGTCTTTGCGTATTTCAGCAGCTTCCCGAACTCGTTTTTGTTGAAGAACATAATTTTTCTCTTGATTCCTTTTGACAAACGTTTGTTAAAACTGTCTTCAAGATGTCTTCAATTGCCTACCAAAACTTTCTGAACTCAGTTTAGAAATATCAGCCATTGCTAAAATAGTTATTGTCACAGAAAAACATGAAACAAAAAGTTTTTGGAACTGTGGAATATTTTTACTCGAAAACAATTACCTTGATAGCAGACGATAAATAACCTTGAACAGCGTGGAGCGACGGGGAGGGGGGGGGGGGTAAAAATCCCTATAGCCACTGGTTTTAACATGAATGCAAATTTTATTACAGTATAGCTTATGCATATGAAAGAGCTGTTTTGATCAAAAAATCCCCTTCATGAGGTATTTTCAATCAAAGAATCCCTTTCAGAAGGTATTTTTGATCGAAAAAACCCAGTTCAGAAGGTATTTTTGACCAAAAAAACCCCTACTGAAGATATTTCTGGCTGCACTGGTGACCTTGAAAAATATTGATTTACACAAAAGGTTTTACACTTTAAAATCGTTTGGTTTCATTAAGAGTTATTAATTTTTGTACATTTTTAAGTAACCAGAATGTTGAACAAAAAACGTCAGAGATACCTCACGTAAAAATTGTGGAAAAAGCCAGAGCGGTTTTTATGACATAACTATTACATTAATTGACTTTCTACGGCCCAAAAATTTCAGTTCAAAACTAAAAATAAATTTATAGGTACGCACGTTGCGAAAAACGTAATGAGCAAGTGAACCAAAATGATCTTTGATGGCCTGTAAAATTATTTCGCGCAGGATTCAACATGTCTACCCAAGATATTCTCACATTAGAACACCTACAGATCAAGATTCTAAAGAGAAAATCTCTGGACCTAAAAATTTTTACGGGCATACATTGTGGGGCCTGGAATATTATGCGCAACTTATAAACTAGTAGAGATTGTTGGTAAATAAGCGCCCGGTGGTCATGTGGGCAGCGCCCTGGGGTTCCATGCGGCTGATCCGGGTTCAAATCCCCTGTAAGTTCAAAATTTGCTCATTTATAAAGTGACTATTACCGTTTTTTGCAGTTTGAAATGAAGGTAATACTCAATTTAAAAAAATGATGTATTTTTAATGTGTGATAGTACATTAAAACTCTATTTACTATTCTCACAAACAAGTGATTACACATTTTTAAATATTATAAACTTTGACGAAGTAAATGATTTTTGCAATAAAACATAATCAGTTTTTTTTGTGGATGAGTAAGAATGTTGTTTTATTGCACATAAGCAGGTAGTCAAAACCCTAGCCGTACTTATCGAGCAATGGTTTTGCTCCTTAATTCTGTTATTTGTAAATTTATCGTCTGCTGTATTTTAAATTGAATATTCAACTCTTTATTTTCCATCTATTATCGTCTGCAATGTTCATATTTGTATTCATCATTAAATTTATTTATCGTCTGTGCTGTATATTAGACTGGAACATTCTGTACCGTGAAAAAGGATTTCAGTTTTTAAAATATTGTGAATCGAAATGGTCGGTTATTGAGGTAACCCTGAAACAAATAAAATCTGTTGGCAAAATGGATCAAAATTCATTGCACAGTGAAATGTTGAAGCAGAGATTAAAAGATGTGGTCGTTTATTACGAGAGCTTGCTTACTGAAAATCATTTGATTGCATCAGAACCATCAAGTTCAATTTCTTGTGAAGCAATTAATGGGCGAAGAAATTTATGAACGTACTATGGATATGCTGGTTGAAAAAATATTTGTAATTGATGACAAACTTGCTCATGAAAATGAAAACTGTGAGGAGGAACCTTTTGAGCAAGTCAAAATTCAAAGCTCATCAGCTGAATACGAACCAGAAGATAAAAAAAGAAGAGCGGTAGAGCATCTTCCTTTGGATTACAAAATTAAAGTTGTGAACATAGCAACGGCTCACCCCACATGGAATCTACGAACATTACAAAAGAAAGGATGCAGTCGGTTAAAAAAAAAATGAATATTTATCGCAATGGGAGAAAGAACTAAAAAACGGAGGAAATCTATTTGATAAATACGATGTAATCAATTCTTGGACATATGATCGTTTTCTAGAAGCTTGAGAGAATTATCAACTTGGAACTTGCAACAGTGGGCTTTAGCAGCAGCACGATAATTTACAGATTTTGAATTTAAAGCATCTGACAGTTGGGTAAAAAAATTCAAAAGGAAGTAGGCCATTCGTCAACGAAAAGTCACAAAATTTGTTTCAAAAAGAGAAACTGCGACGATCGAAGAAACTTTGGCTTCTGCAGACACTTTTGTAATCCAGACGTTCAAGTTGATACCGAATTTAAAAAACGATTATGTTATCAATACTGACCAAACAGGTAAGTAATTAAAAACTTATTTTACGATCTTCAGCCCCAGGGTGGATCCAGCTTCTGGTTTAGGAGGAGGTCATTTTCGGAAAGGGAAAGGTGAAAGTGTAATTTTTGTGTGAAATAGGCAATTTTTTTCGAAATATGTCCCAAAAATGCAATTTTATTCTATATTTGGTCATTTAAAAGATGGGTCATGACCCCCCCCCCCCCACGACCCTCTCTCTGGATCCGCGCCTTCTTTTGACAAAATATTTTAATTCCCATTTCCTTTTTCCAGGATGTCAGTATCAGTCGGTGTACAACAGGACTTTGGCTCAAAAGGGAAGTAAAACTATTTTCGTCAAAAGGCATGACATGAATAGAGTAACGCATTCATACACTGCTAAATATTCTCTTATCCTGTCTGGAAAAGTTCTGCCCCTTGTATTTGTTTGTTTACAAGAGGCAACTGGTATTTTTGGCCCCCGAATTCAAAAAACAATTGATGACTACTCGCAAAAATATAAAAATGTCATAATAACATCTTCGAAATCAGGAAAGCTAACGACAGGACTATACATCGAATTTTTGAACCGTTGCTTGAAGTTTTATGTGGGAAAAGAAGAATTTCTATTGATTATCGACTCTTGGGAAGGACAAACAAAGCCTGAACTATAGGACAAAATTTTCCAGGATGATGAAAAATCTCCAACTTGTACAGTTAAATTGATTCCACCAAAATGTACTCCACTTGTTCAACCTTGCGATGTCTATTTTTATAGATAGGTAAAGAATTTAATAAAACGTATACAAATTGCGCGTATCTCGTTGAAAATAATAGAGAAATAAATACCCGTGAAGACTGCATAAAAATACAATCAATTGTCCATCATCAACTGTCATCGCCAATTTTTGATAAAATGATTCGATATGCCTGGTATACTTCTAAACTTTCTGACAAAAGAGAAATTTTCTTGAATGTAAATGAAGTATGTTTTCCAACGACTCTTTCACAAAAAAGTTGCTCCTGTAAGCAATCTTCCTTTATAAATTGTGCGAGATGTCAAAACAGTTTTTGTTTTCCATGTTTTTATGATAAATATCATTCTGGTTTATGTATATAAATAACAACTATATTGTTAAAAATCATCTGTAAATTAAGCTCTACAGTAATTTTGTAGCCGTTGTAATTCAAATTTTAACTTGTATCGATTTAATTTATCTCCATTTTCTCTATTAAAGTGCTTTATGTGTTTAAAAATTTTGCATTATCTTCAATTCAAATTGCACAAAGCTGTAACAATCACTTTATAAATGAACAAAAAAGAAACTAGCAGGGGATTTGAACCTGAATCGGCCGCATGGAACCCCAGAGCGCTGCCCACATGACCACCGGGCGCTTGTTTACGAACAATCTCTAATAGTTTATAAGTTGCGGGTAAATCTTTAGAGGCTGTTTTCTCGGAATTTTATGGCTAGTGCGCCCTGAGAGTACCTTAAGGGATACTAGTAATCTGCCAAATCTTATCCCGATCTGAATTTCCGAGACCGTAACCTCTCCTTGTAAGCAAGATGGATAAAATTGAACGGAAAAAATAATTTTAAAAAAATAATAATAAAAATGCAAGATAGATAAAAATGGATGGAAAAAAAAAGAAAAATATATGAAAACAAAGACAAAATTATAGAAATTGAAGCTTGACAGTACAAAAATACGGAATAGCTTAATTAACTAAATTACAACTATTCCTAAAAATATGAAAAGATTTCCAAAAATCAAGATCTCATAAATTGTGGCATTTTAGGATAATTTAGTATGGATTAAAATCGAAAGAATGATTCAAATTCCAACAATGTTGGGCAATACCAGACTTATTTAACTGTTGTATTTTGATTGAGACTGCAATTAATTTTTATAAATTTTACAACAATTAAGAGGAGGAATGGAATCATTAAGAAAAAAAACTCAAGTTTATTAATAGAAGAAAACAAAGCCTGGAATTAGAAATGCTTAAGAATCTTAGCAACCTAATAACTCACAGATGGAAAGAATGCCAAAACAGTTCATTCTTGGTGAGGAAAGTTCTGTTAAGAACATTAGTTTGGGATCTATTAGAAAGTTTTTATAAATGGAATCAGTCAAAGTAGGTGAATAGTTTCTATCAATTGCCACAGTTTTAAGATACTTAAGTTCGGCTTTACAAAGTTCCGGCGAAGAACCAACATTAATAGCATAAGAAACAAAAGTATTAAAAACAGAATATTTTTGACTAGAAGGATGAGATGATAGTCAATGAGGAGGTAAAGAAATAGCAAAAGGTTTGCACTAAACAGTAGTTTCAAAATTGAATTCAGTATGCAAAGCGAGAACATAAAGAAAAGTAATGCAATTATCCTATTCTTTTTCACAAAAGAATTGAATGTGAAGGTCAATAGAGTTCAAAATAAAGAAAACCTCACCATTCTAAAACTGATTATGGTTCATTAGAACAGAAGAGTCATTCATGATCATACCAAACATGAATTTGAAACAGCAATTTTTGGAACAGCTTAACCTCAAAATAATGCATGTAAATATCACTAAGAATGTGGTTAAATGGGTCCCCCATAGCTAGACTAACATAGTACAAAATTTCCCTAAAAAACAAAAGAACATTGTTTAAGACAGGTTTGAGAAAGGAATACTGAATGCTAAATTTCGTAAAAGCTGAAATAAAATTCAGAAAGTTTTTTTTTTTTTTTGAAAGCATAAGAATGAACCCTTGACAGGAGAATTCATAAATATAGAGTTAATATCAAAACAAGCCATTAAAGAATCGTTTTGAAAAAATTGAATTTTTTATGCCTGAATTTCTTACCTCAAACATTCCATCAATCCAGCCTCCATGTCTGTGCTGTAAAGACTGAACTATTTCTAAGTCTAAATCAACATTTACACTGTCACCAACTTGGAATCCATTAATATTACCCCTGCCAGGCCCTTGTCCTATAAATAATAATTTATCGATGAATACAAATTAAATAATGACAAAAGAATCGTTTTAAGCACCTTTGTTCGAAATAGTTTTCCATACAAAATTTAACTATCATTTGACTAATGAAAATTTCTTAAACAATTTTGGATGGCCAATAAAAATATCAGTGATACAAAAACTCAAAAAACCTCAGCTTTATTTCATTCTTGACTTCTGCTAAATTTGTGCTGCAGGATAAACTGTGTGTGCTAATATGCTAGTAAGATCCCCCACTTATACCTGACACTTGAGCATTTCTTTCTCTTTTCCTTCAAATAAATAAATAAAATTGAACTGTCATCTAATTCCCCTGCCCCTTCGCAGTTGTTTGATCTCTTGATGGCTCCGGTTTTGTGATGAACTTCAGTGAACCCCATTGAAAAAAAATCTAATGAAAATTAATTTTGCTCCAATATCAGCATTACTCTGAGAATTTTACTAACCCTTCCAATAAATTTTGGCTTGCGAGAAAAGCTCCAAGCTAAACAAAAGCAAGAAATATTTGCTAACAAAAGCTCAAACATGATTATTAAACCTCAATGCCTTATGAACTGAGCATTAACTCGGTAACTGTTTAACTAAACATAAAAATCCCCAAATCAAAAATTTGTAAAAAAAAATCTCAAAAATACCTGAATTTATTCTGTTAAATTTTGAAATAGCATTTTAAGTGAAAAGTTATTGCACATTTGCAAAAAATATTTTTAAAATACCATTTTATTTATTTATTTAGTTCTTAGGAGTGAGGGGGGTTCATTTCAATCTTTAACATTGACACAGAGTGGTTCAAAAGTTATAAATTCAGTTCTGGCTAAATTTTGGTTTCAACTCCCGAACTTGGACGTAAGAAGTCAATGCCTACCCACCATGCAACCTTGCTGCCACAGCTCATTATAAATTGAAAAATTCCAAATAGTTTTGAAATACCTTCAATCAGAGGATATCGGGATATCATATATAACTTTAACTTTGCACTATCAAGTCACAATTACCATTGAGTGAAAAAAGTTACTTACCAAGCAGTGGTAAATGATCTTTATACACAGTTCCGCCTTTAGCATCATTAACAACTTTCAGGTCAGCCTGCATAAAATTAAAAAAAAAAAAAAAAAAAAAAACTCTTAAACAATTATAGTAGTAATATTAGTTTTGAATTTAAACAAGATGATTTTTTTTTAAAGGGGGGAGGAAAATCGAGAGGGTGCATTTGCAAAGGATGAGTCCTTAAAACAAAGTAGAGAAGTTGTTTTCAGAATAACCAGTTTCTGATTTCTTCTACTTATTTGTAAGTAAAAATTATTGCTTTATGTGATAATTATATATTTTAATTTTATAAGTTCACGATTGTGTTTTGGCTGAAAAGATCAGAAACCGCTTCCCCTACTTAAGATTTTATAATAAAGATGACAAGGAAACTTTAAAATGATAGAAAATCTTCCAGATATGACATCTAAAAAGTTCGACTCATGATATGATATTGATCAAAAAAATAAAAAATCTTATCTAAAAAAATGCTTCCACACCATAATGCTGAGTGACATGAGATGTTGAAATGCAGAATACAGTACTGTGCTGATGACTTTAAAAAACATTGATTATGAGCTCTTTATAAATGAGCTTCTAAAAATTGTGAACTACACTGTAGATTCCTTTAAAAGTACGTATAATTCATATTTTTTGATGAAAGTACATATATATTAGTTTTTTCATTTTTTTTTTAAGCTCAAATTCGTAAATTTATTGCATGATTTGTTTGTTGCTACTAATCGGTTTATTGTTATTAAAACCATTGTTTCAAAGTGAATAATACATTACGCAGTATTATATAGTATGGTATGTAAATTATTACTGCATTCTCAAGTACTCAACAAAAGTAAGACTTAATAGAAAACTATGCAGATGTATATGCTATGTAGCTGTTGCAATAATTCAAGGAGTTTAAAATGGTCCCAATGAATCACCATACATAAAAAATGTGGGACACCTTAGGGGCCATTCATCAATTATGTAAGGATGATTTTGGCAATTTTGACCCCCCTCCCCCATGTAAAAGTAAGTAAGGGTTTTCAACCCCCCCCCCCCCCATCTTACATAAGATTTATTTTGTTTTTCAAAATAATAAACTAATGAATCTTACATCACTAGAATCATTTTTAATTCACTATTACTAAATTTTTTAAAAACCTTTTGGTGGAAAGTAATATTTACTAAAAGGAATCTAGACTGAATGTTTCTTTGATAAATATTTTTTGTATATGATGCAATACTAATTAAAAATAAGACATGCCATACATAGTGCGATTCTTTTATTATATTTTACATTATTCATTTTTTAAAAAACAAGTTTTAAAAACATCATCCTAAAACGGTTTGTACTTTCCAGAATCAAATGAAATACGATCCCTGCCAAACCATTTGACCGTGCAATTTCTAAAATAAAATATAGACTTGGAAAATATTACATAAGAATGGGTCTGACCCCCTCCCCTCCCCTCCAAGTAAGGGGATGTAAAGATTTTTCCAACCCCCTCTCCCCCTCGAGACCCTTACGTAATTAATGAATGGCCCCTTAAGCCTTGCACTGCCCTAAAAAGTTAAGGCAATACACATCATTTTTTAAATTTTTTTTTTAAAGGTCAACTTACCATTCCCTCAAAGCCAACGCGATACAGATTCTTTGCACCATTGTCCCACATAACATAAGCTGCACTGCGAGGACTCGCAGCACTCCAGTCCTGAATCTCTGTGACTTTTCCCCTACGTCCGTTGCCTCCATCTTGATCCTCCCACTGCCAGTCTACTCCTCGAACAACCCTGGCACCAGGAAAAATACCACGTACAGCAATCTTTTTACTCTTGCGTCTTGGATCAATTAGGACCCTAGAATAAATGCTGGAGTCATAAATGTGACAGTTTCAAATGATAACAGAAATCACATAACTGACGATCATGTATCCCACCACTAAACTTCTTAAAAATCGAAAACAAGAAGTTGGGAGTTCAAAAGAAAAAAAATTAAAAAATCAGTGAAGGAGAAACTTAAGATAGTCAAAATAATAATAATAATAACAATAATAATAAGCGAGCTATTTAGGATCTAACTTCTTAATATTTGACTCGTAGAGAGCCTAGACTTTTGTTCAAAACTTTTTAAATAAAGATTTTAACAAAAATTAAACTAAACCTTATTTATTAGCCTCTTAACAAAGCATAGTAAGCATCAAAAAGAAGAAAATGATGACTGATTTCTATAACGCCATAACAAATGCAAAGAGTGCATAATTTTCAAAATGAAGGCCTCACGGATCTAAAAATGGCAAATTAAAAAAATTTATATTTTATGTAATTAAATGAATTAAAATCAAACAATAATTACATATCATATTGAACAATGATTACATATCAACAGTGATGGATGTTGTTATCATACCACAAATGTTACAATTCCTTCTCAACTTCCAGTTTTGTTAATGTAACATTCTTGAAATTTTAAGCAAAATCATCGAAATCTTTATTTTTACAAAAATTACAGCTTGTGAAAATGTGCAAAGTGCTTTTACAGTATTTCTATATAATGCAAAAATAAAGGGAATTGGCAAATATTTCAAACCTTTCACTTCCAGGTGTTGTTATTCTAAAAAATCTATGTCTCAAGTGATGTTTGTCTCCATGATAACAAGTTGAACACAAATCATAATTGGGGCACTCAGCACACTTCCATCGAATGCCAAAAATTGGTTGCTGACGGCAAGTATCACACATTGTGCCTTCATGTCTAATTCCTAAAACAAAAAAGGATTTTATTTATTGTCCATAACATATAAATTTAGATGTAAAGTTTGTAATAATCATCTGTTGGAGAAAATTATCATGAACATGATAGTAATGAATATACTTCTAAAAGTTGAAATCGTAACATTACATATTCATTAAAAAAGTTTTTTACTCTTAAATCTTAAATGCAGTTTAAAACATTTTTTAACCAAACTTTTCAAACAAAACTTCAAAAAGACCAAACTTTCTGATTGTCATTAGACATAGATTAGAAATGAAACATCTTTTCTAGCAACAAAGTATTAATTTAAAGTGGTGGTGATTGGAGCTTATAATAAGTGGTAAGTTGGGGGGGGGGGAGGAACAAAAAAAAAGAAAACAACTATAAACCATGAGGATTTTAACAGCAGCAAAAAATTGAAAAAAAAAAAAGAAAAATAGTTTCTTCAGGGCTGGTTTTGAGAATATTGAAGCAGATAGATGGAAATTGATGCAAGCTTAAATCACGTTTCCTTTAAGATTTTGATCATATTTTTTGCACAATAACTTTCCTTGAAGAAACACTTTGATTTACATTATTTACCCTGAAGTATTTTGAGATGTCACAAACATTTGGTAATAATTTTATTAAACAAGTAGGGGGAGGTGGAGCACGTTGGTTCGCTTTTTAGCCTTTTTTCCCAATAAAAGTCAGAAAAGGAAGAAAAAAGGCTTAATGCATCTTAAAATATCGCAAAAAAACAAAACAATGTTAAAAATAAATAAAACAAATATTGAAAAATTAAAAATTGGAAAGTAAGGTATTGAGATGGCGAAAAATGTTTGTCGTTCTGTATCCCCCCCCCCCAAATAACTTTTGAGAGAACAATCCGATTCAAACAGTTTTGTTTTTTTGTTTGAAAGATCTCGACCAGAACACCTCAGTCGCAAATCTCAACTTTTGATTTGAACAACTTTTCATTCAGTTTTCAACAGTTCAAAAAAACTTAACATCAACACCCCTAGGAGGAAATTCAAGGCAAATATAAATTCTGAACTTAGAGGTGAATTTGCTTCAAACAAAATTCATTGGAAAAAGTTTTTGATGAAAAAAGAAATGACGATATACAAAATATTTTTGATATGAACAATTTTCTGTTAAATTTTAACAGTCTAAATCCCTTAACTTAGCACCTACGGGAAAAGTGGAAGTCAATATAGATTCCAAACTTCAAGGCAGATTTACTTCAAACAGCTTTTGCTGAAAATAGCTTTTAACGAATAACTCCCGCCACCAAGAGTTTTGTGGCACCTGACTCCTACTCCCGGGCCCAAAAATTAGCCGGACTCAGACTCCCTGACTTTGTAGCTTTGGCAAAAATGTACACATGTAGAATTTTTTTGAAAAATCCCATTTAAAAATACCCATTATTTAGAGTTTTTTATAAATTTTTCTGAGACTAAAAAAATAATAATAATTAATTTAAAAACTTTCACAATTTAAACTTTTTTTTTATTTGTTCTTCACTACAGGCAATGGACATAAATAATGAATTTTGAACTTTAATAGTATTTCTTAACTCTTAACGGCATTAAAAAAATTCTTCAAAGATTTTAAATAAATATATTTAACTTTTTTCTTTAACTGGTCAATAAATAAACTACCTTGACTAAGTCCTGTCACATCTGATTTTCTCAGTATTTGTAGATTGTGCAGAGGAAACTACTATAGCTAAAAGGCTTTCATGTGAATTATTTTCAGCAAACCAACACGTCACAAATCTCAAATAAACAAAGTATATTTTTCAGAAATTAACAGGTTTCACAAATGGTCGGACGGAAAACAGAATAGGATATACAGTATTTTCATTATCTTACGAAAAAGTTTAACATTTTTACTCTATACACAGAAATAGAAAAACAGACAACATAAAATTCAAAGAAATGTCTTGTTTAAGCTGGAATTCAGTAAAAAGGGATTTAAACTACTTGAGGTTCTACAGTACTTTTGAATGACAAAATAAAATACAATAAAGTAAAATGTAAAAAAAAAAAAAAAAATGTAGTAATTAAAAACAAACAATAGATTTTATTACTCGAGAAGTAACTGTTGCTAATCATGGAAACTAGAAAATCTGAAACTTCACCATTCTTGAGTTTTGTCGTTTTTTATACTTTTCTTCAGAAAATGCTGAATTTTCCAACTTTTTTTACCCCAAGACAATTTTTATGCGTTGTCCATATAGTTACGCTACAATATGCTACAAGTATACCCCACTTTTTTCCTAAAAAAGGCCAAAAAAACCCACATTTTTTTTTAAAAAACAAGGCTTTTGTTGAGTTTTATATTAAAAAACCCAAAAAACCCTGGGTCCCTGAGCTTTTTTTCTTTTTTTTTAAATGGGTTTTTGCCAACCCTGGACTCCTTTGTTTCAAAATAAGTCAGACTCTGCAAACATTGGCAGAGTTGCGGACTTTAAGGAAAAATCACAGATTCAATTTTTGGCTGAAAAATTTGGAGGTCTTTATATTTCTTCATAAAAATATGCACAATTTTTTTTTTTTTTTTTTGACAATAAAAATTATTTCTTTAGTTGACATTTTATTATTTTAACTTGTTTTTGAAACAAAGTGGGGGAGGCGAGGGTCAAAAAAAGTGTGTGGGTTTATGGGGCTTGGTCTTTGATTCTTTTACGTAAAATTGGGCTGCATTTAAAATCGTTAACATTGCAGATTCTATGACCTCCAAAAAATGGAATGTGGCCTCAAAAACGGGACGGGTGATCACTGTAGACTTTCTCTTATTTTTATGAAATAAGATGAGAAAAGTCCATTTATTTAGAATCAATAGTTTTTACTTTCGTCGCAAGCCCCTTTACTTTTAAAAGTGACTGGCAGCCGCCCCCCTATACGAGCCGCCTATGGTTCAAATCAAATCATTTTACTGTAAATTGTTCAATAATTATAATGGTTATGAAAAGTGACTAATTTTTGGATTTTACCCAGTATGTCCTCAAATCCTAATGCTATTAGGGGGTTTTTACTGCACTCTCAAATGGCATTAAAAGTAACCCTAAATATTTATCTCATCATCACAATAAAAGTAATGCATAAATCAAGATAGGTTTGATTCTAGGTTTCTCTTTGGGAAATGGGGAGTGAGATTTCAGATCAGCGTATGGGGGACAGGCAGCTAAATCATAGTCTTTGACAATTTTTAACAATGAGTAAACATAACTGTTTGACTGTTCACGTTAAAATCTGTTCTAAACTGCGTTTTTTTTATGCTCGCCATAGTCAACAATTTTCACAACTTTGACGTCTATCAGCTAAAAAGATTGATTTTCCCATAAATATCAAGGGTTTATATCAAATTTACAAGTTGATTTTTAATGACAAGAGACTACTATTTTTAGCTGTGCCATTTTAAAGTAAATTGCATATTTACAGACATAAAACTAAACAGAATTCAATGAAACAAAAATTGACTAACACAACATTAATGTAGAAATTTAAAAGTAATACAACAAATGGATAGTAATTCTGCTAAAATCAATGTCATAACATTAGTTTGACTAAAAGTTTGCAAAATTATTAGCTTATATACCTGTTGGTGCACTTTCGACAATTCGAAGATCATATGCTCCGGAACATCTGTAGTTAGCAGCTGTCCCATTGTCCCAAACAACCACTACTTCTTCGGGAGATTCAAAGTTTCGTACCGTGCCCAGGTGCCCCTCGCCTCCGTCTTGTTTTCCCCATTTCCAATCTGTTCCTCTCATTACTCGAGCTCCAACACCTTCCATTGTATTCATTCTAGCACCACGAAAGTTACTTGAATTTCCAGGGTCCATAGTATGTTAAAAAAGTTTGAAGTTATGACAAGTGACAACAGTGCACAGACATGGAATTCTAATAATGAAGAGTCCAACTTTCCAGCCACAATCCAGCAGACAGGAAGTCTTGTGCGAGACACTGTCGAGATCGGACGAGACTTCAAAGAAAGGAAAACACAAGACTACAATTGGCGCTCTTTCGTTGTAATTGGCTAACTTTTAATTTTTCAATTAAAAAAATGTATTGAGAGTTGGAATACATATTTACCTTTTCACAATAAAAGAAACTCAAAATAATGTCATAAATAAAAATGTTTCATTCAATTTTGTCCTTTTTTTCAAAATTTTTATCTTTAAATGATTTTAGTCATTCATCATTTCCCATGAGGACATTATTTCTTAAGTTGAGAGATCTTTGAACAGAAAAATAAACAGAATCTTGGAAAAATAAAAGAAAAATCTCAATCATATTGGTGCCGCATCCAGCGTTTTTTACAGTAAAATTTATTGAAAAAGTGTAGGGTTGCCATATAGCTTCACTGACCATTTAAATGGCTACTTTTTTTTTTGCAGATGTTTGGCAACCAGGAAGCCTCATTGGCGTATTACTAAAATTGAATTGACCAGAATCAATGCCAGGACGTGCGAAGTGCGATGGGATGGGAAAAAAATACAAGAAAAGAACATATGAATGTTTCTGTTAGAGTTAAGGGACCTATTTTGCTTGAAAACTGTGATATTTTATGTCTAACATGTGATATTTGTTCTTCTGTCATGAGAAAACTTTCATCTGAAGTTTAAACTGATATTTGTCAAGTTCTACCATGTTCTAATGAACGCAATATTGTATAGTTATGACTAGTGCATCGAGGAAAATTAACTCCCGTCGCCGCCTGGCCGCTTTTACATTCCTATCTAATATTTCTTTAGATGGAACACACCGTGATACAAATCTTGGGCAATTTAATTTCAATTTCCACTATAATAAATCCACAAGCAAACAGCATGCACCTGTTGAGCCCGGAGAGAAGAGTTCACCGAATAAATACACTGAAAAATCGAACTGTGAAAAGAATTTTTATGTAGATAATAGAGAACATACTGAAATTAAACCTACAGAAAATGAGGCTAAATTATTTCGAAGAGAATCCGAAGATAAAATTATTGAAAACTTTCGTCATTTTGAAGAGCATTTGCAGACCAAAAGCAGAGACAGGTGTGAATTTTTTCTCATTTAAAATAATTTAAATTACCATTGCTTAATAATAATAATTTTTTTAGAGTACCTAATTTTTAATTCCTTCTATAGACTATAAAAAGTTTAAAATGCTGTAGTATTGAAAAATAACAGATATAAATGATTCTATTTTATGATGAATTGGTCTGAATTTGTAATATTAGCAATGATATTCAAAAATCAGTAGTAAATAGAGCTAAACCCTGTTAAGAATTTAAATCCAACAAATAAATTTCCAAATTTTAAAATGGGACAAAACTGAAAGAATAGCAACATTTGTACTACCTGGAGTCTTTCAATTTAATGAATTAAAATAATTATCAATCCAAAATTTGCAACCGCTCCAAACTCCCAATTATTCGGATATTACCCAAAGAACATGTGGAAAATATATTTAAACACCGCTATGGTAAAAGGTTTAAACGTTAAACCTTAGCATATTTGCTTGTAATTTCGTTTTCTTTCCTTTTTTCTTCTTTTTTTTTTTTTTTTTTTTTTTTTGGTCTAAATAATTCAGGTTTATGTAATTTTAAAGCATATTTTTATCATTAAACTACACAAAAGACCTTTTGTATCATTTACAAAAATAAATATTTAGAAGAAACTTAGCATCTAATGAAATTCAGTTAACATTATTGGTTTATTATTAGTGTTTTCCCGAGACCAAAAAGGGGGCAGGAAGCTGTCAAATAAAAGGGCATTTTAATTAGATCAAAAGGAGACTTTTTATATTGAAGATTTGTAATTCAGAAATAGTTCTTTTTTTTTACTATTTGATACATCACATGCAAACAAAAGCCAAGTATTTTTCTATATAGTATTTTTTTTTTAAATAATGAAAAGCTTTTTAATGTTTACTTTTAAAAATTACGCTTAAAACATTCAGTTTTATATTCTAATCAAATTCTTGTGGATAAGTGAAATGAAGGAGTAAAATTTCAAGGCCAGGCTTGTACGAGTCTTTTCCTTTGAAAAAAGTATACGTTAGGGGTGGTGAAATTTTGTTAAAACTTCTACGGAGCAAGGAGAGCCCATTGAACGCTGGCTTAAAAAGGGCAGGGTGCAGTACCCTTCTAGTGAAGCCAGTGGAAAAAACTATTATGGCCATTATCCTTGTTATTTAAATTTTCTTCTATTTTTCTGAAATTTATAGATACTAAAATAATTTCTTTGAATATTAGTTATAAAACATAGGGGCAGACTAGACAATGGTGTCTTTAAAACTGTTTAACCCTTGAAACCTCTTTAAAAATGATCAGTGTTCCCTGAAGCACAGCAAATACCAAAATGAATAAAGTCTTTTTTAAAAAAAGTGCAACATTATGTGCAGATGTAATCTATTATGAAATAACTTCTTCATTTCAGAGTTCATAAATTTGTTCATGATGCCAAGGCACGCCTGTGTAACTTAAGTCAAAAAAGAAAATTTTTACTGCATCAAAAATCCACAGAATCATATGGATTACCAACGGGAACAAGTACAGAAAGTCTTGGTAAGTATGATATTTCAGTAGGCTTATCTGTTTAAGAAATAACCCAAAATTTTACAAGATAAAAGAGGCATTTCTCTTTGTACCATGGCACAAATAATTATTATGGCAAGCATAAAATTGTATTAAAATATTGGCTTTCAGATCAGTTGATGACCAAAAAGCATTGAATGAATTACAAAAGGTAATAACATTCGCAATAAACATGATTCCCAACGCTTGATGATTCAGAGAACACAGGGATTTTCAAATAATTCCAGTGAAAGATCATTTAACACCTTAAAATTTTGTTCAACACGTTAAAATTTTGGTCAGATCTGGACTAAATTTGGCAGGGAGGTTCTTGAGCACGCTAGAAAGAACGTAAGAGGGTTTTTGAACACCAAAAAAGTACCGAACCATTCGAATTTTAATTTTAGGACCCGAAAATGGTATTCAATGGTTCTTTCTACTCGAAATATTTATCCAACCAGCTCGATTTTAGCGTCATTTGAAAGCCCACACAAAATACCCCTGGAGTACATTTACTTCTTTCGAATTTCAAAAGAGCAACCAAGGCTGTAAAATCACCAGAAGAACAGTTATAAGCATTTTTAAGCCTAATGGAACGGCATTTTCATACTGGAAAATTATCGTTTGTGCAATCTCATTTTAAATTAACGTGAATAAAATCATTCAGAAGGTTGCCACTTGTTTTTTGTTGACTGTGACTAAATATAATTTTGTTTTTGTTTTGAGGTAAAAATTTTCCTCTTTTGATTATTTTTTAGCGATTTATCTTCCCCCCCCCCCTCCCTCCTCTTTTTTTTTTTTACACTGCCAGTCAAAGTTTGCCGATATATATCACGATATATATCCTATATTTATTTTGAAAATATCATGATGATTTGATATTTTTGATATTTATTTTTTCAACTACGGTATTTTCAATGTAAAAATTATATTAATCATACTAATGTTGTTCATTTATTATTAAAAATGACCAAAAAGTTCTGTACTATATTTCTAAGATGTATTAATGCAGCAAAGTAATTCTTTTTTGTTTTATATTCATAAAATTATCAGCCTAATGTTACAATTTTAATTATATTAAAAGTGCCTAATTAAATGTTACATTTTGGTTCTGAAAAAAAAAAGAAATGTCTTGTGACTGTGCATGTTTTTTATTTCTGAAACTTGTTTAATAGTAGCTAATAGAAGAGAAGAAAAGTGAGTAAAACAGCTAATGCTAAATGAACTCCATTAAAATTGATAAAAAAGAAATATTAAATATAAATAATGAAAGAAGCCTTAATTTTAAGTCTACATATTGTAATAATAATTAAAGAGTGGTTTGAGGATGCATTTACTATTTTAAAGACTTAAGTTTGTGCTGATTGAAAATATTGGATATATATATCAAAATATCGGATGTTTTCAATATTTTGGAAAATATCATGATATCTTCGAACCCTGCTGCTAGCAGAAGATAATCAAGCAGAGGTCGAAATTAGCATCAGCTACTTAGGTGCCATTGGCAACCAATATTTTTTTCTTAGGTGCCGTTATGCTTTACTTGGTTGCAATTTGCAAATGCGTTCAATAACATGCTGAAATTTATACTAAACTATAATATGCATGAAAACAAGCTGATATATATGTACAATGCATTAAAATAATGCATTTTGGAATCACCTGCTAAGTTTATACAAGTACCATAATTACTATTAACTTAATTTAGTGACATAAAACCAAAAAAAAAAACAAATTCTAGATTTTAAAAGTATTAAAAATATTGACAAGATCCAAATGGATTGCAATCTCGAACACGATACGCAATTTTCCACTAAGTACAAGTTTAGTGTTGGAATGATTTCGAAAATAAATTTATTCATTAAAAAGAAAAACAAACGCTGAAAATAAGTTAATCTGAAGTGGCATGCGACTAATTGTCAAAAAATATTAATATATTTACAAGATGCAAAAGGATTGAAAGGTCAAAAGCGAGAATACACTTCCCGCAAAGCACGTGCTCATTGTCTGCATGTTTTGAAAAAAATAATATATTATAAATAAAAATAAAAAAGAAAATAAGGTAACCTAAAGGTAGCATATGTAAAAATAACTTCTAGATTTTAAAAGTATTTAAACATTGACAAGATGCAAAAGGATTGCAATCTCGAACACGATACGCAATTTTCCTCAAAGTAAAAGTTTAGTGTTGGAATGATTTCGAAAATAAATTTATTCATCAAAAAGAAAAACAAACGCAGAAAACAAGTTAATCTGAAGTGGCATGTGTCCAATTGCCAAATAATATTAATATATTTACAAGATTCAAAAGGATTGAAAGGTCAAAAGCGAAAATAAACTTCCGGCAAAGCACGTGTTCATTGTCCGCATGTATTGAAAAAATAATGTGTTATAAATTAAAATAAAAAAGAAAAAAAGCTAACCTAATCGTAGCATATGTAAAAATAACTTCTATATTTTAAAAGTATTATAATATCGGCAAGATGCAAAAGGATTGCAATATCAAACACCGGAACTATTATTCCGAGAAGAACGTGTTCAGTATTGAAAATTGCATTTATGATGTGTTTTGAAAAACAATTAAGCGCAATTTAATAAATATCTTTAAAAATAATAATAAAAATAATAAAAACGAATGAACCGCCTGCACTAATCAACAAGAAAACTACTTATTGTTTCGAATCTTGCAGTAGGACAACCATCGATGAATCCAGTATCTTCTTTTTTTCCAAAATCTTTAGACTTTACATACCATCAGGTCTTCACCCTTTCTTTCCAACCACGGAAACTGCTTTTGCCACTTGATGAAAGTTGCAGCGTTGACACTTTTCCGTGTACATTTATAAGTCGTATCTACTTCGTCATTATTTGTTTCTATTTCGACTTCATCGGCAATCCTTGGCCGTTTATTTCCGCTAGTATTTAGTGGCGTAAAATATGACTTTAAGTTACGTTTACTCATATTTTCAACAAATAAAAAATGATGGTAGCGATGATTAAAAAAAAAAGAAAGAAAAAAAGATGAGCGAAATCCTGTGGGAAAAAAAGGAATCCTCGTGCTCGCCGTGCGTTCGTGTTACGACGGGGGGTCGAACTTGAAACATGAAAAAGATCAGACTATCTGCTCAAACAACCCTGAGATGAGTCCGGTTTTGGAGGGGTGGGGCGATCGGGGGTAAACAACACTAAGGGAACAAAGGGGAGAAAAGATTACTCCAGAAAGAGGAGGAATGGAGGGGTGTGCTTGCAATGACACTGGCTTCTACAGTTCGCGGGCGAAGGTGGGGGGGGGGGGGATTGTTCAAGCTTTTCCGACGGAAAGCGATACTTCCAGGAAATTTTCCGCGATCGCAACGCACGCAGATGTTTTTGGAGACAAATCTTCGGAAAGTGAAAGCTTAGTAGGGGGGAAAGCTAGGCATCACAGTGACGACTACGTTTCAAATCGCGGTCGTCAAAATGAAATTTACAGTTGCAAAATACGACTAACGACCGCTAATTTCGAGCACTGTAATCAAGTAGGCCGTGCAAAGCCGGACAATGCAGCTAATAAGTAAATAAATAAATACTGGTGCCCCCTAGAGCACAGGTGTTGAGCATTTAGCGTTAGCTGATGTTCGGCTGTTTGAGTTTAGCATTGCATTGATGAATAACGACACAAGACAATTTTTATACAAGCATAAAAAATCCAATCACATCCCCTAATACTACTAAGAGCTCTACAAAAGAGCCCTCCATTAAACCCATAGAAATAGGAACCCATAAAAATAATCTCCCTAATAATTTTATTGCCAAAGTCTCCCCCCATTCTGTGCCATGACCCCCCCCCCCCCTCACACATACATATAGTTGGACACTCTGGTCATAAAACTACATTTCAGGGATTTTTGTGCCAAAAACTCCCTTCCATTTGCGCCCAAAAATTGCACTTTGACCCCCTCCAAAGTTCAGGGCTGGATCCACCCTTGTTCAGATAGGAATATGTTTCTCTATGACTATCCCATGTTGACTTGTCCTCCCGTTCATTGGTATTTAGTACCGCTCTTTAAATGTATTTACTCTTTAAGGCCATTAAATTATAAGGAAGAAATGAAGCTTTTAAAACTTGTTAAGAAAACGATGTAATGTTTTTCAATGTCGAGTTCTTAGTTGCACAACTTACTCTTTGTTGTTGAGTGTTATTTAACCCAAGATTCAGCATCAGATGAGTCTTTTGTAAATCTGGATTCTTTGAGAAAATAAGTGGAGTCTCAAAAAGTTTTAAACGTTGTGAGTGAAATCAATGTTACAATGTTTCTATAATGTTGCTCAAAAAGTTGAAGCTTGATTTTGATAATGTTTACTTCTTTTTAGAATAATAGGGAGTGATTAATGCTGATTTGAGTTGGATTACTTTCATAGTTCATTTGCAAAAATATTACAACTAAAATTCATGCCAATAATGCCTCCTTTTTTCACTGAACTCCCCAAAAAGAAGTCAACACTGTCAAGGTCAAGCTTTAACTTATCAAGAGCCACATTCTATGAGTTGAAAGGTTACATTGCTTGCCTGTTTGAAACATTAACATTTAAGGTCAAATTTACACACATGATCTTTAATTTTTTTGGCTTTTACTTATCGCCCTCTGTATGCTCTCACCAGTTTAAATAACGGCTAATCTATCAAATTAATGGTATCAACGTTAATTAATAACAGAGATGAGATTAGGGAAAGTCACAACAGAGTGACAAATGCTTTTAAAATGTTTAATCACGATTTTATTTAATTTAGTCCTCACATTGCAAGAGGCGACCATTAATATTGATCTTTAATCTTAGGTGATAACAAATTGATAAAAGTTTTCACTGGTTTGTAAAATGTTCTGAAAAGAAATGGTCTTATTTTGCATGAAAATATTTATTTACTTTTAACTAGATGTAGATGCATGTGTCTATTTGTTTTCAAAAGTTCAAGCATGATGTGTATTATTGATACAGGTTTTTAAAAAATCATTTTTTATGCTTTGTTACATGAGGTGTAGTAGAAATTCTTAAATAATTTGTATTTATTTGCAGCCGTTTCTGGATGTCGAAGTAGAAAATCATCACTTTGTCCATCTGAATGCTCTGTTCCAGCTGCAGCAGAAGTTAGATTTTTAAAAAACTTAAATGAACATAAGAATGAAGGAGAAAGGTATTTTATTTTACTTCTTTCATTTGTGTTATGTGTTTGAAATGATTTTTCATTTTAAATGTGTCATTAAGGCATTCTTTTGAATTAATAGAATGATTTTAATTGGTGAAAAGAAAGCACCAGTTGCAGTGTTCTCTATATTACCATTTAGTCGTTGCCAGGCTTCTAAGTGAGTTTTAATTCTTTAATTTTTCTCCCTTTTAATTGTGGAGAACTCTTTCCCCCCACTCTTTTCCTTCCTTTAATTATAGAAAGTGTCATTCAAAATAAAGAACAGGGTGGCATCAGAATCGGGAAATTATGAATTGTCAGGAAAGTCTTAAAAATCTGAAAAAATCAGGGTCAAATTAATTTGCAGAACAAGTCCAAAAAAAATCAGGGCTAATCTTTTTTTTTTTCATCATTTTTGTCATAGTTCAGGTTTTTGTGATCATATTGGTAATCATTTATTTCAACTGTAGTTTTATTAAAATGTAACTCTAACATTAGTTTATTCAAATAAGCTCTTTGCCATATTTTATGCTTTAGATGTTACATTCCAACCAAGGGAATCATTTTTTTCATTCAACCATGGGAATCGGATTTTTTTTTCATTTCAGTGCTTGATTAAAATAAATAACATTTATTTTTCTTTTTGCTAAAGCCTTAATCTATAAGTTATGATGGGATGATTATTGAGGCTGCAAGTTTTTAAGTTCCAGTAGGGTCTCAAAATCCAAGGTAATTGGGGTTCACGCCACCTCAAATCACTGATAAATGGGATTGTTGGAAAAATTCATAAGGATTAAAATTAAACTTTCTGGTTGATATAAGAACGTTCATCTTTACTTCATTGTACGTAGGCTGTTCAATAAGTAATAAGACAAATTTTACTGCCCCGAAACCACTCATCGGAATGTTAATTTCTGTGGCATGAAAGGTGTCTGTTGTCTGTATTAACAAAAGTTACCGATAGTTGGCACGAACAGACTCATGTTCCTGAGTATCATATGATTGAATTGAAGCCTGTTGGCGTGCACCTACAGGACGCAACCAGTTGTCAAAAGGGAAACGCCATTGGAACAAAGTTATGCTATTAAAATTTGTTTTTGTTTTCAAAAATCAGCATCAGAGGTCTTTGATATAATACGTTAAGTTTTCAACAATGAAGCAATGTTTAAAGTCGGTACTTTTTGCTGACATAAAACTTTTAATTAAGGCAGGCAAAGTATGGAAGATGTTGAACGTGAGGGACAACCTTCAACCCTCATCACAGAGACAATGATTAACACTGCTGCTATCATCATCAAGGGGAATCGTAGATATATTTTACAACTGATTTCTGGCTGTTTCCTCAACTTAAGAAACCCTTACAAAGCAAACATTTTGAAAGCAACAAAGCATGTCTAAACACTGAAGGCGGTTTTGGAAAATCTCACACAAACTTTTGGTTCATAAGTTTTTAAGAAGGGAATATAATACGTTGGAATAAATGCATTTAGTCCCGCAGAAATTATTCTTAAAAAAAATGTGTAAGTTATGACAATTAAAGATGTTCTGCATTCTTTATAAATTTAGTCTTATTACTTATTGAATAGCTCTTGTACAAAGAAAAGTGTCCTCATGCAAAATTTATTACTCTAATTTCAACATAATTTTTTTATTTTAATTACCTCTAAACTTTTTTTTTTTTTTGCATATTGTTCATACATATTTATATGTGTACATTTGCAAGAACTAAAAAGATCATTTTTACTTTCCTCAAATCTCTTTTGACAAGTTTTATCATGACCTCTGTGTCTATGTGCATTGATTTGTATGGATTTCACATAACACAAAAATGGTTCGTAGAAGAAGATAATTATTGCATATGTATGACACTTGTATGGCATCAATTTTTGCACCTTCTATTTTGATTGCGATCAGATGCTTGAAACGGTCTGTTTATTTGTTCTTTGTAGAAAATCAATAATGCAAGTCAATTTTCATAGCAAGTTGTTATCGCAAAGGGTAGCTTTTAATGATTTGTGCTATTGACTAGTGTTGATGCTGATCTCTGAAACCTGCTGTTACAGAAAACATTGCTTGTATTTTAGAATTGTATTAATGAATACATTTTTAATGCATTACATTAATTATTATTACAAACTGAATATAATTAGTGTTTCCCCCAAGCATTTCTTGGAGGGTGCTGAACCCTGCCCCCTTCTTGCAACCTTCAATGTGCCTCTTTTTTTCATCTCTCAATCTGCCTGTCTCTTGAAATTGCCTCTTCGAAATTTATCAACACTTGATTACAAAAGCAAATCTTCTTTCTCAAAAGGTAAAAATTCATGCTAGCCTTGTCCTGAAATGTAATTGTCTCATTCCCTTTGTTCGCTAGAATGGCGTGGGAAATTACATTACAAAACTTTGTGCTTTTTTACTTTAAAACTTTTATGAAAAAGTGCCCTTTTTAGATCTGTGGGAATCCTTACTAATTAGCTTTTAATTTCATTGAAAATTTTCCAGAACAGTAATAACCTTTTTTTTTCAATTTAAAAGGTACTAAAGATAAACAATTATAGTGTACCAATTGTTGTACTTGCAATAGGTGTGCTTTTTATGTTGCAAATCACAGACATTTGTGTACAGTATGTCCTCATTTAGCCTACAAGACCTCTTTTCTTAACTTAGCCCTAGATACTTACTTCCACTTCCAGTTGCAAAAAAGGTCAAAATAAGACGTAGAGGTAAGAATTGAAGTTTTTTAAAGGGAAAAAATACGAATAACTTTTTTTTATGACCTGGGTCCCTAAAGTGATATTTAGAGAAATCACAAGTAATAGCTTTATATATCATCGCTGCATAGCAACACTATGACATCTAATCCCAGAAATAACACAAAGATATCCTTTTGTAGCTCTGAGACGATGATATATACAGTAAAACCCTTCCTAACGGACACCCCTCTTATGCACACAATTTTTAATTCCCTGAGTCCAAGGCAAGTAACATTATTAAACCCCTGTCCTGCGGACACCCCTCTATAAGGACAAAAAAAATTGGCCCATTACTGTCTGCATTAGAGGAGTTTCAATGTTTTTTTTTCCCCTGAAATTGTTGAGCTTGGTTTTATATATCAAAGTGTAACATTCCCTTTTATATTTCAGCGACAATGAAAAGGGTTAAATATATAGTTTTTTTACAATAATTATCATGCAATAGTTCCTTGTTTTTCTGGAAGGGCATATTGTCATCTCATTTTCAGCACAGTCCCTTAAAATTTTAAACTTGAACTTTGGTTATAAATGTTGATTCCCCCCCTCCCTAAATGTAACTTTAAGGGTCCGAGGCCCATATAGAAAGATTCATATATATATATTTTTTTTTTTTTTGCTTCAAACTTTTAATATCTTAACTTCTTAACTCTGCATCATATTTCAACCATTTTTTCAGCTGGAAGTATGTATCTAAGACTAACGGTTGCAAAAATAGAGGTGTTGCAGGTGAAGTGGGGACACGCTGTCTACAAAAGATTTTCTAAAAGTGCCGAGGAATAAGGGAGAAATGGTATATTATCTTAGTGATTCTGTGGGGACACGCTATCTACAAAAGATTTTCTAAAAGTGCCGACGAATAAGGGAAAAGTCAAGGTATATTATCTTAGTGATTCTGTAGCCACCCTGAAGAAGTTATTGCTATCTTCATAGCTTTTGTATTACAACTTGAGAATGATTTTGGAATGTTGATGTTTGCCTTATATACCCCCTCCCTCCCTCAAGAATGTCTTGTTGGTTCATTAAATATCGATTTTCGAATTGAAATTCTCATTTTAGAATAAATTTTAATGGATTTCTTTTCTTTTTTTTCAAACTAAGCATTGTGTTTTGATTTTACAAAGGACATTTCAAAAGTTATGCTCACTGACATTTTTACTTAATTGAAAATGCCTCCTTATAAGTTTCCAACACAGCACCTCTTTCTTGCAATGAAGCTTTTCAATTTCATTTAATATGCCATCTTTGTTTATTTCTACAATGGCACAAGTACTGGTGGCAGGAAGGTCAATTAAATGAGAATCAATATTGAGAAAAGAAATGAAAATGTGTGCACCATTAATCAATCCCTCACTGCTTGTCTGCAGAATAGACTTTTATTTGTTCTCAAAGTTGAAAGAACCTATACGATAATGCCTTTTTTCATCTTTAAGTGTTTTTTTTTTTCTTTTTTGTTGCTGATTCATGAACATTTTGACAGGTGAACAAAGCTGGCATTTTAAATGAAATTGAATTGATTTCAAAGCATTGAGACTTAGCGAATTTGCGAATATCTAGTGAGCATATCAGAAAAAAAGTTTGCTATCTTTTGAAATTACCCTTGTAAGCAATCATTTTTTATCCTTATTATTTTTTTTTCGCTTTTCTCTATGAGTAAAAAATGCTTAGCAATAAGTCATTTTTTGCATAGAATGTTATGGAGTTGTGTGAGTGTTAATTGTATGTAAATGTTTTTACTGTGTAGTGAAAATTAAATTTTATAGTTCTTGTTTTCCTTACTTCTGTATTTTTCATAATGTTGTTCTCTTTTTAATGTTTCATTTTCTATTTGTTTCACTTTTATAGTCTTTCCTTTTTCTCTCAATCCATTCTGTTGTTACTTTACAACCTCCTGTTTTCTCTTTTATAAATGTCAACTTTTTAAGCCTTTAGTGAAATAGTACACTGGCATCACTCCCTCAATGCATTGTAACAGCATGTTTTTAGATAAATGTTTTTTCTACTTTTTTTAAAATTAAGTGCTTTTAAATATTTCTTGTGTTTTTGCTTAACCTGTTCGGGACGAACGAGGCAAATCTGCATCAGCGGCAGCTGCTCCTCCCATCCGAATGAAGTTATTCTGCTGCAAATGCTATTCAAAAATCCAATCTGATCTATGCACATTTGTGTCTTGGTTTTTGAAGGAAATGTTTACTATCAGATATGATGGCGTTACTTATTCATGTTTGTTCCATTCAAATGATTGATAATTGGTCTCAAACATTAGTATTTCTCTCTCTGACATCAGAAAGGATCCCTCAAGTGTCTGTGATTTATTAGATTTCTTGAAAGAAAATATAAACATGTGCTAGCAAGTGAAAAGGGAAACGCATACTCATTTTGAAGCTGTTTGTAGTTTCAATTCCATTTTGAAGAGGGATTTCATGGGAGATATTCTAGCAAGGGGTTTTACTTTTAGATTCATTTGTGTGGCCATGGTGAACACGCTATCTTTCCGAGGAGGAAATATCTAAATTTATGACTGATCCATCTATTGATCTTTGGGCCGACATTGAAACAACTATAAATTATTTTTATTGGAGTTCTTCATAAAATAGTTACTTTCTAAAATTATATGCTGAAAAAGAAGGCAAAGAACTTAGAGATGTGTAGTTCGCTCAAAGCACAATAAAAGACATAACACTATCTATGAGTGTAATGTGTACAATACACATTGATCCGTGCTTTAAAATGTTTCATGCGGCTTTAAAATATTAATTGTTACAATATTCTTCCAGTATTTTGTAATATTAAGCGCTAATATTTTCCCTGTTTTGTACAAAATATATTGTTTAATTTTGGAACTTTTAGTAAAAGTAAAAAGCAATATATTTTGCATTTTTATTGCTAAATATCAATTATTTTCTTTTTTTTTTTTTGTTATGATTGAAATTTTGATGTATTTTGTCATATGTTAAAAAATGGTTTCATTTTTACCTTAAGTGTACCTTTTGTCAATGATTTTGTAAAATGTACTTTCCGAAATTGCATATTAGGCATAGCGGGAGAAATTGCCCACGCACAGTTCGCGTGTAACAGCTGCCGTACTGAGAGAGCACCATCTATCTTCTGTGGGTTGCTGTCCTGAACGGGTTAAAGGAAAAAGAATTGTAGTCATTAATTTTTCAATCCATTAAAATGTATTTTGAAATTTTAGTTCCTTCAATGCAAAGTCAAAAGCTAGTTTTTTTTTCTATATGATTGGGGAAAAATAGAAAAGAAAAATAATTTGAGTTTTTAAATTATTTTGTATCATCAACTTAAAATGAACTTAAAATTATTTTCATCTCATGTTGTTTGTTTTTGTCATTTATCTTTTAAAGACACTTGACCTTTATGAAAGTGATTTACTGTGTTTTCCATTTCAGAGGAGATTCTAAACTTGAAGGAAGTAGAAGACGTCATACTTCTAGCTTGCGTCAATTATCTGTCATTACAGATGGCTATGATCCACTTGATTTAATTGCTCTTTTAGGTGTTGAAAAACCACAGGATGGCCAGGTAATTTTTTTTCTCTTTAGATTTGATAGTAATTTTAGCAATGAAAATAATGCTTTTTTAAAAACTTAATATGAGTGAATAAAAAGAAAGACCAAAATCATTTCAGAGATCAACCAAAAGACTACATTTTTATACTAGCAATAATAATAAAGTATGATAAGATGTTCAAACTTTTAATTGGCTCTTTTGTGGTTCATTTTGTACCAGAAGCTCACATACTTTTTGCACTGACCTTTGTAAACTTGAAAAGTATGTATAAGAGTTATTTTGCCCAGTCAAGCTTTATGATGCTGTTTTTCTGCAGGTTATTGTGTAGCTCTGGTTAGATGAGCTGTGACCTTGACTATGTTTACCTGTTTCAGGGGAGTTTAGTGAAAAATGGACGTGTTATTGGCTTGGATTTTAGTTGGAATATTTTTGAAAAATTACTAAGAAAGTTTCTCAACTCAACTTAACGCCAATCATCCCTCCTTATTTACCGAAACAGAGGTAAACATTGTCAGAGTCAGAGCTCAACTTCTCAGAGCCTCACAATAGATTCTTGTTGCCCAAGCCCAATCTTGTTTGGAATGCAGATTGAACCATGAAATGAAACTCAGTTAAAAGTCGATGTGTCTAGGTGACATTTTTAGTTTAGGAACCACTTTTTTATTTATACTGTCAGGTATTAATTTTGGACTTCAGAGTATTGCACTGTTGTGAGAAGGTAAATGGCACTATCTGCAGAAATGAGTTTACGAAATATTTGAAAAGAAACCCATTTTGGATTCCATACTAACCATAGAAAAATTTTAGAATTTGATTTTTTTTTTTTTTGCTTTATTTTCAGAGGAATCTGAATAAGCAAACTTGTACAAAAATGCAAAAAAACGAAAAATTTTCAGATACTGCTTTTTACCTTCCCACTGCTATTCAGTGACTGCCGCTTATTTGAATTCTGTTTGCTTGAAACAGTTTTAATTCAATAAAGCAAAAATGCCTTTTTTTTTTCAAAAGCGGAATTCTATATACAATTTAAGAGAACTTTTTTTAATATTTAATATTTATCTGCTGTTGATTGCTAGAGAAATAGGTAGTAATTAATTTAGACATTCTTTTTTCAATCTCATAAAACTTCCCTACAATCCTCAGAATTCACACATTATTGCTCCAATTATCACGCTATCGGTGGCAATTTCTAGAACATAGAAGTCCCGTAAACACCATGTCTCACTTCGTCTCACTGATTTTGTTCGACTTTTCCCAAGAAAACTCACAAAAAGTGTGTAACATCCTGCCTCATCCTCTTTACACTGTTTACAAAAGAAAAATAATAAAACTCATTTTACTAAAAGAAGGCAGAGAAAAAAAGACTTCGCGTATGAACCATGCTTTTGTTGGAAATGCTTAATCACATATGATTGATTCATTTAAGTGGCATGATTGGTTCAAATGTTCTGCAGTTTTTTTTATGTTAAGCTGGATTTCACTCTGTTTTTGAGGATTTAATTCATTAAAGCGGCTGTTTCGATCAACCTCTAATTCAATTACCCAGCCTTCACTGTATTTCAAGTTTGGTTTTTTATATATGGGGAAAAGGTCGCTGGAAGCATGCATTTACAGTCAAGCTCGCTTATAAAGAGCCCTGATTTAATGAGAACCTGGATTTAGTGAGGGAATCAGAAATACTTGGTTGGTACAATGGTAAGTCTATGGGAGCGTAACTTGCTTTTAACGAGCAAACCTCGCTTAAAGGGACCAATATTTTTGGGATTCATAAAAGTTCTATTAACTTCCAGCTCAGCTTACCATTTTGTGTTAAATTTTCTTGGAATTTCCTAAGTTGATCAAAGCTAGTGATAAGTCATAAATCCAGAGAATAAGAGATGACAACACTTTAATTTGTGGAATAAAGAAACATTTAAAAATTGTTACAAATAAACACACATACACATATGTGTTGTGTGTATATGTCAACTTCAAAAACAACTACACAAAAGATATTCAGACAGTTCAAAGCAAAGTAACCAACTTCTCTGGCACTGCATAGTGATTAAAAAGAAGAAAAGCATCTAATGATGAATTTTTATGCTTTTTTTCTCGAACTTGTTTTTACGAGCATTTGGTTATGAGCAAATATTGTGTTCCCTCTGTGCTTGTTATAAACGAGTTCGAGTGTATTTGATAGTAAATGTAAGAACGTGTCTTCAATCAAAAATTCAAGCAAACAAAGAAATATTTGAAACAAATGCTTTCAAGTTGAATATAAAATTCAGATATATGGAAACTTGTGGTTTAAAATTATTTGAAGTGAATAATTATGCAGTAAAACCTGTCTACAATGATACTGTTGGGACCTAAAAAAATATTATTATAGACAGGTTATTGTTATAGACAGTTTGATTATTTATGCTGTTATTTTGCTGGGATTAAGGAAAATATTGCTATAGGCAGGTTTATTGTTATAGGCAATATCATTATACACAGGTTTCACTGTAGTATTCCATTTCAATAGGAAAGCTTCTGTAGTAAAGTCTGAGCCTGTCTATTGTCATAGAAACGGAGTTAATTCATTTTCTGCTAGGGTTAGCTGGAGGGTTGTTTGATGCCATTTCGCTATTCGTCTTCCTGCCTTTGTGCAGTTGTATGGGTTTTTCCAACATTAAGCTTGGAAAACGAGACATACCTCATTACTATAGCAATAGACAGGCGGAGACATTTCGGTGGGGGCTTTTCTTGTAATGGACAGACAGTGGTAGCTTTTGTTTTTCTAGAAAATGTGATTGTTTTGCAATATAGTTTTTAATTAGTGGACTGTATTGGCTTGATAAAAGAGGTTTTCTTTACCAATAATAAAGCTGAAAGTCTGTTATGTCTGGATATCTGTTACGTCCATAGCAGCTAGACCGTTGGGCTGATTTTCATGAAATTCGACACAAAATTAGTGCGTAGTATGGAGGGAGCACCTTGAAGCGATTTTTCGAAAATTCAATTTTGTTCTTTTTCTAATCCATATTTAGCCCATTTTACTGAGCGAATTACCATAACATGGATGGGTAAATTACCATAACAATAATTAATGATTTTAGCAAATTGTAATAATTACTACTGCAAATAAGTACAGTAGAATACCTTTATAACTCCAACCTATATAATGCAATTCTCTATAAACCGCACAGCTTTTCAGAAGTAAACTATAGGTTTCAAAGTTTAAAAAATCCTTCTGCTTTGCTTTGCAAACATACAAATTGTTAGGCAAATTAAATTTTGAAACAGTTTTCAATCTTTCCATCTTAATTCAAAGTTTTTAAATGAAAATTAGTACTCACAGCACACAGAAAATACCAGATGGCTCTTGAAAATGCAGCTGTTATGCAAACCATGAAACTACCAGAAGTGCAGAATAGTTCACTTTCTTTTGATTGTGAAACATATTTGTTTTTGAATGACTAATTGTAATATTAGTGCTTTAAAATTCATTGCAGATAAAATTTATTCTTATGTGCTAGAATATAGATATATTCTAAATATTAGTTTCAAAATTTATGAAATGATCTATATAACGCAAAAACCTGTATAATGCAAAAGCTCTGGTCTTAAGGTGTGCGTTATAACGGTCTTTTACTGTAATACAGTAAACTCCCCATTATCGGCGGTCGGATTATCCGTGTGTCTTTTCACAATTTTTTTAATGATTATCAAAAAATGATTAATGATGATTAAAAAATTTGATTCTGTTATTGTTTGTTGAACGAGCAAATTACCATAACATGGATGAGAAAATTAACATAGCATATTGGGGAGAAATTCATCATCCATTATTTGTAAATATACAGGTGAACCAAATGACTTTTTAATTTTCTACTGAGGGCGAAGCCGTGCGAGTACCACTAGTAGATAAATAAAAGGAAGAATCTTTGTTTAATGCTGTCTGTTGATTATGTCGTATTTAGTTATTATTCTTGCCTTGATTTTATATTTTTAACTTTCAGGATATATCATATGGTGAACTACTCATGCCTACAAATGTTGTGAAAAAAGTTATAAGTTTTGATTCCTGGAGTGAGCCAGAAAATAATTTTAGGTTTTCGCCTCCAATGTATTCAAATGCTAGCTCTACGGACCATGTATCTCGATTCCAGATGAAGTTGGGTTCCACACCTCCAAAACATTTAGAAAAATGTAATTTTCCTTTTTTCTGTACAATCCTGATTTTTTTTTTTTATGAAGCTATCTTGTTTCAATCAAATACAAATACAAATACAAATGTGACGACCAGCAACAGGCTCTGGGCCCAGCTAGGCTGGTCCTAGTCAATTAATTAGTCCCCAATGAAGATCAATGGCCCTCTTAAAGCTATCCACTCCCTTGCTCATTACCGCCTCTTCCGGTAAGCTGTTCCAAGTGCCCACGACCCTGCTAAAGTAGTAGTTTTTCCTGATTTCCAAGTTAGCCTGAGATTTAAATAGCTTAAAACAATGACCCCTTGTCCTGCTTTCCCCGCAAAAATTTAATCCATTTACATCTTTCATTTTGATAAATTTAAATAACTGAATCATGTCCCCTCTGACTCTCCTTTGCTCCAGGCTATACATGTTAAGCCTATTAAGTCTGGTATCATAATCTAAATCTGAGAGTCCCTTTACTAATTTAGTTACCCTTCTTTGAACCCTTTCCAATACGAAAATATCTTTCTTCAGATAAGGCGACCAAAACTGAACAGCATACTCCAAATGAGGTCTTACTAAACTCCTATATAAAGGCAGAAGAACTTTCTTAGATTTGTTTGAAATAGATCTCTTGATGAACCCAAGCATTTTGTTGGCTTTGTTACTAGCAATACTGCACTGTTGACTAAACTTGAAGTCCTGATTTATAAAGACACCCAGATCCATAACATTTTCTGCCTGATTTATGACTGAACCCTGTAAATGATATCTCATACGCTTATTTCCATGACCTAAGTGTAGCACTTGACATTTCCCTACATTAACTGCCATACCCCATTTATCTGCCCACTTAGTGATATGATCTAAATCCTCTTGCAGCTGTTTTACTTGTTCTTCATTTTCGACAATCCCCATAACTTTTACATCGTCAGCAAAACAATTCATGCTTCCAGAAATATTTTCATTGATGTCATTCATAAATATAATAAACAAAAGAGGCCCTAAAACTGATCCCTGAGGAACCCCACTTAAAACATCACTCCAATTAGAATGATTTCCTGTCACAACTACTCTTTGCTTCCTACCAGTAAGCCAATTTCTAACCCAAAGTAAAGTTTTTCCTCCTATTCCAATGTCAGCTAACTTGCTGAGAAGAGCAACATGCGGTACCTTGTCAAAAGCTTTTTGAAAGTCAATATAAACAACATCCACACATTTTTTGTTATCTAAAGCTGAGGTAACCTTGTCGTAGAAATGCAATAAATTAGTAGTACAGGATTTACCTTTCCTGAAACCATACTGCAAACTAGTCAACAGACTATTAGTCTGTAAGAACATCATGATCTTAATTTTGATCAAAGTTTCGAAAGTCTTACAAATCACCGAAGTCAAACTTACAGGTCTATAATTCCCAGCAATACCTTTAGACCCCTTCTTGAAGAGGGGCGTTATGTTAGCCAGCTTCCAGTCCTCTGGCACCGTCCCCGAGTTATAAGAAGCATTGAAAATATTCAAAATAACATCCACTAATTCCTCTGCACATTCAACTAAAATTTTTGGATAAATATTATCTGGTCCCGGAGCTTTAGTTGCTTTAATCTTTTTCAAATGAAATATAACCTCCTCCCTGGAAAATACAAAATCCTCAAGCTGTATAATAGCTTGTGTCTTGTTAGTGTCAACTGTTGAGATACAGTTATCGTTAAACACACTGGAAAAAAAGTTATTCAGAACATTTGCAATATCCCTATCGTTTTGGATTAAATTTCCATACTCATCAACCAAAGGCCCAATTTGACTGTTTCGAGCTTTCCCAGAATTAGCGTAAGCAAAAAGCCTTTTAGGGTTCCCATCAATGTCATCTGCCAGTCTTTACTCCAATTCCCTTTTCTGAATCCGTACCAAATACTTAAAATTTCGCCTTGCCTTACCATACTGGAGCCTCTCCGCACTCTGACCAGTTTCTTTAAACTTACGAAAAGTGGTTTGCTTATAATTAAGAGCTTCTTTAGTCTCCCTGGAGAACCACATGGGCCAAATTTTGATACTAACACCTTTTCTCCTAAATGGAACATAATCCCCAACGGTTTTGACAAGTTTATCCTTAAATTCCGTCCACTGCTGATCTACGTCGCTATTTTCCAACCCTGACGAAAAAACCTCTTTCAAGCTCTGCCTAAGTGCAACAAAATCGGTGTTTCTGAAATTGGGCACAAACCTAAAATTATCATCTTTGCACACTTCAAATTTAACCCGGAACCTAATGCTGTTATGATCACTATCTCCAATATGCTCCCCTACACTCAACCCCTGAACAAAACTACCTATGTCATATGTCCTATGTAATAGATTTATGAAATTGATCCCACAAACTAGCACCTATTCTATATTTTAAACCCACATTAGCTTTTTATTTATTTATTTATTTATTTTTTTAATGTGGTCTGAATCCTTAAATTGAGAGAGACATAAGTTGAATTTTTCTTCTATTATTATGTAAAAACTGACAGTTTTTTCATCCTGTACAGCAACTTACTTACATGTAATGTGCAATCATCACATTAACTTTCTCAAAAGTGCCAAACGTATCATTCTGTTTTTCAATTTAATTGTAGTACAATAAAAGTAGGATGTGTACAGAATTCTGGGATCCCGGAAAACTACTTGGGAAAAAATCCATTTCCAAGTTACTTGGAACTAATTGGTTTTTCTAAATAATCTTTGGAATTATTGCAAATAAAACTAAACTTTGATCATGTTTGCAGCTGTTAGAAAAAATAATCATTATATTTTGATTACAAAACGTAAGAATAATTGTCTAATGCTCTTTATAGCCTTGGGGTGGTGCCGCATGAATGATAAAATTATTAACTGTTTAATGCAAACTTTAGTGATGTCAAAGTATGCAAAAGGTTTACATGATCAAACAATATCATCAGTTTTTTTCCATACAATAAATGTATGATCCCCTGGGCAGTAGTCTATTTTCCATTCAGACTCACAGTTTTGAATTACATCTCCTATCACTGCTTCCTTTAAAATCAATTAATTTCTTCTTCATATTGTAGATCGCATTCTTGACTCAAATCTGCGGAACATTTTTCAATATCTCCGAATTTTTTCAATATGTCACTTTTATTTGTGAGGTGCAAAATTTGAATAAATATCATCTTTCAGGTAAGCAAACAGAATTGCCAGGGTTATTTATCTCTGCCACAACTCCTTCTTGGTTTTGATGTTTAATCTTTTGCCAGTGTATAAATAAACTATTCCGTTGGATCTTCTTTAAGTTTGATATCCATATTTACTCTACACTAATAAATGTCATATTTTGAAAGTTTAAAGTGTCTTACAAAGATGTTTCCAGCACGATACTGAGTGACTTTTTTTCTTTCCTAGATTTAGAACGGGACAAAATACTTCATGGACATCAATGGTACTCCCATTTGCAGTACCATCCATATTTACTAGATGATCCAGAGTTAATTGCTGGCAAGCACAGCACATTGCTAGTTTTTTCATCATATGTTGTAAGTAACTAATAATAATCTGCATCCCCTCCCCCCATTTCGGTATATTTTATTTACAGTCCTAGTTATTTACCTCCCTAGTGTTTAGCTTGCGATTATCTGGCTGAGTAAGAAAGTTGTTAGCGGATGTGTGCTACGTGCATTTAACTGAATTTTTGTTCATGGCAACTTTTATAGTTTCCAAAATGAAAATTTCTGGCACAAAATATATATTTTCATTAGTGCGAATTCCAAACAGAGTAATTTGAGTAGTAATGAGCAGGTGAGAAATCGTCTACAATTGATGTCATGCTTTGAGGGGATTAGGGAAATAATGAGTTTGTTACACAGAGAAGGGAGGGAGTAACCGGAATTGTGACATCACGCATTTTTGGAAGAATACTAATCCGAATTACACGAACTCGGAGTTACGTGAATTCTTACTTTTTATCACATGACCAAGACAGAATTTATTCCACCAATGTTTTAGCGGCTTTATTTTGTTTTCATAACAATCAATACTAATTTTAATATTCTGTCAAGTAGTCACCAGTAACATTCAATAACTAGGTATTCTAAGTATATATATATAGTCAAGTTTGAGTCCTAAACATTAGTAGCTACCAGTTTTTTAAATGCGACGTTTTAATATTTGTACTATTTGCTCGTGATGTCGTCTTCTGCCTATGAAAAAAAGAAACGAATGATACGTTTTCACTTATTTAATGCAATGTTTTTTCACGTAACTATATTTCAGGCGCATTGATGCTAGTAAATGTCTTTAAACAAAGTGTTCATACAAATACAGCACAAGATTCAATTCGTCAATGGAAATGGTAAAACACTTTGCATCTCAATTTTGTTTGCTCGAGACGCTTTCTCATCTCTCAGGGACGTTTTTTCCTAAGGGACAATTTTTCCCAGGGGACGTTTTTTCCTGTCGCCTTTACTTTCTGGTGTTCTAATGAAGTGCTCACAATTTTTATAAAAAATGCATCAATGCCTCCAATAGAAAAAAGTAAGCAGAAAATAGTGGTTTTGCCGATGAAAGCATTTTTGTGCAGCTTCCATGCAAAATGGGTTCAAAAGTGCATTTTGTTTTGTACAACTGAGAACACAAGATGAACTCAAATTTCCAAAATGTGTTTCAACATTCAGTAAACCTAAAGAACAACTCTATTCTCAACCTTTTATCCCTGTTTCTTTGTGGCTAAATTCATATTTTCTTCTGCTCATTGATAATAAGGTGACAGTTGAAATATATTGTAAGCCATTCCATTTACTCATTGGCTGTCCTTTTAAAAGGAATATATGAAAAGTAGAAAAATCCAAGATGAGAAATTTTGCAATCTTTTTTATGTATGTCTGGTGATCAGCGGCAGGGAACAGCCCGCAATGGCATTTTTGTTGAATGCGATTTTAGGAAAATAAGCGAGAATCGTGCAATCCTACTCCCTAGAGCAAACCCAGCTTGATCACTTTACTATGATTTGCTCTTGATATGTATCTGTTGCTATGAATTGTGATAAGAGTTACTTAATACAAAAAATATTGCATAGTTGTAAATGTAGAAGCCATACCTACCTAATCACATAGAACCCATGCTTATGAAAAGTACTCATATCTTTGGGAAATTCTGTGTTGAATATTCTTTATTATGTTTTTCTTAAGTTATCAATAAAAAGAACCCTTTCTCTTTTAGACATCTGTGATAGATTATGTCAAACCATCTGATCTGAAAAAAGATTTAAATGACAAATTTCGTGACAGATTTCCTCATATTCAACTGACTCTCAGCAAACTGAGAAGGTATGTATGGCGTATTCTTTAATTCTTAAAATTATATGCTTCTTTATCATACACACGCATACATACAATTAGTTTTGGGTGAGTGCAAAAGTTCGTGCGGAGTTGCAATAGATGGTGTTAGAACAAACATAACGTGTTGTCATTAATACCACTATCTACGTTAGCCAGATCGTTGAAAAGGTGACGTGTGCAGCTTTCATTCCAATCAAAATAATTTATGCAGATGCAAACTGCTTCGAGAAAGATTACTTTTAAAATGAGCGTTGATAAAGTAATTTACGGCATGTTATGCTTTAAGAGTTTTGGAAGGGAATAAACGTTGCAGCAGCCATAAAAAACATTCAAGACGTTTATCAAGATAAAGCACCAGTTAAACAAACTGTGGAAAAATGGTTTGCAAAATTTCGTTACGGAGATTTTAAGTTGGAAGACGAGCCATGCTCAGGTCGACTTTCGACATTGATGACGATGTTTTGCATTCTTTAGTTCAGAATACTCCGCAAATTTCAACAGAGGAAGTTGCTACAGCATTTAACGTAGACCGATCTACCGCTTTTCGGTGTTTATCAAGCGGCAAAATCATTTAAATGGAAAAAAACTTGACTCTTTGAATGCCTTATAAAACGTCGTGTCTTCATTCTTCGAATCTAAACCACGCAGTTTTTATGATCGGGGCATTCGTATGCTGCCAGAACGTTGGAAGTAGATTATAGACAAGGTTGGAGAATATATCATTGATTCAATAAAGAGTTTTGCTTGCCTAATCACTGTATATGACTTTCTTTCACAAACTCCGCACAAACTTTTGCACTCACACAATACATATATATATGCAAACTTATCTAAATTAATTATAACAATAGTTTATAAATATCCAAATTTATTATTAAAAGTTAGCATCTTATAAAGTGCTCCAACTCTTTGGAAGTGCTGTGGTGGTCGATCATCGCCAAAACTGTTGTGGCAGAAACAGTTACCCCCCCCCCTTTTCTTCCCTGCAAGTAAACAGAAGGAAGGAAGAAATTAAATAAAGGGGGGAAATTATAATTTTTCTTTTTAATTTCATAAATGATTGAAAAGACATTACTTCATTACACCGAGAGAAGGGTATGAAGTTTTGTTTTCAGAGATGACTGTACCTAAAATCAGTAGCTGAGGCATTGCTGCTAATGGCAGGCATCAAAAATATGTCAGGCACTTTTTTAGGATTGCACGCAAAACTATAGTGAATACATGTTCCTAGTTTGGCATATTCTTGAAAGCTTGCAAACCAAAAAGCAATTTGCAAAATGATTCCTTGGGGAGAGAAGATCTTGTGAACTTCATAAGTTTTCTCTCAGTTTCTCCAATCGACCTGCAATATTTATTTCAATCTTTGCAAGCTGCTCATCTTGACACCTTTTGCTCATCGGCCTTTTTGCTTGCCTTATTTTGATAGCAGAGTTTCAACAGTCTACATAGGTATGCAATAAGTCATTCCAAAGAAAGTTGGAACATTTTTTCTATCTGAAACTAAAGACGTCTGTTCTGAAAAAGTAATTTTGATGCAGATAAATCAGTTCATATTTGTAAGTTAAAGAATTCTATCCTCCAATCTACCAGATGCAGCACTCTTTTTTGCGTGTAGGACCTGAAATAAATGTGCCATCTATTCTAGAGTGCAGAAATTGGTAACCATTTCTTTCACTAAACCCCTTTCTGCCTGTAGAACAGAATGTTTGTTTTCTGCCCTAAGATTCTTGAAGAAAATTTGCCTGCACACCACTATGATACATAAAATCACTGGATGACAGAAGAAATGTAAAGGTAATAACATTATTGTAAAATAGAATATTTTCAATCAAGTGAAAATTTTGCAGCAAATTGATTGTTTCAAATCTTTGAAACCCCTAGTAGATTTTCCCAGCTTTTAACTGAAAGGATACAATTAGGCAGTGAAAAGCAAAAGATGAAAGTGGACATTTTCAAGTTTTGAGTAAAACGCATATAAAGATTACGTCCTAGGTAGACTTTCATTGAATTTTTTTTTTTTAAATCATGCTGTGCAGCAGCATCTACCAGGGCTACTAGTACCATCTCTTGCCCCCAAGACAGAGGAAAGGTTCACCTGCCATGTGTACTGGTTATCTCCAAATTTTTAATTTTGCCACTTACACCCCTTTGCTTCTCACTATCTAAATTGTTGTTTTTAGTAATTAATTGGGTATTCTATGAGTGTTAATAATAACTTTTTTTTTTCTAGCTTGAAACGAGAAATTTCCAAAATAGGTCGTCTTGAGGTAATTCAATGTTGAAGTAAACATTATATATATATATTTTAAATTTTTGCTGTTCATTTCACATTACATTACTTTCTCTCTTTTAGTGCAATATGGACTTTTCTATCATTGCTCAAGCTTTTGTCTACTTTGAGAAACTTATCTTAAAGGTTTGCTAAAACTATCAGTACTTATGGATTTGCTATTAGTATCAATGTCACAATAGAAAATTAACTGTTCTTTTTTCCCCTTGTTCTTATTTTTCAGAATTTAGTCAACAAGCAGAATAGAAAGTATTGTGCTGGTGCCTGCCTTTTGCTTTCTGCAAAGCTCAATGATGTTAGAGGTGCAGAACTGAGGATTTTGCTTGAGGTTTTTATATTTCAATTCTATATGACTAGTTTGAAATGGCTTCATAATGATCATTATACTGCCCTGGGCCTGAAATGGGTTTTATAATGCCCTGTTCTGGTAAACAGCAGTCTGCAAATTTTTCGTTTTTCTTTTTATATTGCATTTCTGTCATATATTTTACTTCAGATTTTTTGTACAAACTTGATGTTTTGCTTTTTATTTAAAATGAAGCATGAAAAGAATGTCCAATTCCAAAATTTTACTAGTGTTTATAGGACATCAAAAACTTTTTTCTTGAAATATTTAAAACATTAAGTTTTGTAGATACTGCTGTTTGCCTGCCCACAGCAGCATAGTAATGGTCCGTTTATTGTATTTTACTGAAAAGACGCTATATCCAGCATAAACCCAGACCAAATAATTTTAAAAGTAAGTTTTTTTTGTGACCCAAGATACACCCCGAACATAAATGTATGGGAGGGGGAAATTTTCAATTTGTCAAATTTTTACTAATAATAAAGCTCAAAGTTTCTCTGTCTGGAGGATGTCTGGATCTCTGTGACGTGCATAGCGCCTAGACCGTTCGACCAACTTTCATGAAATTTGGCAAAGTTAGTTTGTAGCATGGGGATGTGCACCTCGAAGCGATTTTTCGAAAATACAATTTTGTTCTTTTTCTATTCCAATTTTAAGAACATTTTCCAGAGCAAAATTATCATAAGATGGACGGGTAAATTACGAAATTATCATGACGTGGAATGGGAGAGCGAATGAACATAGCCAACGGCGAGAAATTCGTCATCCATTATTTGTAAATATACATGCAAAATCGAATGACTTTTTAATTTTCAACTACGGGCGAAACCGTGCGGGTACCACTAGTGATTGAATATAAACAAACACTTATGGGCAATTCCCCAGAAAAGGGTTATTTTGCATCCTAAATTTTCAACTTTTCACAAGGGATGCAGTTTGGCATTTTTAAAAAGGCAAGATATGTATTTTTGTTAAACTAAAAAAGTTCACTAAACATATTCATTTATTTTAGAGATGTTGAGGGTTAAATTGGTAAATTTGACAAAAATAGTCATTATGTCCAGGTTTTTTTTTCCATGGTTTTTAATTTTTATTTGTGAATCAATTGATTAACTAATACTTAACTAAATTTATCATCCGAAATTAAAATTATTATATTAAAGGTGCAAAAGGTTATTTTCCCAGCGGGAGTTTACTTCCACTCCGAAAATTTTTTAATATTTCAGGAACAAAATAATATATTTAGAAATGTACAACATTTATATTCTAATACTTTTTTTGTTTAAAAATTTTATATTCTCAGTACCGCACTTTGACAATACGAGCTGTAAGATAATTTAATTTCCTTGTGCACCTAGGTATTATTTGGTGCTTTTCTCACTAAAACTATTATTTATAGACAGGACAGATTCATTATATCAATATTTCAACTTACTTATTCGTTAGTAGAAATATTTAAGTAAAAATTTCAATACATTTTCAGTTATTGGGTGTGTATATTTGTACAAGGGTACAGATGTATGTACCAATACATATTTCTCTAAAATTAAAAGAAAAAAAAATTTTAATATCAATTTACAAAAAAAAAACATTCCAATTTCTTTCAGAAAAGCAAATTCATTGAATTATTTACAAAAATCACATCTTATTCAAAATTAACGCTTGAATAATGGTTTGAATAACTTAATTTTGGTGTCTTGTGCAACAAAATCATTGGCTGATTTTTTTAATGAGTTCAAAAGTTTTGTGTATATTTCTTGTTTAAAAAAATAATAATAATATGGATTGCATATATCTTTTTGAATATTGATATATTTTTTATATTTTTGTGTTCTAAGAAAGTATAACTACACTTTAATTTGTATAATCTCGATTTTTCATTTTGTTATTTTTTCATAGTAATTATTTGGATTTAATGTTTGCATTTTGTTAGAGTGTGATATGAAATTACTCCATTTTTTAAAAACTTTGGATACAAATTTGGTGTGCTCCAAACTTTGGTGCCCTGGGCCTGTGTCCATATCAAGCCTTGCTCAAGAGTACAACCCAGTTGGTAGAGTTTATTTTGGAATTTTTGGAAAGGCAGAATCAGGATTTAAGCTGGGTTCAAAAGTTTTTCATCTAAAATTGGAGGAAAGTTATAGCAAAATGCTAAAATGTCACATGTTTTCATATCTTTTTAAATACTTCAGTGTGCTTCATCTCCAGTTGAAAATTAAACTCAAATTTCATCCATGACACTTTGAAAGAAATATATACAGCTTTTTTTTTTTTTAATGTAAAATAAAAAGTCTTGGGCAAAATATCAACGGCAACCCGTGCCGACTTGCACCTGAAAGTGTAAAACAGTACTTGTACGCTAGGCCAAATCCAAAAAAAAAAACTTTTTTTAGAAACTCGAAATTTCTGTAGATAAAACGTTGTCCCTGTACCCAACACCCCACATTTACCACAAGAACATTTATTCAAATTAAAAAACATTTAGATATGCCACACTTGACCTAAAATTTATAATTTTATTTAAAAAATTGATTTTTTTTTTCAGTTATCTTTCAAAAAGTTACATATAAATTTAAATAGAATATCAAGTTAAAAAATTACTGGCGAACACATTTACAGATAACAATTACAAATGAATAGTAAAAAAATAATAGATTTTAAATGAAAAATTTAGCTCAACCTGGAAAAAATCCATATCTTTGAGTACTATGTGGGAGATTTAAAAATTGCAGAAAAACAGAAATTTCTATTTAACTCTAATTACCTACTTTTCTACTTTACTGTTTATATTTTTCAGCTTCATAATTTCGTAAAATCTTACGTATCTGAAAATATGTATCAAAAACTTTTTGAAGAAAATTATAACTGTTAGGCCCCATGTGGGATATCTAAATGGTTTTTAATTTGAATAAATATTTTTGTGGTGCATATGTTCAAATGATATGATTTTTTTTTTTTTTTTTTGACGCAGAAGGATAAAATATAAGAGAGTGTCCGACTTGAAAAATTTACTTTCGATTTTTTTTTGGGGGGGGGGGGGACACCCTAATACACAAACATACCGTAAGAGGATTGAACAAAAAAACATTGATAAATTAGCTCATCAGAAGACACTAAGAAAAATGTCCGTTATCATACTCTCATACACTGTAATGCTCGCATTTATTGTAAGTCCTCCAGAACAGTTTAATTTCATCCATTTCTATAACAGTTTCAGTAGCTTCTTTTTAATTGGTGAATACTGCCGAAAATTTAAACCTCGCTAAAATATTTTTGTTTTTCAATTTTCGATCTATTCATATAAAATTCATCAATTTTTCAACTCGCGAAATCACCGATATCTTCATTTTCGCGAAAATAAGTCCTTTTTTTCAATATAAATATTGGTGAAATATGAAAATTACGACGACAAACAAACTAATGGCGTCGAACAGATAGAACGTATGGCGTCAAAATGAAATGCCTGAGGTCAGCTCGTATTTTTATGAGTCTTATTTCTCATTGCATCCGCTGATGTACTTGTGTAAAATTTGCGTCAGTCAAATTCGTTTAAACCTTGATTTTTTTTTTTTTTTCAGTTTATTTAAAAGTAGTTTCCAGAAATCGGTACAAACTACTATTTTTTTTGTAGTTAACTACTCACTACACTACTTTTTTTAAAAAGTAGTGCGCTACACTACAAACTACTCAAAAATGTAGCTACTACAGTAGCGTCGCTACTTGTAGCGCGCTACTTCCAACCACTGACTATAGCCATGCTTGCTCCCTCTCCCTTGGATCATACTTGGTTTATTATTATTATTTTTGTTTGTTTTTTTCAGCGGGAGAAAATGCTTCATTTTATTTTTTTATTATTATACTATTTTGGCATTTTGAGAAAAATGCCACCTTAGCGGAAAAACCCTGGGTAGAATGTAATCAAATTAGGGTTATTCAATCATTTATGATCATTCTAAACCCTTTGTCTGCTCACTCATTTCTAATGAGCAAGAGAATGCTCAAGACTAATAATCTCCAAATGCAATAACCTAATTAAATGTATGACTAGAAATGCATGATTAAAAATAGTTGAAGACAACTTAAAAATAAAAACCAAATTTATTTGGTCATTTAGTAAAGTTAGTTAAATAAAATTAAAAACATTTGAAACAACGCGAACTAGAGCTGAGCTATATCAATCCATTATATATCTATTAAAAAGAACCCGCATCGTTGCATAAAAGCAAACGAATGCTCAAGTCAACTTGCCAGAGAGAAAACACCGAAGAAGTCTCCTTTCTACTCGAAACATTTCCTTTTATCGTAAGTTAACTCATTTGCATGCGGACGCCAAATCACTTGATACACGCCAGCATAGCACCCGGCCAATGAGCATCAGGCACGTGCCGATCTGTTACGATGCATCACCGATTACGTGAAGGTCGTGATGTCATAGATCGGCGACTGCACGTGCGAGATACGTCATCAGGCGTCCGCATTAGAAGAAAGAAAAACATCGTTGAAAATTTCTCAATGATTAGGCAAGTGACTGATATTATGGTGGGATAAGTGGTGAGATGAATTCGTTAATTATTATATAAGGGGCGCTAGGCCAACAATGCCCCCCCTCTCACCATCTTATGAACATTATTTTCTTATACATTTAAAGATAATTCATTTCTTAACAAATCTCAATACCAGCTCTAGTTTTACAAAAAGATTTTGAATAAATATAAACATGATTAGTAGATTAGTTAAATACAACAACAAGCAAATTCTGTTATAACAAAATTTCACTCAATCCGATTCCAGTCCGTTCAAACTGTTCCATTTTCCAAGTCAGTAAAAAGTCAATCAGTCCAATGTCATATAAACACATTCAATCTGCAAAAATTGAAAAACCTTGGCGAGTATACAAATACTTGGTATAAACACATTTGAACAGTACAAATATAAACTGTAAAACGCAAAAAAAATACATATAACTTTAACCCGTTCCCAATAGTTAAAAATAGTTTACTTTTCCCACATTACTTCATTTTCAAAAAAATTAAATTACTAAAAATATCACAAAAGCAATTACATTACAAAAACATTTTCATTGAACTTTATTAGTTCAGATCGAGACAAAGGCTTAGTAAATACATCAGACATGTTATTTTTACTTCTAACAAATTCAACATCAAATATATCTTTATAAATTAAATCGCGTATATAAAAAAGCTTTACATCAATATGTTTTGTCCTATAATTTTCGATCGGTGATCTCACAAAATCTATTGTAGCTTGATTATCAACTTTTAATACAGATTTAATTTTGTGTTCCTTGTTAATTACCCCCTTATTAACACATTCATCAATGATTCTATCAAACCAAAGAAGTTCTTTGCCGGCCTCTGTCATTGCAATAAACTCTGATTCCATCGTTGATAAACTAATGCACTTTTGTTTAAATGTTCGCCATGAAATCGGCGATTTGTTAATGAAAACAATCTGACCTCCGAGTGAAGTTCTATCGTCTCTGTTAGAGGCGAAATCTGCATCAGAATATGTTACAACTTGAATTTCATTGCATTGTAATTTAAGTTTGTAATTTCTAGTTTTAGAAACATAGCCTAATAATTTTAATAAACCATCCCAATGCTTTATACCGGGGTTATTTTGGAATTGGCTAAAAATGTTTGTAGCGTAACTAATGTCTGGTCTTGTTCTGTTTGCTAGAAACGAAAGACAACCTAACAAATTCCTGTACGGTATTTTTGACATATCTTGTACCTCTTGATCGTTATTTGGACAATCTAGTTTAGTGTATATAATACCTTTACTTATCGGCAATGAGGAGATAGGGATATTGAATTTCTCAAAACGTTCATAAATTTCTTCAATATAGCCAATTTGACTTAATGAAACACAATTCAAATCCTCCTCAAATTCCACGCCTAGTAATTTTTTAGTTTTACCTAAAATTTTTAGATCAAAGTATTTTTGTAACAAATCTAAAACAGTTTGTATATCATTTTGACTCTTTCCAAATAAAACAATGTCATCTACATACAAAAGTAAAATTACAGAAGATTTATAAATATAGACACAGTTACACCATTCAAATTTACAAAAACCTATTGAAATCAATTTTTCTTCTATTTCGTAAAACCACAATCGTCCACTTTGGTGGAGTCCGTAAATTGCTTTATTTAGTTTACAATATAAATTTTCCATCCCCTTTTCTACAAAACCAGGTGGTTGTTTCATATAAATTGGTTCTGAAATAGGTGCATAAAGGTAAGCATTTTTCACATCACATTGGATGTTTACCCAGTTTAATTTTACCACCAAAAGAGAAAAGAAAAATCTTATAATGCTGAAATTTACAACTGGCGAGTACGTAAGATCATAACTCTCATATTTCAATTGAGAACTTCCTAAAGCTACTAGGCGACTTTTGTATCTCAAAATTTCCCCATTTTCATTTCTTTTGACTGTAAAAACCCAGCGAGAACCAATTGGAGTAGAATCATGCGGTAATTCGACAAGATTCCACACTTTGCGATCTTGCATCACTTTTAATTCTTCCCGCATTGAACTTATCCAATTGTCTTTTTCCCGCGATTTAAGGGCTTGTTTGTAAGTGTTAGGAATAATGATTTGATGTCCTAGTCATGCTTGAGAAAATTCATTAATTACATTACTGTTTACAGAGTTATCAATCTCTCCTTCAGTAGTATTTTTACCTTTAAAGCAAAATATATCTGGCTGATAAACAATATTATTTTTTCTGAAATATTTCTTTACATCATAAATTGATCTCAATCGTTTGTTGCTTCCCTTTTCAAAATAATAGATATCGTTACGAGACCCATCGGGTCTTGGTACGACTTTTCTTTCCCATTTTGTTAATTTTAAACATTTATCACTTTCATCATCTGATGATTCAGTTTCCCCCCGATCTGATTCTTCTGTTTCTGAATGAACAGGTGGTAGTTCGGGAATTTTTAAGATTTCCTCATCAGGAATTTCATCTTCATCTGATTTTGGTACATTTAACCATTCTATGGTGCCCATCACGACTCCACTGCGTTTAGACTCAAATTCGTCTTTGAAAAATTTTCCCTCATTAAATCTGACATTTATGGTCTCTATAATTTTATCATTTTCTGGAATCCAGATTCGATACCCTTTTGTCCGAAATGCATACCCAATTAAAATCCCTTTTTGGGCTTTAAGATCAAGCTTTTGCCGACGTTGCTTCGGCACACCAACGTAGGCTACGCATCCAAATGGTTTCAAATGTCTGATTGAGGGTGATTTTCTCCCATATAGCTCAAAAGGAGTTAGTTTTTGATCTCTATGACATACGCGGTTCCAGGTGTACGTGAAATACAACATGGCTTCAGGCCAAAAGTTTTTACCTATACCACTCTCTTCTAAAATTACCCTAGTACCATCTGCCACAGTTCTGTTAAATACTTCAGCCGCCCCGTTTTGCTCAGGGGTATAACTATTAGTGAATTCATGTTTTATTCCTTCATTTTAACAAAATTTACTTAAAATTGTATTTGAAAATTCCCCTCCATTGTCAGTTCTTATTGCTTTCAGCTTTGTTCCCAGAAATCTCTCTGCCCTTTTAATATGATTAATGAGAATTTCTGCTGCCTGATTTTTATTTTTCAATGGGTACAATGACGTTCTACGGGAATAATCGTCAACAACTGAAAGAAAGTATCGTTCACCTCTTCTACCTTCAATACTCGATGGCCCCCAAATGTCACTATAAATTAATTCTAAAGGTTTCTTTGATCGAATTTCGTCCATTGGTTTGAAAGATACGCGTCTGAACTTTCCTAATTTACAATCTTCACAATTTACTTTATCATTTTTAAAAACTGGTAGACCCCTAGTACATTTATATTCAGCAGTTTTCTTTATATTATCGACATTTACATGAGCAAATCTTTTGTGCCATAATTCTAAGCTTTCAGTACTACAAGCTTCATAATTAACATTTTTATGTACATTTTCTGAAATTACCTTTGGGTTAACAAAATAAATGCCATTAGATAGTTTAGCTTTAAAAATTATTTCGCCATTATCTGATACAGTTACCAAACCTTTTCCCCCTTTAAAACATGCTCCCGCTTGGTCAAATCTGGGACCAGACAGTAAATTTCTTCGCAAATGCGGCGAATACATCACATTTACTAAATTAATGGTCTTAGGACCGAACTTTAACTTTATCTCTCCAACCCCCTCAATTGGAAAAACATGATTTTGGACTGCTACGGCCATCTTTCGATCATTTACAGGTTCATATTTATGGAAAAAGTTCTTATTATTTGCAAAGTGATGGCTGGCCGCCGAATCAAATGCCCATGATGAAGGATTACAGTCTATCTCGTTAAAGTTCGCTTCCGAAATAAAAAATGTTTTGGAAGGGTACTCACACTTTTTCGGCGATGAGGAGCTGCCTCTTCTGGTATACTGGTTCCTGTTTCTTCCTCTTGACCTCCTCTGGCCATAACTTGACTTCTTGGAGCTTGTGGATGGACTTCCTCCGCGGTTCCTCTCTGGAAAACTACAATCTTTGCGGATGTGGCCTGTACGTCCGCAATTATAACACGATCTTTTTTCTTTTGGAGCAACGTAGTTGGCGCTAATATTATCCTCGTCCTTCAGCTTTAATCTGCTCTCTTCAGAAATTAAGTCCTGTACTATCGCATCAAAAGAAAAATCCTCGGGTTTCTTTCTCAAAATTGATTGGCAAATGCTGTCATATTCCGATGGAAGATATCTCAAAACTTGAAAATTTAAGTATGACTCAGAAAAATTCTTGTCGATTCCCTTTATCCTGTCATAAATTCGACGAATTCTTGATGCGAAGAGATTAATGGATTCGCCTTGCTCAATTCGACAGTTTGTTAACTCAGTAAAAGTTCTCATATGCACACACCTGTTATCAGGATAAAAGTGTGCTTTTAGACATTCCCATGATTTTTCTGGCGACTCACAATGCTCTATTATCCTTTTGAATTCGTTGTCTGCAAACAAATATATTAAAGATAATGCCGCTCGTTCTCTGGCCAAAAACTCACGAACGTCTCTCTCAGTAAATCCTGAATCTTTAGAGACTACTGGCACTGTTTCCTTACCAGTTACAATGTCCCAGGCGTTTTTCTCCATCAGGACAAATTTCGTATCTGCTGCCCATGACACATAATTTGTGCCATTTAATTTCTCAATAGTTATCTGGGGATTTGCCATTATTTCGACAGAAAGTCGGAAGACAATATCAATGAGCACTAATAATCTAATATTTATCATCAGTATGCTCTTGTCGAAAAAAAAATCTTCTATACGGCCCCCCCATCGAAAATTATCACAGACGTCAAAAACATCATTTCCATCTCCAGTCCTACTGAAAATATAGGCCATCGAAAACAGAGTCCTGGTTGCCCATAACCTTTTAATGAGCAAGAGAATGCTCAAGACTAATAATCTCCAAATGCAATAACCTAATTAAATGTATGACTAGAAATGCATGATTAAAAATAGTTGAAGACAACTTAAAAATAAAAACCAAATTTATTTGGTCATTTAGTAAAGTTAGTTAAATAAAATTAAAAACATTTGAAACAACGCGAACTAGAGCTGAGCTATATCAATCCATTATATATCTATTAAAAAGAACCCGCATCGTTGCATAAAAGCAAACGAACGCTCAAGTCAACTTGCCAGAGAGAAAACACCGAAGAAGTCTCCTTTCTACTCGAAACATTTCCTTTTATCGTAAGTTAACTCATTTGCATGCGGACGCCAAATCACTTGATACACGCCAGCATAGCACCTGGCCAATGAGCATCAGGCACGTGCCGATCTGTTACGATGCATCACCGATTACGTGAAGGTCGTGATGTCATAGATCGGCGACTGCACGTGCGAGATACGTCATCAGGCGTCCGCATTAGAAGAAAGAAAAACATCGTTGAAAATTTCTCAATGATTAGGCAAGTGACTGATATTATGGTGGGATAAGTGGTGAGATGAATTCGTTAATTATTATATAAGGGGCGCTAGGCCAACAATTTCTGCAACCAACTGAGGTCCAACAGTTTCTCATTCCAGTTGACCCGCAATCTCTTGATGACACAACTGTAATGACTGCAGTGACAATAGGCTCGCAGGTAGCTTATATTTTATTTTTTGCGGCGGACAAAGCTGTGGCAAATATTACTAAAAAATTAATAAATACTGGCCGTGAATCAATGTTGCCAGATTGGGGGAAATTTCCCCATTTTGGGGAAATCTGGTGCTCTCTGGGGAATTGGTTTATGATCGGAATTCTTTGGGGAAAATTTTTTTTCTTGGGGAAAACTTGGGGAAAAAACTCTTGGGGGGGGGGAATTTGTATTTAAATTCGAGTCTTGACATCTGGTAATTATATTGTTTGTATCAAACAGCATTGGTTTAGCTTTGCTCAACTTTATGGAATTGGCATTTCCCATTATGTGGAATATTATGCTACGGAATTCGTATTAATAGTCCTGCGTTAGTAACTAGTTGATACGTGAAACAGGCAAAAAAAAAAAGTGTGATGAAGAATGTTCTTTTATAAATATGTACAAAAAATCATAGTTTAAATATGCATACAGAAGCAGAGTAGTAAATGCGAGTAGGAAAAAAAAATTAGCTATTTCTTATCTATCGGTCAGACGTTTGTATTTATGACTAGTGGCATCTGCACAGCTTTGCCCGTAGTAGAAAATTAAAAGGTATTTTGGTTCCCCTGTATATTTACAAATAATACATGAGGAATTTCTCGCCAATTGGCTTGCCCACGTTATGATAACTTGGTAATTTAGTTGTCCATTTTATGATAATTTTGCTTAGGAAAATGTTCTTAAAATTGGAATAGAAAAAGAACGAAATCGAATTTTCGAAAAATCGCTCAAAGGTGCGCACCCCATGCTACAAACTAATTTTCTGCCAAATTTCAGAAAAATCGGTCGAACAGTCTTAGTGCTATGCGCATCACAGAGATCCTGACAGAGAGAGAGAGATCCGGACAGAGAGACTTTCAGCTTTATTATTAGTAAAGATAAAAAAAGATAAAGACAAAAAAAAAAACGCGAAAATGGGAAGAAAAAAAAGTTGGGGAATTTTATAAGAAAATTTGGCTGTTTGGGGAGAAAAATATATTTTCAAAAGACAGAAATATCAGAGAAGTTGATTCATTTTATGAAAATATTAGTGGAAAAATAATTTTTGAGTTTGGGGAATTTTGATAGAAAACATCGCTTTTTGGGGAAAAGTTGGAAGGGAATTGGGGAAATCTGGATTTGACCATCGGGCAACACTGCGTGAATTCAATGTCTTGTTACCACTCTCGCGTTTCTACTCCATAATGTTTTCCAAAGCTCACCTTCTGATAATGAACTGAAATTGTATGGACAAATATGTTTTTTCTTTTGTGTGTTATTTTGGACATTAATGTTTTAATTATTGGGGTGGGGGGGGGGGGGGGTACACTGAAATGAGAAAGGAGAATTTGATGAATGGGCAAAACAATCTACTTAGAGGTGTAACATAGGTTGCGTTTGACGAAACTCACCGGTCGACCGGTAAGTAACTGGTTACTAAACGAAGCGTTCTATGATTAACCGGTTACCACAGCGGTTACCATTCTAAGCAGTTGATTGGAGCACGTGATCATTAGCTGTCACGTGATTAACTAACAGGTTGCTCTCGGTTGAGCTCGCCGAACGCAACCATAGTGGCAATGTAGTGAGAAATCAGATTTTATATTCATTTTTTGTTTGAGACTTTGAAACCGTTCTCTTTTCTTACAGAAAATTGAAAATATATTTCGAATCAACCGCAAAGATCTGCTGTGTCTAGAATTTGGTGTTCTTGTTGCTCTGGAATTCTCTTTGCTCTTAAATACAGCTGAAATTCTCCCACATTACCAAAGACTTGTCTATGAATCTTAAGGTTTTGAATGTTAACTAAATCTTTTTTTTGATGAAATGTGGGCATTTAAATCAAATTTGATGGAATCGTTACTTCTCTTTTTGCTTCTACTATTGAATTGTTACTTGATAATTGTTATAAATGTTAAAGTACTTATACATTCATAGAATATTGTTATACATGCACATAACTTTTACAAACGTTTCTATTAACTGTTGTACCCATTTAGCACATATACATCTTTGTTAAGTTTTTGTTTAGTTGCTGTTAAGAAGTTTGTGTTCCAGATGTTTTATATATTAGCAGTGCTTTTTTTCTAGCTGGTGTGCATTAGGACTAAGCCAGAAATATAACAGTAAGCATCAAATTAAATTTGATATCTACATTTACTTTCTAGTCAGGCATAGTCGAAATCACAGCAGCTTCTTGCTTAAACTGAAAAAAAGCATTGCTCACTAGTTTTTTTTTGTGTATCCCTACTGTATATATTGGTTGCAAAGCATAAATGTTTGCATCACTCTTATAAGGAAACCAAACAATAGTGTAAGAATAGCAACCGAAAAAGCATAGTAAACGAGGTTTCTGGACACAAATTATTTACAGTCATGTCCCCATTATTGAAATATTGAGTTCTTTAAATCAGGCAAAATATTAAGAAAAATTGCCAAATTCATGGAGTTTTGGTGAAAAAAGGTAGACATCTTAACGCTGTTCTGTCGCATGCAGACAGTGAAACCTAGTGGTACCTTCACTTTCTTGGCAAATCTTTGAATTTTGCGTTTCTCTTAAAAATTTGGCAGACTTTAAATCTCGATAGCCAGAGAACATGGGCATGGGCAAATAGTGAAACATAAAAAAAATTCGATTGCTACCTGTTTGAGGGCCATTCCACGGAAAACAGTCATTTTGTCCCTCACGTGACACCTCATATTTGTCATTAAAAATAATACTTTAAAATATAAATAAACAATTTTTTTCTGCTTAACAAATTATACAAACATATGTGTGATATCTTAAGCAAGAATTTCATCATTAGCCTTTAAAATTATTACTTTTTAATGAAATAATGAACCATCACGTGCAGGACAAGCATTTGACTTTTTCGTGAAATGGCCCTTGAGCTTTTTTCATTATTACACTCTTAGTGTGGTGCCCTGGTTGGATATAATCTTTGTTACATTAATTTTAAAAGCATACTTACAGTTTAAAACAAAGAAATGTTGCATGCAAAAAAAGCATGCGCTAATGTTCCATTCTACGAAAAAGTCAACCCTTTGTCCCACACGAGACGGTTCATATTAGTTACATTAATAAGTAGTAATTTTGAAGGGTAATGACAAAATTTCTTGCATTAGATATCACACGTAAGTTTGAATTTGTTAAACAGAAAAAATTTGTTCATTCATTTTTTTTTTTTTTTGAAGTTTTTTTAATTAAATATATGAGGCATTATGTGCAGTATAAAGTGACCGTTTTCTGTGGAATATGGGAGTCGTGAGATTGGGCTGTTGTTGATGTATAGAGTGCTAAAAAAAGTCGACCTAGTTAGAAAGGTTGTAGTTGTATGGTGTTAAAGTGAAGCATTTTGTTTTCATCGCTCTAAAGCAGAGGTTCCCAAACTTCAGAACTCCTCGACCCCCCCCCCCAGACAAATTACGAACTTTGCCGTTTGCGCTCCCCCCCCCCCCAGCAAAATATGATTAGACACAGTTAAATCTATTTTCTTTCATATTTTTACGCTTTTATTCCTTTATATTTATTTACTCATTGTTCTGTATATTTTTGGACTGACTTGAGATGCGCACCTTTGAAATTCAATTAGAAATACAAATGTTATCACCGAATTTCTACAACAAGTTTACTAGTAAAAATGAACTTTTGAACTTAGTGAACAAAACACTGTTAACCTATTTTAAGTGTGTTAATTTTTCATATTCGTTGTATTTTTATGGCGTATTAGGATTTTAATTATTAACTATGGTTCATGCAAACCTACCCTGGCATCGTGGTAATGCTGTGATTAGGATCTCACGTAGCCTTCACAATGCTGCCTGCTTAACCGTTTAACCGCCGAACTATTGACGGAAGATCAAATTTGAGTAATTTTTTGAAATTATGTCTATTTATGTCTAGTAAATACAGAAATAAAATAAAATTTCCAGAAAAAAAATTTTTACTATGTTTTTTGGTGTGTTCCATTTTTGGAACATTGGCGCTTTGCATGAAGTTTTTTTTTTTAGAGAATTTTTTTAAACTAAGAGGTTTTGAATGCGATTTTTATCTTAGCATACTTTATTACGGAAAAAATAATATTTTAAATTGCATTTATGTACATACCAGAATTCAGAAAATCCAATACCGAAATATCTAATGCCCATGATATGAAAGGAAGCATTGCTGGTGAAGTCGTTTGTCGCAATGAGAACATTTCTTAGTCGTATTTTTTTTGCACACCGCACAACGTCCTTTTGATGCAGATACAATATAATGTCCGTCAGACATTCTTGATTGTTTATGTAAATGACTACGAGGCCCTAGATGACTTTCACTCGTACTTTTCTTCTTAGGAGGTGAGTTGTTATTTCTCTTCGGAACTCTAAATGCTTCATCTTGACTTCGTGTAACTCACAATAAAGTAACCAACTAGCTACAACTGAAATATTCAGAGCGTTACTAAAAAGATTCCACCACCATTTTTTACTCCTCAAATGAGGTCTGTAGCTCCCTAAAAGTTTAGCCAAGACGTCCACACCCCCCATTCCTTCATTGTATCTCTTGATAAGATGAGGTTGTGGCACATCTATCTTGCATTTCTGCTCATTTGAGTAACGTTTTACAGGTGAAAGTGACTCATGTGTATAACAATTAGATGCTACTGTAACCACTGCATTATCATTCCAGCTGCACATGTACACTGATCCATCAGATCGATAGTAAAAATTTCCTCTATCTTCTTTAGAAGGGGCTTTTTTGGATTTCAGTGGACAATGGCCAGTTGGGTTTTCACGAATTGTTCCTGTTGCTCGTACACCTTTTTTTGATAGCTGAGAAATTAAGTCATATGATGTAAAAAAGTTATCAAAGCATACTTCATGCTTAGACGTGTCAGTCAAAACTGATAATAGATCATTTATAACTCTGGATCCTAATTTCACATCAGGGGATCCTTCTTTTTTGCCTGAATAAATCTCCATGGAATATGGGTATCCACTTGAAGAGCACAGCATCCAAATTTTGAAGTCGAATCTTATTGGTTTTCCTCTAATAAACATTTTACTTGAATGCCGACCGTAGTAGGGAACCATAGATTCATCTATGCTCAATTTTTCATGAAATACACCAAATTGTTGAAGGTTTTTACACAATTCTTCGTAAATAGGGTATTATACTTTTCCAAGTTTGTCATTTTGTTTTAATTCATGGTTGTCCATCAAATGAAAGTTTTTTATTTTTCGAAAACGATTTCGAGGCATAACTGTTGGTACAATTGGCACATATGTATCTTCTGCACTGCTCCAATACATATCTTCAGAAGGAACGGAATGGTACCCACTCAATAGCAGCAAACCAAAAAATTATAGGATTTCATCTCTGTCAACATCTATTGATTCTCCTTTTTGCAATGCATACAAGTTTGTCATATTTGCTAAGTGTTCAATATACTGCAAAGGTAAAATTTTAAAAAATAAATCAATTGGAGATAAATCCACTATATTCGGAAATGTGTGTCGAAGCGGTTCAATACTTTCTGACGAAATCAGTTTCTGAAAATTAGCTTTCTTCTCCCAAGTTAAATCCATTTTCATAATTTTTCTACTTTTATTTCCTGATAATTCCAACTTTTTCTTTTTTTCCCGTGTTCATTCGCTTTTTACTTTTATTATCTAATGATTTCAGACTTTGTTCTTCCTCTGATTTTTTTGTTAAATTTTCATGAGAGTTGGCAGAAAAAATGTCCACCTGTCCACTTTTACGTTGTTTGTTCTGACTTTACTAAGCCACAGCTTGTTATACAGTAAGAAATCTTGTAGACATTTTTTAACATTTATGAACAGTTGGTATACGTCAAACAGAATTTCGTTTCACTCGAAAACAAAGCTAGCGAATTATTGAACTGCATTTAAAATATGAATAATAAAACGCTCGCTAATATTATTTTTTATTATCACTTCACAATGCAGCTGTCCGAGCAGGTGTGGATTCAAAGCCATATAGTCCGTCAAACAGTTGACTGTTATTATTTTCTTTGCTAAGGAAACGTCATATCCTTTCAAAATATAAACTTACTTGGTTTTGCCAACATCTACATCAGAGTACATTCAAAACGAGAAGAAAAAAGAAACATATATAACGAAAAATGAAATTTCCCCTTTGAAGTCGAAAGATTTACTTCTTGGAAATTCGACTCCCTAAAAGCGCCAATGTTCCAAAATTGGAACATGCTATTTTGAAGGGGTACACCTTTTGGAAATATCATTGTACATTTCTACAAGCATTTTAAAATCATACATTGAAGTATTTTTCATAACTATAATAAATATCATCACATTTTCTGAAAAAGCCAATTTTTGGTAAATTTTATAAGAAAAAGTTGTAAAAAGCTAAAAAAACACGCATCTTTGAAAAATCGCAATAAATAATTGAAAATATATAAACAATCAAGCAGGAAATCAAAAAATACTTTGAACTAAACTGTGTTAAAAAAAAACTTGTTTATTTTAACGTTATTTCTTGGGAAAATTTTCAGTTAAATATGATGTTCCATTTTTGGAACATTGGCGAGTAAACGGTTAAGTTTGCATCAATTATAGGGAGCCACTGCCCACTGCTCACTATCAGTCACCAATCCCCGGAAACTGCAATTAGTTTCATTTGTCGCAATCAATGCATTATTAATGCTTTAAATGTAATTTTATACTAAAAGGGTATGCTTGCCGTGAATACAGAAAAAAAATCAACTAATTCCACTTTCACCAGTGCTACAACCTTGCTCACCGCTCTTGTTCATCAGTTCACCACATACTAATAGACTCACAAGTCCAGGAGGTGCGGTATCAATATAGTATGAAGTATGCTAATAATATCGGCATATTCTGAGCCCTTAATATTTTAGGCCTTGACGATTTGGCCGAATAAACGCAAACATATTATGCAACAAATTTATAAAACAGTGGTACTTCATAACTATTAAAATCTCCAGCAAACTATAGCATTGGATCGTTACTCGTCCTTCAATCTCAATTATATTTAATGTTTTAGCTGGATAGACCACATTTTGGGAAACTCTGCTCTAAAGCATGTCTTCAAAAGGTATTCAGCGATCGTTGCTTAAAATATAGGTTGCCTGAGGCAAAAACGCAACAAAATGGTTTTAAGAATTACTGGAAGCATGTGTTGAAAATGCATTAATGCATACTACCGCGTATTTGTTTGCAACGCACGGGTTGACCAATCCATTCTTTAATACCTTGAGTGTTGTCCTTTCTATAGACCGTAGATTGGCTGTCTGGAAATTAGCCTTGGAAGTTGGTCTCGGTCATCATGTGTGTTGAGCATTAGGGCGCTCGCTTTGTTACTGACATCAACAATCAACACCATGCCAGTGGTCTCTAAGGGCTTCCCGATGCTTGAAAAAATGTTATTTGCTTCACTGGTCATTGCATAGAAGATATGTAAAGCAATTGCAGTTGTAAGTTCTATTGAAAATTGATGCTTATATTGCCATTATTTAATTTACATCCCTTGTAATTAGGATCATGAAATAGGAGCTGCTGGTTTTATCGCACCAAAGTAATCTGCAGGGCCAGATTAACACTACACCATGGCCTAACTCTGTTAGATAAAGATGCAATTTAACTAGTAGCACTCATATTTGAAAGGAATTTAATTCTAACCTTTTGAAAATATGTTCAAATGAACTAAACAAAAATTAGTGTTGAGTCGATCTTCACATGCAATGCACCACACATAAAATGTGTCATGTCTTTCTTCCTAGTTTAAGAAGTTTTATCTTTATTGTTAGTATCAGCTGCCCTTAAAAAAAAAGACATGTGAGCAGACCATTTCTGGGGAGCCTGTTCCAGCGAAAAATAAGAGTAAAACCATGCATTTGCAGTAAGACAGTACAATAATTCAACTTGCATCTTTTTGAGGAGAAAAAAAAACATTTAATTCTTGCTACTTTTAGGCTTACTACTATATACTCATTGTGTGAGGATAACTGATTATGGATTGAGAGAATAAAATAAATTGTAAAACAAATGACACGCACACTATTAATCATTTTTATACATAAAATTTTATAACTGAACATAAATAATTTGTAATGTCCTCTATCTCTGAATATTCAGTATCATTACCTTTAAGATAATGTAACTTTCAACTTCAGCACCGTTTTTGAGACAATACTCCTCTACCAATGAATATTTAATGATATTATTGAAAATTAGTTGGCATGAAAACATCAACTCTCTTCCATTGTACTTGATCCGTATCCAACAAACTGTAGATACTTTGTCCTAAGGAGGTTTCAAATCATGGTGTTTTCTGTTTGGTGGCTTTTTAGATAGTGTTCTGATTTGCAAAACTGTTTTTGCCTCAATCTAAAGAATAGCAAGCAAGCTCTTCTGCATTTCATTCTTCTAGAAGGCTTGTAGCACCTATAACTTCTTCCCTCAGTTACACTTGTATTTGCCTAGAGACATTTTCTTATATTTTTTAAATTCCTTATGGCAATATTTGTTTCATTGGATTCTAGTGGCAAGAGGAGACATGTCGACTTTTATGTCCCTAGTTTCTCATACGTTGCTTTGAAATATACAAATAGCTAAACCTAACAACATGATTACGCTATCCCACTTTATTTAATCGAAATGAATATGACCTATCTAAAGAATCAACCTATAGTTGGAACTTTGGATGAAAAATGTGATGCAGAAAAAAATCAAAGGAAAAGGCCAAACATAAAATCAGAAATATCACTTCATACCAAAAAAATGTTGCTGAATAAAAAAGGTAATTTACATATTGCTTATGTAAATAACATGAAAAAAAATCAGCATGCAAATAATAAAAAATAAATCCCACCTGACCCTTTCACTAAATTCATGCTGTCTTTTATCAAACTATCTAATATGTGAATTATCCCATTCACTTATAAATAATGGCATTTGATTGTTTTCAGTTATTTAGTAAATTGGATAATATTTACTAAATCCATTAAACTTGATCTCTGAACTGAAACTTCGTGTTTTCTTACTTTTAGAAAACATATCAATGTTCCTTGACCATTTAAAAACCAATTTTCTGTTATTGCTTAAATTTGGTCTATATTTAAATACATGTGAAAAATAACCAAAAAGAATGCTCATTTTAGAAATGTTCTGATTTTATATTTCTGGTGGAAATTTACATGAAAGCATTTCTTTGTAAAAATTGTTTTTATTCAACATGTAAACCTAAGTTATTTTAAAATTTGTTTCAATAAATATTTTTCAATGAACTTATGTTTCTGTTGTAGCTAAAAGATAGCTTAAAAATAGAACACCATAAGTATCTAATAAAACTCTTTTTTATTTTTAAAATGATAATTAAACAATTCAAATACACAATAGAATCTGTCAATGATTTTTTTAATGGTTCTATGTGCATAATAACGAAGCAGCATGTCCTGGGAAATTTGAGTGAATTTAAAAAGAAAATGTTAAAATAATAAAACAATATACATACTAAAATTTAAAAGCTGCTCAAGAACATCTAACTTGAAATGGAACATATAAACTATGATGAAACATTATCACACATTTAAGTCATTTAAGTTACTTGATGACTAAAATACCTACTCTCTGAGCAATTTTCAGACTTATTGGGCTGTCTTGTGTATACAACAAAACAAAAGACAGCTGACATGTAAATATAAACTTTTAGGAACAAGATATTTTTTCAAGCTGTATCAATTAGTAACAACTACACTTGATAGTCCTTTTATATTTCAAATGTTCCACATTTTATAAAAGTAATTTAAATATCAACCTAATATTAGTGGCTTAGTGCAAACATGTGACAAGTGACCTTTTTTGAAAAATGGGGTAAGTGTATAATGGACTGGAATGTAACTCGTAAACCAATTACAAAATGTTGAGGTATGTTTTTAATACATAATAACCAAGGTTTCGCAAATTTAATCACAAATTTGTCTAATGTAACAGGAGTCTTTGAAAATGTTTGACAGAAGGAGTCACTTAGCGCATGTGCACAAAACCATTGGTATATTTTTGTTAAATGCAGTTTAGTTTTAAGTCCAGATGAAACTTTCCATGTTCAGAAAACACATAAGAGGCACTGTTTTTGAATGGACATGCCCAACCTAATAAATAACAATAGATGAAAAAAATCTTGATTTGAAATTATTTTTAACAACACCCATATATAACTCCATAGACATTAAGTATATAATATTTTGTTATACATTCTCATTCAGGCAAATTTAACAATTTGAATAATCATATATTAGCATATATTTTCTATACAGTTTTCTCTATAAAGGATACTTTACAATATAACAATTTTCTTTTTGCCGTTCATTCCCTTCATTTTTCGACACAGTAGGCACAAGTGAGAAGAATTGTTACAGACTCTTCATTTTAAGTCACTTTCCTCATGCTCAATTCAGTTATAGACAGACAGCCTTGGGTCAAAACTTGATTTATATGTTTAAGTAAATAAATTTTATTTCTTTATTGATTTCAGCAGAATAAATTGCAATAAAAGGAAAACTTCATAATAAAAGGACAAACGAATTACAGATAACTAGTTTTCTGAATAGTAATTATTTGTGATTATATTTTATTGAGCAACAAAACTTAATGATTTTCAGAATAAGTTATCTATCATGCTGGTTACTGTCAGAAGATAAAATTTTAGTATGCTACAAACAATTATATTAGGTTTCCCAAGAAACACATTTTAAAACTCTTAGAGCCATTCGACAACATCTGGGAAGTTGCAACTATAAATACGAATATGTCAGGTGTATTTTTTTACTGCAAAAAACTTTTAATTTGTTCATTTATTAAAATGTCTTCCAATCAAGCATTTTTTTAAAAATTTTTATTTTTTACATGAAATAAAATATTAGAATGTAGAATTTATTTTGCCTACCTTTTAAAAACATGCATGAATTAACAGCATAAACACAGAATTTTGTGTAATAGCATATGCTGTATTTTTATTGGGCAAAAGAAAGTCAGATTTGAATGCTATACAATATGCAACATTCATTCAATTTCCTTTTTTTTTTTTTTAAGTTTAGCTTTAATTCTTCAAACTAATCATCATAAACACCCTGATAAGTTTACCTAATGTAAATTAAGGTTCAACAAATCAAATTCTCACTTTATATCCACATAACAATATTTTTACTAAGCACATTCTTGCCAGATTCAACTTTGATTTGTAAAGAAATATGTTCATTCTATCATCATGCATGAATTTACATAATTTAACTTATGATGATTAAGTTCAAGAAAAATCTTCACACACAATTATTAGTAAAATTTGAAAGAAAAAAAAATACTACAAAGCTGCCTTTTTACGAAGGGTTGAAATGACAATAATATATATAATGAAACAATTATGACAAATAGACAGCCATCGGGTAAAATTATTGCATATTTAAAATAAATATTTTAAAATCTAAGTACTACTAATGTAGAAAAAAAAATTTTTAAAGAAACTTTTAAAATTTCTTAATTTTTTAAAATTATCAAACACAATAAGTAGGTAAACATGTAGAGTGAATGAGAAGGCATATGTAGGAGCACAAAACGATTTTGCTACAATATTGCCTGTTACTATCCTCTTTTCTAGAAAATTTTGTATTAGGCTTCATATAATGGAGAGATGATACTGAAAATGTCCTTTCATACACAATGAAAGGTAAATGTTCTAGATTCAATAAATGTAATCTATACCACATTTTACTGAGATCGTAGTCATATAAAAAGTGAAAATAACAAAGGGATAATTTCAAATCTAAATACCATAAGCTCAGTTGCACCCAAAAAATGCATAACATTGCTCATTTGTACAAAATGAAACATTTTTGACAAATAAAAAAAATGTGATGCAAATTCAAAAAAAAGAAATACACTTTAATATGGAGCATACTAAATATGCCTTCATGAAGTACACCAATTTTCCCAAAATTGTATGTACTTGAATTCGCAAATATACCAATCTTTCGTTTCTTAACAATTATATTTTTAACCCTTGCACTCGAGAAGTAACTCTCACTGCTTGATTGGTCATCTTGTGTTGCTGATTTGCCCAAGTCAGAAAGTCCTTGAGTGCAAAGGATTAAAACATGCCTTGATTGATTTACCAATTTGAATAAAACCGCAATTTAGTTTAAACAACAATGATGTAATTTTTTTAAAATCAAGATTTAATTACAGAAACACAGAAGATTGGTAATCAGCTTACGTCCAACAAGTAAAATACCCGAAACCCGAATGAAGGATTTTAAAACACCGTCCATTCTAGTCTGCGGGGGTAAAACAATTTATATACAAAACAAAAAAATGCAGATATATCCCCAATCACAGTAAGCCATTTGCGCAGACAAGCTATAACCAACTCTTGCTGATGATAAACTTTTCGTGATCGCCATGCTCTGTGATTTCCAGTCGATGCAAAGCGATTGATTTTCAAATAATTGTGCAAAGCAATCTGAAATAGAAACATTGTATGTTAATAAGATAAATAAATACCTTTGTGCTGAATAGTAAAGTCAGACAAAACAACGTAAGTAGAAGCACAAATTTGTAAATTACAGCAGACACGTGTTTCGGCGTTACAGGGAACGCCTTTTTCAATGCAAAAAATAATGAGCTTATGGATGAAAAGACATCCGACAAAAGCCAAGAGCAGATAAGCATGCAGCTTAAAAGATAAAAACAGCGGATTAGCCAAACACCAATGACAAAGTTATAAACCGATCAGGAACCAATAGGAATGCAAGCGAAGGCCAGGAGCTTTCTCTTAGGTGCGAACCCAGAAAGAAAGAATTCAATTGGACAAGGATTAAGCCGAAGCTTAAACAAAAAGAAAAGAAATTGTCCGTCTTTTGATTTTAACTCTTATCAGATTATCCAAAAATGTCCCAATTCATCAGATCTTGACTTTTGGGAATCCTTTCATATTTTGAGGAACAGTTCTAACTTAGTTAACGATCTTAGTGCAGTTCCATATTTTTCTAACATTTGGCTCCCATATCTTTAATACTGTCCTTTCCCCATTCCCCCACCCCTTTTTTCCCACTCATTTTTATCTATCTTCCTTTGTTTATTTTTACCTTTTTGTCTTGATTGACACCCCCCCCCCCCCCAATTTTCTTCTATTTATCTTTATTTTTCCTTTTTTCGAATATTTTTGGTTTCTGTTTATTTTATTTCATGGTTTTCCATTCTGTTTTTCCTTTCTTGCGGTTCACGGTTACGGACAATTTCTTTTCTTTTTGTTTAAGCTTCGGCTTAATCCTTGTCCAATTGAATTCTTTCTTTCTGGGTTCGCACCTAAGAGAAAGCTCCTGGCCTTCGCTTGCATTCCTATTGGTTCCTGATCGGTTTATAACTTTGTCATTGGTGTTTGGCTAATCCGCTGTTTTTATCTTTTAAGCTGCATGCTTATCTGCTCTTGGCTTTTGTCGGATGTCTTTTCATCCATAAGCTCATTATTTTTTGCATTGAAAAAGGCGTTCCCTGTAACGCCGAAACACGTGTCTGCTGTAATTTACAAATTTGTGCTTCTACTTACGTTGTTTTGTCTGACTTTATTGTATGTTAATGATAATAAATAAAGTAATGTTACAGTTTGTTTTACATTGTTTATTATTTGAGTGAGTATGATAGTTTTTTTCTATAATTTTACTATTACATGTTATTCTTGCAGCAATTATTGTTCTGCTCTCTAAAATTTAGTTCAAAATTGTTTCAATATAAACTTTTCAGTTTTATCATAATTAGAGATATGATTTTTGGAGTAATTTTAATAATTTATTTGAATTCTCATGTTTAGTGGTTGCTGAAAGTAAAGTATGTTTTAAATTTTCTAAAATAGATAATTTAATGCACTATTTTAATAGTTTTTTTTTTCCAATCACTTAATATGTTTTGTAATTTCTAAATTAAAATATAAAAAGAGAAAATTTTAAAAACCTTTAGCAAATACAGTAAAAACCTCTCCTAACAGACACCCCTCTTATGCGGACAATTTTTAATTCCCCAGTTCCAATGCAAATAACATTATTAAACCCCTGTCCTGCGGGCACCCTTCTATTGCGGACAAATAATATGTCCCATTAGTGTCTGCATTAGAGAGATTTTACTGTGTTCCTTTTTATAATGTTCTATTCCAAGAATTAATTTTTATACTAGTAAAATTTTTAGATAGGTTTTTTCAGCTTAGATATGTAGTGATAGTGTCCAAAAGAAGCTTTTTCAAATAATATTTACCCAACATTGTTTACCAAAGTCACTGTTTTCAGTTCAAATGCAACGTAAATTTAATAAAGTCGACTTGCACTTATACTAAATTTTGAATTACACTATTAAATCACAAGAGCAGCTAGACAGTGATTTTGTTTGTGCATGCTCATCGTTGTCTTCTTACCTAAAAATCATTGAGAGCTGGATTGTTGTTGAATTTCTATCCTTTCTACAGTCATATCTGGATTCATCATAGTTGCTTCTTGAATAGCTTCAGCAAGAGCCCTGTCATGATCGATTGGGTCGCCGTCACTTTGAATAGTAATCTTCTGTTCAACGCGAGTTTCCACCACACCGTCTCTTTCCATTTTATACTGAATAAAACATACAAATTGTATCATTATTAATGAAATCGATTCATCTAAAATTAAGTGTAAGTATCAAAGTTTTGATACAGAGTAATACATTACTTTTATTACATTAAAGATTGAAACAAGAATATGAAGAGATACAGTCAAATCCTTTTTTGACAAAGTTAAAGGGACAGAGAAAACATTTCGTTGTAGCAATTTTTTTACTCCAAAATTATAATGAACAGCAGCCTCTCTCATTGCCTGATTACTGAATAGGCTGACTAGGAAATGGCAAGGGCCTTCACTTTTTATGAACCCCGAATGACTAAAATAGTTTCAGGCAATAGCTAAACTTGTGAGGTTTGACTACAAAGGAAATCTGGAAAAGTGTTTGGCCTAGGGGTGTCCTGATTTCTCATTTGGGCCCTGGCATCATTGCGGAGATGGGGGCTAAGGAGACTGCCTGCTCCATGTGACCCCAGCTGGAGGGTGACACCCATAAAGTGGAGTCTATGAAAAAAAGTAACTATTTAAATTCTGAAATTTTCCACCAATATTAAGATAGAATTTAATCTTAAATTACATTCAATCTATCAAGTTCCAATGAAAAAAGAGCCTAATATAAGCGGGAACAGAGTGGCTACATATACTTCTAGGGGCAAATTTTACATAAAATGCAGTGTAATTTATCCTTTTCTTTCAATTGACTTTTGCTACACCGCAAAAATAAAAATGAGTTTTTGAAAATCATCCAAATTAAAGCATGTTATCGAATGTATTATTTTAAGATTGTGCTTAAAGGCCCATATTCAAATCAAAATGTACACTAACTTTTAAAAATCCTAATCAGCATGACTCATTTTCTTTACTAATAATAAAGCTGAAAGTCCCTCTGTCTGTCAGGATCTCTGTGACGCGCATAGCGCCTAGACCGTTCAGCCAATTTTCATGAAATTTGGCAAAGTTAATTTGTAGCATGGGGGTGTGCACCTTGAAGCGATTTTTCGAAAATTCGATGTGGTTCTTTTTCTATTCCAATTTTAAGAACAAATATCATACGATGGACGAGTAAATTACGAAATTATCATAACGTGGAACCGTAACATGGGCACAAGCCAATTGGCGAGAAAATTCACCATAAATTATTTGTAAATATACAGGCGAACTAAAAGACCTTTTAATTTTCTATTACGGGCAAAGCCGTGCAGGTACCACTAGTTGAAAATAAATATTAACTTTGAATGCTCAAAATGGCCTAAACTCCTAACTTGATTGCATGCAGACCACAAGAGTAAAAGATATTTTTTAATAGACTACATTTCCTTTAACAAGCTGATTTACAGTTTAAGGTTATCATATTTCTTAAAACGTCGGCTCGGAAAATAGTTTGCTTAATTTTTTTTCAAATAAAATTTTTTTAAAAGTTCATGATTTTTTTCACAGCTTCAAAATAAGACATGAAGCTACATACAAAATTCAAAATAAGGCACAACAATACATTTTCAGCATCAAGCTCCTGGAAAATTAAATGAAAAAGATATCAGAACTTAATTTCTAACAAAATAAGTGTAGTGGCACTATAGTCTTCAAAATTTATATCCATAAGTAAACAGCCTGAATTCTGCATAATATTCAAACATAGTTCCCATGTAAATTAAGCCCCAGGTGATTTGAAATTTTATTCCATAAAGCTTCTGAAATAGTGGTACAATTGTTGTAAATGCTAATGGTTTACTTGAGTCGACACTTATTAATTGCAATTTTAGATTATAATTACTTTTTTGAATTATTATTTTGGGACAATCATGTGGTAAAGGAAATGAAACATAAGTTATAAATAAATCTAGAAGAATTTCAAAATTAAGCCTTACCACCATGCGTTTTTTTATTATAAAACAAATATATTCAATTAAAATATTCGTATCATTAAACATCATTGTAACTTACCGTAATAGTCTCAACAGTCTTTGTTTTACTGGAGACTGTTGAGGAACTGACTATTTCCCCATCCTCAGACAAAGGCAGAATTTCACCTTCAGACTCAAACTGAGGAGGGGGAGGCACAGGGTAGTTGACTTTCCTGGTCTCTGTTGCCACCAGAGGAACAGAAGTCGTACTGTGCTGAGAATTATTTACTGTACTTGGATCATATTTGATGGCTTCAGTCTTCACTATAGCAGACTATTAGAAAAAAAAGAACGAGTACATTAACAAATATTAATGCAATAAATTTAAGCAATTACGGTAAAATAACATCAAATAAACCAAGCTAGAAAGACATGCAAACAAAAATCTTTTAAATTCAATGTTAAACTAATTTTCATTAAACAAACACACCAACACATTCCCTTTTCTCTCCCTTCTTCATAGTGTTGTTTGTTATATAACGCAGCTACATATTCATTTCTTGCCATTTGTAGATAGCATTGATGAATAGATAGTAGTTGCCTATTGCATTCCCTAAGAGATGGCATTCATTATTTTACAAGATTCACCTCTATCAATGGATAGCTATTACTGTGAGAGTTGTGATGCTCAGTTTCCACACCACCTGGGCTCTCTTTGATGCGAAACTGCACTATCAATTTAATTTTGCCCAGCGTATTCAAGGTTAAACTAATACTCAAGGGACCTTTACCTACCGCATAATCATACAAAAAGAATGCTGTTTGTTTCTTACATCTTGAAAATCCATAGCCTGGAGCTAGGTTTAAAACTGTGCCTTTAGCATAAGAGGTCAACATCTAACCAGTACACCAACTCCCTCAAAGTATTCCCAACGCTATTTTTTTAATTACTACATCAAAACATTTTCTTATAATATATATAACAGCCTACAATGTTTCAAGCTGTAGGTGGTCCCATTTTTACAACACAAAATGAATAATATGTTACAATTAATATATATTCTGTTTTTTTGCATTTCCCTTTCATCTCAAACAAGTGGTGAATCAAAATTTAGGTTTTTCATCTAATATCTGAAATTACTTTCATGGCAATATATTTTCATTCTTAAATGGCTAAAAAAAAAGTTGGGGTATCAAATATTTGCAAAAAAAAAAAAAAAAGAAAGAAAGAAAAAAAACTAATTGAATAGTTAGTCTCTTGTTCTTGTAGAAAACTTTTAATGTTTGAATCAATAAATCATGCTCTCTAAGAGGTAAAGATGGCATATATGTGTTTTTCTAGCAGAATATACTGGTTGAGAAGCTAGAAGAGAAACCGGCTTCCTCACTTCTATATACTATTGCCCCCCTTTAATATTCTTATAATTTCAAAAAAATGGTTGGAAATTTGAAAAAAGAAAATAATAAAAATAAAAAAACTTGCATGTTATCAATTTAAAAAAAAAGGGGGGGGGGAGGGAGAGAAAAAAAAAAACTTTTTTAGAAACATTTTTTAGCACAATATACCAGCTAAGAAGCAAGGAGAACAATCAGTTTTCTCATTTCTGTATATTTATAAAAAATCTTCACCAATAAAGATTTCCATACATAGTTTATGATTTAATGGTATTTTGTTCTTTCTTAATGTGTAGTCTTCAGCTATTAAAAAAAGATTTTGAAAAATTTCATGCATTCATTTTTGAGGTATTAATGTCTGCAAATCTATTATCTGAGCAAATGGCCCCTTGTTCTTATTGCGTGAATCAATGGATCATGCTCACTAAGAAGTTAGAAAACAAAAAATTATTCTTGAAACATGTTTTTCTAGCAGAATATACCCGCTAAGAAACTAGAAGAGCAATAATCAGCTTTCTCATTTCAGTATAGCTTAAAAACTATTTTTAAGGCATTAAAAAGTTTTTTTTTTAGCACGTTATGTAGTCTTCCTTGAGTTATTAAATGTCCGAAAATGATTTACGAACATAATTCATGTTTTAATCATTCTTGTTTTTCTAAAAAAAAATCTTAATGTTTGAATCAATAGATGATGCTTTTAAGAAGTTAAGAAAGCATAAAATTACTTTTGAAACACATTTTATTTTAGCAGAATATACCAGCTGAGAAGCTAGAAGAGCAATCAACTTTCTCATTTCTGCATATTTGTAGAAATCTTCAACTATAAAAATGTTTTTAAAAAAATTATGTGTTCCTTCTTTGATTCAATAGTTCTTTGTTCTTTATCAATGTTTGAATCAATAGATCATGCTTTCTAAAATGTTAAGACAGCATAAAATTACTTTAGAAACATATTTTTCTTGCAGAATATACCAGCCGAGAAGCTAGAAGAGCAATCAGCTTTCTCATTTCTGCTTATTTGTACAAATTTTCAGCTTTAAAAACAAATATTTAAAAACTTGTTATAGATGCTTTTGAAGGTGAACCATGTTTGCAAAAAAATTAATGATTAAATAGTCTCTTGTTCTTTCTCAATGTTTGAATCAATAGATCATGCTCTCTAAGAGGCTAAGACAGCATAAAATTATTTTTTGAAACATGTTTTTCTAGCAGAATATACCAGCTGAGAAGCTAGAAGAGCAGTCAGCTTTCTCATTTCTGCTTATTTGTACAAATTTTCAGCTTCAAAAACAAATATTTAAAAACTTCTTATAAATGCTTTTGGAGGTGAACCATGTTTGCAAAAAAATTAATGATTAAATAGTCTCTTGTGCTTTCTCAATGTTTGAATCAATAGATCATGCTCTCTAAGAGGCTAAGACAGCATAAAATTATTTTTTGAAACATGTTTTTCTAGCAGAATATACCAGCTGAGAAGCTAGAAGAGCAGTCAGCTTTCTCATTTCTGCTTATTTGTACAAATTTTCAGCTTCAAAAACAAATATTTAAAAACTTCTTATAAATGCTTTTGGAGGTGAACCATGTTTGCAAAAAAATTAATGATTAAATAGTCTCTTGTGCTTTCTCAATGTTTGAATCAATAGATCATGCTCTCTAAGAGGCTAAGACAGCATAAAATTATTTTTTGAAACATGTTTTTCTAGCAGAATATACCAGCTGAGAAGCTAGAAGAGCAGTCAGCTTTCTCATTTCTGCTTATTTGTACAAATTTTCAGCTTCAAAAACAAATATTTAAAAACTTCTTATAAATGCTTTTGAAGGTGAACCATGTTTGCAAAAAAATTAATGATTAAATAGTCTCTTGTTCTTTCTCAATGTTTGAATCAATAGATCATGCTCTCTAAGAGGCTAAGACAGCATAAAATTATTTTTTGAAACATGTTTTTCTAGCAGAATATACCAGCTGAGAAGAGCAATCAGCTTTCTCATTTCTGCTTATTTGTACTAATTTTCAGCTTTAAAAACAAATATTTAAAAACTTGTTATAGATGCTTTTGAAGGTGAACCATGTTTGCAAAAAAATTAATGATTAAATAGTCTCTTGTTCTTTCTCAATGTTTGAATCAATAGATCATGCTCTCTAAGAGGCTAAGACAGCATAAAATTATTTTTTGAAACATGTTTTTCTAGCAGAATATACCAGCTGAGAAGCTAGAAGAGCAGTCAGCTTTCTCATTTCTGCTTATTTGTACAAATTTTCAGCTTCAAAAACAAATATTTAAAAACTTCTTATAAATGCTTTTGAAGGTGAACCATGTTTGCAAAAAAATTAATGATTAAATAGTCTCTTGTTCTTTCTCAATGTTTGAATCAATAGATCATGCTCTCTAAGAGGCTAAGACAGCATAAAATTATTTTTTGAAACATGTTTTTCTAGCAGAATATACCAGCTGAGAAGAGCAATCAGCTTTCTCATTTCTGCTTATTTGTACTAATTTTCAGCTTTAAAAACAAATATTTAAAAACTTGTTATAGATGCTTTTGAAGGTGAACCATGTTTGCAAAAAAATTAATGATTAAATAGTCTCTTGTTCTTTCTCAATGTTTGAATCAATAGATCATGCTCTCTAAGAGGCTAAGACAGCATAAAATTATTTTTTGAAACATGTTTTTCTAGCAGAATATACCAGCTGAGAAGCTAGAAGAGCAGTCAGCTTTCTCATTTCTGCTTATTTGTACAAATTTTCAGCTTCAAAAACAAATATTTAAAAACTTCTTATAAATGCTTTTGGAGGTGAACCATGTTTGCAAAAAAATTAATGATTAAATAGTCTCTTGTGCTTTCTCAATGTTTGAATCAATAGATCATGCTCTCTAAGAGGCTAAGACAGCATAAAATTTTTTTTTGAAACATGTTTTTCTAGCAGAATATACCAGCTGAGAAGCTAGAAGAGCAATCAGCTTTCTCATTTCTGCTTATTTGTACAAATTTTCAGCTATAAAAACAAATATTTAAAAACTTGTTATAGATGCTTTTTGAGGTGAACCATGTTTGCAAAAATAATCAATAATTAAATAGTCTCTTGTTCTTTCTCAATGTTTGAATCAATAGATCATGCTCTCTAAGAGGCTAAGACAGCATAAAATTATTTTTTGAAACATGTTTTTCTAGCAGAATATACCAGCTGAGAAGCTAGAAGAGCAGTCAGCTTTCTCATTTCTGCTTATTTGTACAAATTTTCAGCTTCAAAAACAAATATTTAAAAACTTCTTATAAATGCTTTTGGAGGTGAACCATGTTTGCAAAAAAATTAATGATTAAATAGTCTCTTGTGCTTTCTCAATGTTTGAATCAATAGATCATGCTCTCTAAGAGGCTAAGACAGCATAAAATTATTTTTTGAAACATGTTTTTCTAGCAGAATATACCAGCTGAGAAGCTAGAAGAGCAGTCAGCTTTCTCATTTCTGCTTATTTGTACAAATTTTCAGCTTCAAAAACAAATATTTAAAAACTTCTTATAAATGCTTTTGAAGGTGAACCATGTTTGCAAAAAAATTAATGATTAAATAGTCTCTTGTTCTTTCTCAATGTTTGAATCAATAGATCATGCTCTCTAAGAGGCTAAGACAGCATAAAATTATTTTTTGAAACATGTTTTTCTAGCAGAATATACCAGCTGAGAAGAGCAATCAGCTTTCTCATTTCTGCTTATTTGTACTAATTTTCAGCTTTAAAAACAAATATTTAAAAACTTGTTATAGATGCTTTTGAAGGTGAACCATGTTTGCAAAAAAATTAATGATTAAATAGTCTCTTGTTCTTTCTCAATGTTTGAATCAATAGATCATGCTCTCTAAGAGGCTAAGACAGCATAAAATTATTTTTTGAAACATGTTTTTCTAGCAGAATATACCAGCTGAGAAGCTAGAAGAGCAGTCAGCTTTCTCATTTCTGCTTATTTGTACAAATTTTCAGCTTCAAAAACAAATATTTAAAAACTTCTTATAAATGCTTTTGGAGGTGAACCATGTTTGCAAAAAAATTAATGATTAAATAGTCTCTTGTGCTTTCTCAATGTTTGAATCAATAGATCATGCTCTCTAAGAGGCTAAGACAGCATAAAATTTTTTTTTTGAAACATGTTTTTCTAGCAGAATATACCAGCTGAGAAGCTAGAAGAGCAATCAGCTTTCTCATTTCTGCTTATTTGTACAAATTTTCAGCTATAAAAACAAATATTTAAAAACTTGTTATAGATGCTTTTTGAGGTGAACCATGTTTGCAAAAATAATCAATAATTAAATAGTCTCTTGTTCTTTCTCAATGTTTGAATCAATAGATCATGCTGTCTAAGAGGCTAAGACAGCATAAAATTATTTTTTGAAACATGTTTTTCTAGCAGAATATACCAGCTGAGAAGCTAAACGAGCAATCAGCTTTCTCATGTCTGCATAGCTGTATAAATCTTCAGCTTTAAAAAAAAAATTAAAAACTTTTCTCATATTCTTTTTGAAGTACAGTATACTCTCGATATCTTGAAAACCTTGATACGACGAAAAAAAAATTTCCCCCTTGATTTTCCGTATTTAATGTTATTTTTAATTCGTATGTCAAAGAGTTTTAAATCAAAACCTTGTTAGGTCAAATATAATTTTTTCTTATAAACCGAAGTTTGTTGTCTCAAAGCAACTTAGAGGAACGTTTCCAAAAAAAATTTTCACACCCTTCATTATTTCTCTCAGGGGTGAGGAATGATTTGGAGAAGCTTATTTACTGTTACTTTCATTCTAGAGCCAGGAGGTATCAGAAAATGTAAGTCCTGAGAAGCCTAAAAAACCTACCTAAAACTTTTCTCCCCCTTCTCACACCATTTCATTTGACTTTTTGACCCTATTTCCGCCTCCGTAAAAAGAGGACGTGAACGGATTATGACCTTGTTATCAATAACTAGATATCTCAAAAAACTTTTACCGTCCCTCCCTTTGACTTCGTAATATGGAGAGTATTAATGTCGACAAACACTTTGCAAACATAGTTAATAATTAAATGGTCTCTTGTTATTTCTTAACGTTTGAATTAATAGATCATGCTTCCTAAGAAGTTAAGACAGCAGAAAATCACTTTTGAAACATATTTTATTTTAGCAGAATATACCAGTTGAAAAGCTAGGAGAGCAATAAGCTTTCTCATTTCTGCATATTTGTAGAAGTCTTCAACTATAAAAATGTTTTTAAAAAATTATGTGTTCCTCCTATGATTTAATAGTCCTATGTTCTTTCATAATGTTTGAATCAATAGATTATGCTCTCTAAGAAGCTAAACAGCATAAAATTCTATTTGAAACATGTTTTTCTAGCAGAATATACCAGCTAAGGAGCTAAGCAAGCAACCAGCTTTCTCATTTCTGCATATAAACAAATCTTCAGCTTAAAACATTGTTACAAATTCTGTAAATAAATAGTAATCATTATAGTAACGTAACCTGTAAATAGTTTCCGTAATGAATATACAGCCCCTTTACATTCGGCTGAAGAATATGATCCCCCTATTTTTTTTCATTGATAAAATTTGTGAATGAAATAAGATAATGGTCTACGAATTTCGAGAAGCAGTTCGAATGTTGTGGAAACTTTTCGATGTTTATAAAAACGTCCCGCGTGATAAAAAGTTTAGTTTTGATTGAGAATTTGTACTGAGAGTGTATTAGCTCTGTTTATTGCGAGGCTTTTCGCTGTGTTGTTTTTCATATTTGGAAGTAAATACGTGTGTAACCGTTGAGTTTACGGTGTTGTGTGATATTTGCTTAATTGCTGATGATTAATTTAGCAGTTGTTGACGATTTTTCCTGTACATAGTGTAAATAAATTTCCTGTGTTTCCCTCAAGAACTGTGTCGTCCTTTCAAGAAAGTTGGAAGTCGCACCGGATCCGTTACAACATTTTTAAAACTTGTTATATATTCTTTTTGAGGCATCAATGTCTGCAAAAAATTTGCAAACATAATTAATGAGTAATTGGTCTCGTTCTTTCTTAATGTTTGAATCAATAGATATGCTCTCTAAGAGGCTAAGACAGCATAAAATTCTTTTTGAAACAGTTTTTCTAGCAGAATATACCAGCTGAGGAGCTAAACGAGCAATCAGCTTTCTCATTTCTGCATATTTACAAATCTTCAGCTTAAAAAAAATTTAAAACTTGTTATATATTCTTTTTGACGCACCAGTTTCTGCAAAAAATTTGCAAACATAATTAATGAGTGGTCTCATTCCTTCTTAATGTTTGAATCAATAGATCATGCTCTCTAAGAGGCTAAGACAGCACAAAATTATTTTTGAAACATGTTTTTCTATCAGAATATACCAGCTGAGGAGCTAAAAGAGCAATCAGCTTTCTCATTTCTGCATACTTTTACAAATCTTCAGCCATAAGAAAAGTTTTTAAAAACTTGTTATGCATTCCTTCATAAATTAATAAATGTATGCAAACGATTTCCATACATAATTTAAGATTTAATGGTCTTGTGTTAATTCTTAAAGTGTGAATCAATAAATCATGCTCTTAAGAAGCTGAAACAGCATTAAACTATTTTTGGAACTTGTTTTTTTCTGGCAGAATATACCAGCTGAGGAAGCTAGAGAACAATCAGCTTTATGATTTCTGCAGAAACATCCCCCCCCCTTTTTTTAAATATCTCTAATACCAAAACATTAATAGAAAATGTTGAAAAAAAAAATTTACATGTCACCTTTGAAGTAAAAATACATCTTAGTTTTGTAGTCAAAGAACAATTTCACACTTATAACATTATTTCTCAAATATGTTTTTTCAGAAGGGTGTTCCAAAGCTTCCTTAGTACTTATATCAAACTTTAAAAGTTAGGCATCATTTTCAAGATTTTCTCACCCCTCCTATAGATAAACAAGACCCCAGAAGATAAATAAGTCAAATTTTTGCTATTATTTTAAAAAAAAAAAAAGCATACTAACATGTTTTTCAGTTCTTTCAGGAGTTTGTGATGCAAATCAGAAGTCAGAAAATTGTGTGTGAGATAACTGACAAAAGATTAATTGTAAAATCTAAATCAGCACCAAGAAATGCTCAAAAATATGATGCTAATACAAGTTTCAAAATTTAAACATTTTCTCAGTCAATAAAAACAAATAAATTCAATGTAATGTAATTCAAACATTTTTTCGAAGTATACTTCATTTACCTGTACATCTTCCAATGTTCCGGTCATTACTCTTGTACTCTTGGTTACTTTTTGAGTAACAGTCTTCTCCTGGTCCATGCTGGTTTTAGAAGTTTTTGTTGATGTTACACCTTTATCAGGAGATGTTGTAACTTCAGTTCCTGCAATCTGCTTACTCATCGTCGTTGTCATAGAACTTGTTGCCGAGGAAGAAGATTCAGTAACTAAAGTTGGTCCCTTATATTTTTCTGTCTATTATAATTAAAAATTTGATTAGTCTCATGATTTTGATTAGTAATACAAGGACAAAATGTGAATTTGTACATGGTCACAGGTGTGAATTTTAGTAAAATTTTGCATCGGTGAACACTTTCTGTTTATATATATGTAAGCTTAAGTTTTACTTTTCAATTAATCAATACAATTTTCATAATCATTTGCTATGTTTTCTAGATTTATAAGTTTTGCCTTTCTTTCTTTCCTTCTAGTTTTTGAATGTCCTGTAATTTAATACAAATCTATGAAAATTTCTTACCTCAAAACACAGACACTGCTTTTTTGTTCTACAAAATTTTTGAAGTATGACTTTACAGCAGCATCACTTAAGTTCCAATTAACTAATTAGAAATTTTGAAAAACTCCGTGACCCATGATGGCCAAGAACTACTGTGCCCATCTCAGCTTACAACACAGAGGGCTCTGCAGTGGCGGATCCAGCCGATTGTTTTGGGAGGGGCCATCCGAAATTTTTAAACAAACTTTCCAGGGCCGAATTTAGCTCCATGCCACTCCTAGGCAAAATTTGAAATCTGCCGCCCCTCCTCCCCCCCAAAAGAAGCAAAATATATCCTTGACTTGAAAAAAACCTAAAAAAGTGTTCCCCAGATTCAAACTGTCAAACTTATGAAGAAATGATGGCGCTTCACATCCTGAGGCACCCCGATGAAATCATCACAGTGTTCTTCCAAAAAAAAATTTTTATTCTGCAAATACAATGATTGAAAAACATTTGATTTCATAAGATGTGTGAAAGTAAGCATTATTAAATTACAAGAAAAATTGTCTCTGTGGAAAATGAAAGAGTGCTAATATTTTACTTTCAAGTAGAACAATTTAATTCAAAAAATGTGTTTTATAATAGCAAATTTGCCACCCCTGGAAAGTTTGCCGCCCTAGGTAGCTGTCTACTCTGCCTCTATTGGGAATTTAGGCCCTGATAACTACCAGAAATTTTATTAAAATGAAGTTTTAAAACCTCAATTTTCGGGGTAGAGACATTAGGCGAGGGGGTTTATTTAGGAATCTCCCTCAAAAATGTTTCACGGTTTAAATGTCCAAGTAATTTTTGAAAATTCGGAAACTAAAAACGCATTTTGTCCATTTTTAATTATGTACGGAGAACGGTCGGGTTTCGGGCGCTGGCCCCAAAATACTTTTTGAAAATAAAGCTTAGAAACCAAAATATTCTGTCATTATGCATTGAGAAGTTAGAAGAGGAGGGGTGCTCTTCTAGCTCTTCAGCTGTCCAGCCTAAAAATGCACCTTTAGGTAATTAAGTGCATACATTAAATTAAGTGTGAAGGTGCTTAGAATCCTTCCTTCCTGGAAATATTTTGCCTTCGAGGCTGTAAACATTCGATTTTTAACTACATTTATACATATTTTAGAAAGGGATGTAAGATTCGTGAGCTCCTCCAAAAAACCTCCTTCCTCATCACGATATAAACTAGGGAGGGAGGGGGTCCTATCAAAACTCGTTTGTAATTGAAGTCCCAAAAAAATTCATTTAAGTTTCCTTTAAGCAAGATAAGTGATAAGGACTGGATAAGCTAGTTTCCGTAGACATTTTTTCCAAATAAAAGACTTAAAATGCAATTTTTTGCTACATATCAAATCATTCGTGAAAGGGCGTGGGAAAAGGAGGTTCTCTTCCTAGTTTTGAAATTAAAGCCATAAAAAGTAAAATTTAGGCTCTCTTTGGTTTTGTGAACAATAGGTATACTCTGAGAAACGCAGCATTTAGAGATCGTCCAAGTGTCTGTAGTTGGAATCAAGAAATGATGTAAAAGATGGAGAAAAATTTTGGAAATAAAAGTTTTGTTTTGAGGACAGGGATATAATTTATCTCGAAATTAAGACCTATACTTTTTTCCAATAAAATACATGTGTTAAATTTTGTTATCTTCTCATAATATTTTTTTCTTTTTTTTCCCTTAAAAAAATTCCTACAATCACAAGGCTTTGGGAGGGGCCATGGCTCCCCTCTAGATTTCAGTCCAGATACATGTACAAACATTTCTTGAATTTGTAAAATAAATGCAAAAATATTAGAAATAATTAAGAGAAATCCAAGAATCAACCACTGAAGTTTTTTTTTTTTATATGCAGCAGGGTAGAACTAAAATTTAGGATTTAGATGCTATTTTTTGGCAAATGGATAACTAATTTAAATTTAACTTAAAATTCAAAGGCATTGTAAAAAGAAAACAAATTACACAGTTTAAGACTGAAAAACAAAACTAATAAATAATTAAATAAACAAACATCCAAAATGAAAATAATTCTAATATCAACCTCTGTTTGTTTCTTCTCTGAAGCATGATCTGGCCCTTTATGGAGACGCTTTTTTCCTGGGCTTGAAAATGGCGAACGATCGAGCTCTAACACAGCAGTTTCAGAGCTGAAGGAAAAGTCTTTGGAACTATCAGCAGGAAAAGAGTCAGTATTTGATTTTAGGGGACGATTAGGTGTTGAAGTTACTAAGCCTTCTGTATCTGCCATGTTATCAGCGGTTACATTTGAAGCATATTCAACCATGCAATCGGCTGATGAACTGCTTGAGATAGACGAAGCATCTGAATGTTTGCCTTTGTCTTTCTTAGGTTTCTTTTTGACAATTTTTGATAGCGAAATTTTTGATTTCTTCGATTTTGAGTCCTTAGTTAAACTTTCCTTACTTTTAGATTGAGTTTCCTTCTCTTTAATATTTTCAGAATCATTTGCGGGTCTATTTTCTTCTTCAGAGACATTGGTTTTGGATTTTTCAGGAGAGTCACTGCTTTTGTCTTTTTCTGGTGAGGAATGTTTTGCACTTTTATCCAGCTTGCTGTCTGATTTTGTTTTTGATTTTTCTGTTTTTTCTTTGGCCTTCTTTTCTTTAGCTTCTTTTTCTTTTAACTTTTTCTCTTTTGCTTCTTTCTCTTTCAATTTCTTTTCTTCTTTAGCTTTTTTCTTAGCTAATTCCTTTTCCTCTTTTTCTTTCCTCTTAGCCTCCTCTTTTGCTTCTTTCAACTTTCTTTCTGATTCTTTCTGTTTCTTCAAATCCTCCTTTGAAATTTTGATATTTTCTGCATCCTCTACTTCTTTAGATTTACCTTTTTTACTAAATGACAGTCTTATTTTTTTCTCTTTTTCAATTTCATCCTTAACAGCTTTTTCTTCTTCATCAGAAATAATTCTCACTTCTTTCTCATCACTTTCCTTCAAGTTCTGCAAGTTCTCAGGTGCAGCAGCAACAACAATTTCATCAACTTGCAAGTCGGCTTCAACAGCAGAGTCCCTTTTATTTGGAGAATTTTCTGTAGATTTATTAGATTTATTTTTCTTTTCCTCTTTATGCTTTTTCTTATCCTTTTCCCCTTTCTTCTTGTCTTCTTTTTCCTTCCGTTCTTTCTCCTCTTTCTCTTTAACTTTATCGTCTTGCTTTTTGTTCTTCTTATCCTTCTTCATGAACATTGAAAGACCCAATTTCGATTTCTGTTCACTCTTTTCAGTTATTTCCAAATTTTCTTTATTTTTTATCATCTCATCATCTTTGGAATCGTCCCATTTTAGTGACTCATCAATTGTGGTGTCATTCCACTCTGAAGATACGTCTTGAACTCTGTTATCTTCCTCGGTGATGACCTGCTGTGCAGGTAAAATTACTTCACACTGTGAATTATCGTTTTCCACTTCTGGAGGAGCGTAAGTAAATGCGAGACCTTTCGCTCTTTTACTTCCTGGCGAGGTCTCCAGCAGAATAGTCTCCGCAGGAACAGGAGAAATATTTCCACTTTTCTGGCCTTCATACGTAAATCCATGATCAGCAGGGCTGAATGGCGTTTTTTGTTCATTGGCATTGACCTCGTAGATGTATTCTTTCGTGTAGGGTGTTGGTTTTCCAGTAAAAAGAGACGTTGGTCTCTGAGGGTCATCTTGCCCTTTGTTCCTGTCTCGCAAAACTATATGTTCCTCCGTTTTTGAGGGAGTTACAGTCTTTGCAGTTGGAGAAGCTGAAACTTTATTCCTGGACTAAAAATCACAGGTCAATTCAAACATAAAATTCGGGATCATGCAAGAGGGATGATGTTTTCGTGATCAGGAAAGTCAATGGGAGCAATATCATGCAAGGAAGAAAAAAAGAAACATTAGAAACAAAAACATCTATCAAACAAAACTGCAACATAATTTAAAACATGCATTCCATCATAGATTTAAAGAAAATAACTACTCAAAAAAGCAAAATAAGATTGCAAGTTCATCCGAATGATTGTCAAGCAATCTAATACTAACATTTAAGTCAAATTATGTTTTTGAGTTATTTCACTAAAACTGAGTTTAGTTTTTAAGTTAATACCTGAAAATAATAAAACATACAACTATCAAAAAACTAACCTCTTCTATTCCCTTTTTGTAAGGTTCTTGACTTAAAGTTTTCACTTCTATTTTATCAACTGTTTCTGGGGGTATAGGGGATTTACCTCTAGAACCTCCTTTTGGCAAGTCCATTGGCAACATGACGGCTATACCACCTATTGGTTTCTGAAATGTTGAAAGAAAATGAATTGAGATAAGAATTTAGTAATGTTTAAATGTAACACATACCAAATGCATTACATGCACGCTTTTTTTTTGTAAGAGATGTAGTTCTTTTTTGTCCTCCACTTGGTATTGTTAAAAAATTGAGCATTTAAAATGATTTTCTCAACAAAAAAAAAAGAAAAAACTGGTAAAATTTCTGGAAAAAATTGCGTCTTTCTAACAGAGAAAAACATTTTTCTATATTGTTACCACCAATTTTAAAAAAAATTAACTGTATCCCTTTAAGACCTGGAATATTTTCTTGAGAGCACATGCAAGCAACGGTTTTCGTGTCTCCTAAAGCCTGGAAAGATACTAGTGACGCCATCTGTCGAGAAAATGGGTACTACACATCTTTGGCTAACCAGCACGATCGTCCGATTCCGGCGTTTGTTACATAAAATGATCTAGGAAGCTAAAATTTGAATGATGTTCGACCCGCACGATCGTGTAATTTGGGGCTTAAAGGGGTATAATGTTACATAAAAAAAGTACATAATATAAGTTTGATGAATGCTGATGCTTATTAAATTACAATTTTGGCAAAATTAGGTGCCTGGTCCATTGTACCACACAGAAAGGAATATAGCTTTCATGCATAAAAATATCAAATTATATGCAGAACCTTTATATCAATGATACAAATATCCATGTGGGTTTATTTCTCATTTAAATGGATGAAATCAGAGAAAATATAGGCAAACCCTGTTAATGTCACCCCTTCAAAGCGAAATTTCACTTAACATGAAACAAATGCAATTTCTAGTTAGATAAAGCTAAAAATTAGTGTTAAACGAATCATTTCAGAGGAAAATGATTTGGATAAAATCCCGCTTAAGATGAAAAACAAATTTTTAAGGTCAAGAAAAAAATGAAAGGGACAAAAACCATCTTTTTACATGAAATTTCCTTATAACTTCGGAAGGTTGAATGATCGGCACTTCAACACACGCCAGAGTCTACCATGCACAGTCAGTTTCTTCACATCAAACATGATGCAAAAAGTTTATTCTTCTATTCTGATAAATTTTGTTTAAGAGTAGCTGATAAGACTTAATATAAGTTTTGCACTTAAATATAAATATAAATGCTTGCATGTGCATTTCTGCAAAAATGTAATTTGGTTCCTATATTTTCTGTGTCACAGAAACAAAAAAATTTAGTCTGTTTACTTAAAACCTAGTAAATGTAGAAACCAGTCGACTCGATATATTTTGACGTCGTCCCCGTCGAGTTTGCATTAACAAGGTTTGACTGTATTTGGTTTATTTTGAAAAATTCACCAACTCACTTTACTTTCCCGCTTCTTTTCTGCTTCCAATTCCTTCATCTTTTCTGATCGAGAGACCTCTTCGGGAGTGGTTGTTAAGGAGGTGGACTGGTCATCCATTTTCTCATCACTGGGGTACCCTTGGCTAGGAGGACCTGAAAGAGTGTGGCGCTTGCTTTCGTCTGGTCTTTCAGTTGGAGAGGTACGCTCTCTAGAGTAGCCTGGGGCTGGGGAGGCACACCACACACATTTCAAAGAGGGAAAGACAAAGGGAGAAAAAGCGAGCAAACATTCACATGCAGACATTATTATGCATAGCTGCCATTACAAACACAGGCAATAATAACATTAAGTAAAAAACAAAGTATGTAACTGTGTGTACTAAGTGTACTGTGTGTTAGTAACTGAGTGTATCCTGTCTGCATCCTCAAATTGCGTGTACATCAACAATTTAAGGTTGCCTCTGGACATAGCGCTGTGCCCTGTCCCTATGAGCTCTTTCAAAAACAAGGGAATTGGTCAAGCCCGTTTCAGACTTATGTGCTCTCAGTGTGGCGGGGGAAATATGAACAAAAGTTTTGGTGACAACGGGTTTGTAAAAAACTAAGGCAACCTACAATGCACAATACTCTCATTTAAGCATCTTTACTCCACCTACTTGCACCTTTGAACTTATCAATTTGAACAAAACAAATTATCTTTCTCGTTGGGGTGAAATTCATTCAAGCCTACTTGAAATACACAGGGTTCGCACTCCATTTCAGAAATAAAATGAAGGATTTTTGGAGGAGTTTTGAAGGAGTAAAATGAGATTTTGAAGGAATACTAATGGGCTGTCCTTAAATGGTGTTGCACTTTTATTCATCGTATTTGACCCCCTTCCCCTTTGTCACAAAACGTCACACTTCACCTTACTACTCCTCATCACATGTCATAACATAGTGTTGTAACAACTGTGTGATGTCACTTTTTATCACTTTCTCTTACCCTTGTCACAATTTCATGAACCCGGCTCCCCCTCAAGTTATGACATCAAACATGGATGAACCTTTTTACATTGTCAGAACTGCGATTTACTAAACAATTGTTTTCTTTAACACAATCTTCTATATATATAAAAATGAATGTTTGTCTGTATGTCATCCATGAACTCAAAAACTACCCGGCAGATTTGGCTGAAACTTTCACGGTTTGTTATTTTTGGTACTGGGAATGTTTATAGACCAGTTCGAAAAAAATCCGATCGATAGTTCCTTTTTTATTCAAATTTAAGTCACAATCCATTGGATAAATACGAATAAAATTATCGGCTGCAGAAATTAAATCGTGTGAAAGATCTCATTGATAAGAAGTTAGCTGTTGCCATTTTTCTTGAGTTAGAACAAATAAATTCTTTCTTTATTGTTTTATGGCTTTTCATGCAACAGGGGGATTTAAAACTTTTTCTATTTGATATTTTTAGCGATTGATTGATCTTGCAAACTGCGTGAGTACAAAATTTGAGTATAGTCACGGCTTCACTTGATACCTGGATCGATTATTATGAAAATTGCTATATATATATATATATGTATTTTTCCACGGAGAAGGTGCATAATATGCTCATTGAAGCCACTCGCCACCAGGTGGCACTGCAGAGTAGTAACTTCTGCCCCGTTCAACCGATTGTCATGAAAATCAGTATAATGATGTATTTTTTTGTTGGCGTAGCAACGCGCGTCGGGTACAGCTAGTTGCTTAATATAGTACATCTACTTATGTATTTTTAAATATTTAAATAATAATTAGACAAATTGACTTTTGCTGCTGAGAGTGTGGTGGAGGGAAAAGCAATAGATATAAAACTTGAAAAAATAGCTAAGCACCATTTAAGCATGTTTTACTTCAATTATGTCTTAGTCATCTAATAATATTTTCACCTTCAACTTTTATGACTCCTATGCTCAATTTGAAAATCACATCTTTATGAAAAAAATAAAGATACGAAATTACTACATCAAAATCATAAATATACTTTTGCCCTAGTGACGATGTTAAGTTGTCGATTAAAGTATTTTAAGTCACTGTCATAGAGAAAAATTATGTAGTCTTGAACTAAAAAAGAAGGAATTTTGAAGGAATTAAAACCAAAATGAAGGAGTTTGAAGGGCCCTTTAGGAAAATTTCCCGATTGAAGGAGTATTGGAGGAGTTTTGAAGGAGCGTACGAACCCTGATACAACTTCCTCATTTAAATTACATATTATAATAATTGCAAAGGAAGATTGATCTAGATATATGATTGCTGAGGAAAAGAAAAAGACTTGTACTATCATTAAAATGTCTACATTTTAAAAATTTTTGAATTCCTGTTCTTACAAAAAAAAAAAAAAAAACCAGTGCTAATAAAGCAAAAAAGTGCAAGTAGTTGGAGAGGACATGTTTTTGGGGTTTCAAGAACATTTTTCGCAATGAAAAAGAAGTGGGCTGTTTGATGTAAAGTGTTATCAAAATATTTGTGGAAGTAAGAAGTAAAGTTTGAAGTTGTGCTCTATGTTACAAAAATTTAGTTCAGAAAGTTTGTAATCATGCAAAAAAATTACGACTATACCTATATTTAGCTAATATTCTAGCACAGTTTAAGAAAAAATATATATATTTCACTACATGATCTAATAAATACAGTAATAATTGATACAGTAAAAAATGCAACAATTTGAAAAAGATGCACATTTTTAATATATATAACTATTGTACTAATGTCAGATAATCTGAACTTTACTGTATCCCATGCATGAATTTTGAAATTGTTCAACATTCTCATAAATAAACAAAATTGGTGGAATTTGTTGTTTCGAAATTGAAATTTAATACATGTGAGTCAACATATAAAAAATATAGGAATAAGAATTATATTTTAAATGAAAAAAAATAAATTCTGTTAACATTTATGCAATTATTTCCTACAGAGAAACATGTATATATTATTCGTGCCTCCAGATAAAAAAATTACAACTGAAAAATTAATTGCAGAAATAAATTTGCAGAATGTGAATGCTCAACAAGTTAAAATTTACAGCAATTGAAAAAGATCAGCATATATTTATCTATATAATGTAGTTAAAATCTGAAAATAATATTTTTTCAGGCACTGATTATGAAGAGTTATAATAGAACCTGAACATATTTCTCAGATAAATCTTTATAAAGCACTATATAAACAGAGCAAATACTAGAATCATCGTCAATGAACACCAGAATCGGTGGAAAATCAGCTCTACATTGCTCCATTAAAGACATTTACATAGAAATATGGTGGAAAACTATGGCAGCAAAAATCTCATGGATTAAAACATGAGATTCAAGTCATGAGATGAAGCTGCACAGTTATTACCTCAATTCAAAAAGTAAGTTATCTGAGAAAATTATAGATTTCTCAATCAATCTAATATCAATATTTTAGAATGTAAAAAGAAAGAAGAAAAAAATGCTGCAAGGAATATTTCAAACTATTTTAATAAAAAGTTTCTTCAATTCAAAGTTTTCAATAAAAAGACAGAATGCTAAAAAATTTTGAAAAATTCAATAGCAAGTATAGAATTGTATCAACACAATCAGTAAAAATGTTACATAATCGGAAACATAGGATTCTGAAAATATTTTAATAAAACCAATAACATATTGAACTTCAACAAGCATTTTTGAAGCATACGTAAATTGGTGTTGATCAAATAGCAGAAACTTTCTAAAAACAAGATTAATTTTGTTTGAAGATATCAGGCTTCATTTTTGTGAACTATCAATAAACTTTTTAAATCCTACAAATAGTCAACATAACCGATTAAGTTACTCAAACATTACTCAAAATAACTTTTATATCTTATTCATAATTTCTACGAGAAATAAACAGATAAAAATTGAAAATGCAGTGATTGCAATAAACAAACAGTGTAAGTAAAAATACATAATGCTAAAAGCAAAGCATATTAAGCAGAGAAAGTTGTAGATGCTCCAAATATTATAGGCGAAAAACAGAGGAATATTTGGTTATTGACAATAGACAGTTAAAGCCACTCTAAAGAGATATTTATACAAATTCAAATAATAAAAAATAATCATAAAATAGATTAAGGTGCAAAATGTTTAGTAAATTACTAAACTTTATTATTAATATCATTACTATTGTTATTATCATTGTTATTATTCATCAATAAACAAGGAGTTAACCTTAGACAATCTAATACTGAGAATTTCATGATTATTATTATTTCTTAATGTAATGGAGCTTATAAGATAGTTGCATCTAATTATGCTAGGTTTTTTTTTTTTTTTTTTTTTTTTTAATTTCCCAGTGCGGAGGGTGCATAGCACAAACCTCAATGCGAAAATATAAAGACTCTAGAGGAGGTTTTGACATTACACCCCACTTTTCTTTGGTCAAGCCAATATCATTCCATTTTTGAAACAATTCTCATTACACTTTTGGTAACTTATCAAAATTAAATTCCAGCATGGAATTAAAACTTCTCTATTAATTAGTTAAATAATAAAATGAAAGTATTTAACATTATTGAGAACACATGATTAGTTTTCTTTTTTTTTTATTGTAAAGTGGAGGGTGGGCGAATTACATCATTTAAAAATATGAAGTGCGATATGAAGTTGATACAACGAATATATATATATATATTTTATTACATAGTAACACTTTGTCACAGGTTTGAGCACTTAGTGGCTGAATAAAATTTCATATGCAATATACAAATTTACAAAAAGCTATAGCTTTCAAAACAAATTAAATCTGATGCTAGACTAAAGTTCTCCCTCCCCGTTCACAAAATCTAATAGATTTGTTGCAGAAATAAAAATACAAACGCTTCAAAATAAACCTTTATTTACTTAATTTTTCAAAATGATGTCTAGTTAAATAAAATGACAATATTAAAAAGGTAATCCCTTAGAACATTAAGTCCATATAAAAAATATATATTAAATGGCACAAAATTTGATTTTAAGTTTAAAATAAATGCTCTCAATGACTTATTTAGAAGCTCATATCTTGTATTATAAACCACATACCACCATCCATACTCCTGGATGCAAATCTTTTATTGCTTAAGGTTCTCTCAAAATGCGGAGGTGGACGATCTATTAGAGCACTGGCTTGTCTCGTTTGGTACTGGGTCCTACCAGAATACCGGAACTTGGAACCAAAGCGAGGAAGGAAAAGTTTTGGCTTAGGGGGAACCTCTGGAGTCATCAATCTTAAAAGGAAAACCAAAATGAATACATCACTAATATTGTATTGAAAAAAAGCAAATATAATTAAACAAATTTATAACTTCTGACATCAGTGTGAGATGTGTATAGCGAAAGGAAATTAAAAACAGCACTTTTTAGAATTATTGCTTACTAGCTGCATTGCCCGGCTTTGCCCGGTCTACCTTGAAAATAACCATTGTGTCAAGTGAAGTATATTCAATAACCAGGCTTAAATGAAAGAATAAAAAACCATCATGCAAAATTTCCCCTCCAAACAATGACGACAGATATTAAAATACTTTTAAGAAATTAAAATAAAATGAGAAAGATGGCTTTAAAAAGGCGTAACCATGGAAACACAAAATAAAATAAGTTTAAGAATTGAAAATGAGAAAGATGGAAATCAGGGGTCTGTCCAGGATTTTTCACAGGGTCCGTTTTTTGTGAAAAATCAAATAATTTTGTGAAAAATGAATTAATTTTGTGAAAAATCAAAAAATTTTGCAAAAAAAAATAAATAAAATAAATTTTTTTTGTCAAAACAAAATTTTAGAATTTAGAGATGGCACAAACGGCATCAATTAAACTTAAAGTTGAGTGTTTTCCTCTTCTACGTCGAGAAAATCATTCTGGATTTTTTTCCTGGTATTTGGCGGGGGGGGGGGGGGTGGCATCGCTGTTTCAAGTATCAATATTTATCTAGAATTCTACATTATGTTAAATTATACTAGATATATTTCTGTACAGTACTTAAAATAATTGTAACAAAAATATGAATAAATAAAATAAAATTCAGAAAAGGGTTCAGCATTCAACTTTTTGACCCAAGACACTCTTAAAAAGCACAGAATTTCGTTTAAAACTTATAAATTCCGTGATTTTAACAAAAATAAAAAGATATTTCAATTGTTTACCTCTTAACAAAGCGTAATAAGCATCAAAATTTCGTAAAATCGGATTCTCATAGCGGATGCAAAGAGATCGCAATTCTCAAAGTGAAGGCATCAAAAGTATAAAAACGGCTTGTAAAAGAAATGTTTTTGATAAAATTATTTTAAAATTGCATTTTAGAGTCCTATGATAAACATATCATTAATATCTGTGGACACAGTTGACCCAAAAAATAAAATAAAATAAACCATCTATTCAGCACTTCAATTTTTGACTCATAACAGAAAATGGAATTTTGCTTTAAAAACTTGAAATGAGAGTTCTAACAGAAATAAAGAGACCTTTCATTTATTTGAATCCTAATAAAGCGAAGTTAGCTTGAAAAAAGAACAAAATATGATTCTCGTATCGGATGTTAAAAGATTGCATTTTTCAAAATGTAGACATCTAAAGAAAAAAAATGGTAATTAAGAGAGTTTATTTAAAGTTAATCATCCTTGTGTTAGCATCAAAAAATCAAAACCCATATAATTTTCTCCCAAAATAACAATTAAACATCGCACCGCACCGTAAAAACGCAAATATTGACAAGCTGGCAAAATAATGAGAATATTTTCTAATCAAGTCATTATAAAGGTTCAACGCCAGACGCTAGGTGGTGATAACTTTGAAGTTGGTAACCCTATCTGAAACGATCATATTTTTTCCTCATCCTTACTATTCCTTTGCAGTTCTAAGTTCATTTCGCAGATATATATTATTATTGTTTATTAAATCATGAGTGGAGAAAAGTGCTTACCAATGCCTTTTCAGAAAAGTTTACAACACCGCTGCTGTGATAAAACAAACAACCATTATATTTATTTGGCAGTAGCAATTATTTATCGCTTGCAGGAGCATCGCAAGAGTGCCGATTTTTTTTTTTTTTCCAAAATTAGCCGATTTTGTATAAGCTGATTCCTCTAATTTGACTTAAAAAAAGGTTCCAAAAATTATCGGTTTATACACAGAAATATGCATTATTTTGCTTTCAGATTTGTTCTTTCAATAAACAATTTGTGAAAGCTCCGATCTTGTTTATCAGAATTTTATGAAGGGTCCGTTTTGTTTGATCGGGATTTTGTGAAAGGTCCGTTTTGTTTGATCGGGATTTTGTGAAAGGTCCGTTTTGGTTGATCGGATTTTTGTGAAGGGTCCGTTAACGGACCCAAATATCCTCTGGTCAGACCCCTGGAAATAATGGATTTAAAAAGCGTTACCGTGGAAACGCAAAATAAAATGGTTAAAAACTTGAATAGAGAACACATTTTTGAACTTCATTTAGTTCGCATCTAACTTTTTTTCTAATGGAGGTAGTGGGTTAAACTTTCGACCATAGGTCGAGTTAGATCTGGAGTTAAAAAAAAACAATTCTTTTCAATGGTGTCAAAAAGAAAACTGTAGGACAACTCCTTCACTTTTTATTGATGGATTTAATGAAGAAAGTAGAGCCTAAATTTCAGCTAAACCTAAAAAAATTCGAGCTAAAAACGTAAATAACTCCCGTCGTAATTAAGTTAGAGCATTGAAACAAATTGTGTAGAACGCAGAAAATTTTGCTCTTTCCAACGATACATAATATTAATATGTGCAAGTATTTTTTCACCCCCATATTCGGGAATTTATGAAAAAATCGGGCTTAAATTGTAATAAAAAAAGAACTATTCATCGAATTGTTTTCGAACTGGTCAGCAAACCTTTTCAGGACTTAAAAGAACAAACTGAAAATTTCAGCGAAATCGGCTGGATAGTTCTCGAGTTTTGTGAGTTCAAACACACAGACGCTTTTTGGAGACTTCATTTTATACTATGTAGAGATTTCTAGAACAATAATATGTTTTACTGAACACAATAATCATGACAGATTAAATCCCAAAATTACTTAAAGAAAAATGGTTGAAAGACTAATATAAATTACAGCCTTTTGGTGTCCTTTTTTTAAAGGAATTGTTATAAAAAGAAGAAAACACAACATGTGAATTTAACAAGTTTTCAAAATTAAAAATTTTGTTTCTAATCATCTCACCATCAGCTTTTTTCCAACATTCTTTTCCTAATGAAATATTGCATTTCCTCTTACTGACAGTCGAGATTTTAAGAAAATTTTAAAAGTGGCTCAATAGTTTTCATTTTAGACACTGAAAACCGTAACCAGGTGGAACATATTCGGCATTAAGAGTAACAAAGAGTAGTTTTTGTTTAAAAAAAAGACGGGGGGGGGGGGGGCAGTCAAATGTTGCAAGTTTCTTGGTAAAGTGACAACAGTCACACAACAATAAGTTTGATTCATTTTGAATCATAATATAAAACACGAGGGGTGCATTAGACAAAATTGAAAATTAACGCAGGCATGGTGATAATTTGAAAGTAAATACTTTTTTTGGCACAATATGGTGCAACTAAAACAACTATTTTACCTCTCAAATGAAATGATTGAAAAGTAAATACCTCACTTTTCCTGAAATTTCGTTTGTAATTTTCCTGGACCATTTTAGGTGGTTTTAATTTCCCCCTTAAAAATCTCAGGTTTTTCTGGTGCATGGCGACCCAGTACATCTCATAATGATGTATTTATAACTTTTTCTCAAGTGCTAAAAATAGAATCACCATCTCACCTGAAAAATGTATGATGCTCAACACAAACTTTCCATAATCGTTTGGCTGCCTTGTGATTTTGCAATTTGAAACCAATAGTACTTTCGAAGTGTTCTAACTAGAAAAATATTAAAAGATAAGTTATGCATACACTCAAAAATTCTAAAACAGTCTATGCTAGTAAAATTTGCATTAAATAGAACTTCAAAGATAAACACACAGGTTTACATATATATATGTATACATATATATATATCGTCGCTAAAAAGACAACTGGGCGTTTCTCACTTTTAAGCATTTTGCACATAACTGATTTGAAGATTTCTTTCTAATTCACTGTATCGCTTGAGAACTGCCACCAGTGTGAGGGACTAACTTTTTTGCTATTTATTGTAGAGATATGCTCATAGGTTATATTATAAAATTGACTTTGGACATTTCTGTGGTGGTCATATCTCATTTTTTGAGGTACACCCATTCGTCTTTTAAGCGACGATATATTGAATCTACTATTACACATCTGTCAGTACAAAGTTGTACATCTGTTAGTAAATGTTGAACTCTTTTTTTTTTAAATTTTGTTTTTCTTTTTCTTAATTGAATTTGTAATGCTATGAACTTTTTCTCAACATGAGGGACAGAATAGAAAATGAAACCTATAAAAGTTTCCATAACATTAGACCTAAGGCGGCCATTGAGTCGTGTCTGGTGAGGCCTTCTTTGTTCGATAGAATTTCATATTAGAACAAGGTTTTTTTTTCTCCTAAAAAAACTGAGCAACACTCAATGGATTTTTTTTAACAACCTTCTGAGAGGATAATTAAGGAGAAGCAAAAAGAACCAATTTACAAAAAGGAAGTGAAATATTTTGCTCAATATGTTTGCATTCCGAGAGTGCAACCTTATTAGAATGCTAAAGTCACCAATTTCCCTTTACAGTAATACAACCTTTAACTTGCAGAAGTTGTTAATTTGTAGAAGTAACTGGCATTGATGGCATTCTGTTCACTGGGTCAAATTTTTCTCTCATGCTCATCCCCTAAGACAACTGAGTTCTCAAGCAACACATTCCGTTTTCCCCACTGATTATCTGATAAAAATCTTTTTTTCGCCACTCCCCAATTTCAGGAATCAGGGCTCGACTAACTAAAAGTGAGGCCCTAGGCCCACAATGCTTTAGAGAGGCCCTCTCTATTCTATCACTTTAAGTCCATGGAAAATAATGTTTAACATTTATTTAAAAGAGGGTTTTTTTTATTATTTTCACAAAAATACATGATTCTTTAATGCTATGCATGTTTTTAAAAATTTGGGGCCCCTTAGGACGATGGGGCCCCAGGCGCAGGCAGCCTGTGCTTTAATCAAACCATGTCAGGAATTATTGCAATATAGTTCACCTGGCCCCCTTTTATTAAATGAAAAAGCCTACATTTTAAAAATTTATGGTTCTTTTAAATTCCTACTGTTGGGTTAAAAGTGCAATAATTTAAAATACTATTAGTCTGGTTTACTCTCCTACTCCACTGTAAATTTTTAAGAAAAATCCTACTTTTATATACAGTGGGTTTGTGATACAATGGAATTGATCTTAAGCAAAACAGATATTATGCAAGTTTTTCACAAGTAATGTTTCAACGCTAACTCTTTTTAGAATTTTCAGGAATGAAGCATGGTGATAAGTATTGACTTCGTGGTTGGTTCCTGAAGATTGGATACTGTCGTAGACAAAAAATTATGGCAACCAAAAACAACATTCTGCTCGATAAGTAAGTCTGAAGCACAAAGAAATCAACAGATCAATGGCTCCTCCTACTTTCTCTTCTTGACAAGCTGCCTGATGTGCGTCCCCCAATCTGGCAGCACCAACTATTCATCTTAATCCCTCACAGTTATTACTACTGAACAGTACAATACTATTATAAACAAGGGCGGATTCAAGGGAGGAGTGATTGGGGCAATTGCCCCTCCCTTGAAGGACCCTGCACTGGCAATTTTTCCAAATTTAAGTTCTTAAGTGCAAGCGTAAGCCATTTTTGATGATGGAAGGGAAAATATGGGGTTCTAACTCTACTTCGGGGAAACTTTTCGGCATTGAAGTTTCAAAAAGGGAATTTCAAACAATCTTTAACAATGTTAGGAGCAGGCGTTTGGAGTGTCAGGTAAAAGAATAGGGTTCAATGTTTTTCCTCCAGTAATTTTTCGAAACTGAAGTTTCAAAAAGCGCTACGTTACACGACTTTTGATGATGTTAGAGGAAGGGAGTATCGAAACACTTTCGCGGAATTATTATGAAATCAAAGTTCTAAAACTCAATTTTAGAATACCTCTTTGAACAAAAGAGGAAAGGAATAGGTTTATACCTCATAAAATCATGTCAACTAACCTCTGAAATTTTCATTAGAAATTAGAGCATATTGCTCACATTTTTATCTCCAACGAAAGTTATTTTATTTACTTACCTCACCAGGTCGAATTTTGATGTAAAAATTATTTCTTTTGTATGAAATTTTTAAAATTTTAGGCCACGCAAATCTGTTGATTCGTAGTCGATCCCTGTAAACCAGTAAACCAGAAGAACAAACGCCAAGCATGATATCAATGCCCTCTGAATCTTTTGCTTGATGTAAATCTACACCATACATAGCCAACTTTTTTGCATTTTCCAAATAATGAAGCTCAGCTTCGGCTGGAGTTTGGCCTCTAAAACATTAAGAAAAAGAAAAAATATATATTACGCAACTTTTTAAGCAACTACAAAATATTTGCAACATTAAAAGTATATCAAAACAAAACACAGCTAAAGCTTGATTTTGCAAATATGTAATTTACAAACACTTCCGATATTGCAAATTATATTTATAAGATTTAAGATATCTTCATCTGAAGCAATGCCTTTGTCAATATCTTTTACAAATCAAAAATGGCAAAAACCATCCCTTTTTTACGACAAGCTAAAATTATTTTTTTTTAAATTCCAGTAGCAGGTATGGAAATCTAAATGAAGACAATAAACCCCTTTTATTTCGACTGTAATTTTATCATCCTCCAACATTACTTTCATTCCTTACTAAGAAACTAACTGGTAGTTTTGATATCCTCAGTTGATCCTAATCAGGACCAGATTTGGAAGTGGCCCCAAGGCAACGAAGGAGTGGAGGCCCCTAATCAGGGTTCGAAAAGATCATCATATTTTCGAAAATATCTGATACTTTGATATCTATCCTAGATATTTTGAGAAAAATGTATATATCCGTTATTTTCAACCCCTGACAGTTAGGATATTTTATAAAAATTTTATTGTGGGGGCCCCTTTGTTGTGAAGGCTCTGGGGCCGTTGCCCCGCCTGCCCTCCCCTAAATCCGGCCCTGATCCTAATTTTATGATCCGACTTTTTAAATATCAGGGCTTAGACTCTTTTTAAGACATCAAAAAAGAAAAATATAATGATTAACTGACAATGCACAAATGCACCTTTGAAAATGTTCTACTGAAGCTAACTAAAATTAAAAGACTATTTCAATGTTTGATGCGTGATGACTAAACAAAAGTGAGTAATTGAATGAATTAGCAATATTTTAATGAACAAAAATTGCAAATTACTGCAGACATGTGTTCCTGGGTTACAAGGAATCCCTTTTTCAATGTAAAGAAGTGTGAGCTTTGGGTTGAACATTTTCATCCAAAAGCTCACACTTATTTGCATTGAACAAGGCGTTCCTTGTAACCATGGAACACGTCTCTGCAGTAATTTGCAATTTTTGTGTATTAAAGTGTTGCTAATTCATTCATTTAATTTTCAAGCACAAAGGTATTTATTTGTTATTTAAAAGTGAGTAAACTAATACAGCAGAACCTTGATAACTCAGATTAATTGGGACCCGATCGAATACGGAATATTGAAAATCCGGATTATCAGGAGAACAAAAAAAATAAAATAAAACTTACTGAAAATCATATTTATGCAAGGATAAGCCCTTTCATGGGAAAGACCACGGTATATCGTTCTTTGAGCTCCATTTTCTCTGCAATACAACTTTTGAATCAACTTTTTTCCCTATCGAAGAAAAAAATAGATTCAAAAGTTGCATTGCCAAGAAAAGGAAACTCAATCAACGACATAACACGGCCTTGCCCGTAAGAGGGTTAAATAAATTAATGTTATGGAAATTTGAGGATCACTCCTCAAATTAAAAAAAAAATTGATTGATCCAGATTATTCGGACAAATAGGGTCCGAATTTGCGGGGTTCTACTGTACTTTAATTTCATTTACATTCATCATACTTTGTTTATTCAACACTAAAATCTTTGCTCTCAATATAGCTTGCCATGGTAATGTGCATATCATGCACTGTAGGTCAAAAAGATAATGTGTTAACTGTTAAACACCAGAAATAAAGGAAGACACAGGGAATCATGGATTGATGACCTCGAAAAGGATCAGAAACAAATAAAGATCTAGAATTGTTAAAGACTGGTTCTGCAGTGGAATAAATGGAGATTTGTTAGGGGGCGGTCGAAGCCTGCAAAAGCGGTGCTTAAAAAGAGGAATACTGGGTAGGTAATAAGTTTTTGATGGTTTTCAATTTCAGGTAATCTAAATTTTAATTACCTTTTCCGTAGTTTCTTCTAAAAGAGTTTGAAAAATCAAGGGACAATTCCAGTAATTAGTAAATGTTAAAATTAACTCCGTAGTTTTTTCTTCTTTTTTGACTTTAAATTGTCTTTATTTTAAAAATCAAATCAAAGTTAATTTTTCCATGACAGGAAAAATAGTTTTCTGAGAAAAGCTACAGATTGTGCAAGTTAGGCTCCAACAGGAAAAGCAACAATCTTAAAAAGGATTTCTTTTCAGAAAGGTGAATAGAAAATAATATTGTTATTGAAAAAGTTGAGCCGAGTTATAATCCACTCAACTTCCTAAGGAGAAATGAAATTTCTCAAAATCCGAGTTCTTCTTACAGGAGCTGAGTGGCATATTATATACATAAAAATTTATCCATTACTCACTTATGCTGTTTATGTAATTCAACTACTTTTTCTTCAAGTTCAGGAGTCTGATTTGGTGCAAAGCGAAATTCAGATAAATAATTATTTCCATGTTCATCAGGATCATAATCTCCTAGTTCTGACTGTACCAAGTATGAACCAAGAAGTGCATGAGTTACAAATGAACACGGCAGCCTGAAAATAAAGAAAAAAGTTTTCAGAGATTTTTTAACAAACAAAGAACTCATTTGTTGAAACAGTATAAAATTATTCAATGCTAACATAATTCTTTAGTGCTGTCTGTATTTTTTTTAACAGGAGCAAACCCTTGCATTAAATCACACAAGCCATTTACACACACAGTTACATTAAACCTAAAGCAAACAAGAAGTTCTGCCCAGAACTAAATGAGCCTACTTTCCCGTATACCAATATTGACTTTCTGGTATCTGATCAATATTCTCAAAAATAGCTAAAATCGCAAATTATTTCAGACATAACTTTTCAACATTTTAAGCTTATTTTTAGAAATAAAATATGCCTCGCTCACCTAAAGAAATAGATGTGTAAAAAATAAATAAACGAACAAATAAAATTGTAGCACCTTTTAAACAAAGCAGCTAATATATTATTTTTCATAAAAGAAATCTTCAATTGCTTTCAAAAATAATAAGCTAGAAAAAATAAATACATCAAAAAAAAAAATATTGTCTTTCCCCTGTTGCCAAAAAATAATTTTAAAAAAGAACAAATGTTCTTTCAGCAATAAATAAAAAACAATAAAATATCAACTTAAAGAGATAATTCTCATTATCAGAAAAAAATTGTCTGTGCTTATCTTTGTTAAAACATAAAGGACTCCGAATTTCTCTGCCAAAAAATGAATACATAAATTAAAACTTTAGAGTGAATATAAAAAAAAAAATCATATCAACAATATTTATTTTAAGAGTGTTTCAATATTGATTTAAAGACCTACAGCAGCTGCGGAGTCAGTTAAGGAGTCAGAATTAAAAACTTTTGGTTCCCAACTCTAAGACTACGAGTTAAAATTGGTCACTTGCCTTTAAAAAAAGTCCGTACGGAGCTAAAAAAAGTCCGTAAGTCAGCAGTTGATCATCAAGAGCAAAAAGTGAAATATGGGAAAACGAGGTGTCCTCGCTGAGATCTTTTGAACAAAAAAAAGTTTATTTGAATCTGACTATTCATTCGAAGGTTATTAGGGGGGGGGGGGGACAGACTGACAGACATTTTCCCCCCATCTCCAAACCCTACTTTCTACTTTTTAATTTTTTGATATTTATCAGATTGTTTCATTTATTTTTGACTTAATTTTGTTTTTCGTGACATTTTAAAGATGCATTAAGCCTTCTTTCATGCTTTTTTCTTTTTTTTTCTCGGAAAGTAGGCTAAAAACACGGAGCCACTAATTTTGATTTTGCTTGATTGGTTTTGGTAATCAGGGCACTAAATCAATAAAACTAAGCCCCTATAGAATATTTTTATCTGACACATCATAAATACATATTTGCAACACTATACTTTTTTGCAACATATACAACATAGGAATTACACATCATGCATTTATTTTCTAAATTTTAAGCATAAATATACCTGTTTGATGGCTGGTTACATAGCATGTTTCTGAAACTGCCAGTCTCAAATATTGTTTATAGATTTGAAAAAAAGATTTAAATTTCAAAAGTAAAAATAAATTTTAAGTAAAATAATTATGATTTGACCTCTACCTTGTATACACATTTAAGTATAAAGAAGTTTAAAACAATTTCCAAAAATTGCATCAGTAAAAGAATACAAATAAATTCACAAAATTTTGTTTTTGAAATCAAACTGAACTTACTTCCCACACAAAATATCATTCCTTATTTGAAGACATAGTTGATACCTATTTATGAAAAAAAAAAGGTGTATAGCCTTCTCAGTCAATTTATTCCACTCTAAAAAAGACTGATAATACAACTGGACCTTAATAACTTACCTTGTTATATCCTCCTGCAATTGAGCAGGATCAGGAGGATAAAATTTAACTTCAAAACAAAACACCCACGGAGCATCTATAAAAAAAAAAACATAAATGGAACATGATATGTTTAAAATTTTTTGCACACAAAATAAAGAATTCGTAGATACTACTATCACACATAAATATATAATAAACTACCGATTATCCACAGGACAGGGTGGCACAAGAACCAAGGGTAAGCGAATCGCGAATAAACAAAATTTTTTGAAAAAGTACGCTAGAGTATGCAACTAGTTCTAAAAACAACAACACAAGTATGTATTTAAACCGGAGCTAAAAAGTTAACAGTGCATGTAAAAGCTAGGAAAAGATGTTCATCATTGCAAAGGGTTTACACACCAACACGAGCAAATTGTGCAAGCAGATGAACTGTAACAAATCAATCTAGGTTTTACCAAACAGTTATAGGGGAGGAGAGAGGAAGTTTTTCATGACTGGTTCGGTCACTTGTTTACGTGCACAACTAGTGTAGATCTGAAAATTAGCAGTAGAGACTCTTGTTCTAAAATATTTAGTCACCAAGGTTTCTTTTTTTTTTTAGTTGCACGAGTGACCTGGCAGTCCCGATTTGAAGCACCAAATGGTATAAAAACTAGTTTTAGTTGAAAATAATTTTTTTCTGTACCACTTTAAGTTGAATTAGAATAATCCCCGACTCTCATTTTATTTACTATTTCACTTGATTTTGATTTATTTATTTATTTATTTAAGAAAACATGGTTTGAATGTTTGCTCCTCATATGCATTGTGTACGTTTTTTTTTATACATGCCCATAACATATTACTCCCTTTTTATCTCACATACATATCGCACACCTAATACAACACCGCCACAAGTCAAAAATTGTCAATCTTGAGTTATAAACATGTCCTGGTGCACTTTTATTAGTTATATTAAAATGCAAGACAGCCACAAACAGAAGAAAAAAAACTTAACCTTATTTTTGAGATGTGTCAGTGCGTTACTATAAGAATTTAAGCTAAAGTGTACAGTAAAACCCCTCCTAACGGACACCCCTCATAGGCGGACATTCCTCTTATGCGGACAATTTTTAATTTCCCTGTTCCAATGCAAATAACATTATTAAACCCCTGTCTTGCGGACACCTCTCTATTGCGGACAAAAATATTTGTCCCGTTAGTGACCGCATTAGAGGGATTTTACAGTATTACGTTTAAATTGATTTTTCTCGAAAAGTAGTTTTTGCAGATGAGGCAGTGTTGTACTAGGTACAACAGTTGGGTTGCAATATACGTTTCACTAAAAACTATTTATTTATTATATTACTAATATAAAATACTATATATAAAACTACTATATATATAAAACTATTTATTTATATACTAAATTTTAAAAACCATTTTAAAATTTAGACCAGGAAGCATGAAGCAAGAATGTAAGATACAAGTAACAGAATAAGTGAAAAGCATGCTTTTTTAAAAAATGATAACGCTGATTTTCAAGTCACTAGTTTAAGAGCTTATGTGAGAGATAAGGTGAGCAGCAAGAATTTTACATGCAGTCCAAGTGAAATGTACAAAAATCAGTTTTTCACAACACACTTTAAATTTCACAGTAATCTCTTTATATTAAAAAAAAGTAAGGTCAAAGAAAAATTTGAAAGAAAGTCTGTGGCCGGCCAACATCCAGGAGACTCCATAGCACCTACAGCCTTGAAATTTCATACAAAATTACTTCGAGTCCCGGTGGTTTGCACCTGGGGTTTTGCTTTATAAAATTCAAATTAGTTTTTTAGTAATTAATTTTTTAAGCTCAAATTTCGTATAAACTGCCTTTTCTTGCCTATTAAAGGGATGAAAAATTACTGGCACATTTTATTATTATATATTGTTGGAAAGGGTAGAATTTTGAGCGTTCTACGCAATTTGTTCCAATGCTCAGGAATTATTAGCATTTTTAACAAGAACTTTTTTAGGCTTAGCTAAAATTTACGCACTACTTTCTTCGTTAAATCTATCAATAAAAAGTGAAGGAATTGTCCCACTGTTTTCTTTTTGACACCACTGGAAAGAGCGGCTTTTTGTACTCCAGATCAAACTTGACCTATGGTCGAAAAACATAGCTTCTATCTCCAAAGAAAAAAGTTCCAAGCAGTTTTAATCAAGTTCGAAAAATCTCATTTCCATTCAAATTATTGTTTTCTTTGGCGTTGCCATAGTTACGTCTTTTTGATTCATTTGCCTGCTTTCATATTCAAACTTTAAGGGTTTTGATTTTAACGGAAAATCTTAGGCTCAACTCAATTCAAGTCCCGAGCGAAAGAGCAAAATATATTATTAGAGACTACAAATATGAAAGCGACTTTTCAAATGCACAAAACTGCAGTTTTTGCAATGCTCAGAAACCTTTTAGCCCTTATTGCTCTGCAAGTTGGTACAAATTTTTTTGAAACCCGGGGAAGGGTTGCTCTTTGTTCCAAAGCGAGCTCATAATGCGTTTTTAATCTGTTTCCTTCTATCTTACAGTTTAAATCTTTCGAATCAAATAAGGTTTTGAAGCGATTTTCGGGGGGGCTGTTAGCATCAGCGAGCAGGGGGCAGAGTCCCTTAGTGTTTTAAAAAATAATAAAAGTTTTGCAGTTAACAAAAGCGAAACAAACAAAAAAAAAGGTAAGCATTAACATGCAGATTTAAAGAATTTTTGTTATAATTAAATCACATACTTTTGATCTGCTTGCTTATTCTTTTATCAAAGTTCAACCAGCTCTAGAAAAGAAAAGCAGATGAATATTCTGGTAAATACAGCATAACAATAATAAATATATAATAATTTCAAATATACGAACTCTTGAATCTTCACTGTCTCGATAAGTAATTCCAAAGTAGTCTTTTTCCATGATATTCAAAGAGTCGCAGACTTTGTCGAACAATTCACCACCTTTCGCCCGGCGCTGAAAAAATTACGATGCTTCTATTTACTAAGAAGTTTATATTTTTCCATATATAACTCAAAGCAGTAAAAAATTTTATTTGTAAATTTTAAAAGCCACATGAATTAACAGTAAAAATATCAATTCACTTGGAGCATTTATACATAAAACTTATCTATGATGCAAAAATGTACCTGATGAAATCTACGTATAAATGCTTTGCTTAAGGTGTAATAAATATGAAAAATACATCGATGTGATAGAAAAAGACAATCAAAACCAACATTGCAGACAAAGTTCCATTAGGTTGGACAAGTGGGGCACAGAGGCCACACTCAAATAGATTTGCAGCTGTTTATGGAGCAGGAAAAATCAATATTTTACAGCAGAAAAAGACTTATGTGGCAAGGAAAATCAGGTTTTGAAGCAGCAGAAAACACTTTTGTATCAGAGAAAATCAAGTTTTGGGGCAGGAAAAAAAATGTGGCATTTTTTTTTTTTTTAATTTTATATAATAAGAACTTTTTAAAAAGAGGATGGAGGGGGGGGGGGGCTGAAAAAGCTATAAGTTTTTGTACTTGAAAACAAAGCTGTTTGACATAAAATCTCAAATCAATATTCCTGTTTTTAGTTTAGGTCTCTCAACAAACAAGTGATACTCATCATTTTACACGAATTTAGTTAAAAATTCATAAACACAAAAGAAATGAAATTGGCAAAGGCTGAATATCACATAATCGAAACCTCAAACGACCCACTCCATAGTAATGGTCTAAAAAGAGTTTTTTTACAAAATATTTTTAGAGCTATATATTAACACTTCACTTGCAATAAAAAAGTGCAAGTGGAGGGGGGAGCACCCTCTTGCTTCTCTTTCTAACTGTCACCAACAGATATGCAACAAAGAAGTTACTTACATCAGTTTCAGACTCATAATCAGTCCCATCAAGAAGTCTCACACGACAGAGTCCAGACTTGGCACTGCTGGTAGACGTAGAAAGGCGTCTGCCTTTTGGTGAACTATTTGAGGAATTTGTTTCAGTATCTTGAGCATTTTTCTTTTCATCTGACCCACTTTTTTGTTCTTCTGTATCCCCCTTTTCTTCAGCCATAGTTAAAAACAACTGTAACAAAAATTATTAATTGAAATCTCAGAAATTGTAAGTTATAAAACATAACAAAAATATTCACACGAGAATGTAAACTATTTAGTTTTCTCTCTTCCATCATTAACAGTCATAGAATTTCAGAATGAATGACTCAAGGAGTTGCTATGAATGTCACTTGGGAGACCCAAACCCCTTTCATGTAACGAGTAGGAATTTAACTCAGAAGGGAGCTACTCCTGAGAAAGAGAGGCTCCGAAATAGGGAGGAGTCTTGTCATTGGCCTTGACAGATGTCAGCACCACCTCCACAATTTATGCATAGTTCTGAAGAGGATAGAAGGGCTCCACTAACTAGACCCATGGTAAGTGCCAGCAACTAACCCCGAGACTTTCAGAGCCACAGCACACTCAGCTTGCAGTCTATGGATATTTGGCAGAACCAGGCTCTGATCTGAACTCGCAAACTTTCAGATTCTGTACAATGCCTTATCCACTAAGCCTCTCACAATCTGCTACAACAACTAAAATTTGAGAACTTTCGATCAACAAAATTTTCTCCTTCCACTTCATATTACTAATTGCTACTTGAAAATGTGCTGAAATAGAAAATTTTCATAATAAAAAAATTTTGAAAAAAAAAATTAGAACCGACTTCAAAATTGCTCTAAAAAGTGAAAAATAATTTTATTCTTATAACACCATCGATAATACTTTTAAACATAATTTTTGAAGTTGGCGCAAAAACTATCGATAAAATCATTCACAGCCATAACTCAACTACAATTATAAATTTAACCAGGTCCAGTTTCTTCACTACCACATGCATTACGCATTGATGACAGCATATCTGAGTAACGATATAAATGTTTCGTTCCTAAGTTTGGATGATTTTTTGATAAAAATATGAACGAAGCATGGTTACAATGGATTTTACTTTTTGTTTTTGCGCCAACTTCAAAAATTATGTTTAAAAGTATTATCAATAGTGTTTAAAGAATAAAATTATTTTTCACTTTTTAGAGCAATTTTGAAGTCGGTTCTTTTTTTTTTTTTTTTTTTCAAAATTTTTTTATTTCATTCTTTTTAGTGTAAATGTAGATATTTCAGTAAAAGTAAGAAGTTACCTAGTAAGAAGTGCGGCTCTATATCACTGTATTGCTTTAGAAAAGCCTTTATTCAAAATTATCATTACAATTACTATTAATGTTACAGTTATATGGCACCAAACTTTTATAACAATGAATTTCATATTGTCGCGTAGATGAAAATAGCGAAGACAATGTGAAAGCCAAATGAAGCGAATACTCGTTAGTCTCAACTCGAGATCTTTATTCAGAACCACGAATGAACGTTACATCTCCTTATGTACAACTTGAAAAAGTGCTGGAACTTTCCAGACTTTAAAAGATACAGAAATTAATAGAACATTTGAGAAAATACGGGAAACAGTAGAAATGAAATTTTAGTAACATTCACTTTGTCCTAGTCAGGATTTGAACCCGGGTTGCTCGTGTGGGAGACGAGAATTCTACCACTGAGCCACCGTTATCCTCGGATGAAAAGAGCGAACTTCGCTACAATATGATTTTAATCATTTAATAGGGAAATTTACTGTTTTTTGCCCATAACTTTTTATCTAAAGAACAAATATGGTCAAACAAAGTAATGGGACCTAAGTTGAGCCATCGTCTATCCATTAAAAAAAGAATCATCAAAATCGGTTCACTAGGTGAGACGCTATGAGTGGACAAACAAAAAAAAAACATACATACGGTATGAACTGATAACCGCCTCCTTTTTGAAGTCGGTTAAAAATGAGGTTTGATTTCCTACCAATTAGAATAACAGCAGCAGTAACACATAACATAATATGTTTTCATCAATAATGTCAAAGCTAAAAAACAATGAAGAAATAGTGGCATCAAAATAACAGAATGATGTTAGAAAATTTAAGGATCCACAAAGAAAGAAGACAAATGCACAATCATTTTCTCGCTTAGTTTCGAAGTGACAACTACTGGGCTCATGTCATTAAGGCTGATGCATGAAAACGGCTTAAGTACAACATACATTTTTTACATGATACATAAAAAGTTAGCAAATATGAAAAAGGATTAGTATTTTAATTAGATTTTCAAAAACTCTTGTACAATAAAAAAAATTAATAAAATTGGAGGTGTCAAAAAATTAGAAAAATTGATCTTAAAAATATAAATAAACAAAATATCGCCGCATACCGTCAATATAAATCATTTTGAAGGGGGAAAATAAAGCAAAAAAAGATTTTGAATGTGTACAATGAAAGTATTATCAAAAGATATTTTTTAAAAATAATCAAGAAATTAAATGAAACAGAAGTATACACACGGTTGCCCCCCCCCCAAGAGAAAAATTTCCCTCAAAACACCCCCCTAAAAACAATGGCGCAGTCTGTGCCATGATCCCCCCCCCCCCCCAAATGGGCACCCTTGGTATGTAGAATAAATATTATCATTCAAACGAACGGCCGTTCGTACTTTAGGAGATCGTAATATACCGTTCATTTTAAGGAGTGTCTTTCAGACTCGTTCGCTTATTTACGACAGACAGAACTCTAGTTCCTACAAAAAAAAATCGATTCCGAAGCAACTCGGTATTCTTTCGGCAAACAGGTAATGAATGCCACAGCGAGATATTTAAGTCACGTGCCATGCGGGTCAGCAAAGAGTATTTAAGGTGATTACTTCAACTCGTTAAACGGGAAATAAAAAGATCGCGATGAATCGGTCGCGTAACTATAGAAGACTCGGAAAACCTGTCGGATGAACTCGGTTTCTTTCCTTCTCCCACACATGACAAAAAAAGAAATGATAGCGTCAAGGCCAACTGTGGAAAAAATATAATCTTCTATTAGTACCCCCCGGTAGGCGAAAATCTTGATTAAGTAGGATAAAATCAGAAGGACCCAAGAAATGATGCCATGCTTTAAAGGGGAAGAGAGGCCAAAATGATGTGTGATACCACTTCGTAACAATATGTTAATATAAAGCCGCTATATAGAACATCAAATTACGTATAGCCAAAAATGAAGGGACTCAAGCAAACCCTGAAAGGGTCCGTGTGTAACAAGCGAATGAAAAATAGCGACGGGGAGGTAAAATGCGACTTTGTCATAAAGAGGGAGGGGTCAAATATGTAGAAAAAAAGCATTTTTTGCATTGTTTACATATTTAGACTGAGATGCAAAAGAAAAAACGTCTGTCCATTCCCAATAATTTTGACGAAAATGTCGAAAACATGCCAAGTATTCCTTGTTATGATAGTACCCCTATAGAATGGTGTTCAATTTTGTTGGTTAACATTTTTTTTTAACGATGAATACCGGAGAAGATCCCAAAGACAGCGGATCGAATAACAATAACTCCATGCAAGGCATTGCAAGCGTTTTTTCTGTTGAAAAACTAAACTTCTAACTACAGTAAATTCCCGATTATCCGCGAAATAGGTAGGTACGGTAACCGCGGATAATCAAAATTTTTGGTAAAAAACGATACTGGTGCATGTAACAACTTAAAAAAATAATAAAACTCACACCTTCATTTAAATTATAGCTAAAAACAATAACATTGATAGTAAAAAATATATGTAAAAGTTAAACACAAACAATAACATAATCATAAGTCATCACCGTTGAAGAAAGAACAAATTGTGAAAATACCCGCGGATAACCCGAACCGCGGATAATCGGGACGCCGACAATCGAGAGTTTGCTGTAGTTAGCGGGAGTTCACATTCTGGGACCCGCGAAGAGGATTCGTGCGAAGGCCTCGATTCGTGTGGCCCGTTTTGTTCAATGTCACGAATCGAAAATCACATTCTGAAACTTCCCTAACTGCGAAATCCATCATCTTCGACAAATCGGAAATAATTGCCGCCTTTTCAGAAAACTTTTTCTTTTTATTTAAAGTACTTAGGTTTTCTGCAACACAGGCGATTTGCTAAATGTTACAAATTTGCAGCCAAATATACAAACAGGAAAGCAGATACAAACTTAGCATTAAAAAAATACCAAGTAAGAATAACCAGAATTCTTAGTTTGTAATTTTCCAACATACTTCGGAAGAACTGCTGAACACGTTTTTTTTTTGCAGTTCTTATTTGCATCCTTTTATTTTCAGGTTTCCACCCCTGATAAAACAGAGATTTAATCTAATGAAAAAGCACAGTAATCCTTGGTTTGAAAAAGAAAGAGGGGGGGCGGGACACTAAATCCATTTTGAAAACCGATTTACTAACTACACATTAAACGGATTGTGTCTCAGAACTCGTAAGTGTAAGGAACTTTTTAACACACACAAAAAAAGAAATTGAAGTGAGGAAAAAAAAAGAAAATGTATAAGTCTTGACTCGGCGAAGGAAATTACGCGAAATGTTCCACAAATTGAATTGCAAGACAGGGCCGATCCTAGCAGGTGTGCAGAGTGTGCGCCGCACAAGGGCGGCCAAAGCAAGGGGCGGCCGCATCATATAGTTCTTATAATCAAGCAAAATTTCTCAAGAATTTCTCACAAGATAACTTATAATAAGTAGAATAAATATGCTGATTTTTAAATGTTCAGTTGTCAAAGTATGTGTCGATTTCCCGACAGCATGGCATAGTTTAAGAAAAATAGAATGTTAGGGAACATTGTGTTGGTTTATTGTACATTAATATCTACTCTTAACACACATGTTTCATTTGGTTGCAAAGTTTGTGACAGAACCGGTAATCAGGCATGGATACAGGGGAGGGGAAAGGTCCCCTTCTGGGGCATGAAATGATGCTGTCTAAAAGGAGCACCGAGGGTGGCCACTAATGTTTACCCCCCAAGCTTTTATAGACCTAAACAATGAAGACATATTTTATTTATTAAAAAAAAGCTATACTGATTAGATACTCTCGCAAGCATTTCAAACAACAACCTATGTAACAAACTTTGTGTTTAACAATCGTGGATGCGTGGAGGGAAAGTGGAAAATTGCGACTCCCTTGATAGTAACATGTATGAATGACGAACTAAAATGTTGTACTTTTCCCCCCTTTACGATAATTTTTCTGATTAAATTCTTGAATGAACTGCCCGGTTTCAAATCAGGTAGGAGGACAGGGCCCTTGTCCCGGGAAGTAAATTTAAATGTGGCTCCAAAACGAAGATCCAAAACGGTGCCATGACCTCCTTGACGAAACTAAAGAAGGCTTAAAATTGCGTTTCTAGCACTTTACTTTCGGAAAATTTCGCTGGTTGAACCATCTATCCTAAGGATCCAATTAAGTCTCTGATTCACCTCTTCCAACTTAACTTAATCAAACATAGCGTAAAAATGTTGCTCCAAAATCCAAAACGTGTTTTCAGACGACAGCTCTTCCTATCACCAAACGTCATATAAAATTGCTTTGGCATTTTTCGAAATTTTTGCAGTGGAGGACCCCGAAATTCATACAACATTACTACCAAAGAGCGAAAGACAGTCTCAATTAGCGTCTTTAGAGAAGCCTCTAATTCCACCCACTCTCACTTAACGTATTGAAAAACAAACTAAAATTGCGTTTATCAAACATCAGTTTCAAGAACTTTTGGGGAAAGATCCCGGATCCCAATTTTCTCCAACGCAATCACTATACCTGAAAATTTCGTTTTTAGACGGTTCCGTGGAGCCACAGCTTCTTACCTAAACTAGCCTGAAATTGACTTCAGCTTCAAAAACACAGTTCGTGAGGGCACACTGAACCCCCGCCCGCTCTTAGCCCCATCGTTATCAAACAAGGTTTAAAATACGATTTTGGGACTTATGTTTCTAAAGAATTCCGGAGGAGAACTGCCAGGCTTATGTAACTTTTTACGGCGCTAGGGCATATCCATCAATCGTCGAGATGAGGTGGACAAAAGTCTATAGTTATATTTTTCAGATATTAATGTTGAAAAATATCCGAAAGATCCGTAGAAGCTTCCCAGTTTTGTTAACGTCACCAAGGATAATATAAAATTTCGATTTTAGAAATATCCGCTTAAGAGCCCCAAAATCCTGCTTTCCCAAAAATAGCCTATAATGGATTTCAGTTCCGAAAAATATTTTGGTTCGGAATATTTTCACGTTTCCCCTATTGTTTTCAAATCTAGCCAAAAACGGGTTTTTGAAAAAATAGTGCCGAGAAATTACCGGAGGATAGCCGCCAGATCCCCTACCGTCACCAAAGACGGCCTAAATTTGCGTTTTAAAACTATATTTCGAAATCTTTCGATGGGAGACGATTGAATCTCCCTCCCTCTTGCAACGTCAACAAAGGTAACCCAAAATTGCGGGTTTAAAATTTCAGTTTCGGAAATTTTTCGGGAAGAACGCCTATTCTTCCTAAGCTACGGTCTTAAAAAATAGCTTCAAATTGATTTCAATTTTGAAAGAATTTTAGGAAAGAACTGCAACATTACTTTCACCTAAAGTCTCGAAAAAGTTCCTAAAATTGAGATATTTGGCGTCGATTTCGAAAATTTCTCCATGCACCTTGAATATACTTGACTCTTTTGTTCTTGCAACCAAACACAACTAAAGATTAACTAAAAATATTTTTCATACGCCAAATTCGATAATTTTCTTGGAGCAATCATCCTCCCCTGAACCCCTGACACCTAACCCCACGCTTCCCCTTCCGCTGTCCCTTCTCTGATGTCACCGAAAAAAAGACTATAAAATGCGTTTTGGTATCTATTACTTTTTTCAAAGATATAAATTGTCCCTAAGAAGTTTCTTTCTATAAAAAATTTCTTCCTTTTTGTAAGATCATTCTTCTGTCCCCCCCCCCTTTTTTTTTGAATTCGAACTTGGCATAGAAATTTAAAGAAAGATTTATATTGACGTTCAAGATTCGTTAAAATATGCAAATTACTCTTGAGGGGCGGCACATTAGGTTTTTGCACACGGGCGGCCGACACCCTAGGATCGGCCCTGTTGCAAGAACTCGAAACAAGTGAAACTTAAAAATATATTCTAATAATCAAATGGCAAATGTTCCACTCTGCTGATGAAATTTCATAGAAACAATAAAGCCATAAATCATCCAAGAAATAAATTCTCAACCAAAGGAATGTTAATGCTGTTTCAATTTTACATTGCCCGGAAATAAGCTATTGAATTTCCTACTTTTTCTTTTAAATAAATGTAAATCTTTTTCAAATAAAGGCTATTTTTTTTAAAGGTTTTTTCTTTATTTTTCGAAATGATATCCTGCATTTATTAACCGTTTTCCAAAATTGTTAAGGGATTTTTTTGAGATTGAATAAACTTTCCGCACCTCCTTAGTTAGCACACATTGCCAATTCGACTATAGCAGTGAATATTACACAACACACGTAACGATTCTGGCCCTGCCTCCCACACACAGCAGGTTAGTAGCTGTGCTAGAGTGACCGCACCAATAATTAGCTTGAAGCATTTTAGAATAAAGTTTGGAAAAAAAGACAAAACCAAATAATAAACAAAAATGAAAAACAAATTAAAATCTTTGACTTGCATGAACAATGAAGAAAACATTGAAATGAATGGAAATAAAGAAAACATTTGAGCACAATTTATTTTATTATTATTATGGTTTATTCACTTACTAGCAAAAATACCCGGCGTTGCCTGGGTCAGTAATAATTATTAGAAAAAATCGTTACTTGCTTTTGTTTTCTGTTTTAAGTGAAAGAATTTAAAACACATCTTTTTGACGTGATTAAAAATCGAGTTTCTTCCTTACCCATAAAACTAAAATAGCAATAAGTATAAAGAACAAAATAGTATTGATTTAGAAACGAAAGCACTATATTTAAGCATATACAAATTTAAAAAACATGAAATTAATCTTCTCATGTTTAAAAAGATTAATCTGTTGATACTTTTTTTTAACATGGAGTCTAAAATCTTCTCTGTATGGCTAATGAAGTACGAAGTGATTAAAAAAAAGGAGCTGTGCTCGTAATCCCCTTATTCTTGCTTTAGTTATTTCGGGAAATTTCAATCATTGTGGGCTCTTGGTGCGATTTTACCGAATTTGCGAAAGTCGTTTTGGGGTACCTTCGATGATGCTCTCCCATTCTTTCCTTACTTTGTAAAACGTTATGATATTAATTTTCGTTACAGAGATATCGTCGCCAGATGCTGAGATATTTTTGGTCACCATAAAATGGCGCTAAACAGTTTCATCCGAAATGTTACCAAAATAAGTAATAAAATTTGGTGATTGTTTGAAATTGTGCAAAAAGGAAAATTAATGGAAGTTTTTGTGCTGTTTATGGATTTGCCTAATTTAGTTGCTGGATTAATTAACACAGTAAAAAAAGTCTTTTGAAAATTCTTTGATTGGCGATATTTTGTTTACATGGTGAAAGCTGAGAAACATTATGACGTAGTCTTCGGCTTCAAAAACAGCAACGTTGAAAAAACTGCAAAATGCATCAGCTACGGAAATCTTTCTGCAAAAATTTTGGCGATCTGCTGGTTGTTTGGATAATGAGTAAGTGTTCAATTAGCATAAATAATAATAAAAACCATTAATTACATTAAAGTTCCGTTTAAGTGGAAAATGATCAGCCAAGTCATGTATTATTTGCCAATCTTGTGCAAAAATCTTACTTTAAGATTTGACTTGAGAAAAGCCTTGAACAATCACGAAAAGCAAAGAAAGTCAACAATACAACAATTGTCGCTATCGACAGGGAGTTGAGATGATACACTAAATACTGTATTGAGTTGAGGAAAGCCTTCGAACATGGATCTAAAAAGCTCATAACTCGTTTTTTATTCTGCTTAGATATTTCGAACAGGTGCCATCTTCAGCAGAAAAATCAGAGCTTTCGATGGACATATAATGTAAATATGTGCAAGTATTTTTTCATCCCAATATTAGAGAATTTATACAAAAATTGTGTTTTATTACCCCCTAAGGGGGTTTTCCCCCCATAACGGGACGAAAACTACCCTATGTGTTATTCTGATGCATAAGCTATATTATTGTAAAGTTTCATCAAAATCCGTTCAGTAGTTTTTGCGTGAAAGAGTAACAAACATCCATACATCCATACAGACAAACTTTCGCATATATAATATTAGTAAGATTACCGCTCTTTCCTTGCTCAAGAGTCTCTGTATCCGCATCAGGGGCGGATATAAAAGGAGGATCATGGGAGTTCATGCCTCCCCCTCACTCCCTAAACTGTCGATGATATTATTCATTCACATTATTGTATGTGGGGAGCAGGGATACCAGACGTCCCGGATTTCAAGGGACAGTCCCTTATTTTGAAAAATTGTCCCGCGTCCCGGAGAACTTCCATACGGGACGCCTTAAGTCCCGTATTCTAGTTTAAAACAGTATTTTACAAAACGAGATTTTTTAAGGGGGGAAAAATACAGTAAAATAAAAAATGTGATAAAAAAAGAGCAAAATGAAAATCATGTGGCAGCAAACGCAAAAATTATTTTTGTTTTAATTTGGTTTTTGTTTTGGCGGCAGACCATGAGGAGCCGAATGATTGCTTCCTCTTTGCTCATTGACTAATGTTGGAAATATATATCTGCGTATGCTTCGTCAATCGCAATGAAAACGATTTTTATGTTTTGATCGGCGACATTTTGCAAGGTTTAATGCTTTGTTACGATTGAATTTTCCAGATTTATCATTAAAGACGTTCTACGTCCGGAAAGCACCCCTTAAAAATACATCGTATCCAGTAATTGCCCTCAGCCTCAAAAATACCCCCCCCCCCCCCCACCCTTTCCACTCCTATAGCCTGTCCCGTATTTACTTTTCTTAAACCTGGCAACCCTGGTGGGGAGGATATAAAATGTAAGTGCTAGCAAGTAATCCTTTTCCTAAATTATTTGCTTCAGTAAATATTTGAAATAATACATCCTTCATTTCTTCTGTGATTAATTAATAAAGTTCATATCCTACTAACTGAGAGCCTTATTCCTGGTCGAATCGGTGCTTTTTTTTTCGCACCTAAACAGTTTTAGAAATTTTTAGTACCTAAAATTCTATTTTTCAGCATGAAGCGCTTTTTTGATGTTTTGGCAGAATCTTATTTATTAGCAATATAGAGCTTACATACGCCACGCCACCTGAGGGTGACTGACTTAAGACATTGGCTAAAGAGGTGAAACATTCAATTTTGTGCTGACAACACAGTTGTCTCATTGGCAGGTCAAATCCTTCCTAAGTGGGTGGGTCTTACCTCTTTCAGCAGCCATTCCAGAGATTGCAGCGCCTCCTATAGTTTATTTGAATTGCGAATAACATTAACAAAATACCGCAAAAAAACGAATAGAAAATTCAATGAACTATTTTTCCACCCAAAAAAGTTTCAAACTGGTATTCAAAAATTCTTTACCTGGATGGATTTTAATATGCATTTTGAATTACGTAACTCAAAGCTTTAAAATGCATCATTAGTTATTTTAACGTTTACTCATTTTGATGAGTATCGAGAATCTACAAACAATACGCACTAAAATCAAAGTTGTAGAAAAAAAATCTCAAAGAATTTCAACCTGATTATACGTTTCTGAATCCAAAAAAAATACTGGTTTTTTACAAAAAGAAAATATTTATCCAGCACATTGAAGCATTAAGCACAAATTAATACCTTCTTAAAGAGAAATAAATAAACCAAACAAATCTGAACAAAGAATGTTTTTATGAAAAACTAAACTACACCTATGCTAAATAATTACTATTTATCTTTTGGCAATGAACCAGTTCTCGTCGGCCTTAATTACAAGGGAGATTGAAGATAGGGCAGCACTTTAAAAAATAACTTTTTTTTAGTCCCGTGAAATTCTAAGAAATTCGTGGAATCATTAACGGGCTTCTTAGCAATGCAATAGGACACGGATAACATCAACATTAAATTAGTTATTTTTCAAATGATAGCTTATGGCGCGTTTTCTTTTTTTTTGGGGGGGGGGGGGGGATGAGGTGGAGGGAGCGGAGTAAAATAGAAGTCGTTCGTGTCTAATCAGACAGATCACTAAGACGAAAAAGAATGAAGAACGGGAGCTAAGTGCTAAAATAGAAAAAAAAAGTCGGTTCAGTTTTTCGAGGAGAATCAAATCAATAAAATAGTATATTCAAAAAAATGCTAAAAGTCTTCCGAGGAAGACTTCTAGCAATTCATTATCTTCCTTCTGAACGTCAAACACGAAACATTTCTATTCCAGCATTTGAAACTTCAGCTTTCATTAATAGTACTGGAAATATATATTCACATCTTTTCTTATCATAATAAAGAACGACTATGATCTTAATGCATATGGAAAAGGCAAACTTACGTGTCTTTAACAGTTTATTATTATGAACCTTAGCTGTAAAACTTTTTTATAAAATGTTTCAAAAATACACGTGCTATATAAATTTTTTCACTTACGCTTCATGTTTTATTATTGATCATTTTTAACCCCCGACATACAAAGGAAGGGAGTTATAAGTTTGACGTGTGTGTGTGACACTCTAGCGCCTAAACGGATGGACCGATTATTTTGAAAAAAAAAAAAAAAAAACTTTGTTAGAAAGGAGAGTTGATTAACGAAGATATTAATCAAAAACCTCCAAAAGTTTTTGGGATTTTTGCAGCAAAAACATTATTTATTTATTTATTTTGAAATTTAGTACTAAAATAAAGACTGCGTCTAATAGAATATGTTCGAAACTTCCATGTTATATAGAATTCGAATTATAACGCTTTTTAAAGCAGTTTTTAAATACGGCTAAGCCTTTAATCACACGATTGGTAACCGAATTCATTGTTGGACGACAAAGAAATTAAAAGCAATGATTTAAAATTTTAATCTGTTGTTTCTATTTGTTAATAAAGTACTTATAATTGATTTTTATAATATAAGGCTTTTAAAAGGATTTTCAAATTTTCCTCTCAATGTGGTAGTTTCCTTCAGTCAAAAGTACTACTTACTTAAAAGTACTTTCACAGAAATTAATAGAATAAGCAAAAAAATAAAATAAATAACATGGACCCAGAAAATACTTTCATTTTCCCAACAGTTATTTTTTAATTGATTTTTTAAAATGTCCAATTTTTCAAACAAGGCGTGGTCTTTATGACGTCACAAATGATGTCTTTTAGCGCATCTTTCTACCACGTTATGATAATCAAGCAGCGAATTAAAAATTGCCTCTATGCTTGCTATCAACCATATCGGTGCCAGTGCACGTGAATAAAGATGCGAATAAAACATTGTGCTCTTCTGAATGGCAACAGTGAATGGCATTTCACCATTTGTGATGTCATCGGCAGAAGCGTTAAACAATGAAAGCGCACGGATTTAAGTAATTTTTTTTAAATATTAAACTTAGTCAAATTATTTAAAAAATGGTCAGATTCTATGCTTTTAAACATGCTCTTTCAGAAAAAAACACTTTTAAAATTTTGAAAACGAACCCATTCTTCATTTGCGACTCAGTCGGGGATTTTTTTTTTTTTTTTTAATTTTAGTTACTTCTATTTATTTAATTAATAAGTGCATAAAAAATGAATAATATTTACACGTTTTTCCTTTTTTTTTACGTGCGCGATTTGATTTATTACGTTTCTGAGCCTAGAATTATTTCAATATAATTTAGCATTTTAGTTTATACTCTTACGTGAAAATTTTACTGTAGATTTAATTGCACTTCATTATGTCATTAAAATAGGGGGTTTTGTGCCGCAAGGGCATAAGTCCGGGACTTATGACTTTTCTGCAGTTCACGAAAAATGTGGCCCCTAAATAAAGTGTTTTGTTGTGTACTCCCTTCTACATGAAAAAAAAACAAAAAAGAATTGTAAACAAAAAATTTGATTGAAACAAATTGCCGATTTTGAAGTACTTCTTCAAACGCAATTTCCAATATCAGGCTTCCTGCTCTGCCGAATAAAAATAAGAATCCATCATATAAATTAAAATAAAGGTCTGGTGACCCAGCCTTGAAATATGTGGAGAAATTTTCCGCACCGATGCTCATCGGCCCACGCATCACTCAACTAAAAAGATTCCGTCATAGCAGAGCCTGCGAAGAAAAAATAGAATAGAAGCACGCAAGGAAACTTGACTAAAGTAGTCTTCAAAACGTCACCGATGAGTTTTTAAAGATTTATTTCTATCGAGAAATATGAAAGAAATTCTACAGAAGATACTGAAACTACGCAACTACGATCGCTTGGTAAACACTTAAATCTGTTTTCCCTCAAACAATGATCGACCTTTACCGAGGGTGGGAGCAAAACGCCGCCGCCGTGCTGGTGAAATATTTCTAATGCTTCTTATTTCATTCAAAAATCTTAATTTCTTTCCAAAACAGACTATGTTCCTAAGTTATCCTAAATGGATAATTACCAAAAATCTTTTCAAACCATGAAAAACAACAACGTAGTGTTGAAAAGAATAAGTCAAAATAAGGAAGCGCATAAGGAAAAGAAAAGGGTGTCGCATTTAGCAACATTAGGAGAGCCCCCCCCCCCCCCCCCCCTTCTTTGCGATCCAGTAAGAAAAAAAAATAGCACTACAGCACAGGCCATTACTCAATTTTGAAGATTTTCCCTACAAAGGGGAAAAAATGTACTTTTAGTTTCCTTTGTAAGAAAATTTCATATACAGTATAACCTCGATTTACGATTGTCAAGGGACCGGAAAAAGTTATCGTTAAATCAAGGATATCGTTAAATCGAGGAGCATATATTCAATCAATGCAGTTAAATCCGGACCAATGAAATGTGTCATTAAATTGAGGAAATCGTTAAATCAGGTATCGTTAAATCGAAGTTATATTGCAGTTTCACATGCTTTATTTTATTTTCCTTTTATCGCAGTGAAGACTGCTAGCTTAATGAAAAAAAGAAAAAACGCACAAACGTCAAAATTACGCGCTTCACGCAACTGTGGGAATAGGAAGGTTTTTCTTTATTTGGGAGAGAAAACAGAGGCTGTTTATGAAAGACGTTTTCCAGTGATTTCAGGTTTCTTTTTGGATTAATCAGGATTGGCTATAACGCTGTGAGTATTCCTCCAAATCAATAGCACAGGAAAGAGACAGTAAAACAGTTTGAAGCAAATTAAATAACTCCTTTAATAAATAGAAAATGAGGGGAAAAAAAGCAAAGCAAGTAAAAACGAATTTTATGATTTTTCACGAACTCGTTTTTTACGAGCACTCTAACAACGAGCAAATATCGAGTCCTTCGTGCTCGTTATAAGCAAGTTAGACTGCACTTTTCAGCAACCTAGTATACCACTAGCACAGCCAGAAATACCTTCTGGAGGGTTTTTTTTTTTTTTTTTTTTGATCAAAAATATCTTCTGAAGGAGGAAGACTTTTTGAATAAAAATACGTTCTGGAGAGGGGTGTTTTTATTTCTCAAAAATACCTTCTGGAGGAGTTTTTTTTTTTTGGATCAAAAAACCTTCTGAAGGTTTTTTTAAAAATCAAAACAGCCTTTTCATACGCATAAACTACTGTATTAGAATTTGCATTGATGTTAAAACTAATGGCTCTGGGGGATTCTTTACCCCCTCCCCTCGTTGCGCCACTGTAGTACACTCTTCATTTACAAATCGAGTAAAAAGGAAAATCCCCGATTTTACAGAGCGCAAGCGGATTCCAGATGAATAGGTATCCACTTCCGCGGAAAATAAATAAATAAATAAATGAAAGCATATATACATCGCGTGAGGAATCTTTTGATGAGATTCGCGTTAGCAAACGCATCACGTCGACGGAAGTCCCGCCAATGTTGCTGAGCACACACAAGCAGGGATAGGGGAAGGGTGTTATCCATTTCGAACAAGAAATGGCGTTCAATAGAATCTGCTCGCGATGCTGAGGGCAATACCAGAATCGCATCCGGTTTTCTACATAGCTTTTTGTCATTCTTGCTTGTTGATGCTAAATCGACGAAGAGCAAAGGGCAATGGGATCAGAGTTCACATGACAAATACACCACTTCGGTCAAGCATGTTGGAAAGTTAGAATTTCGATTTCAATCCTATAATGGCGTGTCAGTTCTTATTCTTACAGTTTCGAAATCTATCTACCTACCAATTTGGTCTTTATAATTGGAGTTTATTTTTTACAAAGGACTTTAGTCATGACTCATGACGCAGCAAAAGGAAACCCTGTCCTTAGTAATGTAGCTCATTCAGGAATGCCCATTCCCATCAAAAGTATTGGAACACACCCCGCAAAATACCACAAACAGCCCCCCTCCCCCTCAAAAAAAAAAATCCCTCAAAACATCCTTCAATAAAAATTTCAATGGCACAGTCTGTGCCATGACCCTTCCCCCCTCCCCCTAGGTGGGCACCCCTGAGCTTTTTAACAAAACACGATTATTACTCCTGCATTCTTGTTCTAATTCACTTCAATGCCTCGAATCAATTTTACTTTAGGTAGAAAAATTAGAAAACGATTTCAATTGATACAAGAAGTTCCGTCTAGAACTAAACAAGCCTACTTTCCCGTATACACATACTACTTTCTAGTACCTAATCAATATTCTCAAAAATAGTTAAAATCGCAAATTGTTTCAAATAGAGACGTACCGAGTACTCGGTAACTACTCGGTACTCGGCCTACTCGGCCAATTTGCCGAGTACTCGGTACTCGGCCAAATTCTGATCAGATACTCGGCCAATACCGAGTAGTTGCAAAAAATTGAATATTGTCCAAGACAGATACTAAAATTTATAAAAAAAAAGAGCAAGCATTATATTTTGCAATCATTTACAATTAAAATTTATAAGTCAAATTTTAATTTTGAGAATAATGAAGTTTGTAATGCTTCAATGGAATAAATCTTTATTTTAATGTCCCCAAAGTTAATAAAACTTATTTATTAAAAATTACGCAAAAAATGTAAGTATAGAAAATATGGAATTTTTATATTAAAAATGGATTTTTGCTACAAACAAAAATTAGTTATAAAAAATGTAAAAATACCTTTGCTTAAAAAATAAAACAACCTTAAAAGTACAGTGCAGGAACTCTGCAGACACGTGTTTTGGCATTACAAGGAATTCCTTTTTCAATGCACAAAATGGGGGCTCGTAGATTTAAAGGCTTCCGACAAAAGTCGTATTTTTTGTTGAATGTCTTTACATTCTTTAGCTCACATGTTATGCACTGAAAAAGACGTTCCTTGTAACGGGGGGGGGGGGGGCAGAAACACGTGTCTGGAGTGTTCCTGCACATTTGTTTTATCTGCTTTTAAAAATTATTTATGTTTGGCAGATTAGAACTATAACTGATTGGTATACAGTGAAACCCCTCCTAACGGACACCCCTCAAAGGCGGACACCCCTCTTATGCGGACAATTTTTAATTCCCCAGTTCCAATGCAAATAACATTATTAAACCTCTGTCCTGCAGACACCTCTATATTGCAGAAAAAAAATTTGTCCAGTTAGTGTCCGCATTAGAGGGATTTTACTGTAATTTGTTTTAATTCCAACTTGATTAATCATACCTTTTATTTATTTATTTTTAATTTAAAAAATTATTTTTTTGTAAAATTTTTGACACAAACAAAATTGTATATATATAATGCGTAATTAAATTTCAGCAGGAATTTAGTTTTAAAAACTATTATATGGACAAGGAGGTTTATACTACTATTCCAATAAGTTCAAAATTCATCACATGTATGTCGGTGGTTCTTCTTAAAACATAATTGGTACTTGGAACTCGGCCGAGTAGTGAAAGGCCGAGTACTCAGTAACTCGGTACTCGGCCGAGTAATAAAAGGCCGAGAAGGCCGAGTACTCGGTACTCGGCTACTCGGCCAAAGTGCTACTCGGTACGTCTCTAGTTTCAAACATATTTTTTAAATATTTTAAGCTGATTTCTAGGAGGAATAAAATATTCCTCACTCATCTATATATTTTTAAAAAAAACCGAACAAATAAAACAGCAGCACCTTTCAAACAAAGCAGCTAATACACTTTTTTCCATTAATTTTTTTTTTTAACAGCTTTCAAAACGAAAGAATAATAATTAAAATTAATAAGCTCATTAAAATAAATATCATTATATCAAAAAAAAGAAATCGTTTCTTTTTCCCCTGCTGCCAAAAATAATTTTTTTAATGAGTTAATGCACTTACCAAAATAAATAAAAGTAATAAAATGTCAACTTAAAAAAATAATTTTCATTGTCAAAAAAAAAAATCGTCTGCGCATATTTTTATGTAGAAACATAAATGACTTCGAGTTTATCCGCCGAAAACTGAATACCTAAACCATAGACTAATAATAAGAGTAGACCGAGCTTTCCCAGACTTGCTGATGAAAAAATTGGTTCATGGATAAATCATGTGACTAGTGGAAGGCTTGGCGAAAACTTTGGCGGCATGGTTGCTAGATGGCAACATTATCTATAGTTTGGCACTCGACATGTATCTTAAGACGTAATGTGTTTTCATTATAATTTTTTTTCCAGGTGCAGAGATTGAACTGTTTTTAACACGCTTTTATTAGCTTCACCTGTATGTATGTATGTATGTATCTTGTAACGGAATCTTACAGCTCAAATTTCGCCCACTTCCTGCGATCGGATTCTTTTGAAATTTGGCACGCGACCTCAGACCCGATGACAATGCAATATTCTATAATCAAATTAATTAATTAACTCTTTTAATTGTTAGTTTCCTAAAATTTTAATCAATATTTTAGCATAAATCCAACAATGTGAAAAAGGAAAAATTTTTAAAAAAACATTAAAAAATGCTCGCAAAAAGTATTTCAAAATATCTACAAAAACCTTTAAATTTTCTGCCTCAGACAAAATTTGTTCCAATGTTCCAAGGTAATTAGAACATGAAATATAATTGTTTTTAACTAATTTCATGCCAAAATTTAGGTGAGCCTTCAATTGGAAATTCATTGCTGATCAGACCATTGTTGAACAAACTTTTATTCAAATGCATCTCAAATTTTCAAAGTAATATAAATATGATTTCCGCAAACATACATCGATGACTCACAGTAGCTTCCCATCGGGGTGTCCTTGTCTTAACTTTAAGATATTACCTCGCACTCGTTTTATAAATAATTTCGTCACCTGATAATTCTCCAACATAAGACTAAAAAACAGAAAAATAAAATAATAGTTTAAAAAACTAAAAAAACACGCTTTTGTAGCAAAATGAACTAAAAAGTGAAAAATAATCTTTGGATGATAGTAGTTGACCAATCACTTAATTTTAATGTAATACAAAATAGCGTGGGGGGCTTCTTATCAGTTGTCTTTAATTTCTTCCATTTGTTGTCCAAGCAAAAATTAAATAGACAGCACCCCACGCTTTTTTGTATTCCATTAAAATTAAGTGATTGGTCAACTACTATCAATCCAAAGATTATTTTTCACTTTTTAGTTCATTTTGCTACAAAAGCGTGTTTTTTTAGTTTTTTAAACTATTATTTTATTCTTTTAGTTATGCATTATTTTGACAATAGTAATTAGTTTTGATCACAGTTTTCAGTAACTTTTATTTCATTCGGAACTGCTACGTCAGCGTTGGCGTGAACGTATAATGGCGTAAACGTTTTGCATTAACGCAAAAATGTACTAATCTTTATCTTAAATTGAAATTGTAGGTAAAAATCTAACCGTTTGCCGATTCTTTTGGGGCACTTGCATCTTTAATTGCTTAGATAGTTATTGAAATTGAATAAAGAAAATGCACAATACTATCTAAACGAAAAACTCACTATATTAACAAAATATTTACAACTTAGAATAACAAATTTACAAATCGGGCTCCAGAAAAGATTCCGTGTTAAATCAATTCTATTTATTTTATTTCTCGCGAACGTTGATCGTCTGCTACGATCAACGCCCGCTGTTGCTAGGATATCCACCAGTCACATGGTTTGGTTTATGAGCAGCAAAAGGGTTGCCATAGCTCGGTCTACTCTTATTATTAGTCTATGACCTAAACTAAAACTTTAGCGTGAAAATAAAAACAATTCATATCAAAAATATTTATTTCACAGTTAAAACCATAGTTGCGGATTCGAAGTCGGAGTCAATCTCATTTTGGGATAAAGGAGTCAAATATCCAAGAATCGGAATCAGTCATTTGTCCTCCGTGTATAAATTTTTGCCAAAGCTACGAAGTCAGAGTCGAATCGGGGAGTCGGAGTCAGATTAATTGTCGGGCACAGGAGTCGGAGTCAAGTGCCCCTAAATTCTAGGTGTCGGAGTCTGGCGTCAAGAGACATTTCCAACAAAATTTGTTTGAAGTAAATCCGCCTTCAAGTACGGAATCTACATTGACTTTCAGTTTCCCTGTAGGCGCTAATGTTAAGGGATTTGAACTGTTCAAAATTGAACGGAAAACTGTTCAAATCAAAAAGATATTTTATATACAAGTTTTCCATCAAAAGCTTTTTCCTACAAAGTTTGTTTGAAGCAAATTTGCCTCACAGTTCGGAATTGCCTTGAATTTCCCCGTAGACGCTATTGTTAAGTTTTTTAGAACTGTTGAAATTTGAACGAAAAATAGTTCAAATCAAAAAATGAAATAAAGGAATGAAGTGTCCTCGCCGAAATCTTTCGAACAAAAACAAAAATTGTTCGAATCGGACTATTCACTCAAAAGTTATTGGGGGGGACAGACACACCGACCGACAGACATTTTTCCCCATCTCAATACCCTACTTTCCAATTTTTAATTTTTCGATATTTATTTCATTATTCAGCAATCACGATTGCTTATTGCTTTCATTTGACTGTTTTTGGCGTGCTATCATTTTTCCCACCGGCGCACAGTGTGGCATAGTGGGCAAAAATCCACCGAACTCGCGGGTTTTGAGCTAGGATCTTCTATTATAGCTCAAAATTCGGCAAAATTCTTCGACTATTTCGTAGTGGTGCTACATTTTTGAATTTCTTAACCCCCTAAGCCCCGCAGAGCTCAGAATGGACCCAAGTCGCGATTTTGAAAACTAAAAAGTATGACCATATTTTTTTCCTGATATGTGGCTCAATGCTTAGTAAAAATCGAGGAATCGGATGATAAAACACAACTTTTGATCGCTGCCGGGTGTTTAGAAATGCTTTTTTTCACCGTATAAGTCATTAAAAGCATTATTTTTCAGGTTTTTCCAATGAAAAAATGGGTTTTAACGGTCTTCACACATCTCTCGCGTAAGAACAAATATATTTTAATTCCAATCTACAAGTTTTCAATCATTTTCCAAAGTTCAAAAGGCAAAAACCTCCCTAAAACACCGAAAAATTTCCGAAGTCCGAATTTCAGCTCGAGATCCTACCATTGTCCACGGGAATGCATCTGTGCAATAGCGGCAAACAGCTTATTTTATATGTATACATTTTGAGAATAAATCGTCTGCGTTCGAATAAATTTACATTTAAAATTTCCGAATGCTTTTGATGTTTTTAAGAAAATTTAATCTATTAAAGTAACAGTTGAGCAAATGTGTAGACGCAAAATTAGTATGTTTGTCTGTTTCCTCGGAATAATAGTAATATTTGAATTGTAACTCTATGTTCACTCTCTTACGTAAGTGTTTTTGTTGGAATTCTAACTTAAAATGTAAAAACACATGTTAAAATTTTAATGTGTTTTAAACTAAACAATTAATGCTCAGTTGAACCCTTTTATCCCAGTTTTGTTCCTAACAACATCATTTATAGGTTATTATACAGCTAAATTTAAGGTAGGGATGAAAGGATTAATGAACTTATATGATTTTACTTCACTCTATTTAATTTAAAAAACAAATATTCACAAATATATGTCCATTAGCTGTCACTTTCTGTATGAAAAGCAGTAAAGACATGTTATTTTAACTTTATTATAAAGTTTTGTTGAATTTATATTAAAATTTATGTTGTTTTGTTGGTCTTACACGCAGAAACTAATTTTAAAAAAATGTAATTTACATAATTTGTTTAAATACTTATTTGTGTAACAGAGGACAAAGTTTTCTATTTTGTATACTTATGTAAAAGAGTGAACATACCTGTTACAATTCGAATATTACGATTAATCCAAGGAAATAGACAAACATACTAATATTGCGTCTACACATTTGCTCAACTGTTACTTTAATACATTAAATTTTCTAAAAGGCATTCGGAAATTTTAAATGTAAAGGTCTTTATTCGAACGCAGACGATTTATTCTCAAAATGTATACACATAAATGTATACATTTAAAATAAGCTGTTTGCCGCTATTGCACAGATGTATTTCCGTGGACAATGGTAGAATCTCGAGCTGAAATTCGGACTTTGAGCAATTTTTCGGTGTTTTAGGGAGGTTTTTGCTTTTTGAACTTTGGAAAATGATTGAAAACTTGTAGATTAGAATTAAAATATATATTTGTTCCTGCGCGGGAGATGTGTGAAGACCGTTAAAACCCATTTCTTCAACGGAAAAACCTGAAAAATAATGTTTTTAATGACTTATACGGTGAAAAAAAGCATTTTTAAACACCCGGCAGCGATCAAAAGTTGTGTTTTATCATCCGATTCCTCGATTTTTACTAAGCATTAGCCACATATCAGGAAAAAAATATGGTCATACTTTTTAGTTTTCAAAATCGCGACTTGGATCCATTCTGAGCTCTGCGGGGTTTAGGGGGTTAAGAAATTCAAAATTGTAGCACCACTACGAAATAGTCGAAGAATTTTGCCGCATTTTGAGCCATAATAGAAAATCCTAGCTCAAAACCCGCGAGTTCGGTGGATTTTTGCCCACTATGCCACACTGTGCGGCGCGGCACCACCCTCTGCCAGCACCACCCGTCGCGTCGGCCGGCCTCATGATGCTGCTCCTCTAGCGAAAACCGTTTCCAGGTTGCGTTCATATCCTACACACACACGCATACATACACACACCAACACACACGCACACACAAACACATACACACACATACACCACCATACTCACACATAATCCTACACACATACACAAACACATACACACGCATGCATACACACACCTACACATACACACAACTGCCCACACATTCATGCCTGCACACAGACACAAACACATATGCTTACACACACCCTTCCCCCACGCACACAAACACTCATACACACAACTACCCACACACTCATGACTGCACACAGACACAAACACATATGTCTACACACATACACATACCCCCCCCCCACACACACATACAAACACACACTCGTGATTGCGAAAAACATAATTTGAATTCAAGATGACAAAATTCAAATTATTTTTTTTTTTAAATTTATTTTTGACTATTTTTTGTTTTTCGCGATGTTTTTAAGACGCATTTAGCCTTTTTTCATGCTTTTTTCTTCTTTTTCCGACTTTTACTGGGAAAGTAGGCTAATAAGAGTATGTATGTGAAACTTATGCTTAAAGTTGGAATGCATGTCATCGACGACTTTTCGGCATAGACTAGTGGCTCCACGTGGATTTTGAAACCAAAAGGTTGGTGGAATTGGAATTACGAAATCTGAATCCTGAACACAATTACACTTTACATCCAGACTTCGAGAAGATACATCAGGTAAACTCAAACATATAGATGACAAAACCAAGCCTATATAAATTAAGCTCAAGAAACATGCTACGTAATGGCAAATTTAAAATCGGGAGAAGTACAGCATCCCAAATGAAATACATTCCACATTTAAATGCTTATAATCATCATATACTTAGCGACATTTGGGGCACATTAGAAGATTTGCAAAAGTTGACTAAAAGCCAAAATTGAGCCAATTTTTTTTTTTTTTTTTTTTTTTTTTGGTTTTTCCAACCGATACTGCACCGCGTGCTTATTTGCGGTGTATGTTCCAATACTTGTGATGGGAATTTGTTATCTCCTGCTCCCGGGAAATCTATTATTTCTATGAATAAATAGATTCCCTCTACCCATAAAAATCTCGATGTAGAGCAATTTTAATTCTCACACAAAATAAGAAAGTGTTGCAAAAACGAGTTGTGTGCATCACATGACCCCCTTTTACGCTAATTTAATGAAAATAGTGCCTTGGAGTAAGCAAAGAAACACTTTAAATATTTTTACCCCAAGTTTGTTGCGAACTGGAGCAAAAAAAAAAAAAAAAACACCTTTTATACAGATAAATTTTCCCAACATTGAACATTTTAGTGTGATTCAATGGTAAACTTAAAATATTGCCAATAGTGGCCAAAATGAAAACAGATTACAAAAAAAAAAAAAAAAAAAACGCCAGAATTGTCGCCAAGTTGGCGAGAAAACTTGGCGACCAAAAGCTAGGCGATATACTGCCAAGTGTTTGCCAAATCATAACACCACTTGAGTTTTGCATTGAAATTAACAATGATTTCCCCCCAAAAAAGGTGTAAAAGACTCCTTTGGAACATCCGAATGCAACCAAAAGGGGAGGTACACAACTAGATCCCACTAGGAGTCTACATACCAAATTTCAACTAGGACATACCGTTTTTGAGTTATGCAAGATATATACGCACATACACACATACATACATAAGAACGTCAAGAGAAAACTCGTTGAAATGAATTCGGGGATCGTCAAAATGGATATTTCGGGTGTCTATACGTTCTTAGGCACAAATCCACGTGTGGTCGTGTTGAAAAAAAAACTCAATATTCATTCGGGGACGAGCAAAATTTAAATGAAGGTTGATTTTTGGGTGACATTTTTTTCGCGAATACAATACTTCCTTTACTTCGTAAAAGGAAGTAAAAATGACAAATTACCACCTTGATAGAACTTAACACAGCAGTGTTAGTTCAACATACACCAAGTTTTATGCCATAATGAAACATTCATACAATATTTTAAGAAACGCTAGTCTACAAAAGATACGAGAAAGAAAGAATTGATAAAAATCGCAAGGGGTTAAAAAAATTCAAAAAAAAAAACGAGCTGATGTGTGCATTACATGACTCCTTTTACTCTAATTTATTGTCATTTTCCCATTATTGGCAATTTTAATGTGATTCAATAGTTTACTCCCTAAATATCACCAACAGTGGCCAAGTCAAAAACAGATTTTTTTTTAAAAAATCGCCAAATTTGTCGCCAAGTTGGCGACCAACATACAGACGTCACGAGAAAACTCGTTGTAATTAACTCGGGATTCGTCAAAATGGATATTTCGGGTGTCTGTACGTTTCTAGGCATATATCCACGTGTGGTCGAGTCGAAAAAAAAAACCAACATTCATTCGGGGGTGAGCAAAATAGGAATTAAGGCCAATTTTTGAGTGAAAATATTTTTGCGAATACTTTTTTTTTTTTATAAAAGGAAGTAAAAAAACAATTTTTTTTTTTTTTTTTACAAAGACACATATTGAAAGAATCAATTCAAAAAGGGAGAGAGACATAAAAGAATGGATATTTGCAATTCACGTTACTTTTAAATCCAATTTAAGGAACCACAAATTTAAAATGTAGTTGATCATATCAGGCGAAAATTTTTGAATAGCGTTTTCCACACTAAAACTTAATTCTAAGAAAAAGTATCGAACAAACCATTTCAAGCACCATTTAGAATTTCATTCACAAACATGAAATATTTTTCAGTCGAAGATTTTAATATTTTAATCAAAACCCAAGTTCGGCTTAATTAAGTATTGTACTTATACTGAAACGCATGCATTCCCTTCAATTTCATTAACGTTTCCTACGTCAAGCTAAAGTTAAAACCATTTCGAACGAAAGGCTAACCATCGACCAAAGATTTACGAGCTTAGAATGAATTATTCATGAATGGATCAAAGAATGTGGATGAAAACATTCTTTTAGTGGAATCGCTTCCTTTATAGACACAGCACAAAAGAAAAAACTTGATGAGATGCAAATTCGGGAGCAAATATGGTGGATTTATCCCTAGAATTCCGTTTTTTGTTCCCCCCCCCCCCTCCAAGGCGATAAATCAAATTTTTTGCGCTTTCTTCTACTACTTTTCTGATTAAAATGAAAGGCGGTAACATTTAATTTAAATATACTTCGCGTCAAAAAGGTCTACTGATTCGCAAATAAAATAATAGAAAATACACAAAACAAATTAAGGAATTTTTAGAAATTGAACTCACTTAAAAATTAGCGAATAAATTTATGAGGAAATATAAGCACTTCATTTTTCACGTGTTGAAATAAAACCCCTCCGAAAACAAACGTAAAAATAACAGAATGTCGTCTGGAAACAATGAAAATAAAAACGGAGATTTTTTTAAAAAAAAGATAATAAACACTTCTCATATGCATTCAAAAGGACAAAACTTTTCTGGGTAAATTGTGAAGGCTACGCAGATCCTAATCACAGCATTACGACTCTTCCAGGGTAGGTTTGCCCGAACCATAGTTAATGATTAAAATCCGAATGCGCCATAAAAATACAACTCATATGAAAAATTAACACACTTAAACTAGGCTAACAGTGTTTTGTTCACTAACTTCAAAAGTTCATTTTTATTAGTAAACTTGAAGAAATTTCGTGACAACATTTTTATTCCTAATTGAATTTCAAATAGAATTTTACTTTCTTAACTCAAAATAATAAATGTAAGAAACGAAATCCAGACAAGAGGTCTGGAAAAAAAGCGTAAAAATAAGGAAGAAAAAAATAGATTTAACTGTGTCAAATCTTTTTTCTTTTCTTTTTTTTTTTTTTTTTTTTTTTTTTTGGCTCGTGCCGAGGTGGGGGGGGGGGGGGGTCCGCAAAGTTCGTAATTTTCCCGGAGGGTGTCCGCGGAGGCCTGAAGTTTGAAAACCTCTGCTCTACATGACTTGGGCTGCACTTTTCTTCGTTTGTGGTGTCATTATCTTGGAATAATTGAAGACTAGAGGAATACTTCAATTTTCCTATCTCAGAAAAGTTATTTTGTCCTTTTGAGTACATTATGAAAAAATGATTAGCATTTTTGAAAAAAAAAATTTTTGCATTTTTCCGGACTACGTTTGCGCTGAGCTGGTGTCTCTTCAATTTTGCCCATCCCAATTGTAATAATTATTTTACAATTTAATTAACATAACTAGGACGTTTTAAAATATTTTTTAGCATTAAGTTGTAACTTACGATGACCTTGACAAATATTGAAGGTATATGAAAAGGGATTTATAAAAACTGGTTTTCCCCGAAAATTCCGTTTTTTCCACAACCATTCCGTTTTTGACATAAAGTTTCATCTTTGTACAATTTCAATATTTGAAAGGTAATTCGAAAGCTCTTTCATTAATTGCGTTTCCTAAATTCAGAAATCACATATTTGAACTAATAACAACAGCCGAAGTTTCGATTTTATTATACGGACCACAAACATCTCATCTCGTGTATTAATCACCAGTTTACGATTAAAAGGCGATTGAAAAATGGTTTAAAAACAGAGTGACATTTCCAGCTGAAGTTTGATATCAGTGTTCCCAGGTAAAATGTTTAACGCCTATCGCCAAAATACATAAATCCGTGAAGATAAGCTGTTATTGAAACGATAGCTGTCGTTTAAGCAAATATGAACGTAATATACTTTTTCAACCCTCTACGATAACTCGCTCAACCTGCCGCAATTTCAAGATCTCTAGGTTTCACAGCAGTAGATTGAGGCTATCGTTAACTAAGTTCTCCCTTGCACTGCATAACACTCTGAGGGGGGGGGGGGGGACGTGCGCGCGAGAGAGCCCACACACACAACAGATAGCGAAAGAATTTATTTTACAAGGAGAAATTTAAATTTTTTTTCCTCTAATAACAGCGTAAGACACTTATATATTTATTACACATTTGAATTTTTTTGCGCATGTTGAAAAAGTTTTCTCTAAAGGTTTCGCACTACACCATGTTCCGCGAAAATGAGAATTACAGTCAAATCCTGTTTTAGCAAGTCTGTTACAGTTAAAATCTAGTTTTAGCGAAGTTCCCAACTCTAATTACGTACGAATATATCAACATTCAAAATATCGGTGTGACGAAATTTTGTAACAGCAAAATATTTTCGATGGCCCTCGTCAAAATAGGATTCGACTACTGTATCCATTTTCCTACGACACTTTTATCGATAAACTCACACACACACATATATATTTAAATCAATTTCTAATGGTATACCAAACACGAAAACTCTCACAAACAAGGTACATGAATTGGTATGAGGTACATAAATACAGCAAGAGGGGGGAAAGTCAATCTCATCAGCAGATGTCTGGCCCTCCGATATATTTCCCCCTTAGAGCCCCAGGTAGGGGGGGAAAATGGAAATCCCCTAGTAGAAAATTTAACTAAATATCGTTGACTGCCTAACTTTAATTAAACACTTCGTCGTCCTAACAGCATGTTCATTTTATTTACTAAGCGAATCAGAAAAACGTCCGTTTTCATCAGATCAATACAGAACAGGACCGTTTAGAAGGGGGTATGGGGTTCTTAGGGTTCAACCCCCACCCCGAAAAGTTCGGTTTGACATTTAAATATTCGTTTATATTTAAAAATTTCCAAAAAATATTGTTCTAAAACTCAAATGTCTTTCATATATATATTAATTGCATAAAACGATTTCATAATAAATAACCTGACGACTTGAACATTAGCAAAAATCGCAAGACTCCGCATGAAAGTTTTTAAATCCTCTCCGAAATTATTTTCTGGTTACGGCCCTGATACAGAAGAATGCAGAAAAATATATATATATATATATTTCACAACTCACCATCTAGTTCAGAGTTTTAAGAACTTATCCATCAATGTATGACAGTTAAACAAACGCACTAGCTGAGAACGCACTCAAACTTTTCAATCTGCGAACAATCCCACCGCCAAAACACCGCCACACAGAAAAAAATCATATTTTATCACACATAGGACGCAGCAGCAATTTTACACTCTGCATCACTTATTAGAAGTGTCAAGCGGGTCAGGTCTAGTTGCCGAGATGCAGTCAGCCAATTGTATGCTAAAATAAATCCCACCTACTCGCGAATTGGCCTTTATCTTTCTCTCTCAGAGAGGCAGTACGAGTTTTTGATGGTCGTTTAAACATCAACGAGTTGAACCAAAGAACAGCGCTAAACTGAAGCTATAAAAACTGATGACTGTGCTATCAATCAATGAGATGGTTATTTTAAGGATCTCTCGGGAAGAAATACCAAGGAATAAGATGATATCTCATAGATAACATGCGCGATAATGTTATCACTTTTTTTGCCCAGATGAGTGGAAGATTTAAAAAGAAAAAAAAAGGGAGATAAGCATGGCTGGCTGCATAAATGGTGATATGGATTTTTTAAAGCAGTGCCATTGCATGGGGATATAATACTTAAAACATTTTTTAAAATGGAAACTGCACAAAACCTGAAGTTTTCAAACTTATGTAACTATTTCATTCCCTCATACAAAAGCATTTTTGATTTTGATTCGATTTCGTTAGTATGCTTCGTATTACGCATCAACAGGTTAAAGATACTTATGTTTTTTTCTTACTTCCTTGTACGAAGTACAGGAAGTTATGTTTTCGAGGAGAAAAAAAAGGTAGGATTTTTTTTCCCGCAAATTTTTTTTTTTTAATTCTTTGAAGGGAACATTTTCCGAAGTATAAAAAATACAAAGGGGGAAAAATGGAAACACAGCATGACACACTTGAGTTGGTAGTTACATACTAAGTTCGTAAACGCAAGCGTGAACACACAAATTCGTACACAAATGTGTGCGTATCACATTAAACAAAAAAGATGCGTGTACCACGCAAAATAATTAATAATTTTATTGCATAATAAGCTTCATTAAGCAATAAAAAAGAAAAATTATGACAGCACTAAAAATTGGCACTAGTTCATATTACACTATAACCCTTGAACTCAAAACAATTAACTGGACGGTACAGAAATTAACTGCATTACAGAAACGCACAGCGTAGAAAGAGAAACAAATTGTACAGCAAAAATCTAAATTGACATTTTGTCAACCCTTTTGCCGCGCTCGTCGTCTGTCCTCACGAAATAAGTCTCTGAGGAAGTCATTCATGAACTTTTCAATTCGTATATCACTCTTAAGTAGCTGTTAAGAATATTGATGGATCTAAGCGACAAATAATCCGATAAGAATGGAAATGGGTAATTTAATCTGTTTTTATTGAAGAGTAGTTATGAATGGAAGATACTTATTTGTATGTTTTGAAGACAGTAATGGTTAACCTCTTAACAGTAATGGTTCATCTAACTCGCAAAATATGTTGCACGTTCGTTAAGAACATTTTTTTTTTCTTTAAATCTTGAAGAGTTACTGCACTAACATTCAACAAAAATCCACTTGTCGACTGTCAAAAAATAAATAATAAATTTAAATACTAAGCCGAATGAGCGAAGAATGAAAGGACTTTAAAAACAGAGTAAAACAATTTACAATCCAAATAAAAACTACTCACCATACCTATTCTAGCACGAACTAGTTTTCAACGTTTACCTTAACTAGCACTACTTTAGTACTAATAATAACATGGAGTAAAATCATTAACGGTATTGCCGACTAACGCAGGATTTCAGTCTGATTAGTTTTGTTGCCAAATGTCACTAAATTTCCAACTTAAAGACTAATTTTTTCGTCAAGCCGCTTGTATTTTACTTGAGAGTAAAAATAAAAAATTTAAAAAACTCTGTAAAAGTTGTTTTTCTGCTAGTACAGTGTCAATGCAGAAAAAACAACCAGTGCACAACGACCAGTTGCAACCAGTGCAACCCGAGCATTTTAAATTAGTTGCTGACCAGGGGCGTAGCTAAGGGGGGAGGGACAACCCCCCCCCCCCCCCCCCCGAAACGTTAGTCTCAAAAAAAAGAGAAAAAGAAGAGGGAAGAGAAAGAAAAAAAGAAAAAGAAAAAAAATCACTACGACTTTTTTCTGTGTAACAAAGGTCAAACATTCACTTCGCTCCCCCCCCCCACCCCCAATGCCATTGAAAATCTGCTCCATGAGTGACCCTCAAGTATAAAGACGCCTCCCTCTGCTGCGACAATTTTTTGATAATTGAGTGAAATTTGACACTTCGCTTTAGAAATGAGATTGTTTGTTAAATCCACGTATAGGCAGCCTTTCTTTGTCATAGATTCTGCAAATTGTTAAATATGTTTAATTTTACGAGCCGCGCAGTGGGAATATTGCATACAGTCGAATCTGTATATTTCGAATTTCACATTACAAAAAATCGAGATAAAGAGGTTTTGAATTACGGAGGCTTTAAGAAACTTTTTATAGAAATTTGAAATATGATGGTGAAAAATTGAAATCGATACTAAAGACAATATGGGCTCTTGATTAAAATTCCTCTTGATTAGTTTTGTTAGGTATTTATTCTATTATTACATTATTAAGTGCTTTATTGCGAGTTTAAGGAACGTAAAAAACTTTAAGCATATCTTTTTCAAGAAAAGTCTTTTATTGTTTTTTGGTCCCTGATTTTTTTTTTTTTGTTTTTGGATTCATTATTTATCCTCTTGAGGTTAGCAATTGCAGCAAATCTAACTTGGCCAGTAGTCTACGATTTTCCTATTTTCATCACTTGAAAAAAAACTTATACTTTCTTTTCACTTCTATCATTTCGGTTTTCTAAGGAATCACAATTTTAAGAAAGAGCAACCAAAGAACAGTACTAATCCAGATAACAGAGCGAAATGGCTTTTAACTTGAATGACCTTTAACCATGAACTTTAATGTTCATCTTAACATACCAAACCTGTGAATTTCACCCCTTAACTCTTCTTCCAAGAAAGTGCGCGAAACGACTGTCCTTTGGTTAATCTTCCTGGAAAGCCTATTCGTGGAACGCGTTTACTGCCTCCTCAGCTCTTGAAGACAATTCCTCTGTTTCTGAGTTGAAGAAAATGTTTTTGTTTGCTGCTTTGAAGATCATTGGGCTTCGAATCCGAAAATGATAGCATAACCGGAATTCGAGACGATAGAGGTTTTTGTTGGTCTGATCTCGTGTGTGTCATAGGTCATAGTCAAAACTACCTTTGCTAACCAGTTTATCCATTGCAATCACATTGATTCTTCAGCCAGTATTTACTGCGTATTCTTTTGGAAACGTACAGTCTGTTTAAAGTAGTACATTCTAAGTGAAAGTTGTTGCATAATAAAACGAACAAGACCGATAACAAGCGTTTTTCCAACTCAAGGAAAAAAATTAAAATGACGAAAAGGATTGCTCTAAAAAGAGAAAGTTAACGTCGTCTGAAGAAAACGAAGCATAGTCTGCAAAGCAGCGTTAGTCCCATCGGACCCTTCTGAAGGTAATTTTATTTTAATTCAAAAGAAAAACTGCATAGCATTACATGAATAAAATGTTTAAAAACGAGATGAATCTAGATTATTTCTATTAGCTTGGTTCGGATTAAAAAGTAGAAAATAAAAGACTTCTGTTTATAATACCCGAAAGTTGCTGTTGCTCTCTCAAATAGATATTTATGTAAATTCTAAAGCAGCTAATAAAATTAAAAATAAATATCTTTACAGATATATCTTTATAAATATAATATTTTTATAGTCTGACCACCGATGAGATTGAAAGTCAAACATCCAGTTTACAGGCGGAAATGGAAGTATCTATTAGCTTTCAGGGATGAAAATTAAGCAGTCACACTGAAATAAACGGAACACGCTCATCAGATATTTCCCCCTGATTTGGATAAACTGGTTTTGTCAAGACCGTTGCTAGAAAATTTCACTTTAAATTGAATGAATGGAAAAGAAAAAAAAAGTTAAATTTTCCATAACATTAAAAAAAAAAAATTCTTTGCTTTTGTTTTGTTTGACACAAGTATCGGAATTGGGGCACCCCATTCCAAAGTATGTAAGATTCACCTCCCTGTTATTTTTTTTTTAATAAAAAAATTTACACACACACACACATATATATATATATATATATATATATATATATATAAAAGAAGAACCCCCCCCCTCCCCCGAAAGTCGGGTCTAGCTACGCCTCTGTTGCTGACAAAGTAATGGTTTCGCAATCAAGGATTGCAGCCAGGGGATTAATCGTATTTCTAAAAATTGTAATTTTATATAAATTTCAGTTCATTATATCAGATATTTAATTCATATTAAATATCTTTTAGAATAAATAAATAAATAAAACACTAATGAGAATCGGAAAATTTGAGGAGTTATTACATAATACATGATAAAAATCATCAAAAAATAAAGGTGCTGTAAGAAATATGCGCAAAGCAAAGTTGTGGCAACGTGGTCGTGACGAGTTTTTAAATATCTTGGCAGGTACGGGAGGCAATTGAAAATTTTTAAATATTGCATTCAAGTAACTCTAATGTTTTTATTATTTATTTATTTAAATATATTTCAAAACGTCAAACATTCGAAACGTTAAAAATCAAAATAGTACACATCTCTCCCTTCCTTCCTAACCATCTTCCAACATGTCCTCTAAGTTTTCCACAAAATTGATCACTATTAATGTTTCCACTGTTTTCGCACACTTCTTTCCTCCAAAATGAACTTCAGTCCTCTATAAAATGTCAAGGAGTAGTTTCACGCCTTGAAAAAAAAAAAAAAAATAGTAATATTTGAAGAATTAAATTTTATCTAAGATAAGTACCTTTTTTGATGCAAATTATGGCAAACTATTCAGAAGTTTTTGATTACGATTTCGTGGTTTTGCCTCGGAAAAGTTTCATCCCCAATAATTGAATACACTAATGCCAACCCAACATTTTTTCCCCAAGGGAAGCATCTCAGCCTCATAGTAAAATGATTCTCATGGACCAGAGCCAAACACGGATTCAGGGGGTCATGACCCCCCCCCCCCTCCCGCTTAAGTCACCAAATATAGCTTACTTAAAACTGCATTCAAAAATTGCGCTCCCGATGTCCCATTTGTGCCCCAATATTTCCCTTTGAGCCCCCCCCCCCCCCCTCCGATAATCACCCCCTCCAAAACCAGAAGCTAAATCCTCCTTGACCAAAACGCAAAAATAATTTCAAGATATATATATTTTTTTTAATCTAGGTACTAATAGAAAGAAAACGCATGGAAAAGGAAAGAAAATGACAAACCAAGAATTGTCATCACTACTTTGTTTATATTATCGATGCTAAGTTTGCATGTATTTTTCAAAAACTAAATGCTCGATATGTACTCCAAATTTGTAACAGTGCAATAGGTCGTGCTGTTTTATTTTCTAATTTAAACAAAACGGGCGACACCAGTAAACTTCGCAGGCCGCATGTGGCCCACGAGCCATATGCTGGGCACCACTGATTTAACGGATTTCAACCCGGCAGAGATCGAAGACTAGTTAATACGCATCCTCCCGTCCCAGTCGGTATTCAGCATTCAGCGCAGACATGTCTGGGGGATGAGTGAGAGTGGAAGAGAATCGGAAACGTTCTATTTGGAGAGACATTTTCAGTTGCTCTCTCCTCCCCCGCGAGTGGACGCGCCATCCAGGGTGGGCTGCGCTCATCAAAGCAGGCCGACACAGAAAAAAGAAAGCTAATTGGAGCTAACGCACAGTTCCGCATTCGAGGCAACTCATCGCTCATTGCTGCGAAAAAGAATTCAAAAAACGCCAACAAAAAATTAAAAAGCTATTAATCGTGGCGCACTGCAACAACTGCACTGCAAGTAACTTCTCTTAATTTTTTTTATCTCTCCAGACCTAGGTACATTTTCAACAGTTATAATTCACTCTGTGTTTACAGTGATGCACCGCGCAAAAGTTAACTTTGTTAATTTTCACGTGATTGATATCACCTCAATATGTTTTTGAGCAAAACTATCATTTAATGCAATTGAATGCACGAATTAAAAATTTAAAAAAAAAAAACTTTATTTTCTTTAACAAGACTGTTGAATGTAAAATATTTTGCAGTTAGTTACCGCACTAAGCCAGGGCTAAGGAAGAAATACATAAAATACACCGCCAGCTCAATCATTCCATCCGAGGACTGCAGTTTCTTGCTTTTTAGCACTCATCAGCTCGGAATAGGAAGTAGATGAGCTGGAGGTGGAAAACCTCTTAAAGGAGCCAAGGTGTAATGGCAAGGTGAAATATGTTTGAAATCCTTGGTCCGATATACTGATCATCACTACACCGCCAATGTGTTGTCACTGTCCCGGAAATCCAACCCCAGAACCCTTGGTTTAACACGCACAGCCTATCCTAATATAGCATCTTATATACGTAAAAGGCCTTTGACGGTGGAAAAACATCCAGATAGTAAATTCTGGCTGAGATAGTGCATTTAATAATTCATAACCAGAAGTGTTCAGCAATTTAAACGTCTGTTTAAAGTTGTTGAGGTCAATTTGCAGAGCTGTAGCATTAAGGTAAAAAAATAAAAAGGATGTCTTTAGGAATGATGTGTGAAACACGTCAATGCAACAAAAAAAAGAAAAGAAGAAACAACAACGATCAAAAATATTGAGCCAAAAAATAAAGGAGATGAAGCTTACAACAGAGCTGTTTCCTCCAAATTTAATTGATGTACAAAGAAAATTGTTTGGCAACTGACACTTGAAGGTAAGACTGAACGATAATTTAAAAATGCAACGCTGTTAACACTTAACGTACACGGGGTAACGTAACTTGAAATTTCTCCACTGTGACATTTTCTTACAACGGTCGTAAAAACATGAATTTTTAGCTCGCTGGGTTAGTTTTTCCTTTCATGTACATTTTGTAATTTTTTTTCTTGGTAACATTAGCTATTGCATCTGTATCTGCCATACACTACAAATGTTATTAAATAACTTGGTAAAACAGTATAAGAAATAAAGTTGATTTTATATGACTACGGTGCACAGTGGTTCAAGGGCGGAAAAAATAGCCATTTTAAGTTTTAAGATAAAAAATATTTCACGCAGTAATTACTTAGCTCTTGAGTTGTAGTAACTTACTCCATAAGAGTTTTTTGAAAAAAAAATTGTTTTTACAAAAAAAAGCCGAGATTGTTGAACAATTATGTTTTTACTTTTTTCGGGCGTACGATTTATACTTCAGTTTTAATTCCTTCGTTCAATAAGGAGGATTAAAATTTAATGAAAGTCATTTCTGATTGGTTTTTCACACTTATAGGATGCATATTACATCGTAGTTAAAAATTAAAAATTCATCAAAATTTGAAAACTACCTGAAATAAAAAATCATTTTCTTAAAAATATAATGAAAAGTATTGTGGAATATACTTTTATCGGCGGCTTCCGGTGGGCTAAAATTTACATTTATCAATAGTTTAATCCTTCCTGTAAATAAACAACATTTTAGCTGCGACCACCTGCGACTGCAGTCGTGGCAGATGTTTTTATTTGATTTTCGCTATTTACGAATAACAGTATAGTAAGTTAGAAAATAACTCGTAACGATATGACGGGGGGTAAATTGCTTTTTTATCAAAAAAATTGGTCATCAAATTTGACATGCCCCAGAAACGTATGTCACAGTTTCACTACTTTGCAGGAGAGTCTAAAAACGTTTGTTTATTGTTTCCGAAAGTTGGGGCTTTTGTAATATTCATCAATAAATATAGAGGATTTTTTAAAAACAGATTTACGTGTTGTTATGGATTAATGCGGAGCATTATTCTACATGCAATGCAGTAGTAACCTGAAAATAAAAAATTTCGGAACTGTTTGGCTTTAAAGAAGATACATATGAGAAAGAAATTTTTAAAACTCATACAGAATTCTATATAAAAAGTTAAATAACCATTCTGTTCATAAAACAATGAAAATAAAAAATCATTAAACGTTTGAAATTTCTGATTTCTTTTTCGAAATCATTTTAGTATAAAGCTGTTCTCAGTTTGTCAACATTGGCAGAAAATATTGTTCGAGGGTATCAATTGCAATAAATAAAACTTGCGTGTGGCATACGACTGATTTAATTTATTTTTTTCACTAAAAACAGAAATGAATTTGAACTACAGAGAAACCCCGATTTCACGTTGCTCAGAGGCCTGAATCAAACATAAAATATGAGAAAACTTCAATTCAAATCCAAAAACATAAAATATGGGAAAACGTAAAATACGGGAAATGTAGAAAAAGCAAAAATATGTTTAGGAAACAAAAATAGTAATACAGGTTGCGACGATGACGTTTATAAAATGTAAAATTGAGTTGATGAATGATGCAATTTTACGAAAAGAACATTATTGTACACCCCAGTTTAGATCATTCTCACACATTTAGTAAAGAATCCGGGCGTTTAGGATGAAAATAGTCAGTAATAATGAGTCATTGAATCCAAAGTAAATACAGCATCTTCCAGGATTGGAACACTTTGCAAAGTTTTTTCCTGGTCTTTATGATAAAGGAAATAGTCTTTTACTATTGTTAAGCTCTTAAATGCAGTATTGAAAGAAGAGACGAGTTATGTTTCCTCTTCTTCTTGGGGTTCACCTTCATTGGCGGCCGAGAAGTCCATAACGTCAGCTATGGATGGAGCAGAAGCGTTTCTGTTTTCATGAATCAACTTTCAACAGAGTGGATTATGTAAAATGCACAGAGGGAAACACTTTTCTTAATTTTAAAACATTTTTTATCTTTTTTTTAACTGCCGAGGGAAAACGTAAAATGCGGGAAATTCATAAATAACAAACTTTCCATCCGGGTTAAATTAATATTATTAGTGTACGAAAAACTGGGACCTGATAATAAAAAACGTAAAATGTGGGGAAAACGTAGATCCGAGGGACGTACAATCGCGGTTTCGCAGTGAATACGATCAGCAAGCATGAAGATAATTATTTCCATACAACAATTTTAACAATTTTCCAAAGCATTTTTTGAGAATATTCAAAGTTATTGAATTTTTTCCGCCTTTTTTGTCGTTTTGAATCACTGTGGGGTGCTTTAAAACCAAACCCACGCTCATACATGTTTAAGTTTATTTAATTCTATAAAGCATCTCTAAAGACTGAGAAAAGCTGAGCAATTTAATGTAAAATAACATTAAATACAAATTCAGGACAAAACTACTCCGGGCGACTTATTTAGGTGATTCGTCTAAAACCAATAATAACGAATGTTATGTATAGCTAAGTTACACAATTTGAAATTCTCACTTCTTGTTATCTGGCAGTAAACAGTTTCTAATTTTTCAACAACTTATTAGAGTACATCATCTAAAACCACCATTTTTACAGATAGCGTTGTTTGAGCGCCGAAGAGAACCTTAGGGGTCATCCACAAATGATGTCAGGCCTTGAGGAGGGAGGCGGGTTCGTGAAATTGAGTTTATGACGAGGGGAGGGGGCAGAAGAGTGACATCACATACGTTTTGGTTGAAATAAAAGCAATTTTATTGCGATACGTTTTGTTAATATAGCGTGTACATGTGACAAGAGAGCAGGGCCAACGAGAGGCCACGTCAGCCTAGTCCGAAACTAGGAGCCCAGCCCTTGGGAGGGCGAGGAAGGGTTTGGAATAGTAGAATTTTAATAAGTTTCCTGCATGAAGGGGACCTGACAAGGGCCCCACCTTGGCTCTTGGCGGTCCAGCAAGGGAAGCAGAGGAGGTAAACTGAAGTGTGACACTTTGTCTCTTGTGATACAAGGAGGCAGGTGTCAAGTTGAAGCCAAATGTTCCTTTATTTATGAAAAGCTCCGTATTCAATTTCGAAATACAGTCGGATCTCGATAATTCGAAGCTAATAACTTAAATATTCCTTTATCTCGAAGTTTTTATTGGGTTCCAAACTCTTGAGACTGTTGTATAAACTTCCCCCATAGCTCGAACTACCAATAACACGAACGTTTTAGCCGGTCCCTTCGAACTTCGAGTTAGCGGGAGTTGACTGTATCTTTATTATAACGAGCTATCAATACACATCGAAGTTTAATTTAGTCGCGAGTAAAAATATTAAAACTATCGCCATCAACGATAAACCAGGAAGCACTTGACCACTGCACGTGATCTGCGGTATGTCTATGTGTCATGAATCAAAAGGGATCGAGAGATCATTTAAGAAAGCGTGTCAGAGTAATATCCGGTGCGAGCGAACAACAAAGACGAGGCGAAAAAATGACATTCGAGACAATAGTCTCCCAAGGACTGTCACAATTCGTCCACAAGGTTTTCCGACAAGTGGGACACCAATGTCAATCATATGCATCACTTCCCAACCTGAGAGAAACGTCTGTTTGCCATCATTTCTGAGTCAGTTTTGAAGAGCTATGGAGCGGTTAATTCGACAGAAGTTAACTTCTTTTTTTCTTTCCCGAGTAGAACAAAAACAAACTTGTTGCCGCCCGCAACACGTCGTTTTTTCTTCCTCCCCCACCATTTTTCCATTTTAATGTTATGTTGAAGCTCTCTGGTAACTTTTAATGTGTTTCCGAAAAGCATTTCTTAGATTTTGCTTTCGTCACGTCACTAGGAGAAAAGGATCTATACGCAAAAAAAAAAAAAAAATGATGTAATAATAATAATAATTTAAAAAAAAAAGCGCCGTAATGTGTCTAAGTTGAGCCATTTTTGATCAACATGCGTCAGTTCAGTAAAAAAAAACGAGCTGATGTGTGCATCACATGACTTCCTTTTACTCCAATTTAATGTCATTTCCCCATTATTCGCTATTTTAATGTGATTCAATATTTATTCTCTAAATATCACCAACAATGGCCAAATTGAAACCAAAAAAAAAAAAACTCCGCCAAATTTGTCGCCAAGTTGGCGACAAAACTTGGCGACCAAAAGACTGGCGATATATCGCCAAGTGTCCGACAAATTATAACGCCACTTGAGTTTACATCGAAATTAACAATGATTTCCCCCCAAAAAGGTGCAAAAGACCCCCTTAGGAACATCCGAAAGCAACCAAAAGGGGAGGTGCACAACTAGACCCCACTACGAGTCTATGTACCAAATTTCAACTTTCTAGGACATACCATTTTTGAGTTATGCGAGATACATACGCACATACGCACATACACACATACATACAGACGTCACGAGAAAAGTCGTTGTAATTACCTCGGTGATGGTCAAAATGGATATTTCGCGTGTCTATACATTCTTAGGCACTTTTCCGCATGTGGTCGAATCGAAAAAAAAACTCAACATTCATTTGGGGGTGAGCAAAATGGAAATTAAGGGCGATTTTTGAGTGAAAATTTTTTCGCGAATACAATACTTCCTTTTTTGTAAAAGGAAGTAAAAAGGTTAGACGAAAGCACGCTCTGCACGTACTACAACTAGCACACAGAACACAAAAGTAACGCAAATCAATTCCCATCGTCACAGCATTCGACTCATATTTGGGTTTAAAGAGTAGCAGTCAAACCCATCAAGGGGAACAATGAGTTCTGACAGGTTGAGCAAACTTAATGAATGTAATTGAGCAATCTTCAACACAATGTATGGGCGACAGAAAGCCACGCCTACACACGCGTACTGCTTGATGGCCCCAGACAATGAAACAAACGTGTACTTGTTCTTCTCCAAGTGCCTACCACCCACAAAGATCAACGCACTGAAGCCGTTGGCAAGCAGCAACTGGACCCAACGCCATTCCGGGAACACAGGTGCCTTTGTATGGAAATCACGTAAAAGTGGGAGAATAAATAAAAGTGACGCTCTTTTTCAACGAACGCCCCCACCTGTTTAGCACCTGCATCTTAAATCAACAGGCAGACGTTGACATTTAGACGCTGAGGATGCATAACCAATGAAGAACGCCTCCGAATTCGGCATTTCCTTTTCCGGACTAGCGATGGGTGATGACTTTGGATTTTTTTTTTTTTTTTTTTTTTTTTTTTTTTTTTTTCAGTTTTCTAATATCTTTTACATTTATGGGTTTTACCGTTTGATAATATAACTTGTTTGTTTCGCAACTGTATACCCTGTTGATTAAGTAAGGGTATATACAAGTACCTGCAAGTAAGGTACATAAGTACCTGCAATGTTTCTTCGGAACTATTCGGAACTGGAATGCAATTAATAAAAAATTATGTCCCTCAGAAGGCTTATAATTAAAAATTACCCTATTTAGACTTGCGAAGAGTTCGTTCTAATAAACTTCTGAAACAATGAAATTTAGCACACATGCTACATGAACCCAGGGAAAAACAAATATGTAATGAGAAAATGCTATGTTCACGAAAAGATAGAAAGTCAACAAGCAGGTTTGCCACTATGGCCACTTTTGGGGATTTTGTTTTGGCATGAAAAAATAATGCTAAACCAATACAGCATCCGCCGTCTGCTTGGCACCAATTTGTTCTTCTCCAAGCCAAACTGTGACTGACGTCGCCAGATGGCTATTTCTTAGCTCAAAACTAGTCCATCTTTCCCGAGAATGCAATATAGATTTTTAAAAAATTGTCACCAAAGGATTTCCTGGCTGATTTAACAAATAATGCAATTTTGATCGCTAAGTTGGTGTAACTGCTAGACAAACCTTTCGAGCTACTGTTGAACGTCATAGACACTGCCATAAGGCACTGAACATGAGATTGGAGCAAATGGAAAACATAGTGAATAAATTATGAGATTAAAAGTTTTTTTTTCTTTTGCTTCCATATTGTTGCATTTTCTTCATTAGCCGCTTTGTTTTCTGAGTTGGATACACCCTTGTTAGCAGAGCCCGATCATTCTGATATTGGACATGGGGCACATTTCTATTTCAGCCCCCCCCCCCCCCCAAACCCGACTAAAATTTTTGAAGACACTGGGCATGAAATTCATTTTGTGCCCGCTCCCCCTATCCCCGCTTATTCTGAAGCTATAAAATATTTCAATACTTGCGGATTAACACAACCATGCTAAATTTGGTGATTCCTCATATCAACATTTAAAAAGTAGAAGGGATATAGTGTACGATAATTACATAAGATGTAGTTAAAATTTGCCCGTTGCAGTTTACCGTAAATATCAAAGTTATCTATGATACTTATAATAGTAAATAAAGACTAAACTTTGAGTGGTTTTGAGATTTGCAAAGAGATCAAATTTTTAAGGGGAATTTTTATCAACAAATAAGAGATTTTTTCCTTGTCTTGGCATTTGCAAAACTATCAATGATATCGTAGTCTAGATTCTGAGTGAAATCATTATTTATTTTTTATTAGGATGATAAATTAATTTTTAATTTATCATCCTAAATTAAAAATAGGATTAATTAATCCATTTTAATAGGGATTTTGGGCCCCCTAAAATCTAAGAGGAGGGGTCTGTGCCCCTCGTGCCCTGCGGTAATCAGGCTCTGCTTGTTAATACAAATGAAATTTTGACTGGCAATTAAATCAAAGCACATCAATAAACAACAACTTACCACTAAATAGAAACTGAAAGGTTCTTACCTGAAAAACAAAAAACAAAGAATTAAAAAAGGTGCAAAAATAAGCGCATAATATACAATTTTATAATTGCACTTTTTTGACTTCTTCATAACATGAAGTAGTAAACGAGTAGTATGAGTGGAGTAAATGAGTAAGGGGGAAAATGGATAATTAAAAATAATTGCTAAATTTTTTTATAAATTTGTAATGGTTTTTAAAAATGCTTGACAACTTTTGAAAACTTAATGCATGTAAAAATCCTGTAATGAAGATTCTAAGTTTAGGTCTTGCTAATTTGTAAAATATGGCATTGTTCCTATCCACAAATTTACTGCACATCTCTTTCGACTTGCTTCTTTGTGAGTAGGAAAGTGGGGGGAATTCTTCACCTTTCTTAAATTTACTGAATGATATAAAAATGAGTATAGGGAACTAGGCTCAGCATCTGCAAGGTTTTTAATATCGTGAATTTTGTTCTTTATCAGAATTCTTTCTTTCTGACCAAGAACTATTTCTTTACAACTTGTACGCTTACTTTTATTTGATATCAAGAATACAAATATACTTTCTTTGAAACAATTTCATATTGTAGAGGGTTACTCTGTTAATCCACTGAATCTTAAATAAAATTCAAATGAATTCACTTTTTTTTTTCCAGAATAATAAAGATACGTATCACAACTCCCCAAGTTTCATGGGGACTATATCACTCTCTAGGGTTTCCCGTGCCTACTACTATTTGCGGTTTTATCGGTTAAATAGGGCCCTAAAGCTAGCCCTTTTTTTTTTGGTCCAGACCAGAAGCCGAGAAATTCCTGGTTCAGCACCCCCAGAGGTATTGATTCACTTGGAGGACTTTGTGATCATGACATATTTAACACACCCCAGTTACCATCAACGAACAAGGAGGATCTTCGACCGGCTGGCATCGAACCGGGGATATTTCGGTTTCGAGTCTGACTGCTCGCCGATCAGGACACCTTGGCTGTTCCCTGGGAACTGGAGTCCCTTTTTATGAGGGGGAAGAGGGTTACAGAGAAAAAATCGGGAGCAAGTTTGAAGATGTTGGATAAAATTCACAAACCACACTTTTCTCATTAGATACCCCTAGCGCAGTTAGAATTTACATTCGGAGAGTTGGAGGGAGGTCATAATAGTCCTTACATAATGTAAACCAGCGCATTAGGATTGGACATATGAGTAAAACCCAAGAATTCATGGGTCCTCTATCCCCTAGCTGCGCCACTGAGTCATTCTATTCCTTGTAACTTACTTCATTCTATTTCGAAACATCTCATCTTAAATACGAAAAGCGAATCAAGTTTCATCAAACAAAACAAAACAAAAAAATCCAATCTCAAAAAATATATACTTTCCGCCCAGTCCAACGTCGGTACTCCGCAAATAAAACCCAAAGAAACGAACTTCACTCCGGAACGCCGCAGAGGGAGGCTCTGCAAACATTGCGATGGCTCTTAATGACAGACGGTTCAATAAAATAAAAAGAAGAGAGAGAGAGAGAAAGAGAAAATAAAAAGCAACAGTCTCTCCGCTTGGCTACCGGAACAATGAAGCCTTCAAAAGAATATAATGATACAACGTAAGAAGCCATGTGGACCTCTTAACCCCTTTCCCCATATAACACAGGTGAGTTTCCAGATTTATTTTTAGAGCCCCGGTTGATGGATGCTGTGCTGGAATGGGAAATTTCACGCCTCCAATACGCGGTACTTTAGCGAGTCAGCACCAATTCGTTTTCAAAGTTAATAGCAAATGGTTTTTAATTGAGGCACAGAAAGAATCTTGTCATTGTCAGGGGCTTGCTTGTCTTTTGAAACTGATTCTTACCACACAGTTTGTTATGTGCAACTATCGCAGCAACTGCTTCCCATTTGCTCCTCAGCTTCAGCATTGTATGCGTATAGCAAAAGAGTCAAAAACATGAAATGCGCGGGAAATGGGCAGGGCAGTAAAAGCGATCGGCAAATGAAGAGGACCACAATGCTATCATTAAGGTTAAGGAGAAGTTGGCGCGAGTTTTGAGTTTTAATTTATTTTTTACTGTGAACAAAGACGTTTCACGAAAAAAACTCGTTTCGTCAACCCTCGATGAAGGCAATCTTCACTTTCTGCTTTCAACAGGTTTTGAAGAGAACTCTTACAAGAACGAATGCGAATAATGCTGAGTCGGACTATTTTTTCATTTCCTATATCGCACGCATACCAGAACTAACTTTCCTTTCTTTTTCTCTCTCTCTCTGTGTGTAGAATGAATTAATTGACATTCTAAACAGAGCAATCATTTGTAAGCCATTTTCATTTCTATTACAGCTTTTTGCCCTAACTATTGATACAAACTATGTCACTAACATGGTGCTTAATCCAATATTTCAAGAAAAAGTGATGCTCAAATGAGTAGTCATTTAAACGGCGCATGTTGAAATTTCGCAAAAAGTAAAATTATGTCCTCAACATCAACAAGCAGAGTTAACAAATGACACATCTGGAATATTAAAAAAAAAAAAAGCTCAAAAATGTTAATCTGGAGAGAACCAAATCATGATGTGCGATTTCCGGCGAGATAAGCCAACAAGTATTTGAACACGTAACTCAAACATCACTGCTGCGACGGAAGTATGCTCAGTCTATGGAAGTGTGAGATTAAAGTTCAAAGAAATACCAGATAGATTTTTATCTCTGTAGGAAAGCATAAAAAATGGATACCTTCTAAGCGATTGAGATCATGGTCAGTGTGTCCAAAAAAATTACAGTGCAGAACGAACGGAATGAGGTTATTCAGTAAGTTACCGCCCTATAGCCAGGGTTAAGGTAGAAATACCTGATGAGTACTAATAAGCACCAAACTGCAGTCCTCGGCTGGAATTGACTGAGCTTTCGGTGTATTTCATGTATTTCTGCCTTAGCCCTGGCTATAGGGCGGTAACTTACCGAATATACATGCCTTGCCTGCAATATTCGAGTTGAACCGAACCATTGTTTCGGTCACTCATCTGGACAGAGCTAATTCTGTATTAGCTACCAGTTTGTTTGGCACTCTAGGCTTCCTTAAGAGATTTTCCACCTCCAGCTCAGTCACTCCTATGCCGGGCTGATGAGTGCTAACAAGCACGAAACTGCAGTCCTCGGCTGGAATGGGGTTGTTTCTTTCAATCAAAAGTAGTACTTTTAGTCACTGAAATTGATAGAATAAGCAAAAAAAAATATACCATGGATCCAGAAAATACTTTTATTTTCCCAACAGTTCTTTTTTAATTAATATTTTTAAATGTCCAATTTTTCAAACAAGGCGTGGTCTTGATGACGTCACAAATGATGCTATTTGGCTCATCTTTCTTCCGCGTTTCCACGTTATGATAAGCAAGAAGCGAATTGAAATTGCGCTCTACGCTTGCTATCAACCATATCGTTGCCAATACACGTGAGTAAAAATGCGAATTAAATATTTTGCTCTGTGAAGGGCAACATTGAATGGCATTTCTTGATTTTTTATGTCTTCGGCAGAAGCATAAACAATTAAAGCGCACTGATTCAAGTAATTTTTTAAAAATATCAAACTTAAACAAATTATTTAAAAAATAGTCAGATCCTATGTTTTCAAACATGCGCTTTCAAAAAATAAATACTTTTAAAATTTTGGAAACGACCCCATTGTCGCAGTGCAAGAAACAATTTTGTTTTCATCAGCCAAAAGTACTACTTTTAGTCACTGAAATTGATAGAAGAAAAATAAAAAATAACATGGAGCCAAAAAAAAAAAAATTTCGACTCTGAAAATAAGGCGTGGTCTTTATGACGTCACTAGTGATGTACTTCGGCGAGCTAAATATTTACGCTTTGCTATCAACCACGCTGCCAGGATGACATGATAATCTACGCTGTGCACTAATGGCATCAGTGAATGGCATTTCATCACTTGGGAAGTCATGTGCAGAAGCGTAAAAATGACTTTCAAACTGCGCACCGATTAAAATAATTGTTAAAAATACTAAAATTTGACAAATTATTCTTAAAATGCTTTAAATCCTATGTTTTTAAGCATGCTCATTCAGAAAAAAACTTTTAAAGTTTCGGAAACAACCCAAACTCAATCATGCTCAAAGGCGTGTATGGAATTTTTTTGTCAGACCCTATTTTTGCGTGTGAGAAATTACAGTAAACGAGCTGGTGTGTGCATCACATGACTTCCTTTTACTCCAATTTAATGTCATTTCCCCATTTTTGTCAATTTTAATGTGATTCAATTGTTAACTCTCTAAATATCAACAGTGGCCAAATTGAAACCAGATTCAAAAAAAAAAAAAAAAATTAAAAAATCGCTAAATTTGTCCATAGTTGGCGACAAAACTTGGCGACCAAAAAACTGGCGACATATCGCCAAGTGTCCGACAGATTATAACACAACTTGAGTAAACATCGAAATTAACAATGATTTCCTCCCAAAAAGGAGCAAAAGACCCCCTTAAGAACATCCGAATGCAACCAAAAGGGAAAGTGCACAACTAGACCCCACTAGGAGTCTACGTACGAAATTTCAATTTTCTAGAACATGCCGTTTTTGAGTTATGCGAGATACATACACATACGTACATACGGACGTCACGAGAAAATTCGTTGTAATTAACTCGGGGGTCGTCACAATGTATATTTCGGGTGTCTGTACGTTCCTAGGCATATATCCACGTGTAGTCGGGCGAAAAAAAAATTCAACATTCATTCGGGGGTGAGAAAAATGGAAATATTAAGGCCGATTTCTGAGTGAAAATTTTTTCACGAATACTTGCCTTTTTGTAAAAGGAAGTAAAAATTAAAGAGATTGTCAAATTTACACTTGTGAGTTTAAAAGTAAGTGATGAGATCGTAAGCACAGATAATGTTCAAGTACGAAGCTAAGTGCTTTGAAGTCCTTTTAAGGTTTTGAAGAGATTTATTTGACGTATTGCTAATCATTTTGTCGGGACAAACAAAGGGAGCATGGAACATAGTGAATGCGGCATTAAATATTTCAAATGCCAATGTTCCCAAAAAATCAAGTTCAAAATTCCTTCACAAAAAAAAATTCGCAGATGAAAATTTGAATTGTATTATGTTATTTATTCTGAAATTATTAAGCTCGCGTTTATAAACAAGTTAGTTGAATAACAGTTTCCAACAGAAATGCTGTTCAATGGGATATTAAATCTCGATACTCCCGAACACTCTTCACTTTCAAAATTGAGCAATTGAAGCTGTTTTATCAATTCCGTAATTATTTCAAAACTTCAATGAATATCGGTTGCTACATTTTTAAACAAACTCACGGTCTTTCGAACTGGAATCCCCCCCCCCTCCCACCGTCTTGGCTTGAGACCGCTGACTAAACAGCCGTTTTGTAAATGGTATAAAAGATGGTTTAGAAAATAATTTTTGCTCTTTGAATAAAGCGAGTTTGGAGAGATCAAGTGATACCTCGATCGGAAAGACTCGCTCCATCAATGCCACTACAAAATTGACCGTATTTAATTACAGCCTGCATTACAATTAGTCCCATAACCTTATGAAAAGTATTCACAAAATTAACGCAAAAAATATTGTATAAAGTGTTTTCCTTTTTTTTATAGCAGAAAAATTACAAGTTAACTTGCCCCTTTAAACATCCCCCTCCCTCTAAAAACTTCAATGCCGCAGTCTGCGCCATGCCCCCCCCCCCCACCCCCCTCGTGAACATCCCTGCTTAAAAAAGTCAAATTTTTCGCAGACCAGACAAATTTTGCCATCCCGACTGACCAGTGCTTGTGAATCCCTGTTTTAAATGATTTCGATGGAAAATGAACACACAACACAATTAGAAGAAAAAATATTTCATGAAAACAATTTTTATACAGCAGACTTTTTTTAAACGATTTTCCACACAGCATTAATGAATTGTTTTAATATGGAGTGATTGATTTTCCATGTAAAAAATTACTAAATAAGAACCAATAGCAACTTCCGTCAGTGATTATTAATAGCCAATTGTTGAGAAAGTTGTCGAAACCAATGATGTATGCAGAAAGTGTTTCCACTTCAATTAATACTCATTCAGACATGGCTCATGAAACCACAACAACTAAAATTTCGCAGTTACTGGCGCGCGACTTACTGCTACCAGCGGAAACATTTCTTTGACGCGATGCCAAATTATATGCAATCAGTTTTAGCCATTCCATGCGCACTTAGAAACTCTAAACAGCACACTGAGAATTAAATAGCAAACATTATTCTGCGGTGCAGATAAGGGAAGGCTATTATGTTTATGTATGAGTACTGGAATCACGTACGTTTCCCGGCAGGTCAAGATTAAATAATTTACAAAAAAAGTACGCCGATCATTGAACCAACCCCCCTCCCCCTCCCCAGTGAATCAACTGTTTTCAATTTTTTTTTTTTTTTTTTTTTTTGGACGAATTACTGTACTGGTAACTAAATGCTATCCAGTGGTTCCCAAATTCTTTCGGCATCCTTTGAATAGTTAGAATTTTCTAGCAGCCCCCCAAGTCTTTTTTTTACATACATAATGTATTGATATATGCATATGGTCACTTCGGGGTATATTTCGCCGTTTCCTGCGGCACCGAATTTGGGAACCCTACGCTATACAATTCTAATTAAAACGACAAAATTTTGCGTTTGTTCACTGGTTCGACGCGTTCATTTACTGGGCTGCTGCACCTTGACTGTTTTATCCTTAACACTCCGTCGGGCGCAATATGTTGTAGAACACGATCGGGCGCATTGAGCCTGGGAAGCACACTTTGATCTACTGATCTTTTCTACGCATGTTTACATTTTCTTACGAAAAAATTGTCAACTACAAACACCAAAGAAGAGAAATAAAACAGCTTTTCATGATTTTCGAATGTAACAAGTTTATTTGAGAAAATGAATATACATTTTTCCATGAGCTATTGAGGGGGCGTGGCTAACTAAAGAATTGGAGGTGTGCCTAATAGATCAGTTGAGCCCGACGGAGTGTTAAAAGCCTCACCCCACCAAAAAAAAAAAAGTCACACAAAAAATTTCCCAGCTTTTTCTTTGAACCAGTGAAAGACCGAAATCTGGTAAATGACATTCGTTCGTGAATGTTAACATTCACATAGCAAAGACATCGGCGAAAGACCGAATATCTTCTTCGATTATTCTGACTGTTGACCGCAGCCACAACGAATAAAATTTTAAGATTTTCATGATTTTCAGAAGGACCCTCATTAGATCCAGATCAAATTACCGTGGGGTCGTCTGTATACCCTTTCAAACAAAAGAACACTTTTTTTTTTCAAACCGATCCAGGTGTCTTCGAGTAATCGGGGAACATACACAAAAAGTCTCTAACATATTCTGAACCACCTTTTTTGGAGTCTGTTAAAAAAAAGTCTTCTTTCACGTTTTTCATTCTGATTTATATATAAAAAAAAAAAAAAAAAAGTTGTCGTCTTAGTAGAGTAGAACAACAGGTGTATGATCACGATGTTTTTGTGATTGGGAGTCCCATAAGGATAAGAGTTCTTTCTGGCAGAGGGTTAAACCTCAAAAACATAAAAACCTATGGCGGGACCCCTGACATTTTGAAAAGTAAAACTCAGAATACATTGAACACACACTGAAAGCTAAAAGCATTTTTGGACTGAACAAAAATATGCATGAAGTATGGAAATATTTTATTTCAGTCAGAGTGAAAGAGTCCAAATCCATTCATTTCCGTGAGTTCTAACTTGACGAAAGAAGTGTTTTCAAAGATAAGAGCTTTCAACTATAGATAAAGTGGCGGAGGCAAGAGCTGCATCAACACAGTGTGTAACCCTCACATTTTTATCTGCTATCTTTTTTTCGATGACAAACGTTAAACTAGACTCCCCAAAACGTATTTATCATTATTTCGCGTGCAAGTTACAAACTCAAGGTCTAATATTTATATATGCTGTCTTGCTTAAGCTACAGGCATTTGAATACAAAAAGAAAAGTATCATAAATCTCCGGTAACGTATAACTAATTTTACTATCGTCGTCTATCATGATCTAATTCCAATATAGAAATGTAGGGAGCGTTACTGCTACATTTATTAGAAGATTTACTTTAATTTTTAATTGTTATATACTATTTTAATCTAATGTGGTTTAATACTGTGGAACAAGTTGAGTTTTTTCTTACAAATAGCAAAAATACAAACAAAACATCAACGTGTAAGAGAAAAATAAGATGAAATTACTTTTTAAAAGTAAAAATATGTTGTGTAAAAAAATGCAGTTTACATTCATAAGGTAAATGTCATCCAACTAGACTACCAAAACACTCCCCACCCCTAAACACATTTTAAGTTAATTGCCTCTTCTGTAACAAACAAGATTCGGTTAAGGTCTAAAAGATGCAGCATCAAAAGGTAACTTATTTAGAAAATACAAGCACACAAACACATTAGGAAATATTCATGGGTCTTTCTTATCAGATGTGCTCTTCTGATTTATTTTTTTTTTCCTTTTCCCCAAGAAATGATCATTGTGAATTATTAAAAAAACATAAAAAGCTGGAAATTTTGGCGGAGTATGAAAAATGAAAAAAAAAAAAAAAATCAATCATATACAGAGATTATTTGTCTACGAACGAATGTTAATTTTGTCGACGGTTCCTTTTAAGATCAGATCCGAAAACTTACGCAAAAGAAACAGCTTATTTTAGGGCAACTATTTTTCAAAAAGCTCCTTCGGGTACTTTAATAGGGAATATTTTTGGTTGAATTTAATATTTTCATCTTCAGTACAAAACAATGAATTTTCATCAAAACGTCCCGATTTACTACAACGCTGTAAAATGATAATAGACTGTAGCTCATAAAAACAGCTTTAGGTACTCCAACGTTTAACTTCTATTGGAAATATTACATAGCACTTCATAAAATTTTAATTTTAAAAGCAGAGAAAATCAATAAAATATTTTCAGGAATGCATCGACAAATCAAAAAGAAACCCCATCTTCAAACCAACACAATAAATAGACTTGTAGTATCAAACAGAACTAATTATTTCTGTGTGAAATAAACATCGACAGAAATTGATTTCTCCCAAATTGAAATATAGCAAATGCCATAAATTATTCCAAAATAAATACCGCGGCAATTTATAATGAAATTTCACGAATCTCCTAAAGAGAAGAAAAAAAAAGAGAGAATCAATCGAATTACATTATCAAAACTGCAATTAACAGTTCGAACCACCAGAATTAATTAATTTTCATGGATCGGAAGAACAGAATTTCTTTCAAAACGTTCACAAAAGTCGTGTGATGTTCAGTTTGCATCAGAGGACGTAACTAAACAGGTTAATCTAATTATCAGTCGTAAAGGTTGGGTAGAAGTGTTCGCAGACTAATCCAGTTGTGTAGTAAAGAGTCGGATGAAGGATTTAACACGCGGGCATTTAATAAGCTTCAGTCGAGGAAATCGATGGACGAAGTTTTATTAGGGAGGACGACGCAGTGACGTCTAAGGCATAAAATGGCAAACGAGAGAAATGAAATGTTTCACACGTTTTGGAAGAAATTGGCTTTTAACAAAGCTATTTATGTATGTTAAATAAATAAGAAATACCAAGGTCAAATAACAAATTGCAGATTACTGCAGACACGTGTTTCGGTGTTACAAAGAACGCCTTTTTTCAATGCATAAGAAAAAAGTTTATGCTTGAAAAGACATGTCGGATGTCTTTTCATCCAATTTTTCCGGATGGAAATAAATCCCTTCGGATAATTATTTTTTTTTCTTCTCTCGACCATTCCCATCTCTAATTGATCCACAATCAAGATTGTCAATTTCAAAATAATTTCTGTACATGCAAAAAAAAACTATTTCTTCAACTTTTCGTAGATAGCATTATCGACTGTTCGGAGTACTACTCTTAATGAAAACATCTCCGACAACGTCTAGACCCAAACACAGCTTCTTTACCACTATAAATTAGATTTCCCATGATACAAACCATGCCAGCTTCAACTCAGCTAAATATCCGCTGGAGTTAAATTAACATTAAACAAAGATTTCGTATTCAGGAGTTGAACTCAATAGGACACAGAATCCATTAATCTTGAGCAAAAATGGCGCCTTGGATGATAACTAGGAACCAAGAACGAAAAACGCTAACCAAACCAGTCAAGTCATTGACCTGTGCGTTTCAGACCTTTTAGCTTATACATAAGTATGAGTTGTGTTATGAAAAAAGTTTAACTTTGACCCAACGGAAAAATTGCAATGCGTCATGAATTGGCAAAACTCGAAAGAGCCAGTGGACACTGAAAAAGCTAAGTGGAAATTGTTAACACGTAAAATTGGAGAAATCTAAAGTTGCAAGCACAAACTCTTGAAATGAAAATTACGTGTTTTTTTTTTTTTTTTTTTTTTTTTTTTTTTTTTTTTAACTACAAGGAATCCATTTACTAATACACAAAACTGCAAATTTAGAATAATAATTTTAGAAAAAAAAACTAATTTTTTTCCAAAAAGGAGTTGTAAAGAACAGTAATTGCAACTTCTTAAATATGCACTATTCTGCATGAACAACTTTGAAAGAAGTTGGTATGGTATATAACAAAACAAAAATAACATTGATGGTTCTGACACATCGACCAAAAAGCATGGACGGTTTTATTAAACGTACGGTTTTTTTTTTTTTTTTTCTTCTAAATACACATATATTGAGTAGTTACTTCTAACTACTGCTTTCACGGAATGCGTGAAATCAATTGGCAATGCCAGTAGTTATTTAGTAGTTCAAAACTGAAAAACGAAGTCAATAATCTATATTCTACACAATAATGATGAAAATTAAAACAATAAAACTTGTTAAAAAACGACTTTAACATGAACAAATAAGTGTAAGAATACTTGCCTTTAAATGAACTACACGAAAGACTGGAATTCACTGGAGTTTATATATATATATATATTCTTTAAGTTAAAAAAAAACTATTAAATTTACATCACTTTCAAAACCAATTTCGCATGAGTAGCAATATTTTCAACAATATATGTTATAGACAAACATATATTGAAATATCGATTATAAATATCAGTAAGATGTACTTTCTCATTTAAACGGTTTTTTTTCCTAGAGATAAACCAGTGATAAAAATCCATATTTAAGTATAAAAGTAAAAACAAACATGAAAAATTGATCTAAGCTCAAAAACCTTGCATTAAAAGCCGAGAATTAAGTTGTGATGGAAATGGGTTTATTGCCTTAGAGTACCTTTTAGTTTTAATGTGATTATATCTAAAAACGACAAAAGCTCTTGAGCAATTTCGATCGATTTAAGGAAGGGAACATTCAAAACAAAATATTTTCCTCTAATCGCACGATGCAAATGACGAAAAGAATTTTATTTTCTGTGGGCGCTAAGCCTTAACAAATCCTTTCTCAAAAATCCGAACTTTCGGGCTCTAACCAGAAGGGTAAAATGATTATAAGGCAAATGTAACTTCAGGATTTTTTTTTTTTTTTTTTTTTTCGCGCATTTTATAAATTGTCAGAGAGAAATAGAAATATTAATTTTCGTATCATTTCGTGTTCGTTTTAGAGTTAGTACGTAAGCCCAAGCATAAAATCTTCTGCATCAAAATCTTTTTACTATAGAGGGCAGAAATGAATCTAATTCGCCAACTCGATGTATTTGAAAATATAATTAACATACGTCAGTGCCATTAAGAAGAGATAAAATAGAGGGAGTGGGGACTTTCATTCGCAAAATGAAGGCCCCAAGTCACGTGATAGATTTTAAAGCGAAGCATTGGAAATCAGGCTTCTTTCACTACTTTAACGCAAAAACGTGTCAACCATTCGTCGATGTTGAGCCATGTGACCTGATGTCTTTGCCTCAAATTTAGCCAATGATTGGACTTCTTCCCTCTATTTACTTATTCCTGCTTTAAGGTCAGTGCTGTAGATGGAAAAGAAATATTTGGGGGAACTCACCAAAGAAAAAGGCGGTTTGAAACCAATTTACATTAAATTCGCATTCTGTTTACAATAACAAATCAAATATTTCGGGAAACGGCGTTCCCTAGCATTCTCCTCAGCTACAATAGTACAAATGAGGCAGTGAGAAGCAAAGGGATGCAAGTGGACATTTTGAAGTTTTGAGTAAAACGCGTTTAAAGATCAGATCCTTGCTAGGCTTGCATTGAAATTTTTTTTCTAAATCAAGCTGTATACCGGAACCTACCAGGGCTACTAGTACTATACCTTGCCCCAAGATAGAGGAGGAGTTCACCTACCATTTGTACTGGTTATCTCCAAATTTTTAATTTTGTCACTTGCATCCCTTTGCTTCTCACTGCCTCAAATAACTTCCGAAAGGCATCAACAGTAAAACATACAGCAATACACATGCTTACATACCTAACAAAACGGCAGTGAACGACACTATTCCACAGGCATTTAAAATCCATTCACCAGGGTACGTAACTAATTACAACTCATTCTCCTGTCTTAAGAAACCCCGCACCAGAAACATAAATAAATACCACGTCCACTCAAACAAATAAGCAAAATAATAAAGTTGAACATTTTCCGCCATAAACACTCAGCATTGTGCAGCAGAGTAGAACACAACACAAAAAAAGCTCATTTCTCGACATCAAAACTTGGGCTTTTATGTCATGGTTGACAGCCTCCTTGAGATCATGACTGCTTAAAGAATCTGTAGAAGCTCTTTGTTACTCGAGAAGGTATATCAATATCAATCCGTAACCAACGACACGGAATTCCGAATTCTTTTCACCTACGAAGAATCGTCTGCCTCGCATCTTGTCGGTCAAAAGCCACGCCCAACTTGTGGATTTTTACCCTCTTCAATATTAGTTTGGGTTGACGAACCCGTACTGAAAATGAAATAATCGAGAAACAAGAGTAGCGTTAGAACTTCAAATTATTTTAATTTAAAAAGGTTCGGGAACAACTAGTTAATTTATCAGCGTCATTTTTTAAAATTCCTAATCATTTGAGATTGCATTGCATATGAATACCTTGTGCAGAGAGCATGCAAGAAGGTCCATAAGTAGTCCTAAACTCATCATTTTTTTTCTTTAAAAGGAGTTTGTTAACATGTGAATCATTAACGCAGATATGGGTAATTTCGAAAACTTTTGGCATTTTTCAGTTATAAAACCTAGCCAACTCATCTAACAAGGTAATGTCAGGTGTAAAGTTGTGGTAACCTAGAAATCTGAAATGTTACAGTTTCATCAAACAAAAGGGCAAATGTGTCATTTACATTTCGCCAAACGTTTAGGAAATCTAGAGCTAAAAGCAAAGTTGCAATTATTTTCAATAGTTGAAATCACACACAAACTGAACATTTGGTGCAGAAGGGGGGGGGGGCTCTCGAATAATACACAAGGGAAAAGGCCGGAAAATTTGTCAGAAACAACGTTTGAAAACCGGAACACTTTTTAGTTAATTTTCCCGATTTTCTTCAACCCAACCCTTTCAACTAACCTAACAGAAAATAAATACTAACACGATGCGTTTATATTATCCGAGATAGTTTTTTATACTGTCTGATTGTTACTTAAGAGCGATAAATAGTGTTTAACTCCATCGAAATTCGGCGGCGCGACGGAATATCACATGACAAGCAAATAAAAACGTCTTACATGCTGGCGAGTGATAAGTAATATTGTGCTATCACCAGGAGGTGCTCACGTACAGATCTCAGGGCCCAGGACACAAAGCCACTTGGGGCACACCCCAAGAGAGCCAGCAAGTTACAGCTAACGCCCATAGTTTAAAAAACTAGACCAAAATATTTAGAAGTACACCATATAAAAATGAAATATTTAATTTTGACTGAATTACGAACAAAATACAATTTAATGATGGAGCTGTAGCTGTGGATGAGCATGATGAAAATTAAGTAAGAAACGAGATGTGTATGAATTTGGACCAAAACTTGCACAAATATTTTCTTTGGTTTGTAATTTGACAGCTCGGGGCAGTAGGCAGGCACGTGCGCCGAATGCTCTCCCGTAAACTATTCTAGTCTCTGGCTATGTCTGTTGCATGTCTGCTTCAAAGGTTAAAAAAGCTCAGGTTAAAAGCTGGATTTAGCATTTTATTTTGGAACAATTCACGAATGAATATGCATTCCTTCCTCTTCCACGAGCTTCATCTCATATCATAGCTATTAATTATGCATGTAGCCCCAGCTACTTGAATAACCAACTTGGATGGTGCGAAATTCGATGATTCCCTTGAACCGGATTTTTCTCATCTTGTTTCAAGTTATTACACTCCATGAGTCAATCGTATCAAAACGATTGAGCCACAAAAGACAAAACACAATGCAGGAGTCATCGTACGAAATGTGAGTGTGAGGAGAAAGTAATATGCCGAATTTTTTGTCGCATGCCTCATATCTGCTCTGATTTTATCAAAATAGAGATGGAAACACTGAAGTAAAAAATGCAAAATAGCATGTTCAGTAGTTCTTCCGAAGTAGCGTCGAAAAACACAAGAGATAATTGGTGCGAGCGGAAATGGCCCATCTTCAACCTGTCGCCCCTTTTTAAAATGGAATCCATCCCCGAGTGCTAGTCTTCACTTTCGAGAACGAACAATAGTTATATTTCGAGATAAAATAAATAAGGGGAGAGTAAATTGTACCTACACCAATTTCCAACACTTTTCCAAACTTAATTTACCAATGTTTCGTTCCTGCATCCTAATTCTCGTTTAAAATGTTTTTCAAAAATCGTAGCATTAAAAAAACCATGATATTGTTTCCAACCCGTAATTAGAACTTGTATTTCTGCACTATCAATAGTGTTTTTATATTTCTTTATACCCTCTCCCATGAACAGAATTTACAACTTGTTTTGTCAGTCATCTTTTCGAACCCGAATTTCACCCAGTTTAAGGAATCAAATCTGTCATTCTTGGATTCTGCTGTTTAAATCTCCTTATGATCTTTTTAAACACCTCAACTTATTTCTTTTTGGAATCATCCTTAGAGCAGGAATAATTCTAAACCTTGTTTGCTACAAACTGATTCATTTCTGAGAGACAACTCACCCTCTGCCAGCCCCCTCCCCCTCATGTAATTAAATTTCATTTCTTGTTTCTTTTCAGGAAAAGCAAATGTGTCTTTTCTCCTTTGAAGAATTAATTTGTCACTTCCGTTTAGAACATTTCGAAATTTCAATTCCAGAAACCACATCTATTCATTATACTTTCACCTGGCACTTATTCAGGGTGGCGACAGGAACTGTGAAAAAAAGTTCCCTGACTTTTCCCTGATTTCCCTGATTAAGTTCACCAAATTTCCCTGATTTACGTTACCAATAATAATTTTTTTCTTTCTTTGCTCTACTTGAAATCCATTGTATGTTTGTATAAAATGCAGTATTTTAAACGTTTTAAGTTGTGTAAAGTTATTGAACTAAAGATATATTTAAAAAAGATGCTACTTTTTTTAATAAAATGGTTAAAAAAAACATATCAAGTCAATTTTTTTCTGAAAAAAACCCTACAAAACAGGATATTAAATTTTTCTACACGAAAAAATTAGAGATAATTAAAAAAAAAAAAAAACTTTACTTCCAGAAACCACTTAGCATAAGAATTAAACTATTAAAATTACTCTTAAAAACATATGTGTATTTATGATAGAACTAAAAAGTAATTGAAATTATTTTGAACTAAGTTTTCAAACAGTATAATAATTGTTGCAAGAATAACAAGTAATAGTGAAAGAATAGAAGTAATGTAGTTATTCTTATATAACTAGTTGAAATATTTATGCAAAACAGATGAAACCATTTGACATCCATTCATAGGGAGCTTTTCTCTAATCAAGAACATAGGTTTTAATGAATGAATACAGCATTTTAACAATAAAAAAATAAAGATATTTACTTAAGTTCACAAGTTAACTCTATTTCAAATGATTTCAGTATGTAACGAAAAAAAATCTTAGATTGCTTTTGTAATAAACAACTTTGAAATGCAAGAAAAAAAGAAAAAAAAAGCAATTATCTAATTTTAAAATATATAAAGAAGAATACAACTTGGTTATAAAATTAAAGAATTACTTAAGTCTGAAGAAAAGAAAACCTTTATAATCTGCGGTGACAACAAATAGTATAACGGCAAAAACAAAGTTTTTTTTACTGAAAGTTCAATTTTAGCAATTAAATGAAAAACGCAAAAAAGTAATAACTTTTAAGCTTTTATAGTATTAATTCAAAAACCAAAGATTTCTTCTTGAAATCGTGATCACAGTAGGCTAATTACTTCGAGACAATGGAATAAAGGCAAAGGAGCTAAGGCATTAATGAAGGCTTCCTCTTTGCCTGTATGGTTGTTTATTTTACGTAGCATTGAAAGCGTAAAGGGAAGTTTCAAGCTAGGTAAAATAAACAACCTAACAGACACAGAAGCAATCTTAGGAAGTTCATACTGTGATTAATAAGTAACATTCAATACTTTAGACGTTGAGGAAAAAAGATGCACAAATATGCGGCAGTGTATAATCGCACCTCATTTTTATTTTACTTTTTTTTTCTTTGAACAGATAATTGGCGGAAAGTGCGTAGGGAATTAGAGCACTTAATTTTGTAGAGCAAAAACATTTTTTTTTCTTCATAAAATCAATTTTCCCTGATTTTTTGTAATTTTTCCAAAATTCCCTGATATTTCCCTGATTAATAAAGTTCCCTGACTTTTCCCTGATTTCCCTGATCTGTCGCCACCCTGTTATTTAAAGACTAAAATATGTCATTAATTCCTTTATACAACCTTTTAGTTATATCTACCACGCTCCAAGGATTAAATATTCCCACTCCGGCTTTAAGAAAATTAGAGTATTCAAAGATACATGAAATCAGGGCTTACTTGCGATTAAGCTTTTGGTAACCGAAAATTCGACCAGTTTTCTCTTTCTCCTTCTACTAACGTTTTACTTCGAAAATACGGTTGCTTCCTTCTTCTCTAAATTAAATTTAACACTAACCACCCACTTCATCAAAACATAATTTCGCTTCAAATTTAAAGAGATTAACATGACGTTCGCAACTAGGAAAGAGGTGGATTTAATCACCAACACAAATTAAATTATTTGAGTTTAATTTTAAGGTTGATTTAAACTCAAATAATCGAATTTGTGTTTTACTTACAGCAGATTGATTTTTTTTTATAAATATTTATTGTTTTTTAATGTTCCCTATATCTTTTACAAATATTAATAATACACTTCTACATAATTTTCATTTAAGTAGAAATTTTACAGAATTTTCAGATTGGGACAGCTCAAACCCAGTCCTGCACCTTAATCTTGGGGGCGATGTGACTATAAGAGTCATAATAAAATAAACATTCCAGTACCAAAAAAAAAAGTACAGTTGAATATGTTTGGTTATGTCCAATGAAAATGACCGATTTGTTTTTTTAGTTAAAATTATTTAAAATTTCTGCTTGCAACTTATTAACTAGATCTAATAAGAAAAACACTTAGCTTATTAGTTTGTGACCTTCAAAACAAAAACCTTACGTAAGTTAAATGAATTAATGAATCTAAAAATAAAATTTTTACAGTTAATTTTAAAGTAAGGACTTTATAAGGCCTAAAAAATAGATGTCGAATAAAATAAAAAATGCAAAAATAAAAAATGCAATGGCAAGTCACGGACGTGAAATAAGTAAACATATGTATGCTTGCCATTTCCTCGAGAGCGGTCGGGATTTACGGGTCAAGCCAACAGCAAAAATTTCAGAATTTTACAAGGAATTCATTTATTCTTTTTATCTTTATACGACTGAAAATAACATATTTAAAGAGACAATTTACAATCTTTTGCAAATTTGACGATGAAAACTCGTACATTAAAAATTTCGATACCAATCAAATCAGCGGATTTTTCTGTGTAAGATGTAATGTATTTGGAGCATCTAAGTAACAACAACAGGTGTTTTAGCTCAAATTCTAAAGTCTTTCCTCGAGTAAAATCAACTATAGTCGGGGCAAAGCTAACTTGATAGCGAGCATTTTGAAGACGACGCATTTCCTAATCACACCCACACCATTGTTTCCCAAACATTAGATTTTTTCCCCTTTTTATTATGTTTATTAATATTAATCTTAAATTTTATTATTGTCTGCACGAGAACATTAGAATGAAAAATAAAAATACCCAACCTGGAAAATGAATTGATTTGAAATACATTCCGTCTGCTCTTCACTATTGCAAGGTTTTGTCTTAAATAACAAATTTTGAGAACATGCACTTTATAATTTACGATAAGGTGTTTTCCTACAAGCTGTTTTGCTTTTTAAGTTCCGATAGAAGTCCCCTTCCAATTTAGATTTTTTACCTTACTTTTGTACTTTCAATAATTTTATTGCTGAATTCCGCTAAAAATTTAAAATTCATCAATTATTCTGTGCTTGCACTTGCTTCGGTTTGTGCCTTCTGATTCTATTCAATAATTTGGGGGAAAAGAAAAATAAATAAATGAAAGGTTTGGATAAAATTGAGTTCCACGTTCCCACAAAATTGTTCTGAAAACAAGCCATTTATTCACGTAACAGAATCTCATCCTTTCAGCTCAAAACAGTTCCATTTCATGAAAAAACAAACTCAGTCACATGAATCTAAGCAAGCAAATTCCGTAGAAATTTCGTCACTCAACAAATGAAAAAACAAAACAAAATCCAAACAGAGCCATGTGCCAATCTTATGTATCAAAGGACACCAAATCTTTTTACCTGAATACATTTTTTTTTTCTTTTTAAATCCATATTTATGAAGGATTTGGAATAAATAACCTTAGAAAAAGGCAACCTCAGCCATCAGTTGAATTGAGGTTTGTTAAGAATTGCTTGAGCACCTGGCAAGTTGCCTAAATTTACGCTCGCTCTTCATCGCAACGAAGAATCTTGTCTTTCAAGTGAATCACTTTTTAAAGTTATCAATACACAAAACAGATCAGACTTTCCTTAAAATCAGTGCACCATATGATCACAAATACCACACACCGCCCACTTTTTCCTGAAAAATATGTTTCTAAATTTGAGTGGAGACCATAACAGGCACTTTAATGTCCTTGCGCTACTCTTTTATTACTACGCCTACACAAAAAAAAGGCCACAGCGCTGCTAACTCGATTTTCACCACATCTTCATTTCCCAAAACTTATGATTGCTGCAAGCAGTTTATTGATAAGTAATTTGAATGAAATTTCTTTCCCCAACAACCTAGTTTTGGGGAAAATGGCAGCAACGAAAAAAAGTGAAAAAAGTGGTTGACTACATCAAACAGTTTTTTAGTATTATTTTGGAATGGTCTTTCAGGAGCAGAGATTAGATAAACTCTTTTTAAATTGCAATAAAACCTCGTTTGTCTGATATTCTTTGAACTGGTATCTTGATTAACCAACAGTGATTAGTAAATTTAATGTATTCATTGATTTTTTTGGGGGAGGGGGTGTAACCAATATAGTTTCAAGGTCACTTGAGACAGCCATTAATGTTGAAATCCAGAGAAATTTTCTGTGGGCTCCTGACAGCAATTTTTAAGTATTATCTTTTATCCGTAATTCCAATTAACTGCAGGTGGTCTGGTCTCGACCACTTTGGTTAACCAAGGTTTTACAGTATATCTTTATTTTTTCTCCAGAATTGTTCTAAAATAATATGATGGATGTGCATTATATTCGATAAAGTGATATTATGTTGAATTATAATGTATTTTGCATCAGTGCATAGCGTTTACAAGCAATGGTGCAGCGAAGGTGGGGTTTTGTTAGTTAAAATGAACCCCCAGAGTCATTGGTTTGCCTTATATTTTTTGCAGATCGACTGAAAAATACTTTTGGAACTTTAATGTCGAAAAATTGCCTGTAGAGCTAGCTCCTCAAGGGAGGGTCGATTGCCCCATCGCCTCTCCCTTTATCAGGCCATGGTGTCTGGACCTTTTACCAGTACATTAGGGAAGGACAAACATAAAATATGTTCAATAATTATGCAAAAGTTTGCAAGACTGAAAAAATTTTGCTGTGAAACTGCTAAAGCAATACCACTCACAGGGTTGCCACAAAAGTTCAAGAATGAAATTCCTTGACATTTCCAGTCAATTTTAGAAAAAATTCCAGGATAATGAATGTCAACTTACGTTATTTAATATCGATACAATATATTTTTTACTGTAAATAAAGCTACTTTATTAACCAAATAATGCTTTAAAACATTATCAATAATTTTTAGCAAAATTTGGGTTCAGTTAAGACAAAATTAATACTTAGGTACAAAAGCTCTGAAAGACCAGATATTCCCAATTAATACTTTTATTCTTAAATCTCTGCAATTGTGTGCAAAAGTTTGTTTCCCTTTCAATGCAAACATTTTATTTTGCACAAAACTTTTTGTTAGCACTCTTTTTTACACTTTTTCTTACTTTGCAAATTTTTCCTATTGCAAGATGATATGTGCTAGGGACCATTCTAGCATAACTGAGCATATTATAAAAACTCTCGTTTAAGTCTTCCTCCCTCCTTGCAGCATGAATAACAGCCTTCCGTCAGTCCGTAATGCTACAAGACTTTCCTTTCAAATTTTTGACCAACATGCCCTTGTTGATACTACACTCTAAACAAGTAGTGTGACATCTTTTTAAAAAAAACATTGATGTTTAAAGAAAAAAGATGTTCAAAATACCAATGTTTTAACAAAAACCATGATGGATGTTTCCAAAAACATCGATATCACCACTATTCACAGCTCTGTAACATAAACACGTGAAAAAATTATCAGCATTGTGATAAAGGGATAAAATCATAACATTTTTCTTTGGCAATCAAGGATCCATAAAAATCATAGTTCATTCTGTTTCAAAAATAAAAATGTATGCTAAATATTCTCTGCAATGATGATTCAATTTAAATTTATATTCTTAATAAATAAGAGTATAGAAAATTATTACACTATTCTTCTAAAATGAACTTTAATTTTTTTTTTTTTAAAGATTTTTTTACAAATCCTTAGCTTTAAAAGCAGATGAAGAACTAAAAAATTAAATGCTCATTGTTTTGCAATTTAATATTTTTACAAAAAATATGTAATTGCTAATTAACTCAATACAGTTAAAGTTTGCAAAAAGAAATAAAGTCATTCTAAACCAGAATTAATTAAAATAACTTCCAACCGTTGAAATAATGAAAAAGTTTGAAGCATGTATAATAACTGAAACATCAAACACACTAAGCAATTTTCGGCGAAGTCACTTTCAATGTTGGCATGTTTCCCAAAGAGCAAGTTTTAACCTATAAAAGCGAAAATTTTGAGATTTTAAAGTTTTATGATCATTCATGAAAAAGAAAGAAAAAAAAAAGTATAATGAAGGCTATTAAAATATTAGTAAGATCACACGTACTTTAGGGAAAATACTAGTAATTTCCAACTACGCATGGCTTGATTTTTTTTTTTTTTTTTTCAAAAGAAGCAAAATAAAATGTTATTATATAAATCAGAGCTTGAAAATTTTCGTATAGATTTTTTTTTCTGTAGCCTTATTACATTTAGTACTTAAAAATGAGCTTAAATTTTCTTCCTCTCAACTATCAGGAAAATTCGCTTATCTGGAATGCGACACCACAACAGTTTCACTCCTCAGATGCAAAAAATAAGAAGGAATTCCTTGACATTTCCAGAAATTTCAATAATTTCCGATTTTTCCTGACCATTTTAGGTATTTTAATTTTTTTTTTTTTTTTGACAACTCCATATTTTCCAGGTGTGTGGCAAATCCTGCACTCAATGACTTTCAGTTAAAACATTCCCTATGCTCCATTTGTTACTTCAGAAAACTAGACATTTCAGTGTTCCGCAGCTAAAGTTCAACAGGCAAACTGAAAACAGGACTGTTCTGTTCAAAACAAGGTATAGTCGAACCCCGATTTACGCGAATTCGTCGGGACCGAAACGTTTATACGTTAAATCTGGATTTGAAAAAAAATTTTAAAAACTGAACTTACCTTATCTAACACCCCTAATAAGCAACTGCGCAAAAATATCCACAATTAGGAAGTGAAACTGAATTAGAAACTTTTTATTCAGCATTGTACGACTTATGACAATTTAGTTAATTTGAAATTTTAAGCTGCTGAGTAATGATGTTTCACAATTTCCTTGATACTTGACTCAAAATAGTTCTCTTTTGACTTTATGGAGATAAGAAAATACTGTATCATTTGCAGCTTGCTGCATGAGATATGTTTTTACAGTTTCCAGGCCATGTAAAATTTCTTTTGAAAAAGGCATTAGGTTTTAATGAGAGTTTTATTATCGCTTTCTGCATCAAAATCAATGTTGTTGGTTGCTGTTGCCCCCTCGCCCATCAAAAATTGCTGACTGATCCCAAGAAAAGTCTTTTTCTATTTCATACAATATGGATATAACATTTGGAAAACAATCTAAGATTTTCTAATAGAGACGTACCAAGTACTCGGTAACTACTCGGTACTCGGCCAGTTGCCGAGTACTTGGTACTTGGCCAAATTTTTATCAGGTACTCGGCTATTACCGAGTAGTTGTAAAAAATAGAATATTGTTCCAAGCAGATTTTAAAATTAATAAAAAAAATGAAAGCATATAATATACTGCAATCATTTACAATTCAAATTTACAAGTCAAATTTAAATTTTGAAAATAATGAAGTTCATTATGCTTCAATGCAGTAAATCTTTTATTTTAATGCCCCAAAGTTAATGAAACTTATTAATGGATTTTTGCCACAAGCAAAATTATTTATAAGAAGCATAAAAATACCTTTTCTTAAAACATAAAACAAGGTTAAAAGCACAAATTTGCAGAAACAGCGCAGACACGTGTTTTTGCATTTCAAGGAATGCTTTTTTCAATGCACAAAATGTGATCTTATAGATTTAAAGACATACGACAAAAGTCAGATTTTTTATATTTATTAGTTCACATTTTATTCACTGAAAAAGACATTCCTTGTAAGCAGAAACACGTGTCTGAAGTGCTCCTGCACATTTGTGCCTTTAATGATTATTAATCTTTGGTGGACTAGAAGTACATAGATTGATATTAATTTGTTTCAATTCCAAATTGATTAATCCTACCTTTTATTTATTTGTTAATTTTTTATTTAAAAAATAACTTATTTGTAAAAATTATTGACACAAACAAAATCTTTTAAATAATGCATAATTAAATTTAAGCTGGAATTTTGTTTTAAAGACTATTATTTGGAGGTCTATACTACTATTCCAATGAGTTCAAAATTCATCATGTATGTAAGGATCTTCTTAAAACATAATTGAAACTCTGTCGAGTACTCGGCTACTCGGTCAAAGTGCGACTCGGTACGTCTCTATTTCCTAACTCAAATTTAAAAAAAAAATTTTGGGGCTGTTAAAATAATTTGTAAATTCAGGGTTTATTATTCGGTAAATTGGGGGGTTTTGCCTTCATTTTAGACGGGGAAAAAGAAAAATTCAAAAATTCGTTAAATAGAGGTTCGTTAAATCGGGGTCTGATTGTATTTAACTTCCTTATTCTTAATACTCATAACAATACAAGACCTCAATCAGTTTTAATTCTATTGATTTGTTACCCTAAATATCACAAAAGATTGAGTGGCTATGTTTTTATTAAGTGATTGAAAGGAAAACCTTAGTACACTTCTTCAGAAGAAAATAAAAAATATGAAACTAAATAATTTTCTTATTCTAAAATATAAAATTTAGAAGTAGAAGAGTTAGATGTTGAAAAATATATGTGCCATCCAACGATGGGTTTTTAACAGGACAGGTATATTGCATGTTTGTAGGACAGGTGGTTTTTACTGTCCAAAAGTCTCTTAAACTGTCCAAAAATAAAGCTAAAGGAGTCTGATGTAATCAATTTGTATTTACAGCAATATTTGTAAATTCATTCAATATTAATAAGTTTTAATTAATGAGTATTTGACAATATTTATTTTTCAAATGTTCATTTTTAAAAATATTTTACCTTAACTGCCAATAACTGTACAGTAAACTCCAGATTATCCACGTAATGTGGTACAGTAACCATAGTACAGATAAGTAAAAACCACAGATAATCCGAATAACAGGTAAAAAAGGATACAGTAAAACCTGTAAAGTTGACCACCTTTGTAAGTTGACCACCTGTCTAAGTTGACCGCTTTTGTCAGGAACGGAATTAGTCTTATCTTATGTAATGAAGGAAAACCTCTGTAACTTGACCACCTCTCTATCTTGACCACCTGTCTATCTTGACCACTAATATACACCAGCTTTGGTTTGGAGTATTGTAAAAAACCCTTTGTAAGTCGACCACTAGGCAAAAGCATTAAATGTGCTAAAAGTTTCATCAGTTATGCCTCAAATAAGCAACCAGACCATTTTGGAAAAACCTATGATTATTTATGTTGCCATCGAAAAACATTGGGCTAATGTTAAGTCCCAGAAAATGAGCCAAACTTCAATAAGGAGTTATTTTGTTGAAAAATAGATTACTATGGTTACAAATGTGCAAGAAAAAATCAAATGAAGAATTCAGGGTTCGTACTCAATTTCAGAAATTAAATGAAGGAGTTTTGGAGGAGTTTTGAAGGAGTAAAATGATATTTTGAAGGAATAATTTTGAGCTATCCTTATAAATTTTGTCACTTTTTTTCAACAGATTTGAACCCCTTTCCCCTTCGTCACACTTTACCTTTCTCCTTCCCTTGTCACATGTCTTATCTTTCATAAACATATTGTTATAATAACTGTGATGTCACTTTTTTGGCACCCTCTCTTTCCCTTGTCACAATTTCTTGAGCCTGTCTCCTCTCAAGGCATGACATCCCTTGTGGATGACTCTTTTTACAATGTAAAAACTGCAATTCACTAAACAATTGCTTTTTTTAACAAAATCACTTAATATAGTACATCTACTAATGTATTTTTTAATACTTAAGTATTGAACAAACTGACTTTTGCTACTGAGAGTGTGGCGGAGTAAAAAGCAATAAACATAATATTTGTCAAAATAGTCAAGTACCATTTAAGCATGATTTAATTCACTTATGAAATGTCTTAGTCATCATCTAATAATATTTTCACATTCAGCTTTTATGACTTCTATAACCAATTTGTAAATCACATCTTTATGAAAAAATATATCAAATTACTACATTAAAATTGCTCTTATACCTTCGCCCCTGTGACAAAGTTAAGTTGTCGATCGAAGTATTTTAAATTACTGTCATAAAGGACGATTATGTAGTCTTGATCCAAAAAAGAAGGAGTTTTGAAGGAGTTAAAACCAAAATGAAGGAGTTTGAAGGGCCCTTCAAAAAAATTTCCTAAATGAAGGAGTATTGGAGGTGTTTTGAAGGAGCGTACGAACCCTGGAATTTGAGTCACTTTTGATTTGTTATGAATTTTTAAGAATTGTTAATATCAGTAAGTAGTTTTTCATAAGCAATGAAGCATTTTTTTTTTAATCAATTCACAGAAATTTTAAATTTGTATGATACTTTACGAGTCAGTCTGGTAAATAATCTCTAAAAATATTTAAACAACATTTTTCCTTATTGTTTTAAAATGTTAAACAATGAAAGTGAGTTTAAAGTATTCCAGTTAGTTAAAAAATAAATGCATGGGACAAGAAATGGCAAAAAAAAAAAAGCTTTCATTACTACCCTCTATAAGTTGACCACCTGTCTAAGTTGACCACCAAAGTATTGCACCGCAAGTGGTCAACTTACACAGGTTTCACTGTACTACTGTATGTGTATACAGTAGCTAACAAATATGAATAACACTCACACATACATTTAAATTAAAGCTAAAAATATTGCATCTACTTAGATTGAATATAAAACATATATGTAAAGTTTAACCCCTCCCCCCCCCCCCAAACAATAACACATTCATAAGTTTAAAAAACATTTAATAAGTTTTTTAAAAAATGAAAAAATATGCAGATTATCCAACCGCTGATAATTGGGGGTTTACGGTATTTTATTACACAAAAACTTCCTCATGTAAGAGTTGTTAGTTTTGTAAAAAGAAATTCACAACACTACCTACAAAACTAATTTCAGTTCCATTTATAACCCAAGGTGCAAAAAAAAAGCTTAGTTTTTTTAATAGTTTCTGCACTTACAGTAAGTTTTACATGTTTCAATTAAAATTCTTTTTTAAATTATAGATTCAAGGACAAATTGATGGTTAAATGTAAGCACTTATACATAAAATACATCGCCAGCTCAGTCATTCCATCCAAGGACTGCAGTTTCGTGCTTATTAGCACGCACCACTCATCAGCTCAGAGTACGAATTGACCAATCAATTCCTATTAGTTGTTAGGAATTGACTGGTCAACTCCTACTCCGGGCTGTTGAGTGCTAATAAGCACGAAACTGCAGTCCTCGGATGGAACGACTGAGCTGGCGGTGTATTTCATGTATTTCTGCCTTATCCCTGGCTATAGGGCGTAACTTACTGAAACGTAAGTACTTATATATTTTTAAAATTGAGCAATTTCTTTTTTTTATTTCTTATTTTTAATATTGAGCTACAACTACAATAAACAAAAACTATAATAACTTCATATTATTCAAAAACAAATTTTTGGCATTCTCCAAAAGTAGATAGGTGGTAATTTAGTTTTAGATCATGAAATGGCATGATCAAGAGTAGAAAATCTACACAAAGCTGTATTAAGAGTCTCAAATATTTTTTCTTCAGTTGAAAATTGTCATTCATTGCCTTTAAATCGATTTTTGAGCTCTATATTATTAACACTTTCATTTGCACATGTACACAAATATTGGAAAATTTGATTACTATTTTATTAAAAAAAAATAAACTCATGCACAGAAATTGAAATTTACAACCAAGAATTTAACTTCTATACAACTTTATTTAGAATCAGCTGCATAAATAAATTATACATATTCCCATGGAATAAATGTTCAAGAAAAGTATTACTTTGATGCATTTTATGATGATATTGTCTCACAAAGTACAATTTCTCTAAAAAATATTTAAATGAAAAAATAGAACCGACTTCAAAACTGCAGCTGGAAATGGCTCTAAAAAGTAAAAAATAATTTTATTCTTTGAGCGCCATAGATACTTATAAACATATATTTTGAAGTCGGTTCAAAATCGAAAATGAAAACTATGTAATAACCATTTTTGGTTTGTATTTTTCATGAAAACCTGTCAAAATTAAGAACGTAAAGGACGCTACACAGATAGGTTGGTTAAGTAAGACTTTATTGATTGTTTTTGAGCACACTTCAAAATATAATATGCTTAAAAGTAGTATATGGTGTTTAAAGAATAAAATTATTTTTTACTTTTTAAAGCAATTTCCAGTTGCTGTTTTAAAGTTGGTTCTATTTTTTATTTAAAATTCTTTATTTCACTCTTTTTAGTGTAAATGTATTTCAGAAATAGTATGTTACCATCACGAAACGTCATATAAATGCCCTATACTTAAAAAAAACTTATCAATGCAACTAAAACCATTTAAATATTAATGGTTCTTAATAATTAATGATTTAAATTAGTAAATTTATATTTCACAGCAATACAAGTTACTCATGATAAAAATCCTATGTCTTCTTTCTTCGGCCATGTTATCTATTACATGGAGACCCTCTCCTCTCCAGACTATATCATTGAAATTTTTAGAAAGAATTAAAGAGTTTCTTAAGTTTTACCCAGAGTTGGCTCAAGTAGTTTTTCCGCCCTAGGCAATATTGACAAGTACCGCTCCCCTCCCCATTGAATAATAAAGATAATAATATAAAATATTATATTAATAAAATGAAAATAATAGTGTTGAGAGCTCAGAAATGAGTAGTGGACTGTATTATGAAATTTTTAAGTATTTTATTAATGCCAAGGGGGCATTGAATTGATAATGGTTCCTTACATAGGCCAAGGGGCCATTACATATATGTGCAGGGCACAGCTGAAATAGTTCTTCGCATAGGCCAAGGGGCCATTACATATATGTGCAGGGCACAGCTGAGGATTACTTCCTCATTCGTTGAGCATCCAATTGCTTCTGCTAGCTTACTCTTACTTGCCGTAAGTGGCACTGTTGTAGGGCGTGACGGGGCACACCGAACAAATAGTAAAGTGCTTAAAATTAAAGTGACTTTCTAGTCAAATTCCAAACTGGGTTCCGTATATCCAAGCACTGGTACACACTTTAAATTATCTTTTTTAGCACTAAAGTAGTGCATTTTATGGCATTGAAACATATAAATATTTTTATAAGATTTTAAATCATGCAATTTGCTGCCTCTAAAATTAACTTAAATTCCGAACTATGTCTTGCATATCCAATCACTGATGCAGACTCCAAATTATTTTTTTTTAACATTGAATCTGTGAACCTTATAGTGCTGAAACAGATACATACTTTTTTAAAAATGTTTCAACTTTGAAATTTGCCGCCCTTAAAATCTGCCGCCTACCCCAAGAGCCGGGCCTGGTTTTACCTTATCTTTGAGAGCTTTGAAAAGCAAAATGTTTTCTTTGCCTGACCTTATCCAATTTTGCACCCCCAGGTATGAAATAATTTTCTTAAATTTAAACTTTCATAAGTCCTTTAATTTCTTTCAAAGCTCTTTTGAATTATGACTGCAGGTAAATCCCACATCTACTAATCTCAACTCTGTGTGATGTGCTCTATGACCTATGACCGCACTGTCCTGCAGCGGAATTCCACTGCTTTGACTTCTAGAATCAAATAGGAAAACATAAGAGAATGGAACACTACTTTTTCTAGGCACTATAGCATGGCCCGTGTGAGCGCCATCTATTGGGGCCATGAATAGAGAAATCACATGAAACTTACATTTTTTGCCCATAACTTATTTTTCAATGAACAAATATGGTCAATCAAAGGTATGTGACCTAAGTTAGCGCAGACCCTAACCATTAAAAATAGAATCATCAAAATCAGTTCACTAGGTGAGATGCTATGAGTGGACAAAAAAAAAAAACATACAGTATGAACTGATAACCGCCTCCTTTTTAAAGTCGGTTAAAAAAATATATTTTTGGACATTTTCGGACAAGTTTGATCACAAGGGCTTTGGGTAGAATAGTAAAAACCATGGTTTCTACTGTAGTGCCCAAAACCTTGCCAACCCTAACCTACTCTCTTTTTTTTTCAATCTTATTTTAAGAAAAGTTAGTAAGGGGCAAAGTTAAAGTAATGAATCACGTTAATGTAAATTTAGATGTTAGTAATATGGTGGATGGCGGTGGCATATTTAAAAACAACAAAATTATAAATATTCTTTTAAAACTATTATTGCCCTGAAACAAACAAAAAAAAAAAACACTTTACATCACTCAAATTATAAACTCATAAAATATAATGCACAATTAGAATTATATTAGAATGATTTAAATTGTAAAATTTTATAAAAAATTAGAATTGAATTTTTTAATTACTGTGTTTTTAAACTGGGCTACATACAAAGTAAAAATGAAAAGCTTAGAAATAAATGGAAGAAAAACAGATAATATTGCAAAAAGCTAAACCATAAAAATTACAGATTATCCCTCCTCAGTTTAAAGAACAGTAACTAGCTGCACTTGCAGCACAAATCAAAGAATTAGTGAAAAAAATCAACTGATATTTCACCTAACTGGAATTTACTAAAAAATTAAATAGAATTTTAAATATCAGTTAAAGGGGGAATGCATACTTATGCAAGCAAATAATTTGATCAATCCTATAACCTAAAAAAGTTCTCTAAAATAAACTTGTCTTTAAGATTTGAAATTTACTTATTTACAACAAGGTTTCGTAAGGGATATACAGTAGCTCCCAAAAGTGTTCATACACTTGGAAAGTTTTTAGTAAAATAAAAATAACGCGAAACTAAATTCGAATATGAAGTCAAATATTTGTTCACATCATTCCTATGTCATTCTAAATACAACCCAGTAGTTTTTTCAAAATATTGACGAATCTTCTTCTTGAAATGAGTGAAAAAACGAAGAGACAGAGAAATAACACGCCACAAAAGTCATCGTACACTCAAATATTTTCGAATAAATTCATGATTAAAATTATCATATGCCATTTTTTCAACATTTTTGCATTGTGTTGACCCTTATAAGTCATTTGGCTTTATTTTTTATTTATTTATTTATTTTTTTTTTTTGTTTATTTATTCCTTAAGATTGTGCTCATCATTTTAAAATGGCTGGTATTCGTGAAAAACAACTAACACCATTCGAAATTTGAATTTTCCTTACAGTAGCTGTAAATTGGTTTGAAATGTCTCTAAACTATTTAATTTATTCCATTGGATAGTAAAGTGCTTGATAAAATGCTTTAAAGAAAAGAATCGGACCGAAAACAAGGGAAGAAAAGGTCAACCGGCTAAGTTGAGAAAGCGTGATCGGAGATTTAAAGTTAAAAAAATTATGAAAATTACACATTTGAGTGTTGTAAAAGTTTCTACATATTTAAATGAAAATTTTTACATTTAATTTTCACCTAAAATTGTTCGCCAAGTTCTCTGGTTAGCTTTATTAAATTGGACCTCTTCCCGCAGAAATTTTCCTGGTTGTGCGAAAAAAAGAAAGCTTACGCTTTTCGTAGCAAAATCAATGATAAATAAGCTCAAAATGTTTTGGAATTATGTCTCACTTACAGATAAAAATGAATTCAACATTTTTGGTAAAATTGTTGTATAATTGTAAATAGAAGAAAAAATTAGGAACTGAATCTTAAAAGACTTAGTTATATCAGTTAATCAGGACGGTAGAGGTGTTCTAGTGTGAAGGTGCATATCAGCATCAGGACTTAGTAGTTTGGAATTTTTTGATAAAATAATGAATCATACTATTCTCTTAAATAGTTTAAAAACCAATTTTGAACTTTTAGCCAAAAATTTGATTATTGGAAAAAACTTTGTTTTTTATCAAGATAACGATAAGAAGCACACAGTTTTCAATGTTTGCATCTAGTGCCGCAAAAATTGCCCAAAAGCTTAGAAAATACTTCCTCAATCTCCAGATTTGAACTTAATGTAACATAATTAGAGATATCTGCAGGCTAGATTACGAGAATACGGCTTTAAGTTGAAAATAGAGCTATAAAAAGTACGACTCGAAGTGTGGTTGAACACTTACTAAAAAATTTCGAAAAAAAAAGAAAAAAAAAGAATGAAATCATTCCCAGACATTCAAAAGGTGTTATTGATACTGCATAACATTCTACTAAATAATAACTTAATAAAAAGTTAGATTATTCAACAATAAATAGACATTTTTTAAGGGTACAAAGACTTTTGTGAGATAAAATTTCCGGCACTTTTGGGTTTTTGAAAAATTAAGTTTTAATATCAAAAAAACTTTTCATGCCAGTTTTGTTAAAAATTGATCATAGATCTTATAATTAAATAACCTATTCCGAAATATTAATTCTGACCAATGGATAGAGGCCTATTTTATTGAAAGTCGTAGGTGTACGAAGACTTTTGAGAGCCAAACTGTATATACAAGATTAACTATTTGTACAAAAGCAAAAAAAAGTATGTTTGGGTTGGCTTATTACATATCAGTATTTTTTTTTTTTTTTTCAAGCAAGCTCATAACAAAATGATCATAATTTTATACTTTTTTTTTCTTTCCATATATACTTGTGGATTATGAATGTGGATTAATGCAATAAATGAAACTTTATCTAATCTAATGCAAAATTTGAAAATATAGGAAGTTGTTAGTTATATATTTTTCCCTCTAGAGGATAGTTGCAATCTTTCTTTTTTATTGGGGGGGGGGGATTATTGAAGCACTTATAACAAGCGATCCAAAAATATAAGCTACATGGGACACATTTCTGCAATCAAGATATTTTTCAACTTAAAAAATATATATAACAAAGTACTTATTTTCTAATGCAGGAATTTTAGCATTTAAATTTATTTAAGAACAATAAAACGTGAGGAAAACTCAGCAAATCTGTTGCAAGAAATGCATATTTTTATTTACCATTTAGAGGGGGTGTGGCACTGTGTCTAGACCGCCATTTTAAGAACAAATCTTAGCATGCGCAAACCATACTACTCATCCAAATAATCCTTTGCAGCAAATCAAAGTATGTATCAGAATTTTTTAGTCCTGAATGTAAGTAAAGCTAAACGAAATAGATGTAAACATCACACCCAATCGGCTGAAGTACACGTACTAAAATTTTCGCGGCTAGGCCTACAGCCAGGTAAAACTCGCGCTACAATGCTAATGTTTAAAAAATGAAATATTTCGACTTACCCGAACACAAGATGGTGAGTATGAAATGCCAGATGGGAAGATAACCTATCCAAGGCTTTGATAAGTGATAAAAAAAAAAGAATAAAATTCGAAAAGTTCAAAGTAAAGCAAATTTCATCTCCAGAACACCCTTGCTACACCTCACACATTTGAAGCTTTGTATGGTTGCCATATTTCTGGCTGACCGTTTTGTCGCCAATATGGGAGTTTAATAAAAATTTCACTGGGAGATAAATGCATGAAGCCAGTTTTGCGCGAAAATTGCATCAGAGTTGGGAGATGCAGGCCGGTCATTGTCATTTCAAAATTTTCCTGGGGGAGTGAGGCAACGCAAAGGACAAATATTCAATTCATTTTATTGGGAAAAAACAGTAAAATGTATGCAATATGTAAAATTTCATTTTGTTAGAAAAATACAAGGGAGTCAATTGACCCCCTTGACCGCTCAAATCGTGGACCTGGTGAAAAGTAATGGATTTAGTAGATTTCTATTAAACTTTTCCCTATTTCAACAATATATTGCACAACATTATGCATTATTGCGCATATTGTGTTAGAGATTCGCCCGACGGGAGGGGGTGTATTGTGCGGTGGGGTTGACTGCGACATTGAAATTTTTAGAAGGAAGAGAGGGGCTCGATTTCATCTTGAGAGGGGGGGTGGAAGAAAATATCCTGGGCTCCCCGCCAGGGAATGATTTACGGCGGAGCATTCGAGGCCCGGGCCACCAAAGGAAAGGGGTCACCAGGGCCTGATTAACGCACGGTCCGGCGGGTCCGCGGACCTGGGCACCACAAATTTAGGGGCACTAAAATAGGCTAAATTAACTTCCATCATTTTTTTTCTGTTCCAGTGAACGTTCCTTTTCAGCTTTGAAAAGAATCAAAAATCATTTGAGAAGCTGCGTTTCTCAAGATAATTTAAGCGTTTTCCTTATTGACCGTTGAAAATTCAGTGCCATCAAAATTAGATTTCGGTGATTTGATCGACACATTTGCCTCTGTTTACGCCAGAAAGAAGCCTTTTTAAAGCTAAATGTCAGAATTAGATTTTTTTTTTTTTTTTTTTTTGCTATTTTTGCAGTGTTAAATTGTTTTTAAACTCATTTTCACTTTAAGGTAAAGCAATTTTAACTATGATTAGTATGGTGACTATCAAGTGTTTGGTATTCAAATCCTAGGTTTCTGTCGTAATGTGTAGGTTTCTAGTATATTAGATTTATAGTAGTAGTGACTTTAAAATTGTGCTGGTTTTCTCATGGGGGGGGGGGGCACCATCTTCTTCTCAGGACCTGGGCACCAGTTTGTCTTGATCGGGCCCTGGGGGTCACCAAATGTTTGTCATCATTTTTTTTTTAGGGACCAGTGTTAGGAGCCTCGCTATTGAACCAAATTAAGTGTCCTTAGCGTACTCTCACTTCTGATAGAAAATTATCTTCATTAGCTCTATTATCAATAGAAGGAAGTTTGACCGCAAGGGGACATTATAGATGAATTAACTACAAGAAAACAAAGGGGAAAATATATAAAGAATCATTGATGCGCAGAAAGCACATTATGATTTACCTTACCATTTGTATCATAGTTTTTCCATCTGCGACTGTAAAAAAATTTCTAACATGAAAACCATGAATTTATTTTAGATTTATATTAAATGATATCTTTATAAAACATCTTAATTATTAACTTTTTTCGTATGAAATCGATATTTTAAAGTTTTCTTTCTATCAAAATAATATTCAACACTTATCCATCATTTTTTTTTTGTGTGGGGGGGGAGAAGGGCAACATATTTGTCCAGTGCCCCGGGGCACCCAGGTGTGTAAATCGGTCCCTGCTCCCCGCGGGGCCGTAGCTAGAATTAGAATATGAACATGTTCAGGGTTGACTTTGGCCAAAAACATTTATGGGAAGCAGGGGCGGACTGGGTCCCGCAAGAGAGCGCCAAACTTGGTCTCCAAAGGGCGCAAAAAAAAGTGGGGGGGGGGGGGGGGGAAATAAATGAATAGCAATAAATAAATTAATTAATAAAAGTTAACAAAAGAAAAGAAACGATGAAAACAGAGGTTTACGGGTTTAAAGAAAAGAAAAAAAAAAGAGAAATGAAGACGCACAGGCTTGTTAGCGCAAAAAAAGGGAAGTTGCACCAAAAAATAAAAATAATACAATTTCTTTTTTAAAAAAATTTTCTTTTTTTGGTTAAAAAAAAAAAAGGTGTTCAGACTTGAGGGCGCATAGGCGGAAGGGCGCATCGGCCCACGGGCCGATGGGCCGGCGGGCCATGAAAAAATTCCCATCCACCCCCCCCCCCCCCCATTTCAATGGCGCAGTCTACGCCACGATCCACCCCCTAAATAGGCACCCCTGCGTATAGCAATATTGAGTTTTAGTATGTGATCAATATTCCAAAAATTAGCTAAAATTGCAAATTATTTCAAACATAACTTAATATCATTTTAACCTGATTTCTAGAAATTAAATACGCCTCGCTCATCTAAAGAAACAGATGAGTAAAAAATAAATAAACGAACAAATAAAATAGCAGCAACCTTTAAACAAAACATCTAATATATAATTTTCTCTTTAAAAAAGAAAAAAAAAACTTGGAGCGCTTTCAAAAAGAATTTAAAATGTTGTGGTCATCACGAAACTTTCTTCTATATCTTTCTTATAATTCTGATCCCGTCCCATGCTTGAAGAGGAAGTAATATTCCCAACAAAAACAAAATTACTAGTGCCAAGACTTGACGACCATCCCAATTCCCGATTTATCTCAAAAGCAAAGCAAAAAATGAAAATTAAAAATTATTTTAATTCGCAACTCCAGCGCTCGAATACGCTACCCAAGGGCGTATATAAGAGAGGGGCTGAGGAGACCCGGGACCCCACCAAAATCTGGATTTTTTTTTTTTTTTTTTTTTTGCTGAAGGTAGTTATTTTTGGTTTTAGTTGTTTACAAATAATTTCCAAACTTTTAGCTACAAAAAAAAAAAAGAATAAGTAATTATATGATAGTAATAATAAAAACTATTAAAAATTAGATCAGAGATTTCCGAACTGGGTGCTGCAGGAAGAATTGAGTGGTACCGCGAAGGGACCATAGTAACAATAATTTATATATAAAACCAGACTAGGATGATGTGAGAAAATTCTAATTCTTCAAAGGGTGCCGCGAATCATTAAAGTTTGGGAACCCTGCTTTAGCTGGGCTGGTACTAGGCAATGATGTTCAGAAGGGGTCAGGGGATCCGTACCCCTTACTCAAGAAAAGAACGTGTCTTGGGAAAGCGAGGTTATTTCAACAAAAAGAAAAGCAAATTATTGTTTGGGGGAAAATATCAATTCTTCCAAAAAAAAAACTTTAAATTTAGTTTTTTTTTTTTTTTTTACAGATACACAGCTTATTGCTTAGCAAGTTAAGTTCCCCTCTCTTTCTCCCCCCCCCCCCGCTTTTTTTTTCTCTTTTTAGTCTGTCTGAAAAGAAGGGTCTTTAAAATGTTTTTCTCTTTTACTCGCGTCCCCTGCAAAAAATTTTTAGTTGTTCGGTTGGAGTAATGATAGAAATTAATGTCCTAAGGACACAGTTATTTAGTCATTTTTCAGATGTCAATTGAAAAACATTTCCGGAGGAGGGTCTCCGAACCAACACCCCTTCACTGAGGACATTAAGGTTACTACCAAAAATAGTGTGAAATTGTGCCTTTAAGATTTCAATTTTGAAAAGTTTCCGGAAGAAAAGATTCCTGAAACCTCGCCTTTCCTCTAAACGTCTCCAAAGATGACCTGAAATTGCGTTTTACAATTCAGAGGAGGATTCTCGAATTCTTCCTTTCCAAAGATACCTAATGTTGGGGTGAAAGTTTGAATTGCTTTTGAAAAGAACCTTAAAATAAAAAAAATTAAAAAGTTACTGACTATTTATCAGATTATTTCGTCCAACTCCTCATGTTTCTTTCACACCCCCCCCTCGCCCCATTTTTATTTATTTCTTCTTTTTCCTAGTCGGTCTAAAAATAGGAAAGTCTTCAACATGCTACACTTTGCAAGCCCCCTCCACCCTCTAAAACCATTAAAGAGCTTCTCAAACCTCGTTTTCAGGGCTTCAGTATCAAAAATTGTTCAGGGGACAATACCAAACCCCTTGCCTTATGAAAGCACCGAGAATCGTTTAAGATTGCTTTTATGGACCTTTAATTTTGAAAAATGACCGAACCACTATAACGTTACCAAATATGGTCCACAGTCACGGTTTTAAAACTTCAATTGCGAAACAATTTCGGACGGACGGTCCGACTACCCCCGTATCAAATCTGAAAGCGAAAAAAACTACAGTTTCGAAAAATTTAAGGTGGAGAACGTTAAAAATCCATCACCTAGTATCACTGAATATCTCTTTAAAACTTCGTTTTTTAGGACTTTAATTTCAAAATAGTTTTTGGAGAGAACCCCAGAACCGCCCTGACCGTAACATCAATGAAGTTATTCCGAAACTGCGTTTTTAGAACTACGATTTCGAAAAATTGGGGCAAAGAGGTGATGGATTTTGCTCTATTTTTTAAAAAAATCAATCGAGGGCAACTTCAAAAAGCCCCATTCCTATCATTACACTAACGTTAACAAATATAGCCTATAATGGCGTTTTAAAGATTTCAATTTCTAAAAATTTCCGCAGAAGGCCCCCCAAATTTTTCCTCCCCGTAGTATCGCTAAAAACCATCTAAAACTGCATTCTTAGGACTATAATTCTAAAAACAATTCCGGGGGAGAACCCCCGGACCATCCTCCGCCCCCTACCTACCAAAAGTGAGAAATTTTTTAAAGAGTTCTCTCCTAAAACTATTTTTTGTTTGCGCCAATGGGTGACAGTATGTCTTTGCTTCACCTCGAAAAAAGAAGATCAGGGTACCGTCAAAACTTTTCAAATCAAGAGAAATATATATTTTTTCTGTACATGTTCTTCATTAAGAGCGTTTTCTAAAAAAATTTGTTTGAAGCAACTTCGTCTCTATATGTTTGGAATTTATATTTACCTTGAATTTCCCCGTAGGCGATAATGTTAAGTTTTTTTGAACTGTTCAAAGTTGAACGAAAAATCGTTCAAATCAAAAAATGAAATATGAGAATGAAGTTTCCTTGCCGAGATCTTTCGAACAAAAAAATTTGTTCGAATCGGACAATTCACTCAAAAGTTATAAGGTGGGGGGGGGGAGGCAGACAGACCGACAGATAAACATTTTTCCCTATCTCAATACCCTAGTTTCTAATTTTCCGATATTTATTTAATTACTTTATTTATTTTTGACTTTTTTTTCGTGATAGTTTTAGGATGTATTAAGCTTTCTTTCACGTTTTTTTTTCCTTCTTTCTTTGATTTTTACTGGGAAAGTAGGCTAAGAAAGAAAGAAAAACAAATAAATAAAAATAAAAAGTAGTAAAAAAACTGAAACTTTTTTTTTCCTTCTCTCTCTCTCTCTCTCTCTCTCTCTCTTTTTTTTTTTTTTTTTTTTGTGAAGAACATACGAGTCCTGGCTTTTTTAATTGTCTGCAGCCGTGCACAGAAACAATTTTGTGGGCTCTTGTTTCCCCTATTTCTGGTTTTTGAACTTATTTGATATCTTGGTTTAAAGGAATAATTTATAATTGCAATAATAACTACAAAAAAAAAAAACTATATTTTTCATCTCCATAATCCAACGCGATGAAAGCAATACAGCGGCGGATATAGAGGGGGCCATGGTCCCTTCTAAAACCGTGTGATTGCAACAATTTTTTAAGAAGAACAAAAAAGAGCATACATTGAAAAGATAACAGAATTTAACACAAGCGTTTTACTTTAAAAGAAATTCAGGTCTTGACCGGGAGAGAAATTATGTTCCTCTCCTTGAAGCAGAACTATCATTTTCAAAATTTTGCTCCATCGTTTACATCATTTCTTGATTCCAACTTAAGACACTTGGACGATCTCTAAATGCCGCTGCAATCAGAGTACACCCATTGCTCACGAGACCAAAGAGATCCTAAATTTGCGATTTGCGTTTTTAACTTTTCTGTAGGTGAACCCCCCTTTACCTTGCTCTTACACAAATGCCACGAAAGATAGTTAAACATTGCATTTTAGAACTTCAATTTGGAAAAATTTCCAACGGAGATTAGCTTATCCAGCCCTTATCCCTCTTTCCTAAAAGCGGCTTAACTGGCCTTTTTTCGGGCTTCAATTAAAAACAATTTCCGATATCATCCCCCCCCCCCCCGGTTAATATCGTGATGATAGCTTTAAAGTGTTTTATTTTTTTTTTACAGAGAGCTCACGAATCTTCCATCCCTTTCTCTAATACGTCCGAGAATAACTTCAATTGGATTTTTAGAGCCTCAATGCCAAATTTTTTCCAAAAAAGGGAGACAGTCCAAGCACCGTCACTCCTTCTTTAATGTCAGAAGACATTGCATAAAGATTCATTTTTAGGTTCGACAGCAGAAGAGTTAGAAGAGCACGATTTTTTTTTTTTTTTTTTTTTGGCCATGGCTTGGTGTTTATGGGCTATGTCTGCTGTAATTTAATGATTGGTACATAAAGACCCACGTGACCCATTGCGACGTGACCAATGAATTTCATGAAAGATCATTTATTGAAGGAACGTAATCCAGGAAATAAATATCGTTTGCTTGTTTTGATTTTGTATTAAAGGGGAAGTTTTTTTTTTTTTTTTTTTTTTCAATAGCTGCACTTTCGCAATTCTTTTGCATTTCTCGAAAAATGCGACCATAGCAAAAACCCAGTAGTTTCATCTATTTAGATACCTTTCAGTGCTCGCTATAAATTAGAAAAGAAATATGGCTTGGAACTTCAGAAGCTCTTATGTTTATGCTTTAGATCGTTCTATACCTAATTTCAGTGATGTTCCCTCCAATTTTTCTGAGGGTATACTCCCAATAATCCACTATGCACAATATGTGTATGTGATCATATACATAATATGTCTAAAAAATGTTTAAGAGCGTACGGCGTACTCCCTACCTATGGGAAAACACTGCCTGATTTTGACCTGCTTACGTTTGCATGGATTCTTGAACGATTACCTACAAAATGTACATTTGACTAAATATTTTTGATAAAATATTATATTCAATCAAAAGCAATCACTTGTTTATTTTCCAACGTCCTGTAAGATAAATTTTGGCCAAACATCACTTTTTTATTTATCTTGCACATCTTCCGAAACTCGAATCCTTTTTTCATTAAATGTCATAAATCTTCACAAATTGGTCATAAAAATAAACCCTGCGTCGTTGTAGTAAAAATGAACAATAGATGATGTAAAATACACTCTTCTTTATGAGTTTCTTTGCAGTTTGAAAGTTTCACGTTAATAGACCCTCCAATAAATTTTCTAGCAAAGTCGTGCATTGCTCTGCCAACAACTTTCCCGGAAGTTAGCGCTATTCGCTCTTCCTATGGTAAAGAAAAAGTGCATTGTGTGTTGCATAGAAGTGATTCTTAACTTTTTTTTTTCGTATGTTTTTTGTATAATTTTAAAATATGTTAATATTGAGCAAAGAATAAAAAGAACTTTGATTAATTCATTAATAACAATGGTTAACAGAGCCGGCGTTCTCTATAATAGGGGCTAGGTGAAACTCTTTAGGGCCCTATATTTTATGCAAAGCAAAAAAAAAAAAAAGTTACAAACACGAACATACAGGGTGTTCCATTTTGACCTGCAAGACATTTATTTTCGCAACCGTTAGTTCCAGATGTTCCAATTGCAAAAATGTTTAAAATCAGATGCAGAGTTAAGATACTGAAAGCTTGAAGCAAAAATTAAAATGAGTCAAAAAATACAAAATTTAACTTTTTATACGGGCCCTAGGTCCCCTTACTAATATTTAGAGAAATAATCTCCATTGAAAACTACTTCTAACACAAAAAACATGACATTTGTATACATGTGTATACAAATATACTTTGAAAATATATCAAATATACTTTGAATTGGAATACCTCATGTACAATTCAAATACACATTTGTATTGTACATGAGATATCCCAGGTCAAAGTTTTAAGGGACCATACAGAAAATGAGATTGGAAGTAATGGCCCTTTCAGAAGAATGACAGGTCGTCAAAATAAGAAAAACGAGGTACTTATATTTTTCATTACTATTCAAAAATAAATGCAAATGTTCTGCCGTAATACGCAAAAACACAAGACAAAATCTCGAATAATTTGAAAAATCACACTATGCACACATGTAATTTTATACTTTTTAACCGCTATATTTTCCCCCAAAAGGAGTTATTGACTGCGAGTATAAGAAAAGTGGTGTAAGTCCCAAAACGCTGCGTTTAATATCTCGGTGAATATTGGTCGTACTAATTTAAATCTTTTCTGTTGGAGTTATTAAATGCAAATGTTATGCTGTGATATGCAAAAACGCACTACAAAACCTCGAACAATTGGAAAAACCACATTTAATGCAGTATGTACACATATAATTTTAAATATGGAAGCCGCTTTATTTTCCCCCAAAAGGTGTTATTGACGGCGAGTGAAAAGTGGTGTAAGTCACAAAACGCTGCTCTTCATATCTCGGTGAAAATTGGTCGTACTAATTTCAAACTTTTTGTGTAGGTTTTTTTTTTTTTTTTCAATGGAGATTACTTTCCTAAATATATGTTAGAGTACCTGGGGTTCGTATAAAAAGTTGAATTTTGTATTTTTTTACTCATTTTTATTTTTACTTCAAACTTTCAATATCTTAACTCTGCATCTGATTTTGAACATTTTTGCAATTGAAAGTATACATCTAGGACTCAACGGTTGCGAAAACAAAGGTCTTGTAGGTTAAAACGGAACATCCTGTATATTACTAATCCATGATAATAAAATGCGTGATTTTGTTTTGGTTAAAATATTAATTACTTCAGAAAAATTACATTTTTTTTTCTTTTTTTTTTATAATGCTTATTAAGCGTTGTGTTGTGTGCACACTTGCTTCACTGAAAGATAGTTCTTTGTTAATTTTAATTTGCTGAAAAGAGCACTCAGAACTGGCCGTAATAACTGGTAACTTAAAAGTGTTAACAGTTAAGACATTCAGAAATTGCTCATTATATTTACTATTTAGCAATATGTCTAGGCAGGGCTTGATTTAGCAATATGTCTAGGCAGGGCTTGATTTACCAATAAGCTAATGAGGCCCAGCAAAGAGGCTTGCTACACCAGCCTCCCCCTCCCCCTCCCAATCATAGACTATGTAGAGAATTGTAATAAAATATGTTTTTATTTTTTTTTATTTTTATGATGTTTAAAACCCAGAGTGATGTATAAAATGCAAGGGGCACTAAGGAAGGAACTTTTTTCTGACCGTTTGAAAATTTCCTAATACACATTATTTGTTTGCTTATGATGTCTGGCAACTTTTTGTATTAATATTTTTTATTTAAATTAGATACTTTTTTTTTTGTTAGTATTTTTTTAAGAGTGTCCAAACTGGGTCAAACCTCCCCATTTGAGGAGGGATTGACCCATCATTTGGGAGGTTTGACCCAGATATTAAAAGTTGAAAAAATGATGCTGAAATAATTTCATGGTTTTAGAGATGTTGTTAGAAGGTGGCTGGAATAATTACATCTAATGAAGTATCGTAAATTGTTAAATGAATTTTATTTGAATCAGTGGAGATTATGATTTCTAGGAATGTCACACTCAAATTTGATTTTTAAAGCAACTCTTTCTGTGCCATGGGAGCCATATAGAGGGGGAGGGGGGGAGTGGAGGCTTAAGCACCTTTAGAAATTAGAACTTTCTTACTTTGTGTACTTTTTTCTTCGTATGAATGTCAAAACATTTCTTCTGCAACCATTAATGAATAAGTTATTAAAAATGTCAAATTTTAATAACTCTAATCCTACTAAAATCGGTTTCCCCGGGGAAATTATGTTGCTAAACCATGGGGGAAATATCTGACCCCCCCCCCCCTATAAATTTCGCATGTGGGCGCCCATGTTCTATGCCTCTACTGATCATAGGATGATGGAGCTTAATGACATCTATTTTGGACACTGTTCTAACATCTTTTTCAGGACGCACAAAACTGGAGCTACGTGCAACAGATCTTCTACGAAAATTTATTGAAAATTAATGTTCATTAGCTTTCATCAAGTGACCAAAAAAATGTAAAAAAGTCTAGTTGGTTAAACATTTACAAAAAATCTCCAATCTAAGTTGTTTGGAAGTCTTTGAAACAATCATGGAAATCATTTAAGATGTGAAATTATATTCTTTCAGATTCATTAACTAAACTGTAAAAATATTTAGAAACTTTTTTTTATGTAACAGAAATGTTCCTGGAAAAAACAGAATCCTCTAGTCAACAGCAGTTATTTGATGATATATCCAAAAAGCTTTATCAGAAAAGTGTTTAACGCATGGGCAATATGAGAAGGCGAAAAGTTAAACTTCCTCCGCTTTAAATTATTTAAATTTGTATGAACTTCGGTAGCAAATAGCTTCACATGTACCATTTTGGAAGATCTTTTGTTTTTCTTTTATGACTCTCAACTTTTAGTAATAGCAAAAGCGACAGGAGGGCTTTATGTAAAAAAAATGGAAAGAAAGGGGGGGGGGACCCCACAATTTTGTATTTTGTACACGATGATTAAAGTATTCGATTTATTTATTTTTTTTTTTTTTACTTTTTTGCATTAAATATTTATTTTTTTGAGTTACAGTGTACCTGTTTCACCACTTGATTGCATAAATTAAATAAAAATATCGTCTCATGCATCAATTCTACACCTTCCATTATAAGAAACTTGATTTGAAGCTAACAAGTAACCCTACTCCGATTTGAATGAAACTTTGTACATCGATAGAACACTTAAAAAAGATTGAACCTGTTGTTTTTTTTTCCGTCGGCAACGAACACCTTTAACGGTGAAATTTATCCCTAAATTTGATTTTTTACCCTTCTTTGGGATAAACTGACTAGTAACCCTGCTCAAGTGTCAATACCGATCGGAATAAAACTTTGTGCACATCGACAGAACACTTAAAAATATTGAACACGTGTTTTTTTTTTTTTTTAAATCGGCAGTAAACATTTTTAACGGGATGAAATTTACCGCTAAATATTGGGTTATTCCCAGGGGGCCCACAGGGGAGGGGGGATTGTGGCACAAGTTTTGCCATCAAAATTTAAGGGGGGAGGGTAATTTATTTAAATTCATTTATTATTTAAATTCATTTATTGATTTATTTTTACTGAAAATTATTTGTTCTATTACTCTGTTTATATTTCATTTCATTTATTTATTTAGTTTGTGTGTGTATGTGTGTGTGTTTATATGTTATTGACGTAGCACAGACTTTTTCTAATAAAATAATAATAATAGTAATTAAAAATAAACAAATAAATAAATAATATTTTTAAAAATAAATAATATAAAAAAGAGATAAAAAATAAAAAAGGGAAGGAAGGTTGAGAAAAATCGCGAGTGGTGTGGGGAATTTCCGCCATTGAACTTGGGGGGGGGGGGGCACCCGTGGATATTGGAGTACACTGACAAGTAACCTTATCCAAGTGTAAATCACTGATTGTAATAAAACTTTGCACATCGATAGAACACTTTAAAATATTGAAACCTTGTTTCTTTTATCGCAAACAACAAACAAATTTTCCGGGGTAAAATTTACCCATATATGTTGGATAATTGGAGGGTACAATATACTATTCCTTTAGTTTAAATTTGAACTACAAAATTCAAATATTGATTGAAAATTTGAAAAATCTAAACTAAAGTTGACGGATTATATATTTTTATTTTTATATTTAAAGTTTCAGGATTTTTCTGAAAATTCTATTGGGTAAACCATCATTCGCAATACTACCCCGTTATGGTGAATGACCCTAAAACTTAAATCTTTCGTAAGAAGGTCATGTTATACATCAATAAGCAGCTCTATTTCTTAGCGTTACAATATTGTTTCAATTTTTTTCTATTGTAAGTACGAGAAAAGTTAGAAATTTGTAAGAACACTTTTTATTTATTTTTTTCGCACATTTTAAGTTTTTTACTGACTTATATTTCGAACAATTTTCAAAATAAAAATCTAAAAATTGGCAGGTTTATTTATCTTGTCATATGTGTTCTTCATAACAAATTTTATTGAAATCGGAAATGGTGAGGTCAAGAAGGTGATTATTCTGACATAGCAATTAGCCGTTCGCCGGGGTAAGATAGCGAAGGATGGTTTACCCTTATAAACAATATTTTCGAAAAATCCCGGAACATGACAAATTTAGCTAGTTTTTTTTTTTTTTTTTCAAATTACCACTCATTGTTTGAATTTTTATAATTTAAAGAAAATAATATATTGTGCTACTTTCTAATTCCCAATTATCCAATATTTAGGGGTAAATTTCACCCCGTTAAAGGTGTTTGTTGCCTATAAAAAAAAAAAAAAAAACGCGGGTTCAATATTTTTAAGTGTTCTATCGATGGGCTAAGCTTTATTCCAATCGGTGATTCACACTTGGCTGGGGTTACTTGTTGACTTAGACATGTTTGCAGTCTTTGCTAATTTAGAAAATAATGATTTTATACTAGAAAGTGATGTTGTTGGTTTTCGGGAAAGTCGGCTTGTTTAGTTCTGGACGGAACATTTTTGTTAAAATTAGGAGTTTAAAAAATGTCAAAAATCAAGCGATAAATAAAACTGCAAGTGATGATTGTATTAGTTTTGCATTAACTTCTTCGCTCAACGCAAACGAAAAGGAAAAAAAGAAAAATAACTCAAAAATTCTAAGCATTTGTTTTCGCTATCCACTCTTTCCCATATCCCCTACAGACCTTGGAGATATCACTGCGCAATTTTTGACTGTAAATCATGGAAAAATGATTCACTTTATTGTTTCTTCTCGACATGTAACAACTACAACTGCAGAAAAATTCCTCTTTTTCTTTGAAAAATTGGTGATGCTATTTTTTGAATACTTTTTATTTCCTTTGAATTGTAGAATAAAAAAAATGAGATTTGTCGTCATTTTTGAAAAAATACTATTGCTACTTGCTACTACAGCAATAAATACTATTCTGTTTCCATTTCAAAACTCTTTTTGCAAAAATAATAACTTTTTTACGAAGCACTAGCGCCTGCTCGTCGTATGATTTTCCAATTTACGGTGATATTGCTTGTATAGAAGTCAAACTTGGACTCCTTTTTTATCCAGAGCTGTGGAGTCGGAGTCGGGCTGGTTTTGGTGTAAAGAGTCTGCAAAAGAGTCGCCAAAAAAAAAAAAAAACAGTCTTTGACTCCGACTCAAGGTTTGAATAAAGAAAACTTTCACGGAGGTGTGATTGATTTGTAATCTGCGCACACGAACCTCCTCCACCTAACATCATGCACGGTCGTTTGAAATTCTGTTATTTATTTATTTATTTTGGAACTTCAATTTCTAAAGATTTTCAGAGGAGTACTCTGAACCCCACCCCTTACCCCAAAGTCAGCAAAGGTGTCCTACAATTACGTTTCTTAGAATTCAATTTCGAAAATTGTTCAGAGGAGAGCCCTAAAACCCTCTCAAATGTCATCTAATGATCGTCTCAAATTGAGTTTCTGGAATTTCAATTTCGAAAAAAAATCTCGCAAAAATGTACGATGCCTATCCCAAAAGAAAAAGGAGACGAGCCACAATTGCGTTCGCAAGACTACAACTCTGGAAAAATTCCGGGGAAGAGCCCTCTTTCTCAATATCATCGAAGATCCGGCCCGTCATGGAGAGGGGTTAACCCCCTCTATCCCTGCATGGTTCTTGAAAATTAATGAATTTACATGTATGTGTGGGTGTGGTTTTTGCTATTTTTTGGCACAATTTATACTGACTAAAAATATACTCATTGGGGGTCATTCATTTGTTAAAACTATTTTTAACGTATCGGCGCTGTGTGGCGGCAGGGGGGGGGGGTGAAAAGGAAGGTTCCATAGGTATTTCATTTTTTAACCTTTCATTTGCCCCGGCGTGCCCACCAAGGGGGTGGGTGGATGGAAAGGGGTCATGGCGCAGACTGCGCCATTGAAATTTGTAGGGGGTTGTTTTGAGGGGTATTTTTCTCATTTTGGGGGGAGGGAGGGTCTTTGCGATATTTAGGGGTGTGCTCTTGCTTTTAGGGGGGGGGGGGGCATCCTCGCGTTTGCAGGGTCCGATCAAGCCAAAGTTTTGCCCAGTCCTGGTAAAATTTGGTGCCCAGGCCCGCAGAGGCGTAGGAACTTTGTAGAAGTAGGGGGAGCTGGGACACAGTATAAGAAGTGTCTGGAATCTAAGGGGCAGAAGCAGAGGCGCAACCAGAAAATAATTTGGGGGGGGGGGGGGGGGGGTAGCGGGGGGAGGGAGGCTTTTAAACGTTTTTCCCCATAAAAAATTGGCTTCGAAGCTTCAATCTCTTATTGAATATTGTATATATACAATTGTTTATGGAGAGAAGGAGGTGATTAAACTTCTGGTTTTGAAAAGGAGTCGGTTAGTACTCGAAGATGAGCACGTAGAAATACAGGTTTTGGGGTCTCTCCCGGAACATTTTCAAAATTCTTGTTCTAAAATCGAACTTATAGGTGATCTTTGATAATGTTAAGGGGAGAAAAGGTTCGAATACCCTCCCTGAAAATTTTTCGAAATTAATGTCTTAAAACGCGATTATATACCATATTTGTTGCCTTTAATGAAAATATGACTCGAAGGATTGTCCTCGATCGATTTTTCGAACGATTTACATCTCCGTCCCAATATTTCGAATTGGAAGTCCTAAAAACGTAATTGTAGACAACCTTCAATGATGGCAGGGGAAAAGGCTGTACTAGGGCTCTACTCTGGAATTTTTTCAAAATTGAAGTCCTAATAGAGAGCGTTTTTCAATGAAGTAATCAGAAAAGGTTCAGAGGTTTCTTCTTCTTAATTTTTTCAAAATTGTAGTTGCTGAAAAACGCAACTCTGGATCATATTTGTTGACGTTAGGGGTCCAGAAATTTCTTTGAAATTGAAGTCCCAAAAACGGAAAATTACATAATCTCCCATGTTGTTGGAGGGCAAGGCATTCAAAGGACTCTCTTCCGGAAATTTTCAGGGAATTGAGCCTTGAAAACAAAATTTGAGGCGCTCTGTAATAATTTTGGAGGAAAGGGGAGATTTCGACAGCGTAGCATTTAGAAGACTTTCTTATTTTCTGAGAACTAAAAAAGGGGAATAGATGAAACAGGAGGGGGGAAAAACAGAACGTTAGATATGTGTTAAAATGAATTGTTCACTATATATTATATTGTTCAGATAAATTTTTAGTTTAAAGTCTTTGAGTCTTTGATAGAAACTATAAAATATTGTTGGCATTTTTTTTTTTTTTTGCAATAATAGATGAACGGTACCAATTTTGGCATAAAAATAAATCTGCAAGTGATGAAAAAAATCGTAATTTTGGGAAAGCAAAAAAAAAAAAATTAATTTGAATTTTGACATCTGGAATTCAAATTATGTTTTTCGCAATCACGAGTGTGTGTGTGTATGTAGGCGTGTGTGTTTGTGTCTGTGTGCAGGCATGAGTGTGTGGTAGTTGTGTTTAGGTGTGTGTGTATATGTCCGTATGTATGCGTGTGTGTGTATGTGTGTAGGTGTTTGTATGTGTGTGTATGTGTTTGTTTGTACGTGCGTGTATGTATGCGTGTAAGTGTAGGATGTTGACGCTACCTGGAGATGGTTTTCGTTAGAGGAGCAGCATCGTGAGGCCGGTCGACGGTGGGTGCTGCAGAGGGTGCTGGCGGGAAAATAAAATGATAGCACATCAAAACAGTCAAATGAAAGCAATAAGCAATCGTGACTGCCCAAAAAACAAGAATAACTGTAACTTCGTAAAATATAATCTGAGGGGTCAGATAACTTAAAATGAGATAGGGTGGCAAAGTGTTCGTACACCTTGAAATTTTGTAGTAAAATCAAAATAACGCGAAACTGAATTCGAATATGAAATCCATTTTTTTCACACCATTCCTATGCCATTCTGAATAAAACCCTATAGTTTTTTTTTTTTCAAAATATTGCCAGATTTTATGTTTGAAATTTGTCAAAAGACGAATGGTCAGAGAAAAAAATACGCCACAAAAGTCATCGCTCACTGAAATATTTTCGAATAAATTCATGATTAAAATTATCATAAGTTGTTTTTTTATTATTTTTGCATTGTGATGACACACTGTAAAGTCATTTGGCTTTAATTTTTTGTTTATTTATGCCCTAATATTCTGCTTATTATTTTAAAATGGCAGCTATGCGCATAAACCAAAAACACAATTCAAAATTTGATGTTTTTTCTCTCTCAGTAGCCGTAAATTGGCTTGAAATGTTAGATTAGTTAAGATTAGTTAATTTACACCATTCTATAGTGAAGTGCTTGATAAAATGCTTTAAAGACAAGAATCGGATCGAAAACAAGGTAAGAAAATGTCAAATGCAAAGTTAACAAAGCGTGATCGGAGATTTACAGTTAAAAAAATAATGAAAAATATACCTTTGAGTGATGAAAAAAATTTCTGCAGAATTGAATGAAACATTTTCGTTTAATTAACCGACTTCAAAAAGGAGGTGGTTTTCATACTGTATGTATGTTTTTTTTTTTTTTTTTTGTCCACTCACAGCGTCTCACCTAATGAACCGATTTTGATGATTCTTTTTTTAATGGATAGGGGATGGCTCAACTTAGGTCCCATTACTTTGTTTGGCCATATTTGTTCTTTAGAAAAAAAGTTATGGTCAAAAAACAGTAATTTTCATGCAATTTTCCTATTAAATGATTAAATATAAAACCCATTGTTACAAAAGTTTGATGCCATGCAACAGTAAAATTAATAGTAATTGTAATGATAATTTTGAATGAAGGCTTCTTTGAAGTAAGCATCAAGTTTCTTCAGTGTCATTGTTCTATAGTGGGGGGTAAATCTAACGTGGAAGCGAGGTAATGCAGTGATTAGGATTTGCTTAGCCTTCATAATGCTCCTAGTTTGGGTTTGCCTCAACTATAGTAGTATTTTTATCGTTATAATCTATGCCAATAGCAGATGATCTGGGCTCAGTAAGGAAATACAGGATTGTATCAAAAGCAACTTGTATTCTGTAAAGTGTAAATTACTTAGGGAAAACGTAAAATTTAAATGGTCATAATTAAATTAACACACAAATGAATTCCAGGGAGGAACAAAGATAAATTTTTAGTGTCGATCGCTTAAAGTTAAATGCTTTTTTATTTTTATTTTTATTTATTTTTTATTAAGTATGGAGCATTTTTATGAAAAAAATAAGGTGAAGTATTGTTATGATAAAAACTTAACATTTCTGAAACACATTTGAACTAAAAAGAATAAAATAAAAAAATTTTGAAAAAAAAAAAAAAAATAGAACCGACTTCAAAATTGCTCTAAAAAGTGAAAAATAATTTTATTCTTTAGACACCATCGATAATACTTTTAAACATAATTTTTGAAGTTGGCGCAAAAACGATAGATAAAATCATTCACAGCCATAACTCAACTACAACTATAAATTTAACCAGGCCCAAGTTCTTCACTGAACGAAGCATGGTTACACTGGATTTTACTTTTTGTTTTTGCGCCAACTTCAAAAACTATGTTTAAAAGTATTATCGATGGTGTCTAAAGAATAAAATTATTTTTCACTTTTTAGAGCAATTTTGAAGTCGGTTCTATTTTTTTTTCAAAATGTTTTTATTTTCCCCTAAAATTATTCGCCAAGTTCTCTGATTACCTGGATTAAAGGGGACCTCTTCCTGCAGAAATTTTCTTGTTCGTGCGAAAAACAGAAAGTTTACGTTTTCCGCCGTAAAATCAATGATAAATAAGCTCAAAACATTTTGGAACAACGTCCTACATTAAAATAAAAATAAATTCAACATTTTGGGTTAAATTGTTGCATAATTGTAAATAGAAAAAAAAAATGAGAAATTATATCTAAAGAACTTAGTTGGGATCAGTTAATCAGGACGGTGAAGGTGTTCTTGTGTGAGGGTGCAGGACTTGGAAGTTTGAAATTTTTCGATGAATCATGCTGTTCAATGAAATATTTTTAAAAGCAATTTTAAATTATTAGCCCAAAATTTGGCAATCGGAAACAACTTCGTTTTTTTAATCCATGGAACGATAAGAAGCACACGTTTGCGTTTGGTGCCTCAAATATTGTCATTAAGCTTAGAAATATCTCCTCAATCGCCCAGATTTAAAGTTAATAGAACATATTTGGAGATATCTGGTGGATATATTACGAAAATACACTACTGAAACGGAAAACGAATTAGAAACAGTAAGACTCGAAGTGCGGCTGAACACTTACTCAGAAATTGTTCAAAAAAAAAAAAAAAAAAACAATGAAATCTATTCCCAGACGTTTAAAAGCTGTTGCTGATACTGCATGATATTCTACTAAATAATAACTTAGTAAAAAGTTAGATTATTTATTAGTTTTTTGACATTTTTTCAAAGTGTGTCAAGACTTTTGTGAGATCAAGTTTCTGGCACTTTTTGATTATTGTTTTTTTAAAAATCAAGTTTTATTATGTTATTAACAATTTTCATGTAGTTTTGTTGAAAAATAAATCATAGATCTTATAATTAAATACCCGTACCAAAATATTAATTTTAACGAATCGATAATGGTGTATTTCATTGAAAATCGTAAGTGTAGGAATACTTTTGGGAGCCACTGTAAGTTTTTGGGAAGTTGAAATTATTTGAACAAGTTTAACATTATTTGAACAAGTACAAACAACCTTAGTAACCTTTTTTCAGTCAAGTCTGGAGCACCTTCCATGTTATTCATATTTAAATGCCAAACTGGCTCATCATTATCCCTTTTTGTGATCATTGGACTGATGGCGAATCCAGGGGGGGGGGGGGGGGCTATGAGGCTGCAGCCACCCCCATACCAGAAATAAATTATTTCACCCTCTGTCTATGCATCTTAATGTTAAAATATATATATATATAATTTCCTACATCCATTCTATCTTTATCAATTAATTTGTTTTCGCTCTTCTTAAGGTTGATACACAAATTTGCGATAGTAACAGGAGTGTTAGTTTTCCGAAATTTCCATTCAAATTTCTGAACTTTTTCCCTACCTGTTCCAAATATTTATACATTTACTCACTGAAAGAAGGAAAGGAGAAAAAAGTGTATATACAATAGCTACTTGTTTTTCTTTCTTTCTCGCTCTTTAATTTTCGTGTTTAATATCAATTCTTAAAATTTTGTCTTCTTTCTCGCTGTTTTTCACTATTTGTTTAACATCTTTCAGCTTTTCTTTCTTCTATTTCATTTACATCACCTTGTCAGCGTAATTGTTTTGCATCCTTAAGAAGAATTGAAAATTTTGCCTTCAAATTGCATAACAAATATGTCTAAACGAATTTAAAAACTTTGAATATACATTTAAAATTTAGAATTTTAACACTGAACACCAAATTTTAGATAATTTTAAATGTAACTCAGAAAGATTCATTAGTCATTAACACCCCTAGATAGCAGATAATGATACAGAACGCTTTCGTTTACATCGATAAACTTTGGTAATGACAAGGAGACCTCAGCAAGAATTTTAACTACCTCAGCCGCCCCCAGAACAAAATTCTGGATTCGCCACCGCATTGGACAAAAAAACCGCATGCAAAACTAATAAGAATATGAACTGAACTGCAATGCCGTTCTCGAAAGCCGAAACACGAGCTCAAGGTGGGGAGCAAATCCATATTGGTACTGATTTTCGCAGGCCGTGGGGTAGAGCCCACTTTTCCGCATTTCTGGAATCAAGAGATGTTTTAACAGTAAAAAAAGGGTGAAGGTGAATTCAAGTGCACTGACCACTCCGTTTAGCCCCTGCTTTTGTTGCTTATTGGGTAAAAATTCCGAAATTCCTAGAAAAGGCAGATCACATATTCTAATTCTGGTTTGAGGAAATCAATGTACGGCAATAAGCTGCAGTGCTAGAATTTTCCGGGGGAGCTGAGCCGGTTTGAAATATTCCAGGGGGAGCTCAAGCTCCCCCAGCTCCCCCTGTTCCGACGCCTATGCAGGCCCGGATCTACAAATTTTGGAGCCCCCGTGCAACAAAATCTATAGGATCTCTCCCCAGAGGCCAGTAGTGTATATGTGCTACGTTAATAAGTCTTAATGCTAGTTTTTTTTTTGGTTTTTTGCCAATTTCTTGGATTTGGACTGTTGGTGCCCCTCTCACAAGAAAATCCGCACATTTGAAACACAGTACATAGTTTCCAAAAAATAAAAGGAAAGAAAGAAAGAATTTATTCTATTTTGTTGCCTTTAAAATTGTGGTACCCAGGTCCACGGACTTGCGGGACTGTGCGTTAATCAGGCCTGTTCTTTTGAGTAATTTTGAAAAACTTACAATTCGAGAAAGAAATGTTTTTTACAAAGCACATGAACGGAGAACTGACCTACATTGACTGCGCCAAAAGAGCGATGCAGTCAGATTTGTAGACAATCTCTCAAGTTGGCGCGACCTGATACTTGGCGGCCTCAACGTATTTGGGAAAGGTATGATTTGTGATACACGGATCAGTCGGGGTTAGGGGAGAAAATGATGAGATGAAATCTAGTTCCTTCTTCTTGCAGACATTTTTGTCAACTTAAAAATAAAAAAAGTTACTTCTTTTATCCACGGATTGTTCGCAGTGAGAGAGGATTTTTTTCATCATTTGTTGACAGTTTATTGCTGAAGTAGATAGTAGATAGATTAATTAACAAGAACTTGAAAATGTCTGTTTTCACATTTCCTTCAGTCGGGAACTCGTTCGTATCTTTTACTCAAAAAGTTAAACAATAACCAGTAAAAGATGAAAGAAATGGAAGCTATATTATGTTTTAGCCGTAAATTCACTACATTATATACTTTTCGTTATAAACGGGTGCAAATGTATTTACGCAATAGCATGTGAATCCTATGGCAATATTATATAAATATAGCCGAAAGAGTTTCTGAAAATGAGGTAATGATTGTTTAATTCAGGGGTTTCAACCCTTCAGGCTAAGCATCCCCCCCCCGAACACTGATGTGGGCTCCCCCTCCCCCTCCAGTCAAACCACCATATGTGATCAATACTAGAGTACAATCAATAAATTGAAGGGATATCTGAAACTGGTTATTAAATATATAAAAAAATTTAAACAAAATACAACATTACTTTGACCATATTCTTATCAAAACACAACACATGAAATAAAAGAAATTGAAAGTAGTCAAGGATCTAGTTGAGGTTAGCATTTATACCCACAGAGTTAAGGTTATACCAGTCATTCTCGTAGCATCAATAGGCGAATTACTATTACCACTTACCACTGTTTAACTCTTGACAAGTTTTTGAATGCTAGGTTGTAACTTGTGAAAAGGGGCACCTCAGGACACTTAAAATCTCTAGCCTTGATCGATATTTTTACTTGATGTCTGCTAATGCTGAAAATAGATTTATTCAGATATGCGGATACAAACTTCAAAAACAATGATAATGCCGAAAATATTTACACGTGAGCTGTAACCTCAAAATTGAGAAAATGATACAGTCTGACCACGGATGAGATGGAAAGGCAAACTTCCAGTTTGCAGGCGGAAATGGACGCATCTATTAGTTCTCAGGGACGATAGCTTTTGCATATGTGTGTTCTTTAAACTAAGAAGAGTCCCATTAAATTGACGAAGAACGCGCATAAAAATTTTCTCACCCCCCCCCCCCCCCCCCCAACGTGCGAATTACAAGCGAAGCGCCAACATAGTCAAAGGTCCTTGTTTATAATTTATATAGCGGCTCTAACATAGTCCAATTGCTTACCAGAAGGCTTTGTGTTGTGGTGAGCAGACTGTAGTTAATTTAACTTTTTTACTTTATTTTTGGAATACATTCCAAGCTTCCCTCGAAATTCTTCAACATCCCCATAGGGAGTGGGTCCCCCAGGTTGGTAATTCCTTTTTTGATGTTTGAAAATGAGATTGTAATTGTTTGGTAATTTTTCGTCGTAAACCGATCTAAAGTATATACTTACTCTGACGATTGGCATTTTTAACAGGCATAGAGTTTTATGGGTATTTTGCAGACTTTCTGTCATTGTATTGAAATCTTGGAATTGTTTTTCCTATTTCCCCGATATTTATCTATCTTCTTCTATCTTCTATACATATAATAAAATAAGATGTTTGTGTGTGAACAGAGAGCCTTTTTTTCGGGCTATTTGGATTAAATAAATAAAGCCCGCGATTTTTCGCACGATCTTTGTTTCTGTTACGGATTGGCGGTTAGATTAGGTAGATACAGAGATAGATTTTGAGTGGATAAAAATGTTTTTGTTTTCGAATTAATCTATATATATAAAAATGGAGTTTGGTAAATTTGTTCCCTAAGATCTCAAAAACTACCCGGCAGATTTGGCTGAAACTTTCACCGTTTGTTCAGTTTGGTACTGGGTTTATAGACCAGTTTATAGACCAGTTCGAAAAAAATCCGATTGATAGTTCCCTTTTTATTCCAATTTTAGTCCCAATTTTCGCATAAATGCCCCATTATGGGGATGGAAAAAAACGTGCACATATTAACATTATATGTCCATCGAAAGCGCCAATTTTTCTGCTGAAGGTAGCATCTGTTCGAAGTTTCTAAGTTGTACAAAAAACGAGTTATGAGCTTTTTTGTTCCCTGTTCGAAGGCTTTCATCAACCCAAGTCATTATTTAGTGTGTCATCTCAACTCCCAAGAATTGTTGTATTATTGAATATTTTTGCGTTTCGTCTGACTTTTTGAGGCTTTTCTCAAATCAAATCTTAAAGTAACGTTTTTTCACAAGATTGGATAAAAATAAATGGATTTGGCTGATCATTTTACTTTTAAACGGAACTTATATAATTAATGGTTTATTATTATTATTTATGCTGATTGGACACTTGCTCACTATATCCAACCAACCAGCAGAAATATCGCCAGAATTTTTTCAGAAAGGTTTCAGTAGCTGATGCATTTGGCAGTTTTTTCCACTGTCGCTGTTTTGGAGCGCAAAGACTACGTAATAACGTTTCTTAGCTTTCACCATATAAACAAAATATCGCCAATCAAAGATACTTAAAAAAAAAAAAAAAATACTGTGTAAAATAACTCAACAACTAAATTAGGCAAATCCATAAACCGCACAAAAACTTTCATTAATTTTTCATTTTGCACGATTTCAAACAATCGCCATATTTTACTATTTATTTTGGAAACATTTCGGATGAAACCGTTTAGCGCCATTTTATTTTGACCAAAACTATCTCAGAATCTGGCAACAATATTTCTATAATAAAAATTAGTAAGGAGGGGAAGTATTATCGAAAGTGTCCCAAAATGATTCTCGCAGATTTGGTAAAATTTTAAACCGCACCAAGTGCCCACAAAAATTGAAATGTCCCAAAATAACTAAACCAAGTGTTAGGGGAACATGGGCGGCTACATTTTTTAAAACAGTTCGCACATCAATAGCCATACAGAGAAGGTTTCAGATTAAAAAAAAAGTACTAACACATAAATCTTTTTAAACATGTAAAGTTTAATTTCATATTTCGGAAATTCTTCAAATTTGTATATGCTTAAATGTCGCGCTTTCGTTTCTAATTGAATACTATTTCGTTCTTTATACTTATTGCTATTTTAGTTTAATGAGTAAGGAAGAAGCTCGATTTTTAATCACGTCAAAAAGGTTTGTTTTAAATTCTTTCGCTTAAAACAGAAAACAAGGGCAAGTAACGATTGTTTCTCATAATTATTACTGACCCAGGCAACGCCTGCTATTTTTGCTAGTACTTATATAAATGAAAAAAGATTGTACTGTCAATGGTGGATATGCATAGATCAGAAAAACAGATAGATACACAAATATAGAGGTCGATATAGTAGATGGACAGCAAGAAAGAGACATGCTCGTCATTTAAGGAACTTCAACGGAGTGTCAGTGCCCCCCTCCCCCACACACACCATGACTTTGAAAAAACAATGCTTTCACATAAAAATAAAAGTGCTTTTTGTTATTTTTCGACAAAATTTGTATGAAGAGTACGCCGTTTGTGTCTCCCCTACCCCTCCTTTAAAAATATTCCAAACGACGGAACTGGAGATAGATCTAAAAAATATTTTATTCAAACTACTAATGATATAGATTGGTTTTGATACCGCCACGAAATTTATTTAAGCAGCCGCCGAAGGCGGCAACCCTGGCGCAAAAAGACGAATGGCGTAAAAAGGCGGACCAGCTGGTCGTCGCAGGCGGTCAGTCCAAAATATTTTTTGCTTGAACAAAAATACACTCTTGCTATTTTCCATTTCGACTTTGTAAAGAGGAATTTTGATTTGGCGCATTATTTGTTCGATATGTTATTACAACATATTCTTTTCAGAAGCAAGATGCAATGAAGAATTTTAAATCCAAAACCATTATAAAATGGGATTTTAAGACTCGAAAAAATTAAAATTAATGAAACTGTCGAAAATAACAAATAACTATCGCAAACAGTAAAATGCAAAGAATCTTCAAATTGTTAATTCAATAAATAGTTATAAAACACAAAGAGAATTTACATTAATTTTTCTTTTTTAACACCTAATTTTACTTCTTTTTTTATCTCATTTGAAACACAATTTCAAGAAATATCTCCATGTCGAAACTCTTACTCGTTTTCAATTGAAAATTTTCCACAAGAACAAAAAAAGCTTCCTTTGCAAAAATTGGCTCTCGGCATGTTTAATGCTTAGTTTTTATTGCTGTTGGGTTGCTGAGTAATCAGATCGAATAACTATTCCGCAGCGCTGGCAACTTGGTTACCATCTGATAAGTTGATGTACTTTTTTGAATCTGCAAATGCGTGTTTCGTTAACCGACAGAAAAAAAAAAGGATCTTCAAAATAAAAAAAAATCCAATAAAGCAAAATGTTTTACTTCTACCTGAAGATGGTTGCATCTGAGTAAAAGAGAAGACAATTGATGCAAAAGGGTTTGAGATTTTATGTTGATAGTTTTAATCACAGTTTTACGAATATATGTATTTTTTTTAAATACAGCACATGAACATTTCGCGTCAACGAACATTTTATGAGGGAGATTTTTTTTTTTTTTTTTTTGTAAAATTAGTTGAGAAAGACGCGGGAAGCAAATTTCCTTATGTGTAAAATGGCAAGGGGGAAAACTATGTAAAAGTTTAAATTTCACAGTTGGGAAATTATGTGAAAATGTTAGATAAAATCGAAACATAATATTTAATCAGAACTCTTTACACATTTCTATATCCTCGGTTCAGTTACCGTTTAAGCCACTGGGCAGCATTTTAAAATAAATTTCATAAAAGATCATCATGCACAAAAAAAAAAAAAAAAAAAAAAAAAAAGTAAATAACTTTTTAAGTGCTTCAAAGGTAGAGATTGAAGTTTCATTGACTTTCTCCTTTTTAGAAAGCAAACACAGTAAAACCTCTTTCGGTAGTCCTGGAACCTAAACGATTCCCGCGCGCGCGTAACTACTAATCTAAATTATTTTTTTTTGATTTAAATGCCCACAAGCCGCAGCACGGAAGCCAATACAATACCGACATTAGGGTGTTCCAAAAAAAAAAATACGAAAGTCGATGTTTAAAGTCGCACACCCTCAAATATTTTTCCTTTTAGGTCAAAAAAAAAATTGTAAAAACAGTTTCATATAATTTAAACAACGGCAACCCGTGCCGACTTGCGCCCGAAAGGATAAACCAGCCCTGCGTACTGGACCGAATAGTTTTTTTTTTTTTTTTTGGAAGTTCGAAATTTTAATTTGATAGAACGAAGAACGTTGCCCCTGTAGCTCCACATGTACCACAAGAATTGTTATCCAAATTAAAAAATATTTAGGTGTCCACTAGAAGACCTAAAATTTATGATTTTCTTCAAAACATGGTTTTTTTCGATTTATCTTTTAAAAGATTACTTATACATTTCAATAAAAATATCAAGTTCAAAAATCATTATTGAACACATTTTCAAATCAACATTTGGAAATGAATTATAAAAATATATATATTTTTTATGAAGAAAAATTTAACTTCAACTTGAAAAAAAATCCATATTTTGACTGGTACATGTGGGGATATGGGAGCAACGTTTTATCAACAAAAAATTTCAAACTTCCGAAAAAAAAAATCGATTCGGCCTAGTACACATATTTTCAGGCGCAAGTCGGCACGGGTCGCCTTTGTTCAAATTAAATGAAAATTTTTTTACAATTGATTTGACCTAAAAGGAAAATATAAGAGGGTGTGCGACTAGAAACATCAACTTTCTTTTGGGGGGGGGGGCAGAAATTACCTTCTGGGTGTGGTTTTTTGCCCCAACCGCCCTTCTACTTATATAAACTACCGAATAAGTATTGGCAATATGTGATAAAACCAAGTGTTCTGGAGGGTGCTTTAACGCCAAAACCTCCTACCTCTCCCTCGCTACTACACTACTCCAATACCCTGCACCCAAGGAAACTACGAGCGACCGGTTCCAGAGGACTTTCGGACTTACAGATTTTCCGAGCATGTACTCAGGGGATGTTTGGCGGTATCGGGCTCCAAACCCCGAGCTCTCCGATTTCGGCTCCAGCTCCCTAAACGCGAAGTTTCCCTCGGCCTCATCTATAACTTCCAAGGAAGGCAAGTTTCTCTTTAAGCTCTATCTGTACTGAAAAGGTATTATACATAATCATTGTGATAAATACCATAATAGCGTGGAAACAGAGATGGGTCAAGGGGGTCATAATCCCCCTTAAACCTTCGACAATTGTATCCGTTTACATTGTGTTTAAACACTTGATGAGTAAAATGGAAACAATTTCAGTTGTCTTTTCAATTCATTAAATATTTTTGAAAGTAAATGTTTGAAATATAACTTCTTTTCACTGCTTATGAAATTAATTTAGTAGGTGCATTATTCCTGCATGATTTGATGCTTTTTATTGACACCCAAGTAGTTTCAGAGACTTAAAATACGCCAAACCGCAGGGGCGCTCACGTGGGGAAGGGAGGGGGGGGGGGGAGGTCATGGCGCAGACTGCGCCTTTAAAATTTTTAACGGGGGTGTAAAGAGGGTAATTTTCACTTTTTTTTTTTGGAGGAGGAGGGGTTTCTTCCCAATAATGGGGAGGGGGCACTCTTGTTCTTAGGGAGTGGGCACCTCTGCTGAACCGTAGGTTTGTTTTTTGGGGGGAGGAGGTCAGCATGATCCCCCTTAAAATGGTAGCTTGTATCCGCCCCTCAGTGGAAAGACATAGTTTTCTCAGCAAACACTGGCTCTGCAAGCAGAATTTTTTCCCTAGTAGTCAACAAGAAGATTTCAGCTCTCTTAACGGACCACGCTACAAACAAGTGCTCGTTTAACAAATAAAATGGGACTGAGCATTCAATCGATGAAAATAATAGATAATCATTTGCTTTTGCACAGGATATTCTCAGACAATTACAATGAAAGAATTTCGATCAATAATTATAGTCTTTGTCCTGAAACGACAATAATTACTCGGTCATTCCAATGGAGTTCTTTGACTCCCACCCGTTCGATTACGCACCAAATGAAGTCTATGTGGCAACTAATGGCGCTTTCTACGGTTGCTACCAACAGAGCCAATTCAGCTTCTCAAAAAATCTCCAGACCGAAAGTTTTACTGCAACGACATCCATTAAGTGATCTTAACGATAGTTTATATGGTACCTTAAGAGGCCGTCGAACCTTTAGTAATGTTCTTTAAGATGATTTCTGGAGCAGTATTCACAAATGGTCCAATACTACATAGACGGAACATAAATTAAATTATACGAACAACACCGTGTTGTCTATCTAAATGAATACGACACTGAATCATTTCAATTTTTAAATGTTCAAACCCTTAAAGTAATTTTAAAAGAAAGCATTTTGAGACGTTTACAAGAAAGATATTTTTAACAGAATGTGTTCACACAGTAATGGACAAGTTGTGAGGGAATTGCACTGCTAAATGCAGAAGAAAAAAAAAAGTTTCTTCAGAAGTTCAAGTATGGAAGTTTAGGCCGAACTTAAGGGCGAAAATTTTTTATGACGACAATACTTCGTTAAAGGAAGTGACGAAGCTTCCTAAGTTTCATTAATTCTGTAGCTTTGTTAAAGTAGTATTAGCATCGTTGTGTGGGATATAACGCATTCAGTCTGTGTGGTCTGTCTTGAACCAAGGGTTTAGATTTTCCCTCAAGGTGTTGGGGTTTTCAATAGAGATCTTAATTAGTGGTGGATTTATTATGTCGCAACTGTCACAATTGCGAATGACCCCATCGACGTATGGGCTATAAAAGAATTCAAAGCTGAATTTGTTTAAAAAAAAAGTTACATAAAAGAATCTTGAGAAAATTATTGGGATATGTTTCTAAATGTGTAAATCTGCCATTGATTTTAGGTCCATGCGATTTTGGACTTCATTGATAAAAAGATACATTAAAAAGATACATTGATAAAAGATACATACATCTTAACGATAAAACGTAATATTTTCGCTAAAGTTTTTGCCTAAGCAATCCAGCATGAATATAATCAAAAAAAAAAAAAAAAAGAAAAGAAAAGAAAAGAAAAAGAAATAGAAGGAAAGAAAGACAATCTTCCCCCGTTTAATCCCGTAATGTAATTTTTCTCGATGTCCTAATTCTTTCCTGCCTACCTGTCTTGTATTACCTTTAGAATTGAATTAAGACATTAATATTTTTTTTTTTACTCTGTAGCAATTTTTTCATTTTTTTTTAAAATAAATTACTTAAAATAAAATTCTTGTAAGAGAGAGAGAGAGAGAGAGATCAATTTAGTTTTTACTATCATATGTTTCCTTTATCATTTTTATGACAAATAGTCGAACAACTATAATAGTGGTAGTAATTTACAAAAAGATGTGAACAACGAACAAATTCAAAGCGAAATCGATAACACTGAGGCAACAGCGCGCCCGCCATCATTCAAATTTTGTATATGGTAAAATCCATGTCAATTCAGGCAAGGGTTTACCTTTATAGTCTCGGAAAATTTTTTGAATGTTGCACATGTTATAACTCATGAAAATGCAAGGAAAGTGAAAATTTTAGCTTTGCCCTCTAAAAATGCTCTTCCGAAATACAGAGCGCCAAAGATGGCGCCCCCCGAGCATCATTTCTCATATTTCATTCGCGATATTTAAACAAAATCTTGAAAGTTCTTTATCTCTGGAACGGTACAAATCATTTTGTTTCAGTTTGTTTTATTTAAAAGGTTTTTTTTTTTCTGTTTCATAAGACATGCATCATTTTAGAATGTGTATTTAATTTTTCTTTCCACAGTTTTCAAAAAAATAAATAAATAAATAAGAATAATGATAAATTTTAAAATTATTCTCAAACATAACCAGTTTTTAAAATTTAATTTTTTTTATTGTTGATCAGTATTCATGAGCTGAAAAGTAGAGCTTCCACTTAAACGAGGATTTTTTCAGGTACTTAATATTTTAAAATAGACTTGAAAAGTAAAAATTCTATTTAGCAGCATGCGGCCATATTTTTATATTAGTAGTCACTTTATCCAGGATTTTTATTTTTGTGATAACAAGAAGGCGTGTTACGCAGAACGAATCTTTTTGGCGCTCCGCTGAAAGGTTGCGTGCTTAGAAATGTTTCGACCCGGCGAATCGGCTGAAGTAGACAACGTTCTTGTTTTCATAAACAATAAAATTCCTGGATTAAGTGACAGCTAAAAATAAAAATGGTGCTACAAGCTAAATTAAAAGTGTCTTCTCTCCTGGCTACTTGTTGCTAAATTAAATTTTGAATCTATCCTTTTCAGAGAATGTAGTGCTCAATGGTACTGATCATCAGTAAAAAAAAATAAACACTTTAAATTTGGTATTTTTGAAAAAAACCAAATGAAAAAAAAGAATTTTTTTTTTTTTTTCAAAAGACTAGAAAGAAAAACTAAGTTCCAATATGGGGCATATCTTTTTAAAACAAAAAGAAATAACCACCCTTGAATTCCAACAATGGCATTATTTTAGATTTTTGCTGCAAGGTTGACTCGGATGTCATTTTTTAAAAAAGTTCCGTACTCTTAAGGACATGCCAAAGGTCATACATTGATTAATAAATGAATATTTAATCCACTATTCGTTAGGACATTTTCTCTGCAACGAAAAATAATTCACTCAAGCGTTAGATGTTTTTGATTTTTAAGTGACTAATTTTAATAAAAAGTTTCATATAACCCTTGAGTTATCTCCACGGAACCTTGGGATTCAGCGGAACACAATTTAAGAAAGGCGGATTGCTTCTTGTAAGATGTGCAGTGGTTTCGAAATTTTCATTTTTTGAAATCTGATCCATCATTTGGTGTTTATGAAGAATATGGAGACTTGAGCGCTTCCTGGATTAAACAAGACTCAAAATGATACTTTTTGAGGCAATACCCTCGTTAGTCTCATCATAAATCCCACAATGGCGGAGGATGAAGACGGACACAGGATAGACGCTTCACTTAATTTTATCCCATTACACTTCTTTCGAAAACGAAAAATTATTGTTGTTGTAAATCGTCTTTATTATGAGGCTTTTCTTGACAACACGCCATTAACGAGATCATTAACGAATCGTTTCATTTCCTGCAATCGCATTTGCAAAAATCGCTTACCATAGAATGAAATAAGACTCCGTAACTCATTTCATCCCATTTCTCTCATGGGAACGTTCCGTAAACAATAGTATTTGTTGACTTACGGTGGCAACATTGTCAAATCGTTTTGATTGCGGTAAATTACTCTGGAAAAAGTTCCAACGTTGGCTGGGACGGACGATAACAACGGGCTATTAATTGTCATCATTTTGTTATTGTTCTTGGAGTATTTTCATTTCATTTGAGTTGGTATTTTTAGTGTGTATGACCTCTTGAATTCAAGCTCTTTAAATAAATGTTCGAAAATCAAGCGACTATGGATGCTCGTGACTTTTTCCTTCCAGTTGAAAAAAACGCCTTAAATTTGTAGATAATTGATTATATCGAGTTTAATAACAATTTCATATTTCTTTTCTTGCATTTTCATCCCCACAACTTTTCTGTTTAGTCAAAGATCTTGTCGAACTTCTACGCGTACTCTTTCCTTGTCCGCTATGCATACATCCACAGACCAGTTATTTTTTCAGAAATAACAGCAACCATGGTTTACAGGAATGAAAATTAGTCTGCCTTGGGCAGGTAAACTGCAGTATCAGCCAGGGTTGCCAGATTTAAGAGCAGTAAATACGGGACAGGATTCTAGGTGAAAAAAAAACGGGGGGGGGGAGTATTTCTGAGACGTTGCTGTAAATTTAATCTCAACAAAGCATTAAACCTAAGAAAATGTCGCCTATCAAAGTATAAAAAATCGTTTTCATTGCGAATGACGACGCATGTGCAGAAATATATTTCAAATTATAGTCAATGAGCAAAGAAGAAGCAACCTTTTGGCTCCTCAGGGGTGCTTCTCTAAGGGCAAGGGCGCACCTCTCCCAATATCGTATAAGACCCCCCCCCCCCCAAAAAAAAAAAAAAGATCCCCACATCAAAAATGAGATAAATACCCCTCAAAACAACGCCCCCTAAAAATTTCAACGGCGCAGTCTGCGCCATGACCCCCTTCACTGGGTGGGCACCCCTGAGGTTCCTAATGATCTGCTGCAAAAACAAAAACATACAAACCAAATCAAAACGAAAACATTTTTTGCGTTTGCTGCCACATGATTTTCTTATTGCTCGTCATTTCACATTTTTTGTTTTACTTTATTTTTTTCTCTAAAATAATGTCCCGTTCTGTAAAATATTGTTATCCGCTAGAATACGGGACTTTAGCCGTCCCGTATGGAAGTTCCCCGGGACGCGGAACAATTTTTCAAAATACGGGACTGTCCCTTGAAATCTGGGACGTCTGGCAACCCTGGTATCAGCAGAAATGAGATTCGAAATATTTTTGAAGAAACGCTATTTGAATTCATACTAACAGTAGGGTTATATTGGAATTAGACGTTTTTTTACGGGCTTTTTTTTCAGTAGAAACCAAAAAAGCTTGTCCAATAAAGCTAACGTGCAATTAGATGGTAAAAATGAGAAAAAAAAAAGAAAGAAAGAAAAATTCGCTGTTACTGCCCTTTACCTGTCTATTACTTCTATTAGTGCGTGCTTCAATTTTCACTGCTATCAATATTTTTGTTTTGAATCAGATATTCTTGACATTTACCCGTTTTTAATCTACTTTCGATAAAATAAAACTTTAAAATTCAAGAAACATGCTCAGCCCCTAATCCCCCTAGATTTCGCACGTAGTTAAAACCTTAGAGCAAGAATTAGTAAATGGATGGAGCAAGTCCAATCATTGGCCAAGCAGAAGCTTGAGCAAAGAGCTCAAATCACGTGACTCAACTACGACGAATGGTTGACACGTTTTGCGTGAAATTAGGGAAGGAAACCTGATTTCTGCCAATGCTTTTCTTTAAAATCTACCACGTGAATTGGCGTCTTACCTTCACGAATGAAAGTTTTTAGTCCCTCCATTTTAACTCTTCTAAATGATTAAAACCGAAATTACTGAGGCAATTGATTACTCCCTCTCAAGTGTGCCCATATGCAAAATTTTAAGGGGGAGGGGGAACAGATATTTTCCCCATGGTTTAGCAGGATATTTTCCCCATGGAAACCGATTTCAGTACAGATTAGAAATATTAAAATTTGACGTTTTTAATACTTATTCATTAATTGCTAGAGAAAAAATATTTTTACATTTTTGCAAAGAAAAAAGTACTAAAGCAAGGAAGTTCCAATTTCAGGGGGGGGGGGGGGCTTGAGCCCCCCCCCCTTATGGGCGCCTTGGCTCCCTCTTTCCCTCGTTACGTAAATGTCCTCTGAGCCATTCCATTTCAGATCAGGCAGGGTCTATCACATGACCATCACCGATTTTTTTGAAAAAATTACAGTAGTTACAACTAAGGGACATATGAAATATCCCAAAAGGATTTTGCAAGAAAATTTTTTTTTCTTCAGTTACAGCCTATTAAAATTCTGCACAAAATCCGCCATTTTGGAAAAAACCGGCAAAACACTCCATTTGAAATGGACACTATTTCAAAAGTATTTAACCTATTCGAATAATTCTTTTTTCTAAAAATAAATAAGGACCCATATATCCTCTAGACATCATTTTTGAAAGTTTAGTTAGATTTTTTGATAAAGAAAAAAATTCATTTTTGCCGCGAAAAAACTGCAATTTTACCGATTTCATGATTTTTTTTCTCCATGAAAAAAAAGTTTTTTTTACTAAACGGAGATGGCAGTCTAAAGCCCTTATATGATAGTTTCATAACATATTTTATTAGAATCCTTGGATGCATACAGCCTCGGAAATAAAATTTGAAATTTTGAAAATTTTCAAAAATTAGCGATTTTTGAAGTGATTTTACTCAAAAAAACCCATTTTTTTTAAATCTAAAAATTGGCTCATTTGAACCCCATATAATGCTTAACAAGTGGATAGATACCGCATCCAGTATTTTTTCCCATAAAATGTTTTATGATTTTTTGAAAGTGACCTTATCGCCCATGGCATGCATGTAAAATAAAAATTTCCAATAATTTCAGTCACTGAAAATCTGATCATATTAATGGATTAATGCCTAATAGCTACAATGATGGTGCACTTTATCAGCAACAAATAAAATTTTACTGACTTTTAATAATATAGCAATATTAAACCGCTTTTGATGAACCAGTCAATTCGTCTTTTTGTAAGACTCTGTGTGTAGCCTTTAGATAGAAGAGCCTTTGGTGATTATATTAATGACTAATTCAGTGGCTCCCAAAAGCGTTCGTACACCTTGAAATTTTGTAGTAAAACCAAAATAACGCAAAACTGAATTCGACTATGAAGTCCAATTTTTTTTCACATCATTCCTATGCCATTCTGAATAAAACCCAGCAGTTTTTTTTTTTTTTTCAAAATATCTGATGACTCAGTCAATTCGCCTTTTTGTATTTCGTTATATAAATATATTTTTCTGTTGATCAGCGCCTAATTGTTATGGGAGCTGAGCTCCCATACTTCCTTATTTGTTTTACTCGAATTTTTGTATTTTTGACCGAATTCAGGCCACTTAAGCACTAAAACAAGTTCTGAAGACTATAGGGATCCTGCACTTCTTTTGTTAGAAATTGGATCCCTGGCTATAATAGTCACCTTTAGTGAGATCTGTTTGGTTACCTCAACTTACAACCATGTTCAATTGATTACTTCTCTCATAAAACAGGTGGGCTTTTTAAATTCTTAAACTACAAGTGAGTTTTACGGTTTGAATTTAGTATAAATATTCTTACGTATAAAAGTAATCATACGAGGTAGGATCCAAAAATTATGTGACAACATTCGCCAATGACAACCAAAGCACGAAATTAAAATTAATCGTTTTAAATGCATTGTATTGTTCTTCCCTTTGATGATTTTCCCTGTCGTGTAATTGAGTTGAATAGAATGACTATTGAAAGAGAAAAAATATGATTTGTCGCTGCATATGAAAGTAACGGTGAATGCATAGCTTTGGAGACGAAATAAACTAATATTTATTTTAAAAAAAGGAAAAATTTTAACTGTTACTGATAAAGTACATCATTATCATAGCTAGTCATTAATATAATCACCAAAGGCTCTTCTATCTATAAACTACACACAGAGTCTTACAAAAAGACGAATTGACTGGATCATCAAAAGCAGTTTGTTACTGATATATTATTAAAAGTCAGTAAGATTTTAGTTGTTCCTGATAAAGTGCACCGTTTTTGTAGCTATTAGGCATTAATATAATCAGATTTTCAGTGACTGAAATTATTAAACATTTTTATTTTACATGCATGCCATGGGCGATAAGGTCACTTTCAAAAAATCATAAAACATTTTATGGGAAAAAATACCGGATGCGGTGTCTATCCACTAGTTAAGCATTATATGGGGTTCAAATGAGCCAATTTTTAGATTTTTAAAAAATGGGTTTTTTGAGTAAAATCACTTCAAAAATCGCTAATTTTTGAAAATTTTCAAAATTTCAAATTTTATTTCCGAGGCTGTATGCATCCAAGGATTCTAATAAAATATGTTATGAAACTATCATATAAGGGCTTTAGACTGCCATCTCCGTTTAGTAAAAAAAGATTATGATAGTTTTTCATGGAGAAAAAAAATCATAAAATTGGTAAAAATGCAGTTTTTTGGCGGCAAAAATGAATTTTTTTCTTTATCAAAAAACCTAACTAAACTTTCAAAAACGATGTCTAGAGGATATATGGGTCCTTATTTATTTTTAGAAAAAAGAATTATTCGAATAGGTTGAATACTTTTGAAATAATGTCCACTTCAAATAGAGTGTTTTGCCGGTTTTTTCCAAAATGGCGGATTTTGTGCAGAATTTTAATAGGCTGTAACTGAAGAAAAAAAAATTTTCTTGCAAAATCCTTTTGGGATAGTTCATATGTACCTTAGTTGTAACTACTGTATTTTTTTCAAAAAAATCGGTGATGGTCATATGACACTTTTCATACCTGCCTGCCTGATTTGAAATGGAATGACTCCTCTCAGAAATTTAAACAATCTTGTTCAAAAGCTGAGAGTTTGAATTACGAAGTTATGTGATGGAGCACAACAAAGCAGTTCTCTAGATTTTGGAGAATTTGAGAGCAGGAGTTTTGTAACATTGCTTTAATACTGTTATTTATTGTTGCTAAAGGCAGCAATAACACTAATTTTTAAGCTTATTTCCAAGTTCTTCAATACGTTCCTCACAAATCAAATCACGATTCTAGCTGCTCAAGATTAGAAGGAAAAAAAGGTATACCTGGCTTCCCTAACCAACCAGTTAGTTGAATTTGAACTGACATACATCTTAACTATTTTTGTGTCTAACTTGGCGTTCATATAGAAACTATTTTTGCATTCTTTCACAATAAATGCCTTACCAACAAGCACAAGAATCAATGCTAAATTCAGTATTCTGTGACATCTCCCTGTTCTATCCTCCCCCCCCCCCCCCGTCGCCCCCAAACATGTCTTATTCAGGTGTCAAAGATCGTAACTACGTCATGGAAAAGAAGAAGTTTTAAGTTTCTTGAGACGTTTTTCTCTAAGATAGCAAAACGTGACTCAAACTGTCTACCCACGTTATTTACACACAGAAATTTGTGGTCATATCTAAGATTATCCATTGTTCTTTATTATGCAAAACCTACGTGTTTTGTGTCATCTACTTAAGGAAGAAATGATTCATGCGATATACATTTCACTTTTTGAAAACTTCCTTTGAGATTAATTTTCATTTTCTTGTGCGCTCAAGCGTACTTTTTTAAAATTAGGGACTGTCTATTAATGATGTCACATTGGTTTTCAATATTTTTGAAAATCCTTTTTCCTCCTGAAAATCCTCCTTTTTCTCAAAGTGTCACACCCTTGTCACATGTCACGCTATTTTTCGCTAACATTCTTATAAAATGTGTGATGTCACATGTCTTGTTATCTCATTCCTCCCCCTTGTCAAAAGCTGTCAATTTCACGGTCCCTTAAAGTGTGACATAATTTGTGGACAACCTCTTATTGATTAATGCTAAATACATTTCTATTTTTTGATGCAAACGTTGATTGAAGATTTATTAAAGTGAATAATGACGATGGAGTTTGTTTTGAATTGATTAAAATCAATATAATTTTTGTATCTTTATATAGAAAATTGTGTTTTTATACTGCAAAGATATTCAAGTCGTTTATGGCAACGTATTTGAACACCGCTTGTATAGGAACTAGTACTAAAGGCAGTCTAATGTAAACAGGTTTTGCATTTCATTATTTTTCAAAAAATATTCTAGAATAGCTGTGCCCGCACAACGATGCCCGTGCTAAGAATTAAAAGAATTTCTCTAGAATACTTGGAAATCCTCCCTTCCCCGCACACACCATTTAAAAAAAAAAGTAAAAAGTTCCTTTGCAATTTAAAATATTTCTCCAAAGAAATAAAAAGCATTAAATTACATTAAGAATTGCTTTCAAACGTAATCCACCAACGCCATTGTTTACCGCCTATCTCGCCAACCGACCTCCAACCGATTAAACGAGCGAAGCTAACTCCAATCAATTAGCGATCAGAGTTTTTAAACTATAACAAAAACCCCACTCTCTCCCCTCTCCTTCGGGAAAAAAGAACGTAATTAAAAAAAAAAAAAAAACACATTATATCTGGAACAAATGAAAAATCTTGTCCCCCCGCAGAAAAAAGAATTTAACTCAAGTAGGCAACGAAATTTACACAAAATGATCCTTCCGTTCTACATGGGGGGGGGGGGGGGGGATATTTTAAAATAAAATCTGCATTGGAAATATAGAAGGAAAAATCCTGCTCCCCGGTAGAAAAAGAATTTATCTCAAATACGTAACGCAATTTATATAAAAAGCAGAAGGCTATAAAAGTATTTATTTCGATATAAGAATCAAGCACGCTATAATAGTTCGCAGATGGCAGAATGTTTTCCTACTTACTTGTCACTTATCGTTACATATTTTGGACGTTCATACAATATCTTTATAAATTATAGATAGCTTATATGACAGAATAACTCATAGGCTATTTTATTGTAAAGCTTCACTAAAATCCATTCAGTAGTTTTTGTGCGAAAGAGTAACAAACATCCACACATACATTTATACATAGGGGGAAAAAGGGGCAGATGTGAACAATTTTTTTATCTTCATAATTTCACAAAATAATAGTTTAAAAAACTAAAAAAAACACGCTTTAGTAGCAAAATGAACTAAAAAGTTAAAAATAATCTTTGGATGACAAGTATATAAAGTAGTTGACCAAACACTTAATTTTACTGTAAATAAAAAAAAGCTTGGGGGGGGGGGGGGTGCCTATTGGCATTTTTGCATGGATAACAAGTGGAGAGAAATTTAAGACAACTGATAAGAAGCCCCTCACGCTTGTCATCCAAAGATTATTTTTAACTTTTTAGTTCATTTTGCTACTAAAGCGTGTTTTTTTAGTTTTTTAAACTATTATTTTATTTTTAAATAAGATTAGGATACTAAATATTGCTAACACTTGTAACTCTTAAGTGAAATCTTTGTGCGTGTGTTCGATTTTTATAATGGAATGTATCTTCGTATTCTATTGCATTATTTGCATCAGACATTTTGAATGCTTTCTGGTAAGTTCATGTGCAAAACACGGCCGCAGCTCTGTTTTGTACGTTGTAGGTAATTCTAATAAGCCAATGGCTATAAAAGGAAAGTTTACTACCCCCAAACATACAAGTCAAGCTAATAAAAGCGTGCTAATTAGAAAAATAACTAATAACTTATCGTCAATAAATTAATTTTGATTATAGAATACTGCATTGTCATCGGGTCTGAGGTTGCATTCCAAATTTTAAAAGAATCCGATCACAAAAAGTGGGCGAAAATTGAGTTGCACAGATTATAAATTTAATATCGGTGGTAAACGGGATTAGAACGCACAGCCCAATGATTCCCGGAGATGGACGTCAGCGAAGACTCGCGCCTTAGACCGCTCGGCCAAGAACGCTCATAAAGTGGTGGGAATTTACTAACAGTAATAAGCCACTAGCTCTTAGTCCAAAGGAGAGTTACTCAGAAACATACAAGTGAAGCTAATAAAAGCGTGTTAAAAATATTATCAATTTTTCGGAGAAAATTTGTCCCCATGATTGAATAGTCCTTTTCTTTGTGCCTTGGATTTTTTTCAGATTTTTCAAAAAAATATTTGTTTGCTTTATGGAAATTTTTAAAAATGTCTTCAATTGTTCACATGTGCCCCTATAGGGGGGCAGATGTGAACAATCCTGGGGCACATATGAAACACGATTGAAAAATGCAGCATGTTCTAAAAACTGGATCGACAAGAAAAAAACTTATAAGACAATCCAAAGAATATTTTTTTATGTCAAGTTTATTCTTGATATATAGTGCGTTTAAGCTTCATACATATATGATGATGAATTTAAGAAGTATTTTAAACTTAAGTTTTTAGTAAAAGGAAAATATTTTGTCTTAGTTTTTCTTGTAAATATTATGTAACACTAAATTGTTGGCCAACTATTTTGTAACAAAAGAATTTAAAAATAAAAAAATAATAAAATAAGTAAGTAATTAATTAATTATAATGTATAATAATAATTAACAATGAAATTTTCAACTGATAGTAGCAAAATAAGAATTATAAGTCTTTACTTACTTTTTAACACTTACAATAACCATACACTAATATTGTTACGCGTTCGGTGCAACTTCAGACTTTCTTTGAATGACGACACAGTTCTTGAGAAAAACACAGGAGATTTATTTACAACTATGTACGAGAAATATCGTTAACAATTGCTAAATTAACCATAGCAATTAAGCAAATATCAATTAAACACCGTAAATTCAACGATGGCACACGTATTTACATTCAAATACGCAAAAACACAGCGTAAATGCCTCACAATAAATAGCGCAACCGCTCAAACGAATCTCACACACTTAAAAAGCATAACTGACTCTCTTCTCATTCACAAGACGCCCGGCGTTATGTACCAGCAAAGAAATTTCCAGAAAATCCTACGAAATTCTACCACTTTCTCATATTTTCTTTTTATTTTATTCACAAATCTTATCATCCCGAAACATTGGGACCGTATACTTCAGTCGAATGTTAAGAGGTTGTAAGTACATTACAAGAAAACTATTTACAGGTTACGTTACTAAGATAATTTTATATTAAAAAATAATGGAATAAACACCAAATTTAGCCCGATTACAACAAATTAATCACAAAAATAATTACTATTTACAGAATTTGTAACAATATTTAAATTACGTAGAGAATACGGGAACTGTTCACATGTACCCCAACATGTTGTTCACAAGTGCCCCGTCATCTACCTTATAGGACTAATTTTCGAAAATTAAGAATTCTTAATTTTGTTAAAAAAATTAAACAGTTATAAATTTAATTGAATGTACGTATAAATAATTTCAATAATTAAGTTTAGCTAATTAGTTAGTTAAAATATGTTTTTACATGAAAAAGACTGATAAAATTACATCAGCATCTGCTACAACAAAGAACTTGTACTTGTCCCCACAAGAACATAAACTGGCTCCTTGCTCTAAAAGTTAAGTCAAGAAGTAAGACTGATATGATGAAGTATGACCAGTTCTTGAGAATTTTTCAAGGATTTTTGCTTGACGTTATCCTAGTAAAACATACCATGTTTACATGTGTCCCGTGCTCACACGTGCCCGTTTCCCCCTACAAACTTTCGCATTTATAATAGTTGTAAAATTTCTCAAAGCAAAAGCGCTCCCATGATTGAAGTCTTTTCTTTGTGTCATGGAATTTTTGAGATTTTTTAGAAAATTATGTATTTGCTTGAGGATATTTTTTAACATTGTTGAAACAGATTCCCGAGTTTTGCAACGTTAGATAGTTAGATATTGCAATCACTAAAAACATTGTTTTCTGTTGTCTTTCCAAAAAAAAAAAGCATGTACGAATCTCAAGTTGTCTCTCCCCCCCCCCCCCCCCCAGCATGAAATGGATTCAATACTTTTTGCTCACTCTGTACTAAATGCAGGGATGCCCACGAACTCAAAGAGCATAGGCATAATCCCTCTAAATACCGCGAAGACACCCCTAACAAATCGGAAGCCCCTCCCCCCCCCCAAAAAAAGAGGAAAAAACCGCTTACAATACTCCCCCCCTAAAAATTTCAATGGCGCAGTCTGCGCCATGACCTCCCCCCGCCCCTCTAGGTGGGCACCCCTGTTCTAAATAAAATATTCGACTGCTCAGGTAAAAGTTTCTGTACTTCGTGGAATAAGAGAAATTGTAGATTTTTTAAAGTTTACAAACAACTATTCAGTTTTCCTTTTCTTTCTTTCTTTCCTTCTTTCTTTCTTTCTTTTTTGAAGCTCCTTTTTCATAGACTTTTATGCATCTCCAATAAGAATTTTTTTTAAAAAAAAAGGAAAGAAAAACACATTTATTAAATTATGGATGAATAATACTCTTGTTGTCAAACATTTTCGAACCTTTGAATCATTTTGAAAGTTATCTTCACCAATAATCATTGGTGAAGAAAACATTCCTAAAAATTCTTAAAAAGTTAAATATTTTAAATTTGAGGTCAACATAAAACTGCAGGCATTAATGAAACGAAAAGAAATTTTTTTAAAAGTAATCGTGGAATTTTTGTTACGAATACAAATCTAACACGACTAAAAAAGTACCTAGTAGCACACGACGTACGACGATATCGTAAAAATTACCAATGCTATATCGCTGCGTCATCGGGTCAAAACGATGTCTAATTCGATAGAGCGTGCGCTATTGTGGCAATATCGTTACGCGTCATTGTAACGATAACGCCAAGGGTGCCCACAGAGGAAACAAAAATATTTAAGTTTATTCAATAAGAAATAGTAAGATGCAAGAATAATACTTTTTTGACGCACTCCTTCCAAAATTTAACAGCATTAAAAAAGAGATTTTTCAATGAAGACAGGATGGCGTCAAAAGATTTGTTGCAAAAAATGGTCAGAAGATTTAATTTCATTTTAATTTGTCATGAATTTTTCTGGAACTAGTACAGATTTGTACGATGAACACGTGTGAAAGCAATGAAAAAGTGGGGGTCAGAAATGAATAAAGTAAAATCTTTCTTTTTTTTTTTTTTTTTTTTGTAAGAATCTTGACCATTATGCTCCAGCCTTTCACTTATTCATTAACCCGAAAAAAATCAGTAAGAACTCATTTTAAAGTTTTAAAATAATATATATATTTTTTCCATTGCCTGGCCAATATTAATATATCTTCTTTACAAACAAGTTTGAGCTTGTGTAGAACTTTTCCTATCATTTTACTCCCAAGCTTTGTATCATTTTTAAAATGACATTAAAAAAAAAAAAAAAAAAAATTATTATTGATGATTTTTACCAAACTTTCCATAATGTTTGACTCCACTGAACTATTTTGCACAAACCATTTTTGCTTTCTTCTATATCTAATACGTAGAAGTGTTCATTACAATTCTTGAACTTGTGTGCTTAATAGATGAATCATTTTGACCATTTCCAGAAATATCAAGTTCTGTGTATGTGGGTGTGGTCAATTTTTGGTGGTTACCTGTATGCGTGTTTAGGACTTCAATTTCGAAAAGCTTTCAGAAGACCACTTCCTTATCATCATAAGACCGTCATAAATTTTGTTTTTAAGACTCGATTTCAAAACAATTTCTGCGGCAGAGCCGTGAAATTCTTTCCTCAATCCCATTATCGAAAATCATCTACAATAGAGTTTCTAGAAGCTCAATTTCAAAAAACTGCCTGTGGACGGCACCTGAACCTCTCATCTCATTAATATTCCCAAAGATCGCCTAAAACTGCCTTTTTAAAGATACAAGTTCGAAAAATTTCTGATGTAGTGCCCCAATCTCACCTTCTGCTCTCCACAGTTCTCGCAAACTCTTAAAAAATAGTCTTAAAATGCGTTTCTAGGGCTTAAATTCTGAAATATGTGCGGAGAAAAGCTGCCGAGAACTCCCCCCCCCACCCATTTCACAACATCATTGAAGGTTGGCTAAAATTGCGTTTTTATAGCATCAATTTCGATAAACTGCCAAAAGATTGTATTCAATTGCGTTTTTAGCACATAAAAGCTCAACCCCCCCCCCCTCAACACGATTGAACATTGAAGACAATCTACACTGCTCAAAACAATAAGGGGAGCACATGGTTTTAACAAAATTACGCAAAGATGCATACTAATAAGTAACATACAATGAATAATCCATAATTTAAATCCTACCAGAAAACGGAAGAAGAAAACTTTGCAAATCATAGTTCATGACGTCAAAAACCAGAAAAAGGAGATAAGGGCAGAAATCGGGATGTTGTAGAAAAGTCTGTTTTATTGCCGTAACTGTGGAATTTGATTACGCAGTATTTTTTCTTAGACAAGGTTAATTGAGGTTGTCTCAACAATGTGATTTACCGGAATCCATGACATGGCGTGTCATAGGCAAACTGGAATCTGGGCAAACATAACGTAGTATCGCAGACACTGTTGGAGTCTCCAGAAGTGTTGTTGCAAGGCTGTAGAATCGATTCCAAGAGACAGGAAATGTTAGACGTCGACGAGGGCAAGGTCGGGCACAAGCCAGTACAGCAACTGATGACCGGTATATACTGTTAACAGCCCGTCCAAACAGAACAGAGAATGCTACACAGCTGCAAAGACAGTTGCTCTTGGCAACAGGACGAAGGATGTCAAGCCAAGCAGTACGTAATTGGCTTCATGAGGGAGGGCACTATGCACATAGGTCAATGGTCTGCATTCCGTTGACCCCACGCCATCGTGCGAACCGAAGAAGATGGGCTGCTGAACATCGAGATTGGGAGCAACATGATTGGAGCCAAGTGTTATTTACAGATGAGTCCCAAATCAGTCTGGAGTGCGACATCCGACGTGTTCTGGTATGGAGGTACGGGGTCACTCGAAATGACCCGGCATTCATTCGTGAAAGGTCACAATACAGATGAGTTGGTTGGATGGTATGGGGTGGAATCAGCATAGGCGGACGTACGGACCTGCATATCTTTCGGAATGGCACTTTGACGGTCCAAAGGTATGCAGACGAGATACTGTGACGTTATGTCATCCCTTACGCTGGAGCCATTGGAAATTCCTTTGTTTTCCAGGATGATATTGCCCGACCGCATAGAGATCATCTGGTGGAGAACATGTTTCAAACTGAAACAATACAGTGTATGGATTGGCCAGCGTGCTCTCCTGACCTGAATCCAGTCGAGCATGTTTGGGACATGCTCAGAGGACGAATTCTGCGCGACCAAGGCCGCCTGTTACTGTTCGAGACTTGGAGATTTCACTTCTTGAGGAGTGGAACAGTATTCTCCACAGTCAGATCAAAAACCTCATCGCACCCATAGTAAACAGGTGTGCAGCAGTCTTAGCTGTTCGAGGAGACCATACTCCCTATTAAAACTTATGCATCATGTCTAAACAGTATATTTTTTCATCGTTTTCATATAGCCAAATTGTTGCCCTAGATAATCTATTCATGTTTTTTTCCATATTTTCCAAGAACTAAAGCGTAATTCCATTTTTTTTACCTTTTTTTTTCTGTATTGCGCATTGATACGTGTGTACTATCCATTGTTTGCCAATATGTGGCTGTCTCGCACGGTTTTCTTCACATTTTTGATTGCTCCCCTAATTGTTTTGAGCAGTGTACAATTGCGTTTTTGAAGTTCCGATTGCGAACAACTGCCGCGGAAGAGTCATAGAATTTCAACTCTGCTTTACATTACCAGAGATCGTCAAAAACTGCGTTTATACAGTGAAACCTCCCTTAACGGACACTCCCGAATAACGGACACCTCTAATTAACGGACATTTTTGCAAGTCCCAGTCCCTCAATATAGGCCATTTCATGTAATTCACTCTGAATAACGGACACTCCGAATAACGGACAGTTATTTCACAAAAAAATTCCCTTGCGATCGTAGCACTTCCGGTTTTTTTTTTCTTTTCATAGAATATCTCAGTAACTGCTTGCCTTACAAAGCTTTTCATCCTCCACAACTGATATTCCCCCCCCCCCCCCCGCCGTCATTTCCTTATCACTGTTTCTTGGAATTAAAAGGGTGGTAATGGGCAGAGGCAGCGATTGGGGCTTAAAAGTTGGGGGCAGAAAAAAAAAAGAACTAAAAGGCATGGTACTTTTTTACGGGCAGCAAAAAATGAAAAAGAAAATAAAAGTCATAATTTTGTAACAGCTAGTTTTTAGAGTATTGAAGCAGATAAGTGAAAACTGATGTCAGTCTAACAATTGACGCACGTTTTTAATGAATTTTGTACACAATAACTATTCAAAAGTTAAGATAAACAAGAAGTTCCGTCTAGAACTAGACGAGCCTACTTTCCCGTATACCCAGACTACTTTCTAGTACCTGATCAATATTCTCAAAAATAGCCAAAATCGCAAATTTTTTCAAACATATTTTTTTTAATATTTTAAGCTGATTTCTAGGAATAAAATATTCCTTACTTTTCTTCAAAAAAAAAAAAAAAAAAAAAAAAAAAACGAACAAATAAAATAGCAGCACCTTTTAAACAAAGCAGCTAATACACTTCTTTACATTAAAAATTTTTTTTAACAGCTTTCAAAACGAAAAAATAATAATAATAAGTTCATTAAAATAAGTACATCATATAAAAAAAATCGTTTCTTTTTCCCCTGTTGCCAAAAATAATTTTTTAAACGAATTAATGCACTTACCAAAATAAAAAAAACAATACAATGTCAACTTAAAGAAATAATTTTCATTGTCAAAAAAAAAAAAAAAAAAAAAAAAAAAATCGTATGCGCATATTTTTCGAGTTTATTCACCGAAAACTAAATACCTAAATTAAAACTTTAGCGCGAAAATAAAAACAAATCATATCAACAATAATTATTTCACAGTTAAAACCACAGCAGCGGAGTCGGAGTCAATCTCATTTTGGGATATAAGAGTCGGAGTCGAATATCCAAGAATCGGAGTCAGTCATTTGTCCTCCGTGTATAAATGTTTGCCAAAGCTAGGAAGTCATAGTCGAAGTCGGGGAGTCGGAGTCCGATTAATTGTCGGGAACAGGAGTCAGAGTCGGTGTCAGGTGCCCCTAAATTCTTGGAGTCGGAGTCGGGAGTAGGTCGTCAAGAGCTATTTCCAACAAAGTTTGTATGAAGTAAATCCGACTTTAAGTTCGGATTCTATATTGACTTTCAGTTTCCCCTTAGGCGCTAATGTTAAGAGATTTGAACTGTTCAAATTTGAACGAAAACTTGTTCAAATCAAAAAAGATATTTTCGATACATGTTTTTTATCAAAAGTTTTTCCCTACAAAGTTTGTTTGAAGCCACTTCGCTTCTAAGTTCAAGATTTATTTTTGATTTGAATTTCCCCGTAGGCGCTAATGTTAAGAGATTTGAACTGTTCAAATTTGAACGAAAACTTGTTCAAATCAAAAAAGATATTTTCGATACATGTTTTTTATCAAAAGTTTTTCCCTACAAAGTTTGTTTGAAGCCACTTCGCTTCTAAGTTCAAGATTTATTTTTGATTTGAATTTCCCCGTAGGCGCTAATGTTAAGTTTTTTTGAACTGTTCAAAATTGAACGAAAAATTGTTCAAATCAAAAAATGAATTATGGGAATAAGATGTCCTTGCCGAGATCTTTCAAACAAAAAAAAAATTTGTTCGAATCGGACTATTCATTCAAAAGTTATTAGGGGGGGACAGACAGACAGACCGACAGACAGACAGACAGACAGACAGACCGACAGACAGACAGACCGACAGACAGACAGACCGACAGACATTTTTCCCCATCTCAATACCCTACTTTCCAATTTTTAATTTTTCAATATTTATCTAACTATTTTATTTATTTTTGACTTTTTTTTGTTTTTCGGGATATTTTTAAGATGTATTAAGCCTTCTTTCATGCTTTTTTCTTCTTTCTCTGATTTTTACTGGGAAAGTAGGCTAAAAAGAGGAAACTGGGCGTTTTTTCTAAATGGGGCTCTCGGGAGATGCAATTGAGCAGACCGGCGCCGGTAGCAGTCGGCTTTATGGCGCCGTGGTCGTTGGGTTGTTTAATTTTTAGACATGAAAAAGATTTGCCCATATTCAAGGTCATATTGCCAACTGTCAATCATGCAATAGTGATACTCGAGATAAAATAAATAAATTAACCATAAAAAGTGGGGGGGAGGGGGTTGCTCCGCCGAATCGCCGCCGTTGGTAATGCAAAAAAGAGATGTCAAACTGTTTTAATTGATTACTTTAATTGATTAAATGCTTTTTAAGACAAGTGTGTGCTGTCAGTATACCTTTATAAGGAAAAAACAGATTAATTACGCTTGACGTAAAATGTAGTAAACCTTTCGCAATTGTTTCGATTGTGTTCTACAAAGGGAACAACAGCCCATTTTGAAAAAGGTAAACTAAGTAGTTCCTCCTAATAGCGGACACCTCCCAATAACGGACAAAACTTCTAGTCCCTTGACTGTCCGCTATTCGGAGGTTTCACTGTATTACTACAATTTCAAAATAGTTCCAAAGAAGGAGCCATGAACTCCCTTCTCCCTATCCTTACTGAAGATTGTCTAAAACAGTGCTATTGGAGTTTCTATTAGTTTATAGAGGTGTTAGTTGGTTTCCTACAGATGTGCACTTTGGCCTCTCTATTATTTAGCCCCAGTTTTGTAAAAATGAAAATTTGCTCACGGCAATATATTTTTTTTACATAAAATATATCCGATTAATATTCTCACTACGAAATTGTTTTCACAACCTAGTTTGGAGTTTACCATTTTGCTTTTACATTCCTGAACGAAATGAAAATATTTTATTTTCTTTTTGTTGTTTCCATAGTAACTATTTTTGTTTCCCTTCATTTTATTTCAGCGAATGTAGTAAATGAATAAGGCAATAGTGACATTATAAAACGCGTGTATTCAGGGGCGGACTGGCCCTGAACTTTTAATGTGGAAAAAAAATTCATGCCGGCCCCATCCAAAAAAGTTTGGCTATAGTTTTCCAAACCTAAAAAGTTTCTAGTGTGTTTTTTCAAAAAAAAAAAAAAAAAAAAAGGTTCCCCCAGCACCCCCTCACCCCCCCCCCCCGCTGAAATACCAAGATTTTTTTTTTTTTTTTTTTTCAGAAATCCTTATTTAACTTTTCATTTCAAGCAAACTAGTGGGTAGATTGATTTAAAACAAGCATATGCAGCAAACGCCCATAATATATAGATGATATTTTAAGGATCTAACTTTCTCAAAAATATTTGCAAGCTTAAATTGCTCTACGCAATAAAAAAAAAAAAAAAAAAAAACACTGAAAACTGTGTGGCTTCTTTGAAAATCCGCATTTAAAAGTATTTCGTTTATGTATAAGTGAATAAAAATCTTATTTTGAAACAAAACGTAATACATTTGAGGGAGTGAGAAGTAAAGGGGTGTAAGTAGACATTTTCAAGTTTTGAGTAAAACTCGTATAAAGATTACATCCTAGGTTGGCTTTCATTGAATTTTTTTCTAAATCATGCTGTACAGCGCACCTACCAGGGTTACTAGTACTATCTCTTGCCCCAAGACAGAGGAGGGGTCCACCTACCATTTGTACTGGTTATCTTCAAATTTTTAATTTTACCTCTTGTGCATCCCTTTGCTTCTCACTACCTCATAGGGCCATGAGCGGTACTATTTACCCTTTAGAAAAAACTCTATTTTAAAAACGTCTTTCCTTAAAATTGTATTGTACGTATCAGAGCCGTGTCCAAGGGGAGGGTTTTAGGGGTTAAACCCCTCTCATTGAAAGAAAAAAATTATGTCAAATGAAGAAAACGATTGACTTAAATTAACTTTGATGTGAAAGCCCGCGTTTAACGCCCCCCCCCCCCTTTCTCTTTGAAGTTTTTCTGTAATTTTAACTCAGTAATTCTGTATATTGTTTTTCCTCTAATTCAACTCAGTTGGACCTAAACACTTGCATTTCATTCTTCCTTTGTAACTTAAAACATTTTGCATAACATTCAAATGTTATGTGTTAAAGCTTTACCGATTGAAATAATATTTTGGAAAAACTGTGGTGGTAGAACCACTGAATGACCTACCAATAGAAAGCACTAATATTGCTTATTTGTAAGGAGGTAATGATGAATTTGGCATGTGTTGCAGCTATGAAGATGTATTAGTGATGGTGTTTAGTAATGTAATTTGCATCTACAATAGGCTCGTTCTAAGCCTTATTTCAGAACATAAAATCTGATACGCATTCTCTTACATAAAAAGAATTCGTGGAGAGTTTTTAATACTTTTTAGCAATAAACTGCATAGTTAACAGATTTAATTAAAAAGAAACAAACAAGGTTTGATAAAAGTGAACCTGTAAAATGAAGGAATACTTTGGTCACTTGAGCAGCCAGAATTATTCTTCTAGGGGAAGGGGGGGGGGGGAGGTTACAGCAGAACTTACAGGTGCATAAACGCCATATTGGGATCGATAATTTGTAGTAAAACTAATAAAGGTTGTGAGGGATTGAATTCTCCCCACCCCCAGGTAAGATTAAAACCCTTCCCTTTATGAAAATCTAGACACGGGCCTGGTACGTATTCAAACTAATGAAAATTTTCATGTAAACCAAACGTAATATATCCGTTCAGAATGAATACATCACAGATCATGAGACTGAGAACTGATCGGAAATATCGGATAAGCCCGAATTACTCTAAATATATATATATATATAAAGAAAAAAAAGTTTCGCCCGAAAAAGTCTCCATTTGTCTCAGTGAGAAAACTGATTTTCAAAGGTATCTCTCAAAATGTTATCTAGTGAATGAAATTTATTTGTCAGGTTCTAAAAACTAAAGTGAAAATCATGGGATGTACACTTGGGGTGGGGGGATTGCGGATCTATCTATTGCAAAGTGCTGGGAAACATAACAAGAAAACGAAGGATGAAAAGGAAAAAAAAAAAAGCTTTTTAGCAGTCGTTTTGCTCCTATACATTCTATTCTTAGGATGGCGCCTTTCTCTTCTTTCATTAGAAAAAGGTTCAATGTAATCTTTTCCCAGACAGTCTCAGATGGCCACAAAAAAAGATCCCCACCCCCAATAAAACTCCTCACCAGAATTCCAGGAAACGTCAATCCCGAACAGATACGAGAGACACCCATGGACCCTGAAGGCTTCGCTTCGGGGCAACCCAACAATGACATTGTTTCGTTTTCCCTACGTAACAAGATACGGTAATAGTTAGGCAAGAACAGAGTAACGTCCCGAGAGTGACCGTTGGAAAAGAAGCGGCTGTCCTCCCCCCCCCCCCCCCCCATCCAAAAAAGAGCAGTTCTGGCTGTAGCCCTCGACACAAGAACGGCCGGCCTAGCTAAGAACTTTTTTTTAAAATAAAATTGAGGAAAACGGTACGTACACATTGAATGCACAGAAAACGGCCCAAGTTAAGGACGGCCCATGTGGAATTTTCCACATCTCACACGTGGCCAGTCCGCCCCTGCGTGTATTAAATATATCCCATCCCTATTTTCCCATCTCTCCTGCTAGATTCATTCAGATGGAATCGCCTTGACTTGGCCGATTGCCAAATTACATACAATCCGTGGTCAAACAGTATATTGTTCCACGCGTTATCGTAACGATAACATAAGCGTCATCGAGTTGGCAGTTGCGCGATGAGAGAGGTAGATGAAATTTCAAAAATATAAATTTTTTAAATTAAAACTGGATTAATTTTGATATTTATTCCATTTTATCCATAAAGTAACGGCACAGCATTGAAATATGACTATTATAAAGCAATTGAGTAAAATGTCGTTTCTCGTGATATCGTGACTATGACGCGCTATACAGTAAAAACAGTGTACAATATCGGGTAGATGAAACGATATACGGCAATGACATATAGATGACGCCACGATATCGTGTGCTAGGGTATTAATCACTTTCTTCATCGCAACAGAAAACAGTCTTTCAGTTGGCATAACTAGAAACCATTACTTTGGTAAAATACGGTATTTTTATAAATTCAGCATTACATACAATATACATTCTTGAGCATATTGTATATGCAATGCGCCTTAGGTCTTATTACTTTTTTGCCAAATTATACTAGAAAAACCATGACATAAGAACACAAACTGAATAAAGAGTGACGAAATCGGATCGAACAAAAACAAAACGCTAAAATTATACAAAAAGAGACAATTAGAAAAACTGTGACGTAAAATTCATAGAATTAAAAAGTGTTAATAAGTTTTTGCGAATAAAGAACAACCAAAGAAAATTAACTTTCACCATGTAAAGATAAATAAAAGAGATAAATATAATAAAGATAAAGTAAAGATAAATAAAATAAAGTGAAAAAAAAAAAACATAAGAGCTCAAGCACATGTTGCATGCTAGTATTGATGATTAGAAATGATTTAAGAATTTTAATTTCAGAACATACAAAGGAGCGAAGTACTTAAGACGAGCCATTTAAAAAGAATAAATAGAAGAACATTATATTTCTCCCATATAAAAATTTTCCTACAAACAATACAACAGTAAAAGGAAAATTGGATGGAAAGTGTATTATTTTCAATAGAGACACACTCGAGATAATTTATTGTTTTCAATCAGCATGTTAAACTTTTACGATAAAAACCTATTTTCAACCTATGAGATATAGTGCAGAAAGCAACATATAGATGGCAGCACATATAAGCAATTCAATTCGCTAAAAACCGAAAAGGTCTATTAGTTTCGGTTTCATATCAACCCGCAAAATTTGAGTTATGCGTTTTAATTTTTGGTAACAGTTCCGTCCATATTCTGTTAGCACTGAATCCGGAAATGGCCTTCATTCCTTCATTTCACCGTAGTCCAAGGAATTTAATTGTTTAAAAATCGAAAAATAGCGATTTCAAAATAAATTTGTATGTTTTTCCCCCCTCCACTCCTTTATTAATTTTTGTCTGTTTTCGCGCATAAGCACAAACTAGTATGTTGTGGCCGTCACAAAACTTTTGCCTACATCTATCTGATGAATTCTTGGATCTTACGAACACTGAAAAATTATGCTATACGCAAAAACTGAAAAGCAATTTTGATAGTGGGAACACGGGTGGTGGTAAGGGGGGGGGGGGGGGATTATGAAGCAAGTTGCGCCATCCAAATTTTTTTTTTCGGAGCGGGGGGATAATTAAATTACTTATTTATTTATGTATATAAATTCATATATTGATTTATTCTTAATTTAAATTATGTGTTTTATTTTATTTTCATTCTGTTTATATTTTATTTCATTTATTTATTTAGTTTGTGTGTGTGGTATGTCATTGGCATAGCGCAGAACTTTTGTAATGAAATAATAATAATAATAATCATTAAAAATAAATAAGTAAATAAAAACAAAAATAAATAAATAAATAAATAAAAGAAAAAGAGAGCTAAAAAATAAAAAATAAGAAAGGGAAACAGGGTCGAGAAAATTTGGGGAAGGGGGAGGGATTTGCGCCATTGGATTTGGGGGAGGGGGGATGAGCACCTCTGGTTGGGAAATGGCGATCTTAATTCATTGGCGGTAAATGGTGGGCTCCACTGCAGGATCGAGGAATATTTTTCCGCTACATGTGTTAACAAACAGTAGGGAAATATCTTTTTTGCAGAGGGTTACCATAAAAAAAGAGCTACCAAAATAAAATTACGACGCAAAAATTCGACGACCGTGCCAATTTCAGATTTATCGAAATATCCTAACAAAATCAGAAGCAAAGAGCGAAAAAGGAAAACTATTTTTAAACCCTTGCTAAAATAAATTACAAACATTTTATTTGTTAAAAAATAGAAGATGGCAACAGACAAAAATTTTGAACCATTGAGATTTTTCTGATCATCACTGAGCCGACAATTAAATCGTGAGGCATTATTATATACAGTGGCTCCCAAAAGTGTTCGTACACCTTGAAATTTTGTAGTAAAACCTAAATAACTCAAAACAGAATTCGAATATGAAGTCCAATTTTTTTTCACACCATTCCTATGTCATTCTGAATAAAACCCAGTAGTTTTTTTTTTTAAATATTGCCAGATTTTATTTTTGAAATTTGTCAAAAAACGAAGAGACAGAGAAAAAATACGCCACAAAAGTCATCGTACACTGAAATAGTTTCGAATAAATTCATAATTAAAATTATCATATGTGGTTTTTTTATTATTTTTGCATTGTAATGATACTGTAAAGTCATTTGCCTTTAACTTTTTGTGTATTCATTCCCTAATATTTTGCTTAATATTTTAAAATGGCAGGTATGCGTAAAAAACAACAAACACGATTCGAAATTTGATTTTTTCCCTCACAGTAGCCGAAAATTGGTTTGAAATGTCTCTAAATTGGTTAATTTATACCGTTCTCTAGTGAAGGGCTTGATAAAATGCTTTAAAGTCAAGAATCGGATCGAAAACAAGGTAAGAAAAGGTCAACTGGCGAAGTTAACAAAGAGTGATCGGAGGTTTACAGTTAAAAAAAATATGAAAAATACACATTTCAGAACTGAAAAAGTTTCTGCAGAACTGGATGAAACATTTTACGTTTAATTTTTACCTAAAATTGTTCCCTAAGTTCTCTGATTAGCTAGATTAAATGGGACCGCTTCTCGAAGAAATTTTCTTGTTCGTACGAAAAACAGTAAGCTTACACTTTCCGTCGTAAAATCAATGATAAATAAGGTCAAAAGGTATTGGAACAACGTCTTACTCACAGACGAAAATAAATTCAACATTTTGGGTTAAATTGTTGTATAATTGTAAATGAAAGAAAAAAATGAGGAATTTAATCTTAAGAACAGAAATTTGGAATTTTTTGATGAAATAATGAATTATGCTGTTCATTTAAATATTTTAAGATGCAATTTAAAACTATTACCCCAAAATTTGGTAATCGGAAACAACTTTATTTTTTATCAAGATAACTGTAATAACTAACGATTCGCGTTTGGTGCCTCAAAATTTGTCCTTAAGCTTAGAAATATCTCCTTAATCGCTAGATTTAAACTTAATGGAACATATTTGGAGATATGTGGTGGCTAGATTACCAAAATACACCATTGAAACAAAAAGCGAACTAGAAACAGTAAGACTCGTAGCGCGGCTGAACACTTACTCAGAAATTGCACAAAAAAAGAAAGAAAAAACAATGATATCTATTCCCAGACGTTTAAAAGCTGTTGTTGTTACTGCATGATATCCTACTAAATAATAACTTAGCAAAAAGTTAGATTATTTACTAATTTTTTGACATTTTTTCAAAGTGTACGAAGACTTTTGTGAGATAAATTTTCCGGCACTTTTTGGTTTTTGATTTTTTAAAAATTAAGTTTTAATGTTTTATTAAAAAATTTCATGCAGTTTTGTTAAAAATAGATCATAGATCTTATAATAAAATACCTATTCCGAAATATTAATTCTAACCAATGGATAAGGGCCTATTTCATTGAAAGTCGTAGGTGTACGAACACTTTTGGGAGCCACTGTAGTTTAACCATCTTATTGTTACATTTTTAAAGCTAATTTTATTCGCACAAAAAATGGCAAATTCAGTCCCCAATGGAAACGCTTGGCGCCAAAATTGAATCAGGGCTTGTTTCCGTGTAGGTACATATTTATTTCAAATTTCATCTAAAACGTGGCATTACTTTTTGCGATATAGCATTTGCAATGATATTGAAATAACGTTCGATTGCAACCACCCCCTTTTGAGCTATTGGCACAAAAATAGAAATTCATTACCTCTCAAGGTACAGCAGTCACAAGAATCGGGGGGAAAAAACGGAAACGGGACACATTCGAGTCCCATTCTGCCACCGGCATTTTATTGCACATTCTTCAGTCAGGGGTGCCCATCTAAAAAAGGTCATGGCGCAGACTGCGCCATTGAAATTTTTAGAAGGGGTTGTTTTGAGGGGTATTTTTCTCATTTTGGGGGGAGCGCTCTTGCTTTATGAGGCGTCTCCGCCATATTGAGGGGGGTGCCCTTGCCCTTTGGGGGGGGGCACCCCTGCGTCAGTTATTTTATTGAAAAACAATAACTTTTAATGTGCTACGTAATACTTACGTCAAATTTTTACTGTTGTCATCAAAAATTAAATTTCTAGCTCGTTTTATTTGTATTTATGAAACAAAACCTACTGACAAAACTACTCAAAATGTACCATTCGATCCGTTTTGGGGAATACCCCAAAAATAAATTAAATTTTTAAGTGCTTGAAAACTTAATAATTTTTAGATAGAATTTTAAAACTTCCATCAAATGCAAAGGGGTGGGGGGATGCCAAATTCAGCCTTGCAACTCTTGCATCAAAAGTGTAAAAATCGTATAATTATCACGTTTATGTAACATGTTATTGCATAAGATAAATTTCTGTGGCTCACATGTTTCATATACCTTGCTATCTATTCTTATCGTGAATTCAGTATTTTGGAAGTTGTTTTGTTCTTGCTCGGTTTTGATTTTACTTATACTGCATACTCAGGGGTGCCTATTCCCCCCCCCAAGTTTAATGGTCTCCCCCCCTTCCCCAAAATTTTCTCAACCCTCTTTCCCTTTTTTATGTTTTAGCTCTCTTTTTTTACTTTATTTATTTTTTGAAAATGGTTTTTATTTATTTATTTTTAAATACTTATTATTTATTTATTTATTGGAATATATTTTGTTATTTATTTATTTATTTTTAACTACTATTATAATTATTATTATTTTATTAAAAACGTTCTGTAAAGACAAAATTGTGCCCTGTGTCCCAACAATGTTTAGCAATTGAAGATTTGTTCAGTTCCTGTTTTTTAACGTGGTTTGCATGTTCTTTCAAACGAAATTTAAGTGAACGCCTTGTCTGTCCCACGTAACCAATGTAATATTGGTCTTTTCGGAGACCAAGATCATTTGCAGACCTACAACAGTAGGTGAATTAGATTTTCTGGAATCCTTTTACATTCATAAAAACTTAAATAATCTTTGCAATGAGTCTTTTGCCGTTCCGCATTTTTCTTCAATCTTATTCAATCTTACATGTTAGAATACTTGCCTCAGCACTCGCTGATAGCTCATTGGTCAATGTTTTTCCGGTTCTGCATTTAAACTCTCCCTTGACCTTGATTCATCCATTTGTTCATTTCGCACTGAGGAAGGAGGCTATTGCCTCCGAAACACGTCTGCGTTTTTAAAAACTTTTTATCCTTTTTGTGCTTTTAAACGATGTTCCATTTTTATCTGAAATCAGTAGTTTGTGCTTTTCATTACCAAAAATGGGGGGGGGGGGATTATCCACGCTTCTTACTTAATGTTTGGAAAGTAACAGAAATTTATTCTTCGTTTTGCAGTGTTGCTCTCTGATAACATGCTAATCAGTTTTTCATGCGCAGAAAAAACAATTTCAATACAATGCGTACTTTTCTGAGATAATGGAACTTCGCCTATAAACAGTCTCTTACATGGGCGCCCATATGCAAAACTGTAAGGGGGGCTGAGATATTTTCCCCGTGGTTTAACAGGCTATTTTCCCCATGAAAACCGATTTCAGGACAGATTAGAGTCATTCAAATATGACATTTTTAATAACTATTCTTTAATGGCTGAAGAAGAAACGTTTTTACATTTTTGCAAAGAAAAAAGCACTAAAAGCAAGGAAGTTCTAATTTCTAAGGGGGGGGGGGGGGCTTGAGCCCCCACTTGCACCCCTATATGGGCATCCATGGTCTCTTAACAATAGATGTCTCAAACTTTTCTTGAATTTTTACTTCAAAACATAACCTTACACAAATCACCCTTTACACCTCCATATTTTCAATCCATTCAATTTTATCTTATATCTGCATCGTCCGTCGGTGACCCCAACATTTGGGATCCGAATGCTTCGGGTGCTCTCAGATCTGCAGGTATTAGATTTTAATACTCTCAACACAATGAAACCGATTGAACCATGGTGTGAAGTAATTGCTCCTACAATCAAAGACCTCGATAAATTCTTGAGAGAAACTATAGCCAATACAGTTAGCCAACAAATAGTTTATGATACGAGGGATGTTTTTAAAGTAAATTGTTGTTGCACGCTCCCGTTGGCCTGCAGTGCTGCTAGACCAGGTCCGTGATACTGTACATTCTCAAAAAATTCAACTCCGTTTCGAAATAAAACGAGCTGATGTGTGCATCACATGACTTCCTTTTATTCCAATTTAATGTAACTTCCCCATCACTGGCAATTTTAATGTGATTCAATAGTTTACTCTCTAAATATCACCAACAGTGGCCAAATTAAAATTAGATTTTTTTTTTTTTAAAAATCGCAAAATTAGTCGCCAAGTTGGCAACAAAACTTGGCGACCAAAAGGCTGGCGATATAGCGCCAAGTGTCCGCCAAATGATAACACCACTTGAGTTTACATCGAAATTAACAATGATACCCCCCAAAAAGGGGCAAAAGATCCCTTTAGAATCACCCGAATGCAACCAAAAAGGGAGGTGCACAACTAGACCCCAGTAGGAGTCTACGAACCAAATTTCAACTTTCTAGGACACACCGTTCTTGAGTTATGCGACATACATACGCACAAACGCACATACATACATCCGTACATACAGACGTCACGAGAAAACTCGTTGGAAATAACTCGGGAATCGTCAAAATGGATATTTCGCGTTTCTATACGTTCTTAGGCACTTATCCACGTGTGGCCGAGTCGGAAAAAAAAAAAAAAAAAAACTCTCAACATTCATTCGGGGCAGGGCCGGATTAAGCCAGCGCGGGGCCCGTAGCAAATGTTTCCAAGGGGCCCTCGTTTTCGAATGATATAGTAAACAATATAGCACTTCTTCATGGAGACGGGAGGTGTAATTATAACATGCTTGAATATATAAATGTGGATATAGTTTTAGAGCTTTACGATAGTTATGATCCTCTTTTATTGCCCCTCGTCCTCCCGTTACTACACGTTTCTAACTTTTAATTCCAAAAACGCAATTTTTGGACGATATAAAGGGAGGGGGGTCCGGGGGCTTACCCCCCGGAAAAATTTCGATACTTCAATTCTAAAAACTCAATTCCAACGACCCCTGATCATATTAGGAAGAGAAGATTCGAAGGCCATTATTTGGGAAAACTGAAGTCAAAGAACGCGATTGCATCCTATCTTAGGTAAGATCAAAGGAAAAAATTTGGGTTCACAGCGACTCTCCAGGCATTTTTTTTTTTTAATTGAAGTCTTAAATAAAACTGCAGATTATCCTTAATGCTGTTGTAGAGAGAGGAAAAAGTGGTGTTCAAGGAGATCCCATTGGAAAATTTTTGAATTTATCATCTGTTACTAATATAAAAACACAATTTTAAGCAAAAATTCTCGAAATTATATACTCTGAAATGGTATATTTTTACGTTCTTTGGTGATTTTGAGGCGGAGTTTGCGAAAGCCGTCCCCTAGAAATTTTAAGGGGATGGAAAGTTGTGAAAACCTGATAGATAATAGGCCATGGCGGATAACGTTTCGGTATGGGATGGGGTTCAAGCACTCTCCGAGGCAACCCAATTTTCGAAGTTTAAGTCTTAAAAGTACATTTTAGACCATTGTTAACAATGTTGGAGGGGGAGAGGTACACTCCCATTGAAATTTTTCAAAATTCTAGTTCAAAATACACATTTGTAGATCACCTTATTAGACGACGTTATAGGACGGGATCGGGCTCGGGATTGCACTCATGGAAAGTTTTCGAAACTGAAGTCCCAGAAAGCAGTTTTAGCGGGTTTTCGATTATGTTAAGCAATTTTCTTCCTGAATTTTTCTGAATTTCAAGTTCGAATGAAAAAGTTTTCGGCTACCTTTGGTGATGAAAAAGAAAGGGGTTAGGTTCGGGGCATGGGTGGCAGCTTTTTAGTTCCCTCTCGCTCAGAGGAAAAAATTAAAAACGATATTTAAAGTCTTTCTTCTACACATAATTATATAAGTTCATCAAAAATAATATTCTCTTAACAATTCACTTATTTCGCTCAACATAAGTGTGAAGTCTCAGAATCTTTTCTTCTATCATGATCTCTTAATTTTGTTCATTGTTGTTTACAGTGCCGGATTTACGGGTTGTGTCACGGGCGGAAAATTTTGAGGGTGATAAATTGACGTTAAGCAACCAAAAAGGGTTTAGGATGACTAATAATTACCTTTTCAGGACTCCAATTTCGAAAGCTTTAAAAAGAAAGCCACTTTTAAACAATTTCTGGATGGTAACCCTTTCCCCCCTCTTGTCTAACATCACCAAAGAGAGCCTTAAAATGTGGTTTTAGGATTTGTGCTTTCAGAATTTCAGCATCCTCCTTCTCCTGCTATCAACAAAAATTGATTAAAACTGAGTTTTTAGAGCCTAAATTCCGAAAAATCCGGCGAAAGCCCTTAAAGCATCTCGATTTCAAAATTTCAAAAAAATTCCAAAGAAGAATACCCACCTACTTCCCTAGCTTCTCAACATTCGGGGGAAAAGGCTCCAAAGCATCACTCTTCACCTAAAGTTAGAACTAAAGATAGCCTGCGTCTTGAAGATTTCAGTTTCTAACATTTTGCGAAGCAAACCCGTATCCCCCCCCCCATAACGTCTCCAGTGATAATCCAAAACCACGGTTTGAAACTTGAAGTCAGAATTGTTTCTGGGGGAGTTCAGACCCTCATCCCTTTCTCTAATCTTCCCACATAGCTTGAAATTTTGTTTTCAGCTTTAGCATGGGTCTATCCCTCAAACCCTTTCCTCCTAAAGATAAGATAGCCTGAAATTGACTTCAGTATTGAGCACAATTTCAGGAAAGGACCCCTTCCCCTTTCCTCTATTGTTATGAAACAACCAAAATTAATTTTATTTTATTTTATTTTTTTTTTTTATAGCTGAAAGTTTTAGGACCCTAACTCCCTTAAATTTCCTAAGATACCTTAAAATTCAGTTCATTTTGAAAAAAGAAAAAAAAAATCCAGAGAAAACCCAATTCTCCGTTCTCCAAACTTTGCCTAAAATTGTAATTTTTAGGTCAGTTTTGAAACTTTTCTGACCCAACGGAGCTTTTTCTGCTTCCACTAAGAAAGATTAACTATTTGCGTTTTCAAGACTTTAATTGGGAGAAATTTCTTGAAAGCAATCTATCGAAAAAAAAATAAGATTTTTAATTTACCTGGAGCATTTAGAAAAACTAAATCTAAATAAAAAGAGAAAGCTAGAGAGAAATTTAAACGGGTTAAAGTACGGAAAGTAGTTTTTTTTTTCAGGATTTTTTTCTCATGGCGCGGGGCCCCCAGAAGAACGGGGCCCGTAGCATTTGCTACTTCTGCTCTATGGCTAATCCGGCCCTGATTCGGGGGCGAGTAAAATGGAAATAAAGGTCGATTTTTGAGGTGAAATTTTTTTCGCGGATACAATACTTCCTTTTTTGAAAAAGGAAGTAAAAAGAACGAGTACACGATAGAGCAAAGAAATTTACTTCACAAAAAATCTACGAGCCATACGCTAATTTTCGACATTGCTCCCGTGATTTTCCAAGTATTTCTCATAGCGTGGTACAGGTTTTTGTATACCTATTCGTAAAAAGTTGCCGCCTTTGTAGTCAATCAACCATGGGGTAACATGTTCTCTGAGCTCATCATTGATGTTGTGCCATTGATCGCCAAAGAAAAATTTTAGATGCCAAAACAAATGAAATTTTGCTACGAGTGAGGTCGGGGCAGTCCGGAGAATGTTCAAAAACCTCCCAGCTAAAATCCTGTAAGAGTCCTCATGGTTGACTCTTGAGGCGGCAACTTTCTACGAATAGGTAATCAAAACCTTGTACCACGCTATGACAAATTCTTGGAAAATCATGGGAGCAATGCCGAAAAAAGCATAAGGGTGGTAAATTTTTATGCACTAAACTTCTTCTCTTCTCTGAAACCTGTACTTTTTTTTAAATTCCAAAACGGTTCTTACTTTAAAAACATCCCTCGTATTAAAAGCAAATATTCTGAATATAATGACATTTTCCCTGACGGATCAAAAGTAAGCGATCACGTCGGCTTGTCTGCAATAATTAATAGCCAAGTTACCGCAGAAAAATGAAAACTATCTTGCTCAATATTTGCCTCAGAAATAAAAGCTACATTTACGTCTCTACAATCGATAGCCCAATCCAACCACAAGAAGTGGGTGACATACACTAATTCAAAAAGTTCAGTGGAAACCATCATCCACTGCAGTAATAATATAGCCACCCAATAGTCTCTCTCTCATCCAGTCCTATCATTTTTACAAAAGTCTTACGCCAAATAATTTTCAAGTTCTCTTTTGTTGGATCCCTGGTCATGTGGGCATTACACATTGCAGGCAATGAGACAACCGATTTATCTGCCAGAGTTAGGTCCTGGTCAATGGTACTGTTCTTTTCGATGATATTAAAAACACCATTTTTTGTGAATGTTTCAGCACACATTGGCAGCCGGACCTGGAATTCAAAAACCCTAAATAAATTGCATTCGATCCTCCGCCCTCGACGAAAAGTTTCAGATCATTGCAGCTTACCAGGAGAGAACAAGTTTTAATAACTCGTCTTCGCATTAGTCATACCAAGTTCACCCATAAATACCTTTTATGCCGCGAACCATCTCGAATATGCAACACGTGCAATGTCAATCAGACAGTATTGTATATTTTGAGTAATTGTTCAAATTTCAATCAAATACGTTTTAAATATTTTAATGGTTTTTACATCTTCGACGGAGTTGCTGGGGACTATCACCCCATTCCAAATTATTCTCTTTCCTCCAGGAGATTGGTTTCTCCTTTCTAATTAAGCGTTTGTTCAAGGTTTATTGTCAATATATTGTTTCAACCATTTTTTCTTAATTTATTACTTTGTTTACATGTTTTACACGACTTTTTTATTTTAAACTAATTGAAGCTTAGTGTCTTTTATTTCAAAAAACGTTTACTTTTACAATTTCCTGTCTTTATACTAAGAGTGGAAAACAAATAATATAAAATAAAGAATCGTTTGCCGCTCCCAATCCCAAGGGCTCTTGCGCCATTAAAACCAACGAAACCAACCAACTAGGATAATGGTAAATTTCAGAATCTTGTCACTGATGCCATTGATTTTTTTCCTTTTACTTCGTTAAGCGTAAACGTGCTCAAAAACTAAATAAATGCAAGCAGGCGTTTCCAAATTGGCGGGTTAGTTCTTTATTCCAAGAACTCACCCTCATCAGGATGCCTTTAACTAGTGTTCTACAGTGATAGTTCAGCAGAAAAACGAAATTGCGGTGGAGAATGATAAATAGGGACCTATGGATGGTGCCGTCGTTTATTTATTTATTTTTTAATAAGAGAGAACACAGTAAATCAACTACGGTCGCGACTCCAAAATAAACTCAGAAGACATTAATACTATCCTGCTCCCACGACAAGACATTACGCATCAATGATGGTGCCCTTGAAATATGACGAAGGTCAGTAGCCCTATGTTGCCAAACTTATAAAAAATAATTGAAGACAACAGAGAGAAAAATGTTTAGGCGTTGCACCGGTCAGTCCACACCGAAGCATTCGACTTCTAATAGTGGCTGGCCTTGAATTCGGTGAGGATTTAAAAATTAGACCCTTTAAAGAAGAGTGAACTGGATTCTTGGAAGCAGTAATTTTTTTGAAGGAAAACTTGTGTGGAGAAGGGGGAAAGATGCGATGCGGTTACTGCTTTTTCATGAATAATAATGACATATCTCGGCTTTTGATGGATGGCAAACTAATTTCGTTTCAAGTGTCGAGATGTTTTCGATCGTTATCCACCTCACGCCTCTAATGATACGATTATGGAAAGGTTGTGCGAGTTGCGTAATTTAAAATGGCCACCAAAAGAGAACAGTAGAGAATGAATTTTTTTTTCTTTCTCGCATTTAAATGATTTCGTGTTTTTCGAAAGGCATAAAATGCAATCTGTGAAAATGGGATCTTCCTTGGAAATTTTTCCACTCTCGCAGTTGTGAATTTTCTTTAAGGAGGGTCTTGCAAACCAATCTTCGCGACATCAAACGTACATCGAAGAAGAATAAAATTTGAAAGCCTTTATTCCTCAATCCTCACAAGCCATGTTTCTATTTAAACCCTAATTTCCGAACTGTGCGTTGCTAAACCAGCGAAATTACAGAACAATAAATGCTTTTGGGTCCGTAGCTCAGTCAACAGACCCGAAACAACAATAATGCCATGTTTTGCACATCGTTCGCATACATGCAATGAAATTAACCTAAGGTGCACCATCCTGCCTCCACATTAATATTAGAAGCCCATATATTATCTACTGCTGAACTGCTACGTACAACGCCATCATTTCTGTGCTCTGTTGTCAGTTAGAAGGTTATGGAAATAGCCAAATCACGTTGTTGCACCACCAAGTAATTTAACTCAGACCTAGACAACGGAACTTCAACGTCCCTTTCAGGCTAATCCAGGCTCATTCTTGCGAAGTCACTGTGGTTCACTAGGAACCTTTAGTTCTAAGCGGACTTCGAATCACTGCGACAAATCAAACGCAATCTATCAAACTGACATACATACCCTTGCCGAGGTTCGAGCCCAGATCGATGGCACGGAAGCATAGTACTCCGCTGCTTGTGTCACTGGAAGGAATGAACACTATCTAAGCAGTCAATTTAACGTATGAAAGGGAATAAATCTTCTGCAGTGGTACTCAAAAAAGGGAGGGAGAGCGTGGTATAGACTGCGCCATTGAAATTTTTAGGGAGTGGGGGATTCAGGGGTAGTTTTTACTTTTTTGGTGAGGGGGTTCTCGCTCTTGGGGCGGGGTCCTCGTGGTATTTCGGGGAGGGGTGCGGCATTGCTCTTGGCCCCTATCTTCGGTGCACATTTGAAGGTAATCACTGCGAATAACATTTCTCGCGATGAAGGAAAGATAAGTTGAACAGAGATGCCTGGTATCAGGAAAAAATATGAACTTGTTCTAATATTTTTTCATTTTTGAAATAAACCGAGAATATTATGCTTATTAAAGTTCTTTTGTGGCACACGTGAAATAACTCTTTTATTTTGGTCCATGTTATTTTTTGATTTTCACACCTTTTGTGCAAACACTATTAAAAAGATGTTACAGAATTTAGACTTCCAGTCTGTGATGTGGTAAAAGCTCAGAAACGGGTTCTATGAAGAATCGGAAAATGTTCTATCTGACGGTTAAAAAATTCCCAGATTTTAGGTGGCTAAACTATCTCTGGCATCATGACAGTGATGTAACCAGTGAGTAGCAAGGTAAAATGAGGACATCTATTTCCTGTGCAAAATTCATACAAAGTTTTACAGTACGTAATAGGTATTTAGTCTGCAAAGTAGCTTCTTTTTGACACAAATTACCTGAAATTTTACAACTGGGCTAACGCTTCTAAAGTTTGCAGTAGCCAAGTCAAGTAGGCAGAGTCACGATATTTTACACCAGAAAGAACTGTGTGTTTTGGTTAAAAAGCTAAATATATTAGCGTACTGTACAAATGCAATACACAATTTAGTCGCAAGAAACTTCACATTTTTCTTTCTCCACTAATTAGCTCTTTTGTGACCACACTATCCTAACATTAAAACTATCCTGGCAATTCAAAACACTTCTACCCTCGGAGATACTGTCCGTTCTCGAAAGCAGACTAGCACTCAGGACGGATTCCATTTCAAAAAGGGGCGATAGGTTGAAGATAGGCACTTTCCGCTCGCACTGGAAAAACTGCTGAACATGTCATTTTGCACCTTTTACTTCCGGGTTTCCCTCCCTATTTTGCTAAAACTAGAGCCCCTATAACTGGAGAGGCCGACGCATCCGCCATATTGTAGCAAGCGTACAACAGGGAATGCTACCTTTATTGGCAATCATTCGCCAAACGGGGAACTAGAGAGTCAGAGAGCGAAGGTGAACATTGGCGAAATTTTGGAAATAGTTGGCGTCGTTTCTAGGCTGCTAGTCACTTCGCGGGTTATTAATTATCCATTTCTTTTTTCTTTCTGCATCTGCTGGAAATCTAAAGAGCTGAAATCCTTTTTTGGAACTGTTTGCACAATTTACAGTCGAACAACCACCCATTTGATTCAATTTAACACATGCTAAAGAAATGTAAACATCAGCAGCAATGCTATCGCTAAGAAACACTGGATCAAGTTTGCTCAAAATGGCGTATACGTCGGCTCCTCCACTATAGGGGCCTTAGATAAAACCAGAACAGACCTGACGCATGCGCAAATTGGCGGAAAGTCTCGGCTAACGAAACCATACAATAGTATTAAAAAAAAAAACTTTCCTTCTTTCCATAACAGACTGAAAAATGTATCTTTTCCTCTATGCCATGCTATGCATCAGAATCATCTGGTACAGTCGAATTTGCTTGTAACAAACTGTAAGGGGTTGTAATATTAGATCGCTAAAACCGAAATGCTCTCTAAAAGCGGGTTCCCCGTGAAAAAATCAGAAAAAAAAAAAACATTTATATACTTTCTTTAGTAATTTCCATGCAGAACCTAAGAAGTTGACTTTTTTGCTTTGAACTATCTCTCATCTTTCACAAGCGTTTTCACACACACACACACACACACAGAGATGCTTTAATTTCAGGTTCACCCACAACATAATCGAGAATAGTGCCCTCTTCAAAATAGGGAAAAGAAGAACGTCAGTGGCGCCCCGATGGGAAATCACGGTAGGTCACCGTGATTTCCCATCGAGGTTCCCATTTCCCATTTTGTGATTTCCCATTTCCTTATTCGGCAAATTGTTTCTGGCGATTCGGTGAAATTATCATCATTCGACAAAATTTGGAGTTCTTTTCGGCAAAATTATTATCATTAGGCGCAATTTGGAGTTTTATTCGGCAAATCGAGGATTTCTGCCCTTCCAAAAATTTGAGTTCGATGCGCCCTGAAGACCGTTATCAGTCATTTACTCGGATTTATGTTGGTTGGCTTCGAAACGTTAAAGGAATTTTGTTTTCAAAAAAAAAAAAAGAAAGAAAATGGCTTAAAGGGCTGGAAAGGTAGAAATCAATAGAAATTTAGTGACTCGCAAAAATATAGCTTGCTATAACCGGAGTTTTCTTATTAAAAGCGAGTTATGCCCTCATAGAATTTTAAGTCTGATTTCCTCGTTGCATTGGGGTTCTTGTCAGGCCTATTATTTGGGAAGTCGTCAGGAAGAAAGTGGGGAAGAGGGGGGGGGGAATCAATTGTTGGAATTTAGAAACATAATGTAGTTATGCATTTTTATTTGTACTTTGAACCTTTTTTCATGATAATGCATTGAATTCATACCCTTTGCCCCCCCCCCTCCCTCCCCGGTTCCCGTTAAATTAAGGCAACCTTATAAGGGAGTTCTAGGGCAATCTTATACGCAAGTTCAACTGTACAGTCATTTCATTGAGGCTTTGGATAACTGAAGGTCAAATTGACATCTACTAAGAGGGTCAAAATCCGATAAGTCTATTTTATGAATTAGGGAAAGAATTTGCTTCGCGTAGGATGGCGTAGGCACACGTTTTCCTTCTTCGAACACTGGCAAAACAGTAATTTCGAATCAAAACAATAAATTTTCATTGGCAGCGCGAAGTTCAGAGTGTGGCCATTAGTAGCAGCGATCCATAATCATTAGTCCGCAGCGCAGATATAATTCCAGTTTTTCCCTTCTAACACGGGGGTTACGACCCCGGCATTTGATGTTCGTTTGCAGTCTCTTCCTCCATTAACTGCATTTAGCGGCAATTTAGGGAGCTTTTTGGAATAGTCTGTGGAACTTTACGACGCTGTTTACCTGTACTTGAGACATTTGGACCTTGCCTTTCTAACAAGGGAGTGGAAAGGAATTCGAATTCGATGTCTCTCTAGAAAAAAGCAATATATACTTGATCAAATTCAGATCAAATCCCAGTGTCCCGGTCAGTTTCTTCACATCCCAGTAATAGATAAATTTGATTACAGATAACCAAAAAAAGTAAATAATTAACTGTGAAGGATTATTTAAATAATAACTTTGACATTTTTGTACTTCAGAGCCAGAGTCCAAAAATCGAGATTCTGCATTTTATGTGGAAGCCTGGTTCACATTGTGCCATACAAACTTAAATTAAAAAATTAAAAAAAATCCTGCGAAATTATTTACCAGTGTTAAAAGAGCCCGCGTCCCATCCTTTGCATGCGCCAGACAAATGTTTTTCCTATCTCCTGTAAAGTTTCGATTACTTGATTTACGTTAATCTAGCTCTGAGGTACGGATTTGTAACATTGACCTGTAAAATTCATATTGGATTAGCTTGTGGGAATTTTTACAACAAGATTAAAAAAAAAAAACTTTGTAAAAAAAAAAGTCCTGGCTAATGCAAAGAACATGTAAATATTGTTCCAATTTTTGTTCCTCATTCGAAGTTTTTCTTCTTGCAAAGTAATTTTAAAATAGTTACATGTACGAAAAAAAAATTAAAATTTATCTGTCTGTGTCATTTACTATTTCCCCTGTTTTTTTTAGTCTCATAATTAGAAACCATTTATTCATAGCCTTGATCTACCCAGTATTCCCGTATCCCTGTTGAACATTTCAGAAATCTCCCTATCTCCTAAGTATTAGCTGGGAGTTACATTTATTGTACTGCAGTGCTAAACATAGATGTCGTATCTGCACATTTTATCAAAATTGAATAATTGATAAAATGTGGTCATTTCTAATGTATTTTACCGACATACAATGCTTTATGGTCATATGTAATTAAGAAATGTTTAACGAAAATTCTGAACAAAAATGGCATGTGAATCAAATAGTATATGGAGACGTAAAAATTTTGAAAAAAAAATAGAACCAACTTCAAAATTGCTCTAAAAAGTGAAAAATAATTTTATTCTTTAAACACCATCGATAATGCTTTTAAACATAATTTTTGAAGTTGGCGCAAAAACAAAACGTAAAATCCAGTGTAACCATGCTTCGTTCATATTTTTTTTCAGAAAAGCATCCAAAATTACGAACGAAACATTTATATCGGTATTCAAATATGCTGTCATCAATGCATAATGTATGTGATAGTGAAAAAACTGGTCCTGGTTAAATTTACAGTTGTATTTGAGTTATGGCTGTGAATGATTTTATCTATCGTTTTTGCGCCAACTTCAAAAATTATGTTTAAAAGCATTATCGATGGTGTTTAAAGAATAAAATTATTTTTCACTTTTTAGAGCAATTTTGAAGTTGGTTCTATTTTTTTTTCAAAATTTTTTTATTTCATTCTTTTTAGTGTAGATGTAGGTATTTCAGAAATAATAAGAAGTTACCATCACGAAACTTCACATTTTTTTCTTAAAAATGCTCCATACTAAAAAAAAACTATTGACACGCGTTAAACTTTAAGCGATTGGCACTAAAACCTTATCTTTGTTCCTCTCTGGAAATCATGCGTAGTTAATTTAATTATAACCATTTAAGTATTACGTTTTTCCGAACTAATTTACATTCCACAGCATCTAAGTTGCTCATGATGCAATCCTGTATTTTCTTACATAGCCCCGATCATCTGTTATCGGCATAGATGATAACGATAAAAATACTACAGAGTAGTTGAGTCAAACCTAATGGTAGCATTGTGAAGGCTAAGCAGATCCTAATCACTGCATCACCTCGCTTCCAGGTTAGGTTTACCCCTACTATGGAGCAATAGCACTGAAGAAAGGAAGATTTTGATAATTCACATAGGGTTACTATAAATCAGCAGGGTTACTAAAATAAAATTATTTACGCCAAAAATGAGACGACAGCGCCAGATTCCCCATTATCGAAATATCCCTTGAAGAAATTTAATGCTTGCTTCAGAGAAGCCTTCATTCAAAATTATCATTACAATTACTATTAATGTTACTGTTATATGGCACCAAACTTTTATAACAGTGAGTTTCCTATTGTCGCGTAAATGAAGATAGCGAAGACAATGTGAAAGCCAAATGAAGCGAATACTCTTTAGTCTCAACTCGAGAACTTTATTCAGAACCACGAATGAACGTTACATCTCCTTATATACAACTTGAGAAAGTGCTGGAACTTTCCAGACTTAGAAAGATACAAAAATTAATAGAAGATTCGAGAAAATACGGGAAACAGTAGAAACGAAATTTTAGTAAAATTCACTTTGTCCTAGCCGGGATTTGAACCCGGGTCGCTCGTGTGAGAGGCGAGAATTCTACCACTGAACCACCGTTATCCACGGATGAGAAGTGCGAACTTCGCTACAAAATCATTTAATAGGGAAATTGCATAAAATTTACTGTTTTTTGCCCATAACTTTTTTCTAATGAACAAATATGGTCAAACAAAGTAATGGGACCTAAGTTGAGCCATCCCCTATCCATTAAAAAAAGAATCATCAAAATCGCTTCACTAGGTGAGACGCTATGAGTGGACAAACAAAAAAAAAAAACATACATACGGTATGAATTGATAACCGCCTCCTTTTTGAAGTCGGTTAAAAATTAGCAATTTCTCATTTGAGTTGAGCTGCAGATACTACTTTTGTGTGTCCATAAATGATGTCACACTTTTTCAACGTTTTTGACTCCTCCCTTTGTCACAAAGTGTCACGCTTCGCCTAACCCCCTCACCCACCCCTTTGCCACATGTAAGTAACGATACATTTCATTTTCATAAACATATTCTTATATAAAAAAAAATGCGTGACATGAAACTTCTTGTTATTTAACTAAAGGTAGCTCGTACAGGGGGGGAGGGGGGCAAACAGTCCCCTCATTTCCAAAAGTAAAGGGGTCTTGTCCCCTCACTTGTCAGAGTAAAAAATTAATGATTGATTGAAAAATGATTTTTTATTGGGTGGATTGATTTATTTTACGAAAGTAAAAGCTAAAAATTCCAAATAAATGAACTTTTCTCATCTTACTCCATAAGAATGGAACTTTAAAATGGAAGGGAAAAGTCTACGATGGCCATCCGTCTCGATTTTCGATACCATATTCCACATTTTTTAGAAGTTATTATACATTAAAATTAAAAGTCAGGAATATAGCCCAATTTTATATTTAAAAAATCAGTTTCAGGGACCAAGCCCCCAAACCTCTACATTTCTATTGATCCCCTACTTTTTTGGTGTACCAGCCTGTCCCCTGAATGCTCGACATCACTTTTGGACAGTCCTTTAGCACGGCAGTGAAGGAATATTTGGCCCAGCACTAGAAAGGACTGACCAAAATTTTTCAATTTGAGAGGAGATTATATCAGTAGTCAAGTCAGGCTTAAGAGATATCCTGCAAAAAAAAGTAGGACACTTAAAAAGTATTTATGACATTATAACAGAAGGTTACAATACTTCGTTTGGTTACAAGTTTTGGTTATACTTAATGTATACAATAAGGAGAAATAACAAAAACCATTCCATCATCTACGAAAATACATTAATTTTTCAAAGCCGAGGTAGGAAAAATTACCTCTTCCTCTTAACCTCCTCTAAATGAGTGACCATTCTGTAACATATCTATAGAAGTATTGCATCCTTTCAGTACATTTTATAGACTCTTTTTCCTGATATTTCTATAGAACGTTACATAAATTTTTTTGACTAATTCTGATATAGAGTTTACTGAAACATATTTTAAGGGCAGTCGATAACCCAAAAGTAATTTTGTTTCTAAAATAGTTCGCATTTTAACTAATCATCGAGAGTTTCTATTTGAGGCGTTTAGTATCAAAACCAGTTTAATCTATATTTTTTTAATTTTACAGGAGGCAAAGAAACATTCACGGTTTGAGCTGTTTTCAATAAATAAATAAATAAATAAATAAATAAAATAATAACAATAACTATAATAACAAAAATAAAACGAATTTTGACATCAGTTTTCGACCTCATTGAGCAGGATAGCTCCAAATCGCTTACGCTTTGCAGCATGATAAGGTGACCAAATTTTTTTTTTTCTCAAAATGGGACGCTTTAGAATTTTAGGCAAGAGTATGCTTAAAATCAAAGGAAAAAAACCTTTTTTTTTAAAGGTTTATGCTTATTACAAAGAACAGAAATAGACAGATTAAAAAGAAAAATAGCACTTCGGACACTTATTGAAATCACGATCAATAATTAAATCTAATCTGTGTTTTGGCATTGTGTTTTCTATTTCCATCTCGCAGACTACGGTTGTCAGATGAAAAGGTTTGAAAATAGCCTAAACACTACTTAAATTGAACCAAAAATTGCCGACATGTGTGACAACTGCACCGCCTTTCGATAACTGTGAAATTTCCAATTGCATTGACACACATGAGTATTTATAACGCATCCCTCGTCTTTTTACCCACAAAATATTTAAAGGGACATAATAATTGCTACCGTTAAGCAATAAATTTATCAAAAATCTCAATATATTTCGTTGACAAAATGAAACCGCTAATGAATAAATCAGCAATAAATTTTGTTTGAAAAAATTGTAATGACTAACATAAATTCATTGCTGAAACCAAAGCCTGATTGAAAAGATCAGCAGGCTTTCATCATTTTGATTCTTCTTTAGCCAAAGCATTCACAAAAAATTATACAATTTTAGCCATAGGACAGTTGATTTATATATATATACTCGTATATATTTTTTACAAACTTGGCAGTTTATGACAAATCTATGTTCCTCATTCTAGAGGGGAAAAAAAAAAAAAAAAAAAAAAAAAAAAACGTGGTTTCGTTTTTTAATTTATTATCATTTTTCAGAATGATATCAGGTAAAATTCCGTCTCCCTAACAATGAGATAAACGAAAAAGTTTTATCACAAGATAATTTGGATTTTATTCATAAAGATAACATTTTGAGCAACTACAATAAAAGGAGCGATTTAAAATCCCGCATACTGCAGACAATTGAATAAAACTTATGTTGACGCACTCTTTCAACTCACTTGTATGGCGAAGAAATTCATATGCCCGCAAGTGGTGAGTGGAACATTTTATATTGCTTGCTTTTTTTCACTTTAATACTTAAAAAAAACTGTTTTGTTACATTTAATCGCTCGGTTGCTATAACTTACATGTATTGTCAACATGCATTCAACTGCAACAGAGAACGGAAATGAAAGTAAAAGAAATAATTTGACTTTTAAAACAAAAAAGGATTTTATAAAAGAATATAACAAAATCTGTAGCCAAAAAGAAGGCGTTGCAAAATTTTACTCAAAAATCTTTAATGGAATTGCTACAGCAATATCCGAAGGAGATATCAATGCTTTAAAATCTTTGGATAGTGTCATTGAGCACTTTGGGGATAAAGATCGGCAGATACTGAAAGATTGCTATTTTACCGCTGAAAACAAGATCAAAGATACAAATGTTATAATACTGTCCTGCAAATGTAATAAAGAAGAAATTGTGGAATATTTATTTAGCAATGACAGCAAACTTTTAAACAGTTTATCTGCCATTACGCAAAAAACTGCTTTGCCAACTGCAGTGGATCAAAATGGGCATAATGCTTTTTACTATGCTATGCTTGCAAACAACGACAATTTACTGAATCTTCTTATGAATAAATGGCCGAATAATTACTTTAAGACTCGCGACGGAGAACTGAATGAAATCCTTTCCAGTTCGTACGCAGAATTTCGATTGAAAAACATTTTTCTGTCTGAAAAGACTGAATTGTTGCTCCTTGAAAAACTCGTAAATTTTAATTTTTTCAATAATGCTCCCGAAAAAACAAAAAGTAATTTTTGTCAAAAAAACATCCAGTTAAGAGTTCAGCTCCTAAATGAAAACATTTCGCAACTAACGGGAAATTATTGTAATGCTATTGACGGTAGATTGATATTCACGATGGAGAGCATTGTGAAAAATATATTTGTACTGAAACAAAATTTAAAATCAACTTACGATGTACTACCCTGGGAAGAGATAGAGTTTTGCTTACTTTGTTATATTATGACTTGCAAAAAAGATAGTGAATTCAACTTTTTTTGCAGAGTTATTTTAAATGCTAATAAAATATGTTGTTATTTGGAAGATTTTGCAAAAAAGTTAATCGAGGTAATAAAAAATTTAAGTTCGAAAAAACCATGCAATTTTTCTGAAGCAAGAGAAAAAATTGTTACGAATATACTAAAAGAATATCCTGAGTTTACTGAATTATACAGAGATTACGATCAATTGAGAGACATCTATTCTTTGGAGAGAATAAGTTTTTACGCAAATTTAGCGCAGTCAGCTGATCTCAGGGAAAAGGAAGGGTTATTGATAATTATGAGATCACTGCAAGTCATTGGTGAATGTCTGAAAAACACTTTGGAATCACCAAACCTGTCGTCTGATGTTGTACGGGATCTGTTGCTCCTCTCTTTACCAGAAAGCACAAGAAGAACAATTACTGGTCTTCGAAATTCCTTATCTAAGGAGCATTCTCTAATTGAGAGAATGAAAATTGAAACAAATTCAGATATAAATTTTTTCAAGGGTCTTCAAAATGATGTTAAGGAAATCGCTGTTGTAATAACCGATATTCTCTATACCTACAAAGGTAAAATTGTAAGGACCCTCCTCCAAAAAGTTAAAAATTGTGAAACTGTAAGTGAAATGCAAGAGATCGTGAAATTATTTGAAACGTTTGAAATCGTAGAAATAAAAACTGAAAATTTAGAAATGGATAGCCTTGAAAATTTGGAGAAATTGGTTCAAAAGCTGAGCAATGAAGTTTCGGAAAAATCATTCTACGAACGGACTTTGTTCGAAACATTTTTTCGCATAATTGAAAACCACAAAGCCAATTCAAAAAATACAAAAAAGAACTATTTTTTTGGCTTTCTTATGTTTTTCAGTATAATGAAAAACTTTTTTAAAGAATACGATCACAATGCGTTGCGAGGGATGAAATTTCGAGCGACTCAAGTAATGGAAAATATGTGTTGCAAATTGACAAGCTCGGAGCTGAATAAAATTTCTGAATTAACTTTGGAGATTTGTTCAGCTGTTTCAGCAAAGCTTCCGATCGAAAATGAGGGGATGCTGAAGACAGTCTATAAAATTCTTCATATTGTAGAATGTGGCAGAAATGATATCAGAAGCATAAAAAAACTAGGAACGAAGTTAAAAGTTAAACGCTCTAAAGGTAAAAAAGCAAAGCCGTCTAATAATATGTCTGATAATGATTTCAATGACCGACTGTCACACAAATTAGCCGATTTGAAACATGTGTTGAGTATTAATGATTTAGATGAAAATCAAGATGACATGCTTTCATTTTATTTAGGGAACCCAAACTTGCAAGCAGTGATAGAAATGCTTATGCTGGACATCATGGAAATTTATTCAGAAAGTTATCTTGAAAATAACTTGTGTTTTATTGACGAGAATGTCCCAGTGTTGGTCGGTAGAGCCTTGCGCAATCATTTGGCACATCATAATATCGTGGTTCACTTGGTCTCCGTTCCCCTGATGGTAGCAGTCTTAAACGCAAGAAAACTGACTAGAGAAGATGTAGATAAAAGGAAAATCGGTCGAATAATACCAGACGATCCTTCCAAAATGAAAGCGAAACATGAAAAGGATTTCAGGCTTGTGGTTGTTCAGGATAAAATGTTCCAAGCTATAGAAGAAGGAGACGAAGCAAGTTTGGAGGATTGTCTTAAGAACGGTGCAGATATACATGGAAGAGCTGTAAATTCCTGTACTGCTTTACATTTTGCTGCCAAGGGCTCTAGTCTTAAAATACTAAAATCTCTGATCAATAAAAATATCAATGTGCACGCTGTTAATCCTAAAGGGCAAACCATATTACATATTGCTGCTGCATTCGGAAGAGACAACACGGTTGAGTTTCTGCTTGAGGAGACGAACTTACATGTGGACTCAGCCGATAAGCTTGGGAAAACTGCATTACATGTTGCAGCTGAAAATGGTCATTTAAATGTTGTTAAAATTCTTTTGAAAAAAGGAGCTAATTCAGCACTTAAAGATATGTCAGGAGTTTCGCCCATATTCCAAGCTGTGAAGAATAACCATGTGGATATCACCGACGTCTTCCTAGAAACTTTTTCGAGTATTAATCTGATTGAAACAATGGGTGGTTTTGGCTTACTTCATGTAGCGGCAGAGTTAGGGTATATGAGGTTAGTAGAGCTTTTTCTCAGAAAAAAAGCTGACGTTAACGCAGCTACTTATCAAGAGTGGACTTCTTTGCATGCAGCAGCTTTCAACGGTCATTTGAGTATCGTCGAAGTCCTCATTTGTAAAGGAGCTAACATCAATGCTAAAGATATCTCTGGACTCACTGCATTACATTTAGCAGCAGAGAATGGCCATGAAGAGATCATCAATGTGTTGCTCAAGAACGGTGCTGATGTCAATGCAGTAGACAAGCTTTATCGTAATGCTCCTTTGCATTATGCTGCAATGGATGGTCGTGGAAAACTTGCCGCAATTTTATTGCAGAACGGAGCACGGGCGAATGTGTCTACGTGTGAAGGAATGACCCCTCTTCATTTTGCTGCACATGGAGGATTTTTGAAAATAGTTGAAACTCTTCTCTTATACGACGTTGAAATTGATGCAAAGGGTGGGAAAAATTACACTCCTTTGCATTTAGCAAGTGAGAAAAATCACAAAGAAATAGTCAAATGCTTGGTGAAGCATAAAGCACAGATAAATCCAGCAGATATCGACGGTTTAACACCGCTACACGTAGCCGCATCTCATGGATGGACCGATGTTTGTCGTATTCTTATAGAGAATAAAGCAGACGATAGTATTAAAAACATTGATGGGTTAACGCCTTTACATGCAGCAGCAGCTAATGGCAATCTTGAAATAATTGATCTTCTTTTAAAATGCAAAGCTGAAATCAACTCCAAAAGTAATCAAGGATTTACACCTTTATACTTAGCAGCTCAAAATGGAAATACAGATGCTGCTGCAGTTTTAATTAAGAACAGTGACTGTATGGATAAATTACCATTGTATGCAGCGGTTCAAAGAAACCATGTAGATATTGTTGCACTTTTGATGAAGGAAACAGCTTGTGGAAAGTTCGTAAACGAAGCACTATATTTTGCAGTAAAATTTGGTTGTAAGGAAATTCTAGAAATTTTAATTGAAAACGGCGGCAAATGTTTTGTCAAAAAGAAGAATACAAAGCTATTACTTTTGGCTGTTGAACGTCATGAGAAAGATATAATCGAAGTTTTACTTGCAAATGGAGCTGATATTACTGCAAATGGGAAAGTGGCTCTTTTAATTGCAATTTTGCAGGGGTTTGAAGATATTGTGCAACTTCTGTTGCAGTATGTCCCTGACATTAACTGCAAATGCGCTGATAATTTTAGCTTATTGCACAGCGCTGCCAAAGCAGGTCATATTAATATAGTTAAGTCTCTAATAGAAAAACACTCTGATGTTCATGCCCGAACTGATGATGAAGGGATTACGCCATTATTTGTCGCCGCACAAGAGGGACACGATGATGTTGTTGAGGTTTTAATACTGAAAGGAGCCGTGGTAAATTTGAAATCGAACGAAGGTAGTACGCCATTGCACCTAGCAGCTGCGTTTGGTCATAAAACTGTCGTGAAGGTCCTTCTGGAAAATCAAGCAGATATTTACAGCGAAGACCACAAAAATAGGACAGCTCTCGGATTAACTGTTGCACGTGGTCATGTTGATGTGCTTAAAACTTTTATACGCTATGGAAAGTTTGACATAAATTTTAAAGGTAGTGACGGATGGACTTTACTGCATATTGCTTCGCAAGAATCGAACTTAGATATTGTGAAATGTTTAATTGAAGAAGGTTCTGATATACGAGCAAAAAATATCCATGGTAGCCTACCTATACATTTAGCAGCTAGAGAGGGTCATATAGACATTGTAAAGCATTTTCTTAGATGTGGATTATCGGTTAATGAACTTGGTTTGCTATGTCAGGTTCCGATGCATTATGCTGCCATGTATGGACAGCTGCAAATGGTTAAGTTTTTACTGTCTGAAGGTGCGGACGTTTGTGCTAAAGATAAACTTGGAGTAACTCCTTTGCATAAAGCTGCTTCAACTCCTTTGCATTTGGCTTCTTCTTCGAGATTTAAAGCTGTTGTTCAACTTCTAATCGAAAATGGGGCTGTCTATGACTCCGTTGATATACGTAATAGAAAGCCTTCAGACATGGTGGTCGATAAAGATATTGAGAATGTGTTTGAATCAACCAAGAAGTTGTTCAAAGTTGTGAAAGAAAATTTACCGTCCGAAGTTGAGAATACCATAAAAAACGGAGCACTCGTCAATGCAAAAAATGTTCAAAATGCAATGCCATTGCATTATGCTGCATGGAAAGGACATGACACAGTAGTGAACATTTTACTGAAAAATGGTGCAAATCCTGATTCGGTTGGAAAAGATGGATACACTCCTTTACACTATGCGGTTAAATTTTCTTTCTTAAATGTCGTGAAAATTCTTTTAGAGAAGGGAGCGAAGTATAACATTGTGTCTGAAACTGGTAAAATGCCAATTGATTTTTCTGTGGACAGAAACATAAGAAAATTGCTCACATTGTTAGATCAATCATTTAAAGCAGTTAAGAGTGGTAGTCTCGAAATAATTCACAAGTTAAATAAAATAAATGATATTTCTGTAATTAAATCTGTAATGCGAGCTCGAAACTCTGAAAATGAGACGCTTGTCGTTTCTGCTATTCATAACAAGTTTGAAAAAGTTCAGCAATTGAAAGAAGTAGCCCAAGGAGATGTATCTAAAAAAATAGATCAAGCGTTGTTTCTCGCTGATCAAGGAAATTACAAACAAGCTTTGCAGTTGGTTCAAATTGCATACGAAGAACGGGAAGAAATTCTAGGACCGGATAACCCAGGTACGTTCGATATTCAGATGGATATATTTAAAGTACTATATGCGCAAGGTGATTACTGTAAAGCCTTGTGTATGCTCAAGGAACTACTTACTAAGCAAATAAAAGTACTGCATCTGACTGATGAGGATGTTTTGAAAACTAAGGGTTTCATTGCTTTAGTGCTACATAGACAAGGACAAAATGAAGAGGCTTTGAAGATTTTCCAAGAAGTTTATCAGACTCTTAAAGAAACTGTGGGGCCTAAACATTCAAGTACATTAGATACTCAGTTTAACATGGCACTAACACTGAACGCACTAGGCAGGTACGAAGAAGCACTGGCTATAAATCGCAAAGTGTATGCAAATAAGGTAGCGGTTTTAGGCCCATATGATCCTCTAGCTGTTCGCTCTCTGAATAACATAGCAATGGTCTTGGTGAAACAAGGACATAAAGATGAAGCTTTGAAGATTTATGCAGAAGTACTTCAAAAGAAGAAAAAAATTTTCGGATATGCTCACGCTGATACACTCAGAACGCAACAAAGCATAGCTGGTTTGCTTTTTGCGCAAGGGAAAGCGCACGAAGCACTGGATGCTTATCATGAAATTTTGGAAAGGCAGAAATCTGTTGTGGGGCCGAACCACCCCGATACTTTGAATACTGAATATAATATAGGAAACATATATTTTTCCCAGTTTAAGTTGTACAAGGCTCTTGAAGTGTACAAAAGAATTTTAGAACGGAGAAAAAGTATTTTCGGTGAAAAGAATCCTGAAGTTTTGAACATAGTACAGAATATAAAGACGATAAATTCCGCGTTGATGATGAATGGGCTTAGTGAATCGGAAATATTTCAACAGCTTCAAAAAGATATCCACCTTGCTGCCAATAATGGTGATGTCAAGACCATTCAATCCTTATTAGACCGTGGTACTGACATTAATGTTCAAAATGTTGACGGTAGAACATCTTTACATTTTGCTGCAAGTGGAGGACATACAAGTGCCGTAAAGCTGTTACTGGAAAATGGAGCTGATGTTACCGAAGTTACCAATAAAAATAACACAGCTCTGCATATAGCTGCTTCACAAAAGCATGGAGAAATTGTTGACTTGCTGCTGCAAAATGTGGACATTTCCAAACTCGTTAATTTCCTCAACACGCAAACAACGAAAGGTGGTATGACAGCACTTCATATAGCAGCCAAAAATGGCTGTCTGGAAATCGCCAAATCTTTGCTAGAGTATGGTGCAAGTTACAACATTAAAAACAATGACCAGAAAACACCGCAGGATCTCTGCAAAAATAAAGATATATTAAAGCTGTTAAAATTGCTTGATCAGCTGTTCGAACATGCAAGAACTGGTAACTTCGAGATTTTCAAGAAATTACGAAAAATTGCCCCAAATGAATTGCGGTCAGTGAAAAATGCCCGAAATAGTCTTGAGGTTACATTGGTACAAGTTGCAATGATTAACAATCATATTTCCATGAGTAGGGAACTGTTTGAACTGTTACATGGTTTAAAATAACTAAAAGTAGAGACACACATTGGTATTTCAATGTCAAGTACTAAAAAGTTTCTATTTCTATGACAAACAAAAATGTTCTATATGTTTTCCATAGTAGTCTAAAAATGTGCCTGAATATTACCAACTGCTTTCAGCTGATTCAATGAAACACTTAGAATTTAAAAACTTTTGTTTATAAACAAGATAATGATAGTTGGTAAAACCTGTTATTCTTCTAAGTCTTAAATTTTAAATTTTTGTTGAACTCAAGTTTATTTTCAGTCAACTTGATTACTGTTCTTATTGAATTTCAATGTCGATATTTTACAAATAAACAAAACTAATTTTTCTGTTCTGTCTGAGGTAATAAGTACATTCTTTTTTTTTTCTTTACCTCCTTTGTTTTAAGACAATACATTTTAGCTTTAATAAATAAGAGTTTCAGAAACATTGATTAACATTACCTGCAAAGATTTTTTTTAAATTTTAAACTGGGATAAAGTATTAGCTTTTCCCACAAGCACAGCTAAAGCTTTTGTTTGTTCGATCACGTGAGACCAAAATTGAAAGTAATTAGATTTAGGGTAATTTTCTTCAATTATCAAATATTATACAGTAGTCTGTCCAGTGAACGATTTTAAAAAATTATTTAAAGAAAATCGTGTTAAATTTCAAAAGTTTTTTTCTTAGCCAAATTGACAGAGGAAACTCCTTTCTATTCAATTCTGAAAGAGAAAGAAAAAGTAAAAGGAAAGAAAAAGAGTCGAAAGGAGACAATTTTGAAAAAGTCAATGAAAAAAAAAAGTAAACCAGAAAGCAATGATTGGGAGCATAAAATAAAAGATTAGCGTAAAAAAAGAGATGGGGGTGGGGGGGGGGAACCAGCAACAACAACTAGCATCTAGCCATTCATATCATATATTCATTTATATTTTTAAATTCATATTATGTTTTTCCGTTTTGAATTCATATTATGTTTAGCCAAATCACTAATTGCGATAGGACCCTACTCATTGGGTTTCTTCTTTCTGAAAAATTGCTTCTATATCAATAATAATTGCAAAAACAACAATATGAATTCAAGACGCCAAAATTCAAATGAATGCCAGGGGATGAATGCTGGATGTTGTGTACTGCAGAGTTTCCCGAACTGTGGTCCGCGGAACCCCGGAGGTTCGCGAGTCCATTCCAGGGGCAGGGGTGCCCACAAGGGGGGATTATGGCACAAGTTGCGTATAATCCCTCCCCCATCAAAATTTTTGGGGGTGATTTTAAAATTGCTTTTTATTTATTTATTTATTGATTTATTTTTAATTTAAATTAGTATTTATTTTATTTTATTCTGTTTTTTTATATCATTTATTTAGTTTGTGTGTGTCATTGGCGTAGCACAGAAATTTTCTAATAAAATAATAATAATAATTAAAAATAATTAAATACATAAATAAATAAAAATATTTAAAAGAATAAATAAATAAAAAATATTAAAAAAAAATAAAATTTATTTTAAAAAAATAAATGAATAAAATAAAATAAGAGCTAAAAACAAAAAGGGGGGAGAGAGTTGAGGAAAATTTAGGGGGAAAATTTGCGCCATTGAACTTGGGGGGGGGGATGGGCACCCCTGTCCAGGGGGTCCGCGGTGCTATCCAGCTAAAACGTAAAATATAATTGATACTGAAGGACGAGTAACGATATTTTAATAAAAGTTCTTTCTTAAGTACATGCAGGACGCAGCAGCCCCCACCCCTCTCCTTCGAAACTCTCGGAAGTATATACACTACGCATTCATTAATTTTGTGCACATGACGAAGTTCATATTGTTACAAAACTATATTAAGTGAAATGCAAACATTGAGACACATTTTGACAGCTGGTATATTATACTCTAAATAAAACTTTTGCTCCAAAATTTGACTAAATAAAAAAGTCAACATTCAAAATTTCAAGCAAAGGCTGAAATAGATCAAATGCTATAGTTTGCAGTTGATTTTAATAATAATGGAGTACCACTGTTATATAAATTTGTTGCATAACATGCTTGCGTTTATTCAGCAAAATCATTTGAAGTGAAAGTAAACATTTGACGCTTGAGATTTTCGTACAGTCACCAAATTTTGAGCAGTGATCCTTTCATTCTGATCCATAGAGTAAAGAAATTCAAATAGAGAGGCCCCGTGTATGCAGTGGCGCAGCCACGGGAGGGGTTTTGGGGTTAAAACCCCTCCCAGAACACAAGCACATTCATTTCCTCCGTTAAAATCAAGGGAAACAAGCAGAGTATTTGAGTTTTTCCTAGCAGAATAGGTTTCAACAAAATATCTTACTGCTTTTAATGATCGGGAAGCAGTCAGAAATTATTTTTCAATTCTTAAATATAAAAGTTGTATAAATCATGATGAGCAACCCACGTCCACCCTGGTATAAGATAGCTAAAATGGTGTCAATAAAGCTCTACAGGGTATCATGGTCCCTCAGCACTTCCATCACTGCACAAATCCTTTTTAGGGACATTTAGAGAGAGGAAACCTTCCGCATCGGATTTTCTGAGGCTCTTAACCAATTCTCATCGAAAGATCGAAACCGTTATTAGCTAGCATTTGACATTCATAAAGACATGAATGTATTTGAGGAGGAGGTTTTAAATGATCTCGCAAAAACACACACACACACACACAAAAAAAAAAGGGATATAAGATTAAAGTAAAACTAATAGTAAATATTATGTGCTTTTTTTCACTTTCTTCGTTTCATAGTGATATCAATACGAATTATTAATTGTTTTTAAGCAGTTACTTTGAATGAATAACTACTAATCTGTAGAAATTCTTCGATATTGAATAATTATGCATTGTAAATGAATGGGAAGGAAAGCAACAATTTTCGATTTTGAAGACCCCTCCCAGAAAAATTTTCTGGCTGCGCCACTGCGTGTATGGTAAAAAGGAGATGAAATTGAAGCCGGAATTATGGGATACAGCGGCGCAATTATGGGTGAGGTTATGATACCAACCAAATAAAGTAGCTGGCTGATTGGTTTACATTTTAATTCATGTTGTAATGCAACTTCAAAAACGTGCCTCATAAACTTGCAAAAATATCCAAGTATAACTTAACAACCAATTGAGATGCAGTAATGGAATGTTTTGAATCAAAATGTATTTCAAGATATTCAGCAAGAAGCTAAGGATCTTGGGATACAGCGGTGCAACTTCCGGCTTCAATTTCTTAGTATAGCAGGGCCTCTCTAAGTAGTTTCTTTACTCTATGTTCTGATCAAATCGTCAAGGCCTAAAATATTTAGTGCTCAGAATAAATATATTGATATTATTAGCATACTTCAAAAATATACAGAACAATGGATAAATAAATTTAAAGGAAAAGGCGTAAAAATATATTTAAAAAAAATAGATTTAACAGTGGCAAATCATCATTATTATTATTATTATTTTTTTTTTTTTGTGCGCGCTCAAAAGGGGGGGGGGGGTTGTGAAATTAGTAATTTTTCCGGAGGGGGTCCGCGGAGGTCTGAACTTTGGGAACCTCTGGTGTACTGGATGCTGTTTTTGTCTGAGAGGGGCGGGTACCAAGGGCGCCCATATAGGGAGTCAAGGCTCGATTCCCCCCTTAGAAATCAGAACATTCTTGCTTTTAGTACTTTTTTCATTTTAAAAATGTAAAAACATTTCTTCTCCAGTCATTAATGAATAAGTTATTGAAAATTTCAGATTCTAATGACTTTAATCTGTCTTGAAATCGATTTCCATGGGGAAAATATCCAGCTAAACCATGGGGAAAGTATCTGAGCCCCCCCCCCCTAACAATTTTGCATATGGGCGCCCTTGGCGGGTACAAGGACTCATGGACGCAGCCACCCATTAGGAGGTTCCTTTTGCAGAGACCGGTGGACGGTGCGGTTCGCGGAGGCGACTCCAAAGGGATCCGAAATGTCATTAATCAAGTGAGGACAATTACCAATTAGTGATTGCTCAAATGGGCGATTCTCGAAAAAAATGTTCGTGCGTAACGATAAGTTTTTAATTTTTTTCTAGCTAACCAAAGCCTGCAAAAAATAATACTGTTGGGGAATAATACATGCTTTAATATACTATCAAAGCATAACAGTTAATCCCATATTTAGTTAATAGTTATTTGAATAAAATAAAAAACTTAGCATTACGCACGGGACATTTTTTAAAGAATCGCCCAAATATTAAAAAAATAAAAAGAACAGAAGAAACAGATAATGAAGAAGCCTTAATGTAATTAGTTATGATTTGAACGGAAATTTCACATTTTTAGTGTCTGAAAATTTTATGTTAGTTCATTAGTTAAGCGTTCATTTTACGTTTAATTTGCTGCTGAACTTTTTATCGAAATCCAGGAAAAAACTTTAAGAGACATAAAAAGTTCTTCCAGGTTTTTTTTTTTTTTTTTTTTTTTTCAATAATTGCAAAAAGCAATACAATTTTTTTTACTGTCAAACTGTCATGCATTGTTATAGGAAAAAAGAAAAAGAAGAAAAAAAAAAGCAACACACTTTCACATTTGAAGACCATTTACGCAAAAACATATGAAAGGTTTCAATTTTTCAGGAATAAAGTATTCAACAAAATTCTGTCATCAAAATTTTATTAAGGGGTCAGCTTTATGCTAAAAGAAGAATCAACTTTAAAATTTTCAATCAGAACCCCACTTTTTTTTTCCACATATTTATGAAGTGATTAGCATCATCAACTTTGTCACCAAACCATCACCAAATATTGTTCAATTTGGTTCAGTTGTTGCTTCACAATTAAATTGAGAAAAACCATCTCGTAAAAAAGTTTTTTTGACACTTTTGTGTATTAGATATTATATGCAATGGATACTTCAAATATAGTTTTTATATGAAAGCATGAACCAGCCCAACAATAAAAACGTCCTTTACGAAGTCAAAAATGCTTTTCTTTTTTTTTTTTTTTTTAAATTTAGTATGAAATTAATATTTGTAAAAAAATATGATCTGAAACCATATTATGCATATTAAATGCAGAAACAATCAAGAACGGACTTATGGGTATCCAAAATTTGAGCTCAGATTATTCAGTAGTTTTTATATTACGCTAAAAATTCCATTTTTCTGCTTCCGTTGAAAGAACCATATAACTTTACAAACTGAAATAGTAAAAATTCATTTTTATGTGAAGAAAGGGGAACATTGATCAACAAAGCAATACAAATTTAGAAACCAAAACTAGAAATTATAAAAAAAGCATAAATGTCAAAATTTTCAGAACATAATTATTTGCTGTACTTTGTATATCTGCTTACGAAACATTGTTTATGAAATTGTTAGCAAGTGTTTGTGACACTTCAAAATACTTCTGGGTAAATAATGTAAGTCTAATTCTTGTGTAAGTGTTTCTTTTAGAAAAGTTATTGTGCACAAAATTCGTCAAAATCGTAAGAAAAACGTGGGTTAAATTGTTAGATTTGCACAAATTTCCACTTATCTGCTTCAATATTCTCAAAAGCAGCCCTAAAAAATTTTTTGTACTTTTCTTCCATTTTTTTTTTTCATTTTTTGCTGTCATTAAAAGTCCTACGGTTTTTAGTTGTCCTTTTTTCCCCCTCCCCCCTCTTATAAGATCCAATCACCGCCACTGACCACATATAATATGGCATTACTACATAAGAGTTTTTTTTTTCTTTTTTTTTTATGCTGCATGTACCTGGTCGAGGGGGTCGCGGAGAAAATGGAATTCAAAGTCCTAGTAAAGGGGTGTGGGAAATTTTCGATCCCTTCATTGTAAATTTATGTGAAATTTTAGCTTGAAAAAATAATTGAAAAAAAAAAAAAAAACTTATTCAAAATTTACGAAAAAAAAACAGGTACAAACCCGCTGAGGCTCGAAGTAATTTTGTACAAAAAATCAAGGCGATAGGCTATAGGTGCTATGGAGTCTCCTGGACGCAGACCCGGAACAGATAGAATTTCACAATTTTTTTGAAGTAACTTTTTTTATACTATACAGAGACAGAGATAATTGCACAACTTTTGAAATGATATATGGTTGGGGCAAACGTAATCTGGCAGCATTCTGAAGGCTACGCAGACTCTAATCACAGCATTACGAAGCTGCCAGGTTAGGTTTGCCCCAACTATAAACTAGTTTTCACTAGCTGTTATGCGGACCACGTTGGATTGCTCGAGGAGCACCAGCGATCCGTGGACCACAGGTTGCAAATCGCGGTTGTATATTGCCAGAGGAAAATAGGGGTAAAAAAAATCTACTTTTGAATTCATTTAAGTTGAAATAAATGAGGGTAACTATTGTAAGAGAGTTAAGTTAAGGTATTCTCCGATCACTACCAGAGTGGGTGCCAGGTTGGGGTTTTCTCCTAAGATCTAGGATTTTTAACAGAGATCTTCGATTCTTGGGATTTTGTTCCAAAATTTTGTCTTTCTTGGTGTAAAGTAAACGATACATTTATAAAATATTTTAACGATGAAATATGATATTTTCACTGAAATATTACTTTTTGGAAAAGCAATTTAGAATGGAGGTTTGTTTTAGGCACAAATTGCAACTTTTAAGAATATTGTATTGGAAAGAAATAAACCAAAAAAAAAAAAAAGAAAACCTACAACGCTTCTAGCCTTGGACGTCATTTCCTTGTACTATCTGTATAATTGTATCAAAACACTTATCATTATTATTATTTTCAACAGACGATTTTTATACCATTAAAAAAATTTTTTTTTTTTTTTTTGAATGAAACAATTATTGAGGGATAACTTTTAGATCTGTTATCACATTTTCTTACTTAATCGTTTTTAAGATTAATAAACAGACCAGCTACAAGAGTAGCAAATTACAAAAAAAAAAAGAAAGGAATACATTTTAGGAATTATTAGTTACATCATCTTGGGAATTTCGCCCAATCTTTGATTTCAGGAAAAATCCTAATGGCAGCCCTGCTAATAACCACTTCAGTTTGTGTCTCTGATTTTATTGGTTGCATTTATTTATAGAAAGTTTTCAACGACAATGCTTCTTTCAAACACAAAACATATTCCATTTATCTCTCACTTAGCAGCTTAATACAAGCCTATCAGATAAAATATCCGAGGCAGACGACAGCTGCAATGGCTTCAGATTTGAAGAAGCCGACAAGCTCATCCAGCGACTGTTGACAGACACACTTAGAACAAATGTTAAGAATGTTTCGGTGACTTATTGCGCCTCCGACGGACTTACATCACTCCTGAATGAGTCTTTGGATTATCGTCTGCTTTTTCGTAGTTTTGGAGGCATGATGGAGGTTGTCAAGTGCCTCGGCGAAGACAAATTTATAACAGAGGCAAAAAACTTCTTAGTGGGGTCATCAGAGAATCGCGATGTGTTTACACTTATTCGAAAGTATGGCGTGATTCTTGGGAATTCTCTGCGGAATTATATATTTTCGTGAAGAATTATTGCTTTCTTTCAATCTGTGTGTGTGTGTGTTTTAAATCGAATGCGGGCAAAGAAACTTACGTAGGAGTCAGGGGCGGATTCAGGGGAGGGTCAAAGGGTCAGCTGACCCCCCCCCCTGTGACAACAATTTTACTATGATTCTTATGAAACTTAATTTTTTTTTAGAACTGGAAAATAGTAAATAGAACCAATGTTATCCTTACTTAGCTTAGTTATGCAAAGTATTTCTTCTCAGTGCGTCATAATTCAAAAGATTCACTCGGTTAGTTTGCTGGGTTATTGCTATTTTGAGTTTTTTGTTCATTTTCAAAAGAATAATCATCTTTAATGAGTTTAACGTGTTTTCAGAGTTCTCTTCTACCTCAAACCACATGTCGTTTGAGCATTTTTTCATCTATTTTATAGCTGCAAGCTTATATAGTCAAAGCTTACGGTAACGTGAGCAGCCTATTTGGTGAAGAAATATGAGTTTTGATGAATATTTAAGGAAATGAGGGGAGGTACAGTCTGTGCCATTGAAAAATTTAGGAAAGGCTGTAAATTGAAAGGGTTTTGATCTCATTTGGGGGACGGTGCTCTGTAGCATATGAGGGGATGCGCCGACCTCTTTTGGGGGAGGGGGTGCTCACACCTGCTTGACTGATACTTTTTTATGTTGGAGGAAAACACTGGCGATTGAAACTTGACCCCCCTTACAAAATTTTCTGGATCCGCCCCTGGTAGGAGTTATGTCGTATCAGAACATTTTCAGAACTTTTGGACGGTTACAATCTGAAATGCTCTTGACGCCCGAGCAAGAGTGTTTCATGCATTTCATGCACGCATTGAAAATCGGAAATACAGTAAAACCTGTAAAGTTGACCACCCTTGTAAGTTGACCGCTATTTTTAGGCACAGAATTAGATCTATATCATATAATTCAACCTCTATAAGTTGACCATCTGTATAAGTTGACCACTTATGTAGTGCACCGCAGGTGATCGACTTACACAGGTTTCACTGTACGCGTAAAGAATTTAGTGAGGCGCATTTTCACACTTTAAACGTTTTATAAAAATTTAGCACCATGGTAAAAGGGAGGGGGAATATTTTTTACATTTTTTAATTCTACACATCTGTTTTTTCTTTCTTTGTTTGTGTAAACTGCAGGGGTGCCTATTCCCCCCCCCCCCAAAAAAAAAAAACTCAACCATCTTCCCCTTTTTTATTTTTTAGCCCTTTTTTTATTTATTTACATTTTTTAAAAATATTTTTCATTTATATATTTATTTAATTATTTTTATTATTTTATCAGAAAAGGTCTGTGCTTCGACAATGACGTACACAGACAAACTAAATAAATAAATGAAATAAAGGGTAAACAAAATGAAATAAAATAAATAAGTTAAATAACAAATAAATCAATAAATTCATTCAAAAAATTAATTAAAATAAATAAAAAAAATCCCCCTCCCCCAATTTTGATCGCGCAACTTGCGCCATAATCCCCTCCTGGTGGCATCCCTGTTGTAAACTGAAACTGTCGCACATTCTAAGTGGTAAAAATCACAAAACATCACTTCACTAGCCATCTCCTATTTTTCCCCCCAAGAAAGTTAATGTTTTATATAGTTGACAACTGTGTTATGGTCTTCACTGTTTACGCACGTTTCGCTTCTCAAAAATTAACTTCACTGCTTTGAAAAATGTCCAAGTGTCTTTTCAAGATTTGAGAAAACGCATATCAATATCTCTGGTACGACAGAAAAAGCAAACAATCAATGTAGTTTAATTTATGGTCAACTAGCAAAATATTTAAAGTTTCAAATGTAATTTTATTTACAATAGTAAAAAAATTGACTCACAGAACTTTTTTCTTGAAAAAACTATGAAAATAGAGAAAACCATCAGCCACAGAAATAAGCAAGCTATTACCGTCAACCGGGGTGACTTCGGGGTTGCCCACATTTGGAATGTTAGATTGTATCATTTCTGAAACTTGACATCGATTTTTTTTCCGCTTACATTGCTGAGTAACTGCACTGAATGTAAGGTTTAATCCTTACATTAGTAGTCAAGCTCCAGAAATGATACAAACTAGCATTTAAAAAGTGGAAAAATTCACCCCGTTTGTGGCAAAGTCACCTCGGTTGACAGTAACATTATCCGAAGAGTCGAAATTATAAATTTAAAAAAAAAACTAATCTATACAATTAAATCCTGTTAGCGTCAAATAACTAATGATCTGTGCGCGTCAAAGTTTCTGTGTGTATGGCTGTAACCAGTGGTTGGAAGTAGCGCGCTACAAGTAGCGACGCTACTGTAGTAGCTACATTTTTGAGTAGTTTGTAGTGTAGCGCACTACTTTTTAAAAAAAGTAGTGTAGTGAGTAGTTAACTACAAAAAAATAGTAGTTTGTAGTGATTTCTGGAAACTACTTTTAAATAAACTGAAAAAAAAAAAAAAATTCAATGTTCAAACGAATTTGACTGGCGCAAATTTTACACAAGTACATCAGCAGATGCAATGAGAAATAAGACTAATAAAAATACGAGCTAACCTCAGGTATTTCATTTTGACGCCATACCTGCTACCTGTTCGACGCCTTTAGTTTGGTTGCCGTTGTAATTTTTATATTTCAACAATATTTACATTGCCATTACTTATTTTCGTGAAAATGAAGATATTGGTGATTTCGTGAGTTGAAAATTTGGTGAATTTTATATGAACAGACCGAAGATTGAAAAACAAAAATATTTTAGCGAGGCTTAAATTTTTGACAGTATTCACCAAATAAAAAGAAGCTACTGAAACTGTTATAGAAAAGGATGAAATTGAACTGTTCTGGAGGACTTACAATAAATGCGAGCATTACAGTTTATGAGAGTATGATATATGATAACGGACATTTTTCTTAGTATCTTCTGATGAGCTAATTTATCAATCTTTTTTTGTTCAATCCTCTTACGGTGTGTTTGTGTATTAGGGTGTCCCGCCCCCAAAAAAATCGAAAGTTGATTTTTCAAGTCGCACACTTTCTTATATTTTATCCTTTTACGTCAAAAAAAAAAAAAATCATATAATTTGAACAACGGCAACAGGTGCCGATTATGTCTGAAATGTGAACCAGCACTTGTGTAGTACTAGGTCAAATTAAAATAAAATGTTTTTCTTAGAAACTCAAAATTTCTGTTGATAAAATGTTGCTCCTATACCCCACATATGCACCATAAAAATATTTATTCGAAATAAAAACCATTTAGATATCCCACACGTGACCTAACATTTATAATTTTCTTCAAAAAATTAAGTTTTTGATACATATTTTCAGATATGTAAGATTTTATGAAATTATCAAGCTGAAAAATATAAAAAGTAAAGTAGAAAAGTAGGGAATTAGCGTTAAATAGAAATTTTTGTTTTCCTGCAATTTTTAAGTCTCCCACATAGTACTCAAATATATGGATTTTTTTCAGGTTGTGTTAAACTTTTCATTTAAAATATATTATTTTTTTATTATTCGTTTGTAATTGTTGATCTGTAAATGTGTTCGCCAGTAATTTTCGAACTTGATATTCTATTTAGATTTATATGTAATTTTTTGAAAGATAACTGAAAAAAAAAATCAATTTTTTAAATAAAATTATAAATTTTAGGTCAAGTGTGGCATATTTAAATGTTTTTTAATTTGAATAAATGTTCTTGTGGTACATGTGGGGTGTTGGTTATACTGGCAACGTTTTATCAGCATAAATTTCGAGTTTCTAAAAAAAGTTTTTTTTTTTCGATTTGGCCTAGCATACAAGTACTGTTTTACACTTTCAGGTGCAAGTCGACACGAGTTGCCATTGTGCAAATTATTATGAAACTTTTTAACCGAATTCAAAAAAGGAGGTTATGATTTCGTATTGCGGCTTTTTATGTATGTTTTCGAATTATTCCAACACTACTGGACCGATTTGAAAAAAAAAAGAAAAAATTGTTTGGAAGGGTATACTTCCCAGATGGTCCCATTGTAACTTGGTCTGGATCTGATAAGGGGTCAGGGAGAAATCCAAGAAACTTTAAATTTCATGCGTCACGGTCACGTGGTTTTGCTGTGATCGGTGTATTTTCACACCTAAGGTTTTGGCTTTCTCTTGAACGATATTTAATTCTCGCGGTACATGGATGATTAATTTTCGCAACGCTGCGCTGCCTGCTAATTTATTATTATAGGTGTTACTAATGTATTTATTACTGCGTAGCAAAGCTGCAAATTAAATATATTTTGCTGCTTTAATAGTTGAATCAATTTCCTAATTATTTTATTTACTAATAAATAAATTTATTTAGGCACTAAAATATAATGTTCTTTATTTAATATTCCAGTTTTTAAATACATTTAGTGTTCAATTGCGGGGGAATTGAATACAGACCACCCCTCCTCCACGATTTAATTTATATTCTTTAATAATATGCATTATAACTGTGTATGATTTCTGAAGTTTGACCAATAATTCTAGATTTACTATTTCACGATGCCGCCAGTTCAATTTGAAATTAGGGTTATATTAATTAGCAGGCTTCCAAAAAAAAAAAGAAAAAAGCAGGTTCTGAACTCGTCCGATTTGTTTTTCCTTTGTAAAATGTTCCATAAATTCTCGAAGACACCTATACTCAGGGGCGTGCACAGGGAGGGGGGAGGGACACCTGTTGGCCCGGGCCCGAGCCTAAAGGGGGCCTAATATTTTTATAACTAAGGGTGAAATATAGGGTTACCAATATGTAGAGGGGCCCGTAAAAGTCATTTATGATGGGCTCCAAAATTTCTATGCACGCCCCTGCCTGTACCGGTAAGGAAAATTCTTTTTTTTTTTGAAACGGTATACTTCCTCGGCGGTCTATTGGTCATCAAGTTCAGGTTTGATGAAATTGAGGGAACTCTTCAAATATCATACTCACATTTAAATCGATTTGTACTTTATTAACTTTGTATATCGTCTCACTTAGTGAACCGGTTTTTATGCTTTTTTTTTGTTTGTTTAGTGGTGGTTTTGTTTAGGGGTGATCTAACTTAGGTTCCAAATCTTTGATTTACCTTTTTGTTCTTTAGGGAAAACAATAATTTTGCATGCAATTTCAATCACAAACGATTAAATATAAAACCCATTGATAAACAAAGGCCATAAAACAAAGGTATATACTTTCTTTACCTATAGTTAAAGAAAGTACTAAAAATATATATTATTAGGAGTAATGCTAATGAAAATTTTGAATTAAGGATTCTCTGAAGCAAACATAAAATTCATTCTAGTGGAATTTTTAAACTTCATCTATAGTGGGGCTATGTGAAGAAACATGCGACTTTTATCACGAGTTACATGACACGTATTGTGAAACATAAGTTACAATTTACAATTTTCAATATTACAATTCTAAAATTTAGGTTTTAAAAATTTAAACTTAAAGCGATTTCGTTTATTTATTTATTTTTTTAGTGACTCGTGCATTTGCTTGCGGAAAGCAAACTTTGATAAAGTTGAACAACTAATGATGAAGACAATTTTTTTTGTAATTAGTTACGCATTTGCAAAAGCCTTTCTACACAGTCGTCGAAAGTCTTCGAGACGCTCGTCGTGTTATTTACACCACTAACAAGCAAAAAAGTAAATTACTTTAAAAAAAAAAAAAAAAAAAAACGCCTTCAAAAAATACCCAGGAACTAAAAAGCAAAAAATAACTGATTACACTTACATTCTATTTCCTACCCAAACATAGAAATGAAATTCATTTTACAATTCCAGTACAAAAATCAACTGAACTAAACACCGAATTATAAAATAAACACTGATTTAAATTGCTATACGATGAATTATTTTAAATACCTAACTAGTTATATACGATCTCTTAATTTTTAATAACCTTTTGAAATCGGAGCCTCCTATAAACTACTGCCTAACGTAACTGAGTAGGTTTAGTTTTAAAGACTATTTCGCGTATAGTTAATTCAGGATTTGGTGGGCTGTCAGTTGCGTTATGTAGTTGTTTATAGGCGGCCCCAATTTCAAAAGGTTATTAAAAATTAAGAGATCGTATATAACTAGTTAGGTATTTAAAAGAATTCATCGTATAGCAATTTAAATCAGTGTTTATTTTATAATTCGGTGTTTAGTTCAGTTGATTTTTGTACTGGAATTTCATTTAATTAAAATAAATTTCATTTCCATGTTTGGGTAGGAAATAGAATGTGAGTGTAATCAGTTATTTTTTGCTTTTTAGTTCCTGGGTATTTTTTGAAGGTGTTTTTTTTTTTTTTTTTAATTTAAAAGTAATTTATTTTCACGATTGTTTTTACACAAGAGGAAAAATACAAGAATGTATGCAATTTGAAAAATTAACTTTCATTTTTTGAGGGACAACCTATTGTATATGCTTTGTATTTACTTATTTTTTGGAAAGTAGCGAAGTAGCGACTACATTTCAGAAGTAGTTTGTAGTTGCTACATTTTGAAAAAAGTAGTTGTAGTTGTAGTTAACTACATTTCTAACAAAGTAGTTGTAGTTGTAGTTCGCTACAAAAAAAATGTAGTTTTTCCAACCACTGGCTGTAACCCATTCTCCTCCGGACTGTGAACGTCTACCAGGTCAATAATGGTACCGTTATATAGTACATGCAGAGGAAGCCATTCTGTCTTATCTGACCCCCCCCCCTAATCTTTAAGGGGCCTCATCCAGGATGTCCCGAGGACATTCGGGGGTAAACGCATTAAAATTATGCATTGTCACCCGCCGTGGGCGGCAATGAGCCACCGCGGATGGCGAACGGGAGCTGTCTAGCGAAGCAAGCAGGAGTCGGAGCAATTTATCAGATAAATAAATGGTGATGGAGAAATTGTAACATTAAAACCATTATCATTATAACTGATCCGCAGAATATCTTCTACCGATTAGTCAGTAATTGGCCAATTTGCTAATCGGAGCATCATTTGTTTTCTATTACATGTTTTCGCTGCGTCTCGAAAAGCCTACCATTCATTCAGCAGCAGTTTTATCCTGCACTAGCAGAACTCACACGGCTTTGCCCGTAGTAGGAAATTAAAAGGTCATTTGGTTTGCCTATATATTTACAAATAACGGATGATGAATTTGTCGCCAATTTGCTCGCACATGTTACAGTTCCACGTTATGACAATTTGGTACTTAACTCGTTCAAGTTACGATAATTTGCTCTGTAAAATGTTCTTGAAATTGGAATAGAAAAAGAACAAAATCGAATTTTCGAAAAATCGCTTTGAGGTTCACAAGGTACGAACTTATTTTGTGACAAATTTCATGAAAATCGGCAGAACAGTTTAGGCGCTATGCGCGTCACAGAGAGATATCCCTACAGAGATCCGAACAGATATCCCGACAGAGATCCAGGTATTCAGACCAACTTTGAGCCTTATTATTAGTAAAGTTAAAGATATTGGGGTCACGAAAACTCGCCATGTCTATGTGACCAAAAAATACAAATATCCGCTCTGTGTTTAAGGAGAAAACTAAGGTTCTACCTGAATCCACTATGTGAACATTCATGCAAAACCTGAAAATATTGTGAAAATAATATCAAAGCAAATCCATTATATTAAACACAATGTGGGGTCGTTTCCAAAATTTTAAAAGTATTTTTTCTGAAAGAGCATGCTTAGAAACATAGGATCTGACCATTTTTTAAATAATTTGTTTAAGTTTAATGTTTTAAAAAAATTACTTAAATCGGTGCGCTTTCATTGTTTATGCTTCTGTCCGATGACATCACAAATGATGAAATGCCATTCAGTGTTGCCATTCACAGAGCAAAGTAATTAATTCGCATCTTTACTCACGTGTATTGGCAACGATATGATTGATAGCAAGCGTAGAGCGCAATTTTAATTCGCTTTTTGATTATCATAACGTGGAAACGTGGTAGAAAGATGCGCCAAAGAGCACCATTTGTGACGTCATCAAGACCACGCCTTGTTTGAAACATCGGACATTTTAAAAAATTAATTAAAAAATAACTGTTGGGAAAATGAAAGTATTTTCTGGGTCCGTGTTATTTTTATTTATTATTTTTTTGCTTATTCTATCAATTTCAGTGACTAAAAGTAGTACTTTTGACTGAAGGAAACAACCACATTTAGAAAATATCACATACACACACAAGTGATAGGGTTTTTGCTTTTTCCTGAACAATTTGTACTAATGTGAGTTTTTGAAGGCGCAACGGCGATATGATTTCGGATAAGTGACAAGATACTCGAGTGTTTCACAGTTCTTTACCCATAAAAAATTCACACTGTCACACGTTCCAAAGCAGAGACAATCATCCCACAGCGAGACGCTGTTACTTAAAAGGAGGGGGTTATGTCGAATTTTTACTTTTACACGAGCCAATGGATGGAAGAATGGTTTAATCAGTGTGAATCACAGAACTGAATATCATACCTTTGGACCGCGGGTTACACTTTTCGTTGAGCCATCTTTTAATTTAAGGGTGCTTTCCAGGGGCGGACTGGGTCTTCCAAGAGGACGCCAACCTTGACTCCCAAAAAAAGCGAAAAAGTTCAATGGCGCAAAACAAATAAATAAAAAATGAAGGCGCGCAAGTTAGAAAGCGGGGGGGGGGGGGGACGAAGGCGCATAGAAGCGAGGGCTCAACGACCCGTGACCGGCGGGCCGCTCTCCCCCCTCATCTTATTCACTAATTACGTAGCAAGTCCCGTATTCCATTCAATTTCTTTCTTTAATTATGATAAAGTCATGAATGAAAATTAAAACTGATTTCAAAAAACGGTACATTTTTACTGCTTTGTACAGAATAAAATAAATGCTGTAATTAACAAAACAAAAAAAAAAGTCACATTTTCTATTTTTTTAATAAAACGTTGCAATGTTTCGAAATGTAGTGCTCTGAAGACGTTGATGTTATCACTTATCTAATTAATGTTCTGTTGAATTGCAAAAAGCACATTAAAAATGTGTAAAAGCTGTGTCTCTTCCATTTTCAAAAATTAAAGCAATTGCTTCTACTCGTTCAAGGTAAAAAAATACGTATTCTTGTAAAAAAAAATATTTTCTCAGAGTTTCCTCAAAATTGTTGAATCCGCAAGAATTATAGCTATGCAGAAAAATATTGAGTTTAAAAAAAAAAAAAAAAAACTATTCGTTAATAATTCCAAATAAATAATAATTTTAATTAGTAAACAATTGTTTAATTTAAGCTTGGCTCCTGGGACATATCATAGTCGAAAAAAAAAAAAATAATAATTAAAAATAAAAATAAAAAAAAAGGATTAAGAGAGCGGGGGAAAAAAAACCAAGTTGCACCCGCTTGAGGGCGCAAAAGAAAAACCGAAGGAGCTTATCGGATTCCTGCTGTTAAATGTTTATTTCATAAGTTTTGTAGAATTTCACATACATTCATCGTTAATCGGTCGACCAAAACTTCTCACATAATCCCATTGTTGTGAAAATGCGAGAGTGATGCAATTTTTTTTTTTACCAACGCTGGTAGAAAAAGCTTGATCATTATTTTCCCCCTTTTTCTTAATTAAGTATAACATTTTTTTTCAGAATATTTGGGAATAATGTTTTCTTATTATGTAATTTAAGATTAATTTAGATATTATTCAGACACTACCTCTAATATATTCCTAAATAAATAAAATATTCAAAATTATCCCACCTTCCCTGATGATATTGATGAAATCCAGGCGTGAAATATGATAAAATGCTTGGTAAACCAACTTTTGATCATAGTTGACCATCAAAATTTTGTAATTTATTTAAATAAAGTTAATTTCTTCAAAAGAACTTGGTGTGATGAGCATTAAAATTTTTTTTGGTCATTTATGATGATTTTAGATCAATTTTATGACCACTTTATTCCACCTCAGATCGTTAACACATGTAAAAAAGAAAATGCCATTAAGCTATATAATTTTTTTTTTTCCTTTCGAAAATTCAGCGCAGCGTATTCATTAATGTAACGTAAAATAACAAATATATATATCTTACTACTATTATATATGCGAAAGTTTGTCTGTATGGATGTATGGATGTTTGTTACTCTTTCACGCAAAAACTACAGAACGGATTTTGATGAAACTTTACAATAATATAGCTTTTGCATCAGAATAACACATAGGGTAGTTTTCGTCCCGTTATGGGGGGCAAAACCCCTTTAGGGGACCAATAAAATACAATTTTCGTATAAATTCTCTAATATAGGGATGAAAAAATACTTGCACATATTTACATTATATGTCCATCGAAAGCTCTGATTTCTCTGCTGAAGATGGCACCTGTTCGAAATTTCTAAGTAGAATGAAAAACGAGTTATGAACTTTTTAGTTCCATATTCGAAAGCTTTCCTAAACTCAATACAGTATTTAGTGTATCATCTCAACTCCCTGTCGATAGCGATAATTGTTGTATTGTTGACTATCTTGCTTTTCGTGACTGTTCAAGGCTTTTCTCAAATCAAATCTTGAAGTAAGATTTTTGCACAAGATTGGTAAATAATATATGATTTGGCTGATCATTTTCAATTTAAACGGAAGTTTAATGTAATTAATAGTTTTTATTATTATTTATGCTGATTGAACACTTACTCATTATCCAATCAACCAGCAGATCGCCAATATTTTTGCAGAAATATTTCCGTAGCTGATGCATTTGGCAGTTTTTTTCAACGTCGCTGTTTTTGAAGCTGAAGACCACGTCATAATGTTTCTCAGCTTTCACCATGTAAACAAAATATCGCCAATCAAAGAATCTTTAAAAAACTTTTTTTACTGTGTTAAATAATCCAGCAACTAAATTAGGCAAATCCATAAACAGCACAAAAACTTCCATTAATTTTCCTTTTTGCACAATTTCAAACAATCTCCAAATTTTACTACTTATTTTGGAAACATTTCGGATGAAACTCTTAAGCGCCATTTTATGGTGACCAAAAGTATCTCAGCATCTGGTGATAATATCTTTGTAACGAAAATTAATATCATATCGTTTTACAAAGTAAGGAAAGAAGGAATCCCAAATCATCGAAGGTATCCCAAAACGATTCCCGCAAATTCGGTAAAATCGCATCAAGAGCCCACAATGATTGAAATTTTCCAAAATAACTAAAGCAAGTATAAGTGGATTACGAGCAACTTCAATAGCGATTCAGAGAAGGTTTTAGACTCCATGTTAAAAGAAAAAATATCAACAGATTAATCTTTTTAAAATGAGAAGAATAATTTCATGTTTTGGAAATTTGTATATGCTTAAATACAGGGGCGGCATTTCAGAATTTCATTTGGGGGATCGAGTTTCTTAAATATGTATTACCACAGTGCAGTACAAAACACACGTTAGCTAACAGGAAGTGCTCATAAAATCGGTTTAATATGATTAAAAATTAGTGTTTAGAAACAATTAAAATTTGATTCGTTTTCTAATATGTTATCATACAAAACATCTCGATACTAAAGTTTTTATACCTTTTGGAAAAATTTTAACGCATGATTTTTGGAAAAATAGAAGAGCAGGGAATCGTGTTACTAATCTATCAGTGCCCAGTGTCAAGCTGTTTTGCCAGTACAGCTAAATAGAAAAGTTGTTTTTTTTTTTTTTTTTGCCCATTGTACTTTGAAATATACTGAGACATAAAAAAATCTTTCTCTACTAGGAGTTGATTGGAATAGTTAAAAAATAATTGAAGTAACAAAGTTATGTATGAAAACACTTTTTATATCTTGCTCTTCAAAATCACCCTGGCAGCTTCAAAAATTGTGAGGGGCTTAATTTTTCATCATTGAATAATCTAGTCTCGTCGGCGCTCTCAGTTTCAATGAGATTTCATCTACCTCCAGCTCTGTTATTCACTATTCCAGATTGATGAGTTCATAACAAGGACGAAACTGCAGTTTCTGGATGTGATAACCGGTCTGTCGGTATATTGCTTGTAGTTTTTCTTGCCTCATGCTAAAAATTTTACTCATAATTGAAAAATTTTATTTTTCGTTTTCAAAATCCAATCTAGATAATATAGAGCCAACCATACAGAAAAATAATTATCCCCAAATCTTGTGTAAATTTCATTCGAAACTGAATCTATTACTTCATACAAAATTTTAAAAATCAATGTTTGACTTCACTTCATTATGTGTTTTTTTTTTTTTGCGCCTTTTTAAAATTGGCAATTGGCTCGAAGCAAGAATTTTCTTGAAAAGTTTCACGATTGATTGAAATACAATAAATACATCTATGTAAAATCTATTTTCAGTTTCAACTGTAGATTGAACTATAGTACAGTCGAGTCCCGACTTACGCGAGGGATGCGTTCCAAGACTCCTCGCGTAAGTTGAAATTTCGCGTTGTGGAAAAATATATGCATACAAATTGTTTAAAGCATACCAAATACTTTTAGGCACTTATAAACACCCCTCAAACTGCTCTAAAGTATTCCTTAACCATTACAGTTTCTTCCATAAAGAACTGAACTTTTATTGTATTTAAAAAATAAGAAACTGTTATTCAACATGAAATACTTAAGATGCACAAAATGAATGACCAATGGGAATAAAAGATATAAAATAAAACAACACGGTACGCACACATGCAGTAAAATTAAAATGATGCACAAAATAGTACTGTACAGTAGATACAGTAGCAATATTTACGAGTTAAAAAATTAGGATACTAGTGATGATTTATGCTCCAAGATCAGATCGTTATTCTTATCTAATACATTTTTAAATACGCTTCACCTTTTATTTAAAACGTTTCAATTTGTGGCTACATCTCCTCTACCTGATCTTTTTATTAATCTACAATACAAGAGCAGCTTCCATTTTCATAATTTTTACTTTGCTAGACTGCTCTGCAAGCTTCAATATTGAAACTTAGTTCTAAACTTTTACGGACATCTTTTTGTTTTGACTTTTAATTGTACATATGGAAGATTCATTCATACTTATTGTCGCGCTACCGTCAATGTTTTGTAATTGTTCAAGCATATCGAGAATCTTAGCCTTTTTAATTTTTTTTTATCAGAAACTTTCTTTTTCTTCATATTTTCAAACTTTAGATGAAGGCGACACTAAGGTGCCATTATGGTTATTTGATGCACTAGACTAGTTTGGCGTGGGAACTTTGGCTGTCAGTGATGCTCAAAGGGACGTAATAACATTCACGAAATCAATATTTAGTAGCTAGTAACGAAGCTGATACTTCCTTCTAAAAAATTCATGTTGTGGGCAAAAAATCGCGTTAGCTCTAAAATTCGTTACTCGGGAAAAATTCGCGTTATAGCCATTTCGTATAAGTCGGATCGCGTTGTAGCGGGAGTCGACTGTACTACGAAAACACAGATCAATTGTAGATTGAACTGTGGCTTGAATAGTACAAAAATCAAGGGTAGCGGATTGAAGATGTTTTGATAGAGTAAAGCATTTTCCAAAAATTTTCCTCAATACAAACAAATTGAATAAAAATTCGAACAAAGTCATACATGCTAAAGGGCATGAGCTTTTTCACCATTGAAAGAGTCGTTTTGCAATAATTCTTCCAGTTGTCAAATCACTGCTTTGAAGTTATAGAGAAATGTTTTTATGGTTTTAACTCTTGAAGACCATCTTGTGTCACTCCGAGATTGCATAATTATAGAACCCCATAAAACGTATTGTTGATACGGTTTTTTTTTTTATTTTATTTAATAAGCACATGCATTTTTAAGAAGTTACTATGAATGCATATAATGCATTGAGCAGCTGAAACGTGTTTCTAGCAAAAGGAAGCGATGAACACTCATTAAATAAATATACACTTTTAAAAAAAAATGCGTAAAAGTGAATGTAAAATATCAAGGACTTTCCTTGTGTTTACCTTGCAACCACACCACTTTGAACGGGACTCTCCTATTGGACATACCATCGTTACACTGGGCACACAAGTATGAAATATTTAGACTGTGTGAGGAAATGTCTTTTTTAGTTAAAATTAACCATGGATCTCTATCAGTTTTCTATGTTTTGAAAAGGCCGGAAAATACTTCATGAATTTCTAAGTCATCATCCAAATAAAGAAAAACCCTTTTTCTAGTCTGGGAATGTGTCGAGTTTCATCAAATAGTTACTGAGAACCAGCGAGATTTTTTAAAATTAACATTGATTTCCGACATACATAAATAAAATTCCCACATTTTCTATCATTCTGCTCAAAAAATTTGGGGGTGCGACCGCCCCCTCTTGACCCCCCTATTTGCCGCCCCTGCTTAAATATAGTGCTTTCGTTTCTCAATCAATACTATTTTGTTCTTTATACTTATTGCTATTTTACTTTTATGGGTAAGGTAGAAACTCGATTTTTAATCACGTCAAAAAGATGTGTTTTAAATTCTTTCACTTAAACCAGAAAACAAAAGCAAGTAACGATTTTTTCTCATAATTATTACTGACCCAGGCAACGACGGGTATTTTTGCTAGTATATATATATATATATATATATATATATATATATATATATATATATATATATATATATATATATATATATATATATATATATATATATGTACATATGAATTTTTGGAATCTTGAATTCAAATTATGTTTTTCGCAATCACGAGCGTGTGTGTGTATAAATGCGCGTGTGTGTTTGTGTAGGCGCATGTGTGTGGGTGCGTGTGTATGTGTGTATGTATGCATGTGTGTGCGTGTTGTGTATGCAGTGCTGGTGTGTACGCGCGCGCGTGTGTGTAGGCGTTCGTGTGTGTGTATGTAGGCATATGTGTTTGTGTCTGTGTGCAGGCATGAGTGTGTATGTGTGTATGTAGGAGTGTGTGTTTGTGTCTGTGCGCAGGCATGAGTGTGTGTATGTGTGTGTAGGCGAGTGTGTAGGATATGGACGCAACCTGGAGACTGTTTTCGCAAGAGGAGCAGCATCGTGAGGCCGGTCGACGCGACGGTGGTGCTACAGAGGGTGCTGGCGGGAAAATAAAATGATAGGAATTCAAAACAGTAAAATGGGAACAATAAGCAATCGTGATTGCTCAAAAAAAAAATTGAAGTTTCAAAAGAAATTCTTGTATTTAGTATTTACTTTAGTTGAAAACCTGAATTTTATGACCACTTTATCCCACCAGGCCCAATTATTTGCAAAACTAAAATCCTTTTCCTGCGCGATAGCTTTTCTTCTTTTTTCTGACTAATCCACCCTAAACACTGCAATAGATCTGTGCTTGTTAGTTGTTCTTCTTTCGATCCCATGCTGTGATCTAACCCAAACATCCTCTTACAGAATTGTTGTTTAAAAGTTGAAATTGCCGAGTTGTTGTTGAAAGCGCCGAGGCATAAGAGAATAAAGTGCCCATTTCCGTTCGCAAGATCACGCATCTTTTTTCTTTCTGTTTGCGGGAGATTTCTTAGAAATGACCAATCAATTCTAAGAACAGGTAAAGACGGTTTTTAAAAGGTCCTGAAGTGAATTCGAATTTTTCTTCAAACGGGCCTTCAGCAAAAAAGTATCCGCTTCGAGCCGGGGGGCATTAGGGTTTTGTCATAACAGTCTATACACGGTGTTCCGTTTCAACCTGTGAGACCTTTATTTTTGCAACCATTAATCCCAGATGTATACTTCCAAATGTTCAAAATCAGATGTAGGTTTAAGGTATTGAAAGTTTGAAGTAAAAATAAAAATGTCAAAAAATATAAAATTTAATTTTTTACACTGGCCCCAGATCCCCTTACTTGTGTTTAGTGGAATAATCTCCATTGAAAAATAATTCCAATAAAAAAAAGTTTGAAATTAGTACGACCAATATTCACCGAGAAATGGAACACAGTGTCTCGTAACTTATACAACTTTTCACTCGCCGTCAATAACATCTTTTGGGGGAGCATATAGCGGTTAACAAGTGTTTTAAATGATTTGTGTGCATAGAGTGTGGTTTCTCAAATTGTTCGAGGTTTTGTAGTGTGTTTTTGCTTATCACGACATAACATTTGCATTTATTTTTGAATAGCAAGGAAAAATATAAATACCTTGTTTTTCTTACTTTGACTACCTGTCATTCTTCTGAAAGGGCGATAAACTCCAATCTCATCTTCTATATGGTCCCTTAAAACTTTGAAATGGAATATCTCCTTGGGTTTTGATCGCACAAATATCAAGTTTTTTGTGTCAGTAATAGTTTTCAATGGCAATTGTTTCTCTAAATATTGGTTAGGGGACCTGAGGCCCGTATAAAAAGTTAAATTTGGTATTTTTTGACATTTTTATTATTACTTCAAACTTTCAATATCTTAACTCTGCATCAGATTTTGAACATTTTTGCAACTAGAAGTAAGTATACATAAAGGACTAACGGTTGCGAAAATAAAGGTCTTGCAGGTTAAAACTAGTGATGTGCCGGATCATTAAAAAAGTAGATCCGCGGATACGGATACGGATCATTAGTGTCAAGATCCGTGGATACGGATACGGATCTCAATTTTTTTTCCCCAATTCAATTAGCCAAGTGTAAAATTTGTTACGGAAGGTATTCCCGTCAGAATAATGGCTGTTTCTTCAAAAAATGTCAACTGCGGCAAAAATATAATCAAGACTATGATTTACTCTTTACAGAAATCTCCATTAAAATTAAGGCAGAGTTGGAAGGAATGGGCCAGTGCTGTATTAATGCTTAGATGGAATGTGGAAAATTATTTCTGGCTTACTCAGTAGATGTAGGATACAGGAGCAAGAGTGTAAAGTTGCTACTTGACAGGCTAGAAATAATTTTTCGCATTTTATTTTCAGCATAAATGCAGCGCTGACCCATTCCACCGAACTTACTCCGACCGACGAAATACAGAGCCGGGAACACCTTTACAAACAGTAAATAGAGAATTTAGTCTCACCTTTTTTTTTTTGAAGGATGTTGAGAAAAACAAAAATGAAGAATAACAGAAACCCCAAATCAATAACAAAAACTAATATTAAATTAAAAATTAAAAAACAAAACATGTCTCAGAGAGCCGACCTCAGCAGGTAAAAATTTTAAATCACTGAGCTTTTTCTCCTCATCTTCCGACTTTGAAATCGCTACCAATCACGCGTATAGAGGTTTAGAATTGCATTTAAAATTCACTTTACAAGATTATAGCTCCTACTGTATATAAGTTGGAAGTTTCAAATATATATCAAGCGCCGAAAACTTCGTTCTTTCAATTAGAACCAACATAAAGTAGGCGTAAGGGTAAATTTTTACTACCATATTTGTGAAAAACGTTAAGTCGGTTTTTAATTAATATCTCCGGTAATTAAAGTTCTACAAAAACGAGGCCAAGATAAAAAACACTTTCGATCAAGTCACCTTTTGAATTAAAAATAAATTATCAAAATCGGTTCATCTGTTTAGGAGCTACGACGCCACGAAAAGACACACTGATACTCACTTTCAAAACTTATTTCCACTTCCTTTTTGCAACGGGGGGGGGGGGGGATACAAAATTGCCTTCTGAAATGATACCTTATAATTTAAATAGGGAATAAAACCTAATTTAAACGGAATTTAAGAGTCTTTTACTCAAATATTTAAAAATTTTAGAATAGAAATGATCCGATTAAGATCTGTTAATAAAGTAACGGATACGGATCTTTATTTTCCCTCGGATATCCGCGGATACGGATACGGATAGCCGGAACATCACTAGTTAAATCGGAACACCCTGTATGTAGATCTAATTCTGTGCCTGAAAATAGCGGCGAACTTACAAGGGTGGTCAACATTACAGGTTTTACTGTACTAACATTTTACGACATTGAAAAGAAGTGGATTTATTGACCCGTCTAAACTGGTTAGTACAAACCCTAAGAAATGGGCCTCACAAAAGTTGGAGAAATTAATTTGAAAACCAATCAGAGTTGTCACATCCTTGTTTGCTGTTATAGTTATGAAAAGTTCAACGCACGTTGTACTATTTATAAAAGTTGTCAAAACACGGGTGGGTGAGATGAGTAACGACTGTAAAGCTTTCTTAAAAATTAAATCTCTTCCTCCAATTGCGCGTAGGATAACGGAAATTAGAAGGTGGTGCATGTTATCTTTCGTTTTGTTTGTTAGTCCCGAAACTAGTACTTGTCTGAGTTAGACACCTCTCTCTTTATTTTTCTTGCTTGAATTAATAAGGATGGTTGATGTGTTAGTTCTCAGCTGACCAATAATTCCTTATACAACTTTATGAAAAACTAGTGGTACCCGTACGGCTTTGCCCGTAATAGAAAAATTAAAAGTCGTTTGGTTCGCCTGTATATTTACAAATAATGTACGGTGAATTTTCTCGCCAATTGGCTTGTACCCATGTTACGGTTCCACGTTATGATAATTTCGTAATTTACTCGTCCATCTTATGATAATTTTGTTCTTAAAATTGGAATAGAAAAAGAACCACATCGAATTTTCGAAAAATCACTTCGAGGTGCACACTCCCATGCTACAAACTAACTTTGTGCCAAATTTCATGAAAATCGGCCGAACGGTCTAGGCGCTATGCGCGTCACAGAGATCCTGACAGACAGAGACTTTCAGCTTTATTATTAGTAAAGATAAAGATTTAATAGGCTCTCATTTTAATTCGATTCCTCTCTCTCTTTATTTACTGATTTGGACACTTCTCTATTTATTTTTCTGATTTAGACACCTCTCTTTCTTTATTTTTCTGATTTAGCCATCTATTTATATTTTTTTGATTTAGACATCTCTTTGTTTATTTTTCTGATTTAGACAAGTCTCTTTATTTTCTGATTTAAGACAAGTGTCGCTCTTCATTTTTCTGATTTAGACACTTCTCTCTTTATTTTTCGTGTTTGAAAGAAGGATGGCTGTTGTGTTAGTTCTTTGCTGCTCAATAATTTCAGACAATAACTTTTTAATAAATAACCATTTAAGAGGATCTCACTTTAATTAGATTCCTCTCTCTTCATTTACTGATTTGGACACTTCTCTATTTATTTTTTTGATTTAGACACCTCTCTATTTATTTTTCTGATTTAGACACCTCTCTTTCTTTATTTTTCTGATTTAGCCATCTATTTATATTTTTTTGATTTAGACATCTCTTTGTTTATTTTTCTGATTTAGACAAGTCTCTTTATTTTCTGATTTAAGACAAGTGTCGCTCTTCATTTTTCTGATTTAGACACTTCTCTCTTTATTTTTCGTGTTTGAAAGAAGGATGGCTGTTGTGTTAGTTCTTTGTTGCTCAATAATTTCAGACAATAACTTTTTAATAAATAACCATTTAAGAGGATCTCACTTTAATTAGATTCCTCTCTCTTCATTTACTGATTTGGACACTTCTCTATTTATTTTTCTGATTTAGACACCTCTCTCTATTTTTCTGATTTAGCCATCTATTTATATTTTTTTGATTTAGACACATCTTTGTTTATTTTTCTGATTTAGACAAGTCTCTTTATTTTTCTGATTTAGACAAGTATCTCTTTATTTTTCTGATTTAGAGAGACACTTCTCTATTTATTTTTCTTGCTTGAAAGAAGGATGATTGATGTGTTAGTTCTCAGCTGACCAATAATTTCTGATGGTACCTTTAAGAAAAATAACCATTTAATAGGTGAAATACACCGCCAGCTCAGTCATTTCTAGCCGAGGACTGCAGTTTCGTGCTTATATTAGCACTCATCAGCCCGGCATAAGAAAGTGACTGAGCTGGAGATGGAAAACCTGGGGGCTAATGGGCGGTAATTTACTGAACATGTAATAGGGTCTCATTTAAATTATACACCTTTCTTTTCATTTTTCTTGTTTGAAAGAAGGATGGCTGTTGTGTTAGTTATTTGTTGCTCAATAATTTCAGACAGCAACTTTTTAATAAATAACCATTTAATAGGGCCTCATTTTAATTAGATTTCTCTCTCTTCATTTACTGATTTGGACACTTCTCTATTTATTTTTCTGATTTAGACACCTCTCTCTCTCTCTCTCTCTCTCTCTGTTTATTTTTCTGATTTAGCCATCTATCTATATTTTTCTTATTTAGACAAGTCTCTTTATTTTTCTGATTTATACAAGTGTCTCTTTATTTTTCTGATTTAGACACTTCTCTATTTATTTTTCTTGCTTGAAAGAAGGATGGTTGATGAGTTAGTTCTCAGCTGACCAATAATTTCTGATAGCAACTTTATGAAAAATAACCATTTAATAGGGTCTCATTTAAATTAGACACCTTTCTCCTTATTTTTCTTGTTTGAAAGAAGGATGGCTGTTGTGTTATATATATAGTTCTTTGTTGCTCAATAATTTCAGACAGCAACTTTTTAATAAATAACCATTTAATAGGGTGTCATTTTAATTAGATTCTTCTCTCTTTATTTACTGATTTGGACACTTCTCTATTTTTCTGAGAGAGATTTAGACACCCCTCTCTCTCTCTCTCTTTATTTTCTGATTTAGCCATCTATCTATATTTTTCTGATTTAGATATATCTTTGTTTATTTTTCTGATTTAGACAAGTCTCTTTATTTTTCTGATTTAGACACTTCTCTATTGATTTTTTTTGCTTGGAAGAAGGATGATTGATGTGTTATTTCTTTACTGATCAATAATTTCTGTTACTAACTTTGTATAAAACAACCATTTAATACGGTCTCATTTAAATTTATGTGAAAAATGTGTACCGTGTCGATCAGCGTTGCATAAAAATTTTTTCTCATTATTTCCTCATGTTGATATTTTGCCGGTAGTTGCCATCTTATATTAAAACTAGAAAATGACCCATCAAGATATGAAGGGTGAAAATTTGCTTCTACATTTGAACGAAGCAATTGCCTGTTTGGTGATAGTTTGATAGTTGACATTAATCCTAACTCCAGTGGATCAACCCTTAACTCCACTAGATAGCGTTTATTACAAGGGCGCCCATACGGGGGGGGGGTGCAAGTGGGGACTCAAGTCCCCTCCCCCCCCCCCTTTGAAATCAGAACTTCCTTGCTTTTAGTACTTTTTTCTTTGCAAAAATGTAAAAACATTTTTTCTCTACCAACTAATGAATACGTTATTAAAAATGTCAAATTTTAATAACTTTAATCTGTACTAAAATCGGTTTCTATGGAGAAAATATCCTGCTAAACCATGGGGAAAATGTGTGAGCCCCCGCTCCTTATAATTTTGCATATGAGTGTCCTTGGTTTATTGTTGACCAATTTTTCGTTTCTTCATTCCCCTGAAATGACACAGTCTTACAGGTAAAACAGTTAAGTTACCGGACCGAGTTCAGCCTTGTCACAATAAAGCCTTTCCGTGCATGTTAAACATTACCAAAACACATTATCAAATTATCATGCCATGGCGCGAGTTTCATTCTTGATGACGTCAGGAGGGTTACTCGATCATTGGCTATTATATATGTGAGGATTGGTTTCAAATAATTACAGTCTTTAAAAGTAACTTCAGCGCATGGCGGGTAATTTGCGCCACTTGATTTTTTTTGAGCAATCACGATTGCTTATTGTTCTCACTTGACTGTTTTGATGTCCTTTGATTTTATTTTCCCACCGCCAACCTCTGCAGCATCACGGTCGACCGGGTCCTCACGATGCTGCTCCTATAGCGAAAGTCGTCTCCAGGTTGCATCCAAGTCCTACACACACGCGCATACATACACAACAACACACACACGCACGCACGCACACACACACAACACACACACAAACACATACACACACATACACCTACATACACATACACACACGCATTACACACAGACACCTACACATACACACACACACAAAAACATACACACATACATACACACAACTACTCACACATTCATGCATACAGACACCTACACATACACACAAAAACACACACACATACACACAACTACCCACAAATTCATACCTGCACACAGACACAAACACATATGTCTACACATACATACACATACCCCCCCCCCCACACACACATTCATACACACAACTATCCACACACTTATGCCAGCACACAGACACAAACACACATGCCTACACACACATACACATACCCTCTACACGCAAACACAAATACCCCCCCCCCCACGCACAAGCACACACGCCTACATACACACACTCGTGATTGCGAAAAACATAATTTGAATTCAAAATGTCAAAATTCAAATTATTATTATTATTATTATTATTATTATTTAACTTGCTGCACGATCCCGGCAAGGTTATGAAATCAGTTTTCTACTCCCTTTTAGGCAGGGGGGGGAGGGGATTGGAAGTATTGTACACAGTTCTGAAAAACAAACAGCAGCTACAGTTAAAAAGCAGGAAAATACAAAATAAAGGGTAAAAAAAAAAAGAAACATTGTTTTGCATTTTAATCGTGATCAAAAAAAAAGTTGAAGGTAATAGAAATAAAGGTTTAGAGAAAAGGAACAGAGTTGACATTTCAATCATGATTATGTCCGAAAGTAAAACAGTTTGAGGACTTTTTATTTGCGATGGAATTTAGAACGTTCTAAATAGGAAATGTTTCGTAAGTTGAATCTGGCAAGTAGCCCATCAATGTTAGAAATTTATACGCTTAACTAAAGAATTCGATAAAAGGAACAAATAATCTACGTAATTTAAAAGTTGAAAGACCTCCTAGGTAAATATTTAATCCAGACAGCATTCGAAAAGACCGACCTTGAACGTCGGGGCGACATAAAAGATTTTTCAAACAACAAACCCTTTCTCTTTTAGCGGGAAGCCAAATCATCCGACATTTTAGTTTTAAGAATTGCGTAGAGAGAAAATTTCCTTATTCGGCAAATTTTGTCTGTGAGATGATTCAGGCAAATAATCATTATTCGGCAAAATTTCGTGTTGTATTTGGCAAAATTTGGAGCTCTATTTGGCAAAATTATCATCATGTGGCGAAATTTGAAGCTCCATTCAGGAAAATTTGGAGTTTTATTCGACAAAATTATTATTCGGCGAAATTTCGAGTTTGGTTCAAAAGCTCTTTAGGTACCAAAATGTCGGACATGTGGCCTTGGTTCTGTCATCAGCTGCTGATACAATAGTGTGCCCGCGTTGTCATTGTATTAGTCATCCAATAATTAATTTGAAGAAGTAGCGGGGGAGGGAGGAACGACGAGGAGCAGACAAACGCATTTCTCCCGCAGAATTGCATTGCTATTGTCAGAGCTTCGCTGAATCTTTCTTATTTAGAACAGCATTTTCCAACCATTATGGACTCATGGTTCGGTAAAATTTGAACTAACTTCAGGACCCGTGAGTCATGCAGGGGTGCCCACACCCCCAAGTTCAATGGTGTTAATCCCCCTTCCCCCATTTTCTCAACATTTTTATTTATTTTATTTTTTTCATTTTTAGCCTTCTATCTGATTTCATACATTAAAAAAAATAATTTTTAAATTATGCATTTATTTATTCATTTTTTAATTATTGTTATTATTATTTTGTTAGAAATTTTCTGTGCTACACCAATAACATACACACAAAGTAATAAAATAAATAAAATAGAATTAAAATAAAGTAAAATAAATTGCTTAAATTAAAAATAAATAATTAAAATTTCATAAATAAATAAAAAAAATCCCCCCCCTCCCTTGTGGGCACCCCTGGAGTAGCGAGAGTTTTCTTTTTTCCTCGAAAAAATTGCTTCGAGGTACTAAGTAACTTATATTTTAGTTAACTGCAATACTTTTATCCATCGTTTACTCAAAATAATATTTTTATCTGAAGGCAAGTAATTATTATTCCTATAATTTGGATCTTACAAAGACCGGGCGACTCGATTTTTCAGAAAGTGACTGCCATGTTTACACTGAATTAGTCTTTTAACTTTTGAAAACAATTTGTCTGATGCATAAAATTTTCCCTAGCTACTAAGAACTTACAGGTTTGACAGTAACTGTTATACAAAACCATCATATATATGTATTATTTTTCTTTTTCTTTTTTTTCTTTTTTTGTGTGTGTGTGTGATAATGCCATTACTCCCTCAATGTTTGATCAAACTTCATAAAAGTATGATGTTAAAGATTTTGTTCACCACTTTCTGCGAAAAATAAAGGGACAATGCATATTTCGATTGTTTTTTCAAAAAAAAAAAGTCCTGTTTTTATTACGCATTACTTCAATCATAGCGTTTCAAAACGGACTCCCATTGGCTCAGTTGGATAAGGCGCTATGTACGCAGTACTATTTATGTGATGCTGTTTAGCTTCTGTAAAAATAAATAAGTTTTTAAAAAAACATAATATTACACCAATTCTTTAACTGTTCATTTGTGTAGTACGCATGAACTACTAAAAATAGGCGCCATTGAAAAAGAAAGAAGAAACACTTGCAGGTGCCGAAAATATACAAGTGTCCGTTTTGAGGAAACAAATAAATGGTCACTTTAAGTTTTGTGCATTCATTTTAAAAAAATTGCCGATTTTATTTGTTATATATGCACTAACGTCAAAAGAAGTAAATGTATGCAATTGCATATGCACTGACATATGGATTGGCATATAATCTGGACTTAATGGTGATCTAATATAGTCGGAAAAAACTATCATTAATTTTAGGTTTAATAAGCTGTACATTCGTCTGTAAGTCCACGGCATTTCAATTATGTTTGGAAAAAATATTAGAAAATATATTTTCACCTGTTTCCTTTCAACGAAATCAATGAACTATTATGATTAATAGAAAAAAAAATCTTCGAAAAGAACGGGCTGTAGAAGCTATGTATATATGTGCCAATTACCGGGACACTGGGCTTGTAATTCCACCATTTTTCATTCGAGAGCTCTGTGCTCCACCCAAAATGGCAGTTCGTTTCATCCTTTCCCATCCTCTATCTCTTCTTAAGACATTTCAAGGCCAGAAAGAACTTCTCGGAGTTGAAGGTAAATTCGAACGTAAAGAATGATTCTTTTTTTAAATTTTTGACGTCATTGTTGCGAGTATCAACGAGGTCAATTTTGTACTTGGACTAAAAACAAAAAATAAATATTTTACTTACGTCGACATCTTTTTCATTTAATTGCTTGCAATTCAATGACCTCGATCTACATGGCATATCATTTCATTTTAGTGTTAAGTGCTTTTGAAACGAGGCATACATTTCACAGTTTATGGAAGTTTGAGGCTTCTTTCGTATCTTCCTGCTTCGTAGACGGTAAATCCTAAACTGTCAAAAAAGTTTTGAAATTGTATACATAAAAATACAAAAACTAAAATGTTCAACTATAAACACAAGTCACTATAGTACACTTCAGCATTGTTGGCGTTCGTCCTTGGACGAGTCTACTTGAAAACCGGTTTACAATAAGAAATAAAGTTCAGCTAAAAACTCACGTCGAACTCCCCGATTTACATCAACTATCTCGTGATGGCCCAGTAGAGATAGGTGTCTATTTTACCAGTTTTCTGAATGCGGGATGTTAATCGAAAGAATGCCGCCTTTCTGGGTGCCAAAACATTCGGAAATTCATTGTTGAAAGCTTTAGCAATGGCTTTAAATGAATGAGTTGAAATAATACTACTCAATAATAAAAATTCTTTGACCCTGGTTCCGGGTAAGAACTAGCATGGCCACAAAGAAACTGAAAGTATCAGTGAGCATTGCACGGAGTACGTGTCATTGCGAACAATATAGTGCTACCAACTGGTCAAATATTTTGTATTTAAAATTAATATTATTTTAAAGACAAAATATTTCATAGCTAGTTGCAGAGATGCCCACCCCTCTAAGGGCAAGAGCGCACCCTCCTCAATATCGCGGAGACCTCCCAAAAGCAAGAGTCCTCCCCTCCAAATATGAGAAAATACCCCTCAAAACAGCCCCCCCCCCAAAAAAAAAAAAAATACAAATTCAACGGCGCAGTCTGCGCTATGACCGTACTCCTTAGGTTGGCACCCCAGGCTAGTTGAGTGACTTCTGGATCACCCTGTAGTTGAGAATAAATCAGTTAAAAGTATAACGTAAAATCTTGATTTTCTCCGTACTATCGTTTTTTTTTCTAATGTGCCACTATTGTCAACGGTGACAGTCTACAATCAATAACGTGCAAAAACTTTCTCCTGGGAGGAAGGGCTTGAAAATTGCATGGGAGCTTACAGTAGCTCAGTTTCTGTACTTCTTTACAATTTTATGTAATTTTTTTTCACATTGAATCAGTTTCAACTATTTACGTATTACGTGAACTCATTTCTGAGCGCAGCTGCAGGTACCACTTTTGTGCGTAGCACTTGAGTATAATACTGGAGTTTTACGCACAAAAGTGGTACCCGCAGCTGCGCTCAGAAATGAGAAATGGTTTTTTAAAGTTTTACGCTTCTAAATATTTATACAAATGACCCTAAAAAACACACACACACAAACTACCATTAAACATTATATTTAGGTAAAATGTTACATTAACCACCTGGTGAGGGTTTCAATGCAAGGAAGTGCAGACACGACTTTTGTGTTCAACACGGCAGCATACGCTCACGCATTTCTTTTGTTAAAAATTTAAGCTCTGTCTGGAGGGCGGGGGGGGGGGAGGTCCATAACAAGTCAAAGTTTTCTCCTCAGAAGTTTTTGTCACAGCAGCTCTAACAAATTTAAATAATAATAAGGGGTTACCAACGGAGGGGGGGAGGGGAAGTTCCATGATGGCGCGAACTGCGCCACTGAAATATATAGGGGGTGGGAGGTATTTGAAAGAATTTTTTATCATATTTTTATTCTGGGGGGTGGGATCTCTCATAGTGTTCCGCTACCCTTGGGGAGATGGACACCCCTGTATTTATGCACTAAGATTGGCAATATGACTTGAAGCAAAAGTGTGTGTCGGGGGACTTTAATCCTCGACCCCCCCCCCTCAAGCCATTATTTAAGAGAGGCAGGAAAGTGCAATTGACCCCTCACCCCCTGTCCTTGAGAAATGAATGCAATTACATATGAGAGGGAATGATTTGGGCTGTTTTTCGGTATTATTTGCATTGAGTATGCACCCTTTGACACCTCTGGAAAACGTCGAAAGGACAGACCTGCCTCCACTGCACCCACACGTACAATCTGTTGAAGTCTTTGCCCCTCTCCCCTCTATTCTTTGATAAGTGTTGGAATTACGGGTTTGTACGGAAATGCGGCGACAGGATGAAATGCAACCTTGCATTTTGATAATAATATATGTCCAAACGAGCTCGAAAAAAAAAACCGCCTTTAGCAGGATGGCATTTCCGCCCGACGTCCGTGGACGAGTCTGGAATCGGGCGTTTTGGTTCTCACCGGGAAAATGCTCTCATCACGTGCCTTCAAGGCTGATAGCGATGAAGATTGCATCTATTGTGTGCAGAAAAATATCATAGGCTGTTCCTGTCTGATTCTTGTGTTTATAAAGCACTTGAATGATAATACCTTCTGAACGAAGCGGTTTTGCTTCCAAGAAGCTTTTCCAAGGAGCAATAACGACAAATCCTGCCTCTGGTTTTGGGAGGAGGTCATTATCGGAAAGAGGGAGCAAAATGCAAGATAAGGGCTCAAGTAGGAAGTGTGGGGCGAATTTTTCGACGCATGAAGTCTTCAAAATACAGTTTTCAGCTCTAATGGCCTGGTCATCTAAGAATTGTAAGGACATGACCCACTCACATGGACGGATCCAGAAATTGTTCAAGGAGGCTGCGGTTGGTTTTTTAGCTTACCTCTACTACGTATCTAATTCCCACATGCTTGATGGGGGGGGGGGGGGGGGCAACACATCATTTTTATCTGACATGATTAAAATATTGAGATTTATTCAACAACAAACTACTTCCTTGCCTTTTCCGTCGAAAGAGTTATTCTAAAATTACAAATTAGAACTTCAATTTCGTTGTAATTCCAGGGCAATTTTTCGAAACAACTCTCCATAACATTTTAAAATTTCACTTCTTTGGAATTTCAATTTCAAAAAATTACCGGAGGAAAGTCACTGAGCCGATTTCTTTCATTGACTCTACCTGAAATGTTAACAATCCCGTCATTAAGCTTAAATTTTGCGAAATATACTCGGAGGAATGAGTCCAAACTCGTTTTCCTAATATCACCAAAGATTGTCTGAAATAGCCCTTTTGAAACTACAATTCCTAAAAAGTTCTGGGAGGAAGATCCGCAAGTCCGCAACCCATTTCTTTACTTAATGTCGTCAAAGATCGCCTGCGCTTGCGTTTTAGAACTTCAATTTGAAAAGGGGGTGGCGATCGCCCCCATCAATCCTCCCTTATCCACTCAGCTTGCCTTTTAATGTGGATCTCACCCCACATTAAACAGAAAACGTGGAAAGTAATTTTTGATAGTTTGATCACACTACTTAAAGGAAATTTCCTTTTCCCTCGTTTTACTTTCCAAGTTTAATGTGTACTTAGTCCGATTTATATGCACAACTTGCGTAAAGAAAATGTGAATTAACTTATTGTGTTTACAAAAAGACGCTGGTTATGATAGTTTTTTTGGCAGTCATTGATTATTTTTTTCTACTTCTTTCTGGGACATTATAACGCATCAATGGCCATTCACGTGACTTCCATGCCGGGATCTTCCTTTACTCTCAAAACAGAAAGATCATTTTCCATTGTCAAGGAGCAGCTCAACATTTTTAATGTGAAAATGTTGTTTGTGTGTCATCGGTGTCGGGATCCTCGTTGGTTTCGTTCTCCTTTGTCACTTCTAAGAGCTCGTCCTCCTGTGAACTCTGAGTTGCATGAGCTTAACTATTTCTGAAAAGAGTTCTGGAATCAATCGCAAATAAATGTCTCCAGTGACCCACATTCGCTTTTTAGTTTGACAAAATGCAGTTTATTGGGTGTTATATGCAATTTCAGGAGCTTAGAATTTGAAAGAGGAGCAAATTTTGTTTCTTAAAAAAAACAAAAACTTTCGCCTTGGAAGCCTTTAAAAACTTGTGAATATTTTTTGCTAGAGGTTGAATGTTTTTTTCCTTGAAAAATAAGATTTAAGTATTTATTCTGAAAATTATACACAAGTAAAAAACATTGAAGAAAAATCATAGAAACCTACGCAAATAATCACTAAACTCACTTAAAATACTATTACGGTGTTTTCCTTCCTCTCTTTTTTTTTTTTGAGTAAAGTAAATTTTTTAACGTCGACGAGCAAAAATCTCTGTGGACCGGTGCCGGTGCACCGATTGAGAATCGCTGCCATGTACAACTACTAAATATAATAAATATTTATATATGAAGAATCCTTATTACCTTTTTGTTGTGGAAAAAACATTTTAAATCATCACAAAACTATAAATATAATTAAAATATTTTAAAAAATCTAAAGCATATGGGAAAGGAAAAAAAATAGAAACCAAGAGATAAAAAAGGTTGTAATTGACCGACCTTTTTAAATTTAAACAAAAAATATAATCCATTAATCACCGAGATAACTTTGCGAAAAGCTAAAACACTTATAATCAGTTTGGCATTAAATAATTAGGTTTCGTGACCTGTTCGATTGTGGAAATCACTTTTCACTTGATATTCTTTTTGATCTCATGGGAGACAAGCCCGGCAGCCATTTGTAAAAGGATGAGCGTTTCCGATATCCTCGTGAGAGTTGAGTTGTTGACGCCTGCTTTCGGACTTGTTCACGGTCGCCTAAACGGAAATGCTGAGGCGTATGCGAACCCTTGAGAAACAAATGCGTCTTTTTTTTTTTTGCCAGGAAGCAGGGTCAAGAACTTAGAGTTAATCACCAATATCAAAGAAGTAAAAGATTAAAATAAAATTATTATTATTATTTTTTTTTTTTTTTTGCTGTCGAGAGGGAGAAATATGATAAAAATAATGGTTTGAAATCCATTCCAAAAATTAGTGGATGACATTTGCAGTTGAATCAGGATGTCGGAATAAAAATAAAAATTATCATACGCAAATAATCGTTTGTTTTCGTTCGTTTAAAAAAGAATTTTTTATTTTGTTTTGTTTAACGTTTCTCGTGTTTTTGTGGTGACATAAATGCAAGACTAGTTTAGTTTCTATCAAAATAAATGTTTTTACTTACAGCTTATAAAAATAAAGGTTTATTTTATGCGAACTCCTGGACTTCTATTCCATACTTTATCATTGGCGAAATTCTCCAATCACCTTCAATTTGTCTACAGCTGCTAGGATACTCTTATTATTTATTCCGCAATTTCCTCCTGCAGACAGAGGAAAAAGGGTCATAAATCTTCACATGTACACGTAAGTTAATATACTAGAGTTGGCAACATGGCTACAAAAGATTCTAAATTAAAAAGAGCTTGTCCCTCTCCCTGTCGTTGCGCCCTTGTCACTAAGATAATTAAAATTTAAAAAAAAATCCCTCTCGTTTATCGCAACCATTCTCTTTGAGCTCGTTTGCAATATAGGCTGTGGTGGCCTGATCGGAAAGGCGTTGGACTAGTAACTGGAGAGTAGTGGGTTCGATGCCTGTTAGTCGAAGGTCTCCATGTAAGCTAATGGTGGCTGGTGAACGTGAAGCCTGTCGTAGTCACCAAGTCCTCAAAGTTCTTATTCCAGATCAATAACTACAGGGACACTGGAGCAGGGGTGGACTGTCTCGTGATCTGTTCAGAAAAAACTAAGCTGTGTTTTCAAGTTTCACCCACCCGATTAAATCAAGTGGAGTGTTAAGTACTGTGGAGCACTCCTCTAACCATGTGCAATATTTTTATTTCGCTTCATCAAAATTTTCCATCAATCCTCGTTAGGGTTGCCTAACGAGTGTGATGGAAGTGTGGTTACAACGACATTAAATATATAGTGCAACGATCTTAAATGTGAGACAAAGGACAGAGTTTTTAATCAGCTATATGGAGTTAAGCTGGTGGTTCAAAACAGACCTTACCTGCAAGTAAGAATTCATAACTAAAACTAGGAGTTTCTTTTGGGGAGAGGGGGGGGGGACCTTACACCCCAGTCCGCCCTCGTAGGTCATAAGAGAACTTGCATGCATATAAAATACCCTACTGAAATTGGCAAAGTTTTGCAAACGTTCTGGGGGATTCTGCATCGCTCATGCTGCATCCCTGTTTTAGGTCTGAAATTTCACGATAAATTGAGCAACAAATTGATAATGCAAAACTTTTTTTTACAAAAGTTGATAGCAAGTATTTAGAAAGAAGTTTAAACGTAGTGGCTCCAGAATTGTCAATAGGATTTTTTGAAAAACCTTGAGATTGAGCTCATGAAATTCTTAAGGTAAGGATCTAGGGGAGAAACCCAAAATCATAAAACTAATAATCCGAAAAAGTTATTCACTTTCTTCTAATTGTTACCATTGTAGCTGGTAGATTTTATTAATCTTTGAAGTGATAAGGCAAAATACATGATCATAAATACTAAAATTGATCTCTCAATAATTATTCCTTTGGATCAATTTCTTAAAAAATGGTTAAATGTGTTTTATTAATTGCTTATTCGATAATACAGATTGTACTAGACAGGTAAGCAGGAAAGATTTGATAAACAAAAATAATTTTTTCCTTCCCAAGGCAATCTTTTTACATAGTCACAGCATGTGCATGATAGAAATCTCCATCCTAGATTGCTTTGCTAAACAGGGCCGCGGCAGGCCCCTTGTCAGTTTGGTCATTGGGCCCCCTCTACCTCAAAATTTGTCAAACTATATCCGAGCTTGGCCCCCTCAAGGGAAGGGCCCCTAGTTTCCGACTAGACTGACATGGCCTCTCGTCGGCCCTGGTGCTGAAAAAATTATATTTTAGAGAAAATATTTTGTTTCATCCATAAAATATTGAATAAATGTATCGATTTTATCAATAAAGCCAAATATCCAAGAATTTCAAGTAAAATCATAAGAACAAGGGCTTAATTTGCATGGGAGCTCAGCTCCTACACTCCTTTTCAAGCACAGGTGCATTTGTATATATGACTGGATTTTGGATAATTTACTAATGACAATGAGCCCCGAAGACTACAGAGCTCCTGCACTTCTTCAGTCAAAAAGTTATTTCTGTCAAGCACCCAAGATCAGGGGCGCCCCGAACTTTCAGAGGACAGAAATTGTCAATTTGTCGAATCAAACTCCAAATTTTTCCGAAAGATGATAATTTTTCCGAATAGAACTCCAAATTGCGCCGAATGATGATAATGGGGTCGTTTCCAAAATTTTAAAAGTATTTTTTTCTGAAAGAGCATGCTTAAAAACATAGAATCTGACCATTTTTTTAAATAATTTCTTTAAGTTTAATATTTCTGAAAAATTACTTAAATCGGTGCTCTTTCATCGTTTAACACTTCTGCCGATGACATCACAAATGATGAAATGCCATTCAGTGTTGCCAGTCACGGTCCAAAATATTTAATGCGCATCTTTACTCACGTGTATTGGCAACGATATGGTTGATAACAATCGTATAGCGCAATTTTAATTCGCTTCTTGATTATCATAACGTGGAAACGCGGTACAAAGGTGCGCCAAAAGAATCATTTGTGACGTCATCTAGACCACGACTTGTTTGAAAAATCGGACATTTAAAAAAATTAATTAAAAAATACCTGTTGGGAAAATGACAGTATTTTCTGAGTCCATGTTATTTATTTTTCTTTTTTTGCTTATTCTATCAATTTCAGTGACAAAAAGTACTACTTTTGACAGAAGGAAACAACCCCATTTTCTCGAATGGAACTTCAAATTGCGAGGAATGATAATTTTGCCGAATCATCAGACGAAATTTGCTGAATAAAGACATTTTTGGAAGGTCACAGTGACCTCCCGTGATATCGGGGCGCCTCTGCCCTAGATATGTATTGAAACCTCAAGATCTTGGGGGAAAACCCAAGTTTTGGAAGCCCTGGGTGCCATCATAAAAAAAAAAAATCAACATAAATCGACCGACTGAGCATGTTTTAAACATCTTTTACATCGTAATGAGCAACAGATTAGACACTTTTATGATCCATTTCAATATTAATGCTTCCAAAAAATGGAAGTCGTGATTAGGCAAATGCAATGCAATATACGAATTCAAGCGAGTTCTTTATTCCTAAGAAGCAGGTGTTGCTCAAAAATGCGTACCCGCCATGCTCAATCTAAACTATTGCTTCGCTTTAAGAAGCAATAAATGAAACAAATTGGCATTGTTAAATCTTTCCATTATTTTGCATTACAAGTGGCAGCGCAAGAAAGATGATCTGAGCGTGGAGAAAAAGCGTTGTGAAATTTTATGATATTCTGTAACGTGTTACAGCATGGAGGACCTCTACGGTTCAAGGTTACTTCGCGATTCATTCAGGTGAAATGACAAGTTATTTAGAGAGATATTAAATACACCGGATACCTCCAAAAAAAATCGCCCATTACTTGCGCTTTTTGAAAAAGGTTTATCGGATGTGTGGCTATTCTTTATTGTTCTAGAATAAAAAGAATAATTACAAATGATTAAAAAAAATCAATTTTAATGACTTTTTGATGTATCTGGGGAAATTAGCGGCATTATTGGTGGAACATCACTTTAATGATACATCGTCCTTCAAGACTGCGGCCGAAGAGTATTCTGTATTTGTTGATAAAAATGGAGAACCATAACTATTTTTTTAAACAAAATTAAGATTTAAATTTTCATCTATACATTTATTTTATATCGTGGCTAATGAATTTCTGCTAACCAACAAAAAACGAAGTTTTACGACGACCGTCAGGGCTAGTATTGCATGGACATCATGGGACCTAGACCTTGGTCACTAAATCTGAAGGGATTCAAAATTTGCTCCCTGTAAAATTGGTAAAATATGTTTATTTTTAACGAAAGTTTAAAAGCACTGTTGTACATTCGTTCAAATAACGCTTCTTTTCCATTTTCAATTACATATCTATAAAAAGTTAATAAATAAATAAAAAAAATATAACGAACCAATCATAAGTTGAAATGACTGCATCATTTCTTGGTGATGATTTTTGATAAGTGTTAGGAACAGGGCTGCGGAGTCGGAGGGAAAATAACTGACCTTTTGGAAACTTCGACTCTGTTTCGTTTCTCTCAAAATCAGTCCGACTCCAACTCCTATTTCGCATGCACTGGCAGAGTTGCGGACTTTGAGAGAAAATGACCGTCTCGAACTCTTAGAACTTTTAACCTTCGACTCCCAACTCTGATTCCTATATCCCAAAACCCAGTTCGACTCCGACTCTGACTCCTTTATCCTAAAATCAGTACGACTCTGACACTGATTCCTTTATACTAAAATCAGTCCGACTCCGATTCTGACTCCTTTATCCCAAAAACAGTCCGACTCTTGACTTCGATTCTGCAAGCTCTAGCAGAGTTGCGGACTTTTGAGAGAAAAGGACAGTCTCGAACTCTTAGAAATTTTAACCTTCGACTCCCGACTCTGACTCCTATATCCCAAAATCAGTTCGACTCCGACTCTGACTTCGATTCTGCAAGCACTGGCAGAGTTGCGGAATTTGAGAGAAAATGACCGTGTCAAACTTTTAGAACTTTTAACCTTCGACACCAGACTTTGACTCCTATATCCCAAAATCAGTCCGACTCTGACTTCGATTCCGCAAGCACTGGCAGAGTTGCGGACTTAGAGGGAAAATCTTTGATTCCCGACTCTGACTCCTTTACTCCAAAATCAGTCCGACTCCGACTGTCGATTTACCTTGCAGACTATTTTTATGTTTTTTAATCTGCGTCACAGATTATAAGGGGGCAAGGGGGGGGGGGCCTCGAGTCCCCTTTTGAAATTCGAACTTCCTTGCTTTTAATAGTACTTTTTTTCTTTGCAAAAATGTAAAAACCCAGCCATTAATGAATAAGTTATTAAAAATGTCAAATTTTAATGACTCTAATCTTTCCTGAAATCAGTTTCCACGGGGAAAATATCCAGCTAAACCACGGGGAAAATATTTGAGCCCCCCTCGCAACTTTGCATATGAGCGCCCATGCTAACATAATATTTTATTAAAATCTCATAAAAATTGTTTTCATAGAGACAAAATTCTGACATTATATTAAATACAAAGACGCAATTTTTAAAAATCAGTTTTTGTAATGTGTGTGTGTGATTCATGAACCTGTTTAAAATGGAGCTTCGCCCACCGAGGTCTGCAAATTTCTTCTGTTATTTACCTCCTTCTGACCCTCATTCGTCCTCTACTACTCTTATCATGCAACATAGGGGTGATATTCGATAACCACTACTTTAAAAACACGAATTCTTGTCAAAAATAATTCCTAAGCTTGTCTGATTTCTTTGCCGCTTCCCAGAAACACATCTCGGGGATCATTTCAAGAGAATCCGTTCTAATTGGCTTTTTCATCGATTTTTCGAACTGGATCAATTCCCCCTGCTGTAGTACAGAAAAAGAAGAGATTGGATCAAAAAGCTTTTTCAGAAGCATCATTTATAAAGTCTTCCTTCGCGGGGGCAAAATAAATGGTTCGGAAAGATTATTGGATTTTGAATTTTCCCCCCGTAACTGACAGTATATTTTTATATATTTTTTTTAAGCCTGAAAAAAATATTTAGATCGACCGAAGCTAGAATTACTTTATTGCTCCTAATGTCAAAAGATTACTTATAAAAATTTTTAAATATTCTTCCGAAAATTTCAAAAGTTTTTCTTTAGTTCCGTTTTGTTTCGTCATAAAGTGAATCTTTTTTTTATTTCTGACAATGATTTATACTTTAAAAATTATGGTAAAAATGGTACAGAAATACAATTTATTCTCACTAATTACGTAACTATGCGTGAAATACACCGCCAGCTCAGTCATTTCCAGCCGAGGACTGCAGTTTCGTGCTTATTAGCACTCATCAGCCCGGCATAGGAAAGTGACTGAGCTGGAGATGGAAAACCTCTTAAGGAAGTCAAGAGTGCGAAACAAACTGGTAGCTAATATGGAATTAGCAGACCTCGGCTGGAAATGACTGAGCTGGTGGTGTATTTCACGTATTTCTGCTTTAGCCCTGGCTAATGGGCGGTAATTTACTGAATATACGTAACTATGTTTGGCAAATGTTTAGCGCATTACAGTTTTTCTCATTTTACTCAGGGTTTAACCTCATGTCGAAGCTCGAAGCGAAATACTGTCAAATTTCCTTATGTTGCTATTTTTGTTATAGCAGAACCAATATTACTGATAGTATATCGTCGCCTCAGAGCAACAGTAAGATATCTAATCCCAGAAATGACACTAAGATATCTTACTGTTGCTCTGAGGCGACGATATGAAGTCGCAGTGGAATTGCACTGATGAGATGTTTAATGCAAGTACATGTAAGGGGCAAAATTAGCGATTGCCACCGGTCGCAGGACGACTAAATGAAAAAAAAAAAAAAAAAAAAAAAGGCGATCGAAAAGTCAGTTTTCAATCACCACTCGATCGCCATTTCAAAAAATAAATTAATGTCTTAAAAGTTTACAAAAACCTTAGTTATTTGTAAAATCGTTTCCACTAAGACCAAGAGGTCACCTTAATGAACAAATTTATTAAAAATATTTCTTACATTATTGAATGTACTACTATTTAAGACTATACATTTCAACATATTAAAAAATATCGTTTTGCAGTTAGAGTAAATAAATTTAGATTTAAGCATTTTTACTACTGCAACTAGCACATTATAGAATTCAAGAAATATTATTTAATCCATGTACAAATTGAAAATATTATGTGCGATAACTTTACAGTTTAAAATATGAAAATTTCGAACTATTTTATTATTGCTTGTGTAACGTGACGCGGGATTTAAAAGGACCAAGCCCTATTCAGTATTCAAACGGAAGTACCTTAGAGCAGGAATTAGAAATTGGAGGGAACAAGTGCAATCTTTTGCTTAGAAAAAGCTGAGGCAGAGACCCCAAGTCACGTGACTCAATAACGACGACTGGTTGACACGCTTTGCATGAAACTAGCGAAAGAAACCTGTTTCCAATGCTTTGCTTTTAAATCTATCAAGTGACTTAATATTTTTGCTTTACGAATGGAAGGCTACACTTCCTCCATTTTATATCTTCTACATAGTTAAAGAAAGGTTTACGACAGGCCCGTCATTTAAGTAGGTCAGGGGGGGGGATCAACTTCCCTCCCCGGGTTTGAAAAATTAAAATTTTGTTACAATGAGTGGGAGTTGTTTTTGTTGTTTTCCAATAAAATGTGCATTGAGTGTACACCCTTTGCTCCCCCCCCCCCTCCGGAAGAATTGAAAATATAGGGTCTGGTTTAAGATAGTTTGAGGGGTGTTTATATGTTAATCAAAAAGTCGTATACAAAAGTCGTCTTTTTCACAACGCGAAATTTTGACTTCCGCTGGTGGTCTTATAGAATGCATCCCTCGAGTGAGTCAAAACTCCACTGGACTCTATATAACGCGATACATCGGTACAAGGGAAAATAGGCTCGTGTACTCTGGACGAACTTCTTGTTAAGTACTGATACATTTAATAACATGATTTTTGTTCAAAAAAAAAAAAAGCGCTTAAGTTTTCTTACAAATTCTGAATGCAGTGATACGCCCTTCTCAATGGATGCGTCCTAGTGTTCGAGTAAGCACCTAGTGAATTCTTTTTCAACGAATAATAACTAAATCTTGCAGCATTTAATTTCTCCAGTTTTTAACTACCTTCTTAATGAACTTATTATTGCAAGTTGTAACTAAACATGCTTGGTTGAAGAAAAAGGGAGCCACCTGCGTAGTACTTGTTTATCCCTTTAAAATTTTACGTTACAGCTTTCGTTTTATTAGTAATTATACTATCTGATGCCTTCTGAAAGATTAATTGCATTCGCCATTTAACTTTCTATTGCAGAAAAACTCATGATATTTTAATGAATACATTTTTTTACCGTTCATCAATATGCTGAGAAGGATTACAATTTTCCGTAAAGTAAAATTAATGATTCTTTTGGGCACCGACAAAGACTTAATGAAAGTAGCCACCCAAAATATTAATACTATTTTTGCATCATTGCGGAGAAAATAGAATTTTTTTTATTATGTAATAGTTCAAAATATAGGACTTCCTAGGTGGTCCTTCCAGAATACATTATTTTTATCGTTTATAACGTTACGGATTCTTCTAACGTTTTAGCGTTTTGATTATTTTAAGACATAAGGTTCATGTAATTACTTTGCTTCGTACACGGTTTTCCGCTTCGATATAAAAATGATAAGGGGTTTGGGGCATTCATGTTAACGAAGTTCAAACACCATTCAATATTTTAAGCGTATATTGTTGTTATGGAAAATGTGAGAACCACACTGGATTTAATCCCCTTGTCCTCTCCTTTTCAAACATTTTCCAATTCATCATACTTATTTTACAACTTCCGCAAAATGAGAATTCAACGCCCAGGGGCCGTGTGCTGATATCTCTACCAGTTGGCAAATCAATGTGCAATGTTTTTCCCGGATTGCGCATTGATTTGTCTATAGGCCGAGATATGCCAACATTTATTTACTTATCTATTTTTAGTTCATGAGTGATAGGACAAATTTGCTTTTTAAATACATTTTAGTACTTCAAAACTAAAATTCGGCATTTATATTTTTAACGATACCGATTTAGGTCTGATTTACGATTTTTTTCCAGGGGAGAAAAAAAGTGGGGCGATAGATGTGGGTCAACCTCTACAAAAAAAAAAGGGGGGGGGGAGGCGCCAAAATACTGGGAACAAGGAGACATGTCACACAATAAATTCTCACCTCCGTTACCTAAACACCAAATGCCATTCCTCATTAACACGTGGCAGTAATGACATCAAATTTCATTTTCCATGATACGAAGAGAGCCCCCTTGTATATTTTCAGCCATAGGTGAAGTTGTGAAATTTTTGTCGAAAAACAAGAAGATATAGATTTTGCTTTAAAAACTTAGTGTGGTTATTATGACTTCTCACCTCCGTGAACTTGGATTTCAGAGATGTAAATTAATGTAAAAAAAGAAGTGGACATGTTTTCATATGCTTAACATGTGCAGATTGTAGCAACGAAGAAAAAACAATTCCATGAAAAATGTATCTATTAGTCCTATACTAATGAAAAGATCCTCACCTCCATCACAGACCCTTATCAATGTCATTATTTCTGAGGTGAAAATAACTGATGGAGGGGAAATACATCAATAATAGGCATTCTACCAAAATTATAAATTGCCAGTATATCCTCAAATTTACTAAATACCATTTTTTAACATACATTTGAACTACTAATTAAGCCTTATTAAGAGAGCTTAATATTATATTCCCACTAATCATTGAAATAGCTGATTGTTTGCATCAACTAACAAAATTACTACTTTGATATTAAATTGGCTTTGATTTTTAAATATTAAAAGTTTTTTCTTTTTTTTCCGTGAACAAGGCATTTTTTAATTTTTTTATTTATGAGTAAAATAATTTTAACTTAGCTGGGTCATTGCTTATGGTTACTTCTAGTAGGTAACACTTTCATGTAAGAATTTAAAAAAAAAAAAAAAAACAGAAGGTTTCGAAGTTGAAAAATGTTTGCGTTCAAAAGTTACGTTTTCTGGAGAACGACCCATATTAGTACTAGAGACCACGAATTTGAAAGCGCCTTTTTAAACGAACAAAACTGCCGTTTTGCACTGCTCAGGAGCCCCTTAGCATCTACAGCTCTCCAAGTTAGTACAACTTAGTTTTAAAACCCGTGAAAGAGGTGCTTTTTGTTCAAACAGAACTCGTAACGCGTTTTTAATATGATTATTTCTTATTGACGATTTAAATCTTTGCGAATCAAATAATATTGCGGTTGGTGAGCGTCAGCGAGCAGGTGTGGAACCCCTTGTCAAGAAAAAAAAAGTTGAGCTTGTTTTGATACTAAACGCTTCATACAGGGACGCACTGATAGGAGGTCATGGGAGGTCATGTAACCTTCCCAGAATTTCCTGATTCGGCAGGCAAAATTTTGAGTTCTGTTCGGCAAAAGCATCACCATTCGGCAAAATTTTAAGTTCCATTCAACAAATTGAGAAGTTTCGCCTTCTCAAAAATTTAAATTCGGGGCGCCCTGACTTCATGCATAGATCCAATCCAGAAAAAAAACCAAGATTTTCCGTCGAGCACCGATCGAAAAGGGCAAACAGTCGAAAAGTGTATGTGTACGCTCGTTTTACCCAAGGAAGCACGGTTGTCTGAACAAATGAATCGTTCGCCTCGTCTTCACCTAGGAGGCCCCTTGACCGAACGAGGGTGGAAAAAATCTTCTGCTACGAGCAGATGGAAATCGCGAAGCAGATGTTCGGACGGAAAAGTTCATGCTAGATTAAAAACTTTCTGGGATTTAACCTCGGGGAATTTGACCGGGGCATTTTTTACGCCCCATTAGAACAATGGATTCACCCAGAGTATGGTTCCCGGAAAATATCGAGGTTTACTTCTCAAATTTTACGAGGTCAAAGACTTTTACTGAATGAAAGATATGTGGAGTTCTCTTTTTCTGATGACAAGGAACTTTGGATTCATATGTTCTCGTATTCCAATATTGAATTTGTAACATTTGAAAATTGTATGTGTGATTAAGTATCACTAGGCAACCTTTTATCAGTTTCAAAACAATAATATTTTGAAACAAAATCGCTTTATGTAAGAAAAGAACAGTATTAGTTATCATAAAGAATCATTTTTTTTCGGAGGGGGGGGGGGGCTCAAATTGCCAATCTTTACATTTCAGAATATTCTAGCGAAAACATTTTTTAAAGGAACTTTTTTTACAGGGGCTCATTTCTCCAGTAAGTAAGTGAAAACAAAGGGGGGGGGGAGGTCGGAAAGGGGGAGATAGGCGTGAGTTGCATCAAAAATTCCTCCCAGTATAAATTACAGTATTTTATAAACAGTGGCGCCCCTCTCCCCAAAGAGCAAAGACACAACCCCCTAAATACCACGAAGCCCCCCAAATCAGGAGCCCCCAAAAGCGGAAAATACCCCTTAATACCCCCTTTAAAACTTCAATGGCGCAGTCTGAATCCCCCCTATAGGTGGGCACCCCTGTTATAAAGCGATTTTTTATTTCATAAATGATTCATTGCTTTACTTTTCAATTGGTACTAAATGTATACGTAAATTTAAAAAAAATTAAATTTTTCGTTCGCGTGCCAAAAAGACAAGTTGTTCAAATTTTCAGAATTCGTAAGTTGTTTCATATTATTCAATCCTTACCTTGTCAAAGTCTATGGGAAAATTTATTTTGCGTTTAACTAAAAAACGTTTTTTACATAAATCTCTTTGATCAAAAATATATTCAGAATTCCTGAAATTTTAAACCTTAGTTCTACCGTTTTCGATTCTTATGAAAAGAGCTTTGAATTTGTCCATTTTTCTCCGCACACGGAGGTTGAGCATTTTTGAACTGGTAAAGAAATAAATTTGTTGTATAGTATAGATTGTGAATTTCCAACTCCTAATGCGATTCTGTCAGAAGGCGAACCGATTTCTTAATCTAAGTTTATATGAAAATCTAAAGCTGAGTTTCTTAAAATTGTTCAAAAATGAACGGAAAATAAAATGTTAATTAATTCGTAACTGAAACAAAGAGTGTCATATGATTTAAAATTCAATCATAACTAAAACTTGTTACTGATGTGTCCTTGTAGAGCTTTTTTGCAAAAAAAAAGGGGGAGGGGGCAGTTTAAATAGAACTGCAAAACTTATTACTATTTGAAGGGAAAGCAAACAAACCTATAGACATACGTTACCCTACTCTTTTTCTATGCTTATCTCAAGAACAGAGAAAGAGAGAGAATTATTTTTGTTTTAAGCGATGATTTTATAGGATATTAAATCTGCTTTCTTGATGCTAATGTATTTCTTTTATAATCTTAATATGAAAAATGGAAAATATTTTTTTTTTAATATAAAGTGAAAGAAAGAGAGGAAAGGAAAATGTCAACTATTAGAGCATCAGTAATGATGCCTATTTTATTTTCCCATATGAAACGTTCTTGAATGCGAATCTTCTTCTAGGATACATCTTTACACAAGACTACCGATAAGGTTCTCCTAGGTTTCATAACAACACTAGACAATGCATTTTGAATTTTCAGCTCTTGCAGTCGAGACTTTTCAGCTCTAAATACCCGAAGACTTTTCAGCTTTATTGAACTAAGACTGTTCAGCTCTAATACATTAAGACTTTTCAACTCTCGAGAATACACCGAGACATTTCAGCTTCAGACATTACGCTACGGGGCCATTCCACGAAAAAGTCAACCCTTTGTCCCGCACGTGCCGGTTCATACAGTGGCCGATCCACAAGGGGGGGGGGGGACGATTGGGGCGATCCCCCCCCCCCAAAAAGGTGTGCAAATTTGAAAACTTTCTGGTAGAAGGCTGCCAAACTCCCCCCCCCCCCCTCCCAATAAATCACAAAAAATCGCCTAGAACTGTATTTTTACGACTTTAAATAAAAAAGTTTCTTGAGGAGAGTCCCTGAACTCCTCTCTCCATTGTCATCGAAGATCGTCAAAAATTTTGAATTTTTGGAGCTTTAATTTCGAAAAATTCGCCGGAATCAACATTTTTTTTATTGAAAATGTCGTTAAAGAGAGCCTTGAAGTTCGTTTTTAGAACTTCAATTCCAAAAAAGTTCCGGGGGAGAGTCACCCTGATCCCGAGCCCTTCCCCTAACATCAATGAAGATCCACTAACATTGCGTTTTTGAAGCTTCAAAATCGAAAAGTTGAGGAATAGCTCCTGGACCCATCCTTTCCCTCAACGCTACCAAAGATGGCCAACCATCGCATTTCAAGGCTCCAGTTTCGAACAATTTGCGATATAGAAAGTTCCGATCTCTGTTCCTTCCCCCTACGCATAAAAGATGGGTTATAACTAGTGATGTGCCGGATCGTTAAAAAAGTAGATCCGCGGATACGGATACGGACCCGGATCATTAATGTCAAGATCCGCGGATACGGATACGGATCTCAAAGGTTTTTACCCAAATTAACAACCCAAGTATAAAATTTGCTACGGAAAGTATTCCCGTTAGGGTAATGGCACAGTTTTTTTAAAAAATGTCATCTTCGGCGAAAATATAAACAAGACTCAATTATTTACTTTTTAAATCTCCGTTAAAATTGAGGTGGAATTAGAAGGAATGGGTCAGCGCTACATTAATGCTTAGATAGAATGTGAAAAATTATTTCTAGATAGACTGGTAGGTGTAGGATACAGGAGAAAGGGTGTAAAGCTGCTTCTGGACAGGCTAGAAATAATTTTTCGCATTTTATTTCAATGTAAATGCAGCGCTGACCCATTCCACCCAACTTACCTCGACCGACGAAATAACAGAGCCGAGAACACCTTTACAACTAGTAAATAGATAATTTAGTCTCTCTTTTTTTGAAGGCTGCCGAGAAAAACCAAAATGAAGAATTACACAAACCACAGGTCAATAACAAAAACCAATATTAAATTAATAATTAAAAAAAAACATTCCCCAGAGAGCCGACCTCATATTAAGATGAATTTTGCCGGTCAGAATACATATTGTTAACAAATGTGAACCGACAGGAGATAGAAATTTTAAATCGTCAAGCTTTATCTCTTTATCTTCCGACTATGAAATCGCTAACAATCACGCGTATAGCATTAGAATAGCATTAAAATTCAAGATTATAGCTCCTACTGTATATAACTTAGAAGTTCCAAATAAATATCAAACACAGAAAACTTTGTTCTTTCAATAAAGCTTGGGCCAATATTTTTAACCTACGGGTAAGTTTTTACTACCATAATTGTAAAAAAGCATTAAGTCGGTTTTTAATAAATATCTCCGGTAGTTAAAGTTCTACAGAAACGAAGTCAAGCTACGAACACTTTTGATCGAGTCACCTTTGAAGGAAAAAAAAAAATAAATAAAAAGAAATAACTATCAAAATCGGTTTATCTATTTAAGAGCTACGATGCCACAAATAGACACACAGATGCACACTTTTAAAACTTATTACCCCTTCCTTTTTGCGACGGGGGCTAAATTGGCTTCGGAAATTATAACTTATAAATGAGATAGGGAATAAAACCTAATCAAAACGGAATTTAAGAGTCTTTAATTAAAATATTTAAGAATTTTTAGAGTAGAAAAGATCCGTTTAAGATCCGCCAAAAAAGTAACGGATACGGTACAGATCCTTATTTTCCCTCGGATATCCGGAACATCACTAGTTATAACTACGTTTTTAGGGCTTCAATTTCGAAAAATTTCAGCTCCCATGTCTCTTCTTTCCTCATCTTTCAGCATCATTCAAAGATCATCTAAAGCTGCGTTTTTAGAACTTCTACATCGAAAAATTTTTGGGTATAAATTCTGAACCTCATGTCTTTTGCTACGTCATCAAAGGTGGCCTACAATTGCGTTTTTAGGACTTCAGTTCTGAATTTTTTTCCGAGGGAAAGCCCCTGAACCCCCTGGATTTTAAAATCACTGAAGATATCTATTATTACGTTTATCAAACTCTAATTAAGAAAAAAAAAAACTGGGGGAGAACTCCTGAATCTCATCCTCTCCCTTCAAGCCACCAAAGATAGGCAAACAGCTGTGTTTTCGAAAATAGACCCTTAAATTTCAAATATTTTCTCCCAGAGAGTGATCTCTAAGCCTCCTTTTCTTCTACTAACCACACCGAAGAGTCTAAAAATGCGTTCCTAACAAAAAATTTCGGGTGAGAACCCGCAAACACTCTTACTTATGCGCGAATTTTGAACAGTTCAATTAACAAACAAATCCATAATTATCTTCAAATTTGATTTACAAATGCAATTTTTTTATTTCATTATACTCGGAACGAAAATTGGTAAAAAGAGATGCCATCTTGATGTTGTAACCTTTCTTTTATAAGGAAAAAAGTACAATCGAGGGCCTAAATGGCTACTGAAAATACTTCACGAGTCCTCAAACAAATCAAAAGTTGAAGGGTTTAATTTGGATAATGAATCCAAAATATTAATAAAATTCTCTCCCCCTTTTTTTTTTTTTTTCAATTTTTTACTCTTGATACTCGAAACACTTGTAACTTTCATTCTAACTCTTTGAATGATGCACATTATTCGGAAAAAAAACCCCGAAAAACATCATGTTTAGTTTTTAAAATTTTTGAAAACTTTATTTTTATTAGTCACCCCCCCCCATAATGCATTACTTATTCGCCCCTCCCAACAGGATCGTCTGGGTCCGCCACTGGGTTCATATATTTCATTAAAAAGTAATAATTTTAAAGGGTTATGACGAAATATTTCGCTTAAGAAATCACACATAAGTTTAATTTTTAAGCAGAAAAAAAATTGTTCATTAATATTTTAAAGTATTATTTTTAATAAAATATACGAGGGGTCACGTGCGGGACAAAAAAAAGAGACTATTTTCCGTGGAATGACCCTAAGGCTCTTCAGTGTTTTCAGCTCTAGTTAATACACTAAATCGTTACAGCTCTGCTCTAGGCAATAAACTAAAACTGCTCAGATCAGGACCATTACACATTACATTACACTCCAAGTTCCCCCGTACCTCATAACACTACACTCATGGTTTATTCCGCTCAGGACAATAAACACATTTAAACTTTTCAGTTCTAGACAACACATTAAGACTTTTCAACTCTAGACAATGCACTAAGGCTATTCGGCTACAAAAATTGCACTACAATTTTTCGACACTAGACAATACACTACGATTTTTCACCTCTAAGCAATACACTAAGACTTTTCAGCTTTAGATAATACATTAAAACTTTTCAGCTTCAGACAATACACTACAATTTTTCAGCTCTGGACAAAACACCAAAAAGAACACCTAAAGACCAAGTCCAAAAATTTAAAAATGTATTTCCTTTCCTTCTGATATCCATGATTCTTCCCTTCGGGAGATTCACCATTTTCCACTGTTCACGAAAGTTAATTCCGTGACTGAATGAGAACTCGAGTGAACAGGTGGTCAACAGAAATTTAGAAGCAGCTGAAATGAAAGCAGTGCAGGTTACGTCGAATCCTGGCGAGACACTTTAGCTGCCCATCTGCTTCGCACGATGGTGCAATTCCCAGAAATAAAATTAGAGCAGAAGATGAAGAAAGGTGACCAATTCAGCACTTAGCTCCGGAATTGCTTCTGAATCTCAAAATTCCAAAGAGCTATTGGCAGCGATGATGAGGGACGGATACAAGGGAGGGGGTGATCGCCCCTCCCTTGAGGGACCCTGAACTGATAACTTTATTGAATTGAAGTGCTGAAATGCAAATGTAGAATATCTTTGATTACGGAAAGAAAAGGAATGAGGTTCAAATCTCCCTCCAAGAAAGTTTTCGGAATTGGAAGTTTCAAAAAGGCAATTTTAGACTATCTTCGGCGATAATAAAAGTACAAATCTGAGAGGCCTCCCCTGGAGCATTTTGCAAAATTAAATTCGAAGGACGTGATTCAAATACATCAAGTAATGTTAGGGGAAAATAATCGGCTTAACGTCTTTCCTGTGGTAATTTTTCGAAACTGAAGTTCCAAAAAGTGCAATTTTAGACGACTTCAATGAAGTTAGAAAGAGGAGATTTCGAAAAATTTGATCGCAATTATTACGAAATTGAAGTTATAAAATAAAATTTTAGAATGCCTTTTTCAACGGAAAAAGTTCGGGGACCTCCTTAGCTAAATAGCTAAATTTTAATATATTTTAGATAAAACCCTGTGGCACCCCCCCCCCCCGTGTCAAGCATGAACAAACCAAATACGTAATACTAGGCAAGTAAAATAATCAATCGCCCCCTCCTTGAAACATTCCTGGATCCGTCCTTGGGCAGGGACCTTTCAAGACGTCAAAATACTCCTTGATATATATATTTTTTTTTTGACGAATGAAATGTACGAAAACAGTAGAGACTAGAACAATTATCAATTCGACAGAAAAAAAAAGAAAGAAACCCAAAAGGATGAAAGGGAATACAGTAAGTAGGGAAAGAAGAGAGATCTACACTTTCCTTTCTTTTCTTTTTTTTTCTTTCTTTCAACGATTAGTATATTTGACATTTTGAATTTTGAAAAGTAAAAAAACATTCAAATGTACTATTTTAAAACTTCCAATGGCCTTTTTGTACTCCATTTGCCACGATGCAAAATCCTTTTTTGAAATGAAAACACACTTGATTAAGTTTCTAACCAGAAAATCATACGATAGTGTAAAAATGAAAATAAAAAAAAAGAATGAGTAGCAATCGAAAGAGAATAGTAAAACATGTATTGCAGCTAGTGATGTGGATCGGGTAAATACTCAGTGGGTAGGTAAATATTTTTTGGGTATTTACCCGGGTATTTACCCAAGGCCTGGATAAATACCCAAAAACTGGGTATTTTACAAAAAAAATGCAAAAAATGAATGGAAATTTTTTTTTAAAGCTAAATATGAAATAATTGTAAAACTGATACATACATATGTATTACACAGTTTATAATATTTTTTATTGAAAGACTTGATGAAATTATAAAAGAAACATATCGTGAACCAAAGAATCTTTCTTTTCAATGTCATAATTGGAGAAGTATAAACAATTCAATGATGAACTTCAGGATTTCAAAATCGCAATCTAGGTTAGTCGTATCCAAAATAGAAAAGAAAAAAAAAGAAGCATGAGAGATGTTTGGAAGAATAAACTGAGAAGTTATTAAGACACTATGATGTTATTTATTCATTTTATTGCTGTTTAAGTGATAACGTGGCAAATATAGAAACAATTTTCACATTCTTTCTGCAAAAGATATAGGTAAATCTCATAAAAAACAACGCTGTTGTAAAAATTTCCCCGCCAAGAAAACCTTTAACTTTTCCTCACAAAAAAGAAAACCTGCATCCTAAACCCAAAAACCCTCAGCCATAAAAAGTTATGATATCTAGTTTTTCCGCCAAGTATCTGCCAAATTATCATCCTCCCTCTTCTCCTTTTTCATCACAGCTACTTTTATTAGAACCTCCTCCCACCTTCAACTCCTCAGAAATATGGATAAATCTTTTAAATTATTTATCTTGTTTGGCGGGAAGCTTTTTGCTCACCAAGCAACCACTTCACTTTGAAAAACTTCCCGCCAAACAAGATAAACAATTTAAAAGATCTATCCGTATTTCTGAGGAGTTGAAGGTGGGAGGAGGTTCTAATGGAAGTAACTGTGATGAAAAAGGAGAAGAGGGAGGATGATAATTTGGCAGATACTTGGCGGACAAACTAGATATCATAACTTTTTATGGCTGAAGGTTTTTGGGTTTAGGATGCAGGTTTTCTTTTTTGTGCAGAAAAGTTAAAGGTTTTCTTAGCGGGGAAATTTTTACAATAGAGTTGTTTTTGATGAGATATCACATCTTTTTGCATTGATATTATTACTTTGTCTGTATTTTTAGAATTAGGAACTTCAAGTCAGAAAATTTTCAACTGAAACAACGCCGTTGTGTTTTTAGGAACAATAATGGCTAGCCTAATTTTACGTCAAGTTATTTTCTGACTATTAAGATTCTATGTTCATTTTGCGAGAATTGGGCGGTTTAAATTTTATTGCAATCCTTGTATCCTGTCTGTTGCAAAGAAAACTTCTTGGATAATAAAATACTATATTTTAAATTATATTGTTTTCGAGTATTTTACAACTTCGCAATAAATTCTATTACAGTTTCTTTATTTGACAGATTATTCAACATTTTCATGAAGGTTTCTTTAAATGTTTTACAGCTTGAGGGCTATTTTAATCTAGCTTTTCACTTTTTGTTTAATTACATTTTTTCTTAAATCGTGGATTATTTCACGTTTTATGGGATAATTTTAATTGTTTGGTGATTTATCTTTTTCTTGATAGAAGTATTTGTCTTGTTTAATACCTAGTTTTGTTTAAAAGTTCATTTAAAAAACGAAATAACGCATGTTATCACCAAGCAAAAAAAAAAAAAAAAAAAAAAAAAAAACTAAGCCATTAAATATTTTAAATTTGAATGTGTCAGAAGCTCTATACAACTTTACTCGATGTCAAATCGCGGCTATCCCAAATTTGCCATAGCGAATGCGCATGTTGCGCGCGGACTAAGCTCATTAAAAGTCTTGCTTAAATTAATTGCAAAAATTTTTCAGCTAACAAATTACTGCAAAGCACGGATATCCACACACGTATTTCATATATTTTCAATTCATTATGTGTTGCTTGTGAAAAATCCATTAATTTAAAAATAAGCAAACCAATAAAAAAGTGCTATTTTTCGCTTTCAATTAAAAAGTTATATGTGCCGTATTCATATGCGTACAGTTTCATATAATTTGTCACGCAAAATATTGTAATGGTTTAACCCCAGTTTCGCGCCGACATTTAAAATTTCTTCCCTCCATAAATACATCAAAACTGAAAAACAGGGGGAAGGAAATTTCGTATCGGCAAAACTGGGGGGGGGGGACATCATTCTAATCTCATTCATTAATTTGTTTCTCTGCTTAAGGGGGTCCGGGACACAAAAATCGTCAAATTTTGCAATTTTTTTTTTATCATGTAAAAAATTACTCCGTGTTTTTCTGTTTAAGAGGAGGTTTGAATCTTTTTTCTATCTTAAATAGAACGAAAGATATAATTATTTTTGTTTCATGCACCTAACTAATGTGTACTTAACTTTAAAACTTTAAACGCGTTTTTCTCCATGATGCAATTTTTCCCGATTTCTTGCATTCAAACTCTTATAAGTCAGGAACCGATACAGATAAAGTAATGAAACTTGGAGCATATCTTTTTCAAACAGTTTACTTTAAATTTTATTCGTCGAATTTGAAAAAAACGTTTACTGCAAAAATTACGATTTTTTAAAAAAAAAAGTATCTTCGAATTTTTCGAAATTTTTCTTCAAATATTTTTTATTTTTTATTGAATCAATATTTTTAAAATCGCCGAATAAAAATTAAAGCTTAGATATTTGTGCGTAATTCATTGAAAAAAAATTGAAAATTGTTTAAGAATATTTTGAGTTATAGCAATTTAAAACAACCCCATTTTTTATAAAAAAAAAAAAAACTAATTAAATTTAAATAAAAAATTTTCTTTTTTTCATATTTATGTTATGATTTTGCTTATTAAATAAATGGTGAATCAGTGCAAAAAATTTCAAAACTCTAAAGTATATAATAAAAAAAAATTCAAAATGTGTCCCAGACCCCCTTAAGTATAAACAAACAACATAGAATCTAAAAACAGAAAGCCCAATGAGCCAAGTCTGCGCGCATGCGCAGTCGCTGTGGCAAATTTGTGATATCCGCGATTTAACGTCCAGTCGCAACTGTTGGATATGTTTTAGTCTTGATTAAATTTCATTTCCTAAGACAACTTTGGAATAACTGTTAGATCTGTTCTAACCTTGCAATTGCAGTCCGAGATAAACAAACCCTATGAGCCGAGAGCAAGTACATAAGAATTAAGGGAAAATTAGTGATTTTCAAACTTCAATTACTCCGGCCCATGATGTCCCTGGGGGTTGAATTTTTGTATATGTACTCAACGACCCCCCCAAGAATATGTATATAAAAAAGCATTACCGTAGTCCCCCGGGGAGCTGTGATAGAACCCCGGGAAGGTATAATTTGGGGAGTAAAAACGAGGGGGGAAGGGGAGGGGGGTCAAATGGCACAAAAGGCACATCAGTAGGGCACAAGGAATGTGTGCGCGAAATTTCAGCTTGATTCCTTTTTTCGTCTGGGCTGTAGCCCTGTCAAAGAAAGGGAAAACTTTTTTGAACAGCGATTTTATAACTTTAATACCTCCTCTCCCTGATGGTCCAGGGGATTGTATTTTGGCTTACGGCGTCAGGGGCCACTAGAGATTGAGTGTACCAAAAATAAACTCCGGGGGTCTTCATGGGGCTGAGATACAGAGGGGTGAAAAACCCAAAAAAACCCAGAGCTTGTTCTGTCGTGTAATCTTGTTCTTGGTCGCTTTTATTTTCTTTCGTCTTTGGCGGTGGATTTGCCTCTGTTGGCTGCTGACGTTTGGTTTCCTTGGCGGGGCGGGACGCTTCCGCGTCCCGTGATAAATAGTAATAATAAATTGAGCGACATTTCGTTACATTTTGATGTCATGCAGGAACATATTACTGGGTTATAAACGAGTAGGACCTTAAAAAATTGATGTTTGCTTTTTTTTTTTTTTTTTTTTTTTGTAACCAGTTAAGCTTCTTACTTTTTGTAGAATGGCTTTTTATATCTGAAATTTGGCTATCAACATTGATTAGGCATATCCAACACATTTAATTTGAATATCATACTAGAGTGCTAAGTTGTTTTACACAATAATTCTTCAAATATGTGATCAAAATACTATTTCTGGGCAAAAATGTATTGTTTTGTATATGGTTGGTTATATATATACACAGTGGAATACATACAGAAAAGTATTTTAGTTGAATGTAAATTTTTGAAATAAATACCCGGGTAAATACCCATTTTGAGTATTTACCCGGGTATATACCCTGAGTATTTACCCCTAAAAATAAATACCCGGGTATTTTACATCACTAATTGCAGCACAAATTAAATGCCCTCGTCTCCCCGTTATGGGAAGATGACGTCTCAAAGTCTGTCGAAAATTTTAAGAAAAGTTGCCATTTTTTGCGAGTTTCGGTGAGTAATGGAAGACACCTTCACACTCTTTGCAAATGGCTTCCCCTGCCACACGCATACTGTGAAGTCGTGTGGTACCCTGTATTTCTCTACAAGTTTTAAAATTTGGTGACTTTTCTTTAAATTTCTGCAGACTTTAAAATATTATACCTCGAGAACGGGCAACGGGGAGATGAAAGCAATAATTTACAAGCAAAAAAAGTTTCACTATGATTATTTATTATTATTATTATTATTATTTTCGTTTCTACAAAATTCGTGTGGTTTTTAAAGATATTATACCTACCTTTAAGATATTATACCTCAAGAACGGGCAACGGGGAGATGAAAGCAATAATTTATAAGCAAAAAAAGTTTCACTGTGATTATTTATTATTATTATTATTATTTTCGTTTCTACAAAATTCGTGTGGTTCTCTGGCAAGGAATTTGTTTGATTTTCAATCCCCCCTTCAGTTAAAAATAATATACCGTGGTGATAATTGCTGAAACATTTTTTGAAAATACTTCTCACATCGAATTCTACGTGTGAGTTTCTGCTTAGATTTTTTTTCTACCTGTGCCAACGAACGATTGCTGATCTGTCATGACGACTGAAATCGCCTGTGGTTAATATTTGACCAATTGTGTTCGTAAGGTAACGAAATTCAACTTGTTTTCAACATGATTGGCATTAATTTTTAGCTGTGAGGTTCTCGAACCCGTCATGATTCTAATGAATTTCGTGCCAAATTTCATGACTCAAAGAATGGGGGGGGGGGGAGAGAAATTTGTATGCATCATAGGTGATAAATGCAAATGAAAAAGCAGTAGTTGTAGAAGAAACATTCCAAAAAGAGAGTTGAAAAAAAGGACATATCAGCCATCAGGACGGCTTCGAACAAACAAAAAATGTCCACTGTGCCTTGGCCATTTTTACTGTTTAATCCTTAATTACTAGCTGACTTAAAAAAATAGTGCAAAGTTTATCTTATGTAAAAAAAAAAATCGCCTTTTTGATTGATTTAACACTTAAAGTTTGTGAGAATATTTTCGTCACCCAATTAAAGTATTTATGCAAAAATTTTGCTTTAATTTGGAATTTCTTTAAAAAACATTGCAGCTTTTAAAAAATTCATTTTTGTCCCATCTATCTCACAGTTCACTTTAAATTATATAAGTTTTATCACCCACTTTTTATGAAGCGCGTTTTTCCTACCCTGCATTCAGACCGTCATTTGGGGAGGGGGGAGGGGTGTATTTGTTCCCGCACCCTGACTTTGAAAAATGATATTTTTATAAATTGAGAGCATTTTTTATTGTTTTCCAACAAAATTTGCATTGAGAACCCGTTGCCCCCCCCCCCCTCCCCAATCCTCCTGGAACAATTCGAAATGGCGGACCTGCCAGCATTCCTCGAAATTTAGTGGTGTTAATGTTTTGGAAAATTATTTAAAACCATATCATCTAATTGTGCATTAAAAATTAGGTAAGCGGAAGCGACCTCACAGCTAGTGTAGTCAGGGCCCGATTAAGATATCAAGGGGCCCCAGGCCAAATATTTTTTGAGGCCCCCTGTATTCAAACTTTATAACTTCAGCCGTTGGCTGAAACAATTTTAGCCATAGACTAAAGAAATTTCAGCCATTTGGGGGCCCCTAAATATACGGGGCCCTAGGCCAGGGCCTAGTTGGCCTATTCAGTAATCAGGCTTGAGTGTAGTGGATTAACGATTCGAAAACGAAAGCATGCATGGAGAAAAAAAAAGAATGTCTTTTGTGCTGCCATCTAGGAACTAAAGATGAAAATAAAATATCCCTCGAATTTATTTGCTCTTAACTCTGAATGTGTGTTCAGGGTAGACCCATCATGTGGACGATCAGGGGTGTCAACTGACCAGGGGCGTGAACAGAAATTTTGGGGCCCGTCACAAATGTCTTTTCTGCCCCCCTCGATATTTTTACCCCTATATTTCAAGCCTAGTTTTAAAAATATGGAGCACCCTTCAGACTCGGGCCAAAACAGGTGCCCCTTCTCCCCCCCCCCCCCCCGGTGCACGTCCCTGCAACTGACCCCCGCCCCTTGGATTTCAAAAAACACAATGTAAGTGTGCATTTTGCATTTATTTTTGTCTTTTTTTCCTAAAAAATGCCTCAAGATCTTTGCCCCCCTCCTCCCATGCAAAACTTTGAAATGACGGGCCTGGTTCAGGAGCACCTCAAATTTTTGGAAGGGTGGGAATTCTCGATTTGCTGTACGGAACTCCAAATTTTGCTGTACGGGCATGAACACAAAAGCAATATGTAAAGAAAAGGAACATTCTCGCATTCAAAAATTGTAACATTTCAGTTATGTCTCCAAAATTACCGAATAGTCTCACAGAATTAGCAGAATAAAGAAATTTTTCGGAGGTTGAACTGATCTCTCATGACCTCCCGTCGAGTGGACTCAAATATGATACGAAAATGACAGATCTCAATGAAAATTTTTCCTTGTTCCTCTTCCTATAGCAGGGGTGCCCACCCCCTAAGAGCAAGGGCGCACCCCCCCCCCTAAATATCACAACTCCCATTCAAAAACAAAAAGACCCCCAAAAGTCAAAAACACCCCTCAAAACACCCCCGCCCCTAAAAATTTCAATGGCGCAGTCTGCGCCATGAACCCTTCTCGAGGTGGGCACCCCTGCCTTTAGTAACCGGAGTCTAGTCTATAGAGAGCAGTTTGTAGGAAATCTGATAGATACACCTATAATTTGAATTTTTTCAGTTTCGATATGCTGTTTTTCATCCAAAGGTATTGCTTGGTTGAAATGTCATTTTGCAACTTAATTCCGAATCTCTGAATAGAGGAATCACATTCTTCGTTACTTGTTCGGAAAAATTGTACTGGATGGTGGGCAAGGGCGGAACCAGCTTCTGGTTTTGCGGGTCATTACTGAAATATGAGCTCACAAATCGGAAAGAGTGGGGGGGGCGTAAGTGTAATGCTGGGTCACAAATAAGGAATCTGGAACTCTTCTCAGAGACAAGTTTTTGGTGTTGATGTCCCCTAACCGCAGTCGCGGTTGTTTTAAGGGGACGCATATACCGCATGAACCCTTCCCTTGGATGCGCTCTTGATAAGTGCTGTAACATTTTTCTATGTTTTTTGGCGATAGCTCAAAAAAGAATAATTTTTATAAGGATTTCATGATTACTATATGAATTTGTGATGAGAAAAATCGGCTACTCCGATACAGTCGTTTTATTTGCTTCAAAGCAGCCCACGCTACAGTTATTTATTTATTTATTTATTTTGAACTCAGTCAGTCAGTACTTGATTTTTGGAACTGCTTGAAGATGATCGTTTGTAAGACGAATTCAGAGACATTATCAGCGAACTTTTTTTTTTTAATTTACTAGAAGGAAATTTTTTTATTAATTCTGAGGGGTTGAGTGAAGTAGTTGCTATGAGTATTATATCTCCCGAGGGAAAAAAATTAATCAACAGGGCTGATTTAGGTATTTTTCTTTATTATTTGTTCCTTTCTCAAACTGGCCAGTTGCCTTTAAAACTGGTGCAGCACCGGCCCCTTCATTTAGTAAATATTTATGAATGAATATTTATTAAATACTTCAATTTTAAATTAAATACTCTAATTAAATACAACAATGAAAAATAACAACGTGTATGGATTTTTTTTAACAATCTAAAAGTCATGATTGTGCGTAGTTCAATAGCTTAGAGGGAAGCCACTTTCAACAGCTCAAGATAGTTTCAAATATTCAATCTGACCACGAAATGTATGGATTGGACAATCGACCAAAATAAGACGATTCCATCTGAATGAATCTAGCAGGCGAAAAGGGAAAATAGCGATGGGACATTGATACACGTGTTTTATAATGTCACTAGGGCCTTGTTAATTTATTGCATTCTCTAAGTTGAAAATGAGCGGAAACAAAGCGAGTTTCTACGGAAACAACAAAATGAAAATAAAATATTTTCATTTCGTCTGGAAATGTAAAAGCAAAATGGCAAGCTCAAAATTATATTGTAAATGAAATAAATCAATTATTTTTTGTAGGGAGAATATAGATCGAATATAGTTCAGATTTTAAAAAAAAAATTTCAGTGAACAAATTGTCATTTGTACAAAACTGCGTCTAAGTAATTAAGAGACAAAAGCGCACATCTGTAAGGAACGAACTACCACCCCTGTGAACTAATAGATGCGTCCATTTCTGCCACTGAACCGTATGTTTGCCTTTCCATATTATCGGTGGTCAGACTGTGCATGGTAACTGCCTAAACCTTAACCAGTTACTAGTGGCGCAATAAACAAGTGCATAGGATGACGTAATAATTCAATCAATCAAGAAACACTTGTAATCTTCAAAACATCTTTACTCGACGTTAAATCCCGGTTATCACAAATTTGACATTTCAACTGCGCTTGCGCACGGACTTAGCTTTTTGGGCTTTCTGTTTTAAGATTTCGTGTTGCTTGTTTATATTTATGTTGTGCTAGAGTCCCAACAAATTAATAAATTAGAGTATTTTCACAGCGATTTCGGGATACATTATATGAAACTACGGATATGAATAACTGATAATCTTTATAAAGAAAAGAGAAAAAATACACTTCAATATTTATTGGTTTGGAAATATTTATTTAACGTAAACGTAAAACACGTTATGTACTTCAAAAATTATCGGAATATTACAAATATCCGTCTTTTGCAGATATTTTACGTTAAGCGTAAACAGCTTAGTATTATACATTTGTATTTAGGTTGAGGGTTCCGCATTGAATTGGAAGTGATGCTGCAGATCGAGTACGCTCTGCTGAGGTTAAAAATTTGGCCCTGAAAAGGACCTTTGTTTGACAGAAAAATCAGGCTCCGAATCCATCAATAATTAAGACGCAAAACTCAATCTTTACCGAGGCGTAAAAACTAAATCAAAGACAGCTTTGTAATTTCTAATTTTTATCTGTTCTCATCTCATATTAACAAATTTAAATGTGTTTCATTAGTTTGAGCAAGAGTTTCGAAATCAGCAAAGTCCGCGCGCAAGCGCAGTTGAAATGGCAAATTTGTGATAACCGGGATTTAACGTCGAGTAACATCTTTCATTCAGATTTTTTTTTTTTTTTTTTTTTTTTTTTTTTTATGGCTATTAGGTGTATTTTCAATATGCTTCAAACAGAATCCGATTCTTACCCGGGGGTAGGGGGCAATATTGCATTTCGTCATTAATTACAGTTTATTATCGTTGTGTTTAGCCATGGCGAATTTTGTCAAGCCGACAGAAAATAACGATACTAATTGTGCAGCACAACTGGACAAGTAAACCGAAAATAATGATGTTAATTGTACAGAACTTTCAACTGAGAAAACAATGGATGAAATTCAAAAATCTTAGATACTGGAAAAACTCGTGAAGTGTACAAATTCTTTTTGTTGTTTCTTTTTAAAAGATTTTTCTATGTTATTAGGATTGTAACCAACTATAGGAAGACTTCGATAACTGAGACACTTTGAGAAATATTGACTAGTTAACGACTACGTTATTGATGAGGTTTCGATAATGGGATTGTTTCCTTCAGTCAAAAGTACTACTTTTAGTCGCTGAAATTGATAGAATGAGTAAAAAAAAAATAACATGGACCCAGAAAAAACTTTCATTTTGACAACAGTTATTTTTTAATTAATTTTTTTTTATGTCCGATTTTGAAAACAAGGCGTGGTCTTTATGACGTCACAAATGATGCACTATGGCGCATCTTTCTACCGTATTTCCACGTTATGATAATCAAGAAGCGAATTAAATATTGCGCTCTACACTTGCTATCAGCCATATCGTTGCCAATACACATGCGTAAAGATGCGAATTAAATATTTTTCTCCGTGAATGGCAACACTGAATGGCATTTCATCATTTGTGATGTCACACGACAGAAACGTAAAGAATGAAAACGCACCGATTCAAGTAATTTTTTAAAAATATTAAACTTGATTAATTATTTAAAAAATGGTCAGATCCTATATTTTTAAGCATGCTCTTTCAGAAAAAAAATACTTTTAAAATTTTGGAAACGACCCCATTGGGAATCTGGCGATCTCTCATCAAATTTTTGGCTCCAATGCATGCGAGAGGGAAATTTTTCCGTTTCAAATGAAAACAAAGAGGAGGGGGGGGGGAATGCGTAAATATTGAGGCATATAGGTTACCAGAGAAAAGGGTTACTAAAATAAAATATTTATCGCTAAAAATTTGACGACCGCGCCAGATTCCCAATTATCGAAATATCCCCACGTTTTTAAACGACAGTATTCGGCAGAGTTATGGTAACGTTGTAAATGGCGAGTTCTCAAATTCCTTGGCTTCTCATGCATTTCAGAAGTTGCATGAAAATATGAAAATTCCACCTAAGAAACAAATTGAACCAAACGCACTAAAAGTTCCATTATATTTTAATATGATTCATGAAAAATAAAAATGCTTTTTCTTCACTTTCAGCAACATTTTAGTTAGACAATTCAAATCGGGTATTCACCAGTATCTTGTTAAATTTTCCACTAGTTCATAATTCAACAAGATTCGGTCTAGAACTAAACGAGCCTACCCACCATAAACCACCTTACTAAACATAGCTTTTTGTAGCATTTAAAATTGATTTCAAACAAAGAAATATTCAAAATATGTTCTTATATCGAAAAAGATATGTAGTTTCTCAAATTCTTAGTGTTTATTAATTCCCGACACACAAAGGAAGGGGTTTTTAAGTTTGACGTGTCTGTGTATCTGTCTCTGGAACTCGAGCGACTAAACGGATGGACCGATTTTGAAAAAAAAAAAAAAAAAAAAATGTTCGAAAGAAGAGCTGATCGAGAGTGTTCTTAGTTAGGTTGTGTCTTTGGCTGACATTATTTAACGAAGATATTAATTAAAAACCTCTAAAAGTTTTTTCGTGATTTTTGCTGTGAAAACAAATTAAAAAATTTAGTACCGAAATAAATTTTTTTCTGCGTCTGATAGCTGTTCGGAACTTTCATGTTACCTAGAATTCGAATTATAACGTTTTTTTAAAGCAGATTTTAAATACGTCTAAGCCTTTATTCACGCGATCGGTAACCGAATTCGTTGTTGACCGACAAGGAAATTAAACGCAATAATTTAAAAATTTTATATGTTGCCAGTTTCTATTTGTTCACAAATAAAATACTTGTAATTGATTCTTAATAGTATAAGACTTTTAAACAGATTTTCAATTTTCCTTTTTGATTCTACATTTGCGACTCAGTCCTGTTTTTTTTTTAATTTTTAATTTTAGTTATACTTGTTTTCTAGTAAAATTCAACCATGAATGAATTTTGTGTTGGGAATATTTTAAATAAAGCCTAGCATTTAGCATGTAAACGCATAATTTTACGAGAGGCAAACTGAAGAACAGAATTACAAAAAATATCTCTCCCAACATCGAATCTGAATACGCAAAAAATTAATAAATATACAAATAAAGTGACAGCAGCAATGCAAAGACAGCTAATATGCTAGCTTTTCTGTAAAAAAAATTTTAAGTCGTTTAAATAACAAAAGAAAATATCTAAGAAAATTAAAAATGCTCCAAAATAAATCATTTTTATAAAAAGCGAAACAGATAACAAATCTTTCTTGAGGGTAAAAAAGAAAAATTGTCATCTCGGATTTCTTTCCTTTTTTTCATTGTCAAAACTTTTTTAAAAATGTAACTTTCGAAATAAAATGTAAAAAAAAGGATAGAAAAGTACACCTAAATAAAGAACTTTTGTTAAAACTATAATCCTTCGCAGCTCTTTCTTTCAGATAAATGATAAGGCACTCAGAATTTTATTTTAGTTTTCGCTACCAAAAATAAAAGTAATTAATTACTCCCGTAAGCACTAGTCATACATATTTCTCAAAGATGTTTTTTCGTTGGTATTAAACCAACTTTAATACTTCATCTAATTTCAAAAGTGAGATACCATTTTAAAGAGTTTCGCGCCGCTTTCGGTGATAAATAAAGAAGCAAATCACATTTTGCTCGTTTAAAAAAAAAAAAAAAAACTCTTTAAAAAAAATTGAAAGGGTTCATTCGGTTGAATTCTAAACTTCTGCGTGCATTGTTAAAAGATAGAGCTGTATAATGGGGTTGGTTTCCTTCAGTCAAAAGTACTAATTTTAGTCACTGAAATTGATAGAATGAGCGAGAAAAAAATAATATGGAGCGAGGAAAATCTTTTATTTTCAAAACGTTAAATTTTTAATTATTTTTTTTAAATATCCGATTTTTCAAACAAGGCGTGATCTTTATGACGTCACAAGTAATGCACTTTGGAGCGCATTCCACCTGTTCACGCTGAATGTTTAAGCTTGTTGTCTACCGCGCTTCCAAGTTATGATAACTCAGAGGCGAATTAAATATTGTGCTCTACGCTTGCTACCAACCATATCGTTGCCACTGCATATGGGTAAAGAAGCAAATTAAATATTGCGCCCGGCGCTAATGGCATCAGTGACTGGCATTTCATCACTTATGATGTCATGTGCAGAAGCGTAAAAATGAAATTGAATCTGCACACCGATTAATAATAAAAAATAATTGCTAAAAAGTGATTGCGTTTTAAAAGAATTGCTACAAAATACTAAACTTAGTCAAATTATTTAAAAAATGGTCAAATCTTGTTTTTAAGCATGCTCTTTCGGAAAAAGAAAATACTTTTAAAATTTCGGAAACGATCCCATTCAGTTTGTTTTCAATCAAACCTAGTTCGTTCCTTTTCTTGTGTCCTTTTTATTTATTTTTTTTAAAGGAAACAAGAAGTCTTTTTGTATCTTATTGATTATTCTTTCTTTTTTCTTTTAGTTCATCATCGAGTGCAACAATATCGCAGGCTGTTACGTAGAGTAGAGTACAAAATGCTCAGAAGCATATCATTCAAGTAGATTCTAATAACGACGATTCGACAGGGTGGGAAGACGACATGGAAGATTCATCTCTCAGTGATAGTGAACTTCCATCTAGTGGCATTATGAGATCAAATTAAAGCCGCTTCCGAAATGATGCACTCTTGCCGAGATTAACTACATCATCACTCTGGTTTTTGGCACTTGTCGATGTTATTATTATAATTAAGTGCATTTTGGAACTCACAATTAAACGGTCCGAAATCAATGACAGCATTCAGGAAACTAACATTCCAGTACGTGCCGATGATGACGATTCAATTTCAAGTTTGGAAGCCATGAATGATTCTTCCTTCAATGACAGAGAACTCCTATTGAGGGATATTCAATTTTCAAACCAAAGTTGCTTCCAAAATGATGGACCCTTGAATTGAGCAACACTGTCAGACCTTTCTGTTGCATTTGTTAGTGTTATTAAGATTCAATGGACTTGACAGCTCATAAATAGCAGACTCGAAATGAATGCAAACGTTCGGGACACTAACAGTCTAGTGCGTGCCGATGACGAGGATCATTCAATTTCAAGCTGGGAAGACATGGAAGATTCATCTTTCAGTGATAGTGAATTCCGGTTAATGGACGATACTGAATTCGCAAACCAAGTCCAAAATTATGGAGTCTTGCAATGGACTGCTCCGTCCGATCTGTATATCACTTTAGTCCAAATTGTTGCATTTGTGTATGTTATCCGATGATTTTGTGGGAGCATAAATAACTTATTCCAAATGAATGAAAACAGTGTTCTATAAATTGCTAATCTGAAAGGAAGGAAAATGTTATCAACAAACTGTTGATTCAAGATGAAAATAGTTTTCGATGAATTGCTGATTTTAAATAAATGAAAATAGTTTTCAACGAACTGCTGATTCAAAATGAGAATAGCTTCCAATGAATTTTCAATTCTAAATGAATGAACGTAGTTTTAAATGGCTAATCGAAATGGATGAAAACAGTTTTCTGCTGTGATATGAAAGTTTTTTTCTTCTTCTTTAGATCGCTTCCTTAATTTGAATTACAAAACACACGTTATGTAATAATTACTCTTCATTCTTTCTCCTCCCTAACTTAGGACACTTAACATTTTGAGTTTTCTTTTATGCATGCAGCAACAGATAACAGTTTGGGATACATATTATTTTACTGAAGTTTATTTTACAACTAAATAAAAAGAAGGGAGTAACATTAGATGGATATAATACAGTCTTTTAAGCTTTCACAGATTTCAGAACATATCCTTGTCCCTAAAAATATTTGTTTCCTCAGCCTTCTTAATTCTTTTGAATGCAATGGTTCCACGTTCACTTCTACATTTAGAAGCATAAAAGTGTTTGGTGAACCCAGATAATTTCTTATGCAACTGATTCTTAGCTCTCTATGATCCTCATTTCACATCTTTTCACACTATTTTCATTCCTTCACGGTACGTGAAATCTACAACAAATAAATAATTCTCATCTAAACTTTGAGACTCATTTTCACTAGTAGAACTAACATTCGTAATACTTTGGCAAAACGTCTTTCGTTCATCAATACGTTCCGATTTTTTTTTACCAATGGCAAATTTTCGATCCTGTAACGGTATGACATATTTACTGTCATCAGAATAGTCTTCATTTAAAAAAAATTGTAATTATATATTTTCAATATTATAATGTTGCAATTATACAATGTATTTTCACAACATTCCTCGTAGACACTTTTTATGCCTTAGTGTCTCAAACTGGAACTAATCTACCATATTAAGATCGTTTAGTATAGTCTCCCAGGTTAACGTAACATCTGCCAGATTGTTCTCACGTACATTGCTTGTCACGCCATAAAAATGAAGGGGTAGTCTTTATCTTTACTAATAATAAAGCTGAAAGTCTCTTTGTCTGGATGTCTGTGGCGCACATAGCGCGTAGACCGTTCGGCCGATTTTCATGAAATTTGGTACAAAGTTAGTTTGTAGCATGGGGGTGTGCTCCTCGAATCGATTTTTTGAAAATTCGATTTTGTTCTTTTTCTATACCAATTTTAAGGAAAAATTTTACGAGCAAATTATCACAACGTGGAATTGCAAATTACGAAACCATCATAACGTGGAACCGTAACATGGGCGAGCCATTTGACGTAGCCAATTGGCGAGAAATTCATCATCCATTATTTATTAATACACAGGCGAACCAAATGACCTTTTAATTTTTCTACTACGGGCAAAGCCGTGCGGATGCCACTAGTAAAGAATATGCAGAGTTATAACCTCTGAACAAACTATTATTGCATGGCACTTTAATGAATGGTTTTAAGTATTCAAACATAATAGAATTATTACAAAATTTATAAATTAAAAGGATTTCCTATTAAATATAATTATCTTCTACGAGATCGAGAGACAAGAAAATGTTATACGACAGTTTTCCTTATGCTGTTTCAATGAGACAGTGCAAGTTAAAAAGTGAGGCATCTTGTCTATTGGATTGCTATGCAATGCGTACGTCTTTCTCCTTTGTGACAGAATGAGAAGCTAATTATATCACCGAAATATTTTTTTAAAAAGCTGTCACATTATGAAATGAGTATTCTTTGATCGTGCAAAAATGAAATGAAAATGTTGAAATTAGTTTTTATTCTCAACGAATAGAAATAAGAATGAGACATATATAGTTATTAAAATAAACATAGAATTAAAATATGTTGGAAGAAAAAAAAAAAAGCTTTTCACTTGTTGATTTAAGTGTTGAAAAGCATCGAAAAATAGATTTTTGTGAAGTTTTGAAAAGTTTCATTAGTTCATAATACGCAATTCAACGCTTGAAGCAAAGAAATATCTTCATCAATTTAAAATAGTAATCCACATTGCTTAAGTTCAGCCTTGAAATTAGTTTGTTATCTTTTATTGACAAGCAGATTTCGAGTATTGTTCAGTTTTCTCGTTGTTTATAATCTACTCGTATTTTCTTCATTAAAATATGCAATTTTGTTGTGAAGATGCCTAAGTCAGGCGAAGAAAGAACAAGAGTATGGAGTGAGAGAAAACGTGTGGGTGGAGTAACAGTTGAGAATGGTCAAAAAAAAATGAAGAAAAGATAAAAGTTTCACTTGTGTCGTATGACAGATTTTTTTTCACGATAATTTATTTACTTATTTATCATTTGTTTTTGTAAAAAATAAGGTTCTGATGTCTCGATAGGGCGGAAAATATGTAATTTATAAATTACATTTTCGAAAATTTATTAAATAAATTTAGAATTTAAGGGACACACATACCAAAGAAGAATATCGTTGCACATGCCCCATAATCCTTAAACAGTAAACAATTATCTGTATAATTACCATTATTATTATTATTATTTTTTATTTAGTTATTTATTTATTTTTTTGAAACAATCAAAAAGTTTTTACTACTCAACCTGGCACCACGGCAGAATAAGTATGATAAATTCTCTTTAAAAATGTCTAATTTGGCAACGTCATAAAGGCAAACGAGAAAGTCGTTACAACGGAAACATATTGTTAAAAGCGTTACGAATAATGAATAATATGAGTCCTTTTTGCGCGTACTAAGTGTTGTTTCTCTTCGTTCCTTCGGTTTGCCTAAAAATTGAAAAAGCTCTTCATTGATTTTGAAAGGTAATGCAAATGAGTTACTTCATCTGTGAAGAAAGGAAAGTCCACGGAAAGTTTGGTTTTCTTTGTTGCAAACTGAACTTAAATAATAGAGCCTACAATTAGTTCCGTGCCGATAATTCGGAATTGTGCCTAAACAATAATTAAATTCATTGATTAATGTTATATTGCATCTGCCGGTGTTTTGCTTGAGATCACCAAGAGAAAAAACAGTTCAGAGATTTAATAAGAATAGGTTCTACACTCAGTGCTTCCTTTTAATTTTAATTCATTTTATGAAATTTCTTTTCTTCTAGCTAGCTGAATAATTTTTAAATCCAACGAGTTACGAGAAGTGAAAAATTGTTTGAGCACTCGTAGGCTGAGTATTCAGGTCTCAAAACAAGAAGTTTTTGAATATTATACGTTTCTAGGTTATATTTTGTTTTTAAAAGCTCCGACTTATTGATAACACAGAATATTTTTCACTCTACAAGGAACCTATTTGTTATGCACTTTATTAACTACGAGTATGATGCGAAAAAAAAAAAAAAAAACTTTTAAATTGCGAACTTGAACTGAGGAAAGCCTCGAAAACCTGGATTATGTGCAGAATTTGAGACATTTCAAAAGTCCATAATCCACTAAAGAAAAAAATAGGGGAAATTATTTTGTTGCCAGTGGCTGGTAATAACAATTTCAATAAGTAGCCACTTTTTTGAAATAGTGGCCATTTTTTTTTAAAACTCAATTAGCTAAATAATATTTAAAAAAAAAAGGTTCTGATGTTAATCATCCTAAAAGCATTAAATAATGTAAATAATCATCATATATGTTATTTCACAAAGGTATTTTTTGAAGGAAAACCATAACTTCTGCAATAATTCATCAAGCGTTACATGTAAGGATTCATTTTAAAATGATTTGTTTCACCACTTTCGGCTCATGAAAAACCAAAACAGTTAGCTCATTTTATGGGGGGAGGGGGGCTTCCTACAGAATTATTAACCAAAACCAATAAAAGGAGACAGATATGAGACAAAGGTAGAGCAGGTTCCCGAATCTTATCCCATGTTATCAAGGGTATTCTAAACAAAATTGCATCAATTTCGGGGAAATTCCTGGAAAAATAAGAGAAATTCCCGTTAACCCCATACCTTCCCCCTAACATCGTCAAAGAAGCGGCTTGCAATACCGAAAATATCCAGGGGAAGTCCCTCGAACCTCCCATCTCCCTAGCATCCCTAGCATAGCCAATACGATTGTTTAAAATTGCATTTTTTTGGAACAATTTCGAAACATTTCCTCCAGAGAATTCCAAAGTCTATCCCTTCTCCTAAGTCATCAACGACAGCATAAAATTGCGTTTTCAGGATTTCAGTTTCAAAAATATTTAAAAGTAGAGCCCCGAACCCTCCCTCTTTCAACATTATTGAACATCATCTAAAAATGCATTTTCGGAACTACAGTTTCGGAAAAATTGCGGAAGCGAGTTCAGAACCCTATTCTATCCACTAACGTCAACAACAACAACAAAAAAAAAGTCTACACTAACTTTTCACGAATTCAATTTCAAAAAACGTTCGGAGGGACGCTCCAATATCTCCTCCACACCCCCACCCCCTCCGCTTATCATAACTTTATCACTAAAAGGAACGTCTAAAATCGCGTTTTTAGAGCAATGTCGAAATATTTTTGGAAGAGGACTCCGAACTCAAACCCTACGTCACCGAATATGACCAAAAAGTGCATTTCAGGACTAGTGCTTATTAGGAGAACCCTCAAATCCTCATCGAAGATTGTTAAAAACGGTGCTCTTGGGACTTCAATATTCTTCAAAGCTATCACGGCTCAAGGGCAATCGCACTTCTCTTGTATACGTGCTTGCAATGCAGTATTGAAAATGTACCATTCATCCCATCCAACGCAACAATTCTGACAAAACGACCATAGACCTGTGATTTTTTACTGACATACTTTTCTTTTAAACATAATAAGAAAATACGTATTATCTCGATCCGAATAAATCTGAAGATATTATGAAGAGCCATTTAAATATATAATTACCATCCATTTCCATTCAAATTGCTATGCATCTTGACTGCGAATTGATGGATCTCACACAAGCGGATACCAACGTGATTTCAATGTGATCAGCTTTAGAATGACATAGTTGATGCAAGGAATTCATTCTTACGTTCAGCCATTCTTCTTTCTCATCAGAAAAAAAAAATCAAGGTTTCTGATGTTCAGATAGACTATGTTTAAACGATTCATCATTGTGTCAAACAAATGATAGATGTCTCGAAATGCACCGTCTCAAACAAGGCAAATTTGCTGAATCAATTACAGAATTCATTATTTTCCAAGAGACCTGTAATTTATACAATAGCTTAAGGGGGCTGTTAATTCGGAGGGAGGTCGTTTGAGACTTTGGGTGAAAAAAATCGCACAAAATCCCTTCACCTAAAAAGCAGTTTTCCACGTTTAAAAAATATTGTTGAAGCTATGCTTCTTGTGGGACGTTGGTGTGGCCGAAGTAAACTGAAAAATAAAAATGGGAGAAAAAAAGCGTTCCATTGGTCGAGCGAGTTTAATTGGGTTTTTAAAAACTTTTTTTTTTTCTTTAAGAACATGGTCAAAAATAAGGGTCGAGTTACATTTTTTTTTTATTTTGAGTTATTTTCTCTCTCCAAAAAAAAAAAAAAAAAATCTTAAAAGACGTTTAGTCGCTGGTCTCATTTTCGCTGCTGACGTCACAAGTGAACAAGTCGCCAGGGTTACCAGAACAAAATTTCAGGACATTGTCAAACTTGGCCAAATGACTATTTCATTTAACTAACAATGGGGGTGGTTTCCTTCAGTCAAAAGTATTATTTTAGTCACTGAAATTGGTAGAAAGAGCAAAAAACATGGACCCAGAAAATACTTCTAAATTCCCAACATTTAATTTAAAATTGTTTTTTTAATGTCTGATTTTTAAATCAAAATGTTTCATCGTGTGACGTCACAAGTGACAAAAGCCATCTTGAATAGGGGGCGTGGTTGTCTTTTCTGGCAAGACACACATCGCCTTTTAATGATTTTTTTCACGATGAGCAATTTATTGGCGGAACGATAATTGAAGCAGTGAGAAGCAAAGGGATGCAAGTGGACTGTTTTAAGTTGAGTAAAACACGATTAAAGATCAGATCCTAGGTAGGCTTTCATTGAATTTTTTTTCTAAATCATGCTGTACAGCAGCACCTATCAGGGCTACTAGTACAATCTCTTGCCCCAAGACAGAAGAGAGGTTCACCTACCATTTGTACTGGTTATCTCCAAATTTTTAATTTTGCCACTTGCATCCCTTTGCTTCTCACTGCCTCAATTGTTAGTTAAATAAAATATTCATTTAGCGAAGTTTGGCAGTGTCTTGAAACTTTATTCTGGTAACCCTAGCGAGTTGCTCCCTTGTGACGTTAGCACAGCAGCAAAAAAAAAAAAAAACGTCTGAATGTCGTGTAAGGTTTTTTTTTTTTTTAACTTTTAGAGAGAAAAATAAGTGAAAATTACGAGGAAAAAAGAAGCTACTAACCCTATGTTTCGATCAGAAAAAATATTTTTTTTTTAATGAGAAACAACTCGATTCTCGTTCCGTTAATAATTGCTCGCAGTAAAAAATCACCAAAAGGCGATATCTTGTCAGAAAAGTCAACTATGCGCCCCTATTCAAGATGTAATTAATTTAATAGTAATACCAGAATTTTTTTCTTAACTTTCTCCAAAACAGTACAATATGAGTATCGATTTTTGAAAATTGCTTGTATTATCGCATTCTTTGACTTTCAGAGGTAATTTTTTCTTGATTGGAATAGACTACATGTGTTACTACATAGCTGAAATATCACTAGATAAGTGGCGCTAACGGCAGACTAAATATTTCGCCAATTCACTTTGCCCCACATTCCCCTTCATCTCGTTTCAGAGACAATTGAAGCAGTGCGAAGCAAAGGGATGTAATCGGAGTTTTTCAAGTTTCGAGCAAAACGCGTTTAAAGTTCAGATTCTAGGTAGCCAAATAAGGATTTGTTTGGAAGGTCACAGTGACCTCCCTTTGTCATACATGATATTTTTCCACGAAGAAGCAAAAACGTTTTTACGTTTAGAGTTTGTGAATTCTTTTACTGGTAATTCAACAGAAAGTTACATAATTAATCAAATTGTGAACGAAAGTTCAACTTAAACAATAAATTCTCCGTTTTTTTGAGCAATCACATTGCTTATTGTTCTCATTTGACTGTTTTGAAAATTCCTATGATTTTATTCCCCCCCTCCTCCCTCTGCAGCACCATAGTCGACTGGCCCCTCCCGATGCTACTCCTCTAGCAAAAACCGTCTCCAGGTTGCGTTCATATCCTACACACACACACACCTACACACTCATGCCTACAAACAGACACAAACCCACTCGCCTACATACACACACACACAAGCCTACATGCACACACAAACACACACACACACACACATGCCTGCACACAGGCACAAAACACACGTACACATACCTATGCACACACATACCCACACTCATGTCTAGACACAAACACTCACGTCTACGCAAACACACTCGTGATTGTGAAAAACATAATTTGAATTCAAGAAGCCAATTCACAAATTCATTTTTTTTTTTTCCATTCTCACGCGTCAACATTTTTTCTTCTTGGAAACCGTGTTCAAAGACTTTCCTAGGAGAGGTGGAGGGGTCTCCCTGATTTCTCTTGCATCAAACTCTAGTATGTTACAAACGGATGTAACAAGTCTCGTTTCCGGGGATTTCGTATTTCGGGGAGTTATGCATCATTAAACCGCAACGTAATAAAGATACAGTAGTCACCACGTCGCATTTTTCAATCTTCTTCATTTCAAAGCCTTACACAAGTTTTTGGGGTCGAGATCAAAGTCCTCAAGGGAAAGATGATATCGAAGCCTCAACACACACAAAGCTCGAATGTTCTTAAAGCCACTTATAAACCTCTTTCTGCTCAAAAAAAATTTTCAGCTGTTAATAATAACCATCAGCAAACAGATGCTTTTAAAGTTTCCGTTTCCGTTGTGCAAACGTGTTGCAGAACAAAGCCATCGTTTGAGAAGCGAAGAAAAAGAGAAGGAAAACTTAGAAATTCCCAGCGCACCAACAGCTTCATAAATGTTCCGATCACAGAAGCAATTATAAAAAAGAAGACAAAACGAAGGGTTGGCGACAGTTGTGCATTTCCGTCGAATCATTTCCTGTCGACCTCTTCCTTGTCCAACCTTGGCCGACGTGATAGGGATTCCCCCCCCCCCCTCCTCACCTTCCACTGTTATAAAATCGTCTATTTTTAAACGTTTTAGTATTATGTAATGTCCAGTGGCGTACTTAGCATGGGTGACATCCTGGGCGGTAATTTGTGGTGTCACACTACCCCCTCTACAGACGCAAATAATAATAATAAAAAAAATACTAATATTCAATGTAAATATTGAAGCATGAAATTTGATCAATTTTCAGAAACAATTAACAGTGGCGTACTTAACATGGGTGACACCCGGGACGGTAATTTTGGGTATCACCACCCCCCTCCCCCCTACAAATGCAAGAGAAAAAAAATTATGTAAACATGAAATTTACGCAATTTTTCGAAACAGCTACATTGTATTACAACGAAATTTTTAGTGGGTGAATGTGCAAAAAATAAGAGTGGGGGGGGGGGGGAGTCTGGAGTTTTTTCCACGGACAGTTTTAAAATTTGTAGTCTTAAAAATGCATTTTAGCTTCATATTTTTCAAAAACTTGCAATTCCTCTTGGGTTTCACCCCCCAGACGGGTGACACCGGGGCGGACCCCCCCTCGACCCCCCCCTTCTTAGTGATATTACTGCAATTACATTAGTGTTATAACGAAATTTCAAGTTTCGAAGTAGGCTGACGTACACAAAAGACAAATAAAAACTACCAACCATTCTGTTTGCCCTCCCCAGACGCATATGTGTAGGTCGTCGAGAGGTCAAAGAAGTAAGCCAGGTATATGAAATTGATGGCCCTTACCCCTTAATTATTTCAAACGCATCGCAAACACAGGGAAAATTCATGGGGTTCATTTTTTCGGGATATGAGGAAGTCACTACCACGTCTAAGTATTGACAATATGAAGATGAACCTAATTCTGAGTACAGCATTCACTCTATGATTTGTATTGGGAAAAAAAGGAGACGGGAGGTTTTGCCCCCGGAAACTTTTCAAATTTGTAGACTTAAAAATTCATTTTAGCTTCATATTTTTCAAAACCTTGTAATTCCACTTTGGGTGCCACCCCCAAGACGGGTGACACCCGTGGCGGACCATACCCCCCCCCCCCCCGGCCCGTCCCCCTAGCGACACCACTGGTAATGTTCAAAGAAAATCGGAACCCCCCCCCCCCTTTTTTCTTTTTACAGAACAAGTTAACGCGTTCTATAGAAAAGGGCAAAAGCGGTAGTAGTAGCGGTTTAATAGTTTACTCTCTAAATATCACCAACAGTGGCCAAATTGAAACAGATTTTTAAAAAAAAAAATCGCCAAATTTGTCGTTAAGTTGTCGACCAAAAGACTGATGATATATCGCCAAGTGTCCGCCAAATTATAACACCACTTGAGTTTACATCGAAACCTAACAATGATTTCCTCCCCCCCCCAAAAGGAGAAAAGACCCCTTTAGAAACACTCAAATGCAACCAAAAGAGGAACTGCACAACTAGACCCCAGAAGGAGTCTACGTACCAAATTTCAACTTTCTAGGACTAATCGTTCTTGAGTTATGCAACATACATACGCACATACATATATACGTACATACAGACGTCAAGAGAAAATTCGTTGTAATCAAATCGGGAATCGTTATTGTGGATATTTCGCTTGTCTATACGTTCTTAGACACGTGTGGTCGAGTCGAAAAAAACTCAATATTCATTCGGGGGGGAGCAGAATGGAAATTAAGATCGATTTTTGAGTGAAAATTTTTTCGCGAATACAATACTTCCTTTTTTGTAAAAGGAAGTAAAAATTTATAAAATATTTTTTTAAATGGACTTAATCAGAAAATGTATATTTTAGAAGAGTTCTATATATAGCTCGTTACGGCTAATAAATGTTCGTTTTAGTGTTCGATTGAAGGATAAATTTTAACGCTCTCATGGAAAACAATGCGTGATAAAAGAGCTTCTATTCTTTTCTATGAATCTTTTCTTTCCAATGTTTGAATTTGTAATCTTGATTTCCTGAAAACATAAATTTTAAGAATATAAGTTGCGTGTTTGAAGGAAAGTACGACGCCAATCGGAATAGGTTTTTAGATCTTCAGGAAAAACTATTAGCTTAAAAAAAAAGGAGCATGGCCACGAAAACAATAAAGGTAATTAAAATATGATTTGAAAAGTAAAAAGTTATGGGCACCAAATCAAGTGTTATGCATAAATAAAAATGATAAATCAAAATCACACACATGAGAACGGTTTTTAAAACTTGGAACTGCCAAAAAGGAGTTGTTTCCGAAATTTTAAAAGTATTTTTTTGAAAGAGCATGCTTAAAAACATAAGATTTAAACCTTTTTTAAACAATTTGACAATGTTTAATATTTTTTAACAATTATTTTAATCGGTGCGCAGATTGAAATTTACTTTTGACGCTTTTGCTCATGACATCACGAGTGATGAAATGCCATTCACTGATCTCATTAGCGCACAGCGCAAATTATCATAACCTGGCAACGCGGTTGACAGCAAAACGTTAACATTTAGCGCGGGAATGGAGTAGCGCGCTAAAGTACATCACTTGTGACGTCATAAAGACCACGCCTTATTTCCAAAATTGGTCATTTAAAAAAATTAAATAAAAAATAACTGTTGGGAAAATAAAAGTTTTTCTGGTTCCACGTTATTTTATTTATTTATTTTTGCTTATTCTATCAATTTCAGCGACTAGATGTAGTACTTTTGACTGAAGGAAACAACCCTATTACGACAGAAAAGGCACGTGTTCGTATTTTTTAGGCCGCTATAATCCAAGGAGCCTCACAAAATGTAAACCTTAAATGAATGCCCCCAAAGCACATTAAGCTCTCCGTAATGGGTTTGGGTTCAAATAGCTGGTAGGCCATGGATGTCATTAATTTATGTAATATTTCTTCCAATCATGCTCTAGTGGTTCGGAATCTATTTTCAGCTATAAGTCCTTAACTGTAGTACTTGGGGATACTGCGTGCTTGACCTGATTAACCAAATATAGGTACATATACGTAAGACGCAGCGGCGCAAATTTCTCCTGGCCTTGGTTTATAACAATCCTTACATGCATATTATTATGAAAGATGAAGCCTGATAAATAACGACATTCACCGGTGAATGTCGATATTCACATAAAAGAACCATCAGCGAAAGACCGAGCGCTTTTGGTGAATTACCGGGGAGTGTAGAAATTCTCAATTTTGGTCTTTCGCAGTGATTGTAAACATGACTTGCTAATGAAGGATTGAGGGGGGCTTAAAAGTGTTTTAAGTGCGAAACTGAACCAGAAAAATTACAGCTGTTGATGTGCAATGGTCCGTTTCTTAACTTTCGTCTTGCACAGAGACTCCGATTTCTCTGAATGAATGAATTACCAACGTTTTAAGGCACAAAAATTGCAAATTACTGCAAAAACGTGTTTTGAGGTTACAAAGAAGTCCCCTTTTTCAATGCAAAGAACTGAGTTTTGGGATGAAAAGTCATCCGAGAAAAGCTTTGCTTTCCTCGGATAAGATAAAATAACTTGTTACTTTAGGATAAAGTAACTATGCTACAGATAGTTAAATTACACTAAAAGAATGGTAAGAAATCAATATAATATGCTGTCAAAGCTAAAATTTCGCTTTGAAATCAATATTTTTCCAAAAACATCATCTAATGAAATTGGATTGTTGAAAATGTAAATGTGTACTGGGAGTGTGTCTTAAAAATGTGTACTGAGAAAAAAATGCCTCTAAAAATACTTTTTTCAGTGAAGTTAATCTGGTCATATTCAAGAGATCACAACCGAATATTCCTGTTTTCGAATTGAATAAGTTAAGGGACCTTAAGTGCAATGGAGAAAGAGAAAATTACCTCCATTTCTTCTGTCTCGTCACGATGTGTTGCCAATTAGAGTTTTCAAAAAAAAAAAACCCATCTGGGAACTAACTGCGTTCTGATCTTCTAAAATCAGATCACAAAATAATGAGACTCATTGTTTTTGCACAAAAAGGGATTACTCAAATTGAATAGCGATTTTTTTTTCCTTGTGAAGATGGATTTTACTTTTCTTTTTCATTCTTTTCTTCGCTGCAAGACAATTTTTTATTCGATTTTCTCCCAGTTTCTCTCTTGCTGATTTATGTCCGGGAAATCTTCGGAAAAAATCAATTACTTTCCCTACAAGACAATAATTTCGCATTGTTACGGCAATACCAAATTGGAGCACTTTTAACATTGCTCATTAGCAACGGAAGATAGTAGCAACTTCTGTTATTTTTTTAGATCGGCGCATCACCTTTTAAATTGGGGTTTTGAACACCAAATTTGATTTCGCAACTGAACTTATCCGCGCCACATATTTAGTCTATTGAATGGAAATATTGGTGCTATGAAAATGTTGCTAATTTCAGAATTTAGATAGACAAAGAAATTTAAGTTACATATTTCCGTTTCAAAACTCTCGGAAAAGTTTAAGAGCTGTTCAGGTTTTTCTTAAGGCTAATATAATTTTTTAAGTGGTTTCCAAGACGCAAGTATGGTTATTTACATGGACTAAATTTCAAATTTTTACTTTTATTCAGCATTACAGAAAATGTGCAAACAAATGAGAAATTAATTGAAAATTGTGATATTTCAACAAGCGAACATACTTTATAAGTATATATATATATATATATATATATATATATATATATATATATATATATATTGCTATCGCCATGCATTAAAAAAGAAACAGAAGAGAAGTTGAATTTATGCAAACTGAGTTCTTAATCATGTAGATTGCAAATATTTATATTACAACCCCCCCCCCCCCCCCCGTTGAGAGAATATTATTTTGATAGCCCTTAAATGAAAAAATTATCAAAACTAAAAAAATATAAATAATGATAAGAAAAAAAAACTTCGAAGATTACTTAACCAGACGATTTTGTTTAAAATTTCAATAAACTCATCACACAATTTTAAATGAAGTTGCTTCTCTATCCTCTAGTGTTCATGTATTTTCCTTTCGAAAAAAAAAAAAAGAATTTCTACTTATTCCTCAATGTTTGGATTTTTAAAAGATATCAAAAAAAGAATAAAGTGAAATGCATGTCAATTTTTCAGAAGATATGGCTAAGGAGCATTTCACAACAGCTCGTTCTATCTTAAACTCAAACAAACTTAAATTGGCGAATTCTGTTCGGACTGATACATTTCAAAAGGACAAATATCGTGTCACTTTGATGCTTTCTTATCGTGGTACAACAATTCGCGTCGTTCGGAGAAGATTTTGGTCTTGCACAATGAGAAAGTCCTTGTGTGCATTTCGGATGCAAAAGCGGAAGCAAGTGTCCATTTTGTTTCCGAGAAGAAGGAAAAGACTCATCCTGTTTGAGTTTCTTCAAAACTTACTTTATACGCACTTCCGTATAATTCCTTCAATCGCAGATTTAAGTTACGACTTAATCTTGACGTTTTTGAGTTTCGTGTTATTGGTGTGAGTTATAAGCTTTGCAATAAATTACTTATTTACAGGGACTTAATTACCCGAACTTAAATTTTTGGGAGGGCAGAAATTCTCCATTTGCCGAATGGAATTGCAATTTTTCCCAAATGATGATAATTTAATCGAATAGTTTCAAATTTTGCCGATTGGAACTCCAAATATTACAGAATGATGGTAATTTTGCCGAATGGAACTCAAAATTTCCCCGATGTTGACAATTTTATCGAATGGAACTCTAAATTTTACCGATTGGGACTCCAAATGTCATCGAACGATGATAATTTTGCCGAATGGAACATCAAATTTCACCGAGTGATGATAATTTCATCGAATGGAACTCCAAATGTCACCAAATGATGATAATTTTGCCGAATGGAACTTCAAATTTCACCGAATGATAGTAATTTAGCCGAGTAGAACTCCAAATTTTGCCGAATGATGATAATTTTAACGAATCGTCAGATAAAGTTTACAGAATAAGGAATTTTCTGGAAGTTCACGTGACCTTTCCCACAACCTCTCATCGGGCGCCCCGCCCCTGCTTACTTATGTCATTAGTAATGCATTGTGAACTTTATAACCTCAGCATTCAAATTACAGGCGATCAAATTCAAAGTCACTTCTTCGATGTCACAGCGATTATAGCATTTTATGTTGATTATTATGATAATAATCACAACCATTAAAAAATAATTAATTTTAATGTTGCAATAACCATTCTACTGCCTTGTAGTAGTCCACCGGAAGTTCACCTTCAGCACGCACGTGTTTCGTGTTGCTTCGGCTGTGTTATGGCCGAACTCGAGCCCATAAAACAAAAGTTGTCTGATAAAAGGAACCATGCAATAGCACAGAAGTTCCCAAAATTTTATAACTCGCTGCGCCCTTCGGAAAAGTATAATTTTTTCACAACACCCTACTGTATCTCTATTATAAAGGGTATCCCAAAATTAACGCAAGATTTGAATTTGCCACCATTTTTTCCATAAATTGTTGGCAGCCATGAAAAAAGAACAATTTGACAGTTGAGAGTTTAGGATTAGTAAAAATGGGGTGTTATTGTACCATACAGCTAGAGAGTGAAACATTTCAATTACTGCAGAAGGCATTTCCTAGTCGCGTACTCTCTCATTTCGGTAATCAGAATTGGCACCCTAGATCGTGTGATTTAACATTTTTAAATTTCTTCTTCTGGGGTTATTTGAATTCAAAAGTCTATGTCAACAAGCCCACAACCACCCGTGCATTACCGTTGCGATAACGAGCGCCAATAACAGTAACTGCTTGACCAGCCTCAACTTTCATTATTTTTGAAACAATTGTTCAATAATGAAAGCGCGTTATTGTATCGTATAACGCTCCATTTTTGATTACCCTAAACTCTCAGCTGTCAAATTGTTTTTTTTTTCAGGGTTGCCAACCATTTATTGCAAAAATGGCGGCAAATTCAAATCTTGCGTTAATTTTGGGACATCCTTTATATATACGTACGTATGTATATTTATACCGCGAGCAATTTGTGGCACCCCTCACCTCTCCCTGCGGCATTCCAGTGTGCCACGGCACGCATTTTGTGAACCCCTACAACAGCACATTTTTGCTTCTTTTGTATCTAACGGCATAAAAATGGCAAATTTTCAAATAACTGCAGATTATCACGTTTTTCCCTCGCTTAAAAAATCATGAAAGAAAGATTATATTAAAAAAATATTTTGTGCTTCACAAAGAACAAAAAATTGGGCGACCTGTGTCTTTTTTTTTTGGGGGGGGGGGGGCATTGCGTCCATGCTATTAATGCGCTGACTATTTGTTGTGCATATTGTCGTCAAATGTATATAAAAAGTACAAGAATAGAAATGCCATTCCTGCTTTTAACCAAATGTAAAATCTTTTATTTGCGTGAAAAAAATATTAATGCATTTTTTTTTTCATTTTAGTGCACGTTTGCATGAACACTTTGATGATTTTACTGTGCTTACAATCTGAGCTCTGGTGATAAGCAAGTTAAAACATCAGCTTTTTTTATTGGTTATCTTCCGTAGTTCACGCACATGCGCACATGTCCCAGTACGTTGCGAAAACTCACATATAACAAATATTACAAAACTTAAGACTCAACTTAATAAAGCTTATTCTACTTAAAACGGATTTTGCAAGAAGCGGAATCCTCTCAAGAGCAGGAAAAAAATTTCTGTTGAGAAAACGGGGAAAAAACGCAGAAGAAACCTAAAAAATGTATTTGAAAGAAATCTGCTTAACTCCGAAATTGAGTTTTCAAAGATTATTTTTAGATTTTGCGATGAAGTTCAATTTATGAATTTAAAAACGACTACTATGTCGCAACCGCACGTATACAGCTTGAGGAATTGGGGGGGGGGGCGACGTTTCAATCTCCTATTTTGGATAATATATGTTGAGAGATTTTGAAAGAGAATTTGTTGCGAATGTAACTGTAAAAGAGTCAAGTCTGGTAAATGTCGACATTCACCAGTGATTGTCAACAGTCGCACAGATACATCAAGGAAAGATCGATATTTAGCGATATTCTTTATTTCTAGCGAGGCATATTTTGATTCTAGAAATCAGCTTAAAATGTTAAAAATTTTTATTTGACACATAATTCGCAGTCAGCTAATTTAGGGAACACTGATTCGATACTAGAAAGTTGATGTTGGTATACGGGAATGTTGGCTCGTTTAGTTTTGGAAGGAATTTGTTGTTATCATTTAAAATGATCTCAATAGATAAGTCCATTTATTAGCTAATATTTAATGTTTCAATTTTAATTCTACGTATAGATTATTAACTGCTATTAATTGTTTTATAGTTTAAAAACTTTAAACAAAAAATAGTTTCACTAGTACAGAAATTCGTGAATTTTATTTAAGATTCATTCTCTTTTGGGAACACTGGTTATTTTTATAACTAGCTCTGTCAATTTATAGAAACATCAAAATTTGAGGAAATTTAATTAAACAAATACATTTAAAAATTGATTTGATCTCATCCCTTTCGAATTTACCGTTGAGCTAGAATTCTTAATGTAGAAAAAAATTATGTTTTCCTTTCCTTAAGGCGCGAAAAATGTACTTGATTTACGAAAAGTCCTTGACAGATTTTAAAAATTTATAGAGAAGCAACAAATTGTCGTGTCAATATGCAGTTTGCGCCATAATACTTAACAGATTTAAGAATTTTTATGACATCATAAAAAATGAAAAAGGAAGGAAAGAAAAAGAAAAAAATATAATTATAAGTAATGGGGTGGGTTTTCTTCAGTCAAAATTACTACTTTTATTCATTGAAATGGATATAATGAGCAAAAAAAAAAAAAAAAAATAATAATAATAATAACATGGACCCAGAAAATACTTTCATTTTCCCAACAGTTTTTTTTTTAATTGATTTTTTTAAATGTCCGATTTTTCAAACAAGGCGTGGTCTTGATGACGTCACAAATGATGCTCTCTGTCGCATTTTTCTTCCACGTTTCCACGTTATGATAATCAAGAAGCGAATTGAAATTGCGCTCTACGCTTGCTATCAACCATATCGTTGCCAATACACGTGAATAAAGATGTGAATTAAATATTTTGCACTGTGAATGGAAACACTGAATGGCATTTCATCATTTGTGATGTCATCGGCAGAAGCGTAAACAATAAAGCTCACCGATTTAAATAATTTTTTAAAAATATTAAACTTAAACAAATTATTTAAAAAATGGTCAGATGCCATGTTTTTAAGCATGCTCTTTCAGAAAAAAATACTTTTAAAATTTTGGAAACGACCCCATTGTTGTATCATCACAGCAAGAAAAACAAACGTCATGTGAGGTGTTGATTCATTTTATTAAACACAATATACATTTCCTTACCAGAGTTCAATGTGTACCGTTTGTTGACATGGGATAATACAACAATTACCTATTAATTGCATTTTTTCTTCTTTTTTTTTCTTTTACGATATCATTAAAACAATTTCGTGAACTTGTAAAGCATTATGAAACAAATCTCATATTCATACGACTATTTATTGCTTTTCTATGAATTTTAAAAATATTTCAAGGACTTTTCTGACACCCTGTACATCTCGTTCTTTTCTCTTTGGCTAGGTCATAGCAGCCTTAAATGTACAGGGTGTTTCAAAATGAATAGCGGGGTTTTAACATGTTATAATATTTATTACACCAAACTTACAGCCACAAGTGATATATCAAATGAAAGAGGAACTTAAACAGTTTTACATAATAGCCTGCAAGTGTTTAATGTGAGTACCATTCGTCACTCGGCACATGTCAAGACGATATGCGAGTTCTTCCCAAACTTTGATGAGTGTCTCATTAGTAATTGCTGCAACAGCTGTTTCAATCCTGTTCCTTAATTCAGGAAGGTCGGCTGGCAGTGGAGGCACATACACACGGTCCTTAATAAACCCCCAAAGATAGAAATCATACGGCGTTAGGTCGGGTGACCGTGGAGGCCGTGAGAAACAAGCCCTGTCATTAGGCCCCTTACGGCCAATCCAGCAGTCGGGTACAGTTGGGTTAAGCCAATCGCGTACCTCATTATGCCAGTGAGGCGGCGCACCAACTTGCTGAAAAATGAAGTTTTCTGGTTCATCTTGTGTCAGTTGAGGGAAGAGCCATAGCTGTAAAGTATCCAGATAAGAAGTACCAGTTACAGATAAGAAGTACCAGCTAGCATGCGCACTGATGCCAGCAAACAAAACTGTTTGAGTTTCTCTTTCATTTGATATATCACTTGTGGCTATAAGTTTGGTTTAATAAATATTATAACATGTTAAAACCCCGTTAATCATTTTGAAACACCCTGTATTATGTATATCACTACATTAAGATTAGCGATATGGCTTAAAACCGAGGGTTCTGGGGCCGTTAACCCCGGTCGCCTCTCTTTGCTACGCCTCTTATCCGATAAAAATGTGCAAAGATAACACTTAAAACACATGCGTGAGAAAATTTATATAACTTAAATTATTTTTTTAAATAACCACATAATGAATCAATTTATAATGACGAAAACTAGATATAATTTGTAAATTAAAGGAAAGACTTCGGTAAAACCCATCATTAGTTTCATTCTATGCATAAGAAAAGCTTTGCTTTTTGACGTTACTGATGCTCAAAGCTTTTGAATGACACGTTCACAAAGGATTAATTAAAAAGATTCCCAGAGACTATTGGAGGTTCATGAACCTTACAAAGGAAAACGTATTAAGCTTGTTTCCTTCTACATCTCTCAAGATAGGGAACATTTTAAAAGGAATTTTAAAACAATTCACTTCTGATAATTGATTTTACGAATCTTTATTAGTCATGAAAAAATAGCAGATATTTTTAAGTAAATACCAAGCACTTTTCATAATGCACTCAAAAGTACATATAAAGAGACATATTAGGATCTTTATCACGCGAGTAACTTGTATGCTGTCAAACCTAAATTAGTTTGGGAAACCTTTAAAATTTAAATAATTCTAATTAAATTAGCAAACGAATAAATCCTAGAGAGGAACAAGGATTCATTTTTAGTGCCAATTGCTTAAAGGTTTAGACACGTATATAGTTTTCATTTTATTTTAGTATGGATCGTTTAAATGAAAAAATAAGGTGAAATTTCGTGATGGTAACATTATTCTATTTCTGAAATACATTTGCACTAAAAAGAATAAAATAACAGATTTTTTTTTTTATTTTAATTTTGCACTTTTCATAATGCACTCAAACGCAGTGGCAGCTCGTGGAAGGGGCCAGAGGGGGCCGGACCCCCTCACTTTTTTCTGACAATAATTAATAACTTTCTTTTTTTCCTTTTTTTATGCAGCAGGATTCGCAGAGACCCATTCCCTGCCTGTATTTATCTATTTTACATAACTTCAATCAGTGGCGTAGCGAGAAAATATCCTTGGGGGGGGGGGGGGTAATTTTTTCTGAAGTTTAAAGTGTATATATATATATATATATATATATATATATATATATATATATATATATATATATATTACTCTTTATCAATTAAACAACAAAGGACATTATAAACCAATCTCTTCTTCGAAAATACCTTGATCAATACTGCCGTCATAAGAAGGAAAGCCCTGTCTCCAAGAGAAAAAATGTTGCGCAAAACAGAAAGACATAAGCTTTTTACCGTCATAAAAACTATTATATTAAATAAAAATCTTTTAGCTCATAAACAGAACCTTTCAAGTTCGACTGAAAAATGATTTTTTGGAGCTCATGGGGGGGGGGGGGGTTCTGACCCCCCTATCCCCCCCCCATGGCTACGCCACTGACTTCAATGTTCTTTGAAGCAATTCATGCTATGTAAAATAAACAACGTACAGTGAAGGAAGAAACCTTCATTCGCACAAGATTCGATCGCTTGCTTTTTTCTTGACACCTTGTCTTCAAGTAATTCGCGTACTATAGTGATAGTGACAATTTAGAAAAGAAATCATTACTTTTTAGATTATTTTTTATGTTAGTTTTGAATCTACCTTTAAAGTTATTGCTTCTTCACGTTTTTAATTTAGTTGCTAAAATTGTATATTAATCAAAACTTTCTGTCTTGGCCTCGTATTATCCGCGGATTGTTCGAAATGTTTATTTTTCTTCTGGCCGATTTTAGGACTTCAATTTTGAAAAAAAATCCGGGGGAGAGCCCCAGAACCCCTTCCCGTGAAAATCTTCAAAGTTTGGCGTTTTTGGAACTACACTTTGGAAAAATTGCAGGGGGTGCAGCTCCGGAAAGTGTACTGGACAGAAGCGTGAGATTAATAATTTTCGTAATGTATTTTGTAGCTTTTCCCTATGTGATTAATTAAATTTTATTTTTGAAAGTCGGGTGAAAGTGCACCACCCTGCCAGTAATCAAGGGCATACACATGATATTAATATCTTTCTTAATTTACTCAGTTTGAACATCTTGTAGCTTGTCCTGTGTTTAAAATGAATTTAATTTTATTTAACACAAATAATATTTCAAGAAAAATATTTAAAAAAAAAACTCTCAAAAACCGGGAAGGGGGAGGGGTGCGAGTGCATCCATGATCAGGCCCCCTCACTTTTTCAAGGCACGAGCCGCCACTGCTCAAAAGGATAAAAGCACTTTTCTGGAGCAGAAAGGACAATTTAAGTGTTCCTACAGTATAACAGCAGCGTCCTACCAACTATGGTTCTTCGGAACCAGAGTTATTGCTAACGTTTTTCGAAGGCATGAAAATACTCCTTGACATTTTTAGAGGAGTGCAATTCATTTCTGTAGGGTAAAATATACCTATACGGAAACAGTGGAAACCACAATAATGATCCACAGGACCGCCAAGAGCCAAGGCGGACCTCTTGTCCGTTTTGTCGCTGACAGTAATGCAAACAAAGTTTTACAACACACAAAATTTTATAAAAATAGTTTGAAAATTTTATAGCTTTGTTTGAGTGGTATAAAACTAACTCGAGAATGATAATTGATTTAAATTATAACATTCGATATAGAATATTTTCATAATGAAGAAAACTTGATCATGAGAAAATTTCTTTATTAAATGCTCTATAGATATCGAAAATATTTTGGGCTTCGTTATTGCGTTTTTGAAAGAGTTTCACATGTGTTTAAAATGTAAAAGTACTTTGAAATTTTTACAGGTTTGTAATTATGATATAAAATTAACGTTAAAATGGCAATTGATTGAACTTGTAACATTCGGGGGGGGAAATTATATAGAATAGTATATCCTTAACTGAGGCAACTTTATGACGAGAAAATTTCATTATACGGCTCTATAACATTTTAGGTTTTTCCAGTTTCTTCTTACGTTTATGAAAGTGTTTCATATTTCTTTAAAATATAAAAGTACGTATTTTGGAATTTTTATTGGTGCGTTTGCACAAGATGAATTCAAAACCATAAGCTAGCTGAATAGAACTTATAACACCCGCCAAGAAACATGAAACATTGTTTTAACTGAGTAGACATTTATGAAGAGCAAGTTTTACAATGAAACATCTAGTTTTTATTAAAGTGCATTAAAACCATCACAGAAAACATTGATATTAGTCCAACAAAATGAAAATCAATTACACTGAAAAGACTTCCTTTCTAGAGTTCATTAAGAAAAATAGTGCAAAGCATGCAATTTTTTTTTTTGCTTCAAAAGTTTTTTTATTTATTGATTTATTCATTTTTTTACTAGTTTTATTTCTTATGTTAATTTCTTACATTTATTCCTGAATTAATTAATTAATTTATTTATTGAAAAATATATGAAGTTATTTAAATCTTTTAAGCGATGCATTCAGGATTGCAAAGCATTTAAAATTAAACGAGATAAATATCAAGCGACTTTCCATAGGGAATCCGTAGAGAAGGCTTCACAGCTAGAAGAGTACATTTGTAAAAAAGCGTAACTTACAGGGAAGCGTTCGGTGGTCCTGGTTCGGCTAATTGCAGGGCATAAACGCGACACCTCTTTCTCATGACGCTGAGCACACCTAAAAACAACAACAACAATTACTTCTTATTGATTGTTTTGAGACGGAAGATAAAAATATTAACTTCGTTAAGCTAACATAACTCACATAAAAACGAAAATATTTTTTTAAAATGTTAACGAAATAAAATAACACACTTCTCAAAGGCTGTTTTTGAACTTTTTAAATGCACTTTTATTTCTATTTTTAGTTATCTTTTTATTTTTTGTTACATATTATTATTTTATTATTACTGTTTTTTCTTTTATTTTATCAATGAATTAGTTTTATTTTTTATTATTTATATATTTATTACTGTTTTTTTTCTTTTATTAATTAGTTTATTTTTATTTATTATTTATTTCTTACTGTTTTTCTTTTATTTTAAACTAATTAATTAACTGATTAATTCTTCGAAAAACTAATGAGCTGTATGCACCTATTTAAGAGCTACGATTAAACGAAATATTCATTTAATTTCTGAAAAGAAAAAAAAAAAACTCTGCAAGCGTTATAGCATAGTTAAGATCACTTATATATTTCAAAATCAGCAAATTACAAATAGTTTTGAAATTTACAGTCTACAATGAAAGAACAGTGTATTTTAAAATAAAACTTGTTTAGAAATATTATTTTTATTCATTAAATAATATATACGTGAAAAAAAAAAAGTCAGCGAATAAAATAGCGAAGGAATAAGAAAATAAGTGAATTTATAAGCTAATGAATTTAAATGAATCCATTAATGAATGAACACGTGATTTAATAAATGAATGAATAAGTAAACAAAATGAACTATTTCACTTGCCCCGCGTGCACTCGATAAATTATATTAAACATTCAAAATCAAAACATACCCTAATGTTATTTAATAAATACTTGTAGATCTCAATTTACTCCAAAAGTTAATTACAAAAACTTTATCATTTTATAATAACAAAAAATATTTTTGATAAACCAAAAAAATATTACAATATGTGTATTAAATTTTGAAAATGACTTACGTTATTTTTTTCCTTGATTTTTAATATATTTATTTTTGAATGGAGTCAACTATATGCTTTAGAACGTGGTTTCAATATCTTTACATAGGTGGTGCTGTAAACTGAAAATATTTAACGATTTCATTTTTCTCCGAAATTTCACTTTACCCCCACATTCTCCTATATTTTGAATGTATAGTAAAAAAGCTAGGACACGGATAGACAAAAAATAAATAAATAAATAAAAAAGAATTAATTTGAATTTTGACATCTTGAATTCAAATTATGTTTTTAGCAATCACGAGTGTGTGTGTGTGTATGTAGGCGTATGTGTTTGTATGTGTGTGCTTGTGTCTGTGTGCAGGCATGATTGTGTGGGTGCGCATGTGTGCATGTATGCATGTGTGCGTAGGTGTGTATATGTGTGTATGTGTATGTTTGTATGTGTGTGTGTATGTATGTACGCGTGGGTGTGTGTATGTACGCGTGTGTGTAGGATATGGACGCAACCTGGAGACTGTTTTCGCTAGGGGAGCAGCTTCGGGAGGGGCCGGCAAACAGTGGTGCTGCAGAAGGAGACGGGGGGAAAATAAAATCATAGGAACGCAATTCAAAGGCCAAATGAGAACAATAAGCAATGTGATTGCTCAATAAATAAAAAGGCTTTAAAATAAAATTCCTACAAACCTTTAAATTACTAAACTTTCAAATGTTTAACTTTTTTTTTAAGCTAAACCTGTCGCTGGGGTTAATAATTAACTTTTAACATTAGAGTTTTCCCGAACGGCATTTTGTATTAGTTAAGTTTTGTTCACGAATAAATCATCTGCAGTCAAATTTCATTTGTCAGAAGATCATAGTTTCTGAAATTGCATTTGAATCAAAAGTAAATTTACATTTTGTAACTCGTCATTTTATTTCTTTAGCGTTATTAAGAAGAAAAAAAAAGAATACAGACATAGGGGCACATCTTTGTTTTTCTCATATAGCAATTAACAACAAATAAATATTGCACAAATTATTGGATAATTAATGTTCTGAAATAGTAAGATGAAAAAAGTAACTAGGGCTGTTATTTAACTACTTACTTCTCATCGATTGTTTTCAGCTGATGGATAAAAATATTAACTTCACTAAGCTTGGAACTAAGGTAAAAACAAAAATATTTTTAAAAACTCTTACGAAAAGAAAATACTACTCTTCTACAATTTTCCGTCTTGTAGCGATGCATTTCTCGTATTGAACAAATTTGGCCACATACGATCAATTAAGCAATGTACTTTTAGACAGATATTTATGATCTATTATCTTTTCCAAGCGGCATTTTCATATCATAAAATACATATTTTATTGTCAAAAAATGGATAAATCCTGATTTACAAAAATACTAAAGTGTTTAATTTTTACATTAATTAATAAAACGATATACTTAAAAATAAATTCAACCGCATTTATGTTCCAATTTCTCTAAAAACAAAGCTTCCTTTAGAAAAGTTGCCGCAAATTCAGTACATAATACTATTAAATTTCAAAGACAGTTTTCGAACTTTTTAAATGCGCATTTTTTTTTCTTTTTAGTTGCCTGTTTATTTTTTATTTATTACTGCTTTTTCGTTTATCTTATCAATCAATTAATTTTATTTTTTATTTATTTATTAGGTTTTTCTTTTATTTTTTATTAGTTTATTTTTATTATTTATTACTGATTTTTGTTTATTTTGTTATATAATTTATTTATTGAAAAACTAACGAACTCTATGCACTTATTTAAGAGCTACGATTAAAAGAAATATTCATTTAATTTCTACGAAGACTCGTCTTATTAATCAAACATATCTCGCACGCTCGTGAAGTCACTAACTTTTTAATGGATTATTTTTGCGAAAAATACCAGTTATATTAAACTACATCATTTACTTCAATGTCTTTCTCGTTGTAATTAAGATGTACAATTAGATCTACAATGCTTTATTTTTTAGATTTTCTTAAAACGAATATATTACATACCCTTTCCAAGGAGGGTGTGTCATTTATTGTCTTTTATTATTCCTGGCTTGACATGAAACAAGACCTCTCATGAACCCATGTTTCTTTTCTTCCATGATTCTGCACAGGTTGTTTTTCTTCTATTTTCTTGAATTAAGTACGTCATCCTTTCTTTCTACATAAATACATACCTTTTTACTCATACTTAAGAACTTACATTTGCTTCAGGCTACTGACCTTGGATTTAACCAGTGTTTAAAATCGTTTCGCTAGATGGAATAAAATTATATCGTACAGTAAAACCCGTGAAGTTGACCATCCTTGTAAGTTGACCACCTGTCTAAGTTGACCGTTTTTTTCATGCACGGAAATAGCCCTTATCATATAAATCAACCTTTGTAAGTTGACCATCTGTTTAAGTTGACCACTAAAATAGTGCACAGCAAGTGATCAACATACACAGGTTTTACTGTACTACGCAAAAGCTGTATACTTTGTAAGTTGAATTTTTCAATAAGGGCCAATATGCAAGTATCTTCAAACATTTAATTCTAGTATGTATCAGTTTCTAGCGTTCGATTTCATAACTAAAAGTTTTCAAGTAAGTTGAATTTTATGGGGCTGTACGCAAATACCTTCAGAGATTTTCCAGCATCCGATTGCATTGCTAAAAGATTTGGAGTAAGTTGAATTTTAACGGCCGATAAGCAAATTTCTTCAGACGTTTAATGTTAAACATTTAATTTTAAAATCAGTTAAAAGCATCTTATCGCATTGCTAAATGTTTTAGAATGTTTTGCTAAAAGTTGTGGAATAAGTTGAATTTAAGGGCCAATAAGAGAATATCTTCATGTATTTGATTTAATTTTAATATCAGTTTCCAGCTTCCGATTGCATTTGTAAAAGTTCTGGAGTATGTTGAATTTTGACGCCTGAAAAGCAAAGGCCTTCATATATTTAATATTATTATCAGTTTAAAGTATTAGATTTCATTCTTAAAAGTTTTGAAATACACTCAAACCTGTTTTTGTGCGTTTTTTTTTTTTTTTTTTAATCAGATTGGGACTCAATTGACGAAATTATTTAAAAAACGAGTGGCGGAGGTAGTCTCTTCAAGTGATGACAAGGGCAAACTGATAGGAGGTTAGTTTGACCTCCCAAAATTTTCTTTTTCGAGAAATTTTGTCTGAAGATTCGGCAGAATTGTCATCACTTGGTTTGTTTTGGTTTCGTTTAAAGATAGTTACTTCGTAAGTTTTTAGGTTGTTTTCTGCGTGACTTTTTTATGCGGTCCCTATCCACTGCATAAAAAAACATTTTTAACTGTGTGTAAACAACTTTTTTTGCTACTCGTGAAGTTTTGGGCGAGTTTTTGTGTGCGATTCTTTTTATGTGGTCCCTTTTCACCGCACAAAAAAAGTTTGGGTGTATGTTGAATTTTAAGGACTAATAAGCAAGTGATTTTAGGTATTTAATTTTAATAGAAGTTGTTAGACTTTGAAAGCGGTTAAAAATTTTAGAGAAGGGAAAAACCAATATATTTAAAAATATTTTGTTTGTCAAACGTACTTTTATACAATTATAAATGATTGTTTTAAAATTATCTACGCAGCACGTTATTGAATATTATCCCTTCTTTGGAAAATTACTCAAACTCACAACCAATTCCAAAAGCTGAATCTGTTCTAAAAGGCGAACTATCATGCTTTCAAAAAATTAATAAATAAAAATTTGAGTCCCCAGTAGCTAAACGGCAATTTGAACAAAATAAAAGAAAAAATGTTTGGGTTAAAAAAAAAAAATTCTTTTATCTTTTTTTATCTTTTTTTTTTCTTTTTTTCTTTTTTGATGGAGAGAGAGAGAGAAAGAGAGACAATGTATGCATTCAGAAAAAAGCAAATAAGACCATTAAAATACGTTTTATGCAAAATTGCGCCTGAAAACAAATATATTTATTTCCGAGTGAAATGTCTGAAAAAATTATTCATATGTATGTATATATATCTATTACTAATTATTATTATTATTCATTTGGTAAATTAGTTATTGCTTAAAAAAGTACTTTATTTTCTAAATTTTTATTTTACTTAATTTTTGAAAACATTGCAAATTTCCATACTCTAACGCAAAGCTTATGGCCCTCAAAGGGTTAACCAACAAATTACAACATTATCATAGTAAACATATTTTTAACAATGTCAGGGTAAACATCCGTAAACACATTGTGATCTGCGCAAATTTGCACAAAATCTTTGGAGGAATAACAAACTTATCTCTAAGTATACGAAACGAAAACAATAGACACAATTTAATCTATTTAAAACAGAATGCGCGCAATCAGGTGATAAAGACCAGCGAACTAGCCACACGAACGTTTCTATTTACGTTTCCTTGGTTGCAAAATCTATTTGCTTGCCTTCATCGTCTTCTAATTTATCTCGTCGTTCGCTTTTTTCTTGGCATATTCATACGCCATGAAATCTATTCCTGGCCCCGGATAAATTATCTGCTTTTGTGTTGCAAGATTCCGAGAAAGACTGCTGCTGCGTTTTAAGAAACTTTGTTGTTGTTAACTCGGGGATTAATTATATTTTTCCCTAAAATTAGGGAACTCGAACTTTCCCCAACTAAGGGACATTTTTAAAGAGATTTAACTCCGGTCGGATGTTTTTAAAATCATAAGCTCACAACTTTTTCACTGAGACAGGACATTTCTATTTCTAATTTTCCTAGGGGAGGGGGACAAAGGCAGGCCCGGATCAGCATACCCGCAAACTTCCTTAAGGGGCCCAACGGCCGAAGAAAATGAAAAAAAAAAAAAAAAAAAACTAGCACTAAAACTTTTTACGTTGCAAATTTACACTGCTAGTCTGTCTCTGTGGTGGCTCCTTGCAGATTTTTTTTTTTTTTTTTTGCAGAGCAGCCTAAAATTTGATATGGGCAAATGCAAAGGGTCAATATTCAACGCAAGTTATACTAAAAAACAGCAAAAAACACGCCCACAGGCATGCAAATACCAAACTCCAAGAGGGAACAATTGATCCTCTGACAGTTTTTTTATCTTTTACTTATTTAACCGGGTAAGTACTCATTGCCAAGCTATTATGAGTTCAAAAGCTAGATATAAGCACAACGAAGAAAAAAATCAAAAAATAAACTTTTCGTCATTTTTCTATCTCAATATGTGAGAAACTTTGACATTGAGTAACTTTATTGACAATGAGCAAAATTATTACAGTCTAATAATTTTGCTATTTGTCTGAAATTTCTGTCGCGCCCTGAAATTTCATTTCGATAGTCTGTAGTTGGAAACAAATATTTGGAAACTCATCTTGGGGCTTGGGGGGTTTCATCGAAATAAAAAGTGGTTTGAAACCAATTTGCATAACACTTGCACAATTTTTACTAAAAAAAAAGGTGGAGTCCACAACTTCCCCCTCCCTCCCCACCCAACTACAGCAGTGCACATGCAAGATGTCACAGAAAAGTTTTTACAGGCTTTAGAAAGATTGGTTTCAACAAAATTAAAAAAACTAAAGGTCATATGTTTGCATCAATAAAAACGAATCACGTTTGATAAGGATCCTGCATCATAGAGTGACATTCCACAGTGAGTAGTCCAAATTTATGCTAGGATTTAATTAACCTAGAGATCAGAGGTGCCCACGGGGGGGGGGGGGGTTACCAATGTTTTTCGTCGCGCCATCAAGGTCACAAATGCTTTCTTCGGGCCCCCTCCATATTGTTTACCCCTATATTTCACCCCTAGTTTTAAAAATATTGGGCCCTCTTCAGGCTCGGGCCCGGGCCAACAGGTGTCCTTTCTCCCCCCCCCCTGTGCACGTGTGTGTGTATGTCATTGGCCTAGCACAGAGCTTTTTTAATATAATAATAATAATTAATAAATAAATAAATAAAAACTATTTTAGAGAAATAAATAAAACAAAAAAGAGAGGTAAAAAATAATAAATAAAAAGGGAAAGAGGGTTGAGATAATTGGGGGGAAGATGCAATTTGCGCCATTGAACTTGGAGGGGGGATCTGCACCCCTGCCTTCATTAAAAGTCTATTTTTCACACATAGTTGTTATTTCTATCAACTTTACATGCTTCATTGTCATCAAGATTTCGAAGGTTCATTTATGAAAAGATATTTAAAAAAAAAAAAAAAAGATTAAGCTAAAGAAGAAGTAATGGATAAAAATTTTACTTTTTTCAAAAAAGGATTGACCAATATGCAGTGATCCCCTCCCCCTTTTGAGAAGAAATCAGGGATTCATCCTTGCTTTTTCGTTCTATGTATACGATTGTATTGTACCAATCTTTGAGACCCATTCTCAGAACAAAAACTTAATAAATATATTTTTAATACTTTTCAGTTGCAATCAGAATGGTTCTTCTGAGTTCTCCCTTATCTCTGAATCGGCGCGAAGGGTGTGTAACTAAGACTTCTTAGAAGAGGAGGGGAAAAAAAGAAGCATTTATCTGTCTCCGAAAATCCTCTGCTATTTTTCTCCAAACAGAAAAAAAAGGAAGTACAGAACTTTCTTGGGAACTGAGAAATAGATAAAAAATAGTTTTCTTAGAATTTAAATCAAAAATCAATTTTTCTTTAACGATTTGAATGAAAATCTAAAAATGGAGGATTCAGTGGCTTAGCCAGAAAAAAAAATCGGAAGAGGATGTGATTAAATTTCGGAATGGGATATAGTCAATTTTTTTTTCCATGCTGAATAAAGCAGAAATTCTGGGTTTCTGAGGGGAATACATCCCCAAAGCCCTCCCCTTGGATACGCCACTGGGAGGATGAATTGTGAAACAGTTGTTCCAGCTCCATCTCTCCCTTCCATAAATAAAAAAAAAAATATCGCAGACACTCTTGAATTTCAGCAGAAAGAAGATTATTAAACTGTGGATTAACTGCTCCAGCCAGCGACAATTATCATTTCAGAAAAATCCTTCAATTGATTCGACCTTGCTCGTCGATTTCCCATCACTAAATAAATCCGATTTCTGTCTCTGAGCGGAAAAAACAAACCTCAAGGAGCCTATAATTAAAAGGCGCATCTCTCGCGTCACAACAACGCCACTGCGCGCAACGCAGTGGCGGGAAAAAGAAGGTGAAGGCTCGCAAGGTCAGGCGGCTCTTTCTGCGTAGTTCCGAGGGAGCATTGGCTTAACGGTACCCGTACCGAGTGGTGATTGCACCCGGCCAAGGGCACACACTCACTCGATCTCGGGCTCACGTGGCGAGGTGGGGAAAACATCGCTCCGTTTTATTTGGGTAGGATGAGTTACCGAAGGAAAGAAAGAGAAAGAAGATTCTCCGCACGATTCCGATTTATAAATAGAGATTTATTCGATTTTCCCCTACTACGGAGGGCTTTCGCAACGCTCCCGAGATTGAATTCAATGTGTAAGTTATTTGGCTTCCAAATATTGGCAGCTGGAATTGATATGCTATGTGATCGGGAGTTTTTCTTTGCGTTCTCGAAACATTGTTGCGGGAGTTTCCAGGTACGCGTTTCTCCAGAACGCGTGTTGTACTTGGAAGAAAATTGCAGAAATTTTTAACTCAGAGGCAAAAGTGAGAGAAGATCGACATCAAGTGATAATGTACAACAGAAGATAAGGGCTTTGATATCAATTCTTAAAATCTTCTGTGGTACTTTTAATCTAGTGCGCACTGCACAAATTCTTTTACCACAGGAGTTCCCAAAGTATGTGCCACGGTACCCTGGGGGTGTGGAAGGAAAAGGGGGAGGGGCTACTATGTGTGCATTGTATCACATCTTTGTTGTTAATGAAACAAAAATTAAAAAATAAATCTCTCTCATAAAAATTTCTCCCCGTTTCAGACATTTTATTTCAATAAAAAAAATTAAAGAGAGGGACACTTTTCCTCTGCAATATTAAGAGAGAGTTTAATAAGGTTATTTCAATAAGTAAATTAGTGGAAGCCTTCTTTAAAAATTTTTTCAACGTTCACAAAGTCATACAAATATGCAAGAATGCGCACTCTGTTCAAAGTCTGGTGTGTGTGAGGGGGGGGGGGGAGCTTCGAACTGCAAATTTAGGGGGGAGGTTCACCCTCTTTCTGTGTGTGTGTGTGGTTTTTTTTCGTTGAAAACTGGACATAAAAACTTGAAGGAGGACGGGTAACGTGGCAGTTTCAAGATTTAGTTCTCGCCGAGGAAAAAACTAAATTCCGGCACTATCCCTTTCTCTCTTGGAAGTTACAAAACATTTTTATGTACTCTGTTTATAAATTCCGTAAATTTTAGACACCCTTCGTGGGGAGTTCTTCAGTAGACTTTTCTTTACACAGTGTAACTGTACATATATTCAGAAGATTTTTTCCATACAATCTCTCTACGTGTTCATTGTTTCTTCAAATATTTTCCCCAATAAAAATCACAGTAAACTTTTCAAATCTTTATGAACAGTTTCATCGCCTACTTCTAACTACAATTAACATTCCCTATCAGACCGTATAAATCAATAAACACTAAATGTTTCTGTGAGCTTTATGGAAAAAATCGCCATTTATTTTTGTTATAACTCGGTAGGCCATTCTAATAATAATTATCAATTCATATGAAATCAATTTAAATAAAACAAGATGATAATAGATAAGCAAAGAGCTTACCTTCATTTGTTCAATCTGTTGTTCACGTTGAGACTTCTTTCTATAATCATTTTATATTTCTTTTAATTGTGTAGTGTTGTCATTGTTACATGCTTTATGTAGTCACTGCTCAATAATTTAACTAATAAAGAAATTAAATACATTTATTAGCTAACGTTACATCACATATCTACACACTACGGTAGTTCGAGAGAGACTGACTGTTTTACAATATGGACGCGAACGCGGAACAAAAATGAAAAAGTTTTGGTTTGGATTTGAAAGTCGCGAAAGTTCGGTTAAGTAAAATTTCAGTTTACAGTTTTGGTTTGCGTTTAGCAAGGTTCCTCTTCAGTTCACTTCATAGATCACTATTGGAACGTCATTTCTAATAATTTTTTCCATTAATATGCGTTAAAGCTGCCTCACGTTATTTTTAAATCATCTCTTTATTTAAGACTGTTTTTGACCCCCTCCCTCGGGGGGGGGGGGAGCTAACAGTTAGGGCATAAAATGTAGGCATCATTGCCATCTTTTTTTTTCTTCGTAGCTACCGAGTGGTTCTACCTTGGCCTAAGTTCAAAATAATTCAAATAGCTTAAACAGAGCTTCCAACTTCCTACTGTTACGATAATCTGCTTTTGTTAAAAAGTTTCTTTTGGATAAGGGAAAAGTATATTTACATACTAAAAGTAAAATTGAGATCGTCTAGTCAACTTTTTTGTGAACAGTGAGGTTTTAGGAATGACGAGTGGACATGAAATAGTTGCCGTTGAACTAAACTGTTTTCAAAACAAGACTAGCGACCGTCAATTTCGAGCCCTAGTAAAATAGTGTCTACAAAATAATATGCATTTGCCTGACGAGTATTTCATAGTTCGAAAAAAATTTTTACTCCAATTTTTTTCAAAGAAGGCTGTTAAATACCGCCAATGATATTTTACTTTACTTCTTTGGAGTCTCACAAATACTTAACGCCATCAAGATTTTCCATTCGTTCTTCAAAATAAGAAATTGTCGAGAATTAGGTGAGTGAGATGGGGGGGGGGGGGGGTCTTTGTCCTTCCGTTTCCCACAAAAAGCTGTACGGCTTTGAGCACTGAGTGGGCAAATTCGTCGGATCATACCGTCGCGTCATTTGTTTTTCACTGCATTACTCAATCGCTTCGGCACTTGAAGCAGTGGTGTTGGACCTTAAAGTTTGTTTTCGCTCTACTCACCAGGAGTATTGGGAGAAACGAAAGAAAGCAATAATTAAGCTCAGTTTTTTTCTCATTCTTTCAATTTCAGGTGTGTGTCTAAATTTTTAATTGCTGGGGAGGAGAAGGGATGGGGAATCTTATTATTTATTTATTTATTTCCTTATTTATTTATTTTTTTATGTGAAACTTACTATGCGAGGGCTTTGAAATTTTGATCCGCTACCTTTTTGTGTGATGAAAGTGACGTAGTTATTTTTAAATTGTTGAAAAAAACAATGAAAAATAACAGTCGTTACAAAGTTAAAAATATTTCCGTTTTTAATTGTTGCCAAAAAACTGAAAAATAATATTAATTATGAAGTTAGTTTTGTTTGCAAATTTAACAAATTAACTTCAAGGCTGAACTTAAGCAAGCGTATATTTTTTGGCATTTTAAATTTATCAAATGATGCACGTTTCCGAAAATTTCTTTGATTCAAGTCAAGTAGCAAACCACATTGCTTGAGTTCAGCCTTGAAAATAGTTTGTTAACTTTTGTTCGCAAAATTAGGTACATAATTACTATTATCTTTCATGGTTTTTGGCAACAATTAAAAAGCGGATTTCGAGTATTGTTTAGTTTCCTCGTTGTTTATAATCTATTTTCTCCTTTAAAATATACAATTTTGTGTAATTATGCCCAAGTCAGGCGCAGAAAGAACAAGGACGTGGAGTGAGAAAAAATGCGCAAGTGAAGTAACAGTTCAGAATCTAAAAAAAAAAAAGAATTGATAAAAGTTTCACTTCCATCGCGTGTCTTTACGACACACTATTTTTTTTTTTAAATACAGATAGTTGCACTTTTTTTTATATAAATACTGCCCCTTTTAAGGAATAAATAAATACTTTTGTGCAGATAAATGCAGCTACGTGTTTCGGGGTTTCAATGAACCTCTTTCTCAGTGCCAAAAGTGGGCTTTTAGATTTAAATACATGGAGATTTAAAAAAAAATTACATCTAAAAGTTCACTTTTTTGTCTTGAATATGAGGTTCATTAAAACCCCGAAACACGAATCTGTAGTTATCTATAAATTTGTACGATTTATCGTTATTTTTTTCTACTACTTTCGTTTCAATGAGCTCTACCGTGCTCTTACAATCTAAAAGCAAATATTCTAATAATGTGCATTGTTAATACAAGGCTTCACTTGATACGCGTCTTATCAGGCTCAGTCATTTCAATAAAAGTTGTAGTATAATAACCAATCAATCAAACAAAAAACCTGGTCAGACTCCAGTGACATCTGTTAGATTTTGTGGCAACTTTTAACGTATAAACATCAGATAAGTTTATTTTTTTAAGCAGAATAGGTATTCAAAATTGAGTTCAAAAGATTTGAGTTCATTTAAAAGCGGATTTTTTTCTCCCTGAAAAAAAGTGTGTGAAAAGATATTTTAGGTTAAAAGTGAAAAAATATGAAACTTTGTTTTCAAGAAAAATTATTTTTTGAAACAAAATCACATGAATAGAAGCTGAGGAGGACGTTCATCTAGTTAAATCAATGTAAATTCCGTGTATGAAAAAATTTTGTGATAAATTATTCCAACTTTTCGAAATGAAGCATTTTCAAAATTATTTGAGTAATGTAACTGCAAACCTTCAATAAATATAAATAGGAGTTGGCATTTATTGCAATTTATACATTAAATAACAATTTCAAACGAGCTTAAAAAGAATTTTTCTCTTTGAAAACGTATGTGAATAAAATGTTTTGCAAATTTTTTTTTTGGGGGGGGAGGGGGGCGTGATTTCTGCTTCCAATTAATAAAAAACACATATTGGAAATTTGGTTCTGAGTGAAATTATGCGTTGTATTATAAAATTAAGCATTGCATCTTACGGACGAAACCATAGTGTCTATTAAACATATGAACTGTTCTCAAAAATTTGTATCAAGAAAAAATATTTTTTTTTTTAGTTTTATTATGCAAAAGTTAATTACATATGCTTCATCAAGCACAACTGATAAATATATTTATCAGTTAAAACAGAAAACAAATGAAAGAAGCGATTTCTTCTCATAATTATTACTGACAAAGGCAACGCCAGATATTTTATTTAGTTGATAAATATATTTATGGAAACATTCAAAAAGCTTTTAGTAATTTTTTTTCTTACTTTAAAATTTGATTCAAAATTAGTTATTTTTAAAGACATATTCTAAAAATGATGAATAGCTCAATTTGATATCTTTATTTTTTTTCCACAATAAGAACTAATAAAATGCTCAAAAAACGCATAGAGATACAATTAATTTAAAGAAAATTATGTAAAAAACAATATCAAATAACATTTTTGCCATGAAACTGATTGTTAGTATCGATCATTATACATTACAATTTATATCGCTAAGGAGTACGTTGTATGTTAAAGAACAAGAAATTTAAATCATTTAAAAGTACATTGAAACAATAATGAACTAGTTCACCAGGAAAAACATGCCAATAAAAATTTCAAAAAGGAAAAGATGGCAAATTTTCATTTTAAGATTTTTGAAACCTACATTCCAGACTTTAAAAAAAATAATAATAATAATAGTCATTCTATTTTTTTTAGAACAAAACTTTTGCTTGTTGAAAATATAAATAAATAAAAATAATAATAACAGTTAAAAAAATAAAAACAAACCTGTTAAAAAGGTAAACGGTATTCAAATTTTTACACATTTTGAGGAAATTTAAAGGGGAGAAACTTTGCCACATAAATTAATTATGCCCCAAAAAAACATGAAAAGTTCCACGAACTTTTAAATTATTTGTTGAACATCAAATTTTTTTTAACAAAAAGCCATTAAGTAGCATAAAAAATGATATTAAAAGGAAAAAAAATACTTATTGGAAAATTAAATTAAGATATTTAGTAATCCGCCAAATCAAAACTAAACATTATTATGAAGCAACAACGTTTCTGTAATCCAGCCAAAGATCAATTAAAGTGCAAAATGATTTGCCAAATAAATGTATCAATTAATTAAAAAACAGTAAAAGTTCCATCAAAGTATCAGAAGAACAAACATTGGCGGCAGCAGTTTTAGCAATAGAAAACGTTTTCGCCAATTTCACATGTTCCGCGAGGAGATAATTCCCCCATGATTTTAATGTGAATATTAAATGGCAAAAATTATAATGCTGTCAAATTTTGGGACGCCAAAAGGATTGCATATGTATATGTGCATCACGATGCATTTCAAATCTTGGCGATTATTTTTCATTTTATTTGTTGTCCTTGTATTTGGTTTTTTGGTTTCAATGAAATAAAGCTTTTTTTTTTTAATTGTGAAACAGTTTGTTTAGCGGATTATTCTACTCGTACATTTTACTGAAAATGTCGTTACTTTTTAATGTCGTTTCGTGTCTCGTTTCATTTAATGGAAGGATTATGTAATAAAACTTTGAATGCTTTTCGATGATCTAATTTATTTATTTGTGGAAACAATATGCTATTTTGTCTTTTTCTTGGATTTTTAATCAAAACGAAGTAAAATAATTCGCCAAATAAAAAACGAGCTTTTAAAATAACATCAGAAATCTCGTTAAAATATTTCGCCAAATCAATTTAAGTTCTCCATCATTATGTGACATAATAAGCTGAATAAGTTAACCGAGTCATAAATAGAAATTGGAAGGGTGTAAATTTTTAAAATTAGAAAAAGGAGCAATTATAACATGGGAATGACGATGCAAGCTTTACTTTTTAATTTTCTCCGACGATGATATAAGTGTAATTTTTTTCAGTTTTCGCCAAGGTAGAGAGAAAACTCACCAAGTCAAGCGACGTGCCTATAGCGAAATAATATCCAAAGAGAAAATATGTATTGCACTCATACCGATATTGTGAAATTAAAATGATTATTGTTAACATCTTGGGGATTGTGCCATTAAATACCTGTTTTAAATGTGCAGTAAAAGACAATATAATTTACAATTAGCAAGGATTACTTTCTACAAGAGTAATGTTTAAACCGTTCTCGATATTAACTCGCATTAAATGTCTCAAAAATGTTAGACGTAATCCCAGGGCCCGACAACCCAGCTACAAAAAATCTGCAGAAAATCTTTTTAAAAAATCTGCAGAAAATTTAAGCATATTTGGAACATGCTTTCTAAAGAAAATCTGCAGATTTTATCTGTAGATTTCTTGCAGAAAGCGTGTTCCAAATATGCTCAAATTTTCTGCAGATTTTTTCTGCGGATTTTTTTCTGCAGATTTTGTGAAGAAAGCATGTTTCAAATATACTTAAATATTCTGCAGAAAATCTGTAGATAAACTGCAAAAAATGTACCCAGCAAATTAAAAATAGTAGATAACAGTTAATAACAAATGAAATTAATGCAATAAAAATCTGAAAACATTTTTAATTTTAAGTTTCGACATTTCTTTAATAAAAATGAGTAAATTCACTGCAGAGTGGTGTTTCATGTTCGTTTAACAAAACATATAATTAAAACTTGAACTACACATCCAAAATGAAATTTTAAATTTTATTGAATTGAAGCTTATGCAAATTGAAATAATTAAACCAAATTTGTCACAAAAATACATCGCTATGATTGTAAAATTAGTATAAAGTTTCAAGACAAAATAATAAATAGAACAATTTGTAAAAATTAAAAATTTCGAAAAATTCCTCCAAATCGACCACGTGGTGGAAAGTAATTAAGTTAATTAGGCTGGTTCTTATTGAGACATCGCAACACATTTTTTTTTTTATTAATAGATATTGACAACGTAAATGTTCGCTCAAAATTTTAAGTCAATCGGTGAAAAAGAAAAAAATTTCAAAAATTAAAAACCTCCGATTAGGCATAACATTTCAAACTAACCCTAATGTACTACACACTTATTAAATAAAAGTTAATTTAATCAAATAATAATTGGTGAATTTTAAAGTGTCTTACCTTTTTGTGAACCGAGGCATGAATCCAATATGTTTTCATGAGTTTCCAATGATGGAACTTAAAATTTCCCTAATTATTTGTTTCTGTGACGGAGCAAAAAAACAATACGCGTCACCTGGTCGAGGGGTAATCTACTCTCGTAGCCTTGTGCTTGTGGCACCCGAATATTGCGGGACGGACCGAGGTCTCCGTGGACAGTAAGAGGCTTGGCGTTCGGTGCGTTTGTACTCGAACGGCGCGCCGTTCGAGAACATTATTTCAAGTCATATTTGTTTTTATTTAATTTCAATTTCCTGATTTTTCTCCAAGTGAGACAAATTTGACTCTGTTCTAATCCGTATCCTTCTTGAAAATGACATTTTTGAAAGCCCTTTCAAACCATGTAATAACTTGCGTTATTCAATATCGTTTTGTTTTCAAAAAAAAAAAGATGTATTGTAATTTCACTTTTATTTGATTTGAATCATGCACTTATATTAAAATTGATTTTCATGTCATTATTTATATAATACAATAAACAGACATTTTTTATTTGGTAAATGTTTCAAACGTGTTGAAATGCTTTTAAATTTCAATTTAAGTCATCAAAATATAAATCAAAGTTCTTGGGGGAAAAGTTTAAGTAATTTATTACTGATTTTAATAAGAGAAACAAAGAAATGTGCTTAATTTTCTATAAACTAAAAAAAAAATATAAAAAAATTTAAATTGTGAAAAACTTTTATGCTGTAATAAAACTTTAAGAAATAATTTGAATTGAAAGACAGATTTCTTTTTAGTGACCATAAAATATCTACAAACGTGCGAACTATTTAGAGAAAACTGTAAGAGAATTTTTTGTGTAGATTTTCTGTAGATCTAATTGAAGAAAATTTGCAGATTTTTTTTACTTTTAAAAAATCTGCAAAACATTAAAAGAAGACTAAAAAGAAAACTTTTTTGTGTGGATTTTCTGCAGATTATTTTGAAGACAAAAAGCAGATTTTGCTTGTCGTCTAAAAATCTGCAGAAATCTTGAAAAATACTTCAAAAAAAAAAAAAAAATTCTGCAGATTTTCTGAAGATTATTTTTAGCTGGGTAACTAAACGTGAGGCCCAAGGCTCACAATGCTTTGAAGGCGCCCTTGTATTCATCACTTTCAGTCAAAGCGAAATAATGTTAAAATAATGTTTAACATTTATCCAAAAGATAAATTTGATTATTTTCACAAAAATACATGATTTTTCATTGCGATGCATAAGTTTTTAAAAACATTTGGGGCCCTAAGGAAGAGGGGGTCCCAGGCCCAGGCCTAGGATGTCTGTGCGGTAATCAGGCCGGCGTAATCCCAAGAAATGCAAATAGTATTTATTTAATTTAATTTAAAATAGGACATAAGCTTCAGGGATGAATCCGTATATTTTGCCAGAAGCGAAATTCAATGAGAAATAGTTGAATATTGAGTTGTGATCAGCTTTACTTGAAAAGAAAAAGAAAATTCCCCTGAAAAACAGAACTGATACGCCGTTCCGGCATCAATTCACCCTGTACTACTCATCGGTTAACCATATCAATGAAATTTTACATTAAAGATAGAAAAAAACGTCCCTTTTAACAGCACAAATAATACGTAAACTATGGTAAACAAAGGATCGCCCGGTTATACTACAGCGCACTCTTGCCGGCAAGTCGGCGCCTATGATCTTTTGAGAAATGACTGAGCCTGATAAGACGCGCATCGAGTGAAGCCTTGGTTAATATGACTATTGTTGTAGTGATAATTGTTTTCTTACCAGAACGGTGGGGAAAATGTAATGTGCTCTTTATTGGTTACAATAAACAATATTATAATAAAAATAATGCCAAATAGAAATAACAACCAAATTTGATAAATAACTCAAAAAAAGCACAAAATAAAATATAAAAAAACATGTATACGTTTTTTTTTTTTTTTAAATATGCGTCTGTTGCTAAAAATTATTAAAAATTCCGTTTTGTAGAAAAATAATAAATGGTCACCTCAGTCATCATCCATTTCTTTCTAGTTTAGCGTTTTTGAGGCATATTGTTTTAGCATATATATTTTAATCAAAAGAAACGTAATCTCAGAATTAAGTTTGTGAAAACATGATACATAATGCATAAAGCAACAAGAAAAAAAAGCAAAAAAAAAAAAAAAATACAAGGAAAAGAATAAACATAATTAATAAACCGCAGCGGCTTCGCTTTGATCACGTTCCATTCCATGTTAAAATCTATAATCCGCTTCTAACGAATAAACAAAAGCTACCGAAAATGTCATCCGAAAATCCGTTCTCATGTTGCATTCTTTTGACTCAACCGCTTTCTTAAGAACTAATGAGAAGTTTAGAGCATTGAATGTCCCAGGAAAGAAGTTACAGAAATGTTTTTCTTAGGAAAGAGGATTTTTTCTCCATCATCATTCTTTGATATTTCAGAAAAATGTAAGAAGTTGTTCTGTTTTTTATGCAAAAATATTTTAATTAATCATAGGAGACGTTCAAAAAATTTATTTTTTCTTGAATTCAGCTAAAATTTTAAGGTCTTGAAAGACGATATTGATATGATAGAACTCGTAAGAGTAGTCAGAATTAACCTTCTATGTGCGTGTGCGTGGGGGGAAGGGGGTCTTACATGCAGTGCTGTGTGCGGAAAAAAAATGTCTGGGCGTACTCACTTTAAGTTAGGGGACTTACCAAAAGAAAAGGTGGTTTTAAACCAATTTACACCACATTGGCATAATTTTAATATTTTTTAAATAAATAAAAAAATAAAAATATTTCGGGGACCACCACCCCTGCCCCCTTTGGCATTCTACCAAAATTATAAAATACCAGTAGATATAGTCTCCAATTTAATAAATTCTATTTTTAACACACATTTGAACTAAAAGGATAACTAAAAATTAAGCCGTACTTTAATTAAGAGAGCTTAATATTATTTCCCACTAATCATTAAAATAGCTCATAAGTTGCATAATTAACAAAATTACTACTTTCATATTAAACGGGCCTCGATTTTTAAACTCTAAAAGTTTTTTTTCTTCTTTTATTTTTATTTCCGTGAACAAAGCATTTATTCATTTTTTTTAAATTTATAGTAAAATAATTGGAACTTAGCTGGGCCATTGTTTATGGTTACTTCTAGTAGGTAACACTTTCATGTAAGAATTTAAAAAAAAAGAGAAAACAAAAGGTTTCGAAATTGAAAAATATTTGTGTTCAAAGGTAACATTTTCTGGAGAATGACCCGTATATAAACTATTCAGTACGATAAATGACAAGGATGAGCAGAGATATTTTTCAACGCCTGTAAATTGTATAAACGTACACTGTTAAAAATTCAGGAAGATTTCCTGGTAATTGTTACTGTAAAATGGCATCGCTAACGCATCGCTGATTTTTACGGTAATTTATACCGGAGAAGTAAACGATCCCAGCGCCAATTGGTTGCTGTGGCCTACCGAGGAAACCGTAAAATTTTACAGTAACATTTGATTTTTACGGTAATAGTTACTGGCAACATGGATGCCAGTAACAATTACCGTAAATTTTCCGGAAAATTTTTAACAGTGTAGTTTACGTATTGAAAGACGGAAATCCGCCTCAAAAATTTAGTTTGGGGTATTTTTAAGATTTTTATTTCGAATAAAAGTTTTTGCTTCGAGGAAAAGGAAAAAAAGCAATAAATAAAAAAATTAATTTGAATTTTTGGCATCTTGAATTCAAATTATGTTTTTCGCAATCACGAGCGTGCGTGTGTATGAATGCGCGTGTGTGTTTGTGTAAGCGCATGTATGTGGGCGCGTGTATATGTGTGTATGTATGTGTGTGCGTGTTGTGTATGCAGTGCTGTGTGTGTGTGTGTAGGCGTTCGTGTGTGTATGTAGGCATATGTGTGTTTGGTGTGCAGGCATGATTGTGTGTATGTGTGTGTAGGAGTGTGTGTTTGTGTCTGTGCGCAGGCATGAGTGTGTGTATGTGTGTGTAGGCGTGTGTGTATGCGTGTGTGTAGGATATGGACGCAACCTGGAGATGGTTTTCGCAAGAGGAACAGCATCGTGAGGGAGAGGCCGGTCGACGGTGGTGCTGCAGAGGGTGCTGGTGGGAAAATAAAATGATAGCACATCAAAACAGTCAAATAAGAACAATAAGCAATCGTGATTGCTCAAAAAAAACAGCATTTTAAAATGTCACATTTAAATATTTTATTATTCCTTTACATTCAACATATTTTAAATGCTAAAGATCAAATTGGTACACCTATCTTCTTTCCCTGCCATATTCCATTTCATCCTGTGAAAGTATTACGGAATTAATCACGATTCTGTCTTGGGCAGGTAAGCGGCTGTATCAGCAGAAATGAGCTTTCGAAATGTTTGAAGAAACAGCAGGTTTTGGATTCGAATATATTGGAATTTGACGCTTTTTTCGCACCTTTTCCCAGTGGAGACCCAAATAAGATTGTACAATACAGCTAACGTGCAATACATAGATGACAAAAATGAAAAAAAAAGAAAGATTTGCAGTCACTGCCCTTTAAAATAAATTAACCCTTTAATATATTTACATATAAGTGGGTGTGTTTTTTGTTGTTTTTCAGCAATATTTTCATCGATCATAAATCCTTCGACAGGGGGGCCCATCCCCCCTGAGTTCAATGGCGCAAATTCACCCCCCCCCCTTCAAAAAAAAATTTCAACCCTCCTTCCCTTGTTTATTTCTTATTTTCTTGCCCTCTTTTTTATTTTATTTTTTTAATGTTTTATTTATTTATTTCTTAAAAATACTTTTTATTTATTTGTTTATTTATTTACTTTTAATTATTGTTATCATTATTATTATTTTATTAGAAAAGTTATGTGCTACGCCAATGACACACACACACACACACAAACTAAATAAATAAATAAAATGAAATATAAAAAAATAAAATAAATAAATTTAAATAAATAAATTTAAAAAATCCTCCCAAGATTTTTGATGGTGCCAACTTGAAAAACCATAACCCTCTACCCCCCCCCCCTTGTGGGCACCCCTGCCTTTGACCGCCCCCCCCCCCCGCAAGTATTCAAAATGACGGGCCACTTCGGAGCGCAATATTGACGAGCTCCGCTGCTTTTTGTCTTATTTGCAAAAAAAATGCAGTAAAAAATGAGGAGCAGTTGCTAAGCTCCCATGCAAATTAAACCCTGCTTATGTGTTACTTTCACTTTTTAAAAAATATTAAAGATTTTTTTTTTCACACTTTGAATTAAAAAAAACTGAAGCAATATCTCTGATGACGAAATTGGAATCTAAATTTAAAACATAATAATGTATTCGTTTTCTGCGTCCGATCTGTGCGAAGCGACGATGCTAAAAATTCGGAATTCTCCGAACTCGACGGCCTATGTCAGAGGTCAGTGCAATATAATGAGGAAAAGGCCTCCCCGAGTCCAACGTCCGCCCGATCGTCATCCCTGTCTCGCTCCGTGTGCGACGGATCATCCGAGTGTGCCGGAACCATCGAACTCTCGCCGGACTGTGACCTCCCCGCCGGAATGACACTCGGAGATCAAAGAAGCGGGAAAAATCTCGCTTGGACATTTCCCCCTCTCTTCGAGTAATTATATCCGATAGCGAATGCTTAATTGGTTTTTCCCGAGCAGCACTGATGGAGCGAGAATGGATGGAGATGAGATGCATATTTCGGATGCTGAGGGGACTAGGCAGTAGCGCAGCGCAGGGGTGCCCATCCCCCCCCCCAAGTTCAATGGCGCAAATTCCCCCCCCCCCCTAAATGTTTCTCAACCCTCTTTCTCTTTTTTATTCCTTTTTTTTTAAATTTATTATTTTTTAAAAATATTTGTTCATTTATTTATTTTAATATTATTTATTTATTTGTTTGTTTTTAATTATTATTATTTTATTAGAAAGGTTCGGTGCTTCGCCAATGACATACACACACACACAAACTAAATAAATAAATTAAATAAAATATAAACAAAATAAAATAAATAATTTAAATTAAAAATAAATTAATAAATAAATTGAAATAAATAAATTTAAAAAAAAAAATAAAAACCTCCATTTTGATGGTGCAGCTTGCGCTATAATCTCCCTCCTGTGGGCACCCCCCCCCCAAGTTCAATCACGCAAATTACTCCACCCCTCAAAAAAAATCTATACTCTCTTTCCTTTTTTAATTTTTTGACTCTCTTTTTTATTTTATTAATTTTTAAAAATATTTTTTATTTGTTTTTAGTCATTATTACTATTTTATTTGAAAAGTGCTGTGCAACGCCAATGATCTACACACACATACAAACTAAATAAATAAATAAATAAATATAAAGAGAATAAAATAAAATTAATAATTTAAATTTAAAATAAATCAAGAAAAAAATTTTAATAAAGTAAAAAAATTTAAAAAAATCCTCCCTCCCCCCAAAAAATTGATGGCGCAACTTGCGCCATTATCCCCCCTGTGGGGGATAATGGCGCAGGGGCGTGGCGCAGCGAGTGGGATCAACCCACTTAGAACCCTTGGTTCTGATCTTGTAAAAGCATATTTTCGCGAGCCATAATTTTAGCGAAAATGAAGATATTGGTAATTTTGCGAGCTGAAAAATTTCGCGATTTTTTTTTTTTTTTTTTAATGAACAGGACCGAAAGTTGAAAAGTCCCGAAAGCACGTAAATATAAACTACCTTTTGCATTAGGCATGAAACATTATATTATTTACTTTATTATTTTATGTTAAAAAAATAGTAGTAAATTATTCAAGAAATAGTTGTAGTGTTCAAGAAATAGTTGCATGTTCAATAAACTTATTTCTTATGAAAAGTAACTGTGCAATAAATCATCAAATTTTAGACAAGTGAAAAATTTCTGATTTTTTATTATTTGAGGAGAGCAAAAAACAATTTCGCGAGGCTTAAATTTTCGCGATCACGACAGGTTTGCGAACACTAAAATGCTGGTGAAATAAGTGCTTTTACAGTAATTGTTAACTCTATTACGATTGCTTATGACATGTAATAATGTTACCTCCCCCCTCCCCCCCCCCAGAAAAAAAATCTTATCGAGAGTTCAAAGCTGAAAAAATTGACGGATGCACCCCTGACTTTATTGTGTCATTTTACATCGGCACTCACTACTGATAATATGGAACACGTTTCCAAATAAAAAACTATGAAAATGCTTGCAAAAATATGGATAGCGGCTTTCAAAATGCCAGTGTCTCCCCTCCATGTATTTAAAAAATCTCACATTGAAAAAAATTTAAAAAAGGGAAGAAAAGAAAAGAGAAACAGTCACAAATGAAGCGAATGGCTGCAAAAGCAGTATCTCACAGAAAAAAAAAAATCAGGAAAAATTCCCATTTCTGTGGTTGCAAAATGCTATTTGAATTACAATAACTTTTCCTGCTTTGTTTAAACCATTTAGGGGACCATTTTGAAACTATCGGACAGTCTAAGGTTGAAGGTCTTCCTAAGTTTTGCAATGAAAAAACTCAAAAAGAAAAAAGCATTCGCGGAGAAATTAGACTACTTTTGCAGCTACACAATTCAAATGAAATTTTATGAGTAAATGAGCAAATCTTTTAAATTCTAGAACACAAACGCGTTAAACACAATTCATCTTTTCATCAGGAGAATAAAAGAGAAAAGATTTCGTAAGCAGAAGGAGAGAAAACGTCAACTAGAAAGAACTTGGCTAATTACATTAAGATGAACCCTTCCTTTATTTCATCTCAAAAGAATGTCTTTAAAAAATTTGATTTCTCACTCGTCCTAACATTTTCAAATAAATAATGTTGACGTATGCACTGCTGACAGAGCGCTGAATTAGTTGCAAGTTTCTAACCACTCTAACTGGCCTTTCAACTATAAAAAAAATGGCTGAATTATGAGCATGTAGTTTATTAGTCTGCTCAATGCCGCTCTTTGAACTTGTTAATAAAAGCATTTAAATAAGGCATTAAAATCTTCTTCATCAGCAGTTAGTCATAACTAGCTGTTGATGAAGTAGTTTTATGCAGTCAGAAATATAAATAAAAGCAGGAAGACTTAATTCATGATTTTCGAATAGCGGAAGTGAGTTTTGCTTACAGCTGCTGCAGCAAGCGCAGCTAAAATTATGCATCCTTCTGCGCTATTCAAATCGTAAAAAGTGAATCTATTATTACTCGTTTTTACAAGAAAATTATGAAAAATTTTATGATCAAAGTTCGCTTTTATTAAAGACATTTACCTCCTCAAAACCAAAACCTACTTCGAATTACTAATTTAATTGTTACTATCATTATTTATTTATTTATTTTTATTTATTTATTTACTCATTTAAAAGCTTGTAAACACATAGAAAAATACAGAAAAATGTTTCTAAAATAATCTTGATTTTTATTTTTTGGAAAATTAGTGTCTCCTAGATGAGCGACAGTAAAATAGTAGTGTTCTGACCAGGGGTGCTAACAGGGGGGATTATGGCGCAAGCTGCGCCATCAAAATTTTTGGGAGGGATTTTTTAATTTTTTTATTCATTTATTTAACTTTATTGATTTCTTTTGATTTAAGTTATTTATTTTATTTTATTCTGTTTATATTTCATTTCATTTATTTATTTAGTTTGTATGTGTGTGTGTGTGTGTGTTTGTCGTTGGCGCAGTACAGAACTTTTCTAATAAAATAATGATAATAATTATTTTTAAAAAAATAAATAAGCAAATAAATAAAAAATGTTTAAAAAAATGAATTAATTAACATATTTTTAAAAAATAAAAAAATAAAAGAGAGAGCTAGAAAATAAAAAAGGGGGGAAAGAGGGTTGAGAAAAATTTGGGGGAGGGGGATTTGCGCCATTAAACTTGGGGGAGGATGGTCACCCCTAGTTCTAACCCAAGACCAGCTTCGAATGATTAATTTTGCATTAATTAATTAATTTATTTATTTATTTACTTTTTGTGTTAATTGCTTTTAAACACATAGAAAAGTACACAAAAATGTTTCAAAACTTATCTTAATTTTTATTTTGAGAAAAGTAGTGTCTCCCGAATGAGTGACACTAAAATAATAATGTTCTGGCCCAAGATCAACTTCGAATGATCAATTTTATTTTTATTTATTTATATATTTTTGTATTTATTGCTTCTAAACGCATAGAAAAGTGCATATAAATGTTTTAAAAATAATTTTTATTTTTATTTTTTTGAAAATTAGAGTTTCCTGGACACTAAAATAAAACAATGTTCTGAATCAGAAGAAGGAAGATTTGAGTGAAACTAGAGTGAAAAAACAATATTTAAGGAATTCAACAACATATTTAATAATTTTACACTATGGGAATAATTTAAAATATGGACACTTCCCGGGGTGCATGCGTGTATTTTTTTTTTTTTTTCCAGAAAATGCTACTTTTTATTTGACTATAAACAAGTTTTAAATAAAAATCTTTTTATAAAGTACCCTTTTTTCGGTACTGTCATCTGCTAAGAAGAAAGTTAACTAACTCTGTGCAGCACTGATACATTTTATTAACTTTTTTTGCAAGTGTTGTTTAGTGAAGCGTTTCTCAACTCAGCGTCTTTTTTGACTCACGGACCGGCAAGAGCTTTTGAAAACAATTCGCGGACGGGTGATGGTATTTCGTATGTGTATGCTTCAAAAAAAAAAAAAAAAGGAAAGAAAGAAAAAAAAAAAGAAAACCTTCATTTGCGGACCGTTAAAAACATTTTTTTTTCACGCTGGTGAAGTTTTTCCCCTTTTTCTTATTTGACAAAAAAAAAAAAAAAAAGAAAAAAAAGACTTGGTGACAGTAGTTTGATATTTGTGAAAAAATTTTGTGGACGACTGAAGGGCGCTTTTTTTCTATTTTTTTACAAAATTCAATAGTAATAATGAATTAATAAACATGTCAATAAATATTTACTTGGTGTTAAAGAACTGCTACAAAAAATATCTAAATGTTAAGAGTGGAATAAAAAAGTATTGTAATAATTATAAAGAAGTAATAAGCAGAGCTGTAAAAGCATAGAAAAGTACTAAAATTATAACAAAATTCATGTAAAAGAGGTAGTACAAAATATTTTTTTTACTGCTTTTCTTTTTTTAAGTAAGGAAAACTAGCAAAAATCTCTGAGGGCCGGTTACATTTTTTCAACATTACTTCCAGAGTATTTTCAACAACAAGAAATTCGTGCACAGATTTCTTGGTTCAGTGAAAATTTTTTTAATAATTAACGAAATTTTTGTACAAAATTATAGTATATATTTTTTTGCTAATTACTTTTTTGCTATTACTTTATTTTTTTCTATTTATATTGAAATTTGATACAACGCTATCAACGTTATATTCATTAGCAGGAGAAAATATTTTTCTTTACATGAAAGTTTTGATTTAGTAATTTACTTATTGCTTTTTAACTGTACGGAATTAGTTGAAGTCTCTGAAGAATGTGTTTACACTTAAATCTTTACTGAGACATCAGACTTTATCCATTTTTAAATCAAACAGCTCACTCATAGCTCCCCTATCTCCTTGAACACTTATGAAGGAGACAAAGTACATCTTAAATCCTTGATGAGACGTCAAATCCTTCTCAATTTTTGCGTCGAAAAGTTCATTTATTCCCCGAACACTTTTGCATAAGACTAAGTACTCTGCGAGACAAAATGTGTATATCCTTAACTATCAATCAGTAAAAAATACCTATTTGTGATTTAAGTTAAAGAAGATCAGGGGTGCCCACAGGGGAGAGGGGGAATTATGGCGCAAGTTGGCACCATCAAAAAATTTTTTTTTTTTTTTTTTTGCTGGGGGGGGTGTATTTATATATATATATATATATATATATATATATATATATATATATATATATATATATATATATATATATATATATATATATATATATATATATTTAACTTTATTTAAATTTATTTATTGATTTATTTCTTAATTTAAATTATTTATTTTACTTTATCTTATGCTATTTATATTTTATTTCATTCATTTATTTATTTTGTGTGTGTGGTATGACATTGGCGTAGCACAGGGGTGCCTACAGGGGGGGGGGGATTATGGCGAAATTTGCGCCATCAAAATTTCTGGAGGGGATTTTTTTATTATTTTTTATTTTGTCTATTTAAATTTATTTATTGATTTATTTTTTATTTAAGTTATTTTATTTTATTTTATTCTGTTTATATTTCATTTCATTTATTTATTTAGTTTGTATGTGTGTGTGTTTGTCCTTGGCATAGCACAGAACTTTTCTAAAAAAAATGATAGTAATGATTTAAAATAAAAAAAAGCAAACAAATAAAAAATAGGTAAAATAATAAATTAAAATATTTTTAAAAAACAAAAAAATAAAAAAGAGAGCTAGAAAATAAAAAAGGGGGGGGGGGAGGATTGAGAAAAAATTTGGGGGGAATTTGCGCCATTGAACTTGGGAGGGATGGGCACCCCTGGCATAGCACAAAACTTTTCAAATAAAATAATAAAAATAATTAAAAGTAAACAAATAAAAAGTACTTTAAAAAATAAATTAGCTAATAATATTTGAAAAAAAATTAATTGAACAAAAAAAGAGGGCTAAAAAATAAAAAAGAGAAAGAGGGTTGAGATTTTTTTTTTTTTGGGGGGGGGTAATTTACGTTGCTGAAATTGGGGGGTGATGGGTACCCTTGAAGAAGATCTGAAAAAGATGAAATTCGCATGAACTGTAAAGTAGAATTTGTGGGAAACTTTTTCGGGAATGAAATTATTGGTAAGATTGTCGGAGAAAGGATTTGGAAGAGGAGAGGGATGGACAGGAATCCTACTTTTGTCTACTTGTAATAAACGGTCGTCCACACATGATGTCACGTTTTAAGTTAGAATGGGGATTCATGAAAGTATGACAGTTTGTGACAAGGGGGAGATAGGTGTAACAGGAAGTGTGACATCACACATTTTGGTTGGAACCAAAACCCTTCTGAAGCAGTAATATTTGAAAAATATTGTGTCACGTGTCACATGAGGGGGTATGGGGAAGAGTGACACTTAGTGGGGTAGGTGGTTCAAGTATGTTGAAAAAAAGTGTTACACCAAAATTTGTTTTCAATATTTTTGAAACTTCTTTTAATTTATTTATGTATTTACTTTATTTTATTTTAAGCAATATTGTGTGGAATTTTCTCATTTAGTTTTCGCACAAAAACAAATATTTCTTATTAACTTCTCCCAAAATTTATTATTTTTGTAGTTGTTTTTGTTCTTTATTTATTGTTTTCGCTAAAAAAATTACTTCTCTTATTTAATTTCTTAGAGAAATGTTCAAATCTTACTTTCATTTACGACACTGTATAACTCAAATATATTGACAATTACTCGTGCAAATAAAACATGACAGTTTGCAACTGTGCTGCTTCCCCTTAAAATAGATAATTGCACAAATAAATTTCACTTTAATTGAAGCTAGGGTTGGTTATTTTTGGATGTGCTCCCATTTTATCTGGAACGACATAATAAACGTTAAGGAAAACAATTGCAAAACAGACGAAAATTAACAAGACCTTCATTTTTTTAAAACTATAATACACAAGAGGAAATTTGTACCAGAAGTAATAAAGGTGATAAATGATATAAATTTATCTGATGTACGGAAGATGGCAAGATAAGATTTCAGATTTAAAAAAAAAAAAAACATGAAAAAGGTGATGATAATTTGAAAGAAATGTATTTTATGAACAAATCCTTTTTTGTGTTCCAAAGTTTTACTCTCATGTCACGTTTTTCTTCAATTTCATAAATCATTAGCAATTGCTGCAAAGTGATTCGTTATCCTTAATTGTTTTAGCTTCAGGTAGAATGTTATAAAATCTTTGCTAGGGAAGGGAGGAATTTTAGGGAGTGGGAGGAGGGATATTACGTTTATTCTTAAAAATTGTTACAATTCCAAAATTCGATATTTTGATTCTCAAACTGGGGGCATCCTGAAAAGGCGTGGGGTGCAGCTAAGTTTTCATGTTATCAATATATATGTTAAGTGGGTTTGCCAAATAAGTTAAACTAACCAATAAGGTCACCTTCCCATTTTTTCAGGTAGTAAAAAAAATGTTGATCGTGACTTCATCGTCAGCAGAAAGTCTAACTGAGAATAAAGTGTTATCAACAAGCAGTTTTTGATAACCAGACAAACGTGTAGCGAAAGTTAATAGAGAAGAGTGATGAAAATCTACCTGATTTTATGTTGCTTCTACATGATTAACTGTAGTTTACTAGTATAGAAGAAAGTTGTTTATTGCTCTTGTAGTCTTATTTAATGAAGGAGACGAATTCACAAAGATATATGTCGCTGTGTGCTATATTTTTTTCTGTGGTTTGATAACTTAGAAAAATAGGTTGTTGGCATTTAAGGCCGCGGTTAGCTTTCTTAGCACTCCGGTGTCCTTATATACATTTTAAGGCTAAAAATGTACAGTCTTGAGCAAAGAAGAGACCGAGGGGACATGATTCAGTTGTTTAAATTTATTAAAATGAAAGATGTTACGGGGCTGAAGTTTAGCACTGAAAACAGGACAAGGGGTCATTGTTTTAAGCTTTTTAAATCTCAGGCTAACATAGATATTAGGAAAAATTATTAGTACAGCAGGGTAGTGGAACCTTGGAACAGCTTACCGGAAGAGGTGGTAATGAGCAAGGGAGTAGATAGTTTTAAGAGGGCCATTGATCTTCACTGGGGATTGTAAATTGACTAGGACCAGTCTAGAAGGGCACAGAGCCTGTTGCTGGTCGTCACTTTTGTATTTGAATTTGTATTTCTATAATATGACACCAGATTATCGGGTAGAGGTTGGAGCATATGATAAAAGCCTAATTAAAATTTAAATTTTCACTTGATTTTATTTTTTCTTATATTTTATGAATCATCTGACGAATATGCAAAAGCCGAAGTAATTCAATCATAGGTATTAGGTTTTGAATCTTACTTGGCAATCTTGCGCACTTATCCCAAAATAGAGATGGACTGGGTTGCCGTGAGAAAATTCCAATTCTTCAAAGGGTGCCGCGAGTAGGAAAAGTTTGAGAACCCCTGTTTTAATGTATTTATTTTTTCCTTCATATTTTAACTATTTTTATTACTTGAATTCATTAAAACCTGATCTTTTTCTTGTGTGATAAGTCACTAAATTTGACTAATTATTCCTTCAAAAAGACTCTGTTACCACACATTTCCAAAGAGAGCAGGTTGATGATTGTTTTTAAATGTCCAGTAATCTTTAAATAAATAAAATTATCCAAACTTTTTATTACAGCTTGCCTACTGCGTTAATTGTGCTTGCTCCATTCTCTTTATTCTATTTAGATTTAACATCTAGTGCCCTATTGTCGTATTTTATAGGACTAAAAATTGCTAACTAATTTTGTTCCAAACTACTTAATGCTAAAAAAATAATAATAAAGTAACAGAATGGACAGTGAATATGAAGAACAGCAATTTGTGCAGTTAAAAATGTTCCTGACACTTTACGGTAAAATGTACTGCCATTCATGTTAAGAGTTCTTTTTACCGCCCTATTTAACTATACAATCAACTGTACGCTGTGGGCACTTTCGGCTGGTTAAAAAGAATGATTCGAAGTCGAACATGCTTTCTCACCGTTTTTCAGAACGGCGCACTGTCCCCTATGCTCAAGGGGACTCGAAGGAGGAGCGAAAATGGGAAATTATACACATTCGCACCATTGGTTACGTGATGTACCAATTGGCGTTGCAATGGCTGACTTAAATGCAACCACTGTCTACTGTAAACATTCCATCTTAAAGTAATATTTACCATTAAGTTTTCCTGAAATTTTAAGTTTTTTTTTTTTTTTTTTTTTTTGAAACTGACTCATGAGAATATTATTAAGACCTTGAGAGTAACAAAGACCCCATACGAAACTCTTATTTACAAATATGTTACTTAAGGTAACAGATCCACTTTTTTGAAAATCTCATTTTATGACATTTTCTAAATCTTTCAGATGACCTTCATTGAATCACTTACTCTCAATAATTCCAAACGGGTCAAATCCTAGTATACTTAAGGGTAAAGTTTGACTTTTTGACCAAAAGGTAAGAAATCCCGTCCTTTACACTTTTATTTTGACCAAAGGGGGACAGATCCTGAATGAATCAGTAGTACAAAATTTTTTTAATTCAAAAGAACTCATGTCCAAAATCTTCAAAATTTAATCCGCTAGTTTTAGGTTCAAGTACTTCGATAAGAGAATATGAGAAGGGGAAATATTAGGGTATTGATGAATCAGGGGTGCCCACAAGGGGGGATTATGGCGCAAGTTGCGCCATCAAAATTTTTGGGGGGGGGGGATTTTTTTCCAGAAGGTTTTTTTTTTTTTTTAGAAAATGAAAATTTTGAATTTTGGAAAGAAAAAATATTTAAACTCATTCAACAAGAAATGGATGCATTAATAATACTTTTTCCACGTACTCTTCAGGACCATCGGCGTTGCACCCCCCCCCCCCCCCCCGCCCCGTTTTTCAGAAGTGCGGCCGACAATTTCATTTTAGTGATGCAACTAACGAAGAAAAAGAAAAACTCTTTGTAATTTAAAAAAAAAAAACAAATAGTAATTATAAATGAACAAGTGAAATGATATAGTGACAAAAGGTATTTTTTCTGTAAAATTTAAACAGAAAATGTAATTTTAAAGTAAAATTTAGGAACATCCATGATTCTCTTTTATCAAGAGGATCTAAGTAAGAGCCGCGGAAAAGTACACTTCAAATATTTTTATTAACGCAAGAAAAAGTATTCATCAGTACAGTACACTCTTCACTAGGCCGCAGAGTGCGTATGTCTGCCTAGTCGGAAACTATGGGCTCCGGCTCGAATTAAAGTATTGTGCATAGAGTAAAATTTGAATAATGGGAGGGGGGTTTGTTCTCAGCGGCCCTGGTTATACAAAATCATGCTTCATGGCTCTGCAGTTAAAAAAAAAATACATAAATAAATAGGATAGAGGCCTATAGGCCCATTGCACCCACCCCCCGCCCATAGGATAGGGGTCGCCGAAATATTCCCATATGTTTTTTTTTTTGATGAAAAATGTTGTCCTGAAAATCATTGCTAAGTGGAGAACAATGTATGGATCGTCGAAATAAATTTGAAATAGCGAGATAGATGGGGAAAAAACAGTTAAATGCAAAGAGAGATTCAAAGTATTATATAATAAGTACTCACACCAAAAGGTCTAAATGTTTGAATGTAAAAATCGTAAGTAAATCAAAGCTTGATCAAGAGATGCAGGTGGCATATTTAAAATAAAATGAAGTGGTGTAGAGACCTAAGGTATCGCAGAAAATTACCGCATCCGTTCAAAATGTTAAAAGTCCTTTTCCTAAGGCCGCAAACGCTTGTATTGCAAGAAAACAAAAATATTATGCGGGAAATTGAAAACTTGATTATGGAAAATCCAAGCAAATAATCGTGTTTGGCAAAGGAAAATTGGAAAAAAATATTACCGCAATATGTTTATCATATTGAAATTTACAATGAAGATAGGAGGTACGTAGCCAATCTGAAAGGAAGAGTGGGGAACTCCAAACCCTTCTTTTTACGTCCCCAAAGCTGGCCTGAAAGTGAGTTTTTAAAACTTAGGTTTTGAAAAAATCCCGGGAAAACATTCTCAAATCCCTTCCTTACCCTAAGGTCATTAAAGATGGCCTATACCTAAGTATTTAGGACTGCAATTTGGAAAAACCGTGAGAGTGCTCCCAACGTAACCTCCGAGAAACGTCCTCTGAATTAATCATTCATCATCATTCAAGGTCGAATAAATTTCGTCTTTTGGACTTTAATTTAACAAAAAACTCCCTCCCTCCGAAACTGTCGTTCTCTAAATATTATCGAAGATCCTTAAAAATTTCATTGTTAAGGCTTCAATTCAGAAAATTTTTCGGAGGAGATCTCCAATACCTTTTCTACTCCTCTAACAGTATTTAAAATCGTCTACGATTGCGTGAATTGAATTTCAATTTTGAAAATTTTCCAGGGGAGGACTCCGAATTTCTCCACCCATTAACATTACCAAAAATCTTCTAAAACTGCGGTTTCAACAGATCGGATTTTTTTCGAGAAAATGCCTCTCTCTCTCTGTCGCCGACATCAACGAAAAATGTCCTAAATCTTGCTTTTAGTGCTTCAATTACGAAACATTTCTGGTCTCGAGTCCCTCCAAAACTCCCCCTTCCCCCTTTCTTCAAAGGTTGGCTTAAATTACGTTTTCGGAGCTTTAATTTCAAGAATCTGGCGTGCACTAAATTTTAAGCGAAAAGAAAAAAAGTCTGCAATCGCGTTTTTAAGGCTTCAAAATTTCAAAAAATTTCGGGGGGGGGGCACATCTTTCTTCCCTTTAATATCACCATCAGTGGCTTAGCTGGGGTGGGGCGGTTTAAAAAAAAAAAAACTATTTTTTGAGGAAAGTTACAACAAGAGTAAGAAAAGTAAAAAGAGAGAGATCTGAAATGGTGGGCAATTAATTGCTCATCGGGGGGTAGCATAGCATATTCGGGGTAGCATTATTTGTTGCAAAAATTGCTTTAATTGGTCACTTATTACAAAACTTTTATTCAGACCTGAATGAATTTTATTTTTATTCTATAAAAGTACTTACTCACAACTCAAATAATAACTGCATCTAATCTTACTGCATTATATCAGTAAAATTCCTATAAACAGTGAATTTCAAACTGCGACATTCATTTAAGCGGAAGGTCTTTAATTAGTGAATTGATGTCTAAGTAAACCTTTCACATTCACATGGAAAGTAATGATTTTCGATGCAAAACTTTTCCTTCTCATGAATCAGTATGGTTAATTGAACTTATAGGGCTTATTAATCTTATCACCCTGTATCAGTGAAAAAGAAAACCATTCAAATTCTGTAATATAGCAGTATCGGATCTAGGAAAGCGGCGACTTCCGAGTTTTTCAACATTAAAGGAGGCACCCAAGCACGGATCCAAAAGGAAGTCATTACCCCCTTTGACAAGACCAAAGAAACCATAAAAAATTGCGTTTCTAGATCTTAAAAATTAGGAAAATTTCCTGCGCAGAGCGCCGACCTCTAAGCTCCTGCCTGGAGTCACCAAAGTTTGAAATGCATTTTTAGGACTAATTTTGAAAAATTTTCTAAATAGAACATATTCTTTATTTTTCTTCGTAATTAAGTTCTTATTTTTCATTTAAATACTTTTGACTGTTTCTCAACCAAAGGGCGGCAAATTGAGGAATCGCCCCGGGCGGCAGAAAGTATAGCTACGCCACTTATCACCATAGATCATCTAAAACTGCATTTTTCAAACAAAATTTTTTCATATTTTTCCCGGGAGAGAGCCCCCAGACCCCCCTTTACATGTCATAATCGCAAATAATTCACAATTGGGAATGCGTACTTGAAGTTTGCATTTTGAAAAATTATAGAACGATGACCCCGAGTCTCTTCCTCCCTTAACATCACCATAGGTCGTCTAAAACTGTTTTTCAAATAACAATCTTTAAAATTCCCGGGGGGTGAGCCCCGGACCCCCTCTTCGGAACAAAATTAAATATAACGTACGATTGTGTTGAGATCTTACATTTGGAAAAACTATCGGGAGAGGCTATATTGGACCTCCTTTCCCCCTTCCTCCCAAACTTAAAATATAATCTAAAACTGCGTTTCTATGTCTTCAATTTCAAAATAATGCAAGAAGGTAGCCCTCCGACACCTCCTAATTCTGACTAAATATTATCCTTACGATTAAATTTATATTGCCAGTACTAAGGTCTAGTAATATGACTATCCCTGCTAAACCAGAAGCCAAATCTTCTCTCTCTCTCTCTCTGCATATTGGAACATGCGTTTGAAACAATTAATGGGAGGCCAAAAGCGTACCCCCCCCCCTCCTCTCCAGTTTTTTGACCTAGCGACGATCCTGGTACTCTTTCCAAAATTTAATGACCGTGCCTCTTTTTCAATGAAGGGAACATCATACACGGCATGGAGTTGGTGTCCGTTTCAAAACTGGATCAGACGATTTGATTTCTTTTTAATTTTTTATAAATTTTCTGGAAGTAGCACAATTTTGCATGATGAATGCGTGTGTTAAAAATGATGAGAGGGAGAGAGGTCAAAAATATTTTATTCTTTGTAATAATTCTGAATAGTATGCTGTAGTCTTCCATTGATTCATTTGCACTCAACAATAGTTAAAAACTAGTTTTGAAGTTTGTGAATAACATATTTTTTCTCCCTCTAATTGACAATTAATATATTTTCTTCATTAACGAGCTTAAGCTTGTGAAGAATTTTTCATTTCACTTTACTCCCATCTTCTCTACCATTTTTAAAGTGATTCTTTAAATTTGTCATTAGATGATTTTTATTAAAACCTTCAGTGATGTTTGTTTTCGCTGATGGAGGTAGAACAGTCTGTTCTTAAGGTGTTTAAATTATTTTTCGTAAATCATATTTACTTGCTTCTATATCTAATATGTATTGAAGGAATTTGATTCATGAAAATTCTCGAGTTCTGATTTTCGATGTGTGCTGAATAGCTGAATCAGTTTTTGAGAATTTCCGAAACATGTCTGTCACGATGTGTCTGATCCATCTTTTTTGGATATGCAACTTCAGTTTTGGAAAACTTCCAGGAGACCGCTCCCCCACCCACTGTAGCGCCAGAATAACACCCTCTTTATCATCAAAAGTCATCTAAAACTGCGTTTGTAGTACTGCAATTTTGAAAAATTTATGGGAGAGAGCCCCTGATTCCCCCCTCTTTTCTTAACAAGATCAAAGACAAGCCTAGAATTGAGTTTTTAGAGTATCAATTTCAAACAATTGCCGGGGGAATAGCACCGAAATTCAATTTCCACTTACATTATCAAGATCTATCAAAACTGCGTTTTTGAAGCTACAAGTTCGAAAATTTAAGTGGAGCGCCCCTCTCCCATCCCCTCCCCCATTCTCGTCAACATTATTAAAAAATCGTGTTAAATTTGGTTTTCAGGGCTTCAATTTCGAGAAAATTCCGGGAGGGCTTCCAAAAACTCTCTTTCTTAACGTCACAAATGTCGGCTACAATTGCGATTTTAGAGCTTCAATTTCAGAAAACTCCTTTCCCCCACAACCATAAATAATATTTTTAAGATTTTAATTTTGAAAATTTTCCTGGGGTGAGCGCTAGGATCTCTTCTTTCCCTAACATTATCACAGCTAGTCTAAAACTGCGTTGTTGGAACTACAATTTTGAAAACAAAGGAAAGCCCTTTTTCACACAACGCTAGACTATCTATAATTGCGTTTTTAAAGTTTCAATATTGAAACATTACCGGGAAGGGCACACCAAACCTTTTATCCCCCTTACATCACCAGAGATCGTCTAAAACTGGTTTTAAAACTACAATTTCGAAAATTTTCCGGGGGAGAAACCCCCGGACCCCCTATCTAAGGGATATTAAAATAAGATTCATATTGTGTACATCTAGTAATGACTCCATCCCAAGCCAGAAAGATGAATCCACTCTTCCTGTAATTGTTCATGCGTTTAAAAAAAAAGTGTAGCGAAATTCAGGGGTACCAAAAACTTGTTTACTCAAGGTGCACGTTGCAAAATTTGGGAAGGCAAGGCGGGTCAACAATCCAACAATATTTCAGTTCAAAATACTATTTGATAACGCTACCAGCGATCCCTCCCCCATGAATTTGACTGGAAATTAAATACTATAATCGTGTTAAATTATATTTAACCCGATTCGAAAGCGAGAAAATTTTTTTTTTGGGGGGGGGGGGGGAATTTGCGCCATTGAGCTTGGGGGGGGGGCACCCCTGATTGATGAAATTGGAATTCTCAACATTCAGGTTCTCGGTCAAAAGAGTCCATATCCAAAATTAAGAAGGCGATATCTCCTTATTTTTTTAATGCAAACATTTTTTACTCTGGGATATAATTTGCTGTGCTATTGTGCTCAATTCTGTACCCAGAAAATATGATAAAGCTATTTTGCTTTTACCATAGTTCGTTATTTTCACCTCCTGAACATTTTTGGAAAATGAACATGTTCCCTTTTGATAAATCAGTCCTCATTTTCTGGTTTACCGCAGTTGATGCTTTTAGTTTCGACTTACAATGATGGTACTTCTCGAACAACTTTGAACAAGTTCATGGTTTCTTTGTCAATTCTTTTGTCCATCAAGGATGGTTATCCCCAGAGAAAAAAAAAGGAAGTCAATGGAAAAATTTTCTCCTACCTTGAGCGAAATTTATTAGCTTTCTTCATTTGGAGATATGCGTAAATGAATTCTAAATATTTCAAAACGTGTGATTCGTTTTGATGCAAAAAGATCGGCTGGTTGGCTTGGTGGTAAGGCGTCTCCCTTTTGCGCCATGATCTGACCCGCGATGGCCAGTCGGTGGATTTTCGAGATACAGAAAATAGTCAGTGCCCATGTCGTATGACTACACGGCATTTAAAAGATCCCTTAGGTATTCGTTTGGCTTAGAATGCCCTCAGCAAAATTAAATTCCTAGTGCAGTTTCGCATCGAAGAGAACAGAATGTCAATGCCATTGATATCCGCGCCTTAGTGGTGGCACATGAAAGACTAGATGCCGTGTCGGAGGATCGCACTAGGTCTGCAAAAGGCTAAATAATCTAACGTAGCCCCATTAAAAATAAAGAAAAAAGATCGTCTGTTTAAGTGAAATAATAGTTGAAAGCTGCATTAAAATTACTTATATGAGGATTTTGTGCTGCTAAGAATAGTTGTGTGCCTCTAATAATGATTCATTAATGGTGCGCAATTAACCTATCATTCACAACAATACAACCCAAATTCAAAATAATAGAATACTTCCCACTTTTTGGAAAAAAGTTTATTCTAACTAACCAAATATAAGTGCAAATTAGGTATTTAGATGAACGTGCCACCTTTCTTTGACCTTAAAGTGTGCATTTCATTTCAAATACACTCAATTAAAAATCATCTTAGACAGAAAAATCCAAAAGTTTATAGTGATGAAGATTTACATTGAGTCAAAAAAATAAAATATTTAAATTAAAGGGGGAAAGACACTTTCAAATGAAACATTATCAATATTAGAAGGCGTCACTTTTTGCTAGATTCAATGCTTTAATCCTCTCACACACGGATTCTACCACCTGTTTAGATTTAATTGTTAATGACACTGTTTCCATATCCTCTTCAATGCGGCAACGAGCTCACTTTTGTTGGCGGGCACCAGGTCTTGAACCGCTTTCTTTAGATTTGACGTTACCGCAAATTCTTACTCATATTGAGATTGGTACATTTGCTTGACCAATTTAATACCGAAACTCCTCTTTATGTTTAAAATCTATGAGTCGATTTAGAGATGTGACACGGTCAGAATCTTGCTGAAAGATAAAATATGTCACTAAATGTGTAACTGCTGTGCCTCAGATGAAGTATTATGCAGAAAAATTGATTTACAGCAAATGTCACGCATTGTTTTATTTTAGGATATATATAACTTCCCAATTCCAGCAGCCCTCATGCATATACAAACCAAGAAGGATGTGTCAAAGTGGAGAGAACGTCTTACACAAGATTTCTCATACGCTTTTCTTTTTAAACGTCAAACCCTAACACATTTTTTTGTTCACAGATATTTCAAAAAAAAAAAAAAAATCATTGCTGAATATAATACTCTTTCACCCTTGTTGCTCTTGTTTGAGCTTCTCCTTGCTCCAGGAGAGTCGTGCACGTTTCTGCTTCATGTTTATCTTTGGTTTTACTTCGTAGTTTCGTAATTAAAACTTCAGTTTATGCAACCGTCCAAGTGCAGTTGGCATGGATAAGATAACTACAGGTATGCAATCTGTCCAACACTTATGGACGTAAGAAGCATTTTTCAACGATTATTTTGCACAATTATCTTCAATTTGGGTTCATCTCTGCCAGATGTTACAATTTTTCTACCTCGTTTACTTCGGTTACGTTTTAGTTGGTCGGTCCTTCTATATTCCTTTAATATTTTACATACCATAGATTGTAAATAGTTCATTTGAATTGAGTTGGATAGTTTTTTTCCTTACTTTAAGAAATGATACAATATGTAACTTTTTTTTTTTCCTATTTATCACCTTGACGACCCATTTTGAACAATAAAAGGCTTTTAAAAGAGCGTTAAAATTTTCGGGCGCCAAGTTCCATACTTGTGACACACTATAGGGTATCAGGTATGCAAATATTTTCGCTACTTTTTAAAATTCACATTGAATGAATAGATTATTCTAATTTTTTGACCCATATAAAAAATCTATCCATTTTTCCAATGTGTTAATGATCCATAAATTAAAAAAAATAAGACCTGAAAAGTTGTTTAAATTGATTTACCCATTTATGAATAACGAGTTTTAGTCTTTTTAATCTGCATGCGTTCATTTTTCCCGTCTCAGGAACAAGTTTTGTTAAAACAGTTCTGATATTCTATTATTTTGAATTTCGGTTGTAGTATGCGAGAAATCAACTGTCGCTATTTGAGAATAATGACAAAAAAAAAAGATAGTTGCAACTTGAAATTTGCATTAAAAATGCTCATGCACGAATTTTAAACTGCTGACACTAGTTGTGTATCTCTAATAATTTAGCGATAGCACGCAATTAATCTATAAATCACAACAATAGTTCGCCAGAAATCAATGCCATTTGAGAATAATGAAAAATAAGAAAATTAAACAGCTGAGACTAGCTGTGTACCACTAATAGCCTATTAATGGTACGCAATTAGCCTAAAAATCACAACAGTAGTAGAATGAGAAAAATCATCTCTCGCTATTTGAAAATAGTTTTAAAAAACGATAGCTGAAACTTTAAAGCTGCATTAAAATTGCTTAAATGAGAATTTTAAACAGCTGAGAAGGAAACGCATGCCTGTCAAAATTCCTAATGTATATTTATAGTCATTTTTGTTCCAAAACAAATTGCACATTTGGCAGTTTTCCAGATTCGCCCATTCGCAGTTTTGATCTCTTCTGCCGAGCTATTTCAGTTCTTATTTTCGGTGCTTTTGCTGTGCATTACAAAACATTCTGGTTGTTTTGAATTCGTAGAAGATGTGAATACGACTCAATGTTTCCAGTTTAACATAAGAACAATGCTTTTCAATAGATAATTCAATCGTGAATATCGCTCCCCCTCCCCCAAGAGCAATGGCGCAACACCCAAAGACCCCCCTCGAACGAGAGCCTCCCCCCCCCCAAAAAAGAACTAAAAACACCTCCCTCCCTCAAAAACTTCAATGTCACAGTTGGGCAACCTTGGGTAATAAAGTAATTTTCTTGGACGTTCGTAAGCAAAAATGAAGACAATAGTATTTTTACTATTAAACCACTAAATTTTTATCACGTAAATAAAACTAATTTGCAAATAAAATTTTGATACTAATAACTAAAAAATAACAACAATTGTAATTTGAATTCGGTTTCGTTTTCGAATTTGCTCCGAGCAGTTAGAAATTATTTCTCCTGCTCACTGTAACTGTAATTATTGTGCTAGTTAGGCGTAGGTTTCTTACGTTGCAAATAGGTTTCATTGATTATATTTTTTTTAAAAACGAACTATACAAACGGTATAAAAATCTCAAGCCCTTTTTTTTTTTTTTCAAGTGTATTTTTTCATAGCACAATTTTTTCAGAAAGAAAAGTAATGAACTTATTCATAATATAAGGAATTACGAAAAATTGAGATTTTTTTTTAATTCTTAATTTGACTTTAAAAAAATGATTTTTAGCTCGAACTAGACGTATAAAAAGCATTAACGTGAAAATAGTATTATGTTTCTCATTTAAACGTAGTTAAAACTGAAAAACACGGAAATGAAATGTTCACATTTGCGGTAAATGGCATATTATAACGAACAAACTAGCTAATTATTGTAGACACATGTTTCAATGAATTTTTTAACGCAAAAGGTATAGATATATACAGTGCTCTAGTTAGGGGGAACACAGGGGAGGGGGGCGTTGTTTCCGAAATATTTAGTTTTTTATTGTAAAAAATAGTGCAAAAATGTAGTGTAAATGGGTTTCGAGTCATTTCTTCTTTTGGTATTTCCCCCAAACCCAAGGTGAGTTCCCCCCCCCTTTTTTTTTAGCTACAGCACTGTACTGTCCACCTCTGACAGGTTGAGCTACGGCCCTGAACAAGTCCATTTCTTTCAAAAGAGAGCAATCAGTAAAAAGAGGAATTGTTAGACATAGAGTTGGGTTCCCATTGCAACCCTTTTATTGGCGAGAAAATCCTTTACCGCTTCCTAATTCTTACCTGAATAGAAATATTGTTCACCAAATGGGCAATACACTGCCAACTAAATCCGCAAGTTCTTAAGCCGTTTCTATCACCCCTATTTCAACTAATGGAATCGCTAAATCGGTCAGGCAGAGGAGCTCAACTTGCCAGAGGTGGACAGTACAAAAAAGCGAAAGGAAAGGCATTATTGAATGTCTTAATTCGTGGGAGAAAAAATTAATTGAAAACTGAAAGTTACAGCACTTTTTCCAAATTTCTTTTAAATACTAAGATCTATTTTGTCTATAGTTACCGTGCAAGTCCGAAATCTGGCAAATGTGGACATTAGCCGGTGAGTATAAACGTTCATATACCAAATACATCTGCAAAAGACAACAGATTTCCGGTCTACTCTACATTGTTCAACTACTCTACATTATACTACTACTCTACATTGTTCAATTTTGGTCTTTCACGGTAACATATAAATATCTAAAAAACCTTCATGTGTCTCGCGCTCATTTTAGAGGAGGATTCAAATTATTTCAAACATATCGATACATACATATACACAGACCGACAGAAAATATTTAAAAAATGAGCAAAATGTGTTCCGTTTAATTTATAACCAATAAATCTACCAAAATTCGAAAATCAAAAATTTTCTCGAAACTTACACAGTGGCCGCCGCTTATATGAATCACTTTTGCTCTAAAAAGTTTTGATTCCATAAAGCGGCCGATTCAATAAAGCGGCTAATTCAGTAAAGCTGGATTTTGTTCTTATTTTGACGATTTGATTCAATAAAGCGGTTGATTTAGTTAATCGCTGATTCAATTAACCGGCCTCCACTGTACTTCCTCCTATGTACTTTAAATGGAGAAAGAAGTACAAAAGCGTCTGAAATTCCCAACCAATCGAATGGTGAATATGAAATGTTTGTTTTTGAAAAGCTTATTGTGGATTACGGGTGAAATTCATAACACCTGAGTCTGTAATTCTACACAAGTAGAAGCAGTGCATCCAAGGCCTAATTTCTGCTTAGCTGCGAAATAAATGTATGCCCCGAATACTCATCAAAAATTTTAACCAAACAGCACAAAAATATAATCCTTGACCAACTTTCAGCACAAACGTAACGTCTAATTAAACACTATAACGTGGTTTCACTTTCATTTTCAACTGAATATTGAAACGGTGCGTTCTACAATGCACAATCAGGGGCGGACTGGGTCCCACAAGAGAGCGTCAACCTTGGCCTCCGAAGGGCGCAAAAAATAAGGTGCAAAAAAAAAAATTGCAAAAAGGAAAAAAAAAAGTGAAAAAAAAAGAAAAGAAGAGAAAAAGAAAGGAAAAGGGGGAAAAAATGATGGTACACAGGTTTACGAGTTTAAAGAAAAGAAAAAAAAAAGCGAAGGGAAGTTGCACAGATTTGTGAGCGGAAAAAAAAAGAAATTCCACCAAAATGTTAAAAAAAATTAATTTAAAAAGAAAACATTTTTTTAATAAAAAAAAAGGTATTTAGGTTTAGGGGCGCATAGGTGGAAGGGCGCATCAATCCGCGGGCCGATGGGCCGGCGGGCCAATCCGCTCCTGTGCACAATGCCTATCTTTATTGAATTTATAAAGGGGTTGTCCACAAATAATGACATGCTTTGCGGTTAACATGTTTCGTAAAATTGGTGACAGTTTATGACAATGGGAAGGGAGCGGGTGACAAGAAGTGTGACATCACACGTTTTTTACAACAATATGCTTATGCAGGGCCGTCCGAAGAGCTGGCGGCGCTCGGCGCGAAAGTTTCCTGGCGCTCCCCCCCCCCCCCCCTACACACACAGAAAAATCAAGTTAGTTATAACATCAATGCATAATATTATTATTGCTTATTTGCTTATTTTTTTACATATTGATGAACAGAAAAATCAAAGAGCTATGCATAATAACACAAATTAAATCACAAGCAACAAATCTGTTTATAATATTTGTGAAACATTAATGCAGCAAAAACTTTTCGAAAAAGGGAAATGTGAAAAATCCAAATATTTATCTAGGAAAATGTTATCCCACAAGATAAAAACAATTAAAATTGAATTGGTTATTCATATTGATCAAACTAGGAACACGAATAAATAATTTGCTGATTATAAATAGAAAATGTATTTATCGAAGTAAATTAATCAAAATTAAATTTCGATCTGGACCCGACCAATAATTCTTTTTAAGAGTTTCTTGGTTTTACTTCTACCAATTTAATACCAGCTTTCTTATATGTTATAAACAAAGATGTTATTCTTTTGCATCAAATATTTGTAAGTTTTAAGGAGAAGCCCACAAATAATCAACAACATCGAAAACAGCTCAGAATTGCGTTTTCGGAGCTCTAATTTCGAAAAATCACTGGCCCTAATATTACAAAATTTCGGCTTACAAATTGCTTTTAAGACTTGAGTTTAAGAAAATATTCGTGCAAGGGCCCCCTTCCCGTCTTTCTTTAATATCACAAGCAATGGGTTTTTCAAACGACACTTACGAAAAATTTAAGTGGGTTAGCTCCTGAAAGTAAAATATTGCTTAAATTTTTTTAACCATAATTTTGAACAATTTTCCTGTGAAATGCTCCAGATCCTCCTATTCATAAAATCTTCATAAAGTTGCGTTTTTGAAACTTCAATTTTTAAAACTTGCAGGGGGAGAAGGAATTTTATACAATCGGGGCATTTTATACGAAGAGGGACGCCGCAAGGCGCCCCTCATTTCGTGTGAATGTCGTCGTGTTCTGTCGAAAAGAGGGGTGCCTTGCGGCGCACCCTCATTTCGCGGCGCCCGGGGCGAGTGCCCCGCTCGCCCCCCTCCTTTGGGACGGCCCTGTGCTTATGAAAAACGGCGTGGTATGTGACGGGGAAGGCAAATTTTGACACTATGTGACAAGCGTGAGAGGGGTCAAATTTGTAGAATAAATGTGTGACACCATTTATGGGCAGCCCCAAAGTGCACTTCGGTTTCATGAGCTCATGACAAAAATCAGATCTTTAAGGACAGGCAATGTATCGGATGAGTTTGTCCGGTCTTGAAATTAGATCGTCTTACCCGTATCTTTTCCGCTTTCTTTCTCGCATGTGGGTGGCCCATTATTTCGTTTTATATCACATGTCTTCCATTTTACTTTTTCTCTTTTTATTAATATTCTAGTGGCATCCGGCAAGAGGCACCACTTTTTTCAGTGAACTTCATAACGCCGCTTATCAAAAATAAAATAATAATAATAATGAAAGCACTACCTTTTATTAGAAAAGTACAAGGGCAAAAAATCGAAATGTCGAAAACCCGAACGCACTACCATTAGGGGTGCCCCGATGGGAGGACACTGGAGGTCACTGTGACCTTCCAAAAATTTCCTTATTCGGCAAATTTTGTCAGCCGGTTCTGTAAAACTATCATTATTCAGCGAAATTTGGAGTTCCATTCGGCAATTTGAGAATTTCCTCCTTCCCAAAAATTTTAGTTTAGGGCGCTCCAGACTGCCATAAAGTTTCAATAAATCAGTGATTTTTTAATGAGTTTAAGTCAGTTTTTCCGAATAAAAATAATTCAATTTTTTTTGTGTGAAGAAGTGCCTCATAGAGGGCACACTCTAAGTATTTCTCTTTTTACTTTCTTTTACGAAAAAGGAAGTATTGTATTCGCGAAAAAATTCTCACTCAAAAATCGACCTTAGTTTCCATTTTACTCACCCCCGAATAACTATTGAGTTTTTTTTTTTTTTTTTTTTCTACTCGACCACACGTGGATAAGTGCCTAAGAACGTATAGACACGAGAAATATCCGTAATGACCACTCCCGAGTGAATTACAACGAATTTTCTCGTGACGCCTGTATGTACGTATGTATGTGCGAATATGCGTATGTATGTCGCATAACTCAAGAACGGCATGTCCTAGAAAGTTGAAATTTGGTACGTAGACTCCTAGTGGAGTCTAGTTGTGCACCTCCCCTTTTGGTTGCATTCGGGTGTTTCTAAAGGGGTTTTTTGTCCCTTTTTGCGGGGAAATCATTGTTTATTTCGATGTAAACTCAAGTGGTGTTATAATTTAGCGGGCACTTGGCAATATATCGCCAGTCTTTTGGTTGCCAAGTTTTGTCGCCAACTTGGCGGTTTTATGTTTTTAAATCTGTTTCAATTTGGCCACTATTGGTGACATTTAGAGAGTAAACTATTGAATCACATTAAAATTGCCCGTAATGGGGAAATGACATTAAATTGGAGTAAAAGGAAGTCATGTGATCAGCTCGTTTTCTTTTATGTTCAATTAACAATGAGATGAGAATTATTTTTTGTTAAAGCATGTACAGTAGAACTCCAGTTATCCGAAAGAATTCGGATCGAACCCTATTCGGATAGTCAGACATTCGGGTAATCACATTTTCTCTAAAAGAGTCTATTTCAATTAACTGCTGTACATATATGTTTAAATTGGGAGAAAAAAAACTTTTTGAAGAAAAATAACTTTTATTTAATTTTAAAAAGGCCATACTTTAACATGTACTAACAAGCAGGGCAGTGGAGTAGGACTGATTTTTGGGATAAAGGAGTGGGAGTCGGGAATCGAAGGTTTAAATTTCCAAGAGTCGGAGTCGAATTCGGCCATTTGCCTTCGAATTCTGCAGCCTTGATAGTGCTTGCGGATCGGAGACGGACAGATTTTGAGGTAAAAGAGTCGGAGTCGGAATGATTTTGAGGTAAAGGAGTGGGAGTCGGGAATCGAAGGTTAAAAATTCCAAGAGTCGGTGACAGTTATTTCCCCTTTAGGTCTGTAACTCTGCTAGTGCTCGCGGATCGGAGGTCGGATAGATTTTGGGATAAAGGAGTCGGAGGCTTTAAAATTTCCGGCGTCGGAGTCGATCATCTTATGACTCCGCAGCCCTGCTTGCAAGTGCTGCACATTAGAATACATTAACAAAACTGCTTTACGAGACGGTGACTTATCATCCCAACAACCTTCCTATGGTAGTACGTAGCCCACAACCCTCTTTGTTGTTGCTGCAACAACAACAACAGCAAGATGGTGGCCGTTTTCGCACCGATAGCCATTTATTAAAATGCAAGAATTTTAACAAATGAAAATATTCCAGGGCTGCAGAGTCGGAGCGAAAATGGTCGACTCCGATTCCTTTACCCCAAAATCAGTCTAACTCCGACTCTGCAGCCCTGAAATATTCACACCCATCTTTTTCTGACTCAGAGAAAATAATCAGTATTCGAGGAAGAGATTAGGAATTTTCCCACCAGTTATTCCACAAGGCTAAATATTGTTTTATCATTGTGTAGTTGCATCTTTATCTATGTCAACATCGAAGAGGATTTGTTGATGAGTGTTGAATTTATAAGCAATCCAGACATGGCGGTCAGGACGTGTCCACCTGTGTAAGGTATGATTCATAGGTACAGGTATGTAGGAAAATGCGGCATATCTACATCTATGAATCATATTCTACAATATTTGTATAAAAATAGCTAACTGCTTATTTTATTCATTTTTTAAATGATTTATCTTCTCCTACCATATTCAACTGCTTGACGCTAAGGCGTTGTTTTACCGCTAGTCATCCCATTATTTTACTTTGTTGTAAATTATAATATACTAGCAAAAATACCCGGCGTTGCCTGGGTCAGTAATAATTATTAGAAAAAATCGTTACTTGCTTTTGTTTTCTGTTTTAAGTGAAAGAATTTAAAACACATATTTTTGACGTGATTAAAAATCGAGTTTCTTCCTTACCCATAAAACTAAAATAGCAATAAGTATAAAGAACAAAGTAGTATTGATTTAGAAACGAAAGCACTATATTTAAGCATATACACAAATTTAAAAAACATGAAATTAATCTTCTCATGTTTAAAAAGATTAATCTGTTGATACTTTTTTTTTTAACATGGAGTCTAAAACCTTCTCTGTATGGCTAATGAAGTACGAAGTGATTAAAAAAAAGTAGCTGCGCTCGTAATCCCCTTATACTTGCTTTAGTTATTTCGGGAAATTTCAATCATTGTGGCTCTTGGTGCGATTTTACCGAATTTGCGAAAGTCGTTTCGGGATACCTTCGATGATGCTCCCCCATTCTTTCCTTACTTTGTAAAACGATATATTAATTTTCGTTACAGAGATATCGTCGCCAGATGCTGAGATATTTTTGGTCACCATAAAATGGCGCTAAACAGTTTCATCCGAAATGTTACCGAAACAAGTAATAAAATTTGGTGATTGTTTGAAATTGTGCAAAAAGGAAAATTAATGGAAGTTTTTGTGCTGCTTATGGATTTGCCTAATTTAGTTGCTGGATTATTTAATACAGTAAAAAAAGTCTTTTGAAAATTTTTTGATTGGCGATATTTTGTTTACATGGTGAAAGCTGAGAAACATTATGACGTAGTCTTCGGCTTCAAAAGCAGCAACGTTGAAAAAACTGCCAAATGCATCAGCTACGGAAATCTTTCTGCAAATATTTTGGCGATCTGCTGGTTGTTTGGATAATGAGTAAGTGTTCAATCAGCATAAATAATAATAAAAACCATTAATTACATTAAAGTTCCGTTTAAATGGAAAATCATCAGCCAAATCATGTATTATTTGCAATCTTGTGCAAAAATCTTACTTCAAGATTTGACTTGAGAAAAGCCTTGAACAATCACGAAAAGCAAAGAAAGTCAGCAATACAACAATTGTCGCTATCGACAGGGAGTTGAGATGATACACTAAATACTGTATTGAGTTGAGGAAAGCCTTCGAACATGGATCTAAAAAGCTCATAACTCGTTTTTTATTCTACTTAGAAATTTCGAACAGGTGCCATCTTCAGCAGAAAAATCAGAGCTTTCGATGGACATATAATGTAAATATGTGCAAGTATTTTTTCATCCCAATATTAGAGAATTTATACAAAAATTGTGTTTTATTGCCCCCCTAAGGGGGTTTTGCCCCCCATAACGGGACGAAAACTACCCTATGTGTTATTCTGATGCATAAGCTATATTATTGTAAAGTTTCATCAAAATCCGTTCAGTAGTTTTTGCGTGAAAGAGTAACAAACATCCATACATCCATCCATACATCCATACAGACAAACTTTCGCATATATAATATTATATAGTAAGATATTGTAATTTTTTTTTTTTTTTTTTTTTTTTTTTTTTGCTAGCTGGACAAAAGTAGAGCAATCTTATACATATAAAATCTGAGTATCTATCTATCTATCTATGTACAAGCTTCTTCTCCCGAACGACAGTGAACTGACCATCGAACCAGGTATCGATGGATTCGTCATCTTCCCGTCTTCATGTTTGGCTATTTAACATAATCCTCCGATAATAATTAGCGGAGATATCAATTAAAAACTATTAATTATGACTCTTAGATTTCAAAATCAAATCCCTATTTTTCGAAGGCTTTCCTCCATTTAAATTATTATTCAGTGCTTCATCTCAACTTTCCGCAACAATGCTTTTATTAAAATGTATGTGAGCGTGAAGAAAATCATTGAGATGAAAGATCTGTTGCCATTTTTTTTCTCGAATATGCTCAGGTAAAATTCTTGCTTTTGTTTTGAGGCTTTTCCTGTAATCAGGGTGTTTAAGTTGTTTACTTTTCGATTATTTTGCCGTAATCTGCAGCAAAATTTTGCTGTTTTTTTTTTTTTTTTTGTTCAAGCCTGATTGTTAAATACGCGTCACATGACATAACTTTCATTTTCGAGGAGGACCGTGCACGTCGTAAAGTAAATGAGTGATTTACAAGTTATTTGAGTTCTTTGAGGGTTTATACCTGTAAAACGGATTGATGTAATTCTTGTACGACCATGTGGATAGAATCCATCCAAATATTTATCTGAGTGGTATGTTGCATTAATAAACACCCGGGCAACGCCGGGTAGTAGACTATTTTATGTAAAAAGCGGATTGTTATTGTGCATAAATATTTCCGATATAGTCTATCAGATGTAATTCAGTTTAACGTGAGTAAAGATTATAGTTGATAATGCATATATTTTCCCCTTTTGTGCTGACTGAAAATGTACTCATAACTTGTATCATTGATAACGATTATTAACGTTGATGAGGTGTTTTGGCAAAAATATGTTTTACTGGTGTTTTGCAAACCTTGCTTTACGCGCATTTATTTATTCCTTAACGCGTTAGAAACTAGTGTCAGTGTACTACAAAAGCATCAACTGGACTGCTCTTACATTTTTTAGGTAGCCCGTGCAACGCCGGGCACGCAGCTAGTCTATTTATAAAAATTGATGGAAATAAAAAAAAAATCGATGATAAATGTGTTGTGAAAAAGTGTATAACTGTTCCCTCAAAGCAATGTATATTTTAAAATATATGAATGAGAAAGTTTTGTACAACTCGTTCAAACCAAGCGGTCTTGAGATGAAAAATAACATGCTTCTACCGAAGAAAAGAGAAAGAAAAATAAACCACAGAAAACTTTACCAAGTAAACAAAGTTTAGACCAAGTCCACCATGTCTAGCTCAAGCTGTTAACGTTCATTATATCAAATATGGTGTCGAGGAGACTTATGCGTTGCAACGTCCACATGAAATATTAAATCGCAGGATTGAAAATTTGGAAAAATAAAACATTTTTGTTGAACAATTTTGTTCGAAAGAAGACATAAATACCTCCAATTAAATAAAATTTAGAAATCATAGCAAAATAACATTTACACATCATTTAATCAAAGCTTCACAGTCTCCAAAAATTGTGGGAAAACATTAACTTTGCTGCGGTTCCTTGAAAAAACTGAATCGTAGCTACTTAGCTGTAGTATTCACTCGACGAAATAATGTAATGATTGCATTCATTTGCATATATGTTACTGTGAAAGTCCGCAACTTGGTAATTGTAAATACCGACTAGCTGGTGAATATGAATATTCACGTAGGCAAAGAGCGAAAACATCGGCGAAAGACGTAACATTACCTATTACGGTCGACTTTCTTCAATGGGGTTGTTTCCTTCAGTCAAAAGTTGTACTTTTTGTCACTAAAATTGATAGATTAAGCCAAAAAAAAAAAAAATAATAATAATAATATGGACTCAGAAAATACTTTCATTTTCGCAACAGTTATTTTTTAATTAATTTTTTTAAATGTCCGATTCTTCAAACAAGGCGTGGTCTTTATGACGTCACAAATGATGCACTATGGCGCATCTTTCTACCGCATTTCCACGTTATGATAACCAAGAAGTGAATTACAATTGCGTTCTAAGCTTGCTATCAACCATATCGTTGCCAATACACGTGAGTAACGATGCGAATTAAATATTTTGGACCGGGAATGGCAACACTAAATGGCATTTCATCATTTGTGATGTCATCAGCAGAAGCGCACTCTCAGAAATGGACTTTCAAATTTGACGAAATTTTCTTCGTTTTTGACGAAACCACTTCCAGGGATATGCTCCGAGCGAACATTTCGTCAAATTGAAGAAACTGCTTTTGTTAGTGGTTTGAGGATGCGAATTTCGTCAAATGTTACGAAATATTTCTTCATTCTAGTTTCGTCAAATTAACAATCATTTTCGTAGTTTTGAGAGCATTAGTTTCGTCAAATTAATTTCGTCATATATGAGGACGTTAATTTCGTAAATTTTTAAGAAAATGTATTTCCTTTTTTTTTTTTGAGCACATTAGTATTTTTTATTTTTGAGAATACAGTCGAACCTCGTTAATTCGAACACTCTTAAAACAAAGAACTGCTGAAATGAACTTTTTTGCAATTCTTGTCTTATCGTTTATTGTTTTTCGGATAAAGCGAACCACGTTTTTTTAATCGATTTTAATGGTCCCTTTAAGTTCGTTATAACGAGGTTCGACTGTATTTTATAAGATTCGTGTGCGTGTGATCAAATCGTAACTTCAGAATCTTACCACCGTAGTTTCCCACTTTATTACGTATAGTCACTTTCACAGGCCCGTCATTTACGGGGTTAGGGGGTCAATTGCTCCCCCCCCCCTTCCCGTCTTGATTTTTGAACATTCATGTTTTAACACATGACTGGCCGTTGTTTTAGTTGGTTTTCTGTAAAAAAATTTATTGAGTACAGACTCTTTGTCATATTTGGGAAAAAATTGAAACAACGGGCCTGCAGCCCCCCCCCCCCCCCATCAAAAAAAGACAAGTAATTGTTAAAAAAAGAGGCACATAAAATATGTCAAGCAAATTTTTATGTATGTAAAAATGCAAAAAAACAACTTCTTAAAAAAGGTAAAACAAATCATTGCAGATTAAACTCCCCCCCCCCCCATAATGGGGGGTTTTCTTCAAAAAATCTATTTTTTGTCGAATATTTTCCAAATTTGGCACAGAGGTTCGTTATTGGAGGCTAGGGAATTCACACAAGGTCGTTTATGTCCCTCTACGTGGGGGGCGGGGGGGACAGACAACCCCGCATTGGGGGTTCTCCGTATTAAAAAAAGGTTTTTGTTCGCTGTTTTTTAAATTTGCCACAGAGGTTCTTAGATGCTCAAGAATCACGCAGGGTAGTTTTCATCACTTTATAAGGAGAGGAGGGGGGGGGGGGGTCCTTGAAAAAATCCAATTTTTGTCGGATCTTTCCAAAATTTGGCACATAGGTTCTTTGATGCACGGGGATTCACGCAGGGTAGTTTTCGGCCCTCTATGGGGGGGGGGGCAACCCCTATGGTAGTTTTCCTACAAAAAATCCAGTTTTTGTTGGATTTTTCCAAATTTGGCACAGTTTCGTTCTTTGATGCTCAGGAATTCTCATAGTGTAGTTTTCTTTCCGCTATGGGGGACAACCCCCATACGGGGGGGGGGGGTTCTTATGAAAAACCAGTTTTTTTCATATCTTTTCCAAATTTGGAGCAGAGGTCCTCTGATGCTCGGGAATTCACACATGGTAGTTTTCAATCCTCCATGATGGGGGGGGGGGGGGAGCAACCCCGCATTGGGGGTTCTCCTTATATAAAAAAAAGTTTTTGTCCGATCTTTTCTAAATTTGCCATAGAGGTTCTTTGATGCTCAGGAATTCACGGAGGTTAGCTTTCGTCAATGTATGGGTGAGGGGGGGAGGGGCAACCCCGATGGGGGTTTTCCTTGAAAAAATTCATTTTTTGTCGGATCTTTCCAAAATTTGGCATAGAGGTTCATTCATTGATGCTCAGGAATTCTCATAGGGTAGCTTTCGCCCCGCTATGGGGGACAACCACCAAATGATTGGTTTTCTTACAAAAAACCAGTTTTATCATATCTTTTCCAAAATTGTCACAGATGTCCTTTGACGCTCGGGAATTCCCGTTTTCGTCCCGCTATGGAGTGCGAAACCACGTGTGTGGGGGGGGGGGGGGGAGAGGGGTCTTATAAGAACCCAGTTTTTGTCTGATCTGTTCCAAATTTGGTACATTTGTCTTTTGATGCTTGGGAATTCTCATTGTGTGGTTTTCGTCCCGCTATGTTTGGCAAACCCCATAGGAGTTTTCCTTATAAAAATCCAGTTTTTGTCGGATCTTTTCCAGATTTGGCCCAGATGTCCTTTGATGCTGGAAATCCACATAGGATAGTTTCCCATGGGGTAGTATTCATATGGGGTATTACTCCATGTGATTAAAGAACCTATGTGCCAAATTAGAAAAAGATCTGACAAAAGCCTGGATTTTTGTAAGGAAAACTCCCCTAATGGGGGAGGGGGGTGCCCCTAAAGCGGAAAGAATATTTCAAACTGTTTGAACTACATCGCTACCTCGCGATGTAAGGATGGCGATGCATAATGATGTAGAAATTCCTAAATCGCCCTGCCCTACTGGGAATATAAAAGTGCTATTTCCTCAGCAGACATTGGGTTCTGGAAAAATAAATCATGTGCCAAGTTTATGCACAGTTAGATCGATATATGCTCAGGAGAAAATTGCTGAAAAGTTTCTTCTTCATTGCATCGCATGAAAAAATTCCAGAAAAAAAAAAGATTTTCATTCAACTTATACCACAAATTTCAAAGAAGTACAATAAAATGGACAACTCTTAGTTAGTATATATTAGTTCTAAAATTAGATACAGAAAATAAAATTAGATAATCTTAAGAAAAAGCTTACCTTTTTCTTTTTCCAATCAATTATTTGTTTTATTAATTTTGCTTGTATGTAGAACATTTATTTGGCCAAATTTATGTTTAATACAGGAATTTTATTATTGCATGCATTTCATACTTCATACTTTGAAAACAATTCTCTGCCAAAATTGCAAAAGGTATTTGAAAATATAAATTTTAAAAAAATGCAGATGTGAAATAAATCTTTTGGTAAAATTAATTTAGTGTAATGTTTGTTAAATAACTTTAAAAATATACCTTTGCTTTTTACCCTTAAGTTTTTATTTTTATTTCCAAACATGTGTAACATGAAATCAATGTATAATATACGAACATTTAGAATATTGTTATAATTATGAAAAAGTCTTCGTCTGTCCTTGTTCCAATTATCTCCGTGATGTTGGATCCATCCTAAAAAAGTTTTAAAAAGAGATTATATACATAATAAGTAAAGGTTTAAGTCCATGGGTGTATGCTCTCATGCACATGGATCTTTTTTTCTATTTCGAGGAACGTTTTACGATTAAATTCAGCAGTTTATTCCTGAAATAAAACATGTTTTCACGATTTCTTTCAAAATCTGAGTTTTTTTTTTTCCTTAAGTTAAAAAGCTACGATTCGCTTGTGACTTTGAAAAGCATCTGATTTAATTTTCTATTTTTCAAAATATATGATTATTTCGATGCTGACAGCTTTTTTTTCAAGCAGATTGCAAGAATGAGTCATTTTTACAGCGGATGAACAAAATTTTTATTTAGGCAGCTAGACTCGCAGTTAGTTTCTGAAATTAATTTCTGAATAATATTCTAGAATTAGAGTTTCTTCAATTTATCGAGAATCAGTATTATTTAGCCATTAAACGAGTTAATTCTTTTGCACATCAAGTCGTGAATTTTCATTTTTTTGAGCTATAAAAAAATCAAGGGTGCGAAAATTGTTGATCTGTGATTTTTTTAAAATTTATTTTTTATTTTAACCGATAACCAAAATACACCGGGTTTTTTTTTTTCGATTTTCGTGTTTCGTTTTCTTCACGAATGTTTTCTGAAGTACTCCTTCCCCCTACCCAAATTAGTTCCAATAAAGTACTTATGAATTAAGTGGTACTGAAACTGGTGATTATGATTTTATTTGCACTTTTTTCAGAGATTTCATTGTGCTATGTTATCAATAAACAACATTTACTTACCGAGCTTTACCTCCTTAAACCACTATCAAATTAGAGTCAAAAATCCAGGGCTCCAACACTCGAAGCCACGCTCCATTTCATAAGTTAACTAGTAATTACATAAAGCTATCTTCTAGCTGATGGATAGGGATTTAGTAGAAAAAAAAACTGATTTTTCTGTTATACTGGGGGTAGAGTACTTACAAAATGGGGCGTAGCGTAAGGGCGTGTGTACTTCGGATTTTTTTAAACTCAGCTGGTAATGATTTTGAGAGGGAATGCTTGCCAAGTAAAGTTGTTAATTGATAGTATAGTACCTTGAAATCTTTAAAAAATATTCGAACAAAATCATAAAATCATCAGAATCAATCACTAGTACGAAAATATTCAAACGTAGCTCTACTAGTTTGGGACGGAGACGAAGGGAGTATCACCTTTTAACTAAGCATATTTGATTTTTAAAATATGCAATTTTCACGCAGTAAATAAAAAAAACGCCAAAGGAGAAGAGTTGCCAAAGATAGGGGAAACCCAATAACAAAGTGCATTTTCTTGTTTGTTTGTGTCTTGAGAACTAATTGGCTGATATCAATGGATTTTTTTTTCAAAGGTATATAATGAAAATAGGGACTGGTGTGGTGAGCAAAGCTTGTCACATATATAAAGCTTATCATATATTTTCATTATCCTTTCAATTTTTCAATTGAAGTTCGGTTAAATTTTCAGACATTTTACTTTATATCCAGCAAAATCACAACTCCTACTAAAAGATTTCGATTTATTGAAAGTTCATCTATAAAATGCTTCTTAGTCTGATTTAATGTATACCGGGATTTCTCACTTTTTGTTGACAATATCTTGAGGCGGCAAACATGGCAATAAAATTAATGCTGCATTTATTTTAGCTGTAGAAACTATGTATAATTTTAAAATTCATAATTATGACAAATCATGTAACACAAATTGACATAGAAAAACTTATAAATTTAATGCATGAAGTGGGAAAATAAACAACAAAAAATGCTTATTATAGTTATTACAATTTTCAAACATGCTATACTATATTTTCTTTTTTTCTTTTTAAATCGAAGTTAAACATTAAAACTTCACTTCAATAATTTATTTTAATTTGCGGAAAATTTTAAAAAATATTGAAAATATTCTGCTGAAATATCAAGCAAGATACAGTTCTTTATGGAAATTAATATTTTCTCTATCTTAAAATGATTTTATCAAATTGATATTTACTTTACTTCATGTTTTATGCAAGTAAAAAAAAAAGGCTGCACAAAAAAAGAACACAAGCACTTATTGCTAGAAACATCTGCCGCAGGGAAAGAGATTATATAAACAACATGGGGTAAGCTGGTAAGCATAGTATTTGTTTTAAGAAAATAAAAATGCAGAATGAAACAAATTTGAACTATTAAACTAAAAAATACACTTCGTTTAACAGAGTTATTTTTGTAAAATTCATGGAGAAGAATGAAAACACATAACCATGTAATATATTTCATGTTGAAAATAAAAGCTTCAAAGTTCTATGCCTTTTATAAAAATGCTGCATTTATCATCTGTGTTGATTAAGCTACGGTGGAGGGTTTTTTTTATAAGTTTAAATTCGTACAAACTCTTTAGTGATGTTTGTAATTTTTTTTAACGAAATAAAGGAAGTACGCTTTTGGAAACAAATGTCAACGAACCAACATTTTCTTTTACAAATAAAAAAAACAACGCTAGCTAAGCCTAACGTAGAGGTGACTCAAAGTTAACACACACAGAATTCTAAACCTAATCGAACCGTTCGTTTTCAATTTTAATGTGTTTTAAATACAACTATAAACACAACACTAAACAAAAATGTAACAATACGTAAAAGAAGGCACATTGCACATACAAATTTCAATAAATACTAACCTTTTTTATGAATCCGTTAGAATAATTGAGGTAAGATAATTTAACGAGCAAGTACAAGATTGAAACGAAAACTCCCAGAATGCACTGCAATGTGACGAAATCGGGACAAAATAATTTCGTGAAAAATTTGAGATTTCTGGTTTCGTCAAATATCACGTGATTCGGTGACGAAAGGATCGTCGAAAATAACGAAATAGTGCTCGAGGATTGCCGAATCGTCAAAATTGAGCGTTTCATTTTTGACAGTGCGTTAAACGATGAAAAAGCACCGATTTAAGAAATTTTTTAAAAATATTAAACTTAAACAAATTACTTAAAAAAATGGTCAGATTCTATGCTATTAAGTATGCTCTTTCAGAAAAAAAATACTTTTAAAATTTTGGAAACGACCCCATTTTGGCCTTTCACTCGGCAAAATTTGGAGTTCCATTCGGCAACATTATCATCATTCGGCGAAATTTGGAACTCCATTCGGCAACATTATCATCGTTCGGCAAATTGAGAATTTCTGCCCTCCCAAAAATGTAAGTTCGGGGCGCATATGTATGTTTTTCCCCTGCCAAAACAGAAGCATTTATCACTACACAAAAGCTTTTTTCTGGAATGTGAATCATACTTTTGTTCTGTAACCTTTTTTTTTTTTACTCAACACAATGATGATGCGGGGTTTTTTTTTTTTTTTTAATCAACGCAAAGGTCACAAAGGTTTGAAAAAATGAAAAATTTCCCCATTTGATTTCAACAGAAAAAACTCAAAATAACCAACAACTAAAGATACAATCTGTTCCGAGCTGAAGTTTACAACACAGAGACAAATAACATGTGTTTAATCCTACGATTTTCACTCCGAAAGCACACCATCATTCTTCCTATCATGCCATCAGAATTCCTCCTACCTTGCCAAACAACTGCTGGCGAGTCCTTTAACGAAAATCCCATGACATCCAACAACAATTTCCCCCTTTTTTGGGCCCCTCGCTTCAGATCCACGCCTAAAAACAATGCAACCATTTTTCCAAAAGTCCGTCCATAATGCATCGAAGCCATAAAAGGTGGAAGATATAAAGGTTAGAAAAAAGTTTAAATTATCTTTCAAGGGCAGATATTTGCTATGTGGCCTTGATCCTAGCCACGGAATTTTTATATCGCTCTTTGCAATTTTTTTCATACCAGTTGGTCACGAATTTTATTCATTGAGCCGGTATAATATAGAAAGACCATGTTTCAAGATTTTATTTATCTTCTTCATTTTTTCCGTTCGTTCAGGTCTTTATAGAGGTAGGTATTAAGGGTTTTTTGAAGGAGCAGCCGTCAGTTGTAGGATTAAGAAATTCTTTCATAATTCATTTGGACATCATCTTATTCGCTCTCTGGTGTATCTACTTCATTTGGGGTTATTACATTCAATTTTTCTTTACCTTGCGTTCCTTTTCTTTCTGTTTTATTTGATTAGAATGAAATTATGTTCCATGTACATAAATTTAAGGATGAAGATATGTTGCATTGGTTCTTTTCTGGAAAAAGTTTTCGAAGAGCTTTCTTTAATAGAATGATGCTCCACGCATAAATGCCAGGGTTTTATTTCCACCAAAAAAGTGCAGGAGTCCTACATTTTTCCGATTTTATACTGAAACATAAGGTAAAAACATCAGTAGTGGCCAGCGCTTTAGTGGTCTACACTTCAAGGTTCATATATTTGTGGAAATAGAATTCCAGGTTTCCCAAGGGATTCAGACGTTCAGAAGGTATACTGAAGCACTGGCCACTACTGGTGTGTTTACCTTTTAGCATTCTTCAGTGTTCTCATTGTTTATTATCTATTTTCTTCACTGAAATATACAATTTTGTTGTAACCATGCCTGAATCGTCTTGGCCGGGACTCAATCTGAAAATCTCACAAAAAAAAAAAAAAAAAACGCAAGAGCAAAAGGGTTCCCTGTTTAAAGGAAAGCAATCAAATTTTCCAGAACGTTTGATTTTCATACTGCAGACTGCAGTTCAATTTTGGAGGGGAACAGCTGTACTATGGGCTGCCCATAAACCTCTTCACACTATTTTTTACCATATTAGGCTCCCTCTCCCTTTATATCACAAAGAGCCACGCTTCACCTTACCCCCTCCCCTCCTCTTGTCACAAATTACGCTATATTACACATATATAATGTTATAAACATGAGTATGATGTCACGCTTCTTGTTATCCCTCCCTCCCCCTTGTCACAATTTCACGAACCCTTCCCACCTCAAAGCGTGACGTTATTTGTGGATGATCCCTATGACAAGTTCACATTATTTTAATTGTATAATTTTACAGTCGACTTTATTTTCGATTTGGCAGCAGAAAAGAAAGAAAAAAAACATATTCTTCGCTTACTTATAGTGCTGTTTTTATCAGAATCATAACACTGACAGCTAAAATATGGGAAAATTTGCAAAATTATGGAGAACATCTGAAATGCTGAAATGAAGAAAACAAGACAGAAGCTAAAGAGTAAATACAAGAAATAACGGTAGTTATGGTTATTTCTAATAATGGTATTCCTCTTAACTATGTTTTCACCGAAACTGAACTTAATTGTACTATATGGAGAGTTGGCGAATGGAAGCGGAAACAAAACATTTCGTTTTTTAGTAGGTAGGATCTAAATCAGCGAGAACGCACCAGCAGTAAAAACACTTGACTGCTTACGCGTTCTCGCTGATCCTACCTATTACAAAATGAAATGGTCTGTTTCCGCTTCCAGTTCATCCGCCATCTCTCCGGGGTCATACTATTCCGGGCGATAGAAAAAGAGCTCTCACTTGTGTCGCAAATTACATCACGGATGTAAACATTTCTCTTAGGAACAAAAAGAAGAGAAATGACTATCAGTTTTGGAACTGATATACTGGTGGTTCCGGAGCGCAATATTGATGAGCTTACCGTTTAATGACAAAGAAAATGATGTTTAAAGAAGTGCGGGAGCTGAGCTCCCGTGAGCTCCCTTTCATACGGAGCTCCCTGAATTAATGCGAAAAACCAACAATAACCTCAAAATTATTAGAAGTATTCCGAAGCGCAATATTGATGAGCTTACCGTCTAATGTCTAGAAAATTGATGAATAAAAGAAGTGCAGGAGCTGAGCTCCTGTGAGCTCTCTGCATTAATGCAAAAAACCAACAATAACCTCCAAATTATTAGGAGTCTTTCAAATCAAAAATTTTCCAGCACACATTCAATCCTTAGTACTATTTCTGCTAATAAGAAGTGTGACATAATGAAAAAAAATCGACGTATTCAGTATCACTAATGTAAACATATTGGGAGCGAAATTATCTAATGTCAATTAGTCACAAGCAATAAGAGCTTATGTGAAGTAACAGAGAGAAAACGTTGAAATGAATGACGATTTTTTTATGAAATGCAGTAAATACAGATAAAACTAATTTTCAAACATGAAAGATGATGAAATAAAAACCATACAAAAAAACAAATGATTCAAAACAATTGCAAATAAAATGTTCAATTTTACTTCCTTTTACAAAAAAGGAAGTATTGTATTCGCGAAAAAATTTTCACTCAAAAATCGGCCTTAATTTTCATTTTACTCACCCCCGAATGGATGTTGAGTTTTTTTCGACCCGACCACATGTGGATATATGCCTAGGAACGTACAGACACCCGAAATATCAATTTTAACAACCAAATTTTTTAATTACAACGAATTTTCTCGCGACGTCCGTATGTATCTCGCATAACTCAAAAACGGTATGTCCTAGAAAGTTGAAATTTGCCACGTAGACTCCTAATGGGGTCTAGTTGTGCACCTTCCCATATGGTTGCATTCGGATGTTTCAAAGGGGATCTTTTGCCCCTTTTTGGGAGGAAATCATTGTTAATTCGATGTAAACTCAAATGGTGTTATAATTTTGTCGGACACTTGGCGATATATCGCCAGTCTTTTGGTCGCCGTTTCAAATTTGGCGATTTTTTTAAAAATTTGGTTTCAATTTGGCTATTGTTGGTGATATTTAGAGAGTAAACAATTGAATCGCATTAAAATTGCCATTAATGGGGAAATGACATTAAATTGGAGTAAAAGGAAGTCATGTGATGCACACATCAGCTCGTTGTATTATTTTTTTTCCCAGTTAAAGAACTTTCTTACTGAAAAAAAAAGTTTGTTCATGATGTATTTACTTGCATTTCACTAAATTAATTTGCAATCCTTTCGTCTGCTTAGCAAAATTTTTTTATTTTATTTTTTTACTATTTCAAGTTGGAAATAAACGTTGCTATGAATGTAAAAGTTGCTGTGTAACATCTTCTATGAAAATATCAATAATGAATGTGTATTTTTACATAACAAATATGTGTCATGATACAGTCTTTTTAAGCCATTTATAAAATGTTTACTTTGCATGATCCTCGCCACTTCTATGAATAAAAGAGAAATCTCATTTTGTGTTATCTCCTTTCACAATTCCTTTACTTCAGTTTAAAAAAAAAAACTTACATTGTCACAAAAGCAAGCATTAAAGAACTAAGACGTGAATAAAAATAAAAATATCATGTTTTTGTAAAATTAATTCAAAGAAAGCTTTAAGTTGAACGTCTCCCTCTTGTTCTATAGCCTTCTGACTTACTTCTAAACAAAAACGAAGAAAAAAAATTTAATCTTCCATTTTTATTGATCTTTCACTGAAGAGCTATCGTAAACTGACGTATACTCTCCGAAAAAAACAAAAAAAATGCGCCGAAAATCTCATTCTATGTAATGACAAAAAAAAAAGCAAACTTCTTAGCAAAATAAAGTTCAGTGCAGAAAGAAGGGAAACAAAAATAGATATAAAATGTCTTCTGCAACGAAATGAAACTGTTGCCATACGGAGGGCAAAATAATCATAAATAAATAAGGAAAGAAACGAAATGAGGGAAAGAGTAGTAAGCCGGAGAGTGTTCGCGGCATCTCTTAGCAAAACAAAAAAAGTGTTTCCAGAGAGAGAGAGTAATGTCACGTGACGCGTTGCCTAGCAACAGAAATCTCTAGAGAACACCGAGAGCGTCTCGCATCACGTGCTGTGATGGTGCGGTTGGAAAGGTTTAGAATGCTGATATAAAAAACAGATGAGTTCCAAGTCTATATTTTTGTGTCATAGTTGGCTAGCATATTAATTTTAAGTGCACTGCTCTAATACGATGGAGAGGAGACAGTTAATTGATTTTTTTTTCTCAATTCTCCGGAACCATATCGATTAAAACCTGTAGTTTTCATTTAATTTTCCCAAGTAACTGCTGTGGTATAAGCAGAATTGAAGTTTACTTAGCTCAGTCAACCAATCCCATTAAATTATTTCAAATGTACCACATTGTAAACCTTTTTGTTCTTTGAATCGAGTTAGGTTCAATATTGAAAGAAAAGCTTTATGAAATAATAATAATAATATTCATGGTTAAAATTAGCGTTTTTGTAAAAATGATTTTGTAAAAAGTTAACAAAGATAGTTAATTAATGAAATAATACAGATGATTGCATTAATAATAAAAATAATAATTACCAGTATCAAGAAATAAAGAACTACCTTTGCCGCCTTTGCGCAGAAAGCAAAAGAAAATATTACAACATAAATTTTCAGATAACTGTAGACACATGTTTCGGTGTTTCAAGGAACCCCTTTTTGAATGCAGGAAAGTGAGTTTTTGGTTGTAAAGTCATCCGATAATTCATTTTGGCTCTTATCTTTTTTATATTGCCATGTTGAAAACAGAACTCTTATTGATGCGTGTGATCTCTCAATTAACTTAGGTCCCAAATTATTTCACACACACATCGTTTAAGAAGTCGTCGTTCTGAAACGATTATTTATGTAACTCAGAGCCTGACTGACTTAAGTTCAAAAATTTCGATTTTCTGTCTATTAGAACATTGTACGAGCCATATGAACTTAATCCTAAAAAAAAAATCCTTTGTAATAATTTACCAGTGTTAAAAGTTCACGAATCCAATCCTTTTCGTGCCACCAAGCGACCGGTTTTTCACTCTCTTGTAAAGTGAGTCATGTGAGCATGTGACTTACGTCAGTCTGGCTCTGAGGTACAATTTTACGGAAACAAATCTTATGTTCGACCAGCACGACCGGTAGCTACCGGTTAGTTGATCACGTGACAGCTAATGATCACGTTCTTCAATGAACCAATCAACAACTTAAAACGGTAACCGGTGCATTAACCAGTAGATCATAGAACGATGCGGTTAGTAACCGGTTAGTTACCGGTCGACCGGTTAAGTTCGTCGAACGCAACCAAAATACTATACATCCTATGTATCAAAAAAAAAAAAAAAAAACTAGACATCAAATTTAAAAAATTATAACTCTTTCTCTCTCTCTCTTTATTTATTTCTTCATTTCTCATTGGATATTTTTTAACTCAAACATATCTTTTCAAAAGGTGAAAAAATATAAATTGAATTCCAAAACAAAATTAGGGCGGAAAATAAAATTTAAACAGATGGAAAATAAAGTTATTTTAAAACTTTAATGTACGATATATACAATCACACACAGAGTCAAAAAAAAAAAAGTAAGAAACACAAACACATATTAATAAAAATGTAGATACGAAGAGAGCTAGAGAGAATGAGATTTGAACCAAATTTAATAGTTATTCGCTCATTTTCCACCATTTTGAAGCCGTATTCCACTGTTAACCTGTTTCTCTTTATTTCTTGAAGCAATCGATTCCTCATCATGTATTTGACAGCTGGAATACCCTTCCCCCCTCCCAATGTTGAAAGCAGGGGTTTCACCTCCGAAAAAAAAAAGGAAGAAAAAAACACAAGAAAAAATGCACTTTGCTTAGCAACGAATAAGGACAACAATGTGATTAAATTTGATAGTGACATCTTGATGTCAAGTGAGATCGAAAGGATATTGAAATCGGAAATGAAAAATTCATTCGATTTCGATCAGAAATAAAAATAATACAGAACATTTATGGATGATACCGCGATTTTCTAACTTTCTCTTTAGTATTTATCTAATGTGAAAAAAGTTTGGGTGGGAGTGTTGAGTTGGGTGTTGAGTGGATAAAAATTTACAAAAATTTACGAAAAGTTATAAAAACAACAACACAAATATTGAAAAAAAATTTAAAAACAGAAGAAAATACAAATGACAAAAAAAAGCCATCTTAGAAGAAACAGGAACGGAAGCTCAATTTATACGGATTTTTTTTTTTTTTTTTAAAGTTTCCCTAATTTGATTTTCGCAGGTAATTGCGGTAGATTTTGGCTTTGCGGTAAGTCGTTGATGAATTTTTCTTGAACTAAAGAACACTTGCTGACTTCTAAACAGGCCAATAGATTTGTTCATGAGTACCTAAAAGGTGATTATGTTCAGAGCTTCCATAGATAACCAGCTCAAACTTAGGGTTGATGAAAGTGGTTGTTATTTTAAGCGTCTATTCTATTTGTTAAGCTTTTTTTTTTTTTATCTAAATAAGTATTCGACAAAATGGAAGTAGCTTTTTTTTTTAATCTAAATAAGTATTCGACAAAATGGAAGTAGTTTTGTCTTCCGAATTAATTCAAAGTGAAGGAAACCGAAATGGAAGTTGAAACCTTAATATATTTTTCAAGGCAAGGCTTCACTAATTTAATTTTCGGAGATAATTGGGGTAGGTTTCTAGAGTTAAAGGTTTTGCTGTTATTCTTACATAGCTTACCTAAAGAACTCCTTGTGACTAAGAAGCCGAAGCATTAAGCATGGAATTTTATAGCATATTTGTGGCTTGAAACAACAGGTTTTCTTATCATTAGAAGGAACACCGTTAAATATTGAGGGTTGCATATGGCACCTATTAAGAGTGAAACGCTTGTAGAATCCGCGGCACCGTATAAGAAGTCAAAATGGCTACCTAAAGGGTACCTTTTTTGCCACGAGGTGCCACAGGGAGATGCAGTTAATGCTACAAGTGTTTTACCCTAAAATGTGTCATATGCAACCCGCAATTTTAACAGTGAATGTTTAGAACTTTCATGCACTAAAAAAAATCGGAAACGTCACTGATTACTTACGGGTAACGTTCTGGGATTTCAAGGGTTACATCACTTTCCTATGAAAAACAAGTTTTTTTTTTTTGCGAAAAAATTTCCCGAATGGCAACAAGTTGAATGAAATCCGAATTTACCATGTGGTGAAAAACATTTTTACCTTTCAGTATAAAAATATATAAAGACTTTTTTTATTAGGTGTTTCCCTTTTAGCTTAATCAAGACTCCTTCGGATTGATAGAGTCCTAGTTAGAGACAAGATCCAGTCTCCGGATATTGTAGCTTCAAAGGAATTGCTTGCAATTCCGTCTTAGCTTTGGTCACATTTGCTTTAGTAGCCTTCCAGGTAAACCATAAACGTGCCAAGATATAACTATACATATGTAAGGCTTTCACTGAAGGTTCCCGAGTTATTTCAGAAACATGACTGGCTTTCATTGGGAAGGTTTCTCAATTTTTCAGAAAAATTTCAGATTAATTTCAGGAAGATTGCTAACTTTTTGCGGGAAACTTTTTTGGATTTTGGCAGATATGTTACTGGCAGAAATTAGGTACGTTAGCTGTCCATTATTTTCATTAACGTTTCGGTTTTTTTTTTTTTTTTTTTTTTCCTTCAGTGTTAACATTTAATAGCTCCTTTAATCCTCAAAAAGTTCTTACAGAGCTTGTAATTGTTATTTTAAACGTCTACTCTATTTGTTGAAAACTTTGATCTAAATAAATATTTGACAAAATTGAGGCAGTTTTACCTTTCGGATTATTATATTCGCATCTGTTTTTCATTTTACTTATTTTCTTCACGAGTTTTCTTTAATTTGCTATTTTCATAAGTTCCAAAGCATTAACTCCTAAATTTACATTTCATTTCCTTCTCCATCTATTACTGCAAAGTACTTTTGTGCAAAAGGAGAAGAAATTTATCGTAATGGGGAAGTTGAATAAAATTACTTAAGCCTAGAGAATGGAGTTAAGATGAAAAGAATTCAAATTTATTTCGCGCATTTTCTGCCATTGTGTTCGTCTTCAGAAAGATAAAAGGCAAGCTCGAAATTGCATGTCTATTTTCTTCTGTGCAACGAACAACTGAAGCAAATATTCTGAGCGAAACATATTAAATCAGCCGGCATATCGTCCAAAGAATCGTAACACTCCGATTAAAGCCATTAGAGAGCGCGCATACAATGGAAGAAGCGGATGGAATAGGTTTAATTCCTTCTTTTTTCGATCGTTTGCATACGCAGGGAGGTCTTATCCCCTGGAGTGAAATGTATATCTTTTCCCCTGCTCACTGCAAGATGTATCCCAAATGTAACGGCGGTAACGTGTAATACACCCTCTGCTGCTGGATCCCCCCTTTTTTATGAGAAAATTCGTTGGAGGTGAGTCAGAGGAATAATTCGGGGGGTCCTTTTAGGGTTTGCTAATTAGGGCGTTACGCTGCGATAAAGAAGCGTAGGTATAAATTGAAGGAAACAAGTTTTAAATAACTGAGCTATCAAAATTTTGTGCGACTCTTACCTCAAGAATAAATATTCAGTAGAATCAGTGGCGTACGTAGCGTGGGTGACACCCGGAGCGGTAATTTGTGATGTTACCCCCCCCCCCCCCCCCCCCCATATACGAGCAAAAAAAAAAGATTTATTATTATATGTAAACATGCAGACATGAAAATCAATTTTCAGAAACAACTACATTCATGTTTTACGAAATTTTAAGTGGGCTAATGTACAAAAGACAGGAAAAAGGGGGGGCCGGGGGTGTTCCCTCCAAAAAAATTTCAAATTTTTAGTCTTAAAAATGCATTTTAGCTTCATATTTTTAAAAAATTTAAAATTCCACTTTGGGTGTCACCCCCCAGACGGGTGACACTCAGGGCGCATCGCACCTCCCCCCGTAGTGACGTTACTGACAGAATACTTAGGTTTGTAGTAAAATTATATAGATTTGTATTGAATGCGCGATAATGGTTATAAGTAGGGCTGTGAAGTGTGGAGTCGGGGTCGAAGTTGAAGAATCGGAGCCGGACTGATTTTGAGGTAAAGGAGTCGGAGTTAAAAGTCCTAAAATTACCTGAGCTGGAATCTGAGTCGGTCATTTTTGCTCCGACTCCGCAGCCCTGCTTATAAGCAGTAACCGACAAAAAATTTAGGCACCAGGCAAATTATTTTTCTGTATTTATAGGCTAATTCATTGTAATGTTGCTTCTGAAACATTTCTGTTCTGAAAAAACTAGTCGCCACACTGTTAAAACTACAGGATGCATTCGGCACCTTTCAGGGGAGAAACGCTTGTTCACCAGCGGCGGCACCCAATACGGAGCCGAAATCGCACCTCTAAATAGGGTGAAAAACAGGCACCTTTTAAAAACTAGACAGCCGGAATGAAAAAAAGGAACCTTCGGAGAGAGAAATGGCACCCTTACTATAGATCCTCCTCCCCCTCCCCCGTATTGTGTGCGTTTTTGAATACAGTTGTGTATTTTTTTTTTTTTTTTCATTTTTTAAGTTTTGTTTTGATTTATGATATTCTACGTTCTGGACATTTTCACATTGAACTCGGTATTGGGAATGATTAAAACATGTAATTACAGCATTTGATCATATTTCAGAGCTTTCAACATAGTTAAGAAGTGCTCATAGCTTTAATTCATCTGATCGTGCTCTAATTCAGTGTTTCTCAACCTCTTTTGACCCACGGGAGCGGTAAAAGCAAATGAAAAACTTTGCGGACCGGTGAAATCTTTATCGTTTTCTTAAAAATTCATAAAATAAATAATATGAATAATAACTCTGGGGCCGTTAAAAAACATGTGAAAAAATTCAGGGTTCTGATGGTTTTTTTTAACAAAAAGTAATGTTAAAAATTAATAAAACAATAAATATCTACCCCTCCACTTGGTATCAAAGATCTGTCACAAATACGTTAAATTTAAAAACGAGTAATTATTTAAAACATGTGAGAAATTATACATTTACTAAAACATGACGTATTCCGAAAATGAAGCATAGCTGTACTTATGGATTATTTACATGATGAGCCAAAAATATTCAGGGATATTACAATTACGGAAGAACAAAATCGTTTCATAAACGTTAATCAAGAGTAACAAAATAAAATGCACATAAAGTTTTTCAACCAGTTAAATAATAAAAAAATTTTGAAAAGAAAAATAGAACCGACTTCAAAATTGCTCTAAAAAGTGAAAAATAATTTTATTCTTTAAACACCATCGATAATGCTTTTAAACATAATTTTTGAAGTTGGCGCAAAAACAAAACTTAAAATCCAGTGTAACCATGCTTCGTTCATATTTTTTTCAGAAAAAGCATCCTAAGTTACGAAGAAACATTTATATCGCTATTCAAATATGCTGTCATCAATGCATAATGTATGTGATAGTGAAGAAACTGGTCCTGGTTAAATTTATAGTTGTATTTGAGTTATGACTGTGAATGATTTTATCTATCGTTTTTGCGCCAACTTCAAAAATTATGTTTAAAAGCATTATCGATGGTGTTTAAAGAATAAAATTATTTTTCACTTTTTAGAGCAATTTTGAAGTCGGTTCTATTTTTTTTTTCAAAATTTTTTTATTTCATTCTTTTTAGTGTAAATGTAAGTATTTCAGAAATAATAAGAAGTTACCATCACGAAACTTCACATTTTTTTCTTAAAAATGCTAAATACTAAAAAAAAAAAAACTATTGACACGCGTTAAATTTTAAGCGATTGGCACTAAAAACTTATATTTGCTCCTCTCTGGAAATCATGCGTAGTTAATTTAATTATAACCATTTAAGTATTACGTTTTTCCTAACTAATTTACATTCCACAGCATCTAAGTTGCTCATGATGCAATCCTGTATTTTCTTACTTAGCCCCGATCATCTGTTATCGGCATAGATGATAACGATAAAAATACTACAGAGTAGTTGAGTCAAACCTAATGGTAGCATTGTGAAGGCTAAGCAGATCCTAATCACTGCATCACCTCGCTTCCAGGTTAGATTTACCCCTACTATGGAGCAATAGCACTGAAGAAAGGAAGATTTTGATAATTCACATAGGGTTACTATAAATCAGCAGGGTTACTAAAATAAAATTATTTACGCCAAAAATGAGACGACAGCGCCAGATTCCCCATTATCGAAATATCCCTTGAAGAAATTTGATGCTTGCTTCAGAGAAGCCTTCATTAAAAACTATCATTACAATTACTATTAATGTTACTGTTATAGGACACCAAAGTTTTATAACAATGAGTTTCATATTGTCGCGTAGATGAAGATAGCGAAGACAATGTGAAAGCCAAATGAAGCGAATGCTCGTTAGTCTCAACTCGAGATCTTTATTCAGAACCACGAATGAACGTTACATGTACTTATATACAACTTGAGAAAGTGCTGGAACTTTCCAGACTTGGAAAGATACAGAAATTAATAGAAGATTCGAGAAAATACGGGAAACAGTAGAAACGAAATTTTAGTAAAATTCACTTTGTCCTAGTCAGGATTTGAACTCGGGTCGCTCGTGTGGGAGGCGAGAATTCTACCACTGAGCCACCGTTATCCACGGATGAAAAGTGCGAACTTCGCTACAAAATCATTTAATAGGGAAATTGCATAAAATTTACTGTTTTTTACTCATAACTTTTTTTCTAAAGAACAAATATGGTCAAACAAAGTAATGGGACCTAAGTTGAGCCATCCCCTATCCATTAAAGAAAGAATCATCAAAATCGGTTCACTAGGTGAGACGCTATGAGTGGACAAAAAAAAAAAAAAAAAACATACATACGGTATGAATTGATAACCGCCTCCTTTTTGAAGTCGGTTAAAAAACCAAAAGGAATTTCTAACGCTATCGAGCATCAACCGCTAACAGGAAATGATTCTAACACTTGAATGAGAAAGCAAAAAAAAAAGAGCTAGACTGAGAGAGATTTTTTTTTTCTCGCTAGCTTTCTGTTATAATTACAAAGCACAAGAAACATTTTTATTAAGGTTCTTTTGGTGATTAATAAAAGCTGCTTATCGAGTATTCAAGAAAGTAATGACAGATATTTTTAGTAGCGTTTTGAATGATGGAAATTTCACGATAGTAACGGTAAACGGGAACTAGAAGACTAACGGTTACTGAAAAGCAATAAATGCACTTTTAAACACTTAACTATATTTGAAAGCCCTAAAAGCTACAAAGTGATCAATAGCTGTACTTACTTGTAATTTTGGATAATTAATCCTAGAAAAGTTGTGTTTTAATCCAATAGTGTACTTCATTCAATGTGAGAGACACACAAACGCAATCATTATTTGTCCGCCATATTGAGGTGGTTGAATGTATGTCTAAGGCAAAAAGCGCATGCGTAATGAGTCTTTCTGCGATTGCATGCTGTTTTGGCTCCTCGGCTCTATTTTCTGGCCTGCATTGCTCCTTCAGGCACTATGCTTTCACCTTAGAGGGAATATTTTCACTCGTCTGGAACCCCTGGTTATTACAGTGCAGTACAGTGAAACCTGTGTAAGTTGACCACTTAAAGTGCACGACTTTAGTGGTGAACTTAAACAGGTGGTCAACTTATAGAGATTGAATTGTGTGGTATATAGAACTATTTCTGTGCCCGAAAATAGCGGTTTGATTAGACAGGTGGTCAACTTTACAGGTTTTACTGTATAGGGTTTTTTTTTCTTTTTGTTTTGTTATACAGGGCGATTTGGCGCCCAGGGTTTGTCCCTGGTTACATGAAATAAAAAAAAAGTTTTTGAATAACATTTGATTTCACATGCAACGTAATATTAATAATTTTTTCTTTTAGAAAAAATGTTTCTGTTATTCAAAATATTCATTACGAATCTTAGCATACAATTTTTCATTTTGAATTCTTAAATCTCTGGTCCAAGTCTCTAGATGTCGTAACCGGGCGGGCTACTAGTATGCTTGTTTTATCGATGCAAATTACAGATATTCCAACGAATGAAAGTTAGAGAAACATTTGGAATGTATTATATATAGCAATAGATAATAGGCGTTTGCTGTCTTTGTTATAGGAATTACGAAGCTATTCCTTTCCAAAGGCTACTTTTTATGACGTCACTTCAAACGACACTACTGTTGAATGTTAAAATTTCACCTGCGCAAAAAGAAGAGAAGCTTCAAAAAAAGTTTGACGCGTGTTACTAAAAATAAAAAAACATTAAAGTATTTTTCAAAATATTTAATAATACGTTTTGTTATTCATTTACATCCATGGTGTCATTGTCATACTCACAGTGCCGGATTAAGCCAGCATGGGGCCCGTAGCAAATGTTTCCAAGGGGCCCTCGTTTTTACATGATATTGTAAAAAAAATTGTGCACTTCTTCATGGATACGGGAGGTGGATTTATAACACGCATGAATACATAAATATGGATATGATTTTAGAGCTTTACGGGGGTTATAACCCTTTTTCGACTTATATTGCCCCTCGTCTTTCCCATCACTACATGTTCTTAGCTTTAAAAAAGCTAAGAATTTTTTAATTCCAAAAACGCAATTTTTGGACGATATAAAAAAAGGGGGGGGATTCGGGGACTTGCCCCCGGAAAATTTTTGATACTTCAATTCTGAAAACTCATTTCTAACGACTTCTGATGACATTTGGAAGAGAGAAGGTTCAGAGTTCTTTATTCGGAGATTTTTTGAAACTGAAGTTAAAGAACGCGATTGCATCCCATCTTAGGTAAAGTTAAAGGGAAAAATTTGGATTTACAGCGACACTCCCCATGCAATTTTTAAAATTGACATCTTAAAGAAAACTGTTGATTATCTTTAATGATGTTGTAGAGAGAGAGGGGTGTCCAAAGGAAGCCTCATTGGAAAATTTTCAAATTTATTACCCATTATTAATCTAAAAACAGTTTTAGGTAGAACATTTTTAGACTCTAAAATGGTAATTTTATACGATTTTTGCTGAGTTTGGGGCGGGGTGGGGAAGTTCACGAACGTCATCCCCTGGAGATTTCTTGAAATCGAAGTGTTGAAAACGTGATTGTAGGCCATCGCTGGTTACGTTTAGTATGGGATGGAGTTCAGGAACTCTCCAACGCAACCCAGAAAATTTACAAAATTGATGCTTTAAATGTACATTTTAGCCCATCGTTAACAATGTTGGAGGGGGAGAGGTACAATTCCAAAGAAATTTTTTGAAATTATAGTCCAAAATACGCATTTTTAGACCACCTTAGATGATGTTATACACTGTTAAAAATTTTCCGGAAAATTTACGGTAATTGTTACTGGCATCCATGTTGCCAGTAACTATTACCGTAAAAATCAAATGTTACTGTAAAATTTTACGGTTTCCTCGGTAGGCCACAGCAACCAATTGGAGCTGGGATCGCTTATTTTTCCGGTATAAATTACCGTAAAAATCAGCGATGCGTTAAGATCGCCATTTTACAGTAACAGTTACCAGAAAATCTTACTGAATTTTTAACAGTGTAGGAAGGGATCGAGCTTGGGATTTCACCTTTGAGCATTTTTCAAAACTTGAAGTTCCAGAAAGAAGTTTTAGCGGGTTTTCGATTATGTTAAATAATTTTATCCCTGAAATTATCTGAAATTTAAGTTCGAATAAAGAAGTTTTCAGCTACCTTTGGTGATGCAAAAGAAATAGGTTTGGTTCGGGGCATTGGCGACAGCTTTTTAGTTCCCTCCCACTAAGAGGAAAAAAGTTAAAAACGAGATTTAAAGTATTTCTTCTACACATAATTATTTTAGTTCTTCAACAAATTATACTCTATTCACAATTTATTTATTTTGCTCAGCATACGTGTGAACAGTCAAAGAATCTTTTCTTCTCTTATGTCATGATCTCTTAATTTTGCTCCTTGTAGTGTCGCGGGCGGCAATTTTTGACTGCGACAAACTGACATGAAGTTAAGCGACCAAAGAGTTTACGATGATTAATTATTGCCTTTTCAGGACACCAATTTCGAAAGCTTTAAGACGAAAGACACTTTTAAACATTTTCTGGATGGTAACCCTTTCCTCCTTGTCTAATATCGCCCCAAAGACTGTTTTTAGGATTTGTGCTTGGTGAATTTCAAAATCCTCCTTCTCCTGCGTTCCCCCCAAAAAATTGCTTAAAGTTGCATTTTAGGTACTAAATTTCGAAGAGAATCCTTGAACCGTTTCGATTTAAAAGAAATTATAGCCACCTATTTCCCTAGCTTATCACCATTCGGAGGAAATGATCCAAACCACCACTCTTTACCTAAAGTTAGAACTAAAGATAGCATGCGTCTTGAAGATTCCAGTTTCCAACATTTTGTGAAGCAAATCCGTATCCCCCCCCCCCCCCAAAGATGGCCCGATAACATTTCCAGTGATAATCCAAAATCGCGATTTGAAAATTTAAGTCAGAATTTTTTGCGGCTCATCATCTCTTTCTCTAAACTTCTCACATAGCTTGAAACTTTGTTTTCAGCTATATTATAGGTAGATCCCCCAAACCCTTTCTTCCCGAAGATAGCTTGAAATTGACTTCAATTTTGAACACAATTTCAGAAAAGAACCCCATCCCCTTTCCTCTACTCTAATCAAACAGCCTAAATTTGCTTTTTTTAGGCTTGAACAGCTGAAAATTTCAGGAAGGATCCCTAAATCCCTTAAATTTATTAAAATATCTTTTTGAAAAAAAAAAATATATATAAGAGAAAACCCTATTATCCGTTCTCCTAAAACTACCAAACATTACCTAAAATTGTAATTTTTAGGTCAGTTTTTAAAATTTTCTGAAAAAACTGAGCTTTTTTTCCTAGCACTGAGGAAGATTAACTAAAATTGCGTTTTAAAACTTCAATTAAGAGAAATTTCTGGAAAGCAATCAGCGATCCCCCACATCCCCTTCGTGTTTCCTCTGACGTGACTAAAGATAGTGTTACCTACCATCTCTAAATGACGCAAAAAGCCCCCCCCCCCCTCCCGTCTTCCTCTCTGCACCGATGATACTGGTCAGCATGGTATTATTCCATAACGAGTCTGCGCTTTAATGAAAAATATAAAATTTTTAATTTGCCTGAACATTTAGAAAAGTTAGATCTAAATAGAAAAATGTAAACGGGTAAAAGTACGGAAAAGTAGTTTTTTTCTGGAATTTTTTTCTCATGACGCGGGGCCCGTAGCATTTGCTACTTCTGCTCTATGACTAATCCGGCCCTGCATACTCATACTAAAATACATGGGCCGTAACAATTTATTATTGCAAGCTACAAGACCGCAGGTAGAATTCATTTTGAGGAGTTCTTTTTTAATTTTATGTTTACATTAGTTTTCACGCTTCGACGACCTAAAACAATCTTCGCCAGTTGACTAGGGCTGCGAAGTCGGAAGGAAAATGACAAACTTCAGCTCCGACTCCTTTATCTCAAAATCATCCCGATTCCGATTGACTTCGCTGCCTTGGTAGAGTTGTGGAATTGGAGAGAAAATGACAGACTCCGACTTTCAGAATTGGAAGACATCGACTGGCAACTCCGACTCCTTTACCCCAAAATCAGTCCGACTTCAACTGCGCAGCCTTACAGCTAACAAGTTTTCTATTCGAGGAGTTGTGCCAAAAGTGAATTGGATTTTATCTCCTAGTATGGCATTGCTGTTTTTTACAACACATTTCTTACTAGACGAAGAAGCTAATTGAAAGAGATACTAAGAGAAAATGCTTCGTGCTAACCAAAATTCGTATTGCCAAAAATGCAGTACTTTTTCATTTGGGTTGTTCTTAAAATAAAAGCAGAAGCAGATTTGCAGTAATAAAAAAAATAAAATAAATAAATAAGGGGTCGTGTCCACAAATGATTGCCACGCACTGGGGGGGGGGGGAATGTGAAATTGTAACAGCTTGTGACAAGAGGGGTAACAAGAAGTGTGGCATCACACATGCTCTTTTTGTACGCGTGGCATCTAACATGCGGATGGGGGGGGGGGGGGAGTCAAATATGTTGTGACGTTTTGTGACAAGGGGGAAGGGGTCCAATATGTTGAAAAAAAAGAGGACATTTATTTACAGCCTTTTAATAAATAAGTAAGATAAAATTCTCATTACCACTAGCGGTATAATGCAATAATAATTATCAAATGAAACTAATATCGACAAATATTTAATTCAAAAACAGATGAAACGTCTTTTTTTATAATTAACTTACCAACTTCTAAAAATATCCCTCGGACACTTTCATTTCGGAAATATTACTTGATATTTGTTTAAATAAACATATTTCACCTATATATTCTTCTAGAAAGGGTAAAATAAATGGAAGGAATTTCATATTTCCTTCCTCGCCAACAGTCCTTCCTTGTTCCTATTCCAAAAATTGTTTTGCTTCCCATAGTGATGTGATTGTTTTTATTTTCCGTTGTGTTGCCGATGAAAAGGGACTAAATGGAAAGACCCCCCCCCCCCCAACCACAAGTAAAAAAAGAGAAAAACACCCTCTCTATCAGAAAAACTGGGGCAACGCTCATGTCATAGATAGATATACAGAAATACATATCGATAGATAGATTAGTATTATATAAGGTATCCATCTAGATAGATAAATAGACATGCATTATATAAGGTATCTTTTAGATAGATGGATATATAGAAAAGCATTATATAAGGTGTCAATCTAGATGGATAGACAAGCATTGTACAATTTGTCCGTCGAGATAGATAGATAGATGAACATTACATGAGGTGATAGTTAAGCATTATATAAGGAATCCATCTATAGATGGATGGATAGAAAGGAAGATGGATACATAGATAAGCATTATATAAGGTGTCCATGTACAGATGGATCGATAGATTGCTAGATGAATAGATTATACAAGGCATCCATCGTGAAAGATGTCCCCAAAAAGGCTGCTAATACGTATCCAACGTGAATGTTTACGCTGAGCCTCTTTTATAATGATCTGGCCCGGCTTTTGGGGTAGGCAGCCGCCTAGGGCGGCAAATTTCGAAGTTGAAACATTTTTTTAGAAAAAATATGAATATCTGCTTCAGCGCTATAATATTCTCAGCTTCAATTCTAAAAAAAATTTTTTTTTTAAAGATAATTTAGAGTATGTACCAGTGCTTGGATATGCAAGACATAGTTCAGAAATAAACTAGAAATTCAATTTAATTTCAGAGGCAGCAATTTCAAAACTCTTTTGAAAATATTAATATCTGCTTCAGTGCCATAAGATAGACTACTTTTATGCTAAAAAAGACAATTTTATGTGCGTACTAGTGCTTGAATATGCTAAATCTAGATTGGAATTTAGCTAGAAACTCACTTTAATTCTAAGCACTTTACAAGAATTTTTATTTTATTAATGTATTGTTATTTTATATTATTATTATCATCATCGATATTATTCAATGGGTGGGGGGGGGGCACTTGTCAATATCGCCTAGGGTGGCAAAGCTACTAGAGCCGACTCCGATAATGGTAGTAGGTCTTGTGTGTGTGTCTATGCATACATATAACTATGCACAGTACGTACATAAAACGGAAAATATTTCTCCTTCTCCGGCTCCTTCAATAATTACGCACATCCTTCACTGTCCAAAGAGCTGAAAAGCACCCGTTTCTGTAAATGGAGGATTCATCTTCGTAACGGTTTTCAGTCACACAGTTTATTATCTTTTGAACTATCCGCTCCCTCTCAAAACGCCTCCAGGCTTCAATTCTGGGGTTAAGACATTGAACAGCGACACTCAGCACTTCTTCCAAAAAATGACAAAAAGAAAAAAAGGAAGACGAAGAAGATGAAAAACTTCTCCGAGAGCGGAGAAGGAGAGGTTCTAAATTTGGTTCCGTTTCTCAACAGAAGTTTCTCAATGAAAATTCTCCACGATCCGTGGACCTCTCTTCCTTCGGCGAAAACATCTTCTTCGCGTAAGGTGTCCTTGAAGGAGATGACAATTTTTCTCTCAACCGCTTTTCCCTTCTCACCCAGCATGCTACCTACCTTTAGATTTTTTTTTTTTTTTTTTTCATGGACTCAATCCTCCTTTCAAGTTGAGAAATGAAAGTAACAACAATTAAAAAACAAAAATGCACGAAAATAGAATTGCACAATATCAGTTCAACAGCCTGTAAGAAAGTCTCCCAATAATCAATAACCATATAGAGAAGGTTTTAGACTATGTTCAAAAAAAAAAAAAAAAAAATTACCAGATAAATTTTTTTAAACAAGTAAAGTTTTATTTCATATTTTGGAAATTCCTTAAATTTGTATATGCTTAAATATCGTTTTTTCGTTTCTAAATGAATACTATTTTGCTCATCATACTTTTTGTCTTTTTACTTTTATGGGTAAGGAAGAAGTTCGAACTTTAGTGAGCTCAAAGTGGTGTGGTTTGAGTTCTTTCAGTTAAAGTAGAAAACGAATGAAAGCAGCTATTATTTCTGAAAATTGTTACAGACCCAGGCAACACCGAGTATTTTTGATACTATAGTATAATACACCCCCAATACCCTCCCGTTAATATAGTACATTTATTCAATCAAATAACACTTAGCACAATTATTTACAATGTTTTTTTTGATCGTTGCCAAAAACCAAAATCAAATTCATTTAAAGACTGAACCTTAGCAAGTGTCGATTTGTGGATTTTAGAATCTTGAAACTTTTCAAATAACACAGGTTTTCGAAGCTTTCCATGACGCGCGTCATCAAATTCAAAGCGTTTGCAAAAGCTTTTCTTCATCAGATACTTGTTTTTAATGGAATTTTGATTCAGTTTAATAATTACTGCAATAGAGACATCACAGAAGTGTTTAGAAAAGTTGTTACTAAAGTAATTTTAGTTAAGTAACACTCTGGTTAAAAAAAGCGGGGGGGGGGGGGAGAAAGATAACGGAGGGGTAAGTTGATATATGTTATAAATAAGAAATATGTTGCATGAAATTCAAGGGAGACGTGAGTGTATAAAGAGATATTAGAATAAAAAATAAAACTAATTATTTACTCAATACTGTCTGACCACGGATTGTATGGAAAGACAAATATCCGTTTTACCGCCGGAAATGGACGAATCTATTATTTTTTACCGATGTCAGTTTTTGCAGAAGTAGAGTCTTATTCAAATGAGCAGAATATGTACATCAAATTTTTACTTTTCCCCTTTATTCAAATCGATTCATCTTATCTGGACGTTTGAAAATTCCATGCAATCCCTGGTTAGATAGTATTCTGCTTCAATGTTATATTTACACGATCTAAATATTTTCGACATTATCATCCTTCTTTGTGTGTTTTCACAGCCAAACTTTTCATCCTCTTCCAGATCGAATGGCCACCTCGATGATTTGAAAAATCTCCCTTTTGCAACAGATAAATGAATTGTTTGGTTCAGCTATTTTCCTGTTTACCCACAAGTTGCTTTGGAACTTTTGAGGCTTTTATCCGCATATCTCTGTGAATCTGGATATTCAGCATTGGCATACATTAAGTTAAAATATCAAGCAAGGCTACAGTTCGAAAGTGACCGGAGTTGTGGCCGAAGATAAAGATATGTGTAGTGCAGTAGTGTTGTAATTGTGTGTGTGCAATTGACCACGAACATTTTCTTTTTGAATATATTTTTTTTAATTTCAATATTATGAACTGCATTTTTTTTCCTTTGGCATTAAGCATTTTACAAGCAGTAAAAAGAGACAGAAATGGAGATTTGTTTTCTTTTTAATTATTTTATTTTATCTGTTTATTTTATTTATTTCTGTAGTTTTCTCATCACATTTATGTAAATGTTATATATATATATATATATATATATATATATATATATATATATATATATATATATATACTTATAGAACAAAACTTTTTTCTTCTGTATGTACCAAAATTGAATGTTTACCCATGTGGGTGGTTTGTAAATTTTCACATTTCATATACGTCATCTCATAATTTTTAAAGTTAACATTTTTGAACATGTAAAAAGGATGGCGGATTTAATTTTAAGAAAAAGTGCAGTAGTAATAAATTTGTGAATGAAACTATCTGTATTTTCATTTATTGACCAGCCTCAGCTATCCTGAACAGCTTCAACTTCTAGTTTCGATTTTACAACTTGTACTGGCCACATACGGTGAGAGAGTTCGTGACCCTACATCAGTTCAAACTAGGGCGCAAAGTCTGAAAATTAGAGAAAACCTGTAATAAATTATCAAAAAGTGTACGTTATTTTGAGTTATAATTTTAAGCTGGTTTGCATCATCCAAAAATTTAGTTTCTAGGAAAACAGCGATTCATGTCAAACTGCACAATAAACTTCGGAAAATTTGTCACCTTGATGTAATAAGTGTTCTCACATTGAACGGGAGATTAATTTGACAGCAGTTGCGTTTATTAAGTTCTATGATTTTCAAACTGTCATAGATAAGCTACTTGTCATAAATATAGCAATAAAAAAGCATTTTTTTTTATTCACCTACTTTCAAATTAGTGAACACTTGTAAATAATTTATTTTTCTAACTGAATGGTGTTAAATTTAAAGTGAATAAAAAGGAAACATAGCTGTCTATAAAAAATCAACTTCAATAAATAGACGTTAAAAATATCAATGTTTTAACCAAGCAGCTTAAAGCCGAAAAAATAAATTGTCAAATACACACTTACACATACGTGATTAACATTGAAATGTTAAAAATGCTACTTTTTTAAAGCATTTATGTCTTTAAAACTCATAATCTTTATTAATTTTGATGCGACTTGATTACGCGAAGCTTTCAGCTTTCTGAATTAAGTTCAGTCCCAATTACATCGGATAACAGCTGTTTTACTGTACTATTAATGTGAAAGTATTTCACTTGAAAACGTTTAATCCTTTTCTGCGTTCAAATTAATTTTGAACTTAAAAAAATTTGAGATCAATAAAATCCCAAATTTTCAATTAATGTGGGATACAGCAACGACATATTTAAATGCAGAAAGGCTTTCCATTAACGAACAGAAACAGATCTAGGTTTAAAAAAAGTCTCTGAAAGAAAAAAACAAAAATCAAGAACTTTATTTCGTTAGAAACTTATGAAGAAATTTAATTAGTTAATCACGAAGTGATTTATATTTTAACTTTATGATCGTAAACTAGCGCTCTATCGAATCTTCCTATTCTGTAGGCTGTATGAGATTCCAGTGACCACAAAATTGGTTTAACTACTTTACAATATTTCTTTAACTCTATTTTATAATGTTGTCAAGAGTTTTTGAAAGTTTTTAACCACTTTTGTTCATTAACAGATCGTTAGAATTTCTTCCCAGAGATCCCTTTTACTGTTTTTGGCACATTGTTCCAAGTTCTTGCAGTAAAAAAAAGATCTACCTATAAAATACAATGTTTAAAATGTACTTGACGAAAATTTTTCATTCCAAATTTGCTGTTCTATACAGGACTTCGAAAATAGTTTGTTTTCCATGCTTCTTCTTCTTTTTTTTTTTTTTGGTGAAAATCACAAAAACCTTTTTGTTTTACTTCTTGTTTGCGCGCGTAAGAGACTACTATACACGCAAGGAGAAAAAAATGTATGCGTCCGTTACTTTTTACCATCTTTTTCACCTGAAATTCGTGTGTGTGTCAATATTGATTTTTGAGAAAGTCCATTTTAGCTGAACTTAAACTAAAGAGCTTTTCTAATATAATTATTATTCTTACAATAGCTACACTGTTAAAACCAGGAGTGCCACAGGGGTAAAGAATTTCACCCTAGGGTAAAAAACAGTGCCGCGGGGTGAAACGGAGGCTAGGAAGTGTCGTCAAGGTGCTTTTGGTTCCTCAGTGGGTGAACGACGTTAACAAAAGTGATTCAATAGGAGAGCGACTCATTGCGCATGCGCTCTGACTCATCGTCCAACGAAAACTTCAGTTTGAATGGCGAACGAAGGAAGTTGCAACGAATTTTGCTCTCACATTGAATGAAGTACAAAACTGAAAATTTCGTGGATTAATCTTCGAAATATCGCGTAAGTAAAGGCATTTGATCATATTGTAGCACTTAGAGCTTTCGAACATATTTAAAGTGTTTAAAGTATGTTGACAACTGCTTATTGTTCCGTTTGCCTTATTAAATATTTAATATCTTGCTATTTATGTCCTGCAAAACTGTTACCTAAAACTATCTATCAGTACTATCTTGAATAACAATAACATTAAAAATGAAAACGTTTAAATCAGCTGATAATTGAATTGCTAATTCCGGAATAAAAATGCATCGACGTGAGCAGCCAATATGCCAATATCTATTTCTTCTCAAATAAAATAACTACGTAGTAGAAACTAACAAAGCAGCAAAGGCGGGGGAAAAAAACCGCCTGAAAAGAAATCTTTCTCAATCAGCGTTTGACTCATGAGTTTCACATCGTGTTTTGGTTAACGGATCTTTCTTAGGCGTTATTGCATGAAGCGAATGTAGTTATCTACTCGTTTTTATTTTTAAATCTGACGGAAAACTTCGACGTTGGAAAGAAGGGCTTTAAAATCAGTATTTATCTTGTACGCATAACGATACTCAAATATCGATTCTTATACTAAGTATTGATATGTTACGCTCGATTAAAATTTTAAACGTTTATGAACGCTTTTATTTTCCCATAATTCTAATCTAATGTTACCTAATATTTCTGGTTGTTCCGACAAATGATTGATAACTACCTTCCCTATTCATTTTCAGTACGGATCATGCAGTAAAAGTTGTCAACAACATATTCATTACTGAGCAATCCAGGAGTGAATATAAGAAAGTTAGTGCACGAACAGACAAATTAAAGTCATGAACACTTCTAAACTATGTTCGAAAGTTGAAATGTGATCAAATGCCTTCGTATATATAAATCAAAATAAATAAAACACAATTGTATTAAAAAACGCAAACAACACGGGGGGGGGGATCTCTCTAGGAAGCAATAAAGGTGCCATTTTTCCCACCTGGAGTACTATCTTTCACCTACGGTGCACGTTGGGTGAAGGGAGCCAGTTTTTCACCCTTGCTAAGGGTGCAATTTCGGCTCTCTATCGGGTGTCGCTGGTGAACAAGCGTTTCACCACTGAAAGGTGCCAAACGCAACCTGTAGTTTTAACAGTGTACTGAAAATATCTAATCGTTTGGAAAAAATAATATTATATTTTCCAAACGATTAGATATATATATATATATATATATATATATATATATATATATATATATATATATATATATATATATATATATATATATATATATATATATATATATATATATACCATTATAAACGATTAGGTTTTATTTTATTCAAGTAACTGTTAATTAAATATGGGATTAACTGTAATGCTTTGATAGTATATTAAAACATGTATTATTCCCCAACAGGATTATTTTTTGAAGGCTTTGGTTAGCTGGAAAAAATAAAAAAAAAACGGGACTATTTTTTTTTTTCAAGAATCGTCCAATAGAGTTAAAACAGCACGAAAATATATCTAAAGACTACCGTTTCCGTAGTCCTTAATTATTTAAGCTACGAAACTTGTTTTAGCTCAGAAAGCTCACTTAAAGCTTGATTATTTGCCTTAGTTACAAATTTATTCATTACTTTTTGCCAAACATTTTTTGCTTGAAATTGGTGAATGTATCAAAATAAATGTTTGAAAATCATCCCAATATCTGAACTTATATGCTAGAGCTGCTCTTGTAAAATTGTAACTTTTTCTCCAGTTGTTGAAGTAACTGAAGGTCTCCAATCATTCAGAAAAGATAATGCGGTGAGAAAAAAAAAACTAAGGACTACCGTTTCAGTATTCCTCAATTATTTAAACTACAAAACTTCTTTTAGCAAAATAAACTTAATTAAAGCTCAATTATATTGCTAAAGTTAGAAATTCATTCATTACTTTTTGTCGAACAGTTTTGGCCTGAAATTGGTGTATCTATCAAAATAAATTTTTGACAATCAACACATATTGCTGAACTTAAATGCCAGAGCTGCTCTAATGCAATTATATTTCTTTCTCCGGGTATTGAAGTTCTCCAATCATTCGGAAAAGATAATACAGGGATAAAAAATAACTGAAGACCACCGTTTCAGTGTTTCTCAATTATTTAAGCTACAAAACTTATTTTGGCTTAATAAAACTTAGTTCAAGCTCAATTATGCTGTTTAAGTTTTGAAATTTATTCATTACTTTCTGCCAAACAGTTTTTGCCTGAAATTTGTGTATCTATCAAAACAATTTTTTGACAATCAGCCCATTTAGCTGAACTTAAATGCTACAGCTACTCTAATACAATTCTCCTACTCTTTCTCCAGTAATTGAAGGTCTCCAATCATTCGAAAAAGATAATACAGGGAGAAAAAAGAACTGAAGACCACCGTTTCAGTGTTTTTCAATTATTTAAGCTACAAAACTTATTTTAGCTTAATAAAACTTAATTAACACTCAATTATGTTGCTAAAGTTACAAATATATTCAATACTTTTTGGCAAACAGTTTTTGCCTGAAATTGGTGTATCTATAAAAATGAATCTTTGACAATCAGCCCATATAGATATACTTAAATGGCAGAGCTGCTCTAATGCAATTCCAGTTTCTCCAGTTATTGAAAATCTCCAATCGCTCGGAAAAGATAATACAGTGAGTAAAAATGGCTAAGGACTACCGTTTCAGTGCTTCTTTGGAAGAAACTTCTAGTTAAGTGATCAAATATTTTGTGGAAAAAAATAAAAGACCACGACGAGGCTTCGAGAGTTATAATTGCTTTCTCGTAACAATAAAAAAATAAATAAAAAAACAACGGACTGCCGCCGACCTTGTAAGAACAGTTCAACAAGCAGTTTATCGTGAAGATGAACAAGTTCATGTAGACTCATGATGAATCGCTCATGTCAAAAAGCGAGTAGATATCACATTTTTCAAAGGGTTTAAGCCTTTTCTAATTGTGAGATTGAGTTTTCTTTTGGTGGATTTCTATTTTGGAAGAAAACACGATGCGATTTTAAATGACGCCAATCTATAACCGTCTTGTCGTAAGACATGCTTATTTAAAAGATTTTGCGACGTGGTGGTCTAGGGTTTTTTCACAACCACTCTATTTTATTCTTTTTCTGACTAATTTATAGCTATCAGAGCCATTTATGTTCATATGAGTGATTCTCGGGTGGTAGGAACTTTTAAGCCGGGCTTCGGAGTCAAACGGAAAATGAACGACTCTGAGACTGACTCAGACCCGTCATTTTAAAGTTTTTTGTTTTGAATTGCAATACTGCTGCATCCCCCTCCCCCTCAAGTGCATGCAAACTTAGTGAGAGGCTCTAGTAAAAAAATCCATCTCCACCTCCTTGAAAAGATTTTAGATTCTACCTTGTCTGAGGGACAGGTGATGGTAAGGAAAATAAGATAAGGCAGTCACCTTCCCCCTCCTGATTACCAAAGGACGGGCATGCTCCGATTCCTGAAATTTTGAAGTCTCCGATTCCAACGCCTTGACCAGGCAGTAGACTTCAATGAAAAATGACCGACTATGACTCCTTTTACCCAAAATCAGTCCAATTCTGGTTCCATGAATCCGATTCCCCAGATCTGCTTTTAGATTTGTTTTTAATTGCTCAAAAAAATGTTTAGAAAACTTCCTACTTATTTTATTTACATCGTTGGCATAGTTTCACAAGGTTATAGAAATTGTTTAAAGCCAAATGATAACAAATCCAAACGTTGTTAAGCACATTATCTTATTCTCCTTACCAAATCACCTGTCCCTCAGACAAGGAAGGTTCTAGAATATTTTCAAGAAGGGGGCGATTGATTTTTGTACTTGCCTCTAACTACGAATCTGATTTGCACGCGCTTGAGGGGGAGGGGGATAGAGCATCATTTTAATTCAAAATAACTGAAATATAGAGATTTATCCAAGAAGGGGGAAGCAGAAGGCTGCCTCCCAATCATTTCCTTTCCGTTTTCATTACCAAAGGTTTTCTTGAATTGCGTTTTTCGTACTTCAATTTTGAAAGACTGCCAGTGCAGAATCCCTCAAGGGAAAGAAGATCCCCCCATCGCCCCTCCCATGGATCCGTCTTTGCCCTCAAACAATTTTTCAAACACAGATAAATGATAAAATTAAAAGGTAAAGAATAATATTATATTGGTATAATTTATTGAATTAAAAACTATTCAGCTTTTCACACTATGTCCTATATGGTAATTAGGCCCTAATTATAGCACATTGGGGGATTAGTAATATGTATTAGCTTTATGATAAAGAGGGAAATTTTATAATAAATGTCTTGGTATCTCTATTTTAAACATTTATGCAAAATACGGAAAATGAAAATAAGCCCGTATTATAACCTCCTGCTGTCTTCTGCCCAACAGCCATTAATGTGGCACTTCAGTAGGAAAAGATTCTCCATCCTTGATACATTAATTAAATATTATGCATGCCGTAACAGCCGACTCAAGGGATTTCGATTCATCCATTAATGTTTATAAATTGCTATGGACGAGGCTAGAAGAAACTGGTTGAGAATGACACTTATGTCATGGCGCAAATCATTTTTTGCGAATTATTTTGAAACTTCGTCAAAACTTTTTTTTTTTTTTTTTCAAGCTTTTCCACTGAAGACAGTAAAAAAAAATCTGATACCCAATTAAACTTCATGCGGGGAAGATTAGAAATCTACCAGAACACAAATCCTCCGCATCTGAAGCCTTAATAATAATAAGACTTAAAACAGAATTCTTCGAAGACAGATCTAGTTCTGTTGTAGAGAATCGTTCAACTGCTTCTAATTGTTATCGATAGAAAGGAGCATTTGAAAAAGTTCCCTGTTGTGTCTGGAGAGAAAGAGATGGTTGCAAATGGCAATTACAAACACAACACCAAATTGCTTGAAAGGTTTATTAACACTTATAAATTGTAATACCTGAAGTGCAGGTGTGGATATATTTCGTAATCAAAGGCATATGTCATGGTACAAATCATTTTCTGCGAATTATTAAGGAACTTCTTAAAACTATTGTAAGCATTTCCGCTGAAGGTGGTTAGAAAATTCTAATGCCAAATTTAATTTAATGCAGTGTCGATTCGTCATTAGTCTGCCAGGACACAATGCCTTCCCATCTAAAACTTTAATGAGAGGGACAGGACGAAATTCTCCGGAACCAATCTCGCTCCCATCGACAATAATAAGCAGTTAAAAGAGTACTCTGTTGTGTCTGGAGAGAAACAGACGGTCGCAAATGGCAATTATTGCAGCAGAATACCGAATTGCGCCAAAAGGCCTCAGTTACCCAGATACGGATAAACACAAACTTCGGAAAATAAAAATAATGGCAACCCAAACAACAGCTATATAACAAAACCGGTCTCCGGGAACAGAAACTAATATTTATTTTCTCCTCTGTGGCGCTCGAGGTGAAAGGCGAAAAAGAGCGAGATCAGAGATTTCCAAGAAAACCGCTGCGATGAGCGAGGCCGTGGGTGTTGTTTACGGGAGGCCCGATTAGGGGGCGGCGCGATGAGAGTTCGTTTCGGTTTTCGGTTCGTGCGAGCGAGTTTTTAGACCGCTGAAAAAAGAAAAAAAAATGGCTCAGAATTCGTTAAAATTATTCTCCACGTGTACGAACAGATCTTTGGAGTTATCGCTACGTAATAACACGTTTGTCGTGTGTTATTTTGCCTGACTGCCGAATAAGAATTGTTTCCTAGAAGCGGCATTTTCGTTGAAATGCAAGTTCTATTTCAGTAGTTCTTCGAAAAGGGGACTGTCCATTAATGATCCCAAATTTAACTTAACCCAGGCTTCCCCCGATTCTCCCAAAGAGTCACACTTAACCTTACCGCTACCACTCTCCGTGTCACGCTACATGACAAAGTCATTATTCTGAAAAAATGTTTTTTTTTTCCATCCAAAATGTGTGATGTCACACTACTTGTTTCAATTTCCTTCTTGTCCAAACTGTCCAAATTTCACGCCCCCCCCCTCCGCCCCTTTCCCTCAAAGAGTAACATTCTTTGTGGACGAACCCAGAGTACTTTTGTACAGGGTGACCACAAGAAGAGGGGATGCGAAGACTACGCCACTGAAATTTTTTGGCGGGAGTTTTAGTTTCTTTAGATGATGGTCTCATTCTTCTCTTCGCAGCACTTTAAAGAGGCGCCATCGCTAACGAGGTGAAGGCATTGGGTATATCTGACACATAAAGCACAAATATAGATAGAAAATTGAATCCTTAGGAGAAAAACAAGAATTAAAATTGGCCGACATAAGAGGATCGAGATTTTTCGAATATAGCATTTTCTCGTTTTTAACGATTGCTCCGGTTTTATTTGTAGCAGATCACGGATTGTATGGAAAGACAAACATCCGTTTCACAGCCGGAAATGGACGAATCTATTATTTTTTACCGATGACAGCTTTTTCAAAGCAGAGTCTCATTCAAATGAGTGGAATACGCGCATCAAATTTTTACGTTTCCCCCTTATTCACATAGATTCGTCTTATCTGGACGTTGAAAAATTCCATACAATCCGTGGTTGGACAGTAATGTTGAAATGTTCCAACTAAACGTTATCTGTTTGAAATATTTCGATGATTAATGCGTTTTAGAAAGAAGAAAACTGTGATACTTCTAAAAGATTCGAAAGAAAAGAATTTTGATTCAAAAAAAGGGAGGGGGAGGCGATTTTTGCAAAAAAAAATTAAATAAATAAATAAATTGGGATCTCCCACACCCCTTCCCCCTGCTCTTGGCTTAGCGCATATTTAAAAGGAAGAGAATAAACTCTCCCTCTTAATGTGCATATTTACAGCACCGATTCATTGCTAAAAATCTTTTTGGAGCTGATTTTTTATCTATTACAAACACATAAAAAATACTAGCATAAATCTTTATTGCACCATCTGGCCTGATGTAAAAAAAGAATTAATTAAACCAAGGCTTCTCAAACTTTCTGAATTCGTGGCACCCCTTGAAAAATTGAAGCTTTCTTACGCCACATCTAGTCTATATCTGCTATATTTTTCTACAGTGAAACCTGTGTATAACGATAATGTCTATAACAATAACCTGTCTGCAACATTTTTTTTTTTTTTTGGCCCCAGCAAAATGTCAGCATGAATAATCATACTGTCTATAACGATAACCTGTCTATTACAAAAAAAAAAATTTAGATCCCAACAGTACCGTTGTAGACAGGTTTTACTGTATATTGAAACCATTTACACTGCACGGCAACCCTCGTCGTTCCCTAAATTCTTCAGGTATATAACTTAAAAAATAAGTTGTCAGCATTGAGCATTTTACAAACACGTTATCCGATTTCCTTAGGAAATGAGAGCGAACGTCCTTAGAAAATGATAATATCTTAAGCTTTCAGTTGAGAAATTGACGAATTATAAAGGTAATATGTAGTTTAAAAATAAATATTGCTAGTTGACATGCACCTATAAATAAATAAATGGATGCGCTAGTTTAAAATTAAATAAAAATAAGTGACATCGTAAGTTAGTTACGTGTAGCTCACAATTAAATTGGTTTACCCTAATTTTCGCCGACATTTAAAATTTCATCCTCCCTTAAACATATTATCAAAAGGTAAGTTTGAAACTGAAAAACAGGTGAAGGAAATTCCGTGTCGGCGAAAAGTAGGGGACACCAGCATTAAATTGACAAAAATGGAACAATACGTTAGTCATCTTAAGTAACGATACAAACAAGTAACGATATAATGTGAAACAAACAACTTGATGTTGAAAAATAAGGGCTCGGTTCAATAAAATAATTTCGGAAACTGATATTTGGAGAACTCAAACAATGTCAGTGTCCAATCCTCTAACAGCACTTTTGTATTAGTTAAGTATGGGCAATGTTTATCAAAATTAGAAGAAAACCAGAACTTGCCTTTCTTCAAGGTATGTTAAAGAATATTCCCCTCCCCCCCCCCCCACACACACAGAATAAAAAAGCAACTAGCATGGCGGAGGATAGTTATTTTTGCGATAAAACTATAGATTCGAACTAGGTACATCTTGAAAATTGCAGAATAATGTTTACAAATTGCAAAAATTTAAGGATTTTATTTATTTTATTTTTTTAAACAGTCGTCTTAATGAAATTCAGATCTTATTAGAACTTAAAACAGCGGCTTTGTTTTGAACTCCATTCAGCCAATTTAAAAACGGAACATTTTCTTCAATTGCCTGTTACAAAACAATACAAGGTAATATGATAGATTTTTTTTTTCGATTTAATTCAACGTATTTTCTATTTCTATTCGCGATTTAATGACGGGAAGTAGAAAAATTCTCGGTTGACGTTATAAAAAAAAAGTTATTTATGTGTTATTGTGCACGACACAAAGTTCAATTAAAGGCAAATCGTAATCTCATAGCCCTAACCTTTTTCCGGGGCCTCACCTTAAAACTAAAAACATCCTTAATGTAAAACTCGCTGTTTTGTAAACGCTCCTTCATACATTTTTATGTTCCAATGCGGTCTTTAACGATTCCCTGGAGCATCCGAAAGTCCTGTTTAGGTCTGCGACTTAAGGATAATAAAATCCCGAACATTCGGTACGAAAAACATTCTGAAGTAAAGCATACGATAAATTTCAGGAAGAATGAATCACCCGCATAGAACTTAGAAGTCACTTCTAAAATGCCTGAATGTAACTATCACACCTGTCTTTATTGCACCTCGAAACATTCTATTACAAGTTGGTTCGAATGGTATCCTTAGGTGTGCCGTTTTTTATAGGAAATAATTAGTAGGTATTTGTAGAAGAATGGGACAATAATTCTTCAAAAAGCTTTTCGGACAATTTTGGTTTCATGTTCAAGAATACAATTCAGACGTTGTTCTAGGTAAGGTCTGTCGCAAGTATTTTGCACCCACACAGAGACAAGAAAAGGTCGTTGTACTGTTTTGAAATATCTTGTATATACTATCCTAACAAGTGTATTGAACTGAAGAAGATAACTAAACAAATCAAGAAAGAAATGAATATTTGCATTAAATTATTTGCTCATTCGTTCGTTTCGTAATAATTATCTTGCTCAATTGAAAGCTAATGGTTCGCCAAGACAAAATTACTTTCCTAAAATTTTTCAGCGTTCTGACAGGAGCCTCGATGGGAAATCATCGTGACCTTCCAAAAATGTCCTTATTCTGCAAATTTCGTTAGCAAAATTATCATCATTAGGCGAAATTTAGAGATCCAAAACTTGATCTTCAATCAGCAAAATTATCATTATTCGGCGAAATTTGGAGTTCCATTTGACAAAATTTGGAGCTCCATTTAGCAAAATTATCATCATTCGGCAAAATTTGGAGTTCTATTCAGCAAATCGAAAATTTCAGCCTTCCCAAAGCTTCAAGTTCGAGGTGACCCTGCGTTCTCTGCTAAAACATTCTATGCTAAAAACGGTCTGTAATTGAAGGTTGCAAAAGTCTCTTTTGAATATTAACGATTCGTGATTTTCACCACTTATGAAATTGTAACAGGCGCGCTCCATCTGAGCGGGTGTGAATGACATTTGGAAGGGTATGAAGGCTATGACCGTGTGGTCACTCCCGCAACACGTACAAATCATTGTTTTTTAAATACATTTTTTTAAATTAATCTTTAGATTCAAATACACAAAAATTAAAAGCCAAACTATAAAATTCCGGGAATAAAGGGCAAACATATCTGTAAAAATATCGCATCCACGTATATGGATTGAAGAAACCTTAAAAGATGTCAATAAAATACCCCAGAGGTTTTGAAGCAAAAGAATTTTATTCAATCATGAAATTAGGTTAATGTTTTTGCGTATTATATGTACTTAAAGATCAATTTATCAATGTTTTTACAATTTAGTAAATTTCAATGTGTGCCAATTTTGTGGCATGGTCCACTTCCAAACGGTGTTCAACCTTTTCTCATGTCTTGGTTTATACTGCCGTTGGCAGGTAAACGGCAGAAACTCTAAAAAATGAGTTTTTGAGATATTTGAAGAATCGCATTTTTGGATTCCATACTAACAATAGGGAAATGTTGGATTAGACGCTATTTTCGCAAATTTCTTTCAACAAACTAAGCAAAGCGCACGCAATAAAACTAACGTACAGTATAGTAACATACAGTTGCAAGAGGTAGTGAAGCTGACACAAACTAAATCCAAATGAAGTAAATTCTTAAATGTGAAATTATCCAAGGTGTTTATGAAAGAACTCCGATATTTTGAAAATTCATATCCAGTTAACGGTATGAGTTAGGCAAGATCAGTTAAATGACAAAAATGTTAAAAAATGAAAAACGGAAAATTTGCAGTTACTGCCCTTTACCTGCCGACGGCAGTATATGTCTGAAGTGCAGTTTTCCTCGCAAGTTATTATGTTAAAAAAAAAAAACACATGAAAAAGGTGTGCAAAAAAATTCGATGAGTTACTGATTAACTGATTTCTTCGAAATTGACTGACCTTACCAAACTCATACCGTTAACTGGATATGAATTTTCAAAACCTCGGAGTTCTTTCATAAACATCTTGGATAATTTCACATTCAAAAATTTACTTCATTTGGATTTAGTTTATGTGTCAGTTTCACTGCCTCTTGCAAAATTAATTATATTTGAATTTTTGTGACTTTTACTTAGTGCCTCAGTTCCAGTAAATAAGTTTTTCATGTTCTAAAAATCCATAGAATGTTATTAACCTTCTTTAGGATACGTTTTCAAGCTTTGCCCAATTTATTTTTTTGCCTACCAGATAGAGGTAAGATAAAGTCTTTCACTGAATACAAGATTTTATCATAAAAACATTGGGCATATATTTGTTTTTATACATTATAAAGACACTTATTTAAAAAAAAAAACTTGTAGAGATACTTACGTCAATAAAAGCATTCCAATTCTCGCCACGTATTTTTCAACATTTGTGTTGTCACACTAAACGCAACATTCGTTCCTGACCTTCTTTCTATCTTGATATTTTGTTGATGACATTCATTTTAGTTAGTTGAGTTGCAGATAGATTGGCCAAATGGGCTGGCGAGGACGAAACGGCTACTACCAACACGCTTACCTACCAAGAACTTAATTCAAACGAGAAATCTAAATTGAACTGGCAATGGCGCATTCCACCTGCGCATCAATAGTACTTCGGGGACAACTCCTGGCAAACTTTTAGAAATTAAATATGACCATGTTTCCCAAACGGCGCTGGTAAGACTCACAAGAAAAACTAGGGGCCCGGTCCTTGGGAAGACCCAGCGACTCTGACGCAAAAAGAAAGGAAGAAAGAAAAAGCGAGGGGGGGGGGGACTCCGAAGAGGAGACAACGTAAATATTAAGTAAAATTAACTCTTTTGGTATTTACTGTTGTGGCACTTGAAATATAGTTAATTGCTCTTTCTAGTAAGCAGTTTTGGTTTTTTTTCTCCATCCTTTTCTTTCCCCCTTTTTTTCTTTTTCTTTTCTTTTCTTTTTCTCCCCTTTTTTTCATTTTCTCCCTTTTCTTTTTTTTTGGGGCGGGGGCTGAGGGTGGCGGTGCGGGGGGGGCCCGGTGACATAACTGACAAGGGGCCCGCCTTGGCTGTCTGCGGCCCTGGGCAGGGGCGGACTGGCCCGCCGGCCTGCGGGTCGATGCGCCCTCTCGCCTATGTGCTCTTGCGCCCCCAAGCCTAAACATCCTTTTCTATTTTATTTATTTCATTTTATTTATTTCATTTTTGTTTTATTTGTCTTATTTTTAAATTTTTTTGCAACACTTTTTTTTTTTTTTTGTCCGCTCACAAACCTGTGCGACTTCACTTCGCTTTTTTATTTCTTTTCTTTAAACTTGTAAGCCTGTGTACCATCGGTCTTTTTTTTTTTTTCAAGCAACTGATCCTATCGATTTTTTTTGCAGTCAACAGCCTACTGGAGTTGATGATTTGAGCTGACTTAGTCAGATCTCTAAAGAGGATAAGCAACAACAACATTTTAGTTACTCTGCTTGATCTCAGTGTGCTTATAAACTCTTTTCTAATGTTACTGATAGTACAAAATGAAAACAGGATGTATAATTTCACAATACCTACAAAGAAGAAATTTACTACCTACAAAGAAGAAATTTACATCCAGGGGGAGGAAAGGATTTGAACCATTAGCATCTTGTTCCTAACTTGCTTCTTCTTTCTTCAACAAACTAGTCTAAAAATTATTTACTGTGAAGGATTATTAGGACAGTTACTTTGTCATTTAAAACATTGACTTGTAAAATTAATACCAGATGGGTTTGTGAGGATTTTTACTAGACGATTGAATCCAAAGGACTTCTTTTTAAAAAAGTCCTATCCATGTCCTAGCCAAGTCCTAGCAAAAGTCCATGAAATGTTATAGTCAAAGTTTTATTCCTCATTCAAAGTGTTTCTTCGCACTAAAGTATCTTATACGTAAAAACCGGGGATTTCCCCCCTAAGGGCGAGGGCGCACCCCCCTCAAATCGTGGAGACCCCTCCCCAAAATCAAACCCTTTCAAATGAAAAAAATACCCCTCAAAACAACCCCCCTAAAAATTTCAATGGCGCTGTCTGCGCCACAACCCCCATCCCCCCTTGGCAGGCACCCCTGTATTAACAATTAGGAAATACAATGTTTAAATTTATCTGATTGTGTCATTTATTTCTACCCCTGGTTTAGGGTTTAGGTTCGTAATTAGTAACCATTTATTCATAGCATTGAAAATGAACTGCCCTCTAAAATCCAGCCTGAGGTGTTTACTTCGCGTCCCGGAAAAAGATAAATTTGATAATAGATGACCAAAAAAGTCTAATAATAATTAATTGTGAAGGAATATTTAGGATAATTACTTTCTCGTTTGATGTGTCAAATTAATGTCGGACTGGCTTGTAAGGATTGTTTCAACAAGATTAAAACCAAAAAAAGATCCAAAAGTCCTAGCCAATAAAAAGCTTTAATTAAATAGTGTTCAATTTTTTATTCCTCCTTCAAAGTGTTTCCCCTTACTAAAAGAACTTGGAAATATGAACATGTAAGAAATTTACCTGCAGTTGTCATTTCTAAGTACCAATGTTTTAGGTTCATAATTAGTAACTATTTATTCATAGCATTAAAAATGAACTGCCCTTTAAAACACCATAAAAATCAGCCAGGGCTGTGTACCCTTTTGAATACTCGCGATGTTGGAGGAAAGGAGGGGGGGGCGCTGTCCCGGTTGAACATTTCAGAAATCTGGCATGTCTAGTACTGTGTAGCTTTTTGGATATTTGCGACGATGGGGAAGGGAGGGGGGTCATTTCGGTGTCCCAGTTGAACCTTTTAAGAAATCTGTATTTACAAAATTTGAAAAAGAATCTAATCTAATTTACATCAATTCAGAACTAATCCAGCATATATTTCATTCTAATGTGGGTTGTTTCATTCCGATCATTGACTAATGCGTGTTTGACAGTGAACATGAGGCAACAAGAAATGTGCTAGTAAACAGGATGCTGCATTATCGAGGATTGTTATTTCTTAACCGATATGGCGCCAGGAAGATGAGTAGTCATTTGTGTCTAAAAGATGAATTATGACAGGACGTGAGGGCTCAACCCAGGGTACCGCTAATTGAGAAATTATACGAATAACCTAAAAATTGTGCCTCGCACGAATGTTTCGGATTAATTTGGTGCACTGAAACTAAAAACAGTGTTCAAAAAATCTCCGTTTTCTTAACTAAGAAATTCAGAGCTACTAGTTATTCTTTTAAAGTACAATAATGAAGAAAAAAACTGCAAGTCTGACGTTTTCATCCAAAAAGTTATTTTTTAGATTAGATTGACCAGTGAATGAACTGATCCCCCCCACCCCCTCCTGTTTTTCTTTTCTTTTTTCAAAAAGTTTTTCATTGATGAGCAAGGGCGGATACAGAAAATGTTCAAGGAGGGGGCGATTGTTTTTTACTGTTCACTCTTTGGAACTTCAATCTCTTAAAACTTTCGAAGGAGTGTACTGAACACCATCGCTTATCCTTATGTAAACAAAGGTGTCCTATAGTTGTGTTTATTTCAAAACATATCCAGGGTGAGCCTTTGAACCTATCCTAATTATCATCTAAGATCGTCTAAAATTGAGATTTTCGAACTTCAATTTAAAAAAAAATCCTATTGAAAGTTCTAGTCCCCATCCCCAGAGTAATAAGAGATGGGCTACGATTGCGTTTTCAAAACTTCAATTCCGGAATAGCTCCCTTTCTTCTAACACCATCGAAGATTATGTAAAATTGCGTTTATGGAACTTTAATATCGAAAATATACTTGAAGAAAGTACTAGTTTCTCGGCTCAAGGAGGGGGCGATCGCCCCCATCGCCCCTCCCTTGTATCCGCCCTTGTTGATGAGTTAGCACTGCATTACACTCCAGGGCCCCCCGTACCTATCACTGCGTGTGGTTTAACCGGTTGGATGGGGTCCTGAAGAGAGCTCTATTTAATTTTATTTATTTTATTATTAATCACCCGCGGAGGTATGGATTTGGAATGGGAACTTGGAAGACTTTGGGACCGCAACCCTATTTAACGTGCCCCAGCCGCTTTTAAAGAACGCGGAGAATCACCGACCGACTGGCATCGAATCCGGTACCCTCCCGTTACGAGTTTGACGCCTTACCGGTCTGGCCACCACGACCCCGGTGAATTGACAGCAGTGACTTCCCTTTATACATTCCCCTTATACAAAATGCTGCATTTGTCCACTGGTTGCGGGGTGTTCATTCACTAGATCGATACATTTTTTCCATTCCCCCCCCCCCCCCTGCCACCAAAAGCAACTTATGCAGAATTTCATAACTTCTCCCTATTTTTTCAAAGTACTAATTACACATATCAATAAAAATGTTTTTGATGATGAGCCATATGCTACAGTTTTTAATAATGTTATGAGTTTTCCGAAGCGTATTTGCGCGAAGTGTTCGTTCACAGATCGGTCTACCCCAGCGTTTCTCTCTCTTTTTTTTTTTTTTTTTTGATCAGCTGAGCGATGGCGTCATTATTATTTTTTTTAATTTTATTTTTATTGTAAAAGAAAACTCTTTTGCTATGTATTAAAGAACTATAGTTTAAATTAAACATGACATAATGTATTGCTTACACAAATATTTATATGTAGAAGTAAGTTATTGTAACAGGAAATATCCAACGTTGTTTAGCACAAATAAACAGATTTGTTTATTTGTGCTAAACAACGTTGGATATTTCCTGTTATTTCTCGGCACAAAGGTATTTATTTATTGCTTAAGTTATTGAACTTATTATACACACTAGGCAAAAATCAAACTTCGAGAAAAATCAGAAAAAAATAGTAAAAAGTATTCACAAAATTAATGAAAATGTGTCGTCTGAATGTCATTTTTATTGTTTTTGGAAAATAAATTTTTTTTTTTTAACGAGGACAGGTAAAAATCTCTGAGTCCTGGTAGAAATTTTCGACGGACCGGTGCCGGTCCGGCTGACCATAAGTTGAAAATCACTGGCTATACCCAATCTTCTATATTCATATTATCTTTCGTCAAAGTCAGTTTAGTATTATATATTAATATGTTTTATTTAAATACTGCTAGCCAATGAATGTTGAAATAGGGTCATTAATAAAAATTTGGGGAAAGAAAAATGCGTGTTACTTTTAGAAAAATATTTTATGGAGTGCAATTTTTAGTTAATTACCCAACTAGATCAAGATTACCCGATGATAAATATTTCATCGTTCAACGACTCTATTTCTATGAATGGAATCAATTATTTTCCTTCTGTGGACGGCTAGCTTCTATGTAAGGTCAATTCGCTTTAAAGAGTATTAGATACGATTACTAGCTGCTTAGTACTTTTTGTGTACCATAAGCTTTTGATAACCTTTCCGCTCCGAATTGGTCTCAAGTAGTCAAGCTTCTAAGAGATTAGCTGGACTATCATCTTTCTGCACAAAGCAGCTTTGATTCTTGATGAAGAAGACTGATAAACAACATTATGTATGTGAGTTTGTCAAATCCAGTTAAAAAATTTCCATTTACAACCTTAAAAAGTTATTTTATAGCGTATATAAAATCCTATTTCCGTAATCGCCTTTTACATAGGAGGGCACCGGAATCTCTCCTCCCCCTCACATTATCAAAGATGGCATAAAACTGCAGTTTTAGAGCTACAATTTCAAAAACTTTCCAAAGGAGAACCCCCGAAAACACTACCTCCCTAACATAATCGATAATTTACAATTGTATTTTTTAAGTTTCGATTTCAATAATGGCCAGGGGCGCTCCCCCGAACCTCCTTCATCCATAACTTTACCAAAAATCCTCTGAAATGCGTTTTTAAGACTACAAATTCGAAAAAATTTCAGGGGAGAAACTCCTGTACCCCCGATTTCTGAGAGCATATTATACTTACAATTTAACTTATATTTCCGATACTTAGATCTAGTTATAAACTCCCTCTAAAACCGGGAGCTGAATCCACTATCTCTGTTATTGTCCGTTTTTCACAAGAAGGCACTTGACTCCTCCCTCGTCACGTGGTACCCGGTGATTCTACTTCGCTGCTTTCAGCAGAAGGTATATTCGGATCATAGCATTTTGTTGTAAAAGCAGCGATTTTTAAAATGTAAGAATAACTAAAATGACAACAGGCAAGTGAAGCAAGTAATGTAAAGGACACTAAGACTTTTTTGCACATCAAAATACACGCCCAAGTTAAGACTGTCTGGCTGTCTCCTTTAGAAGCGCGTGGATTGCGTACCGATCACCTCCGCGTAAAATGGAACTCTGCGTTCAAGGGGGTGTGGCAAAGTGTTTTCTCGTGAAAAACGGACAATACATGCGTTTGAAAAAATTAAGGCGGCGCCTAACTCATATGTAATGTTGTGACAATGTGGCGGCCTAACAAGAGAACAATAAAACAAATTGTGGATACCTGGAGGAAATTCCAACATAAAATCATCGTTTGTTTTTAAGTTTAAAATCCTGACGTAGAACGTTCTCCCGAAAATAACAATTTTCAATTGTCTTAGATCTCACGGCTGCTGGGTCGGAGTCGGGAGCCGAAGGTTTAAAATTCAAAGAGTCAGAGTCGGTCAGTTTCTCTCTGAGTCGGCAACTCTGCTAGTGTTTACGGAGTCGGAGTTGGGCTGGTTTTTATAGTGAAGGAACATCGCCACTTTTTATTCAAATTTTCCATAAATCAACTTAATTTTAGGAGAGAATTGCAATGACCACAATCAACACACACAAACTAATTTATTTTCTTCTCACTGAAACAGTTTACATGGTGGGCAGCCAATTTGCCCTTTCTCTCGAATAGCGGCCAAAAATGATGCCATAAAATGCTATCCCGCTATTCGGTCAGGAGATTTCTCAGTCATCCCTTGACGACTGTCTATGATCTCAGGCGCTCTCGTGCAACTGCGCAGTAGCCAATCGCGCGAAGCCCCATTACGCAATTATGGAGATCCCAGTGATAAATCATGGGATCCCTTTCAAGTGTTACGCAATCTAACCTCGTGGAGCATATATTTTCTTACAGTTTTGACGTAAAGGAGTTAGACCCGGAGTCGAGGGCTTTAAAACTCCCATTGTCGAACCCGGATTGGAGGGTTTCAAAATCCCCGTTGTCGGAGCCGGAGTCGAGGGCTCTTCAATTCCCGTTGTCGGAGCCGGAATCAAAGGCTCTAAAATTCCCGGAGCCGAGTCGATCATTTTCCCTCCGACTACGCAGCACTGAAAGATCTTATCTTTCGCCTGTGAATTTAAAAATGAAAAACAGTTTTCTCTCACACTCTCTCTTAAATACCCATCGATTTTAGAATGAAACATAAATCAGAAACGAGCTGATGTGTGCATCACATGACTTCCTTTTACTCCATTTAATTAATGTCATTTTCTCATTATTGGCAGTTTTAATATGATTCAATAGTTTACTCTCTAAATATCACCAACAGTGGCCAAATTGAAACTAGATTTAAAAAAAAAAAAATTAAAAAAAGTCGCCAAATTTGTCGCCAAGTTTGCAAAACTTGGCGACCAAAAGACTGGCGATATATCACCAAGTGTCCGCCAAATTATAACACCTCTTGAGTTTACATCGAAATTAACAATGATTTCCCTCCAAAAAGGAGCAAAAGAACCCCTTTAGAGCATACAAATGCAACCAAAAAGGAAGGTGCACAACTAGACCCCACTAGGAGTCTACGTACCAAATTTCAACTTTCTAGGACATTCCGTTCTTCAGCTAAGCGACATACATACACACATACACACATACGCACATACATACGTACATACAGACGTCACGAGAAAACTCGTTGTAATTAACTCGGGGATCGTCAAAATGGATATTTCGGGTGTCTGTACGTTCCTAGGCACATATCCACGTGTGGTCGGATTGTGAAAAAAAAAACTCAACATGCATTTGGGGATGAGCTAAATGGAAATTAAGGCCGATTTTTGGGTGAAAATGTTTTTGCGAATACAATACTTCCTTTTTTGTAAAAGGAAGTAAAAAGGATCATTTGAAATCCTGACATGAGACGTTCTCTACCCTCTCTCTCAAAAAAAAAACAAACTTGCATTGACTCGGAAGATTTCTCGACTGTGAGAATTAGTCTCTCTCTCTCTCTCTCTCTCTCTCTCTCTCTCTCTCTCTCTCTCTCTCTCTCTCTCTCTCTCTCTCTCTCTCTCTCTCTCTCCCAGAGGCACTCCGAACTTAAAATTTTGGGAGGGCAGAAATTTTCAATTTGCTAAATGGAGCTCCAAACTCCTCCAAATGATGATAGTTTTGCAGAATAGAGCTCCAAATTCAGCCGAATCGTCAGACAAAATTTACCAACTAAGGAAGTTTTTGGAAGGTCCCAGTGACCTACCATCGAGACACCCCTACTCTCTTCCTCTCTCTCTCTTTCTCTCTTCTCTTTTTTGTTAACCTGCCGACTGATTATACAATGCAATCTAAACCAGAAAAAAGAAGTCATTGTTTGGGGTGAAACTGAAACCTCTCGAACAGAGTAGAGCTCCCCCCCCCCCCCCAATCAATGGTGCAAATTCCTCCAGCCCTCCCCCCTTCCCGAAAATTTTCTCAGCTCTCTTTTTTTTTTTTTTTTTTGGCCCGCTTTTTTATTTAATTTATTTTTAAAAATATTTTTAATTTTTTTTTTAATTGTTATTATAATTATTTTACTTGAAAATTTCTGTGGTACGCTAATGACACACACACACACAGAGAGAAAATAAATGAACAAAATTAAAGAAATAAATTGAAAATAAATAAAGGAATAAATAATTTAATTAAATAAATGAAAATGAAAAAAATCCCCCCGCCCTCAAAAAAAAAAAAAAAAAAAAAGAGAATGAAACCACACGAGAAAGTCCCGTTGAAACGCAAACCAAAGATTCCGTTCGCCCTCATGTTCATTCGAGAATCCTCGCGTCCGGGATCAGAGAGAAGAGATCTTTCTCGCCAAGGCCTGAAATATGCGGGAAAAACGTCAGAGGCGTGGCATTTCCTTTCGAGAAGCCACAGAACTCTACAAGGACGACAGCGCATTTCTCTCTTTCATTATCTCTCCTCCGAGATAGCTGGCTGCATGCAGGATATCCGCCAATTTGCTCTTTTTGATGTGAAACAGAAACTAGCGCTTGTTGCGAAATGCGGCGGACGACACTGTTGGGCATGTTCGATTAATTGCAGCTTTGGTCATCCCAAAACGTCTGTTTCTTGCTCTTTTTTTTTCTCTTCCCTGCTTCAAAAATCGGGCACGTAATGTAGGGTAGAGAGGGTAAGCTGGTCCACTTTTTCTTCTAAGCCATTAAAGAAAATTAAGTGTTTAGGGGGGGGGGGAGCTTCGCTAATATTATCAGCATGCTTTCAGGAGAAAGTTTTCATTGTAAAATTTTCCTTTCTCAAAAGAAAAAAAAGGAAAGAAAGACAGAACAAGTTAATGCATTGACAAGCACATTGACGAAATTAAAGAAAAAAACTTGAGAACATATTGGAAGCATTGCAGGTTGCACAGCCAAAGTTGCATCGCAGATCTTTAGTAAAGAACCTTTCCATATTATTCAACTTATACATTCGCGGGGTATAATTAAGATTGAAAATGAACTTAAGTATGCTTATTATATAGCATTAATATATATCTATTTATACTATTAGGAATAGTCCGTCAAACTTTGTTTTTCACTAAATCAAGAACTGATAAGCAGTGGGGGCGGTGCATCACCAGAAGTACAAATAAATTCATTAATGCTATTAAAAGAATTAATGCTATTAATTAAACATCTAAGTTCATTTTTAGTCCACTTTCCCAGTAAAAGTCCGAGAAAGAAGAAAAAAAGCATGAAAGAAGGCTTAATGCACCTTGAAAATATCGCGCAAAACAAAAACAAAACGAGCTGATGTGTGCATCACATGACTTCCTTTTACACCAACTTAATGTTATTTCCCCATTATTGGCAATTTTAATGTGATTCAATAGTTAACTCTCTAAGTATCACCAATTGAAACCAGATAAAAAAAAAAAAAAGTAAAAAAAAGTCGCCAAGCTTGTCGCCAAGTTGGCGACAAAACTTGGCGACCAAAAGACTGGCGATGTATCGCCAAGTGTCCGCCAAATTATAACATCACTTGAGTTTACATCGAAATCAACAACGATTTCCGCCCAAAAAGGGGCAAAAGACCCCCTTTAGAGCATCCGAATGCAACCAAAAAGAAAGGTGCACAACTAGACTCCACTATGAGTCTACGTACCAAATTTCAACTTTCTAGGACATTCCGTTCTTGAGTTATGCAACATGCATACACACATACGCACATACATACGTACATACAGACGTCACGAGAAAACTCGTTGTAATTAACTCGGGGATCGTCAAAATGGATATTTCGGGTGTCTGTACGTTCCTAGGCATATATCCACGTGTGGTCGGGTTAAAAAAGAAACTCAACATTCATTCGGGGGTAAGCAAAATGGAAATTAAGGCCGATTTTTGAGTGAAAATTTTTTCGCGTATCTTTTTTACTTCCTTTTTTGTAAAAGGAAGTAAAAACTCGAAAATAAAACAAATAATTATATAAATATCGAAAAATTAAAAATTGGAAAGTATGGTATTGAGATGGGAAAAAATGTCTGTCGATCTCTCTGTCGGTCTGTCCCCCCCCCCCTCCCCCAAAAACTTTTGAGTGAATAGTCCGATTCGAACAATTTTTTTTTTGGTTCGAAAGATCTCGGCGAGGAAACAGTCCTATGTTTCACTTTTTGATTAAAAATATTTTTCGTTCAAGATTGAACAGTTCAAAAAAACTTAACATTAGCGTCTACGGGGAAATTTAAGGTAATTCCGAACTTAGAGGCGAGTTTGATTCAAACAAACTTTGCAGGAAAAAGTTTTTGATGCAAAACCTGTATATAAAATATCTTTTTGATTCGAACAATTTTCCGTTCAATTTTGAACAGTTCAAATCCCTTAACATTAGCACCTACGGGGAAACTGAAAGTCAATGTAGATTCCGCACTTGAAGGCGAATTTACTTAAAACAAATTTTGTTGGAAATAGTTCTTGACGACAAACTCCCGACTCCGTCTTCGAGATTTTTGGGGCACCTGTCTCCGACTCCTGTGCTCGATAATTAGTCAGACGCCGACTCTGACTTGGTAGTTTTGGCAAAAATTTATACACGGAGGGGAAATGACTGACTCTGATTCTTGGATATTCGACTCCGACTCTTTTATCTCAAAATAAGTTCGACTCCGACTCCGCAAACATTTGCGGAGTTGCGTACTCTATGGGATATGATCGATTCCAACTCAGAGTCTAGGAATTAATTATCTTCGGCTCCCTTATCCGACTCTTCCAAAATGAGATTGACACCGACTCCGCAGCCATGGTTTTAACAGTGAAATAATTATTGTTAATATGACTTGTTTTTATTTTCACTATAAAGTTTTAATTTATGTAGTCAGTTTTCGGCGGATAAACTCGAAGTCCTTTATGTTTCTACATTAAGATATGCGCAGACGATTTTTTTTTTTTTTTTTTTTTTTTTTTGAGCAATCACGATTGCTTATTGTTCTCATTTGACTGTTTTGATGTCCTTTGATTTTATTTTCCCACCGCCACCCTCTGCACCATCACCGTCGACCGGGTCCTCACGATGCTGCTCCTCTAGCGAAAGCCGTCTCCAGGTTGCATCCATGTCCTACACGCACGCGCATACAACTACACACACACACGCACGCACGCACAAACACACATACAAACACATACACACAACTACCCACACATTCATGCCTGCACACAGACACAAACACACATGCCTACACACACATACACATACCCCCTACACACAAAAACACATACCCCCCACACAAAGACACACACGCCTACATACACACACTCGTGATTGCGAAAAGCATAATTTGAATTCAAGATGTCAAAATTCAAATTAATTTTCTTTCTTTCTTTTTTTTTTTTTTTTTTTTTTTTTTTTTTTGACATTGAAAATTATTTCTTTAAGTTGACATTTTATTGTTTTTATTTGTTTTGGAAGGTACGTTAATTCATTTAAAAGAATATTTTTTGGCAACAGGGGAAAAACAAACTTTTTTTTTTTTGATATAATGCATGTGGTGAATTCCAGGAAAAAGGGGACATGACACTTGTATTTTAAAAATTAATATTCTGTCACTTGTCATATACCATTCTCTTCAGAAATAAATGAGTTTCTTGAATCTTAACCTGTTTTTCCCAAATAGTTTGATGACTTTCCGAAAATCCAGTGCAAAATCAAGTTTTCTCTTGGTGTTTTTACAGAGCAAAAAATCTCTTTTTTTTGTTAGATACTGTAACTTCAATAAGCTTGTTATCGGCATATAATATTTAGGTTAACTTTCATCTTTTGAATGTTTAGTTAAACTTTTTGGTAAGTAATTTAAAATTTCTTTTTTTTTTTCAACCATGAAATAGGTCCATTATTAAGGTGACAATTTGATGTCCTTCCGTTACCAAAATACTACATCTCAAGTAGTTCACCAAGAATCTTTCCCTCGTCAAGGAGGCATAGTTATAATTTTAATATATATTTAATTTATATGGTTTTTAATGGTAACGGGAAGGACAAACAAATACGGTAACGGAAGGACATTTAGCTACACTGCTTGACAATTGCTAAGGAACAATTACGTTTTTTGTAATAGTTAAGAATAGATAATGATTAAAAAAACAGAACGAAGTATATAGTTAGTAGGGAGGATGTGTCTTTATTATAAGTACAAAATAATACAGATATTACTGCATCAATGAAGTAAAAACTTAAAAATAAAAAAATAATCCTACTTAGATGATTTTCATATAACCACAAAAAAATGATCTAGGTCAGAATGATGGAGACATGAGTACCTTAATATGATGTATGATTACCAGGGACGCTGATGCACAATTTACATCTGTTTTTCATACTCCCCACTAATTATTGAGGATGGGGGATGTTTTTCCACTCCTCTCTCAATGCGGATTTGAGTTCTTGTACTGTTCTAGGAGGGACGGTTCTTCGCGCAACACGTCTGCCAAGAGCCTCCCAGACAAGCTCAATTGGATTTAAGTCGGGAAAGTAAGCAGGCCACTGCATACGGAGAATGTTTTCACTTTGCAGTGTGTCTGACACTTCAGTGCTCCAGTGTGGCCGTGTATCGTCGTCCGTAAAGAGAAAGCCTGGACCTACAGCCCCCCTAAAAAGACGAACATGGTCCAGCTTAACATATCTGCAATGCATTTGCGACGTATCGCTTTCTTATTCAAAAATGGGAAGCAGTGTTCTGCCATTGTGCATGATGCCTGCCCACACCATGACGCCTGGGTCGTACCGATCACGTTCGCAAACAAATTTTTGTGCATAACGTGTTCCATGCTCTTTCCACAGTAGTTTGTGACCAGAATCACTTGTCACACTGAAACGAGATTCGTCAGAGAACATCACTCTAGACCCCCAATTTTGATGATCCCACCAACATGTTCCTTACACCAGCGTAATCTCTCTCGACGATGACTTGATTGAACTTGGATGCAACGTACGGGCTTCCTTGCATACAAACCGACATTATTTACTCGCCGTGAGATGGATCTTGCGTACAAGAAACATGCGTACCGGTAGCGGTTGTTAGATTTACAGCTACCTGTCCAAGAGTGAAATTTCTGTTCCTTTTTGCCACGAGGGCTACATAGCGATCCTCTGAAAGTGTGGTGTGCCTGCCTTGACCCCTCGCATTCTTTTACAAAACATTTCCACTTTCAGCGGCCGTCTTTAATCGGGAGATGGCACTTTTTTATACACCTATTGCAGCAGCCACAGTGGTGACACTTTGACCTGCTTCCAGTCGTCCAACCGCTTGTCCACGATCGTAGATACTCAAATGATGTCTTGCTGACATTTTACTCTTAAGTATTTCAAGAACCAAACAGAATTTCAGAGAAAAACCTTTTTTAACATCCATCACTATTTTTGTTAAAAACCAAACAGCGTGAATTTTCATACGAATCATGAGATTGTATGCACTGTCTTTTATACAGATAACGAGTCTTGGTCTACCACGCCATCTGAACTTGAGTTTATTTCCATTGGCAAGGTGGTTGAGATACAAATTTGCATAAATCACTTGTTCCTTAGTGATTACACTAAGGAACTACTCCTACTATCCTCACTAGTTATCTTTCCAATAAACTGGAAGGAAAAGAAATTAACAAAGAGCAATGTTGAACAACTACTTCATACAGATGATAAAGGAATAGAAATAGCTTGTTTGTCAAGCAGTGTATAAAATGGTACAGGGTAAAATTTTAGAATGCTAGTATAAAACAAACTATTGTTTAGAGTTAGTAGTCATATTTAAAACATATATAAGTAATATTTGTACAAAAATTATGAGTGCTTTCATTAAAAAAAAACTTTTATTGAAATTTTGTAAAAAATGTTTCGTGATTTTAATTTTTCTGTTGTATGTGATGATAATCATGAAAACTACACTTAAAACTTCTAAGCATGTAAAAATCATTTTGTTATGACATTTTTGGGATATCACAAGTCAATTCAAGCACAAACATTTGCTTAAAATCTTGAAATTTATATTGGAACAATACAATTTTGAAACTTTTTTCAGATTTGTTGCCACAAGTCACAGGAAATGATTGTAGAGAGCATTGGTTTGATCGTTAAACGTATTACGAAGTGATCAGTTCATTCAAAGATAAACTTTCAAAAAGATAGAGTAATATCCATTCTTATCCTGACACACAAAATATGCACTATTTAAATCCTGTAACAAGTTATGTTATTGAATATAGTAAGTACTTCAATGAATCGAAGGAGATTTTATTTTTAAGTCGATAGACTGACGTCAATTATAAATAATGTTAAAAATAAAGATACAGCTGAATCAAAAACACCAAATCATAAGCATATGCCAAAGAATTCATTAACGTTTGAACAAGTTTTGTTAGTTGAATGGAAGGAAAAGAAATTAACAAAGAGCAATGTTGAACAACTACTTCATACAGATGATAAAGGAATAGAAATAGCTTGTTTGAAAATATATTCTAATGTGGGAATGATCTTTACGTTTTATGAGAAAGAAGAAAAATGTTCTAAGGATTCGGATACAATTATTGAGTATTTAAAAGGGGTCACAGTACCTCAGAAATGATCAAACGATCAAAAAATATTTTAATGCTTATTTAAAAACTACCAAAAAAATATTTTAATGCTTAGTTCAAAACTACAAATTATTCCAAACACAGGGAAAAAGTTTCATCGCTTTAGTTCAAATATTTAAATAGTTATGAGTAGTTTTAGGTCATGCTCACTATGTGTTCTTATGCAAAAGAAAAATTTTAAATTGCTTTTTCTCGGTGATCGTTTTTTTTTTTTTTTTTTTTTGTGTGTGTGTGTGTGTGTGTGTTTTCATGTTATTAGAATCCCTAAGGATTTTTTTCAATTAAAGATACAGTTTTAAAGTAATACTTTTTTCAGTCAGGATACTATATTCAACAAAACTGCATTAGATAAGCATTTTATAAATTACTCAAATGTTTAGAGCATGTTATACAGTCGACGCTCGATATAACGACCATCTCCGTCCCAGAGAAAAAGGTCTTTATAACGAGTGGTCGTTATAAGAGGTATAATTAAAAAATATATACACGGTCATCATGCATGCCCCGCTGTTCCGAAAAAAATGGTACTTTTTCAAACATTCCAGTTAAATGCCCAAATTATTTTTATCATAGGAATTTTTTAGAAAAATCGTGTGCAAAATATTATGACAGAATATTAAACAAATTTTAAAGTAGAAAATATAGGGAGGAAAATGTTACACACTTGCAAATCTGCTACTACTACTACTATCACAACATTTTCTGAAGATAAAACCAGACAGATGTTTGCCTTTTTGACAGAAGTGATTTTTGCGAAACATTATTTTCTGTTTCTGATATAGGTGATGAATTGTGTTTTTCTTGCTTTTCAAAGAAGCATTTAAAAGTCCCTCGAGAACCCCAAATTTTAAAAACCACTAGATTCAAACACCAAACTACCAACACATCTGTCAACTCCCTTTTCTTAGGAATCTGGAAATTTCTCGATTTTTCCTCCCATTATTTTTCTTGTGCTAGCAGTGGTGAATGGTAATCCCTCCACCCCTCTCAAAGTTCGATTTGACATTGAAAACTTCAGGCAGATGTCCGTAAACAATAATCAAAGTCATTTCAAGCTACAAATTTGTTTATTGGAAAGAACACCAGAAATAGCGTCCGCTGAATTCGGTCGCTGTATTGGATTAGACGATACAAAAAGGTCGTTATAATGAAAGCAAATTAACATAGAGTTCATAGGAACAAAGTTGGGACTTTTACCACTGGTCGTTATAATGGGACGGTCTTTATAATGTGTGGTCGTTATAATGAGCGTCGACTGTACCTTTAAAAACAATTTTCAAAAAAAATACGATTTTTTACATATTTAATCACAGAAAATGTTCCAATACATATATAAACAAATGAATGCACATATTTTTAGAGATGAATATCGTGATTGCGTAGCCAAAATCTTTTTTTAAATAAGTGCATAAACAAAAAAGCCTTAGGTATTTTCAAAAATTGAAATTTCCCTAAATTTTTCGAATTTTTAAAAAATGTGGGCAATATTTTAAGATTTTGAAAATAAATTATTGGTTGCGAAATGAGTGTGTATGTTATGGTTTCAAAGAAAAAACAATATTCATAAATTAAAAAAAAAAATGTTCAAAAGGTACTGTGACCCCTTAGAGAATTCAGACTTGTAACCGATGGCTCAGGCATTAGATATCAGTGTTTCAGACTGCTGTATTAGCTGAATCAATGTTTGTAAGTTGAAATTTATCAAGTTTTATTGTTTTGAACTTCTTTTCCTTTTGTTTCTGTCCTTCCGTTACTCTTAACAAATACATAATTTATATGCTTAAAATAGTTATTTTTTAAAACTAGAGGTGAAATTGTAAATTGAACACTCCCGTATGTGCCCTAATTTTTTAATAGAATTTTCCCTTTTATAGTTTTGCTGATCTTTTGCCGAGAACATGATAGCGTGAAAATCATGTCTCAAAAATGTCCTTCCGTTACCGTTTTTTCAATTCAATTTTAAAAAAGGTTACCAACAAAAAATTTTTGGCTTTGGCTTCTTTAGCAACTTACCATGATGTGTTTAAAAGTCTATTCATCAGTTTTTGAAAAACATGTATTTTGATATGCTCACAGACAGAAATACATCGATTTTTTTTTTTTTTTTTTTTTTTGTAAAAACCGTCCTTCCGTTACCGCTGTAATTCATCATTTAGTTTAATGAGCTTATTAATTTTATTTTTTTCTCCTTTTTGAAAGCGATTAAAGAAATTTTTTTAATGGAAAAAAGTGCATTAGCTGCTTTGTTTAAAAGGTGCTGCTATTTTATTTGTTTGTTTATTTATTTATTTATTTATTTCGCATTTGATTCTTTAGATGAGTGAGGCATATTTTATTCCTAGAAATCGGCTTAAAATATTAAAAAATTATGTTTGAAACTATTTGCGATTTTAGCTAGTTTTGAGAATATTGATCAGATACTAGAAAGTAGATATGGATATACGGGAAAGTAGGCTCGTTTAGTTTTAGACGAAACTTGTTAATCTTAATTTTCTCTGTGAATGTAAATTGAATAACGCGGGAAGGTTCTTTACTGAAGATCTACGATCCCTCATTTCAAAATTTTCCTGGGGGAGGGGGAATAGCTACATATTCAAAGCATTTAATTGAAAAAAAGGATGCCCAAATACACAATTACATTCTGTTTTTAAAATCCAGGAAGGGTCAATTGACCCCTGTCTCTGATCTCCCAAATGATGGGCTTGATGGGACTCTGATTATGCAACATACGATGCTTGTAATATTTTATTATTATATTTTTCATTATTTATCGCCCATGAGTCTCCCAACTTGCTCCAAATGTGCAAGCGTGCAAACTTAGCACCTCTCTAACCCCTCAGAATGGTTAATACAATGCTCCCTTCCCCTCCAAATAAAAATAAAGGCTATGAAACTATAGAAAACTGAAAAACAAATATTGCGGCGCTCCATTTCCAAAAAGTGGGACGTGGTGGGGGGAAACTGTGGTCATATTTAGTTTCAGGGGGTTATTTTACGTCAAAATCAGCAACAATGCCGTCAGAAGTATTTTGATTTTCTTACTTGCGTGCAATGAATTGAAAGTTTTCTTTTACTTTCCAAATGATACATTTTGAAGGCTTTTTTTTTTTTCGCAGCACAGTGTTAATAGAAATAATTTCATTTCTATTTTTCGTTTATAAAGTGAGAGTCCAGCAAAGATAAATCGCCCAGAGCTAGGTGTTAGCCAGGGGAGTTCCGAAGTAAAAAATTTGGGAGGGGGGAAGTTCTCAATTTGCCGAATGGAATTCCGTTTTATCGAATGGTAGAAATCATGGGCACCCATATATTAGGGCAAGTGGGGGTCCAAACCCCCTCCCCCCCTTCCTTAGAAATTAGAACTTCCTTGCATTTAGTACTTTTTTCTTTTGCAAAAATGTAAACACATTTCTTCTCCAGCTATTAATAAAGAAGTTATGAAAAATTTCAAACTTCAATAACTTTAATCTGTACTTAAAATCGGTTTCCATTGGGGAAAATATCCTGCTAAACCATGGGGAAAATATCTGAGTCCCCCCCCCCCTTACAATTTTGCGTATGGGCGCCCATGGTAAAAACCATTTTAAGGCTTAAAAAAGGGGGAAATCAAAGTTGCAATATTGTTTTCAAATTTGTCGAATCGCCAGCGAGATTTGCCGAATCAGGAAATTTCGGAAAGTCTCAGTGGCCTCCCATCGGGGCGTCCCTGGCAAGTGTGGGTAAGGGCAACCAGTGGCGTAGCTAGACCCGACTTTCGGGGGGGGGGGGGTTACTTCTTATATATATATATATATATATATATGTATATATATATATGTGTATATATATATTATATATGTATATATATATATATATATATATATATATATATATATATATATATATATATATATATATATATATATATATATATATATATATATATATATATATATGTGAACTTTCGTTTTGCAGTGTTGTTTTTTGATTTGTGTAAAGAACTGTTGTACGGAGCGCCCTCTTGTGGGAGAAACACTTTGCCAGAATGAGAAAACGCGAGAGACGGGAGTCGGATGCTTGAGGGGAAACGAACAAGTGTTCCAGACGGGAATTCTGTTGAAAATTATGTTGTAGTTCCAGATGGGAACATTCAGTGTTAACTTTTGTGTTTTTGTGTTTGAGTGTGTTCGTACTTGTATTTGAATTAAGTGTGAAATTAAATGTGAGTGTCGTCAAAGAGAAGGACTTGTCTTTTTTGTGTAAGCAACGAGAGTTGGAAGATCTATATTTACATGGGGGCCCGGCCGGGATGGAATTAGGATGGAATTAGTATAGAATTCGGATATAGTTCCGGCAAGTCTCAAGAAGTAGCAGTGAGTACTTTTTACTGATTTATTTTTATTGTGTTTATCCAAGTTCTGTAATTTTGAAATATGGCGTACCTAGCCAGAGTTAGAAAAAATGATCTTCTTACTCTAGTTGACGAGCTTGGGCTGACAGTCGGCCAAAATCCTAAAGTGGCAGATTTAGTTAAAATAATAACGAGTGATAAAGAATATGATGAAGAGTTTACTAGAGCTATTCTCGAGCGAATGCAGGATGAAAAAGAAGAAAAAGCAAAATCGGAACTTGAGGATAGGGAATATGAATTAAAGAGATTAGAATTAGAATCTAAACAGCTTACAAGTTTAACACCGTCACCTCAAATTGACATTTCTAAGCTTATGTCTCGTTTCGATAAAAACAGTGACTTGAGCATTTATTTTTCATTATTTGAAAAACAAATAAGTCGATTGGACATTCCAAAAGACAATTGGGTAGTTTACCTTTTAGGCCTTCTACCATTAGACATTGCTAATTTAGTAGCACGAGAACCGGACCCACAAGCCAGCGATTATGAATATGTTAAAAAGATCTTATTAAAGCGATTTAAACTTTCACCAGAGCAATTTAGGCAGAATTTCTTCACTCATAAAAATGAAGCGGAGGGACTTATTAAATTGAAAAGAGTTCTTAAAATAGCTTCCGAGTATGGAGTAGAGTTTAATTTCCGAAAATCTCAGAATTTAAAGAAAAGAATTGAATTTCTGGGCTACATAATAGAAAACAACACAATTCAACCATCTCCAACGAAAATACATGCAGTTCAAAAATTTCCTCGACCAAAAACATTGAAGCAAGTTCAAAGCTTTTTAGGCCTTACAGGATACTTTAGAAAATTTATTCCGCATTACGCGCAGATAGCCAAGCCCCTAAGCGATCTTCTGCGAGGTAACAAACCCTTCGAATTTAATTGTGAACAAGAAGAATCATTTCTTAAACTTAAGGAAATGTTGATACAGAAGCCAGTTTTACATATTTTTACCCAAGGAGCCCCTATAGAGTTACACACGGACGCTAGTAGTCATGGGTTTGGAGCAATTTTATTACAACAATCGGAACAAGGACAATTTCACCCAATTTATTACTTCAGTAAGAAAACATCACCCGCACAAGAAAAGTACTGCAGTTATGAATTGGAGGCCCTAGCAGTAATAGAAGCTCTTAAAAAGTTTAGACACTATCTATTGGGAACAAGATTCAAAATAATTACAGTTTGTAGCGCTTTTCAAAAGACATTGGACAAGAAGGATCTTACCCCAAAAATAGCACGATGGGTAATGTTCTTACAAGAATTTGATTTCGAAATTAAACATAGGGAGGGTGAACGAATGAAGCATGTTGATGCTTTAAGCCGTAATGTTGCTTGCGTTGTAACGCGTTCGCAAGATGCCATTACAACACAAATTGCAGCCGCTCAAGAACTTGATGACTACGTTAAAACACTTAAAACACTCATTGAACAAAACGGAGAACAAAACGGTCATTTTCTTAAAAATGGTGTAGTGTATAAATACGAAAACGGTAGAGAATTGTTAGTTATACCTGAAGCTATGAAATTGCAAATTATACAAAACATACACAATCAAGGACACTTTTCCGCATCTAAAACTGAGGAAGTACTTAAACAAGACTTTTATATTCCTAATGCGCGAAAATTAGTAGAGACTGTAGTAGCTAATTGTGTAAGCTGCATCTTATGCAATAAAAAGAGAGGAAAAGGTGAAGGAATGCTAAACCCAATCCCTAAGAATAATGTCCCCTTAGACACTTATCACTGTGATTTTATAGGACCTCTTCCGTCCACAAACAAACGATACCAACATATTTTTACAGTGGTAGATGCGTTCACAAAATTTGTATGGTTTTATCCAGTAAAATCCATATCATCTCAAGATGCTATTGAAAAACTGCAGTTACAGAAAAATGTATTCGGTAGTCCATCGCGGATAATATCCGATAAAGGTCCAGCTTTTACATCTCAGATGTTTCAAGATTATTGTACTGATGAAGGTATAGAGCATGTTAAAATAACGACAGGAATTCCTCGTGGGAACGGACAAATTGAAAGAATTCACGCAATATTGATTCCAGTTCTTTCAAAACTTTCTCTCGATAACCCGCAGCACTGGTACAAACACGTAGCTACAGTTCAGAGAATCATTAACAGTAGCACAACCAAGAGTACTAAGTTTACACCATTCGAACTTTTAATCGGAGTAAAGATGAAAAATAAAGAAGATGTGAGAATTCAGAAGTTGTTAGAAGATGAAATTGTTAAATGTGTTATGGCAGACAGAGAAAAACTACGAGAAGAAGCTAAGAACAATATCTTAAAAATACAGCAAGAAAACTGCCGTCAGTTTAATCGAAAGAGGAAAAAACCTCGCGAGTATAAAACAGATGACTTAGTAGCCATCCAGCGCACTCAATTTGGTCCTGGATTGAAACTGAAAATGAAATTTTTCGGACCGTATCGTGTGACAGCAGTGAAGCCTCATGATCGCTATGATGTCGTGAAGATTGGACACCACGACGGACCAAGCAAAACTAGTACAGCAGCTGACCACATGAAACCCTGGTCTACAAATATCCTTTAATGTCATGTTTAATTTGTTTTTTCTTATCTTTTCAGTTTTTCTTTTAAGTAGATGTTCTGTAGATGTGATGCTGACGAGGACGCCAGTATTGCAGGATGCCCGATGCTGTGAACTTTCGTTTTGCAGTGTTGTTTTTTGATTTGTGTAAAGAACTGTTGTACGGAGCGCCCTCTTGTGGGAGAAACACTTTGCCAGAATGAGAAAACGCGAGAGACGGGAGTCGGATGCTTGAGGGGAAACGAACAAGTGTTCCAGACGGGAATTCTGTTGAAAATTATGTTGTAGTTCCAGATGGGAACATTCAGTGTTAACTTTTGTGTTTTTGTGTTTGAGTGTGTTCGTACTTGTATTTGAATTAAGTGTGAAATTAAATGTGAGTGTCGTCAAAGAGAAGGACTTGTCTTTTTTGTGTAAGCAACGAGAGTTGGAAGATCTATATTTACATATATATATATATATATATATATATATATATATATATATATGTATGTATAATCGCTTGGAATTTTTTCCTTTTCTTCGTTTTTTTTTTTTCTTTCTCTTCTCTTCTTTTTCTCTTTTTTTTTGAGACTAACTTTTCGGGGGTGGTTTTGTCCCCAAACCCCCCCCCCTTAGCTACGCCCCTGAAGGCAACCACTATGCTTGAGATCCAAAATGGCGCTCGTACGCACCAGAACAATGCCAAAGACTGCAGACAGGCGTCATAAGTCTCACATCCTAATGATATTTTATCCGAAAGGAAAAGAAAAAACAATGAGTACAGAGGGAAGAAAAAAAAGGGGGGGGGGTAATTCCTTCACTTATTTTTTCATTTCCTATCCGAAATTCTATCATTCTTATCCTCTCATATCTGAGGAGACAATTAAATCTGGCAAGCAATAAAATCGCTTGACGCGTATTAAAATTGAATCAGTTTGTTCAGAAACCAATTTGTTAACCCGGATTGTTGTTTTTACCGGAAATAACAGATTATTTTTTAGCAGTAAATTCGGAAGTTTTCAATCTTGCCACTAATGTTTTGCCATTAGTTGCACTCATAAATTTTCAGGTAGCGTGCATCATGCACGCTGTACATGACAATGAATTTTTGATTTTGTTTTTTTCAATGTTGCTAAAGAATGTCAAAAAAGAGGAATTATTGCTCCACAACCAGATTCTTAAAATTCAACTAAAACAATTATTATAATTTGAATATATTGAAAGAATGATGACTAATTCAATGAAGTAATCTTAATGGATTCCTAATTTCAGGATGTGCGGTAACAATCCCCCCTTCCCACACACACTTCCATTTATGTGAATGTTTTCACTTATATTCTTTTACCCCCTCTTAACCAAAAAATGTTACATATTTTCAAAATAACCTCCTCATTCGATATTATCTGTAGGAGACAAGGGGTGGATTAACCTCTAAAATTAGGGAAAGCTCAGTCTCATTTTGGGGCATTTCCATTTTTGTTATGATTTTCTTTTTTCTTTTTTTTTTTTTTTTAACATTCTAAGCACATTGATACAACACTGACTCATGCTAAGTGACTCAGTAGAAATCAGATTTAAGTTTATTCCAAATTACCGACTGAAAGAAATGTTGTTTATTACATATGTTGCACTTAAATTCTTAGCAATATGGGTAGTAACAGGTTGAATCATATTTGACACTTCACAACGAAAATTTAATGCCATAAAATTACATTTTACATTTTAAGAGATTGAATCAAATTTCACACTTGAAAATCTAGCCTGTGGCTTCATTTTATCAAATGAGTCTTCACTTTCTATAATTATTTAATTCTTTCAAACATTTTTGTTTAGTTAGTTTAAATGCTAGCAATCTCTTTAAAACACTCAGTCAAAAGCAGAAACTAGAATGGGGTTGTTTCCAAAATTTTAAAAGTATTTTTTTCTGAAAGAAAATGCTTAAAAACATAGAATCTGACCATTTTTTGAATAATTTCTTTAAGTTGAATATTTTTAAAAAATTACTTAAATCGGTGCTCTTTCACCGTTTAACGCTTCTGCCGATGACATTACAAATGATGAAATGCCATTCAGTGTTGCCATTCACGGTCCAAAATATTTAATTCGCAAATTTACTCACGTGTATTGGCAACGATATGGTTGATAGCAAACGTAGAGCGCAATTGTAATTCGCTTCTTGATTATCATAACGTGGAAATGCGGTAGAAAGATGCGCCATAGTGCATCATTTGTGACGTCATAAAGACCACGCCTTGTTTGAAGAATCAGACATTTTAAAAAATTAATTAAAAAATAACTGTTGGGAAAATAAAAGTATTTTCTGAGTCCATGTTTTTTTTTTTTTTTTTGCTTATTCTATCAATTTTAGTGACAAAAAGTACAACTTTTGGCTGAAGAAAACAACCTTGTTAAGCACAATTTTACAGTCGTACTTAGGGCCTCCTAAAAATTCTGAGGGAAGCTCAAACCCCCAGCCTTTTGGGTGATCAGGCCCTGGGTAGACTAACATGAGGTTCATTTTTTTTAAATTTGCATAAGGGTCTTAAAATATTATCGTATTGTTGTTTCGTAGAATTTGAAAACAAATATTCTATATTCTCATATAAACACCGTATTACCCCACATTATCCGGCATGCCAGATAAAAGCGAGGTTGACCAGCATGCCGGATGATTCGAGGTTTATTTTGCAACAAAACAAAAGTAAATTTCCCCATTCAGTTCCAATCAGAAAGTAAATCACTGAAGGAAAAAAAGAAATAAATCCCGAAAGTAACCTTCTGTCAAAGAAATGTGTATTGCATATAATGTGTGCTTGTTATTTATGATAGGTCATTATTAATGGATTTAATTATATGCCAATAAAATAATAAATTCAGAAGCTATCATCGTAGCTGCTATTTGTTCATAATTTTTTTAAATAAATTATTTTAGTTTCCTTTTAGAGAGGTCAGTTTAATTTTTATTTACTGAATAGCTATGGTAAATTCTTTAGCACTGGTTTAGGGGCGGTAACTTACTGCTTAATTGTTTGCTTACTTAGTTTTAATTTATTTTTTATAAAAATTTTCGTTATTAAACAATATTTTTTTCGTTAAAATAACAAATGACATTGTTGGTAAATATTTTTACAAAATTAAACTGTTTATTAATACTAATGAGATATGTGTAGAACTTATATTCATTTTTAAGCTGAGCATATGTTTTTAAAATTATTATTATTATTATTTTTTTTTCTAACCTCGATTTTTTCCGGCATGCCAGAAAGGACCAGACAAGTGTTATTGAAAATACGGTGACCCCCGAATTTTGCGGCATGCCGGATAATACGGGGTAATACGGTAACTAAAACACATCGATACTGTACAGTACAGTACGTATTAGTTAATTTTTCTGTCAATAAATGACAGTACTAAGGAAAAGGCAGCGACAGGTTTTTATTCATCCATAGCATGTTTTTAAGCAGAACTAGATGAGATGTAAAACTGTATGAGAACTCAAATGATATCTTAAAAATGTTCTTCAACAAACACTGTGCGTCTTGCAAGTCTTATTGTTGACAACAGTAAAAAAAAAATTGTTATATAAGAGTGAAAAACCACTGTACAACTCCTGCATGTTTGTTTTTTTTTTTTTTTAAATCTTTGTTTTAAGTATTAACTGTTGAAACCACAAAATTGGCAATCAACATATGTAAAAAAAATTCTGTGGTCTATATTTTCTGGGCCTGTTTACAAGTCAATGAAAATTGCGTTTTCTGGAAGAAAAAAAAGAAAAGAAAATTACGTGCATGCGCATCAAGAAATGTCCCTGTTTTTAATTATTTTGAAAGAAGAAAATTATTAAACATGCTGAGGAATATAATTCCTTAAATATTGTATTTTAATGTGAGGTTATCGATTTCGCACTCAAATATTTCTTCTTAGAACCTTATTATTTTTGTGTCGCTCTTCCAGGATACATGAATTTTCTCTGAAATAGAAATTGAGACAATTATTTTAAAAAAAAATCTGTACTTTTCTGGGCTTCGAATTCAAAGTTGGTCTTGGGTCTGAGGACATTACCGAAGATTTATTTTAAAAGATAAACCATACTCAATTCCCATCTGAACTTTATATTTTATTTATTTTTTTTTCCTCGTTTTCTTCTATACGCTGGCAATAAAATGAGAGAAACTTGAAAATGTCTCCAAAACTGCATCACGTGGTACTATGCTGATACGAGAATATAGTTCCCCCAACATCCGAGAGATGGCGCTACATTGCCTCATTTGTATTTCGCGAACTTCTTTAGCGGTCAATTCGTATTCTATGAATAGAACATGTTTGTTCCGCACCTTTAGAGCGCTGAAGCGCTTTCGGTTTCCAAGAGCTTTCAAAAATGTCGCTTTAAAGTTATGAATACTAATAGGGTCAATTAATTTTTGCAATTTCATCACATTGTTTTTTTTTTTTTTGAGCATATTTAGCATTTGTATGTAAGAGTATTCTATTTAATTCAACATTAAAAACAAAACATCTAATAAAAAATGATTCAGTTTCAGAAGCACAATTTAAATTTCATATGGATATCAAGAATACGATAGTACTTACCTATTTTTCATTTTCAGCCTTTAATGGTAAAATGTTGGTGAGAAGAAAAATTTTAATAATAAACCCATTTCAACTTTTGAAAGAATTGTCCCTTTCATAAAATCAGAGTAATCGCTTCGGTAAATTATTTCCATGCTCCTAAAAAAATTTTAATATAATCTTATTACCCCAATAATTATATTTCTCACCACTGTCAACATTTAATCCTAATTTCTAATCAAATACTAGCAATTTTCTCCCAAGGAAGTTAGGCTCGTTGCTAGGGTTTTCTTATTGCTTAAAATAATACCAATAGTAAATTGAATTTAAATGCCCTAACACTAGTTCTTCACTAAAATAATATTTAGTAATCAAGATATGATGAGCATTAAAAATGCACACGTATGTTAGACAGAATACTATGTTTATCATTTCACAGTAGCTCATTTTGAAATAAATTTTATTCTTGTATGTTGTGACTAATACCTAATTTAGTTTCACTATGAATAGTTTTGCCATGCATATGCAATATATTTTCATACATAAAAATATTTTACTTTTCCTACAATATTCTGACATTTTTTATACATTGGCGGTTCTTTGACTTTGCTTGATTTTTTAAGCATAAGATATTTTTATTTTTTAAAGCATTTTTTATCTTTTTAAACTGCTCCTGCCTGCACACCATTAGAATCCTTAATGTTTAATAAGGTTAGATTAAAATATTTTGAAGCTCACATCTGAAATAAAGAGATAAAACTAATATTACTTCAAAGTAATATTTTTAACAGCTGAAAGTAAATAGTATGTTAATTTGGATTTGGCATCCCAGACCTGAAATAAAGAGATAAAACTAATAATATTACTTCCGAGTTATTGCTTATTATGAGATTTATTCTTCATATATGCAGTGAATAAACCTGGAATTTGCCACCCCAGTTTATAATTTAAAATCAGGCACCCCGGGCTGCTGACATACCCAGTTTGGGAAATGCTGTTATACATAACATGAATACTAGGGGAGATCAAATATTTTATCTGAATTCTAAGCATTTTTTATCATTTTGATTTTTTTTTAAATATTTAATCCATGAAATATCTTGAATTCTCTAATTATTTTTAAACTTTTAATAAAACTTCTTTTATTTATTTATTTTTTTAAATCTTTGCAAAACCTTTGCATCTATGCAAAGTAATTATCGTTAAGATATCATTTGAAATAAATCCATATGTTTTGCTAAAATAACTCCCAATTTTAACTTTCCTAAATCTTAGTTGAAATTTTATACTTTTAAATTTAAAAAATAGCAAAATCATCAAAAACACAGTGAGAAATGAAATATATTCTGGGAAAAAATGTTTTAATAATCAACAATATGTACAGTTCAAAGAAACACACAAAATGAATTCTATAAAACAAGTTTACTATCACCGTACTTATTATACATTGGCATTTGTTGTATTTCAGATAACAACACACAAAATTAGCCTTGGAACAAAGTACAAAATTACTATCATTTCCATGCAAAGAAATAGCATCTCTTTTAAATACAAAAATTTCTTTTACACCTGGCTAATATCATAAAAACACACACACCTTTCATTCAATGGCATTTGTTTTAGGTGGAGTAAATACTATATTTAATCTTGGTATTGATTCCAGCTAAAAAGAAATAACCAAATGCTCAGATTATAATAACTACCGAAACATTCCCCATCAGTCTGGTGGAACAAGAACACGAAATCAACACAAACTCTGAAATTACTGGCTCGAAGACTTAGTTTTTATACGTGGCACACAGTCCCAATGGCTAAATACAAAGTTTTAAGTATAAACCAAATATTATGTACATTTACACACAAAAATGGCACATATTTAAGCATGATATAAACATGCAAGCCTAATTACACGTTGGCCATGCGAAATACAGTTAGTTAAATTGAATGCTGTACAACATATAATTAGTGATGTTAGTATTTTGTAACACTAAAATGCAAATACGCTTATATTTCATAATGCCTTTAATCCCCAAAGTGCAATAATAATTCAAAACAAAATCTATTAACTTCGACTGATGAGGGTTATATAATCTGAGCAGAACAGGACAAACAACCACAGACTAATTTGAGGTAAAATCGACTATGCGTGCTGAACTAGCACTCTGTTTCTTTAGTATATAAAAACTCTCAGAATGGCCCCTAAAAATGTGTGCAGTATCACATAATAGTGATACTTTAGGCAGAGTGGAAAAATATATTTTTGGCTTGAATAGTTTTTTCTTATGTTTCATTGGAAGAAGTGTGAGAAATCTTTACATTATGAGATTGAGGTATAAACTATACAAAACTAAATCTACTGTTATTTAACTACCAACTTAAATGTTAAAAACTTTTGAACATCTGTTCAAAATAAACGAAACTAGAGGCACACGTTATTATTTTGCTTGTGCTAAAACATCAAGCAAATGCTTAAAAATTACTTGAAAAAAATAAATGAAATTTTACTGCTTTTGGAATTTAATAATTATGCATACGTCAAATATGCTGTTAGCCATTTTAATATTACTTTACAAAATATCAACAGCAGTAATTTTTAAATAAGGAAATAATTTATGTTAATTCTGGCATTGCAAGTTGTTTATTGTAATGTTTATTTTATTTTTTGACAAGACTATTCATAAAAAATTTGTTTTCAAGAGTGAAGAAAATAACTTATTATAAATATCTAATTAAACTTTCAACTTCATTTATACAATATATACATCTGATTTCTTCAGAAAAATTAAATCTACAGAATGTAAGTAGCAACAAGATATCTAAGAGAAGTTTAATAAATTTGCTCAATAAAATGAAACAAAACAATAATCATATAACATGTATTGATCTCACTTTTCACAAAACAAAACATCACTAATGTAACTAATAAAAAAAGCTCAAGACTGCAACACAAAACAATAAAAATACACAGAACGTTGCAGAGCATAAAAAACAACAACAAAGTGAGAAAGCCATTTCAGACTCACGACTATGGTAGGAACTGAAAATACATGACTATAAGTAAACATCTATAATACAAAAACAAAATGAGAAATTTAGTTGATTACTGCAATTTCGATGTATGCAATAAATTACAATCGTGCATTGGAGAGGAAAAAATTCGGTTGCACAATGCATTTCTGTATTACAGTTAGGGGTTATTAAAAACTAGCGAACAAAATTTTAAAAAAGGAAACAGTGTTAGCGGACACAAATATCATACATATCTACTATTTACACATATTAAACACTTGTACTTGATTAAATACTTCCGAATAATATAAGGTAAAAAAAGATACACCTACCCCATAACGTTAATCGAGTACAATTACATCCATTCATATCCGTAACGTTAATCGAGTACTAATACCTCCATTCATATCATTCTAGAGCAGTATATCAAACGTTATCCTATACAGCACCAAATTAATATACGGCATAAATAATTACATTTCCAATCGTAAACGGAAAGTATATCGAATAAATTCCAGGTATACGTGGAGCCGTTGTATTGTACGAAAGTGTGACACGAAGTCGTTCAACTCGTAGAGTAAATTTTCGAGTAAATTAAGAAACTTTGAACGAATCTTCCGATTGCTTTCTGTTCTTTCACTGAATCACAAAATCCGAATTGAAAAAGACACGCACATATCCATAATGTCAATTTTCCACAGTGCACAAAATTCAATACGAGATCGCGTACATGAGAAATTGCATGGAAACACCAATTGTCACTTAGTAATTAATATATGAGTGTCACAGCGGCAGAACCGAAAGTTAAATTTTTACAGCAGGTCCAAGCCTTCGAAATCCGAAAAAGCAGACTCTTCCGGAAAATCGAAATGGGTGTTATCCAGTGAGAACGGGTTATCCAATGGATCACAGTAGGGAAAGGCTAAACTGTTTATGTCCACAAAATCATTCGCAAGAGCGGAATTCAAGTCGAACATACCATTCCACTGGTCTTCTTCGCTGAAAGCATCAACATTCGTAGAGACGTTACTCGCGCTGCTGCTGGAAGAGGACGAAGAGGAGGAGGATGAAGATGAAGAGGTGACATAATCATCCGTCGGTTCTATCTTCACGGAGACGGGCGTAAAAATTGAAAGATTAGCAGACTCGCTGGAGATGGACGGTTCTTTCTTCACAATGGGGATCGTCAACTTGCTGTAGAGACTTCGGTGGTCGTCGTAAAAGCTTTGTGGGGTCACCTCATCGGATCCGGGAGAATTCGGAACTTTGACGGCCGGCGGGCTGAGCTGGGACTGTTTGGAGTTTTTCATTCTTTTGTCGATAATTTTCAACTTCAGTCGATTCGGGTAGATGTTTGACGAACTCCTGTTGATCTGTACGCACGTCTTGGTTATTTTCGATGCTCTGGATGGATCGATTTTAATTCTTCCGCTGTTCGAGTGGGAAGTTGAAATACTCGGGGAGGACCTCGATCGTTCCACTTTGAACTGAGGTTTGGATTTTTTCCTAGGACGGTACTTGTAGTCGGGGTACTGTCGCATGTGCATCAGCCTGAGTCGCTCGGCTTCGTCGATGAAGGGTTGTCGTTCCTCGTCTGACAGCTCCTTCCATTCCTTGCCCAGTCTTTTGCTGATCTCGGCATTGTGCAAATCAGGCTCCCTCTGGCAAATCTTTCGACGTTCGATCTGGCTCCACACCATGAAAGCATTCATGGGCCTCTTCACGTGCGAAGTCTGTTTTTTACACTGGGTGGCATCTGTGTAGGGGGTCGGCGAATCGGCATTCACCCTCTGAGATCCAAAAAGCAAGGATTTAGAAGCTCTGGAATTACCGTGCGATCGGTTTTGCTGGATGGCAACCGGATGCGAAAATCCGTCCATGTTCTGAGGGACCATTTTCCCACGAGCGATCAACGAGGATCCACTAAGTTTCACTTTTCCGCGAAGCGAGAGTGCTCCGCCACGGAGAGTGACTATTCCAATGCGATCGAGAGCGCTTCCAGAGCGACGCGAACACGTTGAGTTCGAACATCCAAATGCTCCCTCGCCACACACGGAGGGCGCTTTCTACCAGGAGAGAGGAGCGACGTCACAGCGACAGATTGCCCAATGGGAGCTCAGTGCGCTGTGGTCAAGGTGAACGCCCCCGAATCGCTTCAAGGCTGAAACAGCGATCGTTCGCATTGCTCCGTGGATTGCCGCTTGCTGAGGATCTTTTGCCGGAGCTGATAGATACAAGATTCTCGGTGGAAAACGTCAGTCGACTTTTTCACCGATAGCCCCATAGAGGCTCTACGCCACTGGCTTTGACAAATTAATGTTTTTACGAACATGGAGGCGTGTTTTTTTTCTGCTTTCTGATGTAATTTTTTGGTGCCTCATCCGTTGGGAAATACGAACTTTATTTATAAAATGGTACACAAAAATAATAGAACTAATTTTCAAAGCAGCTTGCCTCCCCCCCCCCCCCGCATTAAATTTTATTAATTGAGGAACGGAGGTGGAATAGGGGGGGGGAATAACAAAAATGAATTTTTCCTATAAATTTTAAAAAGAATACGCAAATTTTGACAGGAGCGCTGCTCCCCAGAGCCCTTGATCCTAACCCAGGGTGTTTGTGATCCGAAAATTTTGGCTTGCCGTTTCCGCAAATTTTGGGCTGGCAACACATTCTAAAACTGAAAAATTATTTAAGAAAAAACTTTTTTAATTTTTTTTTCTCCTATGATTTTTGTATGCATATTTGATGAGTTTTTACGGGAGGGAGGGGGTGGTGTCGAACTTCCTCATAGCTTCCGTAAATTTCACATTGCCTTCAGAAAGTTTTCTTTGAAACTATCAACCCGTGGTTCAAGAACACAATCCTCACATAGTAATTTAAATACATGTAAGGACGGTTTACCCCCTCCCCCTCAAAAAAAAAAAAAAACCGGCTATGCTAGTGAACGCAAAAGATTTTTTCGGAATATTCTAGAATCTATGATAGAGTGCCTTACAAAAGGCTGCGAAATATGATTTAAACATTTTTCAAGGGACAGTTCCAACATGATAACACACTTTTTTCAATACTTCCGACCCCTCCCCGGCCGTAGCACGTCGCGCTATTTTTCTTAAACATATTCTTATAAAATAAGCATGATGTCTCTTTTTTAGCCACCCACTTCCCCCTTGTCACAAACACAATTTCACGAACCGCCATCAAACCGGCGAACCTCGGTCCAGAGTTCCGGATCGCAATCGTTCAAAAATTCGTCCACCTAGACTTTTTTTTAAAAGTAATATGTGATTTCCACAAATAAATGGCAACAAAATTTATACGCAATTTTTCGAAGATTTTCTAAGCTTTTAATTGACTGATTTGAGCAATTGGCCTGGATATTATTCAAGGTTCACGCTCATTTGCGAAGCGTTTTAGGAATAAATTATCATTTAAATTAACGGCTGCCCATTTTGAACGCACGCTTTGCATAAAAAGTTGCTCCCTTTGTGAAATTCACTTGAAAAACTCAAAAACGAAAATGCATTTTCTACTGATGATTTTGAAACAAATATGCCTATTGTGTTGTACTAATTTGTGAGTGGAAATTAAAATAAAATGAAAGCATGTGATTTTTTTCCCCTGAACTCGATTAAAAATGTTCAAAACTGTCCGAACTCACTTAAAATTACTCGCTGATACGACCAGGGGCGCTTTGAAGGTAACTTTTTGGGAGGGCAGAAACTCTCACCTTGCCGAATAGAAAAAAGTTTGCTAAATGATGATAATTTTGCCGAGCCCACGACCTCCGGTATTCGTAGTGAAGTTTCTACAAGATAGATTTATCATAAATATTTGCATTTAACATTTCAATTTTTATTTTTCCCCTCCTGTTAATTCCGCAACTTATTTTACATCCCGCGTGAAGTATTCTATCAGCTGCGAAAGGGGGAAAAAATAGAATTTTCAGAATAATTCCTCCGAACTCAAATACAATTAAGATTAAAAAAGGGCCGAATCAAAGGATAAGATAAATCGAGCATCGCTGAATCGATATTACATTTATCGATTGACGATCAATCATAATTTATTTACATTATTTTGATGGAACAGCATCGATAGCATTTCGTTGAAAACCGAAATGGCCGAAAATTAAAAGAGAACAAAACCAGTTTATTAATGACCCTGTAAAGGAAATATCTGGACAGCTGGCAAACGCCAAATCCGCAATTTTTCAAACTATTTCTCTTTTTTTTCTTTCTTTTTTTAATAGCTTTCTTTTCTCTGAGTTCCGTGACTCTGTAAATGCACGTACGTTAGGGCGCTGTTAGGGACAGCTGTTTCGAAGAGCAGCTGTCCGTTCCAAAGTACATAGAAATACTGGTTTCGTCGAAAAATGGGAGAGCAGGCAACAGAAATCGGCTTTTTATGGTTCCACTGGATAGCGTAAATCGGGCATCCCCCCCCCTCCTGAAGCAAAAATAGACGCAACCGAGCTTTGTGTAAATGTAACGAAGAATTTAACCAGTGAGTGGGTTATAAACAGGGCCGCCGAGAGGGTATGTCAGCCTAGTCGGAATGCTTAGGGCCCGGGTCGCGCAACTGAAGTGGTGCAGAGAGTAAAATCAGCACAATGCGTAGACTGCCCCCCCCCCATGGAAATCTTAAGAAGAGGGTGGGGGGGTCAAATGTATTTGGAGGCGGGCTCTCATTTTAGGGGGGTCGACATGATATCTGGGGTGGGTGCGCCATTGCTTTTTAGTGGGGAAGGGCAACCCTGGCATAATTGAAGGGGCAGGGGTGTTCACAGGGAGGAGGGGGGACACCTGTTGGCTGCGAGCCTGAAGAAGGCCCGAAATTTATAAAATGAGGGTAAAATATATGTAGGGAGCTCGGGGGTAACAATATGGGAGGGGCCCGTAAAAGTCATTTGTGAGGGGCCCCAAAATTTGTGTGCGCGCCCACGCTCCTATGGAGGGACCCGGCGACAAAACCGAAGCTTACAAGGTTAACTAATTTTAAACGCAGACGAATCTGCTGATCTCGGACCCAAAAGGTTCAGATGTTTGCACTACTACTCAAGGCCTGATTACTGAATAGGTCAACTAGGTCGTGGCCTAGGGTGGGCTAAAATTGCTTTAGCCAATATTCTATTCAAAACCTATCCAAAATCCTATTCAAATCATTTTCTCATTGAAAAAAAAAAAAAAAAAAAAACAGTAAAACATGGATATCGTGCTTAATCTGTAAATTCATAATATCTTGTGCGGAATATTTTTTTAAGAGCAAAAGGCAAAATGATTTTTTTGTAATATATATATATTGAAACATTTGGCACTTCCAGCGATTTAAAAAAGTTTTGAAATTTTTCAAAGACCGTTTGATTTAAAAATTGAACCGTTTTTTAGAAAATAATAATTATCAAAGAAACTCTGACAAAAAAGAAAAAAAAGCTCTGAATGTTCGCGCGATGGGCTAAAAAATTCGGTCGAGACAGTGGCGCACACAAGGGGAGGGTCCAGGAGGTCCGAACCGAACCCCTCCCATGGCCCTTGAGGTTTTCTTTTTTTTTTTTTTGAGTATAACTCTATGTATGTAGTACGTAATATAATTTTAAGCACAGGTAACAACAATTACAGATTGAAAAATGAAAAACTTATATTTTATTTTCTCTCTATCTTCCCCAAAAATTTGAACTACATCTGAACATAAACTGTTCTGGAATGATGGTTTTGCTTCGCTGTTTTATTTTTAACTATAAGAAAAGTAAATACAGTAGAACCTCTCAATAAGGGACACTAAAGGGACCAGACATTTTGTCCCTTAAATAGAGGTGTCCCTTATTCGAAGGTGGATCCATTGATGCATGCTGTGTACTAAGTGAAAATGTCTCATTATGTTAAATAAAATTCGTAAGTATTCAAATTTCTAAGTTTATATTATTTTATTAATTACTAGTGGTACCCGCATGGCTTTGCCCGTAATAGAAAAAGTAAAAGGTCTTTTGGTTCGCCTGTATATTTACAAATAATGTATGGTGAATTTTCTCGCCAATTGGCTTGTACCCATGTTACGGTTCCACGTTATGATAATTTCGTATCTCGCCAATTGACTTGTGTCCATGTTACGGTTCCGCGTTATGATAATTTCGTAATTTACTCGACCATCTTATGATATTTTTGTTCTTAAAATTGGAATAGAAAAAGAACGACATCGAATTTTCGAAATATCGCTTCGAGGTGCACACCCCCATGCTACAAACTAACTTTGTACCAAATTTCATGAAAATCGGCAGAACGGTCTAGGCGCTATGCGCGTCACAGACATCCTAGAGACAGACTTTCAGCTTTATTATTAGTAAAGAAAATTAAATCAAAAATTTTGTAATGGCGAAGTTTTGCAGCATACAGAAATAATTTTGAAGTAATTCATTACATGTATTTGCTTTATGTTATGTAATTTACAATGTAATACTGTGTTAATTACAATTAATGTTCAATTTTTTTAAGTTTTATATACAAAGCTAATTAGTTGCTGTGCACTCTTCGTCGGCCCTGAACTTAATCAGCAAGTTTTTTTTACAATACATTAATTGTTTCCTTCACATATGTTGATGTAAAACGTGCCTCAATTATTTTTTAGAGGAAAATTGAAACTTGAATTACATATGTGCTTATGCATTATTTCATTTTTTTTTTTTTTTTTTCTGTGACTGTCCCTTAAACAAAATGTCCCTTAATTAGAGGTAAATACATGGAAGTTCCTATTCAAAGGGACTGGGACCAGAAAAAATGTCCCTTAAATAGAGGTGTCCCTTATTCGGAAATGTCCCTTTACTGTACAGTCATTCTTGTACTTTCTGGTGTTTTAATTAAGTATTTGTTATTCATAAATTTATTTTATTAACTAATGCTAAGTAATTAATTAATATTTTTTTAATTTTTTTTATTTCCGAAAATCCATAAAAATCAAAATAATATGTTTGGATACGTGTTGGAGTATGATATGAGAATAATGGATCTTCGATCCACGATCCTGGACCCCGCTTTTGAGAAATTCCTGTGTGCACCCAGAGATTGATTACCGCACAGGCCAACTAGGCCTGAGCCTGAGGCCCCACCTTCCTTAGGGGCCCCATTTTTTTTTTTTTTTTTTTTTTAAACTTCATGTATTGATTTAAAAAAACATGCATGTTTGTGAAAATAATAAAAATTCTCTTTTTAAATAAATGTTTAACATTATTTTAACATTATTTTGCTTTGGCTTAAAGTAATAAAATAGAGAGGGGGGCCTACAAAGCTTAGTGGGCCTTGGGCCTAACTTTTAGTTAGTCGGGCCTTGTGTGCACCCACTGACTTTAGATCGTCCGGTCGTTCGTTGTCGACCGTTGCGTTGGTTTAGGGCCTCCTGATACTTCAAGCAGGCCTTGCTATTACATCTATACTATATATAAAAATGAATGTTTGTCTGTATGTCATCCATGAACTCAAAAACTACCCGGCAGATTTGGCTGAAACTTTCACCGTTTGTTATTTTTGGTACTGGGAATGTTTATAGACCAGTTCGAAAAAAATCCGATCGATAGTTCCTTTTTTATTCCAATTTAAGTCACAATCCATTGGATAAATACGAATAAAATTATCGGCTGCAGAAATTAGTTCGCGTGAAAGATCTCATTGATAAGAAGTTAGCTGTTGCCATTTTTCTTGAGTTTGAACAAATAAATTCTTTCTTTATTGTTTTATGGCTTTTCATGCAAAGGGGGATTTAAAACTATTTCTATTTGATATTTTTAGCGATTGATTGATCTTGCAAACTGCGTGAGTACAAAATTTGAGTATAGTCACGGCTTCACTTGATACCTGGACCGATTATTATGAAAATTGCTATATATATGTATTTTTCCACGGAGAAGGTGCATAATATGCTCATTGAAGCCACTCGTAACCAGGTGGCACTGCAGAGTAGCAACTTCTGCCCCGTTCAACCGATTGTCATGAAAATCAGTATAATGATGTATTTTTTTGTTGGCGTAGCAACGCGCTTCGGGTACAGCTAGTCCAGTATAAAATCTTTCTTAAGACGCCAATCGGTAAACTTTTACATCGGCGCCTACGTTACACTTTCCAAAAAGTTATATCCAGACTTCTTGGAGTCTACATGTACACATTTCTTTCAAAATAATTCTTCAGGGACATTCTAGATTAGAATAAACTACATTGATGTATTGCTTCCAGACTAGATGGAACCTACATGAATACAAGATTTCAAAAAGCAACTTAACGCTCCAAATGAAAAAGCAATACCGAACGTACCTCCTTTCACATGTCAACCTACCGCGTGTGGAAGTCGCTAAAAGCTTCTTTTATTATTCCTAAAGAGCATCGGGGCTCTGCAACCTGTTCTCTTCCTCTAGGGATGGACCCTATTCCTTGCTGTTTGCCGCAATTCCAACAATAAGCTGCTGAATTCAGAAAGTCCTTTTGTTGTCCAGCTACCTGATGGAGTGTAGGTAAACAAGCCTCGGCTCTGGAAGTGTTGACTTGAAAAAAACATCTAGTTCTAAGAATTCGCTAAGTCCTATTTTGTCCGCGGAAGTTTATCAGTCAAGAATAGACAGATCAAATCCCAACCAGTTTCTAGTTCAAATAAATTCTACGTGGTTTTACATTGTGAGAAGTTAGTTATAGCGGAATCAGGTTTTGGTTTTGGAGGGAGTCATAAATGTCATTTTTTGTGAAATATAAGTGCACCAAGCGTAGTTTAGGCTATATTTGGTCGGTTTAGAGTAGGGGGTGATGGTTTCCCGTGATCAATTTTTTGAACCCAAGCCTGCGCTGAGGTTTAAATGATTCCATTTGCTAAGATGAGGAAAGCTGATTTGGTAACGGTTACGATTATTGGAGTTCAAAACGTAAACGATCTCGTACAAGGTCAAGCAGCAAGTTACTAAAGCCATGTTGTAAGCAAGTGCTACAGATCAATTCTGATTCCATAAAACACTAACTCCGTCATTTGGGAAGTTTAAAGTGAGCATTTTCAACCATTCAACCCTTGCCTTAAAGAACGTAATAAGTAGGCCCGGCTCCAGGGGTAGGCGGCCTCGTAGGGCGGCAATTTTGAAGTTGAAACATTTTTTAAAAAACAGTATGAATGTCTGTTTCAGCGCCATAAGATTCACTGATTCAATGCTAAAAAAATAATAATTTAGAGTGTGTACCAGTGCTTGGATATGCAAAACATAGTTCAGTTCAATTAAATTTTAGAGGTGGGAAATTGCATGATTTAAAAAAGTTTTTTGAAAATATTAATATCTGTTTCAGTGCTATAAGATGCGCTACTTTAATGTTAAAAAAGATAATTCAAAGTGTGTACCAGTGCTTGGATATGCAAAACCCAGTTATTCAACAAAAAACTCTCTTTAATTTTAAACACCTTATTGTCATTTTTATTTTAACATATTATTATTTTATATTATTATTATTATTATTATTATCCAATGGGGGCGGTGGCAGCACTTGTTAATATCGCCTAAGGTTGAAGAACTACTAGAGTCGGCTTTGGTAATAAGGAATGGGTGCCCCCCCCCCCTCAGAGCACTTAGTTCTACGTCACATTAGCAACCCTAGTATGGGGCTTATGTGCATACAAATAGTGTTAGGCCAACTTTATTTTGTTGTAAGATCGAACTGTTATTACTAGAATAATAATAAGTAGTCGAAGATTCTAAAATTCCCCTGACTCCGTCACCCTGGTTGGCACTACGTATAAAAACATAAGGCAATCAAAAAAGAAAATGAATTTTCATTTATTTTAAATTTGGCACGTTGATAAAATTCTCTCTCCAACCCGGCTAGAGAGCAATATCTTTCAGGAAAAGAACTGTGAAATTCTTGTTTGTTTATCTTGTAAACGTCATTTTCGGTATCCAGAACAACCCTTTTGATCACATATACATGCTGAGATGCGATAACTGCAATTCAAAGTCCTTCGATTTGTGTTACATTTTTACAATCTTGAGTGATTAAAATAGAAAAAAAGGCGCACTTGGACAGTATCGCACAGTCTTACATAATATTTGTTGGCTTTTTTAACAGACGGTTCAGATAATGTGTTGAACCCAGTGAAGAGATATTGCTTTGTGATAACAGAAAAAATATTTGCTTCTCTTCCATATTTGTCTGCATCTGAAAGTCTGATGTATGCTTGTATAGCAATTTCTTAGAATTAGTTGACGATTAAATCTAGACTCATAACAAACTTGAAACCAATCGATATAAAGTCGACTCGCGATTCAACTTACTCGAAATGGGCATAACCCTAGTTTTTCAACAGCAACGAGTTTTAGAGCTAACGCGAATTCCTCACCAGTAACAAGAAAATTTTTGGAAGGGAATCGCGATGTGTAAGTATTGGCTTCGTTATTGGCCGCTAAAAGTCGATTTTATCATGCAGCATAAATCATTATTATTTTACGACACTTAAATATTTCAAGCGAATTGCTTTTGTAGGCAGTGACGATGAAATTTGGAAACCAGTGGGAGGGTTTGGACTAAAAGACAAAATTGCAGGAAGTTTGGTAAAAGGGTTGAATTTCAAATGAAACCTTCATGGAAATGTGCTGCAGATGTAATTTTTAAACAAAAAATTTATTTAAAAAAATATTGAGTATTTTTTTAAATTAGATTTTTTTCCACAACAATAAATGAGTAACAAAAAGGGAAAGAAATCTTCAAAAAATTGTGTTTTAACCACTGAAATATGTATAAGAGAAATGTGTTTGGGGGAGAGGCGGGCGTGCTTGTGCACCGCATCTTGCCCAAATTCAACGCTTCTACTTTTTAGTGCTCCAAACCTAAATAATCATTTCAAAAAATAAACAAATAAATTAATAAAAATTATTTAAAAAAAACTCTTTTTTCATTCAAAACTTTTTTCTTATTTTAGGATAAAATATCAAACAAATTTTTGATTGCTGTAATTTTACATCTTAATGAAATATTTCCAACAATGATTTCATTACGTATTTTAATAATATGAGAGAATAAGCGCGAATCCAGAGGAGGATCAAAGGGGTCATGCCCCGCCCCTTAAAGTGACTAAATATAACCTAAAACTGGGTTTTAAAAACTTCTATTTCGAAAAATTCGCCCCTGACCCCCATTTTCGCTTTAAAAATGACACTTATGACCCCCTCCAAAACCAAAAGCTGGATCCGCCCTTGCGAGAGAATGACCTGATTTAGAAGTTGGGGCTCCTTAAAAGTAGGGGGGCTTTTGCAAATTCGAGGCGCTGTCTGTATATTAGTCCCTGACTGTATTAAATTGCTTAATTACAACAAATAATTTTTGCTTTACATTCTACTTCGAGTTCTTAAAAATGAAACATGTGTAATACAATTGCGTGATAACATTTCTCGAGTTTGGGAACTGAAGAGCGATTTATCTCGACAGCAATAAAGTTAAGTGTTTGGAATACCCATTTCAAAATATTAGAAACAGTCGTATCTGTTAAGAATAAGCATCTAAACATGTGACCGATAATGCTTATCGCTGAAAGGTGGGAAAAGAAGGAATTCTAAATTTGAGCAGGAATATTCCGTAATCTTCCTGTTTGGTAGAAATATATTTTCACCTTTAAAAAAAACTTTTCTTCAAAACAGTACTGATAAAAGCTGTTGACATGTATTTTTTTTTTTTTTTTTTTTCACAATCGTCATCGTCTGTATTCTATCTGCGCCATTTCGTGGACACTGCAGCTGAAAATAATGAATGTTTACAAAGCATGATCTTTAATGTTTGTTCAATTTCCCACTAAATGAATATCCCGGAAATATTATTTTTCTTCAAAAAAAGAAAAGAAAAGAAAAAGAAAAATTTAATCCATTTTTGGTAAAATCACGGGATTTATCCAAGCAAGCAGCAGTTCAAATGGTTTATTCAAGGCAACACTGATAATGTTTGTTTTGTGAAAGTAAATATTGAGCAAAAAGATCGTTTGCATTTTACAGAACATAATTCGTGGCAATCTTTTGAAACTACGCATTAGCAAATGATAAGCCACGCTGGTTTTAAAAAGAAATGGATTGTGGTAAATATTTTTTTAATATTCAATTTTCTTATTTGTTCAGCTGAAATAGTCACTTAAAAATTGATATGATTCTCTGAAGTTTGTACTATACTGGTAAAAATGTAAAATTTGTCGACTTTTGTCTGAGGAGATGAATTCTATTTCATTCTTTCTGTTTAAATTCAAACTCGCCATTTTAAGTTAAAATTTACAGAAAATTCCAGGTATCCGCGAAAGGAGTTTTCGCATTGCAGATTAGGGGCCATTCAGTAATTACGTAGGGGTCCCGAGGGGGGGACCTCGACATACATTTACTGGGGGGGGGGGGGGTCAAAACCATTTTTACGTAATATTTTCCAAGTTGATATTTTACGTTAGAAATCGCGCGGCCAAGTGATTTGGCAGAGATCTATTTCATTTGCGTCTGAAAGGTTAAAAAAAAAAAGCATTAGAATGAGCAATTTTTTACTTGTTTTAGAAAAAATGAATAGTATAAAATATAATAACAGACTCGCACTATATATGGCATGTTTTATTTTAATTAGTATCGCATCACATACAAAAAAAAATGTCGAAAAAACATTTAGTCTAGATTCCAACATTTTAGTAAATACGTTTTAGACAAAAAGGTTTAATTTAATAATGGTGAATTTAATAATGATTCCAGTGATGTAAGGTTCGTTATTTTATTTATTTATTTATTTTTAAAAACGAAATGGAATCTTATTACGTAAGGACAGGGAGGGGGAGGGGGTGTTGAAAAATCTTACGTACCATTACATGGGGGGAGGGGGCGGTCAAAAATTGTCAAAATCATCCTTACGTAATTAATGAATGACCTCTTATCGGAGAACAGCTTTTTTTTTTTCTTTTTTTGTTTTTTGGTTAAAATGGGATGCTTAGTTGACTGAAAAACTGATGTTAGATAACCAAGAAACCATATAATCGATAGTTAATGAAAAATTTCTATATTAGTAGCAATCGAAAGTCGAGCATTGTAAAACATGTTTCTGGTCTTAGCGAATTTCTGTGAGACCTGGAAAACATCTTTCACACGCTTTGCAAATAAATGTCCTGCCACACGCAGACGGGGAAATCGCGTGGTATCTTCAACCCCTTTGCAGATGGAAGTCAATACCGGGGGCACCAGGACAAATACTTTTTACGTCAAAAAAATTGTCTCAATATTCTCTTTCGATTGCTACCCATTTCAACTATTTTCATTATTAAGCGAAATTGTGGCTCTCTCGTAAGAAACGTGCAGACAAGAATCAAGAAAATATGTTTTTGTGACAAAAAACAAAAGTCTGTTTTTTCTTTTTTTAATCGCAAATCAAAAGTTTTAATTAATTTCTTTAAAAGTGAATTGCAGTTTAAATTAATGCATTAATTAGCTTACTTTGGCAACACCACAAACGCACTCTTCTTTATTGCTTTTAATTTTTTTAGAACTTTACAAAAAAAATAAAATATAATAATAATAATAATAATTTTTACTGCACTGTTCGTATTTTCACTGTTTATTCTGCTTTTATTCACCAATGCAATCTAGTTTTATGCAAGAAAAACTTGATTTTATTTCTTCTTGTGCCTTTGCCCGCAGTAGAAAATTAAAAGGTCTTTTGGTTCGCCTGTATATTTACACATAATGTATGATGAATTTCTCGCCAATTGAATTGCCCATGTTACGGTTCCACGTTATGATAACTTGGTATTTTACTCGTCCATCTTATGAAAATTTTGCTCAGGAAAACTTTCTTAAAAATGGAATAAAAAAAGAAAAAATCGAATTTCCGAAAAATCGCTTCGAGGTGCACACCCCCATGCTACAAACTAATTCTGTGCCAAATTTCATGAAAATCGGTCGAACCGTCTAACGGCGCTATGCGCGTCACAGAGATCCGGACAGATATCCAGACAGAGATACTTTCAGCTTTATTATTAGTAAAGATAAAGATTCACTTATAGCCTTTTTATGGGTTACCCGTAATTGTCTAGCCCCATGCTGCCAGTGGCGTATTTACTACCTTGTAAAGGTAAAATTTGCAAGAGATCCCGAAAGGGATTCTCAAAAACAAATGAGGAATATTTTTCGCTCTGTTATGTTCAGTTTATCTCCAAGGGGGCTCAAAAAATGCATTGCGGCAGCCCCCCCCCCTCCCCGAAATCTGGAAATCCGCTACTGAGTACCATCCCAATCCGTGAATGACCGGGAGCTTACGGTATCCAGCAATCCCAGTGGCATTTCTCAAAAACGATGATTTAATCAAGATTTTAAATTCGATAAACTTTAATTGATTTCATCTCAAGTACTATTTTTCAGTCAAAAAACAAGTAATGACCTGTTATACGCGTGGTTTGTAAGCATAAATTTCAAGCATAACCGTGAATAAAAATTATTGCGTGATAAAATAAGAGAAATATTTCACGGATGAGAATTATTTACCAATCTCTGTTCAATAAAACCGAAACAGAATTGAAAACATTTCACTGCCACACCTTTAAATAATAAGAAAACAATTAAATAAATAAAATAGCATAAAAATAAAACGGAAACTAAAAAAGTGCAGTGCCCGCTGAAAAACAAAGTGGAAGTCTCGGCCATTGGATTTTATGTAAATCTAATCGCCTGGAAAGTCAATAATCTGATCTTAAACTGCGCAATGAAAAAAGTGTTTAAATCAGAAGTTAACACGAATGCACCCTTCAAGATGTTCGTTTGTCCGACGCAGACGATAAGGATCGGACACGCGAAGAGATGGAATGACCCGAAATCTTCGTGAGAAATGACCCCTCCCTTTACCCCTACCCCTATTGTTTTCGGCCGTGTCGATAACCGAGGGGAATTATTTAACGCTGACTTTTATGAAAAGCAATTGTGCTCATGCAGAAAAACACATCACTGATTCTGCTACTTGCCTGTGCATAAAAAAAAGTTCTTTTTAGCGTTTCTTGTTGCTGAAAAAATGAAAAAAAGATACAGAAGATTCTCTCTTGTTAAGACGGCAGCAGTTTAAACTGGATTTTTCGTTATTGCGTAAAATTAGTGACACGCCCTTGCAGGATCTATAATGTCTTTCCCAGAGACGAATAATTCTGACGATCAAGACAGTTTTTAAATACTTACCGAGCTTTTACTTACTCTTAAATGAAAGGATAATCCTTTTAAATATTTCTTTCTTTTCCGTTTTAGCCTATTTTCCCGCAAAAGTAAGAAAAACAAGTGTGAAAGTAGGCTCAATGTATCGAAAAAATATGAATGGAAACAAGAAAATAAATAAATAAATAAAAATTGAAATTACTAAATAAATACTGCAAAATGAAAGCTAGATTTTGAGATCCAGGGGAATATGTCTATTTTTGTCGGTCTGCCTGTAAGTCTTTGCATGACCTTGGACGAGTTCATTTATGTTAGGGTTGAAAGAGGAGATGTTCTTAAATTGGCACAACGCCAGTAATTGTTACCGCAACTCAAAGCAGCTTTCCTCACCCCGATGTTAACAAATGGAATCGCTTAAGTTCGATCGCGTATGGGAAGTCTACTTATCCAAGCCACATAATGTTGAAGTCCCCTCGCCTAAAAAAAATCTGGTTGAGGTACAGCAACGCTGTTTACCACTTGAAGTTTATATCTGAGAGGCAAAATGAAGTTACTGGAGAAAAGTATTTATTTAAAAAAGAAAAGGAGCAATTGTTTCCCTAGTTTACGCCTGACCTAAAAATAATGGAGTAAGATAGATTTTCTCTTATAGAAAGATAAGAATACATCAAATAACCCCTCCCCCTTCTAGTTCTACAAAAGCAATTCTTTTGCTTCGCGTTTTCTTGCATTTCCCCTGCGTAGGAAACTTGTCGTAGTCTCTCCATGGGGTCTCGCTGGACAAGATTTGAAAGGTGACTGGAAGGTCAAAGAAAAACACAGTGACCGAGTTATGGAAGTTGGAAATCTGCGGCCATGTTTCGCTGCATTGAGCGAAAGCGAAACTGTAAGGAAAAAAAAAAGATCTTCCGTTCTCTGCAATTACAATTTTTTTAAACACCGATTCGACCTTATTCTTCTTTGATCGTGAGACGTTCAGTTGCCTTTCAGAAATTAATGTACACAGTTTCGAATATTGAAATTAAAAAACAATAATTACGTCCTAATTTATTAGACAACTTTGCACTTTCTTTGTTATAGCGCTGTTACTAAGAGGGTTAAGACTCCGAAGGGTGCATTTGTCCCCCCTCCCCCGTCTTTGAAAAGTTTATGCATTTAGATATGAAGGGCGGGAAGGGGAAGCATATTAGATATTTAGGCGAGCGTGGTTTTTGTTCGATCGCAATCAGGGATAGATTTAGACAAGTAGGGGCCGACCCCGGGCAAGGGCACAAACAGCGGTGGGAGGACCCAAAATTGTCCTTATCCTGCAAATTTTGTCTAACGTTTCGGTAAATTTGAAAACAGCGCTGAAAAATTGCATTAAAAAATAAAACAAAAATGACGATGCCTTTGCCTACTATCTTCTCTCATTAGATGCAGGTATGTGACTATGTTCGAGTTTTATTATTTGGTAAAATTCAGAGTTTCATTAGTCACATTAAGAATTTACCCTCTCCTAAAAAAGTAAAGTCGTACATAGAGATGAAAACAGTCCGAAAAAAAACGGAAAATTTCGAGAGAAAAAAACGTTTTTTTCCGAGGTGGTTTATTTCCGTTCCAGAAAAATTGATTTTTTTTTCAACTTTTCAGGAAGTTTTAACTAAAATTTTCAGCAAAAAATGATAAAATTAGTAGCTATTTCCTTCTATCCCCACCCTCTTCTTGTATGTCAAAATACTGTCTAACTTTGATGATGCAAGTTGTATGATAATAAAATTTGCATACATAAATCAAAAAACATTTAATACTTTTTGCCCAAAAAATGAAATGTTTTCCACAAAATATTATCTCAATAACATCAATTATTTATTTATTTATTTGTTAGAGCGTTAAAAAATGAAAGTCGGTTTTTCAAGTCGCACATTCTCTTATATTTTTTCCTTTTAGATCAAAATAACTGTAAAAAAAGTTTCATACAATTTAAACAACGGCTACCCGCGCGCGCGTGCCGACTTGTGCCTGAAAGTGTAAACCAGCTGTGTACTAGGCCAAAAAAGATATTTTTTTTTTTCGGAAGTTCGAAATTTTATGTTGATAAAAAAACGTTGCCTCTATAACCCCACATGTACTACAAAAATATTTATCCAAATTTAAAAATGTTTAGGTGTCCATCAGGAGGCCTAAAATTTATAATTTTCTTCAAAAAATTGATTTTTTTCGATTTACCTTTTAAAACATTACACATACATTTAAAAAATAAAATAGCGAGTTCAAAACTCATTAACGAACACATTTTCAAATCAACATTTGCAAATGAAGAATAAAAAACAATATATTTAAAATGAAAAATTTAGCTTAAAATTGAAAAGATCCATATTTTGAGTACCATGTGGGAAACTTAAATATCGCAGGAGAGCAAATATTGTTATTTAATGCTATTATCGACTCTACTGCTTATATTTTTTTATCTTGATAACTTCTTAAAATGTACCTTACATTTTAAAAAATATATAGAGAAATTAAATACATTTTTTGAAGGAAATTACAAATTTTAGGCTTCCTCGACACCTAAATATTTTTTGATTTGGATAAATATTTTTGTGGTACATGTGAGGCTAGAGGCAACGATTTATAAACATGAAGTTTCAAACTTCCAAAAAAATATTTTTTCGATTCAGTCTAGTACAGAGAGTTGGTTCACACTTTCATGCGCATGTGCAAATTGTATGAAACTTTTTGTTCTTTTTTTGATCTAAAAGGAAAAATATAAGAGGGTGAGCAACTTGAAAAATCGACTTTCGTTTTTCTTTTTTTTTTTTGGGGGGGGGGGTCACCTTAATATCTATTTTATTATTAACTTTTACATTCCATTGAACAAAACCCAACTAACTTTTACATAACACAGAACAAAACTGAAAACTAAATAAAAAGGTTTGAAAAAATACAAAATTTAATTATTATAAATTCACATACTAGCAGTAAATTAAATACCACTTTAAAAAAATCCGCATACTCTGCCACGTGCTAAGAACAGAAGTGGAATCTGCAGTTGAGCTCAAACTGACATAGTGCGTTTTAAAGTTTGGCTCTTCCATATATTTGTGTGTGTGTGTGTCTTTTTTTTTCTAGAATCTCTATTTCTAGTTACTAATACAGTGAAACCTGTGTAAGTTGACCACTTGCGGTGCACTACTTTAGTGGTCAACTTAAACAGGTGGTCAACTTACACAGGTTAATTTATATGATAAGTGCTAATTCTGTGCCTGAAAAAAGCGGTCAACTTAGACAGGTGGTCAACTTACAAGGGTGGTCAACTCCAAAGATTTTACTGTAATACTTTCCCATGGAGTAAAAAAAATAAAATTGGCGAACTTACATGCAAGGGCTCTCGAATCCTGTCGAATTTGGTATTTGAAGTTCAGAATTGCTAATTTAGGAAGTCGTTTCCATTCTAAATCAATCCCTACGACCTAATAGTTATTTCTTATTCTCTCATAAATGAAACGAAAAGCGGGCCAACTCTAGTCACTGTTCACAGAAATCCTGACTGTTTGAAGACTTCCTACATATCCTTTTATAGTAATTGCCCAAACATTTCAATAACCCGAAACTGTTCGGTAAGTTAATAGGAACTCGATTCCCGGAAGTACATTTTCTGCTGGACAATGCCTTCGCGACAGTTACAGCTCATACAGATGATTTGAAGGCGCATTGAAGCTGCACGAGTTTACTGATTAACTGGATTGCTTGCTTTATTAGGTAAAAGTATTGTTTTATTTCTATCTTATTTCTATTTAGGTAAAAATAATTTGAATGGATATTCTGAAAATGATCTCATAAATTTTGAATTTATGGAAATGTGAGAAATTACAGTGGAGCCTGTTACAATGATTTTATGAGGACTTATGCTAACTTGTTACTTTCTGAAACTAGCCGTACCCGCACGGCTTTGCCCGTAGTAGAAAATTAAAAGGTCGTTTGGTTCGCCTGTATATTTACAAATAATTGATGAATTTCTCGCCAATTTGATATGGCTATTTGCTCGCCCATGTTATGGTTGTTCCACGTTATGATAATTTGGTAATTTACTCGTCCATGTAATGGTAATTTGCTCGGTAAAATGCTCTTAAAATTGGAATAGAAAAAGAACAAAATCGAATTTTCGAAAAACCGCTTCGAGGTGCACACCCCCATGCTACAAACTAATTTTGTACCAAATTTTATGAAAATCGGCCGAACGGTTTAGACGCGATGCGCATCATAGACATCTTGGACAGATATCCCGACAGAGATCAAGCCACAGTTTGAGCTTTATTATTAGAAAATTTATATAAAGATAAAAAACTCAAATTGGCGGCTTACAAATTCGGAATTTAAAATTTTAGATGTCTATTTTCTTGTGTCTTCAGCTTCAGAGCCTGACTACTGAATAGACCAACCAGGCTGTAGCCATCTCCGTCCTTTTAAGGGATCCTTAAATGCCTTAAACTGTTTTAGTCAACGGCTAAAATTGTAAGGTTTTACTACGCAGGAGTCCCGACAAAACGTTTGGCCTAGAAGACCCTCTGATATCTTTATCGAGACCTATTCAGTTTAAGTGTACATTTCTATCAAATCTTTCAAGAAAAGCTTTTGTTTTGCAAGATAAATAAATAAATAAATAGCACGAAAAAAATAAACAATTTATAACCTCTTTTCTACATTGAAAAAGAGGTTCCTTGTCGCTCCGAAACTGTACATTTCTGTCAAATTTTTTAAGCAAAACTTTTGTTTTGAAAAATAAATAAATAGATAAATAGCACAAAAAAATAATAAATAAATAAATAAATAAACATCTTATAACCTCTTTTCTGCATTGAAAAAGAGGTTCGTTGTCGCCCCGAAACTTAAGCTTAATTTGCATGGAGCACGAGTGCTCAGCTCCCTTCTTTTCCACTTTATGTGAGTTACATTGGACGGAGTTTAGACTTTTAAAGCACAAAATCTGCTTTCTTATGAAATTAAGCCCTTCCAGAAACACGTGTGAGGAACATCTTTGCAAATTTGTTTTCAATAACTATATTTTATTGTTATTTATGTTATTGTTGTTGTATTCATTTAATTGTTTTACTAACTGCGTTCGCCGGCTTTGCATATAGTCTACCTCGAAAATAAAATTTATGTCAGTGACGCTTGAACAAAAAAAAAAAAAAAAAATCATTAAAATTTTGCGGCAGATTCCGGAAAAATAACCAAAAAAAGAAACATTTTAAATCTTCCGATAACAGGAAAAGCCTCAAAACAAAACCCAGAATTTTATTTCTTCATATTCGAGAAAAAAAATGGCAACAGATCTTCTCAAAGATTTTCTTCAAGCTACAAATTTCAATAAAAGCATTGTTACGGAAAGTTGAGATGAAGCACTGAATAATAATTTGAATGGAGGAAAGCCTTCGAAAAATAGGGATTTTATGTCGAAATCTAAGTATTAAAATTAATAGTTTTTAATTGATATCTCCGCTAATTATTATCGGAGGATTATGGTAAATAGCCAAACATAAAAACGGAAAAATTACGAATCCATCGATACCTGGTTCGAAGGTCAGTTTACTGGCGTTCGGGGGAACTAACTCGGACATAGATAGATAGATACATATATAGGTACATACGCTCAGTTTTTAATTATGTAAGATTATACTTAGTTCATGTAGAGCCTTTAATTCCTCCAAAAGGTCACATTATGGAAACACTTGTTTCAATGACGCTATCGAAATCCATATACTGGTACCTCCAAATACGTAAAAATTATGACTAAAATTTGTTACACGTTCTGGTGTCAGTGAGAAGCGTACCAAATATATTCATCGAAAACAGAACAAAATTACAATGGCGAGTGTGCGAAGTATTTTTCAAAAAATATTTTAATTTCTTTTGAATATACTGTTGGCTCCGCTCAAACGAATACCTTCGGTTCTAACTAATTTTATTCGATTACACGGGGTATTCGATTATGCAGCAAAGAAATCTTCTTTACCTTACCGAACTAACAACACTGGTCTAAAAACGTAATAATAAATCAGTAGCTATTTAAAAGAGATAATTAATATTAATGTGATAAAAAGGTTTTAAAATAAGCTTAGTAAACATCAAAATAATACAATAATTAAAGATTTATTAATTTTAAAAACGTAATTAATGAATTGAAATTCAAATTCTGTGTTTTGGCTCCATTTTTTCCACATTAATTTTTGAAAAGTTCCATATTCCGGGACTGCTTGCGCCAAGTTTTTTCGGAGCATATTTGTTTTTCCTATTCCGAACCATTAAAAAAATTTCTAAGTGTCCATTATTCCCTAGTCAAGAGACTTCAGTTTGACTGTTGTGTTTTCTGGGAGAGAAATACAGTGAAACCTGTGTATAACGATACTGTCTATAACGATAACTTGTCTATAACAATATTTTTTTTTTGGCCCCAGCAAAATGTCAGCATGAATAATCAAACTGTCTATAAACCTGTCTATTACGATATTTTTTTTAGGTCCCAACAGTATCGTTGTAGACAGGTTTTACTGTATCACCTTCACATTCAAAAACCTTAATTAAACCTTTCCATATGAGGCTCAATATTGTCAAAAGAAAAAAAAGAAAGAAAAAAGCAATATTTCTGTTTTCTGATTTTAAGACGCTTAATTTCTTTTTTTTAATATCTTTACAAAAATGTTTGCAAAAACAGACTCGCCAGTCGTTTTTTTGGGAAATTATTCGATCAAACGGGGACCTATAACCTAACGTCTGTGGAGAAATATTCGGGCTTTATTCTTATAAGCCGAATATATTTCTTTATCCGTTACTCGACTAAGCGGGGCTGACAGTGTTTTGGAACAGATGGTTGCTATGTTGCAATAACAAACGTCTCATCATTGAAGAAAACTGAAGAGAAGTTTTTACTTTTTTCGTGCTAGTACCAGTAGTTAAAATCCGGGTTGCGGAGTCGGATTGATTTTGGGGTAAAAGAGTCGGAACTGGGGTTGGTCACTTTCTCTCCGCCTCCGCAGCCTTGGTTATGTTTCGGTTTTCTAGTTGAAGGTCGCAAGAAAGTTAACATCACCAGATCACAAGAAATTTATGTTGCTTTCTTCAAAATGACCAGGTGAAGACTAACACACCATAAAAGGTAAAATTGGGGGGAAACTTTAGCCGTTCAGTGGCCGGTAGTAACAATTTCCAGGATTTCCGGGAATTTCGGAGCCTTTAACTCCGATTCCGACACCTTTACCCCAAAATCTGTCCGACTCTTGGAGTTTTAAGTATTTGACTCCTGACTTCGACTCCAACTCCTTTGCTCCAAAATCGGTCTGTATCCGTAGCCCTGACAATTTCATCAGTTGCAACTTTTTTGAAAAATTTGCATTGAGTATATAGGAAAAACTCAAAATTACGGGCCTGAATAATAGCCACTTGTTTTTCACTAAAAGTGTGAATCGATATTTAAAATTAAAAAAAAGGGAAAAAATGCTGAAGTTAATAATCCTAAATATTTTCACTGACATTCGTAACATTTGTTTTATAAATCGGTTCCTAAAAACTAAGAGGAAGACCAGGTGGCAATTTATGGATGATTTTTTAATCGCCATTTTTTCATTTAAGTCACCATGTGGCCGTGGTGACCGCTAATTTTGCCCATACCACCTGGGTGTTAGGAACTACTGGTTTACAGAAACTTTTTGCAATTTTTCTACTAAAAAAAAAAAGAAATCCTTAACATAAAACTAGGAAGTCCTCTATCGTACGTGAAGTGATGTATCTTTTTAAAGTTCCTGTTCTCTTTTTCTTTTCTTTTACATCTTAGTATTGTTTGTTTACCTTAGGAACAGCCACTTGGCAACAGCGCCGGTCACAGTTAAGTGAGGAGGTTGCACAATGGGGTCCGACTGGTTCCGCTTTCTGAATTGTCTGACTCAGCCAGCCCCGCCTGACCCCGACCTTCCGAGTAATTTTTGATTTAAGATACGGAAGAGAGCGGGATAAACACGAAGCGATTTGTTTTCGAAGAAGAAAAAAACGCAGGCGTTTTATGGCGAAATCTGGTTTCCCGTATCGATATCGTGATTGTCATAAAATCGTCCGTTGGATGTGACACTGCTGTTGCATAATGATCCTGGACTCGAAAGGTACATATCGGTCATCGTTCAGGCACCATCGATTTTCAAGGATGGAATGCGGGATCGACGCAGCGTTCCAGAAATTTATTCACTTCAGTTGAAAATTTTGGATCGACCAACGTGTACAAGACTCCTGTCCTGGGCAGGGGCGCCGCATGCTTAAATTGTTTTCGGGGGAGGGGGACTTCAGTGGCGGATTTACTAGGGCGCGGTGGGAGCGACCGCCCCTCTGTAACTGTCATTTGCTGAAAACAATAATATGAAATTGAAGAAATTACTAGCAATATCTACCATTATAATCAAGTAAATTCTATAAATTTGCTTTTAATTAGTTTTAAACAGTAGTGTAGTCGAGAATGGACGGCGTTACCCACTTTTTAATCTTAACCAAAGTTCGCCCCCGCGGCAAAAAAATAAATAAATAAGTAAATAAAATAAAAACTTCAAAATGCTTTTGACATAACTCTTGCTGATTCTTATGTAAAATGACCCACTGAATCCAAATATTACTGCTGTTTTCCCTCTATACGCCCACTTTTTGGAAATGGCCCCCAGTTTTTTTTTTTTTTTTTTTTTTTTTTTCAGTTTTCGATAGTTTTTTTAGCCATTATTTTCATATGGAGATAAAGGGAGCGTTGTATTAGTGGTTAACAGTCTTCTGAGAGGCTAGAGAGGTGCTAAGTTCAAAAGCATGAACATTTGGAGCAACTTGGGAGACTCATGGGTGTATTCCATCATCAAAACCAATCTTTTTTCCTAGGAGCTTGTTTTACAATGTTTCCACTTATTTTCGGCATAAAACCAAAGTATAGGACTCATGTTCTATGAGCCCCATGTTTAAAAAATGTTCGCACTTTGTAAAAAAAAAAAAAAAATCTCTAGAAGTGGGGAGGAGAGTAATTGATTCTCCAACCCTCCCCTACGTGACGGGTCTGGGGGGTGGCTTTTACGGTTCTCAACCGCCAACCCCTTGAATAGACTATAAATCCGATCCTGGGAGACTTCTCAATTTGCGGAATGGAACCTCAAATCTTGCCAAGTACATAAGAAAAGGGACATTCTGGCATTTCAAAATTGTGCCCCCAAATTTGCCGAATCGTCGGACACAATTTGCCGAGTAGGACCGCATTGATCTTGATGTCGGGAAGTTCCGAGAATGAATTTTCATTATATTATAGCAGATGAGAAGATGTCCCATCAAAACACTTCTGAGTGGGGGGAGGGGAAGCAAAGACAGGGGTGAACACCTCCCCTAAGAGCAAGGGCGCACCTCCCTAAATATCGTTAAGAGCCCCCCCCCACCCCGAAATAGGGAAAAATACCCCTTAAAACAACACTCCCCTTAAAAATTTCAATGGCGCAGTCTGCGCCATAACCCCCTTTAGGTGGCCACCCCTGGCAAAGAGTGTACCAATGCTTAATGCATATTGTACTAAAAATGACATATGTGTATACATATGTGTAAATATAATTGATATTTCAATGCCGCCGCAAAGTCCCCTCGCTGCGTCACTGTGACAAGGGGCGCTCCAACGGGATGTCACTGTGACGTCCCAAAAAGTGTCCTTATTTGGTAAATTTTGTCTGTCGAATCGAGCCAACGGACGGAGATAGTAGTGCAACTCGTTCATTTTTTTTTCTATTGATAGCTAATACTATATGCCTCTTCTTATTAGATGTAGGTATGTGAGCATGCTTGCATTTTATTATTCGGTAAAGTTTGGATTTTCATTCAGCAAAATTGAGAATACCTCCTCCCAAAAACTTATGTTTGGGAAGTCCTTGACTGTTAGCATACCATACTGGTATTGGCAATAGCTTTCGAACCCAGGACTAGGGTGTTGACCCTCTCCCTGCGCCTCTGATTCAAGTTATTATGAAAATATAAATTTGTAAATGAGATCTGTGGCGGCGATAAGAACAGGATACCGGCCAGTACGGGAAGAGTCATCCTCTACTCTAACAGATTTTTCCACTCACTTTAAATTGTTTTTATTATTTTTTCTATCTTTTCAAAATTTTGCCAATCGTCTCCACCATTAACTACTTTTAAAAATTATTATTATTCAAGGACTTTAGGAGCTTTCTGCTCCAGTCTTTCCAGAACTTGACATGTGTTCATGTTCCATGTGTGCAAACTGTTTTCGACATCTTTGAAAAATTTCGAAAAAAAAAAAAAAAATACTGGGTATCTTTGGAATGGTATGGTATATAAGGCATCTTCTAAAAATAGGAGACTGCGTATCATTCTACCTTCTACATTTTTGATGTTTTTTCCCTATAAAATGTTTTGAACGCAAACCCTTTGCCCCCCCCCCCCCCCGGAAAACTTTAAAATGACGGACCTGATCCAAGTATAAAAAAGAGTTAACTAACTTATTTGTTTATTTATTTCGTTGTTCTTGGTAAACATCCAGGGACTGAGTTCGCCCTCTTTGAGGGCGAACACTTTTTTTCGTGGATCCCCTGGTTATTCTACACTTATATAGTTGAAATTTAACATTCTAAAACTTGCAGTAAAAATGAAAATTATTGTAAATAACGCTGATTGTCTTCAACAAGTACTTCAAAAGTTAACATTAAGCTTTTCGTTTGACATTGTTATGTCAGGTTTAGGAATAAGTCTTTTGCAATCATTTGTTTCTGTTGACAGTTGACCCAAATAACCTAGTTTCACATGTACTGTACAAAACAGATGCAAATGGTAAAGGAGACTTTCAATATCGTTTCAACAAAGTTCTTTTCTTGTACTAACATAATCAGAATGTCGTACATTGACCATAAATGGACATTTATTTTACAATTCCCTTTTCAGTATTTGCCACTTTATTTCATTCACTCAAAAGGCGCCTTAAATGTATTTTCAGTGTTTTTCCCAGCAGCAATAAATTATGCAAATCCGTGGAATTATATTTGCAATTCAGTTGAAGAAGCTATGATAAAGAATCCCAAATCTTGATTGGCGCCTTGTAGTTGGTCGACAAAGCATCATTTGTTATTCATTGCTGTATTAAAAATGTTCTTGATTGTGAAAGTGTCGCAGATTTATGTGCAGAGACCTTGAAACCTATGTTTAATTAATGTGCGTGTTTTTTATACATGTTATGCATGTCAAAAAACAACAACTTTTCGTCAAAAAATTGATTTGGCAAAAAAAACAAACAAAAAAAAAACAAAAAAACAACAACAAAAAAAAAACAAAGACGCTTAGGTCAATGTCTGTTAAGAAAAAAAGTAATGTGTATTGCATGTACTTTTTTAATTTCATACTCTGATTTCTAAGAAAATGTGACCAGTTCGAAAAAAATAATTTTTCCAGACAAACACTGAAAAAAAGAAAAAAAAAAAAAACCCTGATTTTTTCCCTATTGCCTTAAAAGTTCCGGAAATTTTACATTCCTAATTGAGTCACAATTCGCTCTTTCCTGCTTGTCCCTCCCCCCCCCCCCCAAAAAAAAAAAATAAATAAATAAATGAAAAAAATAAAACCTTCGATACTTCATATCTCACCATAACAAGGGCGAAACTTCAGTCCCTGGATGTCATAACCAGGATATCGATGTTTTGCACGAGACGAATGCATATTTTAAAACATATTTTTTTAAAACTTTTTGTTTACACCTTTTTTTTATTTTCAAAAAAAAAAAAAAGGAAAACTTTAATCTTTCCTTTACTTTTTCTAGATAATCGTGCTGTGTAATATTATACAGTTTTTAAGAAAATTGTTTTTTTTTTTTTCTTTTCAAACCCAAATTAAAGGGTTATAATTAGAAGTGTGGACAGGTGTCATTTTAACCCCATTGAGGAAAAAAGAAATGCAACTACTTTTACTGCTGCTGGAGAGCAGACACTCAAAAACGTCTCTTGGAACATATCATTGCAAGAACTTGAAGCGTTCATAATGTTTTTGTACATAGGGAGCATTAGCCGCTAGTTTCTGAAATGCAACTGAAACAGCGCTGGATATTTTAAACTTTCTCAAATTCTTCGTTGTTTTCCCTTAAAATCACTGCATCTTTTAAATAAATTGTATTTATTACAAATATGTTTATTTTAAACTATTTTTTACAAATATATAACATTATGTAGAGAACTATGCAGATTTCTTTTCAGAGGACCAAAATGACCCCCGTCGTATTTCAAGGTATACAAAGACCCCTGTAATTCTAGTGTTTAAACCTGAAAGTTGTTGTTTTTCAACTTCAAAAAAGCAGTAATAACAACCTCAATTTCCGAATTTTGAGTGTTACACTAATTTAATTTAAGAAACAAATCCCTTTTGGACCCAAATTTTTGTTGTTAAATTTATTCACGCAAAGCAAAGTCACCCTAATTTTCAGCTTTCAATATTGGCAGCTATGATTTATTTGCGAACTTAGTGATGGGCATAATCGATAACTTTTGATAATCGAGATCTCGGTAATCGAGTACTTATCATAATCGAGTGATTGACAATCGAGATCTTTCGAAACCGAGAGCCCGAACCGGATTGATGATCGAGATATTTGAAATCATGGAGCTTTTTCAAAATCGAGAACTGGAGCGAGTGACAATCGAGATCTTTCGAAACGAGATCTCGAGCAATCGACTTCTCGATTATATTGAGTCGAGATCTCAGGGTGTGACAATCGAGAACTCGAGACCTGACAATCGAGAACTTGAGATGTGATCATCCAGAACTTGAGAAGTTTAGTTGTGATAATTGAGAACTCTAGACCTGATAATCGAGTTCTGAAATGATCTTGAATTATCGAATGATTCGATTATAAGAACTCGATTATACCAGGGTGCCCCCCCCCCCCAAGGGCAAGGGCGCACCCCCCTCAATATCGTGGAGACAGCCCTGAAAGCAAGAGCCCCCAATGAGAAAAATATCCCTCAAAACAACCCCCTAATAATTTCAATGGCGCAGTCTGCGCCATGACCAGGGTTGCCAGACATCCCGGATTTCAAGGGACAGTCCCGTATTTTGAAAAATTGTCCCGCGTCCCGGGGAACTTCCATACGGGACGGCTAAAGTCCCGTATTCTAGCGGATAACAATATTTTACAGAACGAGATATTATTTTATGGGAAAAAAATAAAGTAAAACAAAAATCTGAAACGACGAGCAATAAGAAAATTATGTGGGGGCAAACGCAAAAATGATTTTTCTTTTGATTTGGTTTGTATGTTTTTGTTTTGGCGCAAACCATGAGGAACCGAATGGTTGCTTCTTCTTTGCTCACTGACTAATGCTGGAAATACACTGCGCATGTCCTCGTCAATCTCAATGAAAATGATTTTTATAATTTGATTCTTTGATAGTCGACACTTTGTGAAATTTAATGCTTTGTTGCGATTGAATTTTAATGACATGAATAGACGTCTCAAAAATCCCCCCCCCCTTTTACTTCTGGAAGCCAGTCCCGTATTTACTGTTCTTAATTCTGGCAACCCTGGCCATGACCCCCCCTAGTTGGGCACCCCTGATTATGCCCATCACTAAATGCGAACATTAAAACCTTCTTGTTCGCCTTTGATTCATACAGGTGTTTAGCAGAAAAGCTCAGAAAAGGGAGGAAAACGACGTCCTGTTCGAAGCTGTGAATCCGATTTGCATTTTACTGAGCACGTGCTCTTCACTCGGAGCGTGATCTTATCGTCTTCCCCCAGTCACGAAAGGTGTTCCAACCCTTCCTTTGCGTGTGTGGCAGGAGGAAATATCGAACGTTAAGCAAGACCGAATCGATGATTAACGTTTATTTATACGCGGTGAAGCTCAAGAAAAGAAAGAGCAAAAAAAAAAAAAAAAAGATCATATCTGATTCATCTCTTCTTTTAAGAGTAAACTGTATAGTGACCTGCTGCGAATTAACCCTATTGCAAAAAAATCCATTTCTTTTAATTTTAAAATGCGTGAAGTTTTTAATGAAAGCATGTGAATCAGAGATATAGCTAGGTTTTTTTCCCCAGGGTGTGAAAGTACTCCTTGATACTTACTGACATTCATTCTAGGAATGAAATTCATTTTGGAGGAGTGAAAGAAGGAAAATAGTGAAGACTGTTTTCGGATGAAAACAGTCTTCTGAAACTGAAAAATGATGAAAACTCCTCACAAAAAAAAAAAAAAAAAAAAAAACTCTGAGGGTGAAATGGAGGGCAAGGGAAGAAGAGATGTGTCATGTTTTGATTTTTAATATTAATAAAAAATAATGTATCCCCCTCTCATGTTGCACGATGCATTTTCTATTTCCTTTTACATCGTGAAAGAATTGTTGTAATCGCGAAAAGTTTTCGCCTGAAATTTCAATTTAACTCACCCCTGAATGAATGCTGAGTAGTTTTTCCTGCTTATCCGCATACGTACCAACATAGAATTGTACTCAAAACTCGATAATTTTTAACAACGCGTATTTTGAAAATAATGAGGTCCACACATACTTTGCATGTTTTTGCGCAATGTATTCTTGAGATAAAACATTCACAACATATTGCTTGTAAATACTATTTTCCCACGAAAGTTTAAATTTAACATAAATCGTTCAGCAGTGGTATGTTTTCAACGTGACATTATCTTTACAAGTTGGAGCTGTTGAAATGGTGCGCAAAGGGATCGATAGCGATAAAAGAATATCACATTACGTTTTTGCAGTGTTGGAGAAAAAACCGCTTCTTACGGGTTTTTCAATTTAACCGTGGCGCAAGTTTTCTTTCTTCTTCCTGAAGTAAGTTATCGAGTGCATTTTCCGTTGTCTTCCGAGAAATGCATGAAGTCAAAAACAATTGAATCGATTGTTTCAGAAAGGGCGTCCAATGGTTATTTATCCGTAACAAAACGAACTTTACGAACCATCATACTAAGTGAAAATTTTGAATTAAAAATGATTAATCTGAGATAATGTGAACAGTTTTGTTACTGATAAATAGAACCCGGATTATGTGCAAGAGCTTGTGCAGATGCAATTGCATATTTTTCGTCTTTTGAATGCCAAGCAGTGGCACCCCGAACTTAAATTTTTTGGAGGTAGGAAATTCTCAATTTGCCGAATGGAACTCCAAATTTCGTCGTATAGAACTGCAAATTTTGCTGAACCGTCAGACAGAATTTGCCGAATAACGAAATTTTTTGGAAGGTCACAGTGACCTCCCGTGATCTTCCATTGGGGCGTCTCTGTACAAGAAACAAAACCACGAAACTACAACGGAAAGTGACGAATTAAAATGCTAGTAAAATATTGTAAAACAAGATAAATGCTCAAATATGTTTCATGTGATCACATTTCAGTTCGATTGAAAAGTGTAAATATTGAATGTTCCTTCATAGACCAATGCTTCCCTTACTTCGTAAACTCACCGATAAAGGACAATGTTTTGTAAGTGATTTTAATTATTAAATTGTGAAAAATTGGGAAATAAAATTAAAGTAAAGCAGCATTGACTTACTCTACAGAGGACACAACGAGTCAACTGGGACCTATTTCTTACTTTTTTTTTATTACAGTAAAACCTGTGAAGTTGACCACCCTTGTAAGTTGACAACCTGTCTAAGTTGACCACTATTTTCAGGCAAAGAATTAGATCTATATCATATAATTCAACCTCTATAAGTTGACCACCTGTTTAAGTTGACCACTAAAATAGTGCACCGCAAGTGGTCAACTTGCACAGGCTTCATTGTACGACTTGTTGTGTTTCCTTTTAAAAAAATAAGGAAAAAATTTTTAAATGATTTTTTTCGACTTTTTAAGCATGTAGAAAAAAAAAATTAACCTTCAAAGTCATTTATTTAGACTCAAAAAGAAGTAGCTTTATTTTCCCAAAAAAAAAAAAAAAAAAAAAAAAAAAGAAGAAGAAAGGAAAAGAAAAAATCGAGTAATTCTGTCCACATGTGCAAGAATTGTAGCCTCTCCCCCCCCCCCCCCTAAATTTCTATCCGAGCATGTTTTAACGGAATAAAGATGACCACTAGTTGACCCTCAGAACTCCTAGTTTTAACATATGTTCCCAATCCTAATGCAGTAGTTTATACACATATAAGGGCGATTATGAACCCCCTTCCCTTGAAGTTAAATTCTGGTTGCGCAAGTGAATACCACTAACATTTGTATTTTTAGCCATTCAGATTTTTTTATGCTCACGAAAGTAAATATTTGGTGATGGTTATAACTATCCCATCAGAGTTTCAACCACTAATTCAAGTGTTTTTATTGCTAATCAACATATACTAACAGATCTTGGTAAAACACGTTTTAAAACTCTTACCCTGGAACGAATATCTTAAAATTGGCGCTGGTCACGATTATCCAATTAGACACTACCCTCGCATGATATTTTTTCGACTTGGGTGAGCTTTCGCTTTTTTGCATAAGCTGCCGAAATCCATTCTTTTATCGATGGATTTTTTTTATTTTTTTTATTTTTTTTTTGGCAGTCTTCTTGATATTTTCTAATTAATAAACTTCACCAGCCTTGTGAGTGCATTCGTACCCTGTCACATTTGTAACAGTTATTAACGCTTTAAAAAAAATAAGTGAAAACATGAAAGTTCTGTGTTAATCGAGTTAACATTAGATTAATGATCTAATTTATATATTGCTGCATCGGTAAACCAATATCACATTAATGAGACGGTGCAAACTAATATTAGAAACATTTGTAGTGACCTCATGGAAATACTTCGCAAGCTTCAAGTTAGGAACCCATTTCTGAAAGAACAGCCATTTTTATTTAAATGTCTCCTTCGCACCAAAAAAGACATCAAGTCTCCCGATTTTTATGGATCACCTGGAGGATAAAACACGTGCAATGTTTGTAAATAAAACCCGTCCGACAGCAAAACATATGCAAAGAGGCAGCGGAGAGAGGGGGTGGGGGTATTAAAGAGAATACGGTCTTCGATGTCACCGGTAGCGGAGAATGAGTACGTGATCTATTAGGGGGAAAAATAAAGAAAAAGGCACCAACTCAAAACAAAAAGCGAGAAAGCAGGGGGGAACTCTTTAACGGCGGCGGAAGAATCTGTGACATTGAATGGTGTAACCTTGGCCTTGAGAAAAGTCGTTTACCCTCCAACGGTGATGTATACCTGCGAACAGGTAACTGAGTCACGTGGTTTTGCTTTCGCCCTCCCTGTTCTCTCATTCTTCTCCGGAGCATGATTTTTTCGGAAGCAATTCGTGGTTTCGAAACGGGAAAAAGAAATAATAAAAACGGATTCCATTTTTAATGTTTCCGAAAGGTTAGGCGGCATTGGACTAGTAGTTTGCACGTACGATTCCCGGAATAGAATGTTATGCGCAGTAGAGAGCGATTCTTTCACTACTCTCGTGCAAGAAACTGCGCAAAAGATTTGTCTTCCTCTCGTTTTACACGGTAGCAGTTTGAAAGTGAAACTTTACAGGACCATATATCAAACTGGCTGGGGTGCCCACCTACGGGGGGGGGGGTTATTTCGCAGACAGCGCAATGGACATTTTTAGGGGCTGTTTTGAGGAGTATTTTTCTCATTTTTAGAGGGGGCTCTTGCTTTTTGGGTGGGAGGATCCTAATGAAACTTAGGGGGGTACGTCCTTGCTCTTAAGGGGGGTGGGTACCCCTGAAACTGCCGTAGTGAAAGGGGGTGAGTGATGGGAGGTTTTCCCCCTTCCCATGAAGAAATAAAATTTATGACACACAGCGCGAAAGAAAAAATTAAAAATAAATAAATCAATAAAAACAAGATTCTATATGTGTTTCCGCTCTACCTGTGTGTCTTTTTCTCTATCTATTTTCTACCTATATGTTTGTCTGTACCTATTCAGCTCTTTTTCGGCATTTCGGCTGACCATCTAATGGGAACATCTGCCTTGCACCCTTTTCATACCCAGTCCCCCCCCCCCCCCAGCAAGTAAATTTTGGCTACGCCAGTGCCGAGCAAGAAGTTGAAAATTTTCTAAATCGTCTCAGAACCAGGGCTGTGGAGCCGGAGCAAAAATGTTCTACTCCGAATCCAGGAATTTCAAAGCTTTCGACTCCGACTTCTTTCCCTCACATCCGTCTGACTTCGACTCCGACTCCGCAAGCATGGCAGAGTGGTGAACTTTAAGGGAAAATGACCGACTCCGACTCTTGGAGTTTGAGCCTTCAACTTCGACTCTGCAGCCCTGCTCAGAATGCGAAAAGTATCCACGTAGAAGTGTATTAACGCTGCGGGGAAAAAAAAAAAGAAGATGAGATAAGGATCAAAATCCTCAGAGTATATAATAGGCCAATTCACTGATCGAGTAACGCCTTGACGGGCGATTTTCTAGTAAAAAAAGAATTATAGTTAAATATGAGCATTTTTAAAAATTAATTTTTTTATGATGTAATTTTTAAATGCCCGAATTTCCCTTTTTATTGGATGTACTTATATGTGCATTACTAGTATTCATTACTAGTTACTATCGTTCGGCAAAATTCGGAGTTCCATTCGACAAATTAAGAATTTCTGTCCTTCCAAACACTTAGTTAGGGGCGGCCCTGCAAATTACGCCGAATAAGAAAAGTAAGAGACGAGACTCGTCAAACAGTGGACTTAAAGTGGTTATTATATATTTCTTATTGCCTCATAAGATGCATCGCTTTCTTTCTTTTAGCGGAAGCATTGATGAAAGATCAACTTACAATGAAACCCCGATTTTACGTTTTTGAAGGGACCGGGTTAAAGAAACGTAAAATTAGGGAAAACGTAAAACACGGGAAATACGTACATAGTAGGTAAAAATCAAATAGAAAAAAGTAAAGGTAGTAGGGATGACTCTTTTAAAATGTATAAAATATATATTTTACGAAAAGAATATTATTTTCCATGCAATTTTAGAACATTTTAACACATTTCGTAGCGAATCCGGACATTTAGGTTGAAAATAGTCCGTTACAGTGGATTGCTTTTTTGGTCATTGAGTTCAAAGTAAATACAGCATTTTCCAGGATTGAAATATTTTGCAAGTTTTTTTTCCTGGTTTTTATGAGAAAAAAATAGCCTTTTCCTATGTGTTAATCCTTCAATGCAATATTGGAAGAAGGGCAGTCTGTGCTTCCGGTTCTCTTTGTTCATCTTCATTGGTGGAAAAAAAGTCCATAAGTTCGGCTACGGATGGATCAGTAGCATTTCTGTTTTCAAAGATTAACTTTTAACAGAATGGATAAGCTTTGAAAAAGCATAAAACGAAACATAGCTTATTTTAGAACAGGGGTAAACACCCCCCTCAAGTTCAATGGCGCAAATCCCCCCCCCCCCCCCCCCCCCCATTTTTCTCAACCCTCTCTCTTTTTTTTACTTTTTAGCTCTCTTTTTTTATTTTATTAATTTTTTTTAAATATTTTTTATTATATTTATTTTTTTAAATATGTTTTATTAAATTAATTTTTTTAAATATTTTTATTTAATTTTTTTAACAAAATATTATTTATTTATTATTATTTTTTTATATTTTATTTGAAAAGTTCTGTGCTACACCAATGCCATACACTCTCACAAACTAAATAAAAAAATGAAATAAAATATGAACAGAATAAAATAAATACTTCAAATTTTAAAAAAATCAATAAATAAATTCAAATGAATAAATGTAAAAAATATTTTTAAAAAATCCCCCCGTCCCAAAAAAAAATTGATGGCACAACCACCCCTGTTTTAGAAAAAAATTTTAAACTTCCAATGGAAAACGTAAAATGCAGGAAATTCATAAACAACGCACTTTTCATCCGGGAAAATGAACATTATGACGGAAAACAATCGAGGGACGTAAAATCGGGATTTCAGTGTTCTTGCATCCTTTTTCTTTCTTTCTCTCAATATTTTTTTTACAAAAAGAAAAAAACAACAAATTTTGTATTTTTCCATTATTTTATCACGGAGAAAAAATTAAGAAAATGAAAGGATTATCATAACAAATGCGTTCTGTGAATAGAATTCGGCAGCAAAATGAGTTCTGTTTTATGCAAGGCACATGACAATGCCCTTGTTCTTAGAATGCATGCGCAAGTACGATTCTTAGAACACGATGCGCTGGGAAAAGCTATTATAAGCAGTTTGGAACATTTTTATCTGCGACATTTTCTTCTGATATCTTCCGAGCTAGAGCTTACGCAAGCCATTTCTCATAAATGCGCGCAAGTTACCGCGGTAAAAGGAACTGAAAACGCAAATTATGTCGTTTGTTGCGGTTATTGTAATTCGTGAAGTTACCGATGTGGAATAAAATTAACTTGATTTTAGTGCGCACTGAGATGCGGTTAGAAGAAATAGAACGACGACGTTTAAAAATATATTTCTGTTTCACTTAAACAGAAATCATACGGCAATTTTGATTAAACGATATTTGCATTTGCAAAGTCCTAAGTTTAACTTTTATTTTTATTTTGTCCAAGTTGAAATTTTTAGAAATGAACAGGGAAAAATTACCTTTGAGGCCATCCATAAATGTTCTGTCACGTTTCAAGGGGGAGGGTGGATTGAAATTGTGAGGGGGACAGTTTGTGACAAGGGGGAGGGAGAGGATAATAAGAACTGGTGATACCACTTTTTTTCCCAAAAATATGTTTGTAAAAATTAGCGTGACATGTGACAAAGGGGGAGGGGTATGGTGAAGTGTGACACTTTGCTATAAAGGGCGGAAGGGGATCAAAGGTGTTGAAAAAAAAGTGTGACATCATTTTGCCAGCCCTTATTTTGGAGCAACATTTCTTTGAATTAACGAATATGTATTCCGATGTAAATTAGAAGGTAAAGGTAGTCTTCAAAATTGCACAAATACTGATTCCTATTACTACAAAATACTTAACAATCAAACTAACCTACATTTCAAATGTGGAAAAGACAGTGACAGTTGCGAAGGGTCCCCCATGACATGGGGGTCGAAGAGATCCAAAAAGTCACATGAAAAATATTTTACGTAGTTCTGTTCATCTCTAAAGGGCTCCGAACATGCATTGCAACAGGCCCCCAGACCTGTAAATTCGCTATGGACAAGGGGAAAAGATACAGTTGCAGATGATGTAGTTACTTCTTTTGAGTTATGGAGGTGCCACATAGAAATCGATGCTTGGCATGTTAGGAAGAGGAAGTTACGTCATTTTGTCGGACATAAATATGCAAATAAATAAAGAAATATGCAAAATTGATGCGTGATTTTAGAATATTGTATGTTTTAATTATCAATAAAGTGAAAGATCAATCGGAACTTACATCATACTTTCAAGGGCGCCCCAAACTTAAATTTTTGGGAGGGCGAAAATTCTCAAATTACTGATTGGAACTCCAAATTTTGCCCAATGATGACTTTGCTGAATCATCAGACAAACTGTGCCAATTAAGAAAATTTTTAGGAGGTCACAGTTACCTCTCATTGGGGTGTCCTGCAATATTTTGATTATTTTAATAAGTATTTTGCTTTGTCTTGGGTACGTGGGAAGGGGGAGATCTTTTTAATCGCTACCAAGAGCAAAAATGACCAAAACAATTATAAAATTAATCATTAACAAAGTTATCGAGTTAAAACTAATTAATTTGAGGGGTAAAACTGTAATATGAATTTTAATAATAAATCCAAAAACTCTGGATTTTGAAACTTTGAAACTTTTTAAACATTATTGGTTCTCTAGGGTTTCCTTCATTCAAATCATCATTTCAAAAGCTTTTTCACATCAACGTAATTATTATTTAATAGTGGTACCCGCACGGCTTTGCCCGTAATAGAAAAATTGAAAGGTCTTTTGGTTCGCCTGTATATTTACAAATAATGTATAATGAATTTTCTCGCCAATTGGCTCGTACCCATGTTACGGTTCCACGTTATGATAATTTCGTATCTCGCCAATTGGCTTGTGCCCATGGTACGATTCCACGTTATGATAATTTCGTAATTTACTCGTCCATCTTATGAAAATTTTGTTCTTAAAATTCGAATAGAAAAAGAACCACATCGAATTTTCGAAAATTCGCTTCGAGGTGCACACCCCCACGCTACAAACTAACCTTGTGCCAAATTTCATGAAAATCGGCCGAACGGTCTAGGCGCTATGGGCGTCACAGAGATCCTGACAGACATCCGGACAGACAGAGGGACATTCAGCTTTATTATTAGTAAATATTTAATTTCGTTAAATGACGAAATCATTCAGAGTGTTACTTTCCGTGTCAGAAACGTTTCGCAGATTCGCATAAAAATGTGTGCAAATTCTTTACATTTGTCAATGCACAGGAGAAAAAGTTTCCACTTATCAGCAAAGTTTAAATGAGTCCTCTGAGACATAACGTTATCAATTAATTATTCTGCGGAAACCTAAACATTACTTTCAAAAATGTCGGGGAATGTCTCCTCTTTATCGGAACTAATTTTCCGAAACGAGGATAGATATTTTAAAACAGCGTAAGGTCACATTGACCTAAGTCGTATTGATTTCATGAAAGAAGGTTACTGTTGCTTAATTTAGGACATCCTCCATTTTTTTCTCTTCTTTCTAAAGGTTCCGTGGATTGTTATCTTTCGTTTCATCTGTTGATTTGGTGATTGTGACTCAGCTGCAGGATTGTGCACCAAAATGGAGATGGTGGACGGTGGAGCATTTTTAGAAGGTAATGGAAAAAAAAAAAATAGTGCGAAATTCAATTGTGTATTTTTTTAGTACTTACTAGGACAGGCCTATTTTGTAGATCATCTGTGAGTACAAATTCTAATGGCAAAAGAAAAATCCCAATTATTAATGGGGGAAAACCCATTGAGTGTCACTGAGAGAAAATACCAATGACTAGTGAAAGAAAAACCTATTGGTTGAGGAATACATTTTTCACCAAGAGAAAATCACTGATGAATAAATCTTTATCATCAAGGGAAAGTCCCAATCACTAATGGGAAAAATCCTAATAACTGATGAATAAATCCTTATCACCAAGGGTAAATCCAAATCTAATGGAAAAACCTAATAGTTGAAGAATAAATCTTTGTCACCAATCATCAAGCGAAAATCTCAATGACTAAGAGGGAAAAAAACCCTGATGAGTATCACTAAGAGAAAAGCTCAATGACTAGTGAAAGAAAAATCCATTGGTTGATGAGTACATTTTTCACCAAGAGAAAATCCCTGATGAATAAATCTTTGTCATCAAGAGAAAATCCCATTCATTAATAAAAAGGAAAAAAAAAAAAAAAACATAATAATTGATGAATAAATCTTTGTCACCAAGGGTAAATGACAGACGAATGGAAAAAAGCTATTTATTGATGAATAAATTTTTGTCACCAATCGCCAAGGGAAAATCTCAATGACTAAGAGGAATAAAACCTATTGAGTGTCATTAAGAGAAAATTCCAATTATTGGTGAAAGAAAAACCTATTGGTTGATGAATAAATCATTCGCCAAGAAAATCCCTGATGGATAAATCTCTGTCATCAATGAAAAATCTCAGTCACTAATGGGAAACTCCTTCCCCCCCCCCTAATGATTGATAAATAAATCTTTGTCACCAGTCACTAAGGAAAAATCCCAATAATTTAGGGAGAAAAACCTATTAACTGATGAATAAACTTTTATAATCAAGAGAAAATCCAAATACCTATGAATGAAATCTTAATGATTGAGGCAAACCAAAAAAAAAAAAAAAACTTTATAATTGCACGAAAAATCCTAATGACTGCAAGAGAATGAGTAACTATAGGGAAAATATTGATGCCACTAAGGGGAAAAAATCCTAAGTCGAAGATAAAAATCCTGTTGATTATGGGGAAAATCGTATTGGCGAGCGCGAAGGCACAAGCCCTAAAGCGTAAAATTACGACGGAGTACCCTCTATAAGAACGAGAATCCCTCACAAAAAAAGACCCCTAACGTCACCCACTAAATATTTAAAGCCGCAGTTTACGCCATATCCCTACCTTCGTAGGCACCCTTACATTTTTGATGCATCAATTCTCTCAAACATAAGCAGAAATAAATTAAATGTCTGCATTCACAAATGAAAATAACTGTATTTTTTTAAAAACCTAATAAATTTTTCACTGCTTTACTGCATACTTCAACTGTAAATTGCAAATGTCAATTTATTTCATTAACATTTTTTTGGGGGGGCCCTTCAAGGCTGAGCGGGGAAAAGCACTTGCTTTGTTGCTTTCTATGCCGGAGATTTGTAGGTTCGAGTTCGATTCCCACCTCTGTGCTCTTGCCAAGGACGGATACAAGGGAGGGGTGATCGCCCCCACCTTGAGCCGAGATGCAGGAACACTTAATCGGCATATTTTCGATACAGAGGTTCCAAAAACGTATTTTTAGACAATCTTCAATAATGTTACGAAAAAGAGTTCTTTTCCTTGGAATTTTTTCAGAAATATAATATTTAAAACGCAACTGTAGCATATCTCTTAGCACTTTAGGGATGAGGATCGGAACTTAATTCAGGAAGTTTTCCACATTTCCTAGCATTCAATTTTAGATGATCTTGGCTGGGGTTCAGGGACTCTCCCCTGGACATTTTTTTTAAATTGAAGTCGAAAAAGAAAAAAAAAGTGAGACGACCTTCCATGATGTTAGGCAGTGTAGGTTTGAGAATTTATAAAAGGGTAAATATATGTGAAATCAGTGGCGTAGCTAGACCCGACTTTCGGGGGGGGGGGGGGGGTTACTTCTTATATATATATATATATATATATATATATATATATATATATATATTATATATATATATATATATATATATATATATATATATATATATATATATATATATATATATATGTATAATCGCTTGGAATTTTTTCCTTTTCTTCTTTTTTTTTCTTTCACTTCTCTCTTCTTTTTCTCTTTTTTTTGAGACTAACTTTTCGGGGGGGGGGGGTTTGTCCCAAAAACCCCCCCCTTAGCTACGCCCCTGTGTGAAATCAATCGCCCCCTCCTTGAATACTTTTTGGATCCGTCCTTGGCTCTTGGTCTTCTTTCCTCTCTTTTGTGAGGTAAATCTTGTGTTGTCATGTGTGAAAAAAAAATGTGTTGTGAGCCCCGCCTTGTGAGGCAATGGCATCCCTCTTCCCCTCCACTGTGGGACACGACAACAACAACAACAATATTGTTTCTCATGTGGAGACTAATGAAATTGCCTTCGCAAGAAAAAGGAAGGGGTTAAAGAAAAATTTTGTCCAGAATGTGTAACTGTTATCATTTATTCATCGCCATTTTTGCAAATTCCAGATGCAATAAATTAGACCAAGATTCCTCTTCCCACAATTCAATCCTGGTAAATCCCCATGAGTAGGAAAATCACATAGTTAAAACCATTGAATCACGATTTCGGGCCGAAGATGCAACTGTGTCACGCTGAATCAACCCTTCGGTCGCCAAACATTGATCGGAAATCTCCCGAAACCAAAACCCGCCTCGAAACCGCGTGCGCGCGCGAAAACGGAGAAACCGAACACATGCGAAAAGTACAAGTGAGTGATGACTCGTTCCCAGTTTCGACGAACGAATCCGCGTGATTCACGCTTAATGACCGACTCGAATGTATGGACAGAGAAGCACATGTAGCACAGAGCGTGCAATGGCTCATCTTTAAAAAAAGTGGAGGTTATAGTGTCTATTTCTGGGAGTTTCGAATGGTGAATAAAACAGCTGCGCAGACGATTTTTTTCTTCTTTCGTTAACCTGTCACAAGCAAAGTACAACGTAGCAACTGCGTGGTGCAATCTTGCTTGTCGTAGGGGGGGGGGGAGCACACATGAATTAGCTGACGCATGGGCTCCGCTAACGTGTTACAGCACATTTCATGTTTAGGAAAAATTAGTGGTTCACTATTAATGTCGCCCCGCTTTTTCCTGGTAATACGTTCACTAATGAAAATATTGAATCAGAAGTCCAGAAGTAATCATTCCCAAGGCTAAATTTGCATGGGAGCTCACGGGAGCTGAGCCTTTGCTCTTCTTTTCAATTTTAATTAAATTTTAACATTTTAGACAAGTATCAGGCGATTTACGTACGAAAATAAACTCTGAGGACTATAGGGCTCTTGCACTTCTTTTGCTAGAAATTAAGTCTTGATTATTCAACCCCCCCATGCAGGATTAAACAGCTGAGATCTATCAATCTTCCCTAGTCTGTTTTTATTTTACTTTCTGACAATTTACTTATAGTGCATACAGGGGTGCCCACTCCCCAAAAGTAATAGTGCACCCCCTAAAAACTAACTACCGAGCCCCCCAAGAGCAAGACCCCTCAAAGAACGAAAAAATACCCCTAAAAACACCTCCCTTTAAAAATTTCGTTGGCGCGGTCTATCCCATGGGTCTTTGGTGTGCACCTATGATAAATGGATTTTTTTTTTAATAATGCGCATACGAAGTCGTCTTTTCCAATAAGCACACTTACAACCTACATTCACATTCAGACAATATAAGCACTCAAAACACAATGCCTATAATCAGGGATGCAAGTGGATTCAAGTAAAAGTTTCTGAAGACAGTGTGAAATTTTCGGAAACTATGATGAAGGTTGAAGCCCCAACCCTTCCCCAGTACAAACTACAAACTCTTCAAATATGCTTACAGAAAGCATTGAAGTCACAGAAAAAAAAAAAAAAAACATTTTAATAGCTTTTTTTTTTTCAATTTTTAAGTTTTTAAATGTGTTATCGGCCCAAAATTTTCGGAAACAGCAACCCAAAATTTTCGGAATTTTCTGAAACTTCAGATCATAAACACACCTACCTAGAACCGACGAAAATGTTTTAGACTAAAAAAAAAAGTTCATTTATATTTTTCCTTGCATGTTGCACGACATATTTATAACTAATTAATTTATCTCACTTTAAAAGCAGATATCCTAATACAATCGACTTCAAATATGCATCGAGAATGTATACTGCATAAACAGAGAATGCAGCATACATTTTGACAGGAAGTAGCTTTAAACAAAGTGTAGAAGAGAGCATTAAACACATAGTGTAGTGCTATATTCCAACTTACTTTAAACGGTATGGTGTCCTTAGAATCCAGGCGATATGACGATTTACTTAGTTCAGTCTTGCTTTTACTCCTGAATAGTACCCATTCAGTATTCCATACTGCAAGAACATTCAGATTCAGTCTCAATTTCAAAGTTCTTTACGCTTTGTAAGTGGAATGAAATTTAAGAAGACTTCCAAATTCATTTCATTGTGTAACGAAAACCACAATTGAGTAATCAATATGGAAAATATCTCGAATTTAACCAATACTTATAAGTTATTGACACATTTTATCCGTCATTTACTGATGTAAGTGAAAAACTGCTATTGCCTGGATTTCTATGTTTTTGACAAGCTTTTCAAGAAATAAATGAAATTAAAAAATTAAATCGCTGCAAAAAATGAATAAATAAAAAATTATGTGAATCAAAGGATTCTGCATTCTACCTCAAAATAAAAGATTTGAAATGCAAATCTAGTGATGTCCCATTTTTTTCAAAATTTTTACACCCCCCCCCCTTCCCACAAAGTGTCACTCTCCAACTTACCCCTCCCACCTTTGTCACATGTCACGCTATTTTCCTAAACTTTTTTATTCAAAAAAAAAAAAAAACGTGATGTCACATTGTCACAACTTTACAACCCCCTTTCCCCCCTCTTCCACAAAGGTTCGCACTTCAACTTACCCCTTTCCCCTTTGTCACATGTCACGCTATTTTCCAAAACATTCTTTTTTTGTAAATAAAATGCATGATGTCACATTATAATTTCACACACACCCCTCCCCCCTCAAAGCTTGACATCATTTGCAGACAACCCTTTATATTCGTTTAAATAACGGTTTGCAATTTTTGACTGATTAATTTCTTTCTTTCAAAGATAAAAGCATTAAAGAGAAATATAAATTTATCTCCTAGCCGGGGGGGGGGAGGGTCAGCCCCTAGAACTGTTAGTTTTAAACTGCATTGCCAATCCTAATACATTATTTTGTATGATTGCTTTGATCTCCCTCCCCAGAAGTTCTGGCAGTGCTAGTGTGTCTTATGATTAATTATCTCTTATCATTAAAATATAATTCCCATTTGATTGATTGGTTTTCAATAAAATAAGTGCAGTGATTGTCTAGATGTTGAGTACGTGAAGTAATCGCTGTAATTTGCATGAAAAGCAAACTAATAATTAATTCCTTCATTAATTACTCCTTCCATCCATAGATTATACGAAATTACAGCATTTTGTGATGAATGGTTTTATCAGATAATAAACAATCTTTTATGCCATCTGGAAATTTATAGGTGGTATGTACCTAGCCTGGCATTCAATTAGTCATTTCTAGGCCATCATTTAAAGATATTTTGAAGATGTCTCTGGAGATCATGGACTTCCTGAATAATTTGCATCGTAATAAAATGGAGTAACGTTTTTGCTATTCTTTGATATCTAATTGCTTGGTGACTATTATATCTGATGCTTGAAACAATGTATATAAACTCATAGCAAAATCTAAACCTTTGTGGCAGCTGATTGAATTAATATCTTTAAAAAGAAAAAAAAAGAGAAAAAATGACCTATGGGGAAAATGAGTGTCATTTAATTATGCATTCAATGAATGAGCATAAAATAGTTTAATTTATTACCTTCTCTTAATAAATAATAGTAAAATAATTGAGAGGAAATAGTAATAAGACTTAAATATAATTAATTATTTAATATTTGAAGAAAAAACTGGTAAACGTGCTAATGTTACAAGCGTGCACTCAGTAAAAACTAAAATGATGTAAAACCGTTTTAGCGTTTGGATTTCAAATTACGCTTGTAGAGTGTAGAGACGATGAAAACATTTTTAATCATGGCTGTCATCTCACGACACATATTGATGTCTTCATCAACTTTTACAAGGGGGCTGTCCATATAAATAATGTCACACTTTTTTTCAACAAACTTGAACCCCCTCACAAAGCGTCTCATTTCGCCTCCCCTCTTGTCACATGTCACGTTGTTTTTCATACGCATAATGTAATAAAACGGGCTGATGTGTGCATCACATGATTTCTTTTTACTCCAATTTCATGTCATTTCCCCATTACTGGCATTTTCAATGTGATTCAATAGTTTACTCTCTAAATATCACCAACAGTGGCCAAATTGAAACCAAAAAAAAAAAAAAAAATCGCCAAATTTGTCGCCAAGTTGGTGACAAAATTTGGCGACCAAAAGGCTGGCGATATATCGCCAAGTGTCCACCAAATTATAACACCACTTAAATTTACATCGAAATTAACAATGATCCCCCCCCCCCAAAAAAAAGGGGAAAAAGACCCCTTTAGAAACACCTGAACGCAACCAAAAGGGAAGGTGCACAACTACTCCCCACTAGGAGTCTACGTACCAAATTTCAACTTTGTAGGACATACCGTTCTTGAGTTATGCGACATACATACGCACATACAGATGTCACGAGAAAACTCGTTGTAATTAACTTGGGAATCGTCAAAATGGATATTTCGCGAGTCTATACGTTCTTAGGCACTTATCCACGTGTTGTCGAGTCGAAAAAAAAAAACTCAACATTCATTCGGAGGTGAATAAAATGGAAATTAAGGTCGTTTTTTGAGTGAAAATTTTTTCGCGAATACAATACTTCCTTTTTTGTAAAAGGAAGTAAAAAGTGCCGTCACACTTCTTGTTACCCCCTCCCTCCCCCTTGTGTGTCACAAACTGTCAAAATTTCACGAACCTCCTCCCCACCTCAAAGCGTGACATCATTAGTCGAAGCCTCCGTAGATAAACACTGGCGACATTCTGTACTCATAAAAAAGTGAATCCTTAGTTTACTTCGAAAAATATATGAAACCACATTTAAGAAACTGCCTACTTTTGACTGTTATTCCCTCCTCAAACTTAGATTGCATACGTTTAATGCCTTAAAAATCTTAATCATGTCGTGACATTCCAATTACTGCAGCCGTACAAATAGGAATTCAGCGTGACATTTTCATATACCTCGCCATAAGGTGTTATTAACCCGACAATTGTCTGGCTTTTGTCTCGCCGCCAACACAGGAGAAAAACATCGCCAAGATGCTGTGCGAAGTATTTACCTTGAAGAGCAGTCTAGACTGCTTTCAGCCCATGGAAACGGATCAATGTTTAACTTGGGAGAAGCGTCTCTGTAACTCCAAGAAATATAATTGAAATTTCAACATTTTAATATGATCGATTTTTTTTTTTTTTTTTTTTTTTTTTTTTTTTGCGGGCGTTTTGTCAAAGAGCGGAACTGCGCGTTCGATACCAAGTTCGAGAACGTTTCCGTTCCCTCCCTCTTGTCGAATGTAAGTTGCTGCGTTCGAATGCAAAGAGAAGAGGAGGCTGTAGAGCGTTTCTTCTTTAATAGTGATATATTTGTTCTGAAAAATGAACTTTATTCATTTTTCATTCGATAAAATTGTTTTGAAATTTATCGGCAGTATTGAACATCAGAAAATTCAAAACGTTTTCGCCGGCCGTGATGAAAATTCTCGCCTACTGCTTAATTAGAATCGTTTCTATCCATTTATGAAAGTGTAAATGAATTTTCTTACAGAAGACAATTTATATAATCAACTTGATTCTATTGGTAACCATTGGTTAATCACACGGACTACATTAGTTCTCAAACACTCATTCTTGAGAAACTCCTAATTTAGGTCGCTGTAGTGGACATGAAAAATTCTGAATAAAAGAAATGTAATATTAAGAAAATATATGTTTAAACAGTAAACATCGGTTGTATGTTCTTATTAAAAAAATAATAATAATAAATAAGAGAACGCAATTTCTATTTCTTTTTGCTATTGACCAATGCACACCAAAACCGTACAACTAGTCCATACGCTAATTAGCTTGTTATCTTTATCTTTGTTTTATTCCTCATTACTCCTTTATCTCCCCATCTATGTTTATGCAAATAAGAGTTACTTGGTAGTCAGTTATTTGTTTATTTTCTCCTCACTGATCTCTCTAATCAAAATGATTTTTTTCCCATACTCAGACTCCGTGATTTCTTTTCTTAGTCATTAGAATGTAGGATTTTCCCCTCAGTTATTTAACATTTTTTCACTCAATCACCATTAGTTCTTTTCGTAGTCATTAAGATTTTCGTTTCGGCTAATTGAATTTTTTCATTCAGCCTCCATGATTTCATTGTTAGTCTTTTGGATTTTCTGCTCAGTTATTAAAAGCTTTTTTTTTTTTTTTGCTTTTTTCCACTCAGTCTCCATGAGTTCTTTTCTTAGTCAAATGGATTTTTCTCTCAATTATTAGATTTTTAGCGATTAGATCTCAGTTATTAACCTCCATGGTTTCATTAGTTAGCCATTAGGATTTTTCAATCAGTTATTAAACGTTATCTTCACTTGATCAACCCAGTTCTTTTCTTAGTCATTAGGGCTTTCCCTAGTTATCAGATATTTTTTTAATCAGTCGCCATGATTTTATTTGTTCGTCATCAGGATTTTCCCCTCAGTTGTTAGATTTTTTTTCATTCAACCTTCATGATTTCATTAGTTAGTCATGTGATTTTCGCCTCAGTTATTAAAGTTTTTTTTCACTCAGTCTCCATGAGTTATTTTCTTAGTTATTAAGAATCCCCCCACCCCCTCCTGGATATTAGAATGTTTTTCATTTAGTCTCCATTAGTTCTTTTCATGGTCATAAGGATTTTTTGCTTCTTTTTTGAATTGCTTTTTCACACAGCCTCCATAATTTCTTTTCTTCATATTTATAAATTTTTCCTCAAATATTAGGATTTTTCTGGTTAACTTGCAGAATTTTTTTTCATCATTACGATTTCTTCTTACTTTATTTTTTTAGTTTGTTTCTTAGAACCCGTTCTTCTTTTAACTTTTCATTCAGCTCCTAGGACACTTTGGTCCCAAGACCTTTTTCAGTCAGTGTAAAAAAAAACTCTCATGAAATTTTCGTCGTGTTTGACGAAATAAGTTCATGGAAAATGCTCCTAATAAAATTTTCCTCAGATTGACACATTTTTCGTGAGATTTGAGCATGAGTTTCTGACAAAGTGAGAAAAAAATCGTCTTAAATGACGAAATTTTTCTTAGCGATTCATTTCTGGGAGCACTAATAGAGAAACATTTTTTTTCTTCTATCTATATAGGCGTTTTCCTTTAGCTGTTAAGTGTCTTGATTTACTTATTTTCATTATTTGTACAAAGATTCCTTCTCTGTTGCTCGTTCCGTTCCTTTTGTGGTGAACCCCAACTAATGTTTTAAGGGAGGGGGGGGGGGGAGTTGAGTGCATATGTTCAAATGCATGAAACTCCGTCCAGGCCCGCCATTTCGGGTTTTTGCAGGAGGGGGGGGGGTGTATAATGCAATTTTTTTCGAGGAACAATAAAAACCACGCCCACTTATTTGTAAAAACATTGATTTTCAAATCCCCCCTCCTGACCTTCCTAAAAGACGAGCCTGACTCTATAAATTGCTTTCATTGCCAAGATTTAAAAACTCGCTTCTTAATCCAAACTGATGAGCTCAAAAAGAGAGTAAGAATGGGGTTGTAAAAACTAAGGAAATATTTAATTTCTGTTCATTATATCCTGTCTTCTTCACGTGAAAACAACATGCGTTATAGTGTGGCTCTGATAAGTCAAGTTTGGACCTTCAGAATGTTTACTTGTTTCTAGAGCAACAAGGAAGGATGTTTGGTGCTGTATTGAGTTGAGCTACTTTCGATATAGTTCTGCGAAGGTTTTCTAACTCAAATCTTCACCAATAACTCTTGCCCTTTTCAGTGAAATCCCCCAAAAGAGGTGAAAATTGTTAAGGTCAGACCTGAACTTATTAGACCCGCATTATACACACCAATCTATACTCAAAAAACTGTTGGTTCCTACCTCTTTCCCCAAGGGAAAAATTATGGCTGCGCTAGTGGAAAAACAGTTGTAAATCGCTCGCTGTGGCGAAAAGCAGGGATGTGCAGTCGGAGGGAAAACGAACTTCGGACATAGAAGATTTTAGAACCTTCGACACCGACGCCGACTTTTTTACACCAAAATCAGTCCGACTCCGACTCTGACTTCGCAAGCATTGGCACAGTTGCAGACTTTAACCGAAAAGGAACGAGGTAAAGAATTTAGAAGAATGACTAAAATATTATAGTTCTTTAAAAAAAGTCGAAGAGTATTGTGTAATTTTAGCAACATCAAAATTTCTTACAAAGGAACATAAAAATATATCTTTATCGTCTGGCACATGTGTCAAACGGGATGCGCCGATGCCCCCTTTTGCACTTAAGTAACGTTACATAATGTTTTTCCAGCTGTGCAATGCCTTGTGACAAATACCTGAAAAATGAAACTTTCATCTGTTATATACTGTTCTGTTACATAACACTGTTTTGTTGCTGAAACGACACTATTAAATTGCGCATCAAGAACGTGTTTTCTTTTTATGTGGATGTGTGTGCCATTTCTTTAGGAAATTAAATTTGGAGCTACAAATGAATTAATATCATAACACCGAAAAATTCGTCTGAAATTGAAAATTGTACTTATACAGTAAAACCCCTCCTAACGGACACCCTTCAAAAGCGATCACCCCTCTTATGCGGACAAGTTTTAATTCCCCGGTTCCAATGCAAATAACATTAGTAAACACCTGTCCTGCGGACACCCCTCTACTGCGGACAAAAAAATTTGTCCCGTTAGCGTCCGCATTAGAGGATTTTACTGTACTTGTGACGTTTACTATAAAAATGATGTCTCCATATTTTTAGAAAGCGTAATTTGTTTGCCAGGGGTGTCCACCTGGGGGGTTATGACGTACACTGCGCCATCGAAATTTTTAAGAAGGGATGTTTTAAGGGGTATTTTTCTCTTTTGGGGGGCTCCCAACGGGGTGGGGGGCTTCGTGGTATGGAAGAGATATGCGCTCTTGCTCTTAGGGGGAGCACCCCTGTATTTGCTAAATGGTGTCACATTTAGTTACATCTTTTAGTATAAAAGCGAAGCAAAGCACTTTTCGGAAGATTACTACCTAGTGTCTAATAATAACTGAACACTTGTATTTTTTTGCTTAGAAAAATTTTGCAAAGGGCTTTATATTAAAAGGCATAGTAAATTCTTGCAAAGGGCTTTATATAAAAAGGCATAGTAAAATCTTTTGCAAGGAATTTCAACACTTATACAATGGATGACATGAATTAGGTCTCCATTTATTTTTCCCCCTTAAAATGGGACATTCGAAATTCAGGCATTTGCAAGTGTAAAATTTTTAAAAAGAGGGTTTTTTTTTTTTTAATAATAGTTTTTGGTAGTCAAAACGTCTGTCATGAAGTTTAAAAAGAAGAATTGATGCAGTTTTTTAACTTAAGTTAAAACATAACATGGGGTCTAAACTGAGATATTGTACATATTCTAAACTTTTGATTTAAAATATGCACAATAGAAAAAAAAAACACATACAAATTCTAAAACTACTAAGACGGTCCCTTAATTGATTTTTTTTCTGACGTAATTCAATTTTCCGTCGTAGAATTTCTTAAGAATAAAAGAAATTTTTTTAAAGAATGTTCTCTTACGATGTGAATTTTTTTTTTTTAATGTGCGAGGTTTATCGTATGATTCATCATTGTTATTATTATCTTGTGGAAAAAGTAGCAAAACTGCTTTGTATTTATGGTGCCCCCCAGTCACTCTGACACGAAATTTCCGTCCCCCCCCCCCCCCTGTGTTTCAGTTTTAATCTTACTTTTTGATATATTTAAAGGAGGTTGGGGGGTTAAATGTCGCCGAAACTGGGTGTAAACCGTATTTCTCTTATATAAAAATAAAATTAAATTATCTTCGTAACCAATTTTTCCAAAGGAGGTCATGAGTGTCCTGTTTTCTAGTCTGAACCTATAATTCCCCCCACTCAGCTGTTTAGTGCAAAAATAGTTGTTATTGTTGATTAATACGCCATCACTTTAACAGCCTTGAGAATTTAGTTAAACCGAATTGGATGCTGTGTAAATAAATACGAATCTCCGGTTTCCGCGTCTCATTGAAATAAGCTTTAACACTCCAACGCAGAAGCTAAATCTGGAAGCAATTCAATTGATGCGTTTGACTGATGAGTAAAACAGCATGAAACGCCATTTTTCCTTCCTCTGTAATTTTGCATACGTCCACTTGCACTTTTCACACCGTAGGAAACGCTTGACATCAAACAGGTATTTATTACACGAAGTTCATATTCGTTTCACGAACTTCCATGACGGAAGACGGAAAACCGAACGTTCATTGACAAATGTGAACTTTCTTAAGTTCTAAAATTAACGCTGAATCAGTGCTTACCCAATATAATGCAGTTTTTCGCTATAATTTAAAGACATAGCTAAATATTTTTCACTAGAGTGTTGTATACATTTCAAATAAAGTATTTGTATTTTTCTGAAGTCTGAAGCAATTTTGCATACGTCCACTTGCACTTTTCACGCCGTAGGAAACGCTTGACGTCAAACAAGTATTTATTACACGAAGTTCATATTCGTTTCACGAACTTCCATGACGGAAGACGGAAAACTGTACGTTCATTGACCAATGTGAAGTTTTCTAAGTTCTAAAATTAATACTGAATCATTGCTCACCCAATATATATGCAGTGTTTCGCTATCATTTAAAGAAATAGTAAAATATTTTTCACTGGAATATTGTATACATTTCAAATAAAGTATTTATATTTGTCTGAAGTAATTTTGCATACGTCCACTTGCACTTTTCATGCTGTAGGAAACGCTTGACGTCAAGGAGGTATTTATTGCATGAAGTTCATATTCGTTTCACGAAGTTACATGATAGAAAAGAGTGTTTGTTCATTGACAAATGTGAAGTTGGTTTGAGTTCTAAAATTAATGCTGAATCACTGCTTACCCAATATCTACGCAGTTTTTTCTTTACAATTTAAATAAATTATATTTTACTATCATAATATTGTATACTTTTCAAATAAGGTACAGTCGAACCCTGATTTAACGAACTTCTATTAACGAATTTCGCGAATTTTTCTTTTCCCCCGACTAAAACGAAGACAAAAGCTCCTATTTATCGAATATTAAACTCCGAATTTACGAATTATTTTAACAGCAGAAAAAAAAAAACATTTTTTTAATTAACTTGAGTTAGGAAATATTGGATTGCTTTCCAAATGATATTATCCACATTGTCTGAAGCAGAAAACGACTTTTCTTGGAATCGGCAGTTTTTGACGGGCCACTGAATAGCGATTCTGATGCAGAAAGCGATAATGAAACTCCTATTAAAACTGTTTTACATACTTTTTCAAATGCTTTTCACGGAAACTGTAATAACTTTTCTCGTGCAGCAGGCTGTAAATGACACAGTATTTTCTTCTCTCTATAAAGTCGAAAGTGAAGTATTTCAAGTCAAGCATCAAAGAAATTGTCAAACATCTGTTACACTGTACTTTAAAATTAAAAATTAACTAGTGTCGCGGAATGCTGAATAAAAAGTGAACTTTCTAATTATGGACGTTTTTACGCAGTTGCTTACTAGAGCTTTTAGATAGGGTAAAATTATTTCTTTTTTAATTTTAAGTTCACAACCCGATGTTACGAATAACCCCTATTTAAAGTATAAAAGTTTTGGTCCCGATGAATTCGTTGAATCGGGGTCCAACTGTATTTCTATTCCTTCCGGAATAATTTTACATGCGTCTACTTGCACTTTTGACGCTGTAGAAAACGTTTACCGCGAAACAAATATATATTGCTTGAAGTTCATATTCGTTTCACAAACTATCATAACGGAAAAGCGATGAAGTTGATTTAAGTGCGAAAATTAATCCTGAATACTCCTTTCCTCAACAGCTGTGCAGTTTTTCGTTATAATTTAAAGAAATAGTAAAATCAGACATCAGAAATATTTTCAATGCCTCTGCCTCTACAGGCGTATTTCACGCATAGGGGTGAAATGCGGTAAGAGATTTCTGCAACGCTGCGAACCGATGCAGAAAAGACAGTTTGACAGAGATTATCGCTAGAAAATTTTGTTACTGTCGAAATCGAAGATGAGCTTCAAAAGTTCGGTCAAGCATATTTTCGCACTTTGTATTTTAAGTAAAAATTTAATGTATTGAAAAGACGAACCATGGTTTCTTTTTTTTTTCTTCAAAGTATACACTTGAATGCTTTATTTATTTTTTAATATATTAGGAAACTCCATCCTTTGCTCACTGACGCTCAAGAACCCCCGAAGATTGCTTCGCAATCTCATTTGGTTTGAGAAGTTTTTAATAGTCTGTTATGATGAATAAGATTAAAATACGCAGTACGATTAAACAAAATGGAAATCGTCAAATCACCCTCCGTAGAAAATAGAATTTAAGAAAAGGGCTCATTATAGTAAGGTCTATGTATATTGAAATCCCGCTCCCACCTGAAGAGACAAAGTACTTGATTGAAATGCGCAAACCCAAATTATTAAAAATAAAATTAAAAAAAAATGGAGAGAGCCGCTTCCCAGGCAAACTAACTTGTACCAATCTGCACAACTATAGGTGCTAAGGGGCTGCGAAGCATTGTAAAACCGCAATTCTGTACTTTTCAAATTTATGGTATCTAGTAGTATTATGCGCTTTAGTTCCACGCTTGAATCGAATTTAGGCTAAGACTTTCTCCCTTTCATCCGTATTGAATGAAGAGGGGGGGGGGATCTGATGTGTACACTACAAAACTTCACGACTGTGAAACATTCGATGTCTTTTTAATAACTCAAAAAAAAATAAATAAATAAATAAAAAATATAAAAAATAGATGCGTGTATATACGTGTATTTGAAGTAATTGGTAATACTTCTTAAATTCATATTTTCGGACACTCATAAAATAAATCAAATATAAATTTTTGCACTTTCAAATTTAAAGAATTTGGTTGTTTTTGTTTGCTTCATGCATTTAAAATCTAAAGGAAAACGCTGTATTGTTTTGTAAGAAATGATGTTTGCACAACTTCAATGAAAATATATACTGCAAATAAATCACTGATCGTGTGCAATTCTTCCGTAATAGAAATTTAACTTTTCAAATAAATCTGAAAATAAATAAATAAATTTTTTAAAAAAATTTCAACAAAAAAAGAGTGACAAAAAGGTATTTTTTGGAATACAGTTTTTAAAAATTTCGGGGGAGGTTTGAATCCTAAAAACTCAGTCCCTTGAATGCGCCCTGTGCTATATATATATATATATATATATATATATATATATATATATATATCCGCATGTGTGTGAAACTGAATGCAAACCTCATCCACGAATCTTTCCCCGCTACGCCAGACGCCACCAACAAAACGAATGGGGTTGTTTTGTTTCCTTCAGTCAAAAGTACTCCTTTTAGCCACTGAAATTGACAGAAACCAAATAAATAAATAAAATAATATGGAGCCAGAATTTTTTTTTTTTTATTTTCCCAACAGTTATTTATTATTATTATTTTTAACTATCCGATTTCGGAAAGAAAGCGTGGCCTTTATGACATCACAAATAATGCACTTTGGCACGCTACTTCATTGGCGGGCTAAATCTTTGCGCTTTGCTGTCACCGCGTTGCCAGGACATGATAATTTGCGCTGCGCAATAACGGCATCAGTGAATGGCATTTCATCACTTGTGCAGAACCGTAAAAAATGAATTTCAATCTGCACACCGATTGAAATAATTGTTAAAAAATATAATACTTCCTCAAATTGTTTAAAAAATGGGGAAATCCAATGTTTTTAAGCATGCTCTTACAGAAAAAATACGTTTAAAATTGCGGAAACAACTGAATTTTAAAATCCGCTCAAGAAAAGAGGCAATATGAGTGCTGTGCAGAATCATCAGTCGCGTGAAAGACGAGAGGGTGTGATTTGCATTGACCTTCATGTACATAGTGTGTATATCTGTTGCAGCGAACAAAAAACAAAATGATCACCGTGCTACCTCATGCAGAATAATTGTTTTGTAATCTGCATTAGGAGGAGGCTGTTCATGTTCTAATAGCATCTGCCAGGGAGAGAGAGAACAGATTTTTCCGATTGATAATCCCCACCAGAAAGAGGCTTTAACTCTATTCTCAGAATTAAATTAACATTTTTTGCCAATATTCGAAAGGATTTTTCAGTTGTGTTTATGTTAATGCGATTTTTTATTACCGTAATGCTGGGTAATAAGGGCTTATTTGTAATTCATCACACCTCGTAATTTATCTGATGTTTATACGAAGCGGGCTACAAGTATCTAGTTATTTAAGAATCGTAAAGTTGTTTAACATAGTTTCCCATGCGATTAAATCTTTGGATTTCAGCCTTTAATCGGATTGATAATAAAAAGTTGAATATTGTCAATCACAAGTACAGCCAAGTTTTTCTCCTAAGGGAGGGGGAGAGGGGAGATTGTTTTTCTATGTTCGAAAACAATAATCAGTGCGGTTTTTCAAAAATAATGACTAGCAGGGGCGTGCACGGAAACATTTGGGCCCGTCACAAATGATGGGTCCCTTCCATATTGTTTAGCCCTACGTCGCTCATATATTTCACATCTCATTTAAAAAATCTCGAGCCCCCTTCAGGCTTGGGCCCGGGTCAACAGCTATCTCTACCCCTTCCCCTCGCCGTGTTCACGCCTTTGGTGACTAGTATCAATGTCGCATAGTGAGCAAAAAAGAAGGTCCTGTAAAAGATGCAAAATCAAACACTGGACGACATTAAATACTTCAACATATCGCACCCCAGCAAGGAAAGTGACACAACTCAAAAAAAAAAAAATCTTTGGGGAAAAATCAAGGTTTTACGCAATAGTAGTTTTAACTGATTTAGTCTCAAATATTACAATGCGCGCAAAAAATGTATAATGTGGTGTTTACTGGTTAGTTAATTTTTTTTTGTCTAAATAAATAATGAATACTTAAATTTCGAAAAACTTTAATGATGTGTCACTCTTAATGATTTCGTTTTTACTCCACCACGCACCAGTTATGTAAGCTAACTTTGAGTTTTGTAGCAAGAATGAGCATTGAATTCAGATTTTTAATCAGTAGCTATAACGTTTTTCCCAAACTTTGAATTGTGTCCTTTTTTTTGCCGAGGTGCAATACATGCTCATTCTTATATTTAAAGGGGCTGTCCACAAGTAATGCCACTCTTAAAAAAAAATTATCCCCTCCTCTGGTCATGTGACACCATATTTCGCAAACATATTTCTGTTCAAAAGTTGAACTAGAAAAGGTTTTTAGTTCAACCAAAAATGTGTGATGTCACATTTCTTTTTAACCCCCGTCACAAACTGTCACAATTTCACGACCGCCCCCCTTAAAGCGTAACATCATTTGTCTATAAGACCCCAAATGCATTTCAAATCCCTGGAAATCGCTTGAAGAAGGGAGACACTGAGGGGAGGCATTTCTGAGATACTGCGTGCTGGTGCAGAAAAGACAGTTTTACAGAGATTGTCACAAGCCTTCTCGTCATTCTGGTAGCAGAAACAACGTATCGCTGCGACGTGAGGGGGGGAGACTATTCATAGTCTGTCCCCCCCTCCCTTTAAATAACCTATTGTAACAAACATTAATGTGATGTATGAATGAATTCAAATATTAGTCAACATTTTGATTTCAAGATTAATGTGCTTGGTGAAACCCTCTCCAAAAAAAAAGTTTGTTTACGGTCCTGATCAGTGTACCTAAAAATATTACAATCTTGTACTTGCTGCATACGATATTTTCTTCTTTCTCTTTCTTCTCTCTCTTTCTCTCTCTCTCCTTATGAGTGTGTTTTATTGAAATTTTCCCAGGGCAAATAAATTAAATAATGAAATGTTAAGATGTGATATAATACAAAGGGGGAGGGGGATGGGGAAGCCTCATAATTTCATAATGAAATACAAAGTGTTTTTTTCTTTTTAAAGGAACAAAATATCTAAATTACTATCTTTCTTTTTCTACCTTATGTAGCTCTTCGAAGAATGTTTACATCTCACAAAAAATTTAATCAATTTTGTTTTCGCTGCAGCGAAAAATTTAAAAAAATATATATACAATTTTTAGTAGTGTAAAATGCACATATTCCGACTATCAATGGACAGCTCGTAACTTTTGTACTGAATATTTACCCTCAGTTCTCCAAAAACGGTAATGCAATTCGGAGTTATGTATTGTAGGATATTTTAAACTAATAAAGCACATTCAAAAACCGTGCTCAAAATATTTATTCTAGAAAAGCCTTCTCTCCACGCACTCACATTAAATCCCCAGTTCCAGCAAAACAACTTAATCATTTATTTAATTATCTCCCACAGTTTTAACAGGAAAAATAAAATGCTAACTTGCATTCCTCTATTCTTTTTTCTGTGTGCGTTATCTGGACAACATGTGGAGAAAACTCGACGAAATAAACTGAAAATTTCCTCATTTCTGTTTAGTAGCGTATTATCTAAACAGTTTGTTATTTTCTAGCGTCAATCTTGTCGAGTACTCTTTAATCAATCATTTTATTATCGATTCAGATTTTTTTTTTTTTTTTTTTTGAGACTTTTCAAAAAAAAAATTACCTTTTTTGAGCAATCTCGATTGCTTATTGTTTTCACCTGACGGTTTTGAATTCCTATGATTTTATTTCCCCCCCCCCCCCGCCTCCCTCTGCAGCACCACCGTCGCCCGGCCTCACGATGCTGCTTCTCTAGCGAAAATCGTCTCCAGGTTGCGTCCATATCCTACACACACTCGCATACATACATACTTACACACACACACACACACACAAACACATACACATAGACACCTACACATACACACACACAAACACATACACACAATTACCCAAACTCTCATGCCTGCACGCATATACATAACCCCCCCCCCCGCACACACAAACACACATACACACAATTACCCACACACACACAAACACACAAGCCTACATACACACACACACTCGTGATTGCGAAAAACATAATTTGAATTCAAGATGTCAAAGTTCAAATTTTTTTATTTATTTATTTATTGCGAGTTAAAATGTGTTCTTTAGGTGTTTCATTCGAACAACATATTTCGCAAAAAAAATATTCATTACCTATGTAGTGATTACTAGCGTACTTATTCTAATTCTCTATTGCTTTGGAATAGTTACAAACCCGGAAACAAAAAAAAAAAAAAAAAAAAAAAAAAAAAAAAAAATCAAGTCTGCGACGCAAATTAAAAAACAGTCTGCAAGATAAACTGACATTAGATTACTTGTAAAATATAAATTGGAACGGAGAAATGCTTAAGAATAAGACGCCAATGCAAGTCTACCTTGCTACCTGTGGGTTTTATCACAGAAAATACGGTAAAAATTTTCATTAGTTGAAATTTGAGAAACTGTTTCTTCGAAAATTTTAGGATTTTCTTTCTCTCACAACTATGAAATAGTTTGTAGCAGACTTTTTCAAGAACCTAGTTGCTAGAACGTTGCTAGCAGACAGCACTGAGCTGTCTCTGCTACCTCTTTAAAGCTGTTATTTCCAGAAAAGAAGAAGAAGAAAAAAACGGCTTGAGATGCAAATTGAAATAACATGTGGAATGTAGATTTTAATATAATTATAGCTGCAAACTAATAAAAATAATTTCATTGGTTGAAATTGTTTATTAGTTTTAGTTGAATAACAGCAATGCATAAATATTTCACTTTTTGTTTGCCTCTGTGTCTGAAGAGGAAATAATTACAAACCTTTGACGAAATTTTGCATACGACAAGAAAGTTACAACACACCTTCGGGATATAATCATTATTAAATAATTTGCTTTCACATTAATAGCTCATGAGAAGTTACATTTTAAATTATTATATTTTATTTATTTAGCGTTATTTGTTTTAATTACTCACTCCATCCCTATTCACTAAATTTTGGTCAAAAATTTTGTCCAAATTATTTGCAAATTTGGATATTTTTGTACTAAGTATTGAAACTGAAGATTTTTTGCAATCTTAAGCCCCACCCCATTTTTAAAGAACTCCTACACCAGCAATCACATAAAACAAGCTCTTAGCTAATGAATCTTGAATTCATTAGAAAGAAAGCTGAGCTTTCTGGTATAACGGTGGTGGTGGTAGAGTCCTTGCAAAATTGGGGCGTATCTCGCGAGTGTACGAACTGAGTATTCTTGAAAATAATTTGGTTCTGATTCAGGGTGGGGAAAGAGGAAGTACTAGGCAAGTAAATATTGTTGACTGATCGCATAGCACCATAAAATCATTAAAAATTATCCAAACAAAATTACAGTGAAGCACCGTTTATACGTTTCTGAAGGGACTGTATTAAAAAAGCGTACATTTGAAAAAAACGTATGGCAGGATACATCAACATGTATTAAACTCTGCAGGGACCAAATTAAAAAAACGTATAAATGATAAAAACGTATAAAAGAGAAACGTATAAACGGTGCTTCACTGTATAAAATTGTACCAGTATAAATTAGGGTTGATTTCTTGCAAGAGAAGGCGGGAGCCATGTACTAGTTATCAAATCTCATTTTCACACTCAAATAGTCCGAATTCCCGCCATCCCGTCAAATGTGTAAAACTTCTCCTAAATCTGAAAAGAAACAGCAAATAGGGGCGTCCCACCACGGGAGGTCACAGTGACCTCTAAAAATTTCCTTATTTGGCGAACTTTGACGAATCGGCAAAAATATCTCATTCGGCAAAATTTGGAGTTCCATTCAGCAAAATTATCATCATTCGGTGGAATTTGGAGCAAATTGAGAATTTCCACCTTCCCAAAAATTTAAGCTAGGGGTGCCCCTCAAGAGCTAAGTTTTAAAGCAAATTAAGCACTGGTATTGGTATCAATAATTAATATAACAGTATTTAAACTTAGCTACTAAATTGGGACGGAGATAGTATTATTATTTTGTAAGTTTTTCATATTTTCAATGTTATTTTTCCACGGAAGATAAAAATATAGTTCCAACACCCATAATGGTACAAAATTTTCAACTTTCAACAGATTGCAGTGATGTGAGCAACTTCAACTTCAATCTAACCTTTTCTGCCTCTCCACCCGAGAAAATCGGCGAATTTCGTGGAAAATTTTGAACTCACGACAGATGCTGTTTCGCAACGTCCAAATCCCCACTAATCACGCTGCCCATCATAACACAATCTTCTGAGCCGTCTCCCATCATTTATTTTTTAATGGAGGAATTATGACTCCGACATTTCTTCATCCTTAACGATCCCAGAGCCTTATCCACCCACAAGGTTATTCGCACCATTGTGGCAGCAAATCTCAAAGCTAGCCATTTCTTTTTCACTCGTTCTTTCTATGGCCGAATGCGTTGCCATTGCTTCACGCCAAAAACTGTTGTATGATCGGGCTATTAATCTCGAGGCACAACTTAATCGACTTAAGAGGAGAGAGGGAATGACTCGTGAAGTGCGGGGGGGGGGGGGGACTCATCTAACACTTCTCATTTAGATACTAATTTGGGATCGAAATTTAAAAGCAATTGTACGCCGAGGAGGATAAGAACAACTCTTAATTGAAAATATATATATATATATATATATCGTTTTGTCTACATACGTGATATGAAATAAATGTACACCTTTGGTAGAATTGCTGAGGATTCAACTGAAATACTGGCCTGTTTGAGGTGAAATCAAACTGGAAGGGGTCCGAGATAGTCCTGCATTTTTTTTTTTTTTTTTTTTAAATTTTCAGATCAGAAATCAATTAACCTCTGATCCGGCACAGCGGCACACCCAGAGGTATTGATTTGGAATGAGAAATCGGACTAGCGTAGACCCAGCGACCCTCCAATTACGAGTCCAACGCCTTACCAACCAGGCCACTAAGGCAATTGTCCTGTTTTTATAGTGCACCTACACAAAAATTAGTTTTTATCACAACTTTCAAGTTCTTAATCGAGCAATTTGCAAAATTTCTGAGAACTGCATATTTAGCATCATAACCAAGGTAGGCCGATCGGTAAGCTACCAAATCGTGACCGAAGAGTAGTGGGTTCGATACCGCCCGGCCAAAAAATTCTCCATCAAAACAAATGGTGCCTGAGGCGCGTTAGATGTCATGGTCACAAGTTGCACCAAGAATCCATCACGACCTGGGGGGGGGGGGAGAGGAGTGCTGAATCAGAGGATGCTCAGCTTTAAATAAATAGAAAAAAAAGGTTTCAAATGATGCTATTCTCCTTCAAATTAGTTGTGGGCATATGTACAAGGTTTTCGGAGGAATTTAATAGACCAACACTTCCAAAAATTGTTACACTGCATTTGAGTGCCCCTAAATAGGAGAAAGACTGAAAAACTTACATCTCGCAACCCTAAGCTATAAGAATATGAAAACCTTTCACTTCTTCAACACAATTGGGTTGTTTCCCACTTTTCAAAAATACTTTTGTCTGAAAAAGCATGGTCGAAAACATGGGGAAAGTAACTTTTTTTATTCTTAAACTAGGTTCGACCACTATTTTCATTTTCGCTGCTGACGTCACAAGTGATCAAATCTCTAGGGTTACCAGAATAAAGTTTCGGGACACTGCCAAACTTCCTCTAAATGAATACTTTATTCAACTAACAATTTTCGTTCCGCTAATAAATTGCTAGAGGAGGTGGAAAAAAATCAATAGGCGATATTTTGCCAGAAAAGACAACCCTGCGCTCCGATTCAAGATGACTTTCATCACTTGTGACGTCACTCGATGAAACATTTTAGTTTAAAAATCAGGTTTTTAAAAAAATGATTAAAAATTTATAATGTTAAGAAAATAAAAGTATATATTGGGTCCTTTTTTTGTTGTTGTTGCTTATTCTACCAATTTCAGTGACTAAAAGTAGTACTTTTGACTGAAGGACCCCCCCCCCCCCCCCCATTGCCGTAAGAAGACGAAGAAGACGAGAATGTGGAATTTACCCCCACTAGCAGGGGCGAATTCTCTTCACTCAAGAACAGTGGTGGAATTTTCGCGTACGGCTGGAAGATTTTCGCTAATTCCAGTGTTTATTATACTCATCAAACAAGCTGCAAGAATCCGTGTTTGTAAACTGCGGATCAATCTGCTCATAATGCGGGCGTACATCTGGCGTTGAAAAGTGAGTCACAGTCGCCCGCAGACTCGAAAACGAGTGGATAAAACTCGCGTCAAATATTTATTGAAAGGATGTTTATATTTCAAAATGCCACAAAAAAGCTCGTAACGGATGTTTCTGTTTTGCATCGCTCGAGTGTATGTGACAGTCGCTCTTTGAACTGCACTTCCAGATGGGATATAAAGCGAGAAAGCAGATGCGAATAGTTGGGAAATGAAATTAATCAGTTGTAAACAAGCGATTTTATCAACTCTGAAGGAATCGTTCAGAAACTTTCACGTGAAGATATGACGTGTGATCGTTGAGAAATTTTTTGAAAATCTATTAAAACCCAAATTCTTAATTCAGGACCTCTCCCCTCTCACCTTGATATATTTGACTTGTTTTATAAAAATGCTTTGGGACCCCCCTTCCCATGCATTGGTAAATCAAATACGTAGAAAGAAGTAAGTAAAAGAAATAAATCGCTCCCTCCTTGGAAAATTTCTGGTTCGCCCTTGAATTCAATCGTCTGAAACAGCGTTTCTTAATTTTTTCGTAAAGAGCGGAACCCTTTTAAATTGCCATTTTATCGTGGAATCCCCTGTTTTTTCATAAGTAGTATAGTTTGAAACAACATTCTTGAAATGTTTTGTTTGCAGTCAAAGTAAAAGTTAAATTAAATTCAAACGTAATTTCAAAAATTAAAAAAAAAAAGGCGAAAACAATGGGGTCGTTTCCAAAAATTTAAAAGTATTTTTTTCTGAAAGAGCATGCTTAAAAACAGAGGATCTGACCATTTTTTAAGTTTAATATTTTAAAAAATTTCTTCAATCGGTGCGCTTTCATTGTTAATGCTTCTGCCGATGACATCACAAATGATGAAATGCCATTCAGTGTTGCCATTCACAGAACAAAATATTTAATTCGCATCTTTACGCACGTGTATTGGCAACGATATGGTTGATAGAAAGTAGAGCGCAATTTTAATTCGCTTCTTGATTATTATAACATGGAAGCGCCATAGAAAGATGCGTCAAAGAGCATCATTTGTGACGTCATCAAGACCATGCCTTGTTTGAAAAATCGGACATTTTAAAAAATTAATTAAAAAATAACTGTTTGGAAAATAAAAGTATTTTCTTGAACCATGTTTTTTTTTTTTTTTTTTTTTTTTTTTTGCTTTATTCAATCAATTTCAGTAACAAAAAGTACTACTTTTGACTGAAGGAAACAACCCCATTTTGAAAACAAAATTTCTTGACACTATTTCAGTTTTAAAGTTTAGAATTTAGGTTTTCAAAAACATTATTTTAATAGGTTTTTTTAAAGGGTCTAAAAAGAAAGTTGGGAAAATAAAAAGTGGTGGAACCCTTGATGATCTATCTACATGGAACCCTAGGGCTCCGCGGAACACAATTTAAGAAACGCTGGTCTAAAAGCTTTCCCCCACTTCCGAAGATTTCGAACATTATCAACAAACATAAACGGGATTGTCCCAACTTCAGATATGAATGTTTATTTTATTATCAGACGAAAGTGCTTGATTACTTGTCGCAGTCGATAAATATTTTGTTGCGATAACTTGTTCGGCGACATTCAAACTGCAAGGCAAAAACGCAAAGTTTTGCTTGATTGAAGATGCAATAACGACGGCCATGAAATACTATTTTTACACTGCTTCAAATTCAAGTCACGCGTATTTAATTCATCAATTAGAAAATTCGATTTGAGACGGAATGGCAATGATGGAAGTTATCGCGACATAAGATTTCACCGAGACCTTGAGTTCAGAATATCTTTCTCACTTTCGATGCAAAGGGATGTCTATTTTTTAACTTTCATTGAGAATAATAAATTATCTGAATGAGTTCTGTTTGAGAGCTAGTACGGACGAGGCTATAATTAGTAGAGATTTCCGATTGCGATTTCTTACAAAAAACTATCGATTATGTTGACGATTACAAGCATAAGAAAAGATTTATAGATTGCGTTTAAAACGTACTGTTATTTCTCAAAATAGTTTATATTCTCTACGGAAAAGCAGACACGTGACAGCTCTATATTTCATTTCAAAGAATGTAATAAACACATTTTTTTTTAGCTAGGAAACAGGGACGCTACAATGGAAGGTCACAGGAGGTCACTGCGACCTGCCAAACATTTCCTTATTCGGCAAATTTTGTCTGACGAATCGTCAGAATTTCGTGAAAAATTTAGAGTATTCTGAGAAATTTGGAGTTTTATTCGGCAAAATTATCATCATTCGGCGAAATTCAGAGTTCTATTCGGCTAAAATTTTCATCATTGGGCGAAATTTGGAGTTCCATTCGACAAAATGATCATCATTCGGTAAAATTTGCAGTTCCATTCGGCAAATTGAGAATTTCTGCACTCCCGAAATTTTAAGATCGAGGCTTCCCTGCTAGGAAGTCCAAATCACACATGCACCATTTTTTGATTGCAAAAACTGATAAACGAAAGGGGAGATGCATCCCTAGAAGTATAAATATATATTAATGATATAATATAAACATTCTTAATATCATATACATCATAACATTAATGATATCATCATTGTTAATATCATATTTATCTTAATTTCTTGTCTGAATATAATGTGAATAAATAAAAATAATACGGGAAGTTTTTTTACTGAGGATCTGGGATGCAACGTGCAACGCTTCTCAATTTTTTCGTTTACCTTTTTTTTTTTCTTTAACGTGAACGTGTTTTTGGATATGGGTTTATAAGCGTGAGGCCGATACTTCTGTTTTACACCGAAAAAAAAGTGAAAAAAAAAAAGGGGGATCGCTTTTCAAAAAATTTTAGGGTGGAATCCCCTCCACTCTGTCCGAGTTAGACTCAAGTCTCCCTTCTTTGCTACAAATGTTCATGTTTTTGAACTTTCCACCTCTGTAGCCGTTCAAATGAATGTTAACGGTAAATATAGTTCTGCATCTTGTCTCTTTAACTTTCATTTCAAAATAATGGCTATGAAACTCACGAAAATTGAGAAAATAGGTGGGAAGCTATCTCCAGGCAGTGGTGGGGAAAAGGAAAAACGGTAGGGGGGTGTTTTTGCACAATAATCAGCAGGAATAGTATCACAAGCATTTTTCATGCGCGCAGTGGAACTTTTAAAAAGGTGAGAAAACGACTCTTCGTCTCCTTTTATTTATTTATTTTTTTTAACCTTTTTTTTTTTTTTGAGAGAGAGAGAGAAGGGGTAGGGGATGTGAAATGAAAAAAAAAAAAAAAAAAACTGCATCGATCTGAGTGAACATCCCTGCTTAGATGCCAAGGGGCAAACTCAACATTTCCTAGTCGGTTGCTTTTTGGAAATGAATGGAAGAAATTATTATTACCAAATCATATTCCAGAAAAAAGCTTTGAAGCATTTTTTTAAAGTTACGAGTTGTTTATTCACTTGGGGAGTGGGGGGGGGGAGGTATTCCTTGGTCAGTCTACCCTAACAATGAAAACTGTTTTGCTGAGCAATTTTTCATTCTCTTCATAAAAAAAACTGCATTTGTTCCTGTAGATAAATTTAGTGATCTATACCAGAAAATAGGACAATTCCCAGCATTGAAGAAAAATTGCTGTTGGGAAACTTTTTTTTTAATCATTTATCACACAATTATAAAGTTTAATATTAGACCTTCCACAGCGATGCGTGTCCTGAGATTGCCATTAGCTAACATTTCTCCAGGAAAAATCGTCCTTGATTATTTCGCCCTCCCACATACACTTAGTTTCGCTTCCTCGCGTCTCGGAGGTATCGAAGCACGAATTGGGGCACAGGCCCCCAGAAAGGGCCCCACTGCGCGTTTCTACATCGCCATCTAATATTTCGTGCAACGCCCAAAAGCCCTTTTAATTCCGAAACGTTCCGGTAAAGTGTCATTATGCTCCAATACACGGACTGATGATGAAATCAAATTCATTGTGGAAAGCATTTCAAAGAACAACCAAAACATAAAAGAAACGCTGCGTATTGTTCGTCAAACTTTTTTTTTAATCTCTTGCAGATAGAACATGTTTCATAACACTTTTAGCCCTTTCGAACTGTCTGTTTGATGTTTTCTTAATTGACAAAAAACAGCAACACTCAATGGGTTTTCTTCACCAAACAACAAAATAGTCAATCTAACACTGAAACTGTTTCACATTAAAAGCGCATTAAATTGTTTCAAAATCTTATTCCCTGCTGTCCATTGTTTTAAAATGATCGTTTAGTTTTTGTGGCATTAAAAATAGAATAAATCATTCAATTTTCTCCGCCTAAAAATCAATTGCTACGCAATCAGAAACAGTCGGAATATGCATCGCTCATTAATTGCGTTTATTATTAATTAAAATTTTTGGTTTTATTTATTCTGTCGCTATATTTCTCTCTCTAACAGGTAAGGTATTGGAAGGGGGGAAAATGATAACCTTGATAAACGTTTGATGCATTTCGTACTGTTACCTTTAAATGTGAAAATTATTGACGAATTTCAATTTTGTACTTGATTTCTTGGGATGACATTGATACAACTCTTTCATTGAAAACATAGTACTTATTTTATTTCTTGGGTCACAAAAGGTATCTCAAACTTACAATTATTTATTTTATCAAGTCGCGTAAATTAAAAATCTTTTTAAAGACAAATTAAATGAACAAATAAATAAGGAATAAGTTTTACAAATAGCCTAAAATTAGAATTTAACTACAGTTGATATTTTTATTTTCCGGCAGAATATCACCTTCTTTTTCATCTTTTGAGGCAGAATACTGTTTTGACAATTCTTTCATTAAGCTAAGGGGTTGTCCATAAATGATGTCACACTGTTCCTCAGCTTAGTGACCATCCTGTCACAAAGTGTCACACTTCATCAGCCCCCTCCTTGTCACATGTCACACTATTTTTCCAAAAACGAATTCCTCTAAAAATGCGTGATGTCACACTTCTTGTTACCCCCTCTCTCTCCTCCATGTCACAAACTCACAATTTCACGAACCCCCTCCCCCTCAAAGTGTGACATCGTTTGTGGAAAGTCCCAAATACGATGTTTGCTTAGAAGGAAATCTTAAATTTTCAAACCGTACATTAAGTGCTTAAAATAAAGTTGGTGATTGTCCTGTTTGACTCTGGTTAAACAGGGGTCACCAGGGCTGAGGAAAGCCTTGTACCAGCCAGGCGCGGATCCACGGGAGGGGAACTGGGGGAACGTTCCCCCTCCAAAATCCCAAGTGTACCTAAAAATTTTCAAAAGAGAGTACGGGAAAATAATTCCGTTTTTCAAAACTTGAACTATAAGAAAGGCGCCAAAAAAAGTAAGGAGAGAATTTCAAAAGCGGATCTAAAAAGAGGAACTGCTGGAATGTCCCCCCCCCCACACACACACTTCAGAACGTGAACTAAGGCACCAGGAAAAGCAATTAGGCAACAACAGGAACGGATCCATGGAGGGAACTGGGGGAACCTTCTCCTCCCCTCAAAACCCCCATATATACCTAAAAATTTTCACAATAGAGTGTAGAAAAAATCTTCTGTTTTATAGAACTCAAACTCGAGGAAAAGCTCCAAAAAATTCGATCAAACAATAGCAGAGGCGGATCCCTGGAAGGGAACTGGGGGAACGTTTCCCTTCCTCTAAATTCTCATGTGTACTTAAAAATTTTTCACAACGTATTACAGCGAAGTTCTCCAGTTATATAGAACTTTAGCTTGAAGAAAGGCGCAAGAAAAAGATAGGAGAGAATTGCAAAAGCGGATCTAAAGAGGGGAACTGGGGAATGTTCCCCTCTTCCCTGCATAAAAATAAATAAATAAATAAAGACAAATCTGTTTAAACTATTTTTTGCATTTATTTGGTGAAGGATTGATCATTATATTTAAAGCTACTGCAATTCAGTGGCGCTATTAGAGGTGGAGGCTGGAGGGGGGGGGACACAGGGAGACAGGATCCGTGATCCCCCAGAAGGCCGAGTAGAATGTTTTTGTAAAACATTTCCTATAATTAAAGAGAACAATAGAACGTACCTTGGAAACAGTCGCCTTTTTTAGTCGGTCTAAAAATAAGAAAGTCTTCATAATGTCGGAAGTCCGCTTCCTCTGCCAATACCTTGAAAGCGTGTCTCAAATCATGTTTTCAGGACTTCAATTTCGAAAATTTTAAAGGGGAGAACTACCTAACACCTTGCATTCTAATAACATCGAGAATCGTTTAAAATTGCTTTTTGGAGCTTCAATTTTGAAAAATTGCCAAACCCCTGACGTTACCAAATATGGTCTACAGTCATTTTTTTAAGATGTCGATAACGAAAATTTTCCGGACAAGGGTCCGAATGCTCCTGTAGAAAATCTGAACATTAAAAAATTAAGGTTTTGAAAAATTTAATGGGGGAAAGCGTTTAAATCCTTTATCACCGAATATCGCTCAAAAACTTCGTTTTCTAGGACTTCAATTTCGAAACATTTTTTGGGAAAAGCCCCAGAACCGTACTGCTCGAAGTATTGTCAAAGTTAGTCTGTAACTGCGTTTTTGGAAATTCAATTTCAGAAAATTTAGCGGAGGGATTTTCGATTTAAATCTATTTTACAAAAAAACGGAGGCAGCCCCCCAAAAAAATCCCATCTCTGACCCTACCCTCAATAAATATCGCCTATAATTGCGTTTTTAAAACTTTAATTTCCGCAGGCGGCCCCCGAACCTTTCTTTTTCGTAACATCACCAGAGGCCGTCTAAAACTACGTCCTTAAGACTAAAATTTCAACATTTTTTTTCAACAACCGCCCTATCAGATGGTGAAAATTTTAAAAGTGCACCCTCTATAAAACTTTTGTGGTTGAACCACTGGTGCAAATATTATTTCCTTTAAGCACATACAAATAGAAAAATGAACAAACTTTTTAAACTAATTATTTAAGAATTGTAATTTTAAAATTTGTAATGAACACATTTTTTTCATAAGAGGCATTAAGAAGTAGTAGATACGTTGTAAAGCTCAATATTTATGGTTATTTTTTAATGAGTAATTTCATATAACTCCCCCACCCCCATAAACATACTTGGTAGAAAAGTTCCCCTCCCAAATCCATAGTCTGGATCCGCCCCTGGTACCTGCCGTTATACCAGTCTAAAAATGTCCATCGGTCAATCCAAACATAAAGGTCATGATCCAAGGTCAAGTATCTCCCTTGCCAGAGCCAGATTATACCCAAGGTGTGAGACAAATATGCTGTCGACTTTCAGTAGAATTAAAATATTTGCATCACCCCCCCCCCCCTTTTTGGGTAAGAAATGTTTTTTTATAACTCTGGTTGACATAATGAAACCAATAATAAACAGCGATCATCTATGAATTGTCGTGCCAACGAGATAATGGTGCCATGATGTTGATAGAAGTCAAGTCGTTTTTTTTTTATTTTTTATTACAACTCTTGCGAGTGTGGCAATACAACATAGCCACTCCATAATCTCCATTTAAAACAGACTTATGGGATGAATTTATATTAAAAAAAAAACTCTTAAATAGTAAAATAGTGTCTTTGAGCTGGCTGAAGTGAAACTCTATTGCTATTGAAGACCTATTTCAGAATTATAAGAAATTGCTTCATCGTGGAAAATTGAACTACAAAACACAGTAAAAATTATACATAGTAAGTTTACTATTGATAAATAGTATAATTTCTATGCATTAAATTCTTGTAATTTCAAAACATGCGCATGCACTATGTGTATGTAAATCAATTATTTTATACTTTCTTTTCTTTTGAATAATAAAAGAGTATTAATTAACATAAAATGTTACATTGATTTCGATACTAAAATTTTTCTTTGATGCAGTCCACCAAACGAGTTGAAAAAACACCAGTTTACGAATCTATGCATTAATTTCTCAGTGTGACAGCTCATACATTTTCTCGTCAATTTTTTTTCTGGAAATTCTGGAGGCAGCATTGCAATTTCTTATCAACTGGATATCTAATGTTTCTTCTAATTAGTTGTAGGTATGTGTAGTGTTGAGTATGGTGCATTTTATCATTCAATTCGGAGATTAATTCGATGATAATTTTCCCTCTCAAAAAAGAAAGTTCGGGACGCCCCTGAGTACTTTCACATACTTCATACCAAAGTTCACTTAAATTTTTGGGTATGTGTCCGCTTTTATTACTACACTACAGATGGAATTTGCGTCCCAAAGGAAAGCAGGGGGGGGGGGGGGGGCAACGAAGGAAAACAGAAAAAAATTACATTTAAGGCAACAGATCACTTGTTTCCCGGCCGCCTTGTCCAGTGGTCAGTATTGTCTGACTGAGGATAGGAAGATTTTGGGTTCGAATCCCGGATCGGGATGGATGTACTTTCTCTCTCCTGCTCCTGACACTTTCTTTGTATGAATTTGTTTTTGTAGTGTGGATGATTGCCTACCCTATAAATGGGTCTTTATGGTAGTTACGTGCATTGTGGGAATCGGACAAATTACGGTACAGTTGGAAAAGTGAAGCAGCGCACCTCAAATTGCCAGCCTTGATGGCTTGAGACAACAACACCAACAACAATTACTTGTTTGTTTCGCGATCAGGGAGTGATTTGCTAGAACTAACCACTCAGCAAACTTATGTTAATTAACATATACGGGGAAATGCTGTTACAGCGAACTTGAAGGGGGAGTCGGACTGAACGTCCAAATACAAAACGTCCAACGGACATAACGTCCGTAGACATAAAATCCGACGAACAAAAAGTTCGCGGACAGAAAGTCCATATTTTTGGACAGCTAGGACAAAACGTCCAGTTTTCTGACAGATTTTGTTCGGTGTAACTGGAATTTCGTTGAAATGAAATTCAAGCAATGCAATGGAAATTAAATTAGGACTGAAAATGTATTTCGTTGAAACAGATATTTCGCTGTACTGGTAATCGTTTTAACGAGGTTTCACTAACAAGGTTTTTCATTTATACATATATTTTTTTAATGCTTTTTCGTTAATCAGTTTTTTTAGATTTTATTTAGTTATTTATTTATTTTCAGCAATAAAGCAATATTGAGAAGATAAAAAATGCTACATTGATCTCGATACAAAAATTTTTGTTAGTAAACAGTCCTCCAAAAAAGTTGAAAAACCACCAGTTTACGAATGAATGAACGCAAAGGATTCGGCGAAACGAAACTGAGCGATCGGCACTCTTTCGGTGGGTCGATGAAGGTCAAGGGCAGGAGCTCCGCCCCGCTTCCCCACTGCCTGTGTTCGAAAGGGATCAGCCCAACACCCCTGCAGCACACGAATGGATCCGACCCCTGGAAAAACTTTTAAAAGCAGTTGGAAAAACAAGTTTTGGGGGACGTCACGTTTTAGCTGGTAGTAAACACAAGATAATGCTGACAAGTATCCCTGAGGAGATTTTAGCGAAACTTGGAAAACATTTCACCGAAGCTGACATTTTCAATAGAAGCGGGTTTTGAAGTGGTGATTGTGAGCTAAAATAGGATTAGCCGCGCATAGCAGGGAAAGATGCGTAGCAATAAGTCCGTAAACAAATCGCAATTTTTTCTGAAAATGGATGCTTCAATTGCCAAATCGATTAACTCCACTTTTAAAAAAAATCCTCACTTCTGCTGTAATAGTGTTTTATCAATGCTTATCATGTGAATTTATATTAAAGTTTTGGTTCAGTACATTTCTGACCGTGTGATGGTAGAAAATGTAACACGAGGGGGGGGGGGGACCTATACAGACGCATTCTATATTAAAAACTCGTTTTTTGCTGGTGATTGCATCACATATCACACAAACACAAATATATTCAACAAAATTGGTTGAGACAATGGAAAAACTTTAAAATCCGGACGTTTTGTCCAGCCTCCTCAGAAAACTGGACGTTATGTCCTAGCTGTCCAAAAATGTGGATGTTTTGTCCTTGGTCCTTTTGTCCGTCGGATATTGTGTCCGTTGGACGTTATGTCCGTCGGACATTTTGTCCCTCGGATGTTTTGTCCTTGGGACGTTTTGGTCATGTATGTTATATCCGTGGACGTTTTGGATCTGGACGTTTTGCCCGGATCCCATTGGAGAATACTATTTTCTTAGTCACTATTCTCTACTTTTTGTTTTATGGAGTTAATCGATTTGGCCAGTGAGGCATCCAAATAATGGGTCATTTTTTGAGTTCCATGTGTCAACGGGTAGAGTATTTAGTTCTGAATTTAAAATTACAATTTTCTCAAATTGTTGCAAATTCGTTACTAAATTCTGTACCGCTGACCCACATGGGCGCCTATATGCAAAATTTTAAGGGGGGGGGGGGCTCAGATATTTTTCCCATTTTAGGAGGATATTTTCCCCATAGAAACCGATTTCAGTACAGATTAGAGTTATTAAAATTTGATATTTTTATTACCTTATTCACTGTACGCTGGAGAAGAAATGTTTTTTTCATTTCTGCAAAGAAAAAAGTATTAAAAGCAAGGAAGTTCTAATTTTAAAGGGGGCTTGAGCCCCCAATTTCCCCTATATGGGTGCCCTTGCTGACCCATCAAACTCAAGAAACGGTCAGAAATATTTACTAACAACTTTCGACACGATCAGCTTTTAAAATGTCTTTAGATTATGAATGTGCTTCGTAATATTCGGGGGGGGGGGGGGGATCTATACAGACTAATTCCGTATCAAAAACACAAATTACACAGATAATTCAACAAAATTAGTTGAGACATGGAAAAACCGTAAAATCTGGACGTTTTGTACAGCCTGCTCAGAAAACTGGACGTTATGTCCTAGCTGTCCAAAAATGTGGACTTTCTGTCCGTGGACCTTATGTTCGCCGAATGTTATGTCCGTCGGACGTTTTGGACTTGGACGTTCTGTCCGGCACTCGTAATATTCATTCCCAGTCGTAAAACCAAGCCATTTATTAATATTTTAACTGCACCTACATAAATAGAATTAAAAATCTAAGCAAAAATTTCCAAAACACACTGAGAGCTTGGTGTAGATCGAATAATACAGTTGTTCCGTATGTGCCTAAGCAGTAGCGCAGCGAGGGGAGGGGATTAGGGGTACGCCCCCACCCCACCCCCCAGAGGCATTGGCTTTAACAGCGATTTGACTTCTAATACAGTAGTTTATGCATATGAGAGGACTTTTAATCAAGAAACCCCTTCCAGAAAGTATTTCTACCCGCGCTAGTGTCTCAGCCCCAGCATTTACTGTGATTGGGATAGCATATCGACTAATATGTCTTGTCTCAGCAAAACTGTTCGAGATAAATATTACAAACACCAAATTTTACTTTTTTTAAAAACAACTCCTTATATTCAACTTCAACAGTAAACCGGTGTCAAAACATGTCATCTATAGTTGGGGCAAACCTAACCTGACAGCGTAGTAATGCTGTGATAAGATCCACAATGCTGCTCAAGGTTTGACCCAACTATAAATAAACATTACAATTAGAATAAAGATCCATAGTTCGTTTTAAAATAGAAGTTAAATGACACATTTTGATAACAATCATTGAAAACAGTAAAAAGTATTCTCGATTTAAATTGTTTAAAAACGAAATGCCTACCTCTAAATGCTCATGTACCGGGCCGCCGAGAGTTGCGGCGTTCCCCTTGTCAGATTGGTCACCGGGCCCCCTCCGAACATAAAATTTATGAAATTTATGCTAATCCAATTCCGAACCGGACCCTGTCAAGGACCGGGTCCCTAGCTTCCGACTAGGCCGGCATGGCCGTTCGTCGGCCCTGCACATGAACTGGAAGAAAAATAATGCTGATATTACAAAAGTACTTATACAGAGAAAATGCATGAGAAGTTTGAAATATATTCAAGAAAGAAAACAAAAACCAGACACTTAAAAACCAAAATAAAACGAATTACCTGGGTTAAAGTAAGGTAGGTGACTACGAAAACAATAAGTCGAGTCTCGACTTACGCGAGGGCTGCGTTCCAAGACTCCTCGCGTGAGTCAAAATTTCGCGTTGTGAGAAAGGGTATGTTTACGAATTTTTGTAAACATACTCAATTATTTTAGACACTTGTAAACGCTACAGTAAATTGTTTTAAACCGTTCCTTAATTATACATTACCGTTTCTTACATAAAGAACTGAATTGTTGTTAAATAGCACAAAATCGATGATCAATGGCAGAGAGAAACATAAAATAAAACAGTTCGATACGTACAGAGTGTAGTAGTAATAAAACGTTGCGTTATAATTATACTATACAGTAGATACAGTAAAAATATTTGTAACCAAAAAATGAAGATGATGATGGTTTCTGCTGCGTGATAAAATCGATTTTTTAGTAGCCAATAACGAAGCCAATACTTACAAATCACGATTCTCTTCCGAAATTTTTCGTGTTGCGGGTGAGAAATTCGTGTTAACTCTATAATTCGTTCTGTTGAAAAACTCGCGCTATAGCCATTTCACGTAACGTTAAACGAATCGCGTTGTAACGCGAGCCGATAGTCTTAAAGTTCGTTTCGTAACTTACTGTTATTCAAAGCGCTAGCGGGTATTTTTCTGCTGGTTGCAATAATACGTTGCTGATAAAAATGTTTCAGACTAGGGCCTCAGAAAGTTGTATAAAAGTAAAATGCTGTATTAACATGTTTGAAACGTAGGTCAACTTTATTTTTCGAAATCCTACAGTAAGCTCTGTGCAATAGTTGAAATAAATAAATAAATTCATAAACCTTCTTCCTGTTTCTTATTCAACTGGAGGAAAGTAAGTTCTAAATGAAAGTTCTAGAGCTGCACGCATTTTATAAATCTGCCCTCTCTTTTTCTGAAAATAAATGAATCAATTGTAATAAGTAACAGTATCATCATGTGGCTAACTAGTAAACAAATACAGTGAAACCTGTGTAAGTTGAACACTTGCGGTGCACTACTTTAGTGGTCAACTTATAGAGGTTGAATTATATGATATGGATCTAATTATGTGCCTGAAAATAGCGGTCAACTTAGATAGGTGGTTAACTATATATATATATATATATATATATATATATATATATATATATATATATATATACGCTAAGAAACATTAACATAAACTGCATTTTAAACCGGGACAATTGAAACAATTTAAATTAAATTGAATCAAGCTTCACAACTCAGTTCAATAGGCGCCACAGGCAGCACTTTGATACTGGTAGACGATAAATTAAAAAGCAATATCATTTTATATTGCTATTAAATATATATATATATTTTTTTTCAGGCCTAATTTCTAACATGAATACATGAATACACACTCACCCATTCTTTTATGTTTCATTTATTTTTCCTGTAATTTTATTTTTTTTTAGCTGATAAACCTTTTTAAACACATAAAACATTCTTTGACACTCCACCTAGCGGTTTCACAGATTCCTGAAATCGTCTTTTTTTTCTTTAAAAAGACCGCCGAAGTGCTTTAATTTTTACCACACAAATGTTTCTTTATCGTTTATTTATCTCCGAAGCTGATAACGCTGTGCTTGATCAATACCGACAATTCCATCGCCCCTTTTTGTCACTGGGCAATAAAACAGTGTCCAGCTTACAACTAACAATAGGCTTCATGGTGGTCCGATCAAAAATCCAGGAAAAGAAAATTGGTTTTTGGCGAAATGTTTTTACTGCCAATCCATACACCTAGTAATGACAGCTATTATTGTCGCGGCAACAAACCAGTTAGTAAAAAGGTAAAAATGTGCAACGAAAGAAAGCTTTCGAAATGAGCTAAGTAGTAGTTAGATTAGTTTATATTGCCACCGTGGGAAGATAACGCGTGGGAAAAAAACGTGTTTAGATTTCTCACAAACATAAACAAACTATTGAAATTTGAATGCAAGAAAAGCAAGAAAGAAAGAAAAGAAAAAAGCTTCTATTCAGCGGATATTAAATAAAGGGGAGTCATCTCCACGCCATTTACCGTAAAATGCATTTCAATAAAAAAAAGGAACCCTAATACTTAAATTATCTTTCCATCTCATCAGTGTGTGTGGGGGGGGGGGGGGGGGCGTGAACAGTACAGATGCGATGTATGCGTCTGTACAGACGCATTCTGTATTAAAAATTCGTATTTTAGTGTTAATTGTACTGCGTATCACAAAAATACTCAACAAAAAGTTTTTGACAAAGGGAAAACATGAAACGCCGGACCTTATGTCCATCTTGCTCAGAAAACTGGACCTTATGTCCTAGCTGTCCAAAATGACCATGCATTGCTTAAAATGAATTAAAAATACTTTTCGATTACATTTATAGATACTATATTTGAAAACTTCCAGTTTTTGCTGAAGGGAAAAACGAATCTCGCAACGTAAAGCATTTCGATGCTAATGTATTAAGGTGGTTCAAAAATACATGCAACAAAAAGTTTCTCCAAGATTAACAGAACACCCCACAATAGTTTTAGACTTGTGGATAGTAATATACTGGAAGAGTTTTAGCTTCCTATTTCAACTGAAGGAGGGTGCTCAACCCCCTCCCCTAAACTTCATACGTATGGGGAAGGGGGATAAAAAAATACATTGAATTAAAAAAACTATGCTACATATTATAATATACACGAGTAATATGCATATACAGTAAAACCTGTAAAGTTGACCACCCTTGTAAGTTGACCACCTGTCTATGTTGACCGCTTTTGTCAGAAACGGAATTAGTCCTATCTCATATAATGAAGGAAAACCTCTGTAACTTGACCACCTCTCTATCTTGACCACCTGTCTATCTTGACCACTAATGTTCGCCAAATTTGGTTTGGAGTATTGTAAAAAACCCTTTGTAAGTTGACCACTTGGATTATTTTTTTTTAACTTTCTTCAGCAAATTGTTTCATTTTATTATTTATTTATTTATTTTTATTATTATTATCATTGTTATTATTATTTCATAGCTTTCTAAGAATGGTTTTAATGCTTTGGTGACAGAACAGCATTTTACTAACTAAATAGCAGCATAAAGCTTAATGCTGCTCTTTATTCTCCAAACTTGTTTTTCATTTGTTGTTCTATTTGAGATAGCTTTTTGTACTCTGTTCAATGAAAATAGGTGTCAGTATACAAGTTCAAAGTCTTTCCTTTCAGTTGCAATATGTTGTGACAACACAGGAATTGTGCAAAAACGAGCAGGTCCGGATCTATACATTCTGATTCCCCTGCAACAAAATATGTGGGGCCCCTCCCTAGTCGCCAGCAGTATCTATTAGTAAAGTGAATAAGTCTTAGTGCTAGTTTTTTTTTTCTATTTTTTCTTCAATTTATAGGGCCCTTAGCTCCTTTAAGGACGCGGGCTCCTCGCACTGCGGATACGCAGATCTGGGCCTGCTAATGAGTAAAGTTACATGTTTCTGGTGCAAGAGATTAAGAGATAGGACATTTTGATTTTGCCTTTATGAACTGGGTGAGTCGAGCTTGTTGCTCTTTGTGCTATAAGTTTTGCATAAAAAGACTCCAAAAAAAAAGTTAGCTGAACTTGAGATTAATAAAAAGTATGAAATATTAAAATTAACTGGAAAAAAACAGAGAATATTAGCTGGCATATATGGAATTTCTAAAACTAAAGTGTCTAATATAGTTAAAAACAAGGAAAAACTAACAAAATTATTTGAATAGTATTTTTAATTATTGTTTCACTTTCAATAATATTAAACAATGAAAGTGAGTTGAACAGAAAGAGTAAGGGTGAATTCCTCAAAAAATGAATACATGTTGCAAGAAATGACAAAAAAATTAAACAAAATTATTACCGCCCTTTATAAGTTGACCACCTGTCTAAGTTGACCGCCAAAGTACTGTACCGCGAGTGGTCAACTTACACAGGTTTCACGTACATTGCAATAAAATAATTTACAAAAAAAAGAAAAAAAAAACTCCAGCTGGGGAAATTAAATGTTTCTAAATTTGTGACATTTTCTATGGTACGGCTAATGTTAAATTGAGGGGTCATTGAGCACCCTCTTAAAATTTGAGTAAGAAGCTAAAACTTTTACAGCATAATACTATTAGTAAGTCTGAAAAAAAAATAGGGGGGTGTCCTGTACTCTAGCTGGAAAAAAAAATTTTACAGTTATATTTCCAGAAAATAACTGAACAAACAGATTATTTGTGGTTCAGAGCTATTATGCCTTGACAATACATTTTTTCATTATCAATTTCATAAAGCTTCCAGACAGACAGGAAACAGCTTGCTAGCAACCAACACAGCAGGTGCCAGTAATGCAATTGGGAATGTAGAATTAAAATAATAATAATAATAAATTTCCTCATGTTATCACCAGAATCTACAACCACTCAACTGTTGCTTTATTAAAAAGGGTTATGGGGCAACGGACACGTTTGCAAAGGAAACGGTAATTTTTTTAATGTCAGGCATTTTGTTTGATTACAATTGAGGGGAAAGTTATCCAACAAGCTCGGTAGTGAACCAGTCACGAAATGTCATTTTCTAGTATGACTGAGAAGGAAGCGGGTACTCAGAGCCGGCCTTAAGTCGATTAGAGCAAAAGAGCTCAATCGGGCCTGGCGCCAGCAGGGGTCCCGCAATAAAAAAAAATATTTTCCCCCTTTAGTTTAAAAAAAAAGAAATAAAACTTTCAAATGTTGTTTTTTGTACTGATATTTAATCTGGCAGAATGAAGCTACTTTCAGTCCAATTAATTGCGTTAGGGGAGGTTCCTGAAGCTTTTAGCGTCTCTATTAAAGTTAGCAAAATATATTTCCAAAACTACTGGTCTCAAATCTATATCCCGAAGAAAAAAATTAAAACACAAATCTAGGTGAGCGTTTTAAAATCTATATCCCGAGACCTTACCGATTGTATCCTGTAACCCTCGGTCAAGAGGTTAAAGGACCTAGGCAATGGAGCCCAATATACAAATTTTTAATGATTTTTATCAGTATTTACGGTGGATAATAAGATAAGAATAAAGGGCCCCGTTCCAAGACCTTACTGTGGCACGGGCATTGCTCAATGCGGGAATTGACCCGAGGCCCCCAAATTTTAGGGACTATCAGAGTAATTTTTTTATTAATTTCATTTACATTTGTGTGTGTGTATATATATATATATATATATATTTAAATGTCTTTATTTGTTTCTCTGAAAAATGCTAAAACTCAGTAACAATGACAATTTCTCTAATATATAATTAACATTAATGTAGGTGCAATTCTGCAATCGGGCCCCGCATTTGCTAAGGCCGGCTCTGCGGGTACTTGATTATCTTAAATGAAAAGTGTCTTTAATAGTACGTAGCAGGGGTTCCCAAAGTGTGTGCCGTAGTTGGAGGCAGTGGGTGCCACGAAGTGTTTGTTAATGAAACAAAAAAGTAATATTTATTAACATATTGGGTCACTGTATCAGTTATGAGGTGATGTCCTTACATGGCCTGCGGGCCGAAAAAACAAGAAAATACTTTTGCTTTTCTCACATCAAGGCTTATTTCTAAGATTTTTTTTTTTCAAAAATTTATTTTGTGTATCAACTTTTTCCTAGAGAAGGATTCCACTCTTTTAAACTAAACAGTCACAACCAAAATATTTAGAAATTAACAGGATTAAACGGACCGTTGACTGTTGATTCAATGCAATAGGCTTAACGCTTAACTTCTAAAAACGCTAATGTCATCACAAGAAGCATTAGCATAAACTAAGTACCATCGGGAGAATATAGATAAAAACACTTCATGCAACATTAGGTCTGATTTTAATTCAAGAGTGTTTTTGTAGATGGAAAAAAATGGTTGAAAATCATTCCTCACACTTCACCTGTCTGAAAAAGAAAATATTAGCCAAGTTCGAAAGTTGCTGCGTTTTATGTTCCCTTGTTATTACAAGAACAACTTTAAAGTTGAAGTTGTTGAACGATAATTTATTTACTTGAGGGTGGTCTAAAAGCGGGTAGTATTAGCGGAATAAGAATAGGGTTGTTTCCTTCAGTCAAAAGTACTACTTTTAGTCACTAAAATTGATAGAATAAGCAATAATAATAATAATAATAATAATAATAATAATAATAATAACATGGAGCGATAAAAAACTTTCATTTCCCAACGCTTAATTTTTTACTATTTTTTTTTAAATGTCTGATTTTGAAAATAAGGTGTGGTGCCTTGGCCTTACTTTGGCGCATCTGTCTACCGCGTTTCCGCGATATGTTAATCAAGAAGCGAATCAAATATTGCGCTCTATGCTTGCTATCAACCATATCGTTGCCAACACATGTGAGTAAAGATGCGAATAAATATTGTGCTCTGTGAATGGCATCAGTGAATGGCATTCCATCATTTGTGATGTCATCGGCAGAGGCGTAAACAATGAAAGCGCGCCCATTAAAATAATTTTTTTTCATATTAAACTTTGTCAAATTATTTAAAAAATGGTCGGATCCTATGTTTTTAAGCATGCTCTTACAGAAAAAAAAAATACTTTTAAAATTTCAGAAACGACCCCATTGGTAGTAAAATAAAATATTCATTTGGGGGGGGGGGAGTTTTGCGATGTCTTGAAACTTTGTTCTGGTAACTCTAGCGACTTGTTCACTTGTGACGTCAACAGCGAAAATGAAAACAGCGGCTAAACATCATTATTTTTTTAAGATAGAAAATAAGTCAAAACTAAGAACAAAAAAATAAGTAAGTTATTCCATGTTTTCGACCTTGCTCTTTCAGAAAAAAAAAAATTTTTTTTGAAAAATGGGAAACAACCCAATTCGTGTGCAAAAGGAGTGAATGGAAAAACGAGTTTGACGTTTGTACACTCCCATAAAACTTGAGAGAAATGTGATGGTTTCTGAAACCTGAAATTTCAATGAAAGTAAGGAAATGGAATGTGTAAGAGAATCAAAAATACAATACAATTTTGCCTTAGAAGCCTTAGACAGCCGAGTAGAACAGTTTTTTACTATGTTTTTTTTTTTAGTTTGTCCGGAAGCGAAGTAAGAAAGACAGTGTTACAGAGATTCCTTGTAGAAACATTGTCACTTTTTGATATTTCGTTTTCGGCGGCAAATTTCTCGCCGATTCGGGAATCTGTCATCGCCAAACGGTCTCCAATAAGTAGCATTATTTCAGTTTGCATTTCGTGCTGAAGTTTTGCTTTTTATAGCGTTAAAAGTTGTAAAACACTGGTTACTGTTGAAACCTAAAAACCAAAAAGTTTAGCTACTATAAAAAGTTTTAAATTGCTCCGTAGCCCTGGTTAAAATCAGGACTTCGAGAAGCGCAAGTTCTTTCGCTTCGATTCAATTCCAAAGCCGTGTATCGGTTCAGTTAAGGTTTTCGTTCCAACGAAATTAACGATTTTCGGGTTCAGTTCCGAATGAATAATTTAATTTTATGTTTTTTCTTATTTGTCTCTAAATGTGGTACTATGTATGTGTACATGAAATGATGATAATTACATGGTTAGTTAAACTAGAACGTAATCAAGTTAACTAACCATTAATTACGTTCGGTTAGTTAAACTAGAAAGTAATAATAAGTTGGTTACAGCAACAAAATAACTGAAGATATATCGAACCGAAATTAAACCGATGAATATTTTCGATTCAGTCTAGGTTTTCGTTTCGACGAAAATACTGATTCTTTCCGGTTTTCAGTTCAGTTTCGGTTTGAAGCCCTGGTTAAAATAAACTCGCGGTTCGGGAATGGTCCGAGTGGATATTCGTTACGACGAAAATAACGATTATTTCCGGTTTTCGTTTCAGTTTCGGTTTGAAGCCCTGGTTAAAATAAACTCGCGGTTCGGGAAAGGTCCGTGTGGATTTTCGTTTCGACGAAAATAGCAATTCTTTCCGGTTTTCGGTTCAGTTTAAAGCCCTGGTTAAAATAAACTCGCGGTTCGGGAATGGTCCGAGTGGAAATATCGCTTGCCTACGTACGTACGTACGTTCATTTCTTCTACGGACGTGATGACAAAACTAGTCCATTTTTTCACGGGTGATAAAAAGAAAATTTAAACTAAAATACGATTGGGAACTTGATCTTTCTCGCAAATATCCTTTACTTAGCACACGGAAGTAAAAATTGGATAAATAAATTTGAAAATAGACAAAAATCCCTTGTCTATTTTTCAAGATTTCAAATAAGGATTTCGGAAAAATTGTCAGTTATGGGGTTACATTCAGACTTTATAATCATTGAATCACAGCTTTACTACGTTCAGTAAATGATGTCTTTTAGCTTTATGTTTGCTCCACAAACAAGATAAAAACATTTGATGAACACTTAAAACCACTTTATTGCAGATTACTGTTTTAAAGAACCTTTCATCAGATATGTCTATTGATGCAGACCGCCCGCGCAGAAAGTATTTTACCTAAAATACCAATGTCCACGGAGAGCAAGAGCAACAACCGTATCTTAGAAAGTGCTTGTCACGTCGAGGATACGCAGAGATAACACGCACCTGAAGGGGCCCCGAGACTCCCTCACGTGAACACTTAACCTGCCTTATTTATCTGTGACAAATTGGCAACATAATTCTTGTGGGTTCCCTTGTTGAACTTGCGGAGCAAAGAGCAGACAATTATTTCAAACGTTTTCCCCCACGCGAAAATAATATTCTCTTCATTGTGCTCGGTATCTTTACTATGTATCGTTCCTGGGATGAAATGGTTCACGAAGTTGAAAAAAAGGAAAAGAAAAGCAAAAGCAATTTTCCTATAAATTTTATCTGAAACAATAGATGCACATGAATGGTAAAACAACTTAACACGGATAAATAATGTTGTGTAGTGTTTGCAGTAACAATTTAGGTTGCAATGTATAACTTGAAAGAAAATTATTTGCTCTTAGCTAGAACATGATCAACTTTTGCAATCGTTCGGCGCTTTTGATATAGAAAATTTCAAAAAAAAAAAACCTCTAATTATCATCGCGAGAGCATACAGTAGGAGTTTTCATCAGTCAAATGCTAGTTTAAGATACAACTGTAAGCATAAAAATACAAATGTATTAAGTTGGGACGGCATTGAAGACCTTAATTTCATAGCAACTGTAATCAGTCTTCTTTCTTGGTTACAGATATTTAATGTAAATTTACACTCGAAATGGACAATACGTTTTCCTCCCAAGTAAAATTAAGAAAAAAAAAACGTTTAGAAACTAACCCGACTACGGAAAAAACACACTAAAAGGTAAGAAACAAGGTAGTTTCTGTTTGATATCATCGTCTTACTGAGTAAAATAAATCGTTTGATACGTTAATGTTCCTATTTATTTAGTTCTATTGAAATCCTCTGTCATTTCCACATTAATAACAAAAAGTTTAGTTCAAGTGACGTTGTCAGGCGTTGTCAAGTGCATTTTTATTTTTTTATTTTATGAAAACTGGTATTGATATTGGATATTTCTATGGATGTATACTTCAGCCAATGTACATGAAGAATCCGTTTAGATTCCGTTTTAAAGAGTGCGATTATTAGATCTGTTTCAAGACTTGTGTGAAGTTTAGAGTTTTCATTACTTTTATAAGTTTTCCAAATAAAGTGCTTGTGCGTAATAAATCATTTCTAGTAAATTATTAATTAGTATTAAGGCAATATTCTTTAATTAAACAACTAGCATTTTCTCACTGCGTGTGGTTTACAATCAAGCGAATTTGGATTTCTTCGATGTTAATGCTTTCTGATCTCTACTTACTGTCGGACCTCCGCATATCGAAGTTGCAAATTGCCGGAAAATAATTCGATATATATATATAGAAACGATCTTATTTTATCTTTTAAAACTCCTAAAATATTAAAATTAAAGCTAATTTTCGAGTGTGAAACCCAATTTCTAATTTATACGAGCATCGGATTAAATGAAAGTTAATAATTAAAAAAAAAAAAAAAACAATTTACATTTTTACGCCTTCCTACATCTTCATTCTTCGGCAATTCAGCTTGATCCGCAACATTAGGGGACTTGACAATGTAATCTGGTTGTTTACGTTTTGACAATGTAATCTGGACAAAAGTAAAAAATCAATCTATTTAACTTGAATGATTTTTACTGCAGTTAAAATGACTAGGAATGATAATCAACAGACAAAGGGGATAACTTGAAACTGATTTTACAATGTTAATGGTTACAAATAAGATTTGAAATAAACTTCAGGGAATTTAAGAACTGCAGAACGAAACGACTTCTCTATACACTCCTCAACCCCAGACTCCTTATGAGTTTCGTAGCAACCTTTACTGAACATAATTTTCTCCCCTAGCTTTCATTTTTTATCAGACAAACAGTCTAAAGTGGGGAAAAAATCTACGAATGTCTCGAAAAAAATTTCGATATATCGTCACCTCGGAGCAACAGTAAGATACCTTAGTGTTATTTCTAAGATTAGATATCTTACTGTTGCTCTGAGGCGACTTTTTTCGATAGATAGATAGAAGCCATTTTTCTATGTAATGAACATAGAAATTTGTTGGGATTTCGATACATAGAAAATTTTGATATGTGAAAGTTCGATATATGGAGGTTCGACTGTATATGCATCTATACATTGTGTGGGGAAAACTTTTGGCAACAAACAGATTCAAGCATTTAATATCTAAATTTTCTCCATAAGACTGCATCGCTTAATTCTTATTTTTGAAAAATTGCGTATTCTGCTCTATTTGTACGAATTATATCCTATGTTTCCTCATCCCATTCCACCGTCTCGTGTTCTTTCGGACCTTCAGCCTTTGCTCCCACTTTCATCATTTCGATTTCGTTCGCTTGTGGTTGTTGTCGTGTGCCAGCGAAGCTGGCAATTTGGAGTGCCGCTGCTTCACTTTTTCCAACTGCACAGTAATTTGGTGTGAAGTCCGACTTCAGCAGTGTGCACATGCCATAAAAACACGTTTATCGCGTAGACAACCATTCACAGCACAACAACACATTTGCACGAAGAAAGGACATAGACAGGAGAACGAAAGTACATCCATGCCCGAGTCGGGATTCAAACCCGGGACCTCCCCATCGCAGTCAGACTTCTCTGACCTTTAGAGGTTTCCTTCACAACTGAGTTACACAATAAAAATGATAATGCTTATTATTAACACCTAGTAACATCTCGTTCCTTATTCCACGCACATTTTTTAAAAGGACAATGCGAAGAAAATCGTTGCAGTGTGGCTTAAAGAAAATACGTAGCACTTCCCTGAACCATATGATGGGATTTGACAGACATCGCGATTAATTGAATATTCGACAAGCGAACAGTTGCCAGGTCATTACGTCACTTTAGGATAAACGTCGTATTAGGTGACAGGACTAAGATCTAACAGTCAAAAAACTTTCATAAAAGGAAAGAAATTCAGGGTCGCTGTTGTAATAAGGTCGATGGCAAACAGCGAGGGAATTTTCCTCCATTCTCTAGTGACTGACACACCAGCTATTAAATAACTTTTTTTCACCGAAAGAAAAGAATAAAACCGCGATCAGAAGGGAGGTGCTTTTCAAGCCAGCCGGTATTTGGCAACTTTTATGTAATTCTCTTTCTGGGGATGGGAAGTAATTAAAAAATGTCGGAACGAAAATAAGACGGACGATCTATTATTTTCGTCCCCCCGCCACCACCGCATATATGAGAAAGTATAATGATCGGCAAAGAATTTGGCCTCGAAATTTTTATGCCCAGGCACGTTTCAGATGTCCCTGGAAAACCTTTAAAGCACCTTTAATGGAACGTTAAGTAAAAGAAAGCAAGTTGCTCGGACAACTTCAGCACTCGTATATCTGTGTCGCTATCACGAGACGTGCCTTATAATCGAGCTTATTTTGCATCGGCACTTACGTAAGATGTGCGTGGACGATGCACAACGCTGAATATTTAACGCGCTCATTTACATACTTTTGGTTTCGGATTTGAAGATTTTTTCTCTCTGTTGCACAGTCGTTTGGATTGAGTAACAAAACTGCGAATGTGTTACTTATTAGGATAAAACGTACGTTTTCGATAAGTGAAGTATGTTTCTATATTGTTTGCAGGGCTGCGATTCGGATTCTGGCTGATTTTGATGTACATGTAAAGGAGCAAAATTCAAAGATTCGGAATCGATCATTTTCCCTCTATGTCCATGGGTGCCCATCCCCCCCCCCTCAAGTTCAATGGCGCGAATTCCCCCTCAAAATTTTCTCAACACTCTTTTCCTTTTTTATTGCTTTTATTTTTAGCTCTTTTTTTTTAAACTTTTTTTTCAAATATTAGTTTTTTCCCCCCCTTAGTTCCCCTTTTATATTTTACTTATTTTTTTATTTATTATTATTATTATTACTGTTATTATTATTATGTTATTAGAAAAGTTCAATGCTACGCCAATGAGACAGACACACAAACTAAATAAATAAATAAAATGAAATATAAACAGAACAAAAATAAAATAATTTATGCATTAAAAATAAATCAATAAATAAATCCCCCCCCCCTTCAGTTTTGATGGCGCAATTTGCGCCATAATCCCCCCCCCCCGTGGGCACCCCTGTCTATGTCCGAACTTTGCCAGTGCTTATGGAGTCGGAATCAGGATGATTTTGGGAGAAAGGAGTCGGAGTTGGGAGACGAAGGAGAAAATTTCCAAGAGTCGGAGTCGGAGGCATGCCCCTCAAGGCATGATATCATTTGTGGGCGGCCCCTAAATGACATTTTCGAAGCACTGGTAGGTGTTAAATATCTCCTCAAGAAACCAGGCATTATTATAGCCCACCCATACGACTCAAAATACAAAACAACCACTTTTTACTTCCTTTTATAAAAAAAAAAGGAAGTATTGTCAAAGAATATTGTATTAGCAATAAAATGTTCACTCAAAAATCGACCTAAATTTTAATTTTACTCACCCCCGAATGAATGTTTCGTTTTTTTTTTCGACTCGACCACACGTGGATAACGTATAAGAACGTATGGCATACCCACGCCTAAGAACGTACAGACACGTGAAATATCCGTAATGACGATTCCCGAGTTAATTACAACGAATTTTCTCGTGATGTCTGTATGTACGTATGTGCGGATGTATGTCGCATAACTCAAGAACGGCATGTCCTAGAAAGTTGAAATTGGGTATGTAGACTCCTAGTGGGGTCTAGTTGCGCACCTCCCCTTTTGGTTGCATTCGGGTGTTTCTAAAGGGGTCTTTTGCCCCTTTTTGGGGGAAATCATTGTTAATTTCGATGTAAACTCAAGTGGTGTAATACTTTGGCAGACACTTGGCGATATATCGTCAGTCTTTTGGTCGCCAAGTTTTGTCACCAATTTAGCGACAAATTTAGCGATTTTTTTAAAAATTTGTTTCAATTTGGCCAATGTTGGTGATATTTAGAGAGCAAACTATTGAATCACATTGAAATTGCCAGTAATGGGGAAATGACACATTACATTGGAGTAAAAGGAAGTCATGTGATGCACACATCAGCTCGTTTCTTTTCCAAAAGTAATACGTTTGAAGTTTGAAGTATTTTCTATCCATTTCATAAAGAAGAATTTTTGAAATGGAGTAGCCCATTAAAAGTGCTCTCATTTCAAATACATGTAATTATGTTTATGTGTATAATAAAACATTTCCGAACAAATAGGAAGTGTTCCTTTACTACAACAATTCTAAATGAAACAGTTTATATTCTACGATCTTGTTCTTTTCTATCACCTTATTAATGTTATATTTAAGCAATTTAGTAAAACGTGACATGTGTGGAAGTTGAATCTGAGACATTTTCATTTTATACTATTTGTCTTTCCTATGACTGAGAATGAACTGGCCTAGTTTATAATTAGTTTCACAGAATAGAAGGCAGTGAAAGAGGTTGCAAGGAAATGCACTAAGAAGTGAGGAAATTGGATATCCTTCATAATCAAAACTGTTTTTGTTTAAACAAACTTAAAAACAGTGCCTCTTTTATGCAGATGTTTATTCGATGATAAACTTTTCTTTGCTTTCTCAGAGGTTTGATATTTATTTAAATGGACTTACATGGAAAACGTTTAGTAAATGCATAAAAATGCAGATAAGGTTCAATTTCTGAAATGACCCTTGTTTCAATCTCGTAAGGGACTGTCCATAAATGATGCCCCACTCTGTTTCAACATTTTTGAACCTCGCCCGTCCTCCCCTTTTGTCACAACTTGACTTTACCTGACCTCCTTCCCTTTTGTCACGCTGTTTTACATAAGAATATTGTTCCCCCCCCCACCAAAAAAAAAGAATAATTAATTTGAATTTTTACATCTTGAAATCAAATTATGTTTTTCGCAATCAAGTGTGTGTATGTAGGCTTGTGTGTTTGTGTGTGTGGGGTATGTGTGTTTGTGTGTAGGCATGTGTGTTTGTGTGTGTGCTGGCATAAGTGTGTGAGTAGTTGTGTGTATGAATGTGTGTGTGGGGGGGATGGGTATGTGTATGTAGGCATATGTGTTTGTGTCTGTGTGCAGGCATGAATGTGTGGGTAGTTGTGTGTATGTGTTTGTGTATGTGTGTGTATGTGTGTGTGTTTGTGTGTGTGTGTGTGCGTGCGTGTGTTTGTAGTTGTGTATGTATGCACGTGTGTAGGACATGGATGCAACCTGGAGACGGCTTTCGCTAGAGGAGCAGCATCGTGAGGACACGGTCGACGGTGATGGTGCGGAGGGTGGCGGTGGGAAAATAAAATCAAAGGACATCAAAACAGTCAAGTGAGAACAACAAGCAATCGTGATTGCTCAAAAAAAGCGAAATTTGGGGTTCCGTTTAGCAAAATTATCATCATTCAGTGAAATTAGGAATTCCATTCGAAAGATTCAGAATTTCTCCGAAATATTTTCTTTCGGGGCTCCCTTGTTACAAACTACCTAATTTCACAAACCCCTCCCCCCTCCCTCTTCAAAACGTGACATCACTTATGGACGACCTGTAACGGCTCTTACAGTTCTGTTCATCAAAATGCCGCTTTTGCTCAGCTCGTGGCTAAGGGCGGGCGCCCCGAACTAAAACTTTTGGAAGGAGGAAAATTCTCAATTCGCCAAATTAAATTTCAGTTTTATAGAATAATAAAATATGAACATGCACACATGTCATAATTTAATGAGAAAGAATATTAGGCATCATTTAAAAAATAAATAAATTTATAAATAAATAAAAGTAAATAAGAAACTCTAGCCTGCAATATTATCTCCAAATTTGCCGAATAAGGAACTTTTTTGGAAGGTCATAGAGACCTCCCGTGACCTGCCATAGGAGCGCCCCTGATTGTGGCTCAACAGTGACTCATTTCCGAACCAGATGATAGTTGGACCATGGCTTTCTTCGATCAGGTTGGACATGGCTGGACATAAGATCCACGTTCAAAAGGTTCGACAAATAGAAGATCCAACGGACGGACGATCTGGCGGACATTTGATTCATAACTAAAATCCGAAGGTCCGTGGGTCCGACGCACAAGAGATCCACGGACAGAATTTCTCGTTTCTTGGGTAGACTGGACAGAAAGGGTTTTTATGTAATGAAGATGAACAAATTATTAAATAATCCATCTCATCAAACTGAATTTTCCTGAGAATATTTCTCTTAATATCGAATTCAAATTTTCATAATCAGAATTTGTTAGTTTTACAAAAAAGAAAACATTGTTTTCAAACTACCTTTTATCACGCATTAGATATTAAAATAATCAAAATGAATCACTTATTAGGGCTCCTCTTTTCTCTGTTTTCTTCTTAGTATCCCATTCGAGTATCCAGAATCTACGAATGTCTTGCGTGCCCAAAAAACAAGAACCTCTGTCCGAAGAGGGTTTATATGGGTCTTTTATGTTCGTCGGACCATTTGGTCGTGGATCTTTCGGATTCGGAAGTTTTGTCCGGATTAAGGTCCGAGCATTGACCGTTTGACTTCCGACTTTGCAGTACAGCAGTCGAAGGGAATAATCCCCAACGTCCTTCCTTGTTTGAAATTTCGTGATCGTTTATTATTTCTGTTTTATTCGTAGAATAAAAATTTCTTTAGTTAATAATTCTTTCAACGCAAAGTTCCTAGACTTTATTTAGAACAACGTAGAATAGGAACTTCGTTGTTACTCACTTTAAAAATTGAATTTCAAACGAAACCAATCCTTCATCCAGTTCCCCCCCCCCCTGTCTATCGAGATTTTTTGGTTTTTGCAAATTATCATAAAACATAAATCATACGAACTTAAATATTAGAGTCAAGGCTTTTATGGAAATTATTCTTCCATTACCGCCCCCCGCCCTCACAGACACACTTCAGAAACATCAAATAGAATAAATAACTCAAAGAGAAATATTTAGTAATTGCACTATGTTAGTTATTTTGAAAAAAAATGTCGTCGGGATTGATGGCGTCATACGCTATTTGCATTTTGCGTTCTTAATATTTAGCTGCTACGGCGCCAAAATGGCATCGTAGAGGAGTGGACCATTTACATCAAATAAGCACGTAAAATAAACATAAGTCCAGTAATATTTCAATATTTGTCGTGTACAGAGAGGTCACACCCAGTCATATGCATTTTGGGTTCCAACTAAAAGCAAATGATTTTTCGCAATTGAACCCCGAAAGGTAAAAAAAAAAAAAAAAAAAACTCTGACCTGACCCAGGTTCAAGCCACCATGGAGCTGTACCTGATAGCGTACTTACATTGGCGGATTTAGGTTGTGAATTCTGGGGGTGTAACAATATCGGGGGGGGGGGGTACAGCGCTGTCAATGGTGACGATATTAGTCAGAATATGCGCATAAACGACTATTTTGCAATTAATTGCAAAAGTTTGCGAATATTTTAGTAAATGTATAACAACGTAAAACGCTGGGGTTTTTTTTCTTTTTTTTCTGTTAGGAGAAAAAAAATTGTTATAAAAATAAAGAAAAGTCGCTTATAAGTTTACCCCTTAGTTACGGAGGGGGGGGGGGGAAGTTTTACAACGTTTAAATTTAAAAAAAATCCTTTTAAAAAGATGGAAAATGATATGTTTTAACCATTCACGACCTGAAATGTCATGTTCATATTTAATTTGTACAAAAAGTTTCTTTTTGGCGATCACGATTTTTTTTTTAAGTTATCGTTTTTACCGAGTGTGATTTTTGCAAAGGTATCGTTTTTACGAATGCGATTTTTGTAAAAGGTTAGTTTTTGCACACGCGATGTCTGAAAAAAAGTTTGTTTACATATTACACCTCTACTTCTTCCCCAAATGCTTTTTGGTTTTTAATTTCATCTTGTATCCGTATAATACATTAATTTTGTGAAAACGAAAGCTAATTTTCTCCCGATCGGAAATATCTCGAATGCGGTGCTTTTAGCTCCTTATATACGGTCACATAGCCTTTTTCTGTTATATTTAATTAACAGTCAGCCAAAGAAAAATTATATCAGAATGTGTCATTTCTCTAGTGTTTATTCAAAAGGGTTGGGCTGAAGTTTGGAAAATATTTTTTAAAGTTTTCTTTTTCAAGGTTTGTTTAGGAAAAATTTGCTCACGTGTCCCAATGCTGTGAGTGGTGTCTATTTATTGAAGTTTCATTGCATTAATATGATATAAATGCTATTTTTTAAAAAATGGGAGATTTTTTTAGCAATTTTTTCTGCATCTCGTTATTGTTTTGGAGACTAATTTCTCATATTAAAGGCTACTGAAGCAACTGTTTTTAGTAGCGGAACTCAGTGGCAGCCCTGGGGGGGGGGGGGGGGGGTTCCTCCGGACAAACAGGGGATCTGGGAGTTGGGGGCCTTCCTTCGGAATTTATTGAAAATTTACAGTAAAAATGCTGGTTTTTATTTGATTTCAGAGTAATTTTATAGCACTTAGCACTGTTTACTGAAATGATGCGCAAGGACTTGACTTGAAACAGTTTATATCGTTTATGAGGAAGTGTTTTCCAATTGTCATATGTTTTGACTTGGTTAGCCATGGTTTCAAAGCAAAAGAAATTGTAATGATCTACCTATAAATACCCAATCGCAGAGTGTAAAATTATTCCATAATACAGCACTGAATAGTAAATAATTTAAGAAAAGTGTTAATTTGATGCAGGTAATCATTTATTATTTTTCTTTTTTTACATGTATAAAAACACTTCTTAATACGTAGCACAATTTCTCTCGCACTGGCGCTGTGTGGTCACCGGGGTCACATAATAAACTGTATATTATTGTATTTTTGGGTTTTGCTTTCAAGTAAATTTATTTGCATTGTAGCTGTAGAAAATATAGGTTGTTTTACAAGCTGTTTTTCCTGATAAAATGTACTGGCAGTAGTCATATACGTATAGTGTGGTGTGAACAGCCCACACAATTATATCTTTGGCTTTTGTAGTACGTAAATAATCTATCCAAGTTTTGAGCGCAACTACCATAGAATGTGCGGCATTACCTCTCCTCATGTTAAATTTAAATAAACGGCAAAAAAAAAAAAAAAAAAAAAGAGATCCCATATCATCAGTGCAAATTAGTTGATTGCAAACGGTTCCTTATGCTTTGAAGTTATACTCACTCAATCAAAAAAGGTGTATTTTTTTAGACTAAAAAAATAATTCCACGGTCAGTGCTTTTCGCTCGCCATTTTTCCAACTGCACTGAGGAATCCGAGATAGCGAAGCCATCTGTTTCCTCAATTTAATGAAAGATCTATCTTCCGAGAGGGACCGGATATTAAACATTTCAAAATGTTCTATGATATTTTTTTCTTTTCTTTTCTTTTTTTTTTTTTTTTTTGAAAAACAGCTGTTTAAAATTTACTCCGTAGATGCCTAAACTGATTAATGAAACGATTTACTAGGTTTAATGAGCGGATTTCAATTTTAACATGAAGGGCATTTCTGGCTACATACAGGCTATGTATCCATTTGAACGGAGTCGTTTTCGAGATAGAAATGGTTATTTTTTTCTGTAGGTAAATAAAACGTTCATTTTAAACCTGTTGAATATCCTAATCTCAGAATTAGCTTAGTCAAGCGCGTTTTACCTCACATTCATTTTATACCTCTTTAAAACTACATACAAGATAGATTTTCAAATAACTCTCTTTTTTTTTCATTTATTTTATTTACAATGGATTTCAGAAAAGGTCGACTCCTTAAACTTTTTATGAAAATGAATTAATTATTTTTCAATCAAACCGGATATATTAGGTCCGAGAATAATTAGGTATTTCACAAAATTACTAGAAAATTAAAGTATAGTATAATAGATGAAAAAAATTTCATACTTTACCTTGCTATTCTGTGACATAAATAATGATAGACCGTTAAAGTTAAAAATAAACAATTAAAAAATTACTAAACAATTAGGTTGGTCTCCCATTGTTGCAGAAGTCATTGCTTGAAAACAGGTTGTAAAAATTTTTTGTCAATAATCCAACCCATAAACAGCTAACACGGATACATCGGCTAAATTCTACATCTAAAAGCTACGAATGCAACGTACACACATGCAGGGGCGGATCTAGAAATTTTGTTAGGTGGGTCAAGTTTCAGTAGTCAGTGAAGTGGAAGAAAAAACAAACATAATGTCAACCTTCTTCCAAATATAGGATATATTGCCATTGCATATTAATTAATATTGTTTATGACTTACCTATATATGTATTCTAATACAAACTATTACCGTGAAAAATGTCAATAGCAATTTATTAGTTGTATAGTATGCAATTCATATTTAAATTATAAAAATTTTCAAGTGATGAAATTAGATACTTTTATATTAAATGTTTCCAATGAAAACAAGAAATGCACAACATTGTTGCATTTAAGTTTTCTACAACAACTTTAAAAGAAGTACAAATATTTCAGACACGCGTTTCAAAGTTTTCATTTTAAAAAGAAACTTTTACAATGCAAAAAAAAAAAAAATGTTAACCTAAGGTTAGTATCCATTTAAATGCCAAGTTTCGCTTTCTTATGCGTGCTTGTACTCATTTAAAAAAGTGTTTCAGGGGGGTCAGCTGACCCTTTGACCTCTTTGACCCTCCCTTGAATCCGCCCTTGCACACATGCACAGTTGCACATGTCATTACAACGCAGCTATACCGTATTACGCGGTTCAAAAGTGACTAAAAGCAGCTAGAAATGATTGAAAGAACTTTAGAGTGCTGTATTTCGTACTTTAACGATCAAGTAATCCTTATTCTGTAGAATACCTAGTTAAATAGTAGAATTCAATGTTTCTATATACTGTAAAACCCCTCCTAACGGACACCCCTCAAATGCGGAAACCCCTCCTATGCGGACAATATTTAATTCCTCGATTCTAAGGCAAATAAAATAATTAAACCCCAGTCCTGCGGACACCCCTCTAATGCGGACAAAAAAATTTGTCCTGTTAGTGTCCGCATTAGAGGGGTTTTACTGTACTTAAATGGACTTGTCTTGTTACTTCATAAAATAAGTAGTTATTCAATCAAATAATGGAGTTCACACTTTATCGGTAATATATAACATACAATGATCGACAATATGGCTATAAAAAAAAAGTTTTGGGGTTTAACCTTCTCACTGGTTCTGTGTATTTCATGTGACCATTTGAGGGGGGGGGGGCTGAAAGTTAAACAGCAAACAAAACAAAACCATTTGCAAACTTCTTTTTATAAACCGAAAAAGTAATCGATAGGTTTGGGCAAAACTTCATGTCAGTTTGCATAAAATGTACAAGGGAGCTTTTGTCTATTTGAATTGAAGCAATCCAGTAACTAAAATATAAATTCCTTCACTTCCCAATACTTTCATATTTCTGCTATACATTCAATCTTATCTACAATAGTTGATACCTAGAAAACTTTCTTAGACATAAATATTGATTGATAATATCCGAAAACGCGGAATGTTTTTCAGCGGAAAAGTCTTCCATCTTCCGCGGAATTACAGTTTTGTTATGCATTGCAATTTTCATGCAATCTATGAAGGCCGCTTCTCAGAATTTCCCCCGGATAAATGAAAGGCGATCAATACTTTTACCTTTGCTTTTACGATGCATAATCAATGAGTTTAAGTTTACGACGGCAAGATATATTTTTCTTGGTACTTGAACCAATGGATTTTGTTTTATCACTCTGGATTGATGGAGTTTGACTTGAAACATAAAAGTATATATAACTGAAGTTTTTAATAAATAAACGATTTTATTACGAATTCACGAAGGGACAGCTGCGGCCCACTTTGAATGAGCTTTTAACTACATGCAATAACTTGAACTTCATGTCGTAAAATTAGCAATGTTTGTGTATGAATCTGCGTATACATGCATGTGTATAATGGCGTGTTTTTACACCCGTATACCTTCAAAAAAAGTAAAAGGTTTCGTAAAGGGAAGCTTATTTTTAAGAGATCTCTTTATGGATGACAAAATCACTGCACGCAACCTGTTCTTTTTATCAATTTTTTTCCATTTTGGGTATTTACCGCAAGAGAAGTTTTGAAAACTTTGAAAGCGATATAAAAAATAAGCTCCCAAAGATGTTATTTAAAATGATAAAAGGGGGTATAAATATCGGGGGATTTAATGCATTTTAGAATGGACATTAAATAAATTGCTACTACGAAGAGAGCTATGAACAAAATCGAAAAAGTTGTTAGGTTGTTGTAGTCTGATTTTTAAATGCGGGATAACAATGCTTGTTCATTTTTTAAAGAGACAGTAGAATTCGCACACATAAATATTAAAAACTATCCAATGACTGAAAAAATATTTTTTTTTTCTATAAATAGTTTTTTATGGACATTTGCCGTTATACTTACACGGATACGTACTTTCTATTTCTATTTCTATTCAAGAGTCACAACTGACTTCAACTGTATTTTATGTCGAGGTCTGCATACTAGTGCCTTGCCTCCATTATTTTATATACCGATAGATGGCAGCACCATCACCGGATCGAACAGTTAATGAGAATTTAGAACTAGTCCAAGAGCTAATAGCTACCTGGTACTAGCACCCCCAGAGGTATCGTTTCACTTGGAGGACATTGAGACCACGAGCATATTTAACGTCGCCCAGTCCCCTTTAATGACGACGGTGGGTCTTCGACCAGCGGGGATCGAACCCGAGCCCCTCCGGCCCCGAGTCCAATGCCCTACCGATCAGGCTACCACGGCCCCAGGATACGTACTTACACATTTTTATTCTAACACATTTGTTGCAGTTTTCTCACACAACATTTTGTGCTTAACTCTTTTATTTTCCTTTCTTTCTTTTGGTGCTTGATTGCACAGGTTTATTTTGATAAGGCAACAATCTGAGTGCTTTGCCTCCATTACGCATGATAGTATATTTTTATTACACATATAAACAACACATGAAAGAGTTTACATCACAAGGAAGGAAAAGTGCAACCGGAGCGGGGGTGGGAGTCGAACCCACCGCCTCAGATGTGCCAATGTCAAGCAGTCACTGGGACCGCTCGACCACTGAGGTCCCTTATTTTCCTTTTTTCCACTTTGTACAAGTAAGATGACAGCTCCGGTTGCAGTAATGCAGATTCATGAGGAGATCTACAGACTATTTCTGAATTGAAAAGATCCCCCCCCCCCTCCCTTTGTCGAATTAGAGTATAAAAAATCATTACAGAATGAATCAGAAAGAAAATGAAGCAAAAAAGAAACCTAAAAATCTATGGAGAAGTCCTCAGTGACTGAGAGGTTAAAAGCACTTGCTCTGGCTGCTGCCTGCGCCTGTTGTCCATTGTTTTTTTTTTTTTTTAATTTTAACCTACGTTTCACTCTTAACTTTTAAATTTAGCATTTTGCAGTTCAGATATGCCTTGGTTGTCACTAATCTAAAGCAAGTTTACCTTGCAGATTATTTTGGAGTTTTTCAACATACGGCGCAAAAGGCTGGAAAACAAATCTGTTGCTGAGATGATAGCCATAACCATTTAAAAACTTCAGAGTTAAACTACAAAATGATACAAGTATTCATAAAAAGAAAATGCTGGGCCTCCGTGATCAAGTGGTCCTGCATGCCCGGCCGGTATATAGGAGGTTGTGAGTTCGTATCCCAGTCCGTGTCATGGGTGGGATTTCCTCTCATTGTGCTGCAAATCTTTCTTCCGTTGTCTTGTAGGTTAATAAACTATGAAAAACTTGTTGTAAATATTACTGCCGGTGCCTCAGTGACCCAGTGGTCTAAGCGCTTGCTTTCCATTTTTTGAAGCGGTGGGTTCGACCCCCATCCTCGCTAAGGATGTACTTTCCCTTCTTTGTGCTGTAAATTCTTTCATGTGTTTATATGTATTCTGTACTATATGCAGTGAAATATATCATATGTAAGGGAGGCGAAACACTCAGGTTTAGTCCTCATCAAACAAAACTGTGCAATAAGCAGGAAGAAGACGAAACATTATTGCCGACGTATGAGCCATTCTTCGGAGGTTTGGCGGAAATTTCTGAATCTTCATGCAATCTGAAATCTGTGTAAGAAAGTTGTGACATGAGTGAGGTTATCGCCAAGATGATTTTTGAACTTCGATAATGTGGATTCTATACATTGCAAATTCCACTATTTACCCACGCAGCTTTTAGTAAGAGGATTGTCTTAGGTTCATGAATATCGTCAGATAAAAGTAAGCTCATCTAAAATTTAATTTGCTGGTTAGCTTTGGGTCTCACATTGAAAAACTTAATAAATTTTTTGCACGATCATGGTTTTGATATGAAAAAAGAAAAAAAGTTGATTCAAGCTCGTATTTTGCTTCTTATTAGTTGTATTTACTTTCGCTAAGCAATTGAAGGGCCACGGGGAAGAATGATTATAGTCCACCATATGCAATTTTCCCTCATTACGTTTTTGAGCTTGAAATCTCGAATCGTTTCCAAGTTTGCCTCATTCTTCCCTGTTAAAACTCACTCAGTATGATAATTCTTGCCTGAATAATATATATTTCTCTTGAATACTGTCTTCAATAATCTACGTGTTCCCATAGGTTAACCAGAGTTATTCACAAAAATGGACTTTGATCGTTCTTCCCCGTATAGCCCTTCAATTGTTTTTAAAAATATTTGTGCTTCATTTTGCATTGCTTTTAGCATATTGGAAAAGATTTCGATTTGACATTGTTGGATTACTATTGCTAATATTGTAATATTTGCTATTTTTATTCATACTAAGCAGAAAAAATTAGATATTTCAATAAATTATAAATGTTTCGGTAAGTTTTACTGAAAAGTTATGGTGTAAATTGATTACCTCTTACGGTTATATTGTTTATTTGTGATTTTGCATACTTAGACTGTCCTGTTTAGGTTTAACAAAATGTTTAAATGTTTTTCTATTGTGAATTTGCAATACATAATGTAAAAAAAAGAAAAATATACATGTTTCACTTTTATCGAATGCCTTAACGGAACACGATCTTTTGAAAAAAAATATGTATTTTACTTTTTTTTTTGCTATGGAATAGAAATCGTTAATTTTGAGCCCATTGATACTTTTCTGAAATTTAAGAAATAAGGAGAATGTTCAGGAATTGCAAGTTCGATTAGTTCTGAATCTTTTTTTCGATATCTATTAGCTTGGTCAAGGGATAGCTACTATAATAAAACAAGCTTGTGAATTTCCTTTTAAAATACCAGTTGAATCATAAATACTGGAAATAACAATGATTAGCTTTGTAATGGTAGATTCAAGACGGTATTAATTGTGAGAAAGTCTGTAACATCACGTGAATTTTCTATTATGAGAACGGTTTTTCTTTTTCCTATTAGAGCTTATACTGTATTATTTCAACAATAATTTTCAATTTCTAATATTGTTTCCTTTTACCGGATTTCATTTAACAGTCGTGACAATTTATTTGTATTAGATGGCTGCGATCACGAAAGTGTCACGGGATGGATATTCTTCCTGTTTGAGTGTTTTTATTAAATGAATTCAACTGGAATTTGTTTTATTTCAATCGAGCAATTTTCCGTTGGTCATAAAAAATATAAAAATTCTCATTGTATTTACACAGGAACACAACACAGGTATAATGTTTTTACGTTGTATATTTGCACCCAGGGCCCGATTAAGATATCAGAGGGCCCAAGGCCAAATAATTTTTTGGGGCAACCTGTATTCAAAATTTACGATTTTAAATAAACAAAAATTTGGATAAAACAATTTTAGCCATTGACCAGTGGCGGCTCGTGGGAGGGGGCCGGAGAGTGCTTGGGCCCCCTCACTATTTTCATACAATAATTTATCTTTTTATTTCCCCCCCCCCCCCTTTTTGTGCGTACGTGCTTGAAATTTAAATAAAATGGATTGTAGTTTTTTCTGCGTGTAACCTGAAGATTATCTGTTAAACAAGTGTAAAGTTAATGAGGTACGAATTATACGCTGCCGTGGATAATCTGTTCTTTCTCCCTCAACAGCAACGCATTGAACCCCAATATTTACAGCAGGATTCGCAGAGACCGTTACCAAAGACCTGCCTGTATGCTGTTTATTTTACATAGCTTGAATGTTCAGACTATGTAAAATGAGCAACATACAGTAAGGGAAGAAGCCTTCATTTGTACCAGGTTGGACCGTTTGCCCCTTTCTTTACCCTTTGCCTTCAAGTAATTAGCGTATGATAATGATAATTTAGAGTTTAAAATGAATTTAATTTTATCTATTTAACACAAATAATTATTTTCAGAAAGTTTAAATATTAAAAAAATATTTTTAAAAATGTAATTCTTTTTTCGTTTTAAAACCCGGGGGGGGGGGGGACGTAAGTGCACCCATGATCTGGTCCCTCACTTTTTCAAGGCACAAGCCGCCACTGCCATTGACTAAAACAAACGGCCTTATTCAGGAATCAAGCAATGTTTGAACCCATAGGCGCCCATATGCAAAATTTTAAGGGAGGGGGGGGGGCTCAGAAATTTTCCTCATGGTTTAGCAGAATATTTTCAAAATGAAAACCGATTTCAGTACAGATTAGAGGTATTAAATTTTGACATTTTTAACAAAATGGCTGGAAATATTTTTTTAAAAACATTTTTGCAAAGAAAAAAGCATTAAAAGCAAGGAAGTTATCCTTTCTAAGGGGGCGGGGGGCTTGAGCCCCCTCTTGCCCCCCTATATGGGCGCCCTTGTTTGCACCTTGATTCCGGAATTTTACACTTTTGCTCTTAATTTCCTAAATTTTTGCTCTATTAGAGGGAACCACCATCCTTAAAAATATGTAGTATCAACTTTCACAAAGTTTTTCTTTGTATTTAAAAAATAAAATAATGCTTCGGACATGGTGCGGGTGTGACCGAACAGTCACACCCGTAACACGCAACGACCATTCTTTATGTGGGCGAGCTTTTTTAAATTTTTATTTTATAGATTTGTTTCATTCTCCTCAAATCGGATGAGACAAAGAAAAGTTATTCACAAAATAATCCCCATTTCTGCACTTCATAAGTTTAAACCCAATTTATGAACCACGAGTTCCCAAGCTTCACTCATCACATCAAAGATGGTTGAAATACTTACGTAATTTAAATAAGTATTAAGTCTGACAAGTATTAAGTCTATTTAAGTCAAGTTTTCTCGTTTTGGACGAATTTTCAACCAGGGCTCGACTAACGAAAAGTGAGGCTCCAGTGGTGTTCCCTTAGGTTATACTCCATATACGCCGTATACTCAAAAAACATTTTTTAGACACATATAGCGTATACCCTCAAACTTAGTAAATTTTCATATTATGACCAAGGGCGCTCATATGCAAAATTTTAAGGGGGGGGGGGGCTCAGATATTTTCTCCATTGTTTAGCAGGATATTTTCCCCATAGAAACCGATTTCAGTACAGATTAGAGTTAGTAAAATTTGACATTTTTAATAACTTATTCATTAATTGCTGGAGGAAAAATGTTTTTATATTTTTGCAAAGAAAAAAGTACTAAAAGCAAGGAAGTTCTAATTTCAAAGGGAGGGAGCTTGAGCCTCCCTTGCCCCTCCCATATGGGCGCCCTTGATTATGACATACTATGTTTATGATCACATACACAAATTGTGCGTAATGGATTACAGGGAGTATACCCTCAGAAAAATTGATGGGAACATCACTGCCCACAATGCTTTCGAGCCCCCCCCCCCCTCCCTATGCTATCGCTTTTAATCAATGCAAAGTAATGTTTAACAGTTACTTAAAAGAGGATTTTTTATTATTTTCCCAAAAATACATGATTCTTTAATGCTATGCATAAGTTTTTTTTTAAATTCGGGGCCCCTTAGGAAAGATGGGGGCCCAGGCCTATTTGTTCTGTGCCTTAACCTGGCCCTATTTTCAAGTTCAACAACTTCTTTCTCCTCTCGTTGGCAGCAAGTTTCTTCCTTCGCGGATAAAGAAGCTCGCATTCTAGTACTCACAACTAAAGCCCCTATAATGGTTATAGGGGTTCTACTCACAACAACTCTGGTTATTATACGTTGGTTGACTTGCAAAATCTTCGAGAGGAATTCGAGCCTGTGACTGAAATAGAGAAACAGGCAGAGGCATTACCCAGATGAAAAAGAAATTAATCATCAAAGTTCAGGAGGAAAAACATGCAGATCTAAAAAAAAAAAAAAAATGACGGGGCAATTGCCTGCACCTATGCTTTCTAGTTTAACGGTTATGAGGGTTATTCTTTTCGTCAATGTATTAATGCTTAACAGTATAAATAAGTTTTCAAATGTTAACTAAACTTTTTTCCGGTTAACGATTTCATCTTTGAAATGTTGCAATATAATACAGTGAAACCTGTGTAAGTAGATAACTTGCGGTGCACTATTTTAGCGGTCCAACTTATAAAGGTTGGTTTCTATCATATAGGACTAATTTCGAAAAAAGCAGTCAACTTTACAGGCTTTACTGCAGCACCAAAAAGCAGTACGACTGTTGTTTTAGAAATAAAAAGTTAACCGTTGTGCAGAATAAATAAAAATTTCATAAATTAGCCTTATGCTTTGCAGGCTCGTCTTTTAGGGGGTCAATTGCATGCCTTCTTGACTTCAGAAAATCAATGTATATTGCATGAAAGTGGGAGTGTTTTTTGCTGCTGTTGTTGTTTTTTGATATTAATTTGCATTCGGTATTGTATACCTTTTGCCCCCCCCCCCCTCCTAAAAAATAGAAATTATCGGTATGATGCTCTGACAAACTATGTTTTAAGATTTCTCCGCAAGTTATGCATTTTGAAAATTATGAAATTTTTCACAGATACTCGTAAACACGTTTCTGGCAAAGCGAAACTAATAGGCGCTTTCGTATGCTCACTTAATACAATCGCTTTTCTCGTCAGAAAAGTCATTGCTGGTTCTTTTCCCATACAAGCTCAGCATTATAACGTAATGCACTTAAAGCTTGTTCATAACAAGCAACAAGTGTTTTGAGAGGTTACTTTTAAACCAAGGATTAACGGATATGGAAACTCAGGATTAAATAATCCCACATCGCACAAGAACGAAAAAAAAAAGCAATACTCAATCATTTGTTGAGTGAAGCTCTCCGCTAGAATTGGAAAAATTGTGCGTTTGAAGGTTAAGAGTGTTATCTCAATATGTAATAAGTAACGAATCCATTATTTGTTACCAGCGGCTTTACAGACTAACGACTGCATTTAGAAGGTTACATAATCCTCCTATGCCGCAGATTATTAAATAGTATGGAGTTATAAATCGGTAACCTTCGGTGAGTTTGTTGGCAAACGTTGTTGCGATGTTGGATAGACGCCAGCATTGACATCGTTCGCGAAAACCTGCAACTCGATTTGGTTCTTAATCTCATTGGAGGCGACCTTCAAGCCAGAGCCGCATCGGATTTTTATTATACCTTTTATTTCCTGTTCTGCTTTTGTTGTTTTCGTCTTTCTTTTTTTAAAAAAAATCGCAGCGCCGCTGTCAAGGACGGTCAAACACGGCGGCACATCACGCGCTCTGCCCATTTCTGTCAAAAGCGAAGTGTTTTGTTCCGTTTTTAAATCGCCGCCTCATACCTCGGAGATCCTGCTGCTCCCCGCCTTTTCGGGGTCGGGCAGGCGTTGCTATACTACCATGGCGACGGACAGCTGCCGAGTTATTTTCTCTTGTAAATGATCTTTCGTTTGCTTTGAGATTCGATTTATTTATCCCTACACAGGAGTGCCCCGAAGTTAAATTTTTGGGAGGGCTCAATTTGAAGAATGGAACTCCAAATTTTGCCAAATGATGATAATTTTCCCGAATAGTTACCCAAAATTTGCCGAATGATGATAATTTTTCCGAATTGAACTCCCAACTTTTCCGAATCGTCAGACAAATTTTACAGAATGATGGTAATTTTTCCTAATGGAACTCCAAATTTTGCCGAATGATGATAATTCAGCCGAATCGACAGACAAAATTTGCCGAGTAAGGAAATGTTTTAAAGGTCATAGTGACAAAGGGCGCTCATATAGGGGGGAAGGAGGGGCTCAAGCCCCCTTTTAGAAATGAGAACTTCATTGCTTTTAGTGTTTTTTTTTTTTTGCAAAAATGTATAAAAAAAAATTTCTAACCATTAATGAATAAGTTATTAAAAATGTCAAATTTTAATATCCCTAATCTGTACTTAAATTGGTTTCTACGGGGAAAATATTCTGCTAAACCATGGGAAAATTTTTTGAGCCCTTCCTTACAATTTTGCATATGGGCGCCCTTGATAGTGACCTACCTCCCATCGGGGCGCCCCTCTCTCTATATATAGAAGCCCCCACCCGTAGATATTTGCGCACTACTCATCGGACCACCCATTGCATTACTACTTACATCGAGGTCCATCATTTCGAGTTCTTACAGCGGGAGGGGGCGGGGTCAAAAGGTGTATATAGATATATATTCAATGCAACTCATGGGGGTCAAAAAACAACAAAAACCACTCCCACTTTGTTGAAACTACATTAATTTCTGAAAGTCAGGGGGTGCAATTGACTCTTCCTTTACCCCCCCCCCCCCCAATGATTGGTCTGCACAAATATTATCAGTTGTAATCTAATTCAAAATTGATGTAATAGGCTGTCAGAAGCTGAGCAAGTTTTCGGCTAGGATACGATAGCACAGTCGACTTGACGTGATTGGAGATGAACAATGGATTTGGAGGAATAGTTTGCATTTTAATAGAACTTTTATAATTTGTTGCGTTGCTACGATTTTTTAAAATTCGCCATGACTGTATATATTATTTTCTGCAAAAATATTAAGCGAAACTTCTCAATCAAAAGTTATTTGAATATTCCTTTTATAATCACTGAAAGTGACACAATTTTTAATTTTCAAGAAAACAGTTCTTTCTTGAAAAACGTCCACAAAAGTTACTATGGATTTGCAGATAAAACTTGGTATGAATAGTAAAGTGAGAAACAACAACGTTTACAAATTTTTAAAAAGTAGGAAAAAATTTTTTGTTCCGTATTTTGCCGTTCAACTCCCGTATTGGGCACGGTTATCTCAACCTTTCATACCTTCAGTGGCACTCAAAAAATGAGTACCAAGCGTACTTGGGAACAGGGGCGTGCACAGAAATTTTGGGGCCCGTCACAAATGACTTTTGCTAGATCCTCTCCATCCTCCATATAGTTTACCCCTACGTCCTTACATAGATTTGACCCTCTTTCTAAAATTTCGAGCCCCCTTCACGCTAAGGCCAACAGATGTCCCTTCTCCGCCCCCCCCCCAGTGCACTCCCCTGCTTGGGAACTAAACCCTGGGAGGTTCCGCGTTTGGCTGACCACCGAATCTGCCTTGCACTAGAGATGAGTTCGGGCTCATTTTTAAGAGCCCGGGCCCGCCCGAGCCCGGGTGATATTGTCTCGGACCAAAATCCGAGCCCGCCCGAGCCCGAAGGAAACTTTCTTGTATCAAAAACCGAACCTTCTACAATCTGAGATGATCTCTCCGTTAATGAAAAATGTTACGTCAAATGTTCTTCATTAGCAGAAGTTTATCAATTTTCTCAAAATGCTTCACTTCAAATGTATTCCTCTATGACATACTGCAATAGTAATCGCAAAAAAAAAAAAAAAAAAAAAAAAAAATAATAATAAACTAGTCGACCCGTGCGGAACTTTGCACTGTGCTTCGAATCGTTTCATAAGGTATTTCGCTCTTTAAGAATTTCAAAGGAAGAACATTATGAAGAAGAACCGAAAAAAAAGTAAGCGCAGAAGAGAAGGTATGTAATTTAAAGACATCAGTAACAAAACCTCGTTAAATACAACGTTGTGATAATTTGATCATCGCTCACCTTTTGGTCGTACATATTTTCAGTTCAAACATAAATATCGTTAAAAGTGTGGCTGAGTAGTGACTCGTGAAAAAGCAATAATTGTGCATGTAAAAAAACAGGTTGTGGCAAATACAGTCCTGCCCATGTGAGCATCTGACGGGAAAAACAGAAATATTAAAGAGATATTTATTGGCACGGATTCGAATTGGCGCCATTCTGATTAACAGCCCAACACCTCAACAAACCTAGCAATTGCGCCTTCCTTTTCGAAAGCTATTCATTGAAGGAATGCGTAGTAAAAAACAGCAAAAAAGCTTTTTGCCAAAAAAAAAAAAAAAAAATAAATAATAATAATAATAATAAGATCATGCTTCTATGTTTTGTCATTAACCAGCATGATACGATTTAAAATTATTCGAAAAGCATGGAATTTGATTAAAGAATGACGAAGATCTCACGTAGCGATTGAAACGAACATTCTAGAGAAGTAATAAATTAGATTGAAAATAAGTGTTTTTATCTTTGAATATTGAACTATTTCACATAGAATGTTGCTTTATAAGTTACGGCTTAAATGCCCGCATATGTTTCTCTTTTAATCGAACACTTAAAATTCAAAACCAAAACCAGTTGAACTGAGTCCGTTTTTTAAGTGTAATTTTTCGAACGTAGACAAAATGTATTTTTTTTTTCAGCAGAAAGCAGAGGAGTAGAAAATGGTAATGAAGTTGATAATAATTTTAATGCTTTATATCGTATTCGCGCGAATAAAAAAATTAAAGGTTTACTGGGTGAAACACGTAGTTTTAATTTGGCGTAGTATTTTTTCATTTGTACAAAAGGTCGAACACTGCTATTAGAAACATCTACATTTCAGCATACAATGAAAATGTTTTTCTGCACAAAAACTATTTCCTTTAGGTAAATCTAATACTTTTTTATGCTTACAATATGCTGAGTGGTCTGGATGTAGTCAAAGCTTAAAAAAAAGGAAGAACACTCCTCGATTAACAGTCAACTTATCCGAATGATAACTGTAGCCTGCATAAAAGAGTCGAAACACCAAGTAGCATTCCCACTGCATTTATTTTATTACGTTTGTATGTTATGAGTACATGTAATGCGTAATACTAATATAAATTTGATATTCTTTCAGACAGCCCAAACGTGCCCAAAGTTCAGATAGTTTATAGCCGAACGCTCTACCGAAAAAAACTTATCAATTTAACCGAACAACTAAGTCCAGTGCTTTTAAGCTTTATTAAAATATGAACACACGCACAGGCTTTTTTTTTTTTGCCGAAAGCGACGTAAAAAATGGAAAACTGCATTAGAACTTTGCTTTTAAAAAATGCATAAGAACTACAGGCAGCATCAAAGTTTTGAAACAGCAAGGGGCGTTTTCAAAAACTAGATTTTTCGACCGTAAGTCTATTTTTCTTCATTAGCCAGCCTGATAAGTTTTAAAATGAGAAGGAAATAATATATAAGATAAGATACTGAAGAAACATTTTTTTATTCTTGAAAATTTTTACAATTTGTTACCGCAGGCTACTTGAACCGTTATGACTTAGATGGCAGCACGTGTTCATCATTTAACAGCACGGTTAAAATACAAAATAAATTGAACTATGCTCTTTTTTAAGCGTAGCTTTTCGAATGTAGTAAAAATGTGATAAGCTATTTGTTTTTTTGCAAAAAAGAGAAAAAATATGTATTTTACCATTCAAATTGAGGTAGTAATTTTTTTATTTGTACAAAGAGTCAAAAACTCATTAGAAGAATATATATTTGAATATACGATTTATTATTTTTTTCTGAACAAAAAACAATTCTATTGTAGTCTGAAATCTTAAACCTGTTACTTATATTTTCGCTTACATTATGCTTTAATTTTTTTACCAGAGCCAAAGCTTAAAAAGAAAGAAAAAAAAAAAAAACGTGCAATTCAGAAGTAATTTAGCACAAAGTCTCTTCAAGTTTTCATATCAGCAAGGAGCGTTTCCTCCTCATTTATTCTATTCCTTCATAGTTGTTATTCACTTAATTAAGTATTCATGTAATGCGTGATATTTCTCTAATTTTTGTCCGGACGTGGGCCCGAACATGCATTCTCCTGGTTACGAAGAGAACGTTCTGCCGATCAAGCTGTTCAGCTCTGTCGTTTATAGCGCAAATTAAAAAGTTATAAGTTTAACCGAAAATCTCATTTTGTTTCTTTAAACAGGTTTTTCGGCTGAAAAAAACAATTTTTAGACCGTGGGTCTATTTTTCGTCAGTAGCCAGCACCATAAGCTTTAAAATAAGGCGTAAATCAAAGAAATCGATCATGAATTGAGGAAAATATGGCGTAGAAACCAAAAACAGGCTACAAAAATAATATATAAAGATAAAAAAAAAAATAATAATTTGAATTTTGACCTTTTGAATTCAAATTATGTTTTTCGCAATCACGAGCGTGTGTGCGTGTATGTAGGCATGTGTGTTTATGTGTGTGTGTGGGGGGGAAACGTGTGTTTGTGTGTAGGGGGTATGTGTATGTGTGTGTAGGCATGTGTGTTTGTGTCTGTGTGCAGGCATGAGTTTGTGGGTAGTTGTGTGTAGGTGTGTGTGTATGTGTAATTGTCTGTATGTATGCGTGTGTGTATGTGTTTGTGTATGTGTGTAGGTGTATGTATGCGTGTGTATGTATTTGTACCTGCGTGTATGTATGCGTGTAATTGTAGGATATTGACGCAACCTGGAGACGGCTTTCGCTAGAGGAGCCGCATCGTGAGGAGCCGGTCGACGGTGATGCTGCAGAGGGTGCTGGCGGGAAAATAAAATGATAGCACATCAAAACAGTCAAGTGAGAACAATAAGCAATGGTGATTGCTCAAAAAAAAAGAACTATATAAGCGATTTTTTATTATTATTGTTTCTTTTTTTTGGAAGGGGGGGGGATTTGAATTTTCCAATGATTGAACTGATTTAAATGTTCCTTTCATTTTCTCACAGTAGGAAAATGTTCATTTTCTGTGAATTTGTTTGGAGATTGACGATTGAATATCTTTGCTTGAGTCCGAGCCCGAAACCTATTTTCGGTTCTAAAGCCCGAGACCGCTTCGGGCTCGGGCTGTCGGGCCCGGTCTGAGCCCGTCTCATCTCTACCTTGCACCCCAGAGCCCTCGGTCTCGTGTGAGATGAGCACAGTAAGCCTTGGCTCCCATAGAGTGTCGAACCACTGTATTTAGTTTAAATCGAATTGCTAATTCTCTTTGACCAGCTTGAGTTCTATAGAAACAAGAAACTTCTGCATTTGCTTTTTCCCCGGAGCTATATGATGTCAGACAAGGTCTAAAAAACGGTTAACTTTTAATTAGAGAACCCTAAGAACGCTTAATTGGAGAAATCTAAATTAAGAAGGGCTTAATTTGGATTGGAGTTCACCGGAGCTTAACTCTAGCTCTTTTTTACATCTTCGGGGAATTTTTACAGATTAGATGAAAATTCTGACTCAATAAGCATGGATATTTGTTCTGAAGAACACAGGGCTTCTGCTCTTTTTTTAGTATTAAGCCTCAGCATACCCTTCTAAAATCAGTAGGCAAAGGAGCCTTATACAATATTCTGCCTCCGGGTATAGGATTAACATAAGGTGTCTTTTGCTTTGATGAGGATTTATTACATGAGGAGTTTGTTCATGCTTAAACAAAAGTCTTAAAAAGAAAAAAAAATGAATAAGTAAGCAAATGAGAATACTAGAGAGCGGTGGAGGGTGAGATGCTAATTCTGTCCTCCTGAAATATGATCTAGAATTTTATCTGCAATTAGGGACTGTAATCCCGTTCTGTTTTTGCCACTGCTTGGTTTCGGGGTTGAGACTTTTTAATCCTGCGGGATCCCGCAGTCCCACGGGATTGACAAGCTTCAATTAAGCACTCCACTCAAACTTAGAATTCATTTACTAAGAAGAAACAAAGAGCTTATTTATAAATAATTAGCTGCGTTGGCCGGATTGCTCGGTCCAGCTTGAAAATAAAAATTGTGTTATATTCAACAATCAGGCTTAAATAAAAGAAAAAAAAAACATCATGTAAAATTTCCCTTCCAAACAATGACGACAGATATTAAAATATTTTTATTAATGTGAAATTAAAATGAGAAAGATTGATTTAAAAAGCGTAATCATGAAAACACAAAATAAAATAAGTTTAAAAAATTAAAATGAAAAAGATCAAAAAGCGTAACCGTGGAAAAGGAAAATAAAATGGTTAACAACTTGGATGGAGATGAGATTTTTAGAACTTGATTTAAGACTTTTAACTTGTTTTTCTTGGGAGATAGAAGCTTAGTTTTTCGACCACAAAGTAGTGTGCCTAAATTTCAGGTAAGCCTAAAAAAATTCTAGCTAAAAATGCAAACTACTCCCGCCGTAATTAAGTTAGAGCTTTGAAACAAATTGCGTAGAACGTGGAAAATTCTACTCTTTCCAATATTAATATGTGAAAGTAATTTTTCACCCCCATATTCGGGACTTCATGTGAAAATTGGGCCTTTGGAATTTAAAAAAAAAAAACTATTCATCGATTTTTTTTTTTTTTTTTTTTTTTTGAACGAGGCTGAGCGAATTAGGCCGGGTAGTTCTCGAGTTCAAGCACACAGACGCTTTTTGGAGACTTCATTTTAATGTAGAGAAGAGAAATTACCTCGTGCGACAATAACAAGAGAAAGATGGAAACTATGGTTTTAAAAACTTAGTTATTTCCTTGATGAGGACGTAAAAACCGCTATGAATTCGATGTCTCCAAAACAGGATTGAATTTTTAGTGGTGAAAGCAGGGCTGCGGAGTCCTGAATCACAAAATAGGTACGATTCCAAAAACCTTCTCAACGATAATGATTACAACTTAGATACTTTGAAGGTCGTATTTTTATCACCTAAATGCCTTTCTGTCCTGTAAAAATGCTCTGAAAAGGCTGTGAACCCGAGGGATCGGCTTTCAAGGCCATCCCCGGTAGATAAGATAAGCATTCGGTTCGGTGCATTTTTAGGGCCACCTATCCTTGTAATCCGACGCCCGCTTCCAACTTCTGGATGGCTGTTTCCTCTTGCCCCATCCAATTAAGAAGACCCCTCGTCATAAATCTGAAGGGGCCGAAGGCTTTGGCGCAGCAGGGAGGCGCTGAAGAAAAAACATACTTGCAGTAAACACTGCGGCCGATGCATTCTGGGAAAAGAAAGTTTCTGGGAATTTAAAGAAGATACTCTTAAATAAGCATTGTATTTTTGCAAAAGTTGGAAAAGTGCACGTAAAATTGCCAAAGCAGTCAAAATAATATGATTTTTAGGTTGAAAATATTTTTTACTTATAATATTAATTACAATATGATTCAGGGACACAACGGGGGGGGGGGGGGGGGTATCGAAGCTTTGGTTTTCAGCCATTATTTTGGTGCAATCATTTATACCATTGGCAAGTATGTGTATAATTTATTCATCAAAGCACAATCAATAAAGCAATGAAAATATGAAAATTACTAAGATTCTTACTCTAAAATGAAACAATAAAAGGACGGCAAAATATTGTACAGTAGACCCTCGTTTTACGCGGTTTCGATTAGTATACTCGGTTTAAGATTTGACACCTTTATTTTATTTTACGCGGATGAGTTTCGGTTTTACGCGGATGCGGCAATGCAAACAGATAATATTTTCCCCTCTTTTAAAATCCAAACTCCAAAAGATTCCAGATTACACGTAATAAACTGCATTTTGGTGCAAATAATCGAGCTTGGGTCACTGGAGACATTTTATGATGCGGTTGGTTCTAGAGCTCTTTCCAGAAGTCAAGTTATTAAACTCACACAGTTCAGAACTCACTGGAAGAAGAGCTTTTAGGAATGTTAAAGGCGGCCAAAACCAACGAGGATATCGACATCGGTAACACACAACCGAAAACGTTCACATTGAAAATTTTGAGCTATTCTTAAACAATAGAAATGATCTTTCTGATTTGTTAGTGAAGCAAGATTCTATCATTGAAATGATGTAAGTGGTCATGGATGCTTTAATGCTCTGCAGAAAAATTCTTAATGACTGTCAAAAGAATATCATAGCCCAGCTCCTTTTTATAAACAGAACACGAAATTAATTTGTTTTCTTTATACAAGTTGTGCATAAAAATCGATATAAGTGCACATTAAACTTATTATACAATTATTCATCACTAGAATGAAGTAGTTTTTTAATCTACGGTACCTAACCTCTATTTTACACTATTATTAAGTCTCAATTTACGCGTTTCGATTTACGCGGCATTTCCGTGGAACGTAACCCCCTCGTAAAACGAGGGTCTACTGTATTTAATACAAAAGTAGGCCCATCTCTTTTTAAAAACCCTCAAAACAATAAAGACCCTTAAAAACTACCCTCATAAAAATTTCAATGACGCCCCGTTCGCACACTGATCTCTATAGTCTATACAATACACTGATCCATATTTGAGATCAGCGAGTCTGCGCCATGACCTTTCTTTGGTTGGCAACCCTGTAAAATAGGCTGCATGGTGCACAGGCTAATCATGCTCGAGAGAAAACGCCAAGAAGGTATAGTAAGGTTCATTAACTACTGATCTCTTAAGAATTTAAAGATTGATAACAAGAATTAACAGTTTTAGAATCAGGTATACGCTTTGAGGATTCGGACATGAGATCCGAAACCGACACCAAACGGTTCACGGACAGAATATTCAAGTTCAAAAGGCATGGCTGACAGAAAGTGTGGTTGACGTAACATCCATAACCAACCGCGTACAGAATATGTACGTTCAAAAGGTCTGACTGACTGTAGGGGTACGGCTAACATCCCTAAGTAAAAGGTCCGATTCCGAAGAACAGATGACCCATCCCATATTTTGGACGGGATCCTGACAGAAGGTCCAAAACCAAAAGGTCCACGGACAGAACAGAAGATCCCCGTTCCAAAGGTCCGAGGGACATAAGGTCCAGCGGAAGGATCCAGAGGACATAAAGTCCGACAAACAAGAGATCCACAGTCAGGAATGTCTGACAGAACGTCCAAAACCAAAACGTCTACAGACAGAACGTCCACGTCCAAAAGGTCCAACGGACAAAGGATACGAGGAATAGAACGTCTGGAGGACAGAACGTCCCGCGGACATAAGATCCAGTGCACACAAGGTCCGACGGACAAAAGGTCCGACGGACAAAAGGTCCATGGACAAAAAGTCCGCATTTTTGGTCAGTTAGGACATTTAGTCCAGCTTTCTGAGCGGGCTGGACCATATAAGTCAAATTTTGAAGTTTTCCTCTGTCTCTTAACTTATTTTGTGCATTATTTACATTTTTTTGAGGAACAAATATATTTACCACTATAATACTTCGATTATACGAATTTTTGCTGCAGGATATGCTTGTGTTGGGCCCCGGGTAAACAACCCTTGTTGAAAAATTTGTGCATCATAGCATTATCCTTTCATTTATGAAACTTTTATTTGTAAATTAAAGGTCAAGAGAGCAAATTATCTTTTTTTTTCTTTCATCGAACCAATGCATTGCAAAACGTAAAATTTACTCGGTTATCGGTTAGCCTATTTTAAATATTTACTTTCAAAATTTTGATGAAGCTGGAAAACATTTGTCACTGTATCAATTTATACATGGTCAAAAATAACATCTGCTCTCTTTCATCAAGTCATACTTTTCAAAACCTTCCGGTCATCTCTCCACTTTTCTTATCTATGAGCAGAAATATAAACCACGTGTGCCTTTTTCTTACGCAAAATAAACTAACAGAGTGTATTATTGAAAAACATAAAACACGACCCTGTTATTGAACGGGTTAAAAGACAAGAGTTTGATATGGAGCCCCCTCTGTGTGTGCTGAGGGAGTCAAGGAGAAAGTACTAACCAAATTCAGTTTCCTGAACCTTCGTTATCGGTTAGAAACCGTTAAAAAATAGCAGCAAGCAAATAAGCAACTCCACAAGCAAAAAAACGCGCCAGCTGCTTCGCACGTGCTCCGCACGAGGACACGGTTTCTCGCATCTGACGTCATCTTTCCTCTCTTCCCTTCTCTGCTGGGGGCATCGCCGAAGGTCCCATAGGAGCATCCCCGGTTTTGCGTTTTTTTATGTTTCTGTTTCATTTTAATGCCTGCTCGCTAGCTTTTCGTGGTGAAGAGAAATGGGAAGCACAAGCATACAGTTATCTCTCGTTTATACGAAAGGGGGAGGGGGGATTATGGCGCAAGTTGGCGCCCTGCAAATTGAGGGGGGATTTTAAAAAAATTTAAATTTATTTATTGATTTTTTTTAATTTAAATTATTTAGTTTATTTTATTCTGTTTATATTTTATTTCATTTATTTAGTTTGTGTGTGTGTATGTGGTATGTCACTGGCGTAGCACAAAGCTTTTCTAATAAAATAATAATAATTAAAAATAAACAAATAAGTGAAAAAAACTATTTAAAAAAATAAATAAAATAAAAAAGGGAAAGTGGATCAGGAGAAAAATTTTGTGGAGGAATTTGCGCCAGTGAACTTGGAGGGGGGATGGCCGGATGGGCACCCCTGCGTTATACGTCAGTTCTTTTATACGTTTATCTCGGTTATACGTCGATTTCCAAACGTCGGGAACTGTGAAATGTAACAGAAAAATTAGTGTGGTTTTTATTTATGCGTCTCATTAACATACTATTTTTCCTTTTATTCTCTAAAATTCTGATTTTGAAAAACAGTGTGCCTAGCACAGGAGGGAGTCACTAATGGAAGGGGAAAATTTTTCGTCACCCAAAACGCAGTTTTAGGCTACCTATGGTTGTTGGGGGGGGGGGGTATAACGGTCTTCGTTGTTTTTCAGGGTGAATTAATTTAGTGGCTTACCAAAGGAGGATTGTAAAGAGAGGTCCCCCCCTTACAAAAATCTTCTCAAAATTTAATATTTTCAGAAATTTAAGGATTCTGAAAAATTAAACATATTTGAAACTTTGGCGTAGTAAATTACGCTATACCTGCAACACTATTCAAACAGAGGAAAACTTCCACCTTCCACCAATAATATATTTTCACCAATTGGCCCTCTAAAAATAGATTCAGTGGACAGCGCTTTATCTTACGCGGAATGGAAAATATTTCTCTAGTTTTCCACACCTTACGTATAGTAGGGGAGCCGGACTGGGAAATTTTTGGGAGGGTGAAAATTCTCAATTTGCCAAATGCTCAATCAACTCCAAATTTTGCCGAATGTTGATAATTTTGCATAATAAAACCCCAAAATTTCTAAAATAATAATTTTGCCGAATTTTCAGAAAAAAATGCCGAATTTTTGGGAGGTCATAGTAGCCTCCCATTGGGGTGCCTCTGGAACCAATAACAACATCCTTCATGGTAAAGAGTCCGATTAGAAAATTAAAAAAAATCTTGTGCCAGCTAGGCTGAGGATTTGGGTTTTCACTGCTTCGTTTTTCCAACTGTACCGCATTTTGGTGTGAAGTTCGACTTCAACAGTACACACATGCCATAGGGCAACCATTCACAGCACAGCAACATTTCACACTAAGAAAAGACGAGGACACGAGAGAGAAAACACATCCATGCCCGAGCCGGGGTTCGAACCCGTGACCACCCCATCGCAGTCAGGACGAAAAGCAGAAGTTCAATTGGCGACTCTCTTTTCCTTCTTGATGAGTTGTTTGATGTGCAGGCGACGAAAAGCAGAAGTTCAATTGGTCGCTCCTTCTTTTTCTTGACGAGCTGCTTGGTGTGCAGCGAGGTCAGCACACTAACCAATATCTGAGCAGATGCACAACATCAACCATCTTAATCCTTTGTAACTATAATTATTTTTTCTGTACAGTACGGTTTTATTTTAAAATTGTTGTACTTGATTATTGTTACTGGTATATTTTACAATTACGTACAGTACTTTATCCTACTGATCATTAATTTTGTGCATTTATGATAGAGTAAACGCCTTTTTTTCTCAATACACTATTTATTCAATATTTTAAAATTTAAATGGTAATAAATAGTTTGAGAATGGCTTAAAACAGTTTGAGCGGTGTTTATTACTGCCTAAAATGATTTTGTGTGCATTTCAAAACGTAATACATGTCCCCTATTGCACAACACGAAATTTTCACTTACGCGAGGTTTTGTGACGTGGGGGTCCATACAGGGGGGCAAGTGGGGAATAAGGGTCACCCCCCCCCTTAGAAATTAGTCCGTTCTTGCTTTAATACTTTTTTCTTTGCAAAAATGTAAAAACGTTTCTTTTCCAGCCATTAATGAATAAGTTATTAAAAATATCAAATTTTAAAAACTAATCCATTGAAATCGGTTTTTATGAAGAAAATATCCTGCTAAACCGTGGAGAAAATATCTGAGCCAACCTTCCCCCCCTCCCCGTAAAATTTTGCATATGGGCGCCCATGGTTTGTGATCGTGAAACGTATCATTTGCGTCAAGACTCCACTGTAACAGCTCTACAGTTTTTTTAACATTTTTATCTATCAAGACATTCAAGCTTAAGGAAAATCATCACAATTTTTCCCCTACGATTATTCTAAAAATTTGGATTTTGCAAAAAAGGTACACTTTTATTTAACTTTAAACGTTTAGGTACGGTACTAATGAATGAGATTAGAGTAAGGTAGCGTGGTCTCTTGGTGGGCTATTTTTCATTTTGATATAACTTTTAGTGCAATTTTTTCGTCGTTAAAATTTATTTAGCAGATGTTTTAAACATTTAATCGAACTTTAAGAAGCTTTTTCTAACCTAATTTATTTTGTATCAGAATTTTCATCTCTTAAGGGAATTTTTGGAATGAGTGAGGTATCAGATTTTTGAAATCTCGCGCCAACCATTAAACCGTAACTCTGCCAACTTTTAAAACATTGAACTTAATTAGTGTTTGTTCATTTGGGTAGATAAAAAATCTGAAAAGGCAGACAAAAACTTCAACTTGTCGAAATGTTTTTTATTTATTTATTATTATTATTTTTTTTTACAGCAGAGTAAACGTTCTTCTTTTGTACGTGGTAAACTCTTCTTACTTAGTTTCTTCACTTCACATTCAACATCCGCTTCGTCAAAGGAATCATGACACTCACAGCTACACAGCTACCTATAAAATTTTTGTAAATTGAATATTTAAAACTAAGCATTTGCTCTGCGTATATCATGTTAACATTTAAATCAAAATTAAGGTTTTTAATTGATGGAGTGACTTAATACTGAAAGTACTTATGAGGCAGCAAAAGGCAGTAAGTGACAAAATTTTAAATTTAAAGATTACATTACTCTATTGTAGTAGTAGGCTACTATATAGTAGGTATGAATCTGTTATGGGGGGGGGGGGGGTTTGACAAAAAACAACCACTTCAGTACATGACTACATCTGTTCAATGTAAAAACTGTGCACCAATTATTAGTGTTGTGAAGAAAAGAAGGCAGGGGTGTTCACCCCCCCCCCCCTAAGAGCAAGGACAGCCCCACCCACAAATTTGCGGAGACCCCCCCCAAGTGAGAAAAATACCCTCAAAACACCCCCTAAAATTTCAATGGTGCAGTCTGCGCCATGGCCCCTTTCCCCTCTAGGTGGGCACCCCTGAAGAAAGTGAGGAGGGGGAGGAGAAAAAAAATTGATCAAACAAGGAACTGGAAATTGAAACTTCCAATTCAAAAATAGCAAGTCCGAATCATCCAAGCTCTTCCGTACTCTTTAATTTGTTATAGGAAGTTGATATAATTGGCAGAGCGTTTCGCAAAATCAAATTGAGGCTATACGCCACTGGCAAAGCACTGAGTGCTCTGGCGCCTCTCTGGCTGCAAGACTGGCACGTGGCACCTGTCCTGCCGCGTTAGAATGACACATTCCCAAGTGGGCAGTGCGTAATATTTAAGAGGAGAGGGAAGGGGGGAGATTCGGAAAAGGTCATCCCTCACGACATCATCTGCCTCTTCCTCCGGACCATCTGCTTGGTCTCAGACGTACCTGCCTGCGTCGATGGCGCAAGGACACTGTGGAGAGGCACGAAATACGGGTAGACGATCGACATCAGGCCGCTACTCGATTTGATTACCTGCATTTTTTTTCTACACAGCTTGGAATTTTTCGGCCCAGAAATTTGCATGTTTCATCCTCTGATTTCGTGAACGCTTCATCTGCAGCGGATGCATGAACATATTTTGGATTGTGTGCCGAGGGCAGTGGCGCTTTGGAGGGGGGGGGGGTGAAAATAACCACCCAGAGCCATTGGTTTTAACAAATGCAAATTCTAATACAGTAGTTTATGCATGTGAAAGGACTGTTCTGATCAAAAACCCTTTTAAGAAGGTATTTTTGATCAAAAAATCCTCTTCAGAAGGTATTTTGGTCGAAAAAAAACCCTCCAGAAGGTATTTTTGATCAAAAACAAACCCCTTCAGAAGGTATTTTTGACCAAAAAAAAACCCTCTAGAAGGTATTTTTCATCAAAAAACCCTGTCCAGGAGGTATTTCTAGCTGCGCTAGTAGCAAAGGGAAAATTTCGTTTTTGAGAGAGAGAGCGATAAAAAGGGCTACCGAGATTATAGAGGTCTTCGGTAATATTTCCTATCTTTGCATGTTTTTATTAGGCTTACCAGATTTCTGAAATGTTCAACCGGGCAACGAAAATGCTGCCCCCGCCCCAGTGTCGAGATATTCAAAAGGGTACACAAGGGGGGGGGGGAACCCCTCAGCATAGATTGAAACATTAATTTTTTTTAAATTTTTTTTGATGAAATTTTCGGTTTGTATTTTGTTATAAACCTAAACATAAGATGCATATAACGTTAGAAGTTCAATTTGACAATCAAATTTCCCAATAATTGCGATTTTTAAAGTGAGATTACTTAAAAATACAATTTTTTTAGAAAATGAAAAGGATTAGTTTGCTCCTCTTTTAATATTCAGCAAACAGATGCTGATCAAATCTTGTGCTTTAAATTTTTTAAATCTGTAACTTGAGAGGAAAAAAAAAGCTTTCTTACTACGTCAGAAAAAAAAACTTTCTTTAGAAGGGTCGGTCCGCCCCAGGGGACACCCATCTGGTAGGAGACATCCTAAGTTAATTTCAGAGTTTATAAAGGATATAAATACCAGTGTTCGCGCTCAACTATCTGTAACTTGGGTCCCAAGGACCCATTAATGAAATAGATTTGGGTCCTTTGGCGGAAAAAATGAGTCCCTTAAATTTTAAACAGAAAATCTTAGCACATAATTGAATAATATACAACTATTTATACTTAGGGAAAAGAAACTATCCACATAGTTATTTGAAAAAGGTATGAAATAAACTAAATAGGTTAATTTTGCCCTTTTTTTCTGTGATTATCATATGTTCAAATAATACACTTGCAAGATTTAGTTATTTGAGAAACTATTCAGTCAGTTAAAATGAGGTAAACTCAAAATTTACTTTAAAGTTGGATTTTATCATGAAATAAAAAATAAATGCCTTTGATTGATCAAGCAGAAAGCACTCCCTTAACCTTTGCTTTCATGAACATTTTTCTAGGTGAAAAAAAGCAAACAGCCCCCCCCCCCTCCATCAATTATCAATGGCAATTTCATAGAAATAGAAAAAAATCGCAAGCGAATTAACCCAACGCAAAAATCGCGATCGCAAAAACGAAACATTTTCTCACATGAGTATGAAAATTGCTCATTTGGAATCTTAAATTAGAAAATTTGACTTCATTTTGACTCTTTTAAAATATCTGTGTTGGCTTTGGTGCTACTTTTAAAATTTCGCCATTTTCAAAATGGCGCGATCGATTAATACGTGACTTTTGCAAGTCCAAATAAAAATAGCCCCTCAGAAATAGGTGAATTACTAGAAAATGAACAAGGTTAAAATGCTTTTGTATAAAATTCATATTCATAAGTAATTTAACAAGAAAAATGTTAAGTTCAGAACTTTGTGTTTTGCGCGATCGGGAAAATGTTCGCCATTTTTTTTTTCACCCATCCTTTTATTGAGGATGCAAGAAAATAATTTTCAAAAGTAATTCTGGTTAGGTGAATGCAAAATAGATAAGCTTTTACTACTCAGTTGTCCTGTATCAATCCTGAAGATTGCATTGAAACCACTCTTACTTTTGATCTTTATTGTTGTTTTCAGGAATTTCCCCAAGATAAAAGTTGAGGGAGAACTTATTCTTTAGAATACAGTACAATGGGCTATTTATGAACTTGCAATATTTTGCTCCTTGAGCTCTGCCCAGGAGGTCACTGTAAGCTCCAGTCTTATCACTAAAATTCCATTGACTGGTCAACAGTAGGGGTGTGTTTGAATAGCTGATAAAGAGATAGGGTCATTTTAATCCTTTTCTGTTGATTCTCCTGGTCATTGAAGCTTAAAAGCATTCACTAGATAGATCTTCAGCATTTTCTACAAATTTTTTTCTGGTTTTTATCTTTTGGGTGTTCTGGGTCCCTAGGCAGTTCGGCGACGTTGGCGACTGCCGACGGCCTCGCGCAGATAGGGCCTCGCAAAATTCTCAGAAGTTTTAAGAAGCTTCCATGTTTTCAAATGAAGCTCTTATTAAATACAACAGACACAAAAGTGATCAAAAGAATGAGTGAAGAGCCAGCCATAGCAAATGCGGGGCGCGATTGGAGAGTTCTGTGGGGGCCTTTTACAAAATTATTGTACAAATTTGAGTGTCCGCGTCGATTTTTCCGACGCGGACAAAGATTTGAAACTGTTGCAATTATCCATCTTCTTTCAAGTTTCTACATCGCGTTTTATTTTATTTATTTATTTATTTTACTTATTTTTTTGAAAGAAATTAATAAGTGGAATTTATTTTGAAAAGAAATATTTAAAATAAAAATATTAAATGGACAGCGTATTTATTGATCAGCTAACTCTGTTCCCCCCACCCCCGTCCCAGTTCTTTTCTTTTTTCTCTTGTTTCCTAAGTTCGTCTAACAATAAGAAAATATTCAAAATGCTGCTGCTTCGAACCCTCCCCCCCCCCACTCACACACACACACTCACTGAAAGCATTATGGAGCATCTGAAATTTCGTTTCCAGATCTTAAACTTCGCGATATTTCCAGCTGAAAGCCCCCAAATACTCAACAACATCGAAAATCGCTTAAAATTGCGTTTTTGTAGCTTGAATTTTAAAAATTACCGAGCCTAATATTACAAATTATGGCCTTACAATCGCATTTTTAAGGCTTGAATTTCAGAAAATATTCCTGCAAGGGTCCCCATAACTTCTTTCTTTTACATCATAAGCAATTACGTTTTTTAAACTACATTAACAGAAAGTTTAAGTGGATGACTCCTAAATATAAAATATTGCTTAAGTTTTTAGGACCATAATTTTCAAAATTTTTCGAGGGAAGACTCAATTCCTTCCCGTAAAATCTTCAGTTTGTCTAAAATTCTGTTTTTGAAAGTTCAATTTCGAGAACTTGCACGGGGGAGGAGGAATTAATTTCGAACTATTTTTCAAAAAAAAAAAAAAAAAAAAAAAGAAAGAAAGCAAGAAAGAAAGAAATTGATCCGGGACTGTCTCTGACCATAAAGTCAATAAATAATGGCATACATTGCGTTTTTAAGGCTTCGATTTCTAGAAATTTCCGCTGAGACCCCTGTACCTTTTTCCCCCATACCATTAGCGAAGAAAGCCAAAAATGGCTTTTTTAAAGTACAAATTTGAAAAAATTTCCGGGGGAAACCCCCAGACCCCCCTTTTTATCAGGTCATTTCCCCCCCTTTAATGTGCTGCCCCTTCCCCCCACCACAAAAAAAAAAAAAAAAAACTTCTTTTTGATTGCGCTACTAGTAACGAAATGTTTTTGTCCTAGCAATTAAGTGAATTGGGAACTCTAAGGGCCAATAGTTAGTACAGAAATTAATTCCATGAATTTAATTATTTGTCTGAGAATATTTTATGACTAAAAGGGCCTCGCAAAACTGCATCGCCGACGTCTACTTTTGCTCTCGCGCCGCCACTGTCCCTAGGACCCGAATTTTCGCGGAAGTTGCGTCCCTTTCCCGCGAATTTGCGTAAAAAACCCGCTATAGCGCGTAAACGCGAACCCTGAGTACTTTAATCCTGAAATTTTTCTTCAGTAAATCTTAAATTATATTTCATCTATATACTGTCAACGAAAATAGGGCACTATAGCGCGGGGAGAGTTCGTATACCTGTACATGCACGTCTGGAATACATTTTACACAAAATGCGGCGGTATACAGCTTTGTACAAATAGCTTTTACTATACCTACATTTCTTTTTCTCTCAATTTTTAAATTAAACATTGGTTGCTTTAAAATCAACTTTAATACCAATCTTTTAAGATTAACTGGAATTATGAGTGTTGTAACCAGGGCCTGATTACTGAATAGGCCAACTAGACCGTGGCCTAGGGCCCCCGCTCTTTAGGGGCCCCCAAATGGCTAAAATTGCTTTTGCTGATGGCTTAAATGGCTTTACGTAATGAATAAAACAGTAATGTTTGACTACAGGGGGCCCTGAAAAGGGATTGGGCTTAGGGCCCCTCGATATCTTAATCAGGCCCTGATTGTAACCAAGAAATCATATACTTTTTTTGTTTCATACATTTTAGCGAGAATTAAGCTTATAAAAATAGTCTTTCGATTTAAAAACAAAAGATATACCTATTTTATCGGATCTTTTGGATTCGTGCTTTCGCGCTAAAACTTATTTGAATTTGCCCCTCTAAGCGGTTGCTATCCGCTGCGGGCCCCGATTTGCTCAAGAGATACATTTCTTTTACTATGTGCGAGTATCTTAAAACTGATATCGAAAGTAAACTAGTATGTTGTGGTCATTACAAAACTTTCTTCTATATCTTTCTTATAATTCTGATCCCTCCCCATGCTTGACGAGGAAGCAATTTTCCGAACAAAAACAAAATGACACATGCAAAAACTTGACGACCATCCCAATGTCTGAATTATCGCAAAATCGAAGCAAAGAACGAAAATTGAAAGTTATTTTAAAAGACTTGCTTGAATTAATTACAAATATTTTATTTGTTAACAAACATAAGATGGCAACAGTTAAAAATTTTAAATCATTTTGAGATAATACATTTCCGATCATTCCTATACAATTAAAATCACGAGAAATACGCAGACGACGGGTTATTACGATTTATCTTTCCTATTGTTGCATTAATAAAACTATTTTTATTTGCAAAAAAAAAATCAATTTGAATTCAAATTATGCTTTTCGCAATCACGAGTTGCGACATGACCCTTCTCATTGGATTTATTGTTACTAGAAACGGCTCCTGTCCCCCCAAACCTGCCCATCCTCCTGAACGGTCATGTGTGTATAGTGTGTGTAGGCACGCGTGCGTGCGTGTGTATGCTTGTGTGTGTGCGTAGACCTGTGTGCATGCACGTAGGACTGTGTGTGAGTTTGTTTGTGTCAGAGTGTGCATGTATATGAGCGTGCGTGTGTGTAGGACATGGACACCACCGACCAGGAGCAGCGGATTCCGGGGGACAGTGCTCAGGTCCAGCGGCCGGTGGTGCTGCAGAGGCTCCTGGTCCAAGCTGAAAAAGGAACCAAGCGCCAAGGACGGTCAAGTGAGAACAATAAGCAATCGTGATTGCTCAAAAAAAATCAGCACCTCTTGGAGCGACTGGCGCCAAAATTGAGCAAACGCCTATTTACATATGGAATTACATTTAATCCAAATTTCATCCAGAACGTAGCATTACTTCTTGAGATATGGCACTCACAATGGAAAAAAAGAACGTTCGATTGCTCCACCCCCTTTTCAGCTGTTGACACCAAAATAAAACTAGTATGTTATGGCCATCACGAAACTTTCTTCTATATTTTTCCTTTTTCTGATCCCTCCCCATGCTTGACGAGGAAGCAATATTCCTAACAAAAACAAAATTACACATGCAAAAACTTGACGACCATCCCAATGTCGGAATTATTGTAAAAACAAAACAAAGAGCGAAAATTGAAAGTTACTTTAAAAGCCTTACTTGAATTAATTACAAATATTTTATTTATTAACAAACATAAGATGGCAACAGTTAAAAATTTTAAATCATTGAGATAATATTTCCGATCATTTTCATACAATTAAAATCACGAGAAATACGCAGACGACAATCTATTACGATTTATCTTTCTTATTGTTGCATTAATAAAGCTATTTTTATTCGCAAAAAAAAAAAAAAAAAAAAAAAAAAAAATCAACACCTCTTGGAGCGATTGGAGTCAAAATTGAACCAAAGCCTGTTTGCGTATGGATTCACATATATTCCAAATTTCAACCAGAACGTAGCATTACTTCTTGAGATAGGGCACTCACAATGGAAAAAAAGAACGTGGATTGCGCTATCCCCTTTTTAGCTGTTGACACCAAAATAAAATCAGCTCTTATACCCACTAAGGGCTACTTGTCAAAAAATTTTTGTTTGATTCCGTTCGTTATTTCTTGAGAAACAGCAGTCACAATTGACGACAAAAAACGTTCTATAACTCAACCCCCGTTTGAGCTATTGACACCAAAATTAAATCAGCACCTGCTCCTGTTAGAGGCAACATATGGACCAAATTTTGTTTGATTCCGCCAGTAACTTCCTGAGGAATAGCAAGCACGCGTAACTCAAAAAACGTCCCATTGCTCCACCCCCCTTGGAGGAATTCGCGCCAAAAACCAATGGGCACAAGTTCACATAGGGGCACATATGTGTGCCAAATTTCGTTCGATTTCATGCGGTAGTTTTTGCTGTAGAGCGGCCACAAAAAACTGGTCACACACAGACGTGACACACATACACACACACACACATACACACACACACACACACACAGACAGACATTTTCCAAAAATAGTCGAAATGGACTCAGCACACCTCAAAACGTTTGAATCCGTCAAAATTCGAAATTCGAAAATTTGCACGAATCCAATACTTTCTTCTATATACGTAAAACCTGTAAAGTTGACCACCCTTGTAAGTTGACCACCTGTCTAAGTTGACCGCTATTTTCAGGCACAGAATTAGATCTACATCCTATAATTCAACCTCTATAAGTTGACCGCCTGTTTAAGTTGGCCACTAAATTAGTGCACCCCAAGTGGTCAACTTATACAGGTTTCACTGTATTAGATATAGAAGAAAGTAATTAGCTCTTATACCCTCTAAGGGCTACTTGTCGATAAATTTTTCTTTGATTCCGTTCGTTATTTCTTGAGATACATCAGTCACAATTGACGACAAAAAACGCTCTATAACTCAACCCCCGTTTGAGCTATTGACACCAAAATTGAATGAGCACCTACACCTGTTAAAAGCAACATATGGACCAAATTTTGTTTGATTCCGCCAGTTACTTCCTGGGTTATAGCAAGCACGCATAACTCAACAAACGTATCATTGCTCCACCCCCCTTCGAGGAATTCGCGCCGAAAACCAATGGGCACAAGTTCACATAAGGGCACATATGTGTACCAAATTTCATTCGATTTCATACGGTAGTTTTTGCTGTAGAGCGGCCACAAAAAACTGGTCACACACAGACGTGACACACATACACACAGACAGACAGACATTTTCCAAAAATAGTCGAAATGGACTCAGCACACCTCAAAACGTTCGAATCCGTCAAAATTCGAAATTCGAAAATTTGCACGAATCCAATACTTTCTTCTATATATTAGATATAGAAGAAAGTAAAAAACAGCTTTTTAGAAAACTCAAGATTTTATGCAATAGTAGTTTTAGTTTTAAGTGATTTAGTCTCAAACATTACAATACGCGCGAAAAATGTATAATGTGATATTCTAAATTAATAATGCATACCTAAATTTCGAAAAATTTTCTTTTAAATTATGAAATTTCAAATGATGTGCCACTATTGATTATATCGTTTTTACGCCACCACACACCAGGTATGTAAGCTAAATTTGTGGTAGTTTTGAGGCAAGAAAGAGCATTAAATTTAGATTTTTAATCAATAGCGAGTACGCTTTTCACAAATTTAGAGTTGTGTCACTTTCATTGCCGTTGAGCAAAAAATACTCATTCTTATATTTAATTATTTTTAAATGGGCTATCTATAAGTAGTGTTAAAAAACCGGCCACAAAAAAACTTGTCTCACACATACGTGACACACACGGACACACACACACAGAGACAGACATACATTTTCCAAAAATGGTCGAAATGGACTCAGCACGCCTCAAAACGTTCGAATCCTTCGAAATTCGAAAATTTGCACGAATCCAATACTAGTTCAGTCAATAGATACATTTTACCTTACAAAAAATGGGGTCAAAGATTTTTTTTAAAAAATTTGTACATATTGATGCCGACATGGGAAAACCAAGTTATCCAACACGAAAGACCCCGGGAGAACTTTTGGGGGCCGAAAAACCTCAAAAATTTATGACTTTTTTTGTTTTTTCTAAAATATCTCCGAAATGGTTCAACTTAGGAAAAAATATCAAATACAAAGTTTAAAGAACATTAAATTTCCTACAAATAGGCAGTTTTCCTCCACTCCGCAAAAAAAAAAACATTCACACCGAAAACAAAGCGTCACAATTATTAGAACTCGAATAGAAACTTAAGTTTCAAAGAGTTTATCGACAGTTTGAATTTCCTGCTCCTTCTCCACTGCTCACGGACTAACATTTCCGGTCTGACAGGGGTAATCTTCATCAGACTCCAATAACAGATGATACATTGCAGTTTGTAACTGGACTACACATTATATACATTCATTTGAGGCATATAATTCGTACATTCTAGTCTAATTATTACAAACAAAAATGCGATCTTTAAATATTAATGTGTAGGAATGAATATTAGGCAGCTAATAAGCAGAGCCCGACTAACTAAAAGTGAGGCCCAAGGCCCATAATAATTTTGAGGCCCCTGAAGACTATTATTTTAAAAATGTGTATTTTTTGTATAGTTGTAATGCTATGCATAATTCTTTAAGTAATTTGGGGCCCCTTAGGAAGAGGAGGCCTCATTCCCAGGCCTAGTAGGCCTGTGCGGTAACCAGGCCCTGCTAATAAGCAAACAAACAACACAATCATACATCCTATGTTGATACAGTAATAATAATAAAGCCTCCCCCCACCGCTCATGAACTAATATTTCGGATCTGATAGAGGTAGTCTTCATCAGATTCCAATATTATTTGATTTATATTTCAGTTTGTAATTTAATTACAAAATCTACACATTCATTGAAAGCACATAATTCGTACCATCTTTTCTAACTATTACAAGCGAAAATGCGATAATTGAATATAAATGTAAATTAATAAATATTAGGGTGCTAATAAGCAAACAATAGACACAATAATGCACAAATGAAGGTACAATAGTAATGCGTAATGAACACTTTGAAAATATTCTGCAGAAACTGACTTTTTAAGGCATGAAAAACCCAAAAGAATTACCTTTCAAAATGAAAATCGAACTGTGGAAGTTTAATACGTGCATCTAAATTACAGGGAGATTCATTCGACCTTAAAGCAAATAGAGAAAAGACAACAAAATACGTTGTTTATCTTCTTCGAAGCCGTTTTGAAGGCCCAGGTTCTCCTTGTTCAGAATCTGTAGGGGGTAGAAAGAATCTGTGGTCCTTGAATTGTTCATCTCCTTGTTGCTGTGATTCCAAAAGCTCCTAAGACAAATCATCTTCCGCAGTCTCATCCAAAGATGAAATTTGTGAAACATTTTCACAATTTATGCCACTACAGTGTTTGCACATGCTGGAGCATTTCAAACCCACCTTGCAACAAGAACAGGCTCTAGTACAATTTTTCTTGCAGGTACAATAAGATACAATCTTCAAAAGAGTCTGGGGAGCTGAATCACTTTTCAAGTCAACAGGCAATAGACCTTGCATTCTGTGTTCCCAACCCCATTTCCCCTAGATCAATTATGTTGCCCAACCAACTTAGAATTTGCTGGTTGCACCAATATGAATGATAACATCCAGCATTTTTTTCTTTTTTTTTTTGCACACTGCAAAATTTATTTTGGCTCTGTATACTGGTTTTATAAAAAGATTAAATCGCAAAGTATCCAAAGATAGGTTCAAATACCTTACGTCACCTGCGTATAATATTTTTAAAATATTTTCTCCAGCTGCAGCTACGGCATCATGATGACTGATTGGATCCATAAATACTTCAATAGCTTCCGAAATTTCAGGAATTTTTTTGACTATGTTGCACAACTTAATTTTGCCTTGGCCAAAGATTGCCGATGTCGTATCACACCCGCTAAACGCATAGATAAAAAGAATATTGCTGGGGTCAAACTTAAAGGATTTAGTGGGGAAAAAAACAAATCACAAGTATTCCCTCTTCCAGGTTTTAAAAAGAACAAGTTGCTGAAAGGCTGTCCTAAAGCTGTCATCAGCACCAACAGATCCATATCCTGACCCGCTATAACAATCTTTTCAATTTCCTTCACTTTTGAAAGAACAGTAAGTCGGCATCTTCTTGAACCTGCCTGGCTTCAATGTCACCCTCTTCGAAATACGTCTTAAGAAGTTGGATAAGACGATTTTTGTTGTTATAATTTGCCAGAAATCTTTCTTGGGGAATTTAGCTTTCTACCAAGTTAGGTTAAACCATTACTTCGAAGGAAGAGATTGATTGCTCATTGATATAGCATTTGTGACAGGCAGTGTGAATTATTACTTCTTTTAAGTCCTTCAAAAATCACTGATGATCCTCATTTTGACGTTTTGTACTGCATCTCTGAAGATTTTCTATTATTCCCTTCTCCTTCACAATCCTTACTTCGCCTTCATTCAAACTGATTTTGCAAATAGAAAAAAAAAAAAAACATCTTGGTCAGGCGTAATCATTTCTACAAAAAAAATTGTAATACAGAACACACAAATTGATAAAACACTCTTGCTCGAACTCTGAAATGACCAATACGCGTTGCTATTGAGTCGATACATCGCATTTGGAAAAAAAAAAGGGATAGAATGGGGGTGTTTTGTTTATGTTAAAGGAAGCAGAGGCTGATTTACCCTCAGCTGCGAAAGACAAATCATTTCCAAGGTCAGGCAGTCGGTGCTTCTCCTTTTTTCCTTCGTTATCCGATGCGCCTTTACGAACTTTGCTGAGGGGTTCAGAAAAAGTGTGACTTTCAAGAAGTTGTAACTCGCTTGCTTTTCATGCTACAAAAATGTTGTAATGACAAAAGTTGAAGGAAATTGAATCTTCTTCAACATTTACATTCGAAGTTTTTCTCTAATTTTAACCATTTTTGAGATATTTTGGAAATACCGCAAAAAGTCACAAATTTTTGGGGTTTTTCGGCCCCCAAAACTTCTCCCGACGTTTTTCGTGTTGGATAACTTGGTTTTTTCATATTGGCACTAGTATATACAAATTAAAAAAAAAAAAATCTTTGACCCCATTTTTTGTAAGGTAAGCCCGTTTTTTTCTACCTATTGACTGGACTATACTTTCTTCTATGTATTATATATAGAAGAAAGTAAAAATATGTTAACTATTTTTATTTGAAAGTGCTTACTTGAAAATGTTGGGCAACAAAACCGTTTGATGACAGTTGCTATTAGTTGAAGAAAGTTATAAAACAAGCAAACCATATACATATATATAGGAAACGGTTACAGAAAGTTTGATAAGCAATCAAGGCAGCTGGTTGCCAAAATGGTAGTTATTTTCTTATTAGTAGCCCTTTATACATGTAATCGAACCAATTCGTAGTCAGTTAAAAAAAAAAAAAAATGCAAAGAGAGTCAGTGAAAATTAATGAAAAAAAAAGCCCGGAGTTGGAGAGTCCGCATGTTTTCTAACGACTCCGACACTTTTAAATCAAAATCAGTCCGACTCCGACTCCATAGCCCTGGTATTTCGTTCAAGCGTTAAAACATTTTTTTAGAGTTTATTACACAGGAATATACATTAAAAAGTTCGATATTTCAGAACATCGATGTTCTGAAACATCGATGTTTTTTCATTGTTGTCGCACAACTTATATAATCTTGTGGTGTTTGGAATATTTATCGATAAAACTTCTTGCTCATATTCTAGTCAAACTACGCGTAAGCAAGCAAAAAATCTAAAAACAAATCCTCTTTCTAGAGGCTCGCTAACACCGTTTTAAATTGGCAGCATTTTGTTGACGAGTTTAGCAATTAATCATCGTAGGGTTCTTTCTCGTTAAAATCAAGTTGAAAGTTCAAACACGGACAAAATTCTTCGACCATCACAAAAGGGACATTGACCGTTCTTAGATATTATTTACCTTTTCTCGTCCATTTAACATTGAAGGGGATGACGAAAGGATAAGGTTAATTAAATTGAAATTAAAATCCAATGAGCTATATCAGATCGCTGACCGTAAAAATAAACTGAAAACATCATGTGTCACTTCATTGGTTAACTATTGTTTAATGAACAGTTGAATTTTCGGACAATTTAACACGTTGACTCTCACGGCAATTTTTAGAATTTTTGTTTTTAATTAAACAATTCACTAAATGCAAAAGTACAAAGCAGAAAGCTTTGTCCAGAAAAACTTTTGACACACAAATCTGATATTTTAAAGTTGCAACTTTTTTTTTTCTTCAGATGGAATGACATATTTGCCATTTCAAAACTCGGGCATTGTTTTTAAATCCCCCCCCCCCTTCCATTTCAGGACAAAAATCTTTCGATTTTAATACACTCACACTCCACGAAACACTGTTATTGAAGCATGCGTTCATTTCGTCAGCCTAAACGGATTAATTCTTATTCAAGGAAAAGCATTGAATTTGTACCTCGAACTCTTCCATCAATTTGCGATTCGTCTGTGACATTACTTAGCAGTAAATGCTTGTATGGGAAACATGACAAATCCCATTTCACTCTCAGGGCGGTGAAACTCTACACCAACTGATTTGCATAGAAAAAGAACGACCCCAGCGTAATCCTCCCTACTCGTCAAAATTCCTTTTAATTTAAACGGGCACAATGCCACCTCTGCGGGGTTCGGGGGAAGGTACCATTAAGATGGAGAGGGTGCAGGCATTTTCAGAAGCTCGAATTTCAATTTAGAGGCAAGTTTCGATTCTCCAATCAAAGGAGAGGGTGAGGACATTCGCTCCTAATGGCATTTATTAATATTCCCCCCCCCCTCCCTTTTTTTCTGTCTGGCTACAAATCTTCGTTTCTTTTCCAGTCTTTTGCACGGAATAGAATTACAACAAAATGTATATCGGAAAATCATTCTCATTAGAAGTTTGTCTTGAATTGACAATGGATTTTTCAGAGAAAAAAAAAAAAAAATCGGTCTTTCTAAAGGATTTGCTTAGTTTTTAATCTTGTGATAAAAGTTTTCCCCCTTTATAATTTAAGATTTTGAAGCTTTCAAGTTGCATACGGGTTCTTC